>NW_024062835.1:0-2400000 GCF_006381635.1 Hibiscus syriacus | reverse complement strand
TCATCCAACCCGGTTGTACCTCCATTTGTATTATTTACACATGAACACTTGTTAGAATTATATTGACAAACATTAGCCGTGGGCACTCGTTCCTTAAACGAGTTCCTTGAATCAGAATTCCTCAAATCAGACTCATCTACACCCAAGAAAGACTTATCGAACCTGTACCAACACCTATTCACGAGGTGACCATTCTTGCCACACAGCTGGCACTGTAGCTTGACACGTCCTCGACCACGACCAGCTTGACCACTATAGATGGACTGCCTCTCCGATGTAATATGATCTTGTCTGGCAAACCGATTGGTTCTATCATCCACACATGCTTTTACTTGAGCAACATTAGCCGCAGCTGTTATGTTGTCAAACTTACTGAAGTTCTTCTGCTGAGTTTCAGCATCGATTAGAACAGATACAACTCCTTCCAGAGTCAAGGCATCATGGTTGGCTGAGAAGACAGTAACCACCGGCCTATATTCAACCGATAACCCATTCAATATAGTTTCAATGTGCTCTAGATCAGACACTGGACTACCACATGATGCTAGAGCATCACATATTTCCTTAACTTGAGAGATATAGCCGCGCATTCCTAAATCTCCTTGATGAACAGCTTTCAGCTGGTAATTCAAATTCATTATTGTCGTTGTAGACTTATAGGCGAAGACCTTATTGACAGTCTTCCAAACCTGTGCAGCTGTCTCAGCCCCTACTAATTGCGGTAGCAAAGTTGGACTAATCGTAGATAACAACCACGACGCCAAAGCACTGTCTTGGGCCACAAAGATTTCATGATCTTCGTTTTCAACAACCGTGCCATCGTCAAGCACAACCGTCGCTGGTGGAGAAACAGCCGCCCCAGAAAGCAGGTTCTCAAGTCGATGACTCCTAACCGTCAACAACACCTGTTGTTTCCAAAGCAAGAAATTCCGTTCATCGAGCACTACACTCAACCGTTTGTTAGTGAAACCTCTGGAAGCAGTTACCAAATGTTCAACACTGCTTACAGCACCGCCAGAAATAGGAGAGGCCGAAAGCACCATAGCTCCAACGTTGGCTCAACAGGACCCTGACACAACTCCTTCTACGCCACCAGATCACCAGCATCTGATACCATGTTGAAATTGATACACAACTCTTGGAGTTATCAAGAATATGCATAAGCGTATTTCATTATCCAATGTTAAGCAGTACATTTATACATGAGTTCATAGGCTTAACAGCCTTCTAACTGCTCCTAACCACTCTAACAGACTCAACAAACTACTAACAACCTGCTCATTAATTGTGCACACACACTCCAAACTACACTGAACACACGCAAACTAAAAGCAACATATGCAAACTCACGAAAGCATGAGTTCATACTTCAACATAACCCATATTGGCTCCTTGGTAACTATTCTGTGAGACTCCGCGAAATCTTTCCTCGTATCTCTGGCAAGCGAAACTGTATAGCTGACTATCTGACTGGGATTTGTGGTTTTATTTGAAAAAACTGTCATTCCTACTCTTTCAGAGGCTCAATGCTGCCGACAAAATCACGGTGCCCCAATCCAGGTTGTCGCCCACCGACCTGCTCGATCTGCCATTCATTCTCAACCAGTCTTTAAATTCCCTCATGTTAAACCGATCATCATGTTCGTGCACTTTTAGTAACTCCCAAACTAGCCGGTCTGCATCTACGGAGAATGTGATCCATTATTTTAGGAGAGTCTTGATATACTATGCAGTTCTCATATGTTCCCATGTTCTTCACCCTTACCACGTTTGTGTTCAATTTATCCAAAATGCAAAGCCAAACAAAAAATCTAATTTTCTCGGTTGTTTCCAGTTTCCATATCCAGTTCTTGTTATCCGTATGCTCAGGTGACTCCATGGTCGATATGGCTTTGGAGGCAGAAGCTACAGAAAACTTGCCATCCTTGGAGAACCCCCATGTCATTTGGTCCTCCTCTTGAGCGCTTCTAGCAAACGAAATCGGGACCCCGTTGATCTTCTCATTCGTTTCCTCGGAGATAATCCGCCAGACTTCCTGTAAATCCCACTCGTTATCTCTTGTGATGCACTTTCCCACCTTCTCTTCACTCCTGACTGTTTGCATGGCTGGGTACGATTTGATTAATGGACCGCTCACTAACCACCAATCGTTCCAAAAGCGTGTTTGTTCGCCAGACTTTATTTTCCATTTACAACCCTTTTCTATTAACTTTTGGGGAACTGAGGATTCCTCTCCATGTCGAGGAACAGTTCCCTTGAGCTCTAGTCTCAAGGAAGCTAGAATTCTTGATATATTTTTCCTTGTAAACATTGCACCAAACCATGTTCTATTGGTTATGTATCTTCCAGCCAATCTTCGCTAGTAGGGCTAGGTTCGTCGTTTTTGCTTTACGTAAACCCAAACCCCCTTGAGTTTTCGGCTTGCAAACTCTCTCCCAAGCGACGAGATGATTATGAGTGTATAGTGTATCTCCACCCCATAGTATAAAATAGTCGATGCAGCATCTGTCGCGATTGCGGTGTCACAGTTGCAGATGCCAGGGACGTTATGTAACGTGTTACGGTTGTCGCGGGAGTGATTTATTCCTCAAAAATCACAATACTTCTAAAATATTTAATTACGTTACGTTAATATTGCGTCGCGGTGACCTTCAAAATCATTACGATACGACTATTATACTGCGTTGCGGCCGCAATTTAATAGTATGCTCCACCCAGAGGAAGTTCCGATTAAGCCTGTCCAGCTTGTTGCACACCGCCATCGGTAAGCTCGCCATTTGCATAGTATGGGTCGGGATTGCTGTTGACACTAATTGAATTAGGGTACGTCGACCTGCCACGGACAAGACCCTTCCTTTCCGTCTAGAGAGTTTATTCATCATAGTATGAAATTGCGGTGTCACAGTTACGGATACTGCAAACGTTACGTAATGTATTGTGCCTATCGCGGGCGTGATATCTTTCTCAAAAATCACAATAAGTATAAAATATTATATTTATACATTTTACAGTTATCTTTTAATATACTCTTTTAATATTTTATTTTGAAAATAAAAATTTAATTTTATAGAACAAAATTATTAAAAATAAATATAAACCATAAAAATGATATCATACTTAATAATAGGTCATAACATTTATAATATTAATGAATAACATATAAACAATATCACTAAAATCATATCAAATTTTTTATATTGTAATATAAAAATATTCATTTTACATAACTTTGAAAGAAAAAAAATACATAACTACAAATATAAAAATTCTATATCTTACAGTTCACTACCAAAATGAATGGCGTGTCGAATCTAAAGCATTTCCATCTTCGTCATTGTCTTGGTTTTGATTCCTTCTTATTCCCAGTGAAGAACATCACATTATGTGCATTATAAGATGCATCATTGGTAGGAAACATGTTGTATGATAAATGATGACAAAAAAAATCCATAACTTGGATTTTGTTCAAGGTAAGGTGGATAACATGAATTTGGTTGGTAAGAATGAGAACCATGAGATCATTCACTAATTTCATTATCATTTTTAGCTTAACTATATGATGATGAACCTGCAAAAGAATCATAAAATTGTTCTCCCATCCTCCTATGAGTTCTATCATCATCATCTCTTTCATTTTGTGATGCATTTGTTCCATACAAACTTGAATTATCATCGTAAGGATATATGGATGTACCTTGATCTCCATGAAAAGAAGTAGAATAGATGTGTCCATATTATGGTTGGTACATACCTTCATTATCACCACCATGATCATCACAACCACCATCATTGTCGTTGTCGTCGTCATAACTTGACGTCGATAATTGAACATTTTCCTCATTAGATGGAGTAGGTGAACTGTTCATATCTTCACCTTGAGTTTCTTCATCAGTTTCATTAAGTAACTCCTTAGGCAACCATGAGAAATTTTGTTCACTATCAAGTGTAGCATTCTCTCTTTCTTCAATCCATGCATTTAGTAGGTCACCTTCTTCAAAAATATTTTCAAGATTAATAAGATTAAAACCCATTTCTAATTCTTATGCACTTTTTCTTTGCATATGTCGCAGCTTCAACCTCATATTATAATGGACATAAACCAATTTTTGAAGTTTTTTATGCTTGAGTCTATTTCTCTTCTTTGTATGAATCAAACTAAAAGTACTCCAATTACGCTCACAATTTGAAAATGAAGTTGTTTGACTTAAAACTTTAACAGCGATGCGTTGAAGTTGCGGTGCACAATTTCCATAATTAATCCACCATTCAGCTATAAAAAACATAAATATTAAGATATAATTCATAAAGTATTTATACAAATATCTTTATTATCTAAAAAACTATCGAGGATAAATTCTTTTTGTTTACTAGGGTTAGTCTTCAAAATTGCAATTTGAGCTAATGATGTTCTAAAAGAATCCATTTTGTTTTGATATAACAACAACTAAAAAAATAAATGAATTAAAGTTTAAACATGATAATTTATTAATTTTCCATACAATTTAAGTATATAAAATACATACATGATTCATTGCAATAATTTAATCATTCAAGTTTGGTTCTATCCTCTATATGACATTTCTAACTCCATTCATTGTTTCACGAATCACTTCACTTGCGGAATTGCCTCCGTATAGAAATTGTGGATTTAGAAAATATTCTGCATAAAAATAGCATAACAAATATCTAAACAATATATCATAATTTAAATTTAAAAGTTTTATAGCGTATCAGCATAATGTAAATCATTATGAAGTTGTTTACTCCATCGTCCATCAATTATTTTCCAATATAATAATAAATAAACATATAATTATGATATTTAATGTTAATATAAAAAATTTAATTTATAATTAATCACGTCAAATTTAGATATGAGAAAAATCAATTTAAATTTAAATTAAATTAAATTTTAAAATAACGTTAATAAATAATTTAATTAATTCATATTTAAGTAACTAATTTTAAACATAACTATTACCATATGATTAATGATATATAATTATAATTCAGTTTTAAGAATTAAATTAGAACAATTCATCTATGTAATTTTATATTTCAGATAATTTAAAGTTTGTTGTGGCGTTGCGACGCAATTTATAGCATGTTGCGGTATTACGTAATAGTTTTTTACCGTAACAATTGTGATGTGGTTCCCTTATCGCGTTGCGCCGATATTGTATCGCGGTAACCTTAAAAAACGTTATGTTACAGGCGTTATGCTGTGTTGGAGCCACAATTTAGTACTATGTCATCACTTTCTCCACTAGGGGCACATAAGTTCTTTCATTCATCCTTATATGGATAATTGACACTCCCAAGTATGTTACCAATTACCTGTAACAGGTATCCCACAAATATTGCTCAGATAATTTGCGTTATTGATTTGAATGTCTAGGGAAATGAATAGTTTAAACTTTTGTGGGTTTACCTCTAATCCCGAGGCTCGACTGAATTAAGCCAAACAATCTCGGATTTTGTTAGTTTACTCCACTCAGGTATTCAAATTGCTGTCGCGATCGCGTTTGCGATCATATCTCGTTTACTTTGTGTCAGAACCATCTTTCAGGTGAGCTCAGAATTGGGCTTCATATAAAAAAAATTAGAGTTGCCACCGATCATTTATTTTTTTGACAAAAATTAGGTTAATCGGATACCACCTTACCTGATCTACGTTTTACTAAAGATGTGTCAGATTCGGGAGTCGGTTACAGTCAAAGGAGGATTAGCACCCTTGAACTGCCCTTTCAGTACTAATTAATTTCCAATTGTCTTTAATTAAGAAAATTGAAAGTTAAATTTAAAGGTAAAATAGGATCCAAATTACATACCTCTAATTGATTAGAATACCCTTAAGAGATAAAAATGTTAGATTTATAGTGAAATATTTAATCAAATTAAGGAAGAAAGTGCATAAATATGAAAATAATAAATAGAACAAAAAATAATAAAATAATACAAAATACAAATAATACAAAATAAGTGAAAATAATACAAAAAAATAAAAAATAATAAAAAATAAAAAATAAAAAGAAAGAAGAAAGAAAAAATAATGAAACTAAATAAAAAAACAAAAACAAAAACAAAACAAAAACATATAAAAGAAAAAATAAAATAAAATAAAAAAGAATAAAAATAATATATACATATAATTTGAAGTAAAAAATAATGAAAGAATAATACATATAAAATACTAGGAAAACAAATAAAAATAAAAAAGAAATAAAATAAACAGTAAAAAAAGATAAATAATAAAAATAATAAAAAGGGCTAAATTGAAAGAAAATAAAATTGGGGGTGAATTTAAAAGGAAATTTGGGACGAAATTGAATTGAAGGAGGGATAAAATACACGTGTAGGAAAACGGGGGACTAAAGTTGCAATTGCCCCACTCACAGGCAAAGGATCTGCGGGTCGGGTCGATGGGGCTCCACGAGTTGGGTATAAAGCGCAAAACCCAAAAACACACTTTTATTTTTCCTCTCCCCCCCTTTTCGATCAAAACAATAGTCTTCAAATCCTTTGAGTGTTCTTCAGGTTCTTCATGAAATGACCTGTCTACAGCTGCCCCTCTTTGCCCATAGTCGTGTAACGAAAATAGGGCAAAGATTTAAAAGACACAAATTTTGTCCACATTAAATGTCCTCTATAGTAAAGTTGAAATCCGGTGTCATGATGGATTTGGTACAACCCATTGAATCACGAAATGACTCCCTCGTTGCAAGGTTAAGTTGAATTGAAAAATTCTGACCACGATATCCTTCGTCATGAAGTTAAAATCGAACTCAAAGCTTTGGCAAGTTTCTCCTGGATTGTCTTCTAGCCTAAGACACTTCGTCGTGAAGATGAAACTTGATCTGAAGACTTTGGTATTGCTATGTTACAGCTGAATTCTTCGTTCTGAAATTGGCTCAATCTTTTGGGTACGATATCCTTCGTTGTGAAGTTGAAATCGTGGATGGCTCCTTTGCTGTGAAGTTGAGCTTTGAATTGGATATCCTTCGTTGTGAAGTTGAAATCCAATATTGTATAAGTTGCATTGTTTCGAGTCCAATATCCTTCGCTGTGAAGTTGAAATTGACTATGTATGAAACTGGAAAGTTGTTTGTTGAAGGATGTTTTTTTGCTGTGAAGTTGAGCGTGGAATTGGATATCCTTCGTTGTGAAGTTAAAATCCAATATTGAGATGGATGCTACTTGTAGGCACAATATCCTTTTTCGTGAAGTTGAAATCGTGGATGGTTCTTTCATTGTAAAGTTGAGCTTTGAATTGGATATCTTTCGTTGTAAAGTTGAAATCCAATCTAGAGTTGTATTACTTCATCAAATTGGCTTTGAGTTCGATATCTTTCTTCGTGAAGTTGAAATCCAATCTTGAGTAGGTTTCACCAAATTGGCTTTGAGTTGGATATCTTTCGTTGTGAAGTTAAAATCCAATCTCGAGTAAATTGTGTCGCTTCGAGTCCAATATCCTTCGCTGCGAAGTTGAAATTGACTCTAGCTAGAACTTACAAATTCATGCATATATGCAATGCTATGGATGTGATGCTCTTAGGTGTTCCTAAAATGCTTATGTGAAATGTGTTATTTTGGGCTCTAGAGAGAAATCTCGATCTCCGGTTGCTTGCCTAGAATCTTGAAGTTCTGATTCCTGATCTTGAATTCTTCAATGTTCAAATCTGATGTGCAAATTTTATTTTTTATCCTTGATTTGAGAAATGCTTCTCAACCATCTCAAGTATAGTGCATGAGCCTTGGTTGGCTTCCGAGTACATGTACTTTTCCAAAAAAAATCTTTGTACAGTATTATGCAATCATCTTTTTTCAGAAATGAATAAATCATTAGGTTTAAATTCAACCCAAGATGCTCATAAGAACTGATTTAGGGAAATGATCATCTTTATTCATATAGAGAAAAAGATCAAAAGAATACATGACAAACACTGTGAAATGTAAATACATAAATAAAGGGAATGGATGTCTTAGATTCCAATAATGCGGGCGTTTCTGAGCTGATAAGCCATTAGGTGACCTTGAACGCAACCTTTGTTAAGGGATCTTAAAAAATACGACAACGTTCGGGGCAATGCAACCTTTCTCCGACTCGTTAAATCTGTAGAAGATTTAGATGCCATGATATTTCCACTATCTCGATTCTTGAATAATATCCAAATCACCCTTTCGGGTTTTCAACTTGGACCCATCCTTGGTTTCAAGACGCCCTTTGCGGGTTTTCATCTTGCACTCTCCTTATTTTCTTTTATTTTTCCCCTTTTTCAGTTTAGGATGCCTTTTCGGGTTTTCACCCTAAACATTTTTTCTCTTTTTTCTCATTTCTTTTTAATTTACGGCGCCCTTTCGAGTTTTCACCCTAAATGATTTTTCTTTTTTTCTTTTCTTTTTTCTTTTTCGACTTATGACACCCTCTTGGGTTTTTATCCTAAGCGAAGTATTTCTTGATTGCATCAGAATTGATGGGATTTGGCAATTCTGGTCCGTTCATTTCAGCCAGGACAAATGATCCTCCGGAGAAGGCTTTTTTCACAACGTAAAGTCCCTCCTAATTTTGCATCCATTTTCCCCTAAAGTCTTTTTGAATTGGCCAAATTCTTTTAAGAACAAGATCTCCTTCACGGAATATTATTGGGCGCACCTTCTTGTCATGTGCTCGAATCATTCGTTTCTGATAGATTTGACCATGATGAATAGTTTTCAATCTCTTTTCATTTATCAGGTTCAGCTGATCATATCGGGATTGCACCCATTCTGTATCATCCAGTTTGACTTTTGTGACGGAATTTCTACCTCAATGGGAAGCACTGCTTCCATCCCATAAGTTAATGAAAATGGAGTTGCCCCAGTTGAAGTTCACATCAAGGTTCAATATGCAAACAAAGCAAAAGGCAATTTCTTGTGCCAATCCTTGTAGGTCTCAGTTGTTTTCTTCACTATCTTCTTGATGTTTTTGTTTGTTGCTTCTACTGCTCCATTCATATTTGGTCTATAAATAGTAGAGTTGTGATGTTTTATGTTGAATTGCTCACAGGAAGCATCCATCATTTTGTTGTTCAAGTTTGTACCATTATCGGTAATGATCATTTCAGGTAGTCCATACCGACATATGATCTTTTTCTTCAAAAAATTGCAAATAGTTGATTGAGTTACACTGGCATATGGTGTAGCCTCTACCCATTTCGTGATGTAATCAATTGCCACATGGATAAACCGGTGACCATTTGAAGCATTCGGATGGATTTGCCTGATAACATTCATGCCTCATATAGAGAAAGGCTATGGTGATGTCATTGCATGAAGTTGATGAGGTGGAACATTTATTTTTTCTTAGTAAATTTGACATTTATGACATCTTCTAGCATAGTTGATGCATTTCTAGTGTGGACCAAAAATACTCGCATCGCATTATTTGCCTTGACATTATATGTCTATTTGCGTGTGTTCCACAAACTATGTCATGTTCTTCTTCCACTATCATTTTTGCCTCTTCTGCATTGACACACCTTAATAAGACTTGATCATGGATTTTCTTGCACAATATCTCCCCGTCAAGGACATATCCAGACTAAATCCTCTAGACCTCGAACAGCTTCTAATAGGTTGATAAGTCTTCTTTCTTCATCTATCACTAGTTTGATGCCTTGTCGAACCACACCAGATTCCCCTGCTAAGCCATGCGAATGACGAGCTGCCTTCTGTACTTGCTCCAGGAAGTCACGGATGACTGTGTCTTTGGCCTTCACCCTTTGCTGAGCTTGCTTCCAACGAAAACACCAATGTAACCCTCCATCAAAGGCGACTATCTGAAGCTCGATCGCTTGCTTCTTGAATCCATCCACAATGGCTTCTAACTCAGCTATGGTTTTGCCATCCCGCTCTTGTTCTTTTTTAAGGGACTTCTCTAAGTCAGCTACCTGGATTCTCAAGCGCTTGTTCTGATGTTGACTGTCTATCAAACGTCTTTGACCGGTCTTCAGCTGTTCTTTCAGAGTCTCTCTCTTTCATCCTACCTTTCAAACTCCCTTTTCAGGCTGTTGGCTTTGCCTTTCCAGTGCTCAGAAGTCCTTTTTAGATTGGAGCTATTCTGGACTTGCTCTTTGTACCCTTTTTTCAAGTCTTAAAACTCAAAACGAACATTCTTATGTTCTTTCTCTAGCTTGTCTGCCCGATCCTTCTGAGTATCATCATCCAACTTCCACTGGTAACATTCAGCCTTGAGTTCCCTTTCTCAATTCTTAAACCTCAAAATGGTACATAAACTTTCAAGCTTGTTCTGGACATGCTTGAGATGTTCTTCCATGGTTCGGGTGTCCTCACAATCTGGCACTGTGATGTTGTCATTTTTTCTTAGTCTTCACCACCCCAAATAGTTTGGAGTAAGCATGTCCTTGGCAGCCACGACATCCATCGTAAACATTATCTTCCATGACTCGGCTGCTTCTTTGATAATTTTCTTGTAGTTGTCACCATGGTACATAAAGTATGGTCCATAAAGTTTGTATGTTGCTGGGACAAACTGACATGCCCCATATTGTTGAAGTGCCAGAAGCGGAGAATACCCAACTCCTCCCCACAGTCCAAGCAATGTCATAATGTCTGAGTCCCCACATCGGAAGAGAATGTTGTTGTGGGTCAACCAAGGAGCTCTCCAGGTAATGTTCTGATCCTAAAGATGTGTGAATACTTTCATCCATTTTTCTTTTGAGGCACCTTTGTGACACTTCAAAGTGATGAATTCCCCCAACGGTGAATAAGTGGTGCTAAACCGACGATAGGTAATCCCGTTAGTTTTCCAGAAGTGGATGTGAATCCAAACTTGGAGAAGCTGAGCACACCCAATGAACCTTCCTCTGGTAGTCTTTTTGCAGTGGTTGAGAGAGCGGAAGGTCTTAGTTAAAATGGTCGGTACTGGATTTACTCGCCTCGGGAGTTGTTCAAATAGTTCCACCACAGCTGCATCAACGCACCCCAAAGTCTTTGGGAAAATGAGAAAACCGTACAGGCCCAGTGCGAAGAGATCTATTAACTTCCATTCATCGAGGTGGTTCATCATCAGTTGCTTAATATGGATCCACTCAATTCTTTCCCCGCTACCTTTGCGCCAGAGTCAGACAGTTACCCATTTTTCATCAACCCTTACAACCTTGGCTAGTCCGTTCTTGAAAGGCTGACTTTTGATGTGTTTGATGTATGCCCTCTCCAGTCTGATGCTTTTCACACTGTAGCAGTGTATTGTACTCTTCAATTGTGGTCACCATGTCCTCCTGGTTAAAGGTGAAGCAACTCTACCTCGGGTTCCAGAATTGAACCAATGTTCTCATCAGGGGCTCATCCGTCTTGACATAAAGCAAGAGTGCAATATCACCATACCGCTAGCTGAACTTTTGTTTCCTGTCACCCTTCCAGCAGTCCGAAATGCTTCGCAGCTCTTGGACATCATTCTGCTTCATGCTAACAGAGGCGTAGCTAACCAGTTCTGATACATAGCTTCCCTGAAGACTATCACATTTTTCTTTATAAGTCTTCTCAGACCATAGTCGTACCTCAACGTTTTTTATCTCTTACATTACAACACCTTTGTCCATTAATTCAGATTATTTGTGTAATAAACACCTTTTTAGGGATCACTGGCCTATTTTATGATGCAAATTCTAAAAAAGACAAACACAAGAGCAAAAAGTTAGTAAAATAAGAATAATAATAATGAAAGCAAAAAGGTATAAAAAAGCAAACTGAATGTTTAGGGTAAAAAATATCTTAGATTTTGAAATGGGGTTTCGGGTAGGCTCTAATTCCCTGTCGTCTCCCAGTTTAGGTTCTAAAGAATGTACCCGAGTTCTCCTTGCCGGTGCCGCCTTAGGCTTTTCGGACCCTTAGTCCTAACCTATAAAAGGCTCATGTGGACTAAGTTAAACTCGAGAGGATACATTCCCTTATGCCCGCATGGAGAATAAATTCTCATGAAGACATAACGTATATGAATCCCGAAGGCTACTTACCAGGCCCGAATAGAGAATAAATTATCACGAAGATGTCGCTTTCACCCCTAATTAAACAGGGTTCAAAGCTCAGGTATAGAGCCTTAGATGAAAACACGTTTGACAAGATGAAACCACTTAAAGAAATCATGTACAACTATTTATTTGAAAAGATAATCAAAAGTAAGTAATAAGGATCAAAAGTTACCTTAAAATTTAAACTTACCCTTTTCATTAAAAAGACAATTGGAAATTACCTTAGCCTGACTCACTTACTAGTCCCCAGCGGAGTCGCCATGCTATCAAAACCGTCTTTCGGGTGGGCCCCAAATTGGCCTTCGACTAAAAAATGTTAAAGTCGCCATCGATCATTTATTTTTCGACAAAAATTAGGTTGATCGGATACCACCTTACTGATCTGCGTTTTACCAAAGATATGTAGGATTCGGGAGTCGGTTACAGTCGATGAACGATTAGCACCCTTGAACTGCCCTTTCGGTACTAATTAATTTCCAGTTGTCTTTAATTAAGAAAATTGAAAGTTAAATTTAAATGTAAAATAGGATCAAAGTTACTTACCTTTGATTGATTGAAATACCCTTAAGAGATAAAAATGTTAGATTTGTAGTGAAGTATAGAATCGAATTAAGGCAGAAAGTGTGCAAATATGAAAATAATAAACAGAACAAAAAAAGAAAAAAATAATAAAATAAGGAAAATTAAAAAAAACAAAATAAGTTAAAATAAAACAAAACAAACAAAAAAAACAAAGAAGAAAGAAATAATAATGGAACTAAATAAAAAACAAAAAAAAATAAAAAATAAAAAATAAAATAAAATAAAATAAAAAATAATATATACATATAATATAAAGTAAAAAAACAATGAAAGAATAATACATATAAAATACTAGGATAAAAAAATAATGTAATATATATATATATATATATATAAAATAACTTATAAACAAAATCTTAGATAAAATAATAATAAGAAATAAAAGAGAAATAAAATTAACAGTAAAAAAGATAAACAATTAAACTAATAAAAAGGGATAAATTAAAAGAAAATAAAATTGGGGATGAATTTAAAAGGAAATTCGAGATAAAATTGAATTGAAGGAGGGCCAAAATACATGTGTAGGAAAAGTGAGGGACTAAAGTTACAAGTACCCCACTCCCAGGCAAAATTATATGGATTCTAAGATCTGCGGGTCGAGTCGATGGGGCTCCACGGGTTGGGTATAAAGCCCAAAACCCAAAAACACACTTTCATTTTTCCTCTCCCCCCAATTTTTGATCAAAAAAGCAGCCTCCAAATCCTCTGAGTGTTCATCATGTTCTTTATAAAATGAACACTCAACCCCAAACCCAAAAACCGACCAGCCAACGCCTCGCCGGCTGTCGATCATCTGTGGTGGCAAGATTTTTTTTTTGTAATTTTGAAAGCTCTTACCCTCTACTTTCAAAATACGTGTTTGGTTTTTTTTAAAAATGCCTCGGGAAGGCTAGATCTGGGATTGAAAGCATCGAAACCTCCCCCTTTTCATCTGCTTTTTTGGTTTTTTGAATCCAAACCAAAAGAGAAAAAAGAATACCCTACATGCAAGCGTCGAAAACTAAAAAAAAAGGAACAAAAGGTAAGAGCTATACCACTTTTATTTCCTTTCGAAAATAGTACAAGGCTTTGATTTCTCCGATATTGCTTGTGATTTTTTTGTGTAATTTATTACGTAAGTAATGTGCAAAAAAGGAGTTTGATTTACATTAATTTATAGCCTAAAGCATCTCTATATTTTGGGTGGATTTAGAGTCCTATTCGGACTCAAAAACTAACTTGTGTTTGTTGGTGATGGATTCTTTGACTTGGTGATGGTGCGGAGAGGAACGCCGGAAAACTGGGTGAGGCGTGAGGCGTGAGGCATGGTGCTGTGGAGAAAATCAAGAAACCCTAGCTGGACCGGTTTGGGTCGCGTGTTTGGGGCTAGTTCTGGTCTGCTCCAGTGGACCCGGGTTGCTTGTTGGGTTGCTCACTGTTTGGGTTGTTACACATGCGGGCCTGACTGTTGGTCTTGTAATTTGTAAGCAAACAAAATAAGTAATAAATATATATATATATATATATATAATATATATATATATAAATATTATAAATGTATAAGACAAATATATAACATATGTGACACATAATGTCACATCAGTTAGGACAAAATGACATGTCTTCACTGTGATGGCGGCCATAGCGGGCGCTGTTACGGGTATAGCGGGTATATCAGAAGGCAACATTACCGTTATTTCGCGGGTGCTATCGCGGTCGCAGATCGCTATTTAAAACTCTTGTTGAGTTAATCGATCGGCGGAATTGGCCAAGAGGGGCTGAATTGGCAATAAAATTTCAGTGGAAGCTTTTGTAGAAAATTGAAAATATTTGCACAGAGATTTAGAGTGGTTCTACTTTCTCAACCAAAGTTTACGTCCACTACCTTAGCTATCCACACTAAGGATTTTCCACAAATTCACTAATTTTTGTTTCTTTTGAGGAGAAAGAGTAACCTTACAAATCCCTCAAGAATTATACCCCAAATTCTTGAGAACACTCTCTCTCAAAGAGAACAATACAAATTTGGAAAACTTCCAGAAAAAAACCTCACAAGGTAAGATGTTTGCACAATTCTAGAATAAAGAAAGAACACTCAAGAATAATACAATTGAGCACAATAAGTGTTCTTGAAAGCAAAAATGAATATTGCATGAAATAAGCTTGAAAATGCTCAAAATTAAGGTTTGATGATTTCTCTTTGATTATCTCTCAATTATACTTAATTGTTGATCAATGGCTTTTAAGCTTGTTTAAATACTCCTTGGATCAATTATGAACGTTGGGGGATCATTAGTGGAGTCAATAGATCCGTTATTGTGTGAAAACAATTAATAAAATAGTTGAAAAGCGTGGGGGTATCGATACCCCCTCCATAGGATATATGTACCTGTAGTGTAAAATTCAAATATTTCGACTGTATAAGACTGGGGGTATTGGTATCTCCTGAGGGGTATCGGTACCCTCCGAGCATTCTGTTATTTCTCAGAGATAAATCTTATATAGGGGTATCGGTACCCTCTAGTGAGGTATCGGTACCCTCTGGGCAAACTGCCTTTTCAGTTTGAGATTTATTAAGAAAAGTTTTTTGGCTTGATTAAGGCTCGAAATACTTTGTAAAATTTGTTTCAAAAATATTTTAAGATTAAAAACACAACTTTACACTTAAGTAAGGATTAAAATTGTTACACTTAAGTAATGATTAGAAAATCTTAAAATCCAATAACATTTAATTTATTATATCGAAACATCAAAATGTTTTCAACAATGTCCCCCTTTTTTATATAACAAAACATTTTAGTAATTTTAAGATTTTCTTATTGAAAATCATTTTAGAAAACAATTTTGAACAAGTTTTTTGAAAAAGACTCTATAAAACATTTTTGTTAAATCAAAAAGACTCTATAAAACGTTTTTAAACAATGTTTTTGAAAAAAAAAATATAGCCAATTGATATTTAGAAATTTAAAGTTTGAGCTGCTAAGATAAAAAACAAGAGAAAGATTAACATTTAGTTTCATAAATTGATATTCATAATCAAATGTGAAATGATAAAATTGGTCATATTTACTAATACTAATATGTAAATGATGCAAAACATAAATCAAACATATATATAAATAAGCATTTAAGTTCAAACATCCAAAACAAATTCAAACATTCAAAACAAATTCAAACATCCACAAATTCAAACATTCACAAACATCCAAAATGTTAAAACAATAAGTTATAAGTCTCATCCAATAAAACTAAAGCAAGGCAAGGTTCAAGCATCAGTAAGAGGATCGGGAGGAGGAAAATGAGCTCGCATAGTAGGCGTATTGATTTGATTGTTTGTTGTTTCGTTATTCGTGCGCATCTCCTATAAAATTTCCAATTGTTAAGTCCCTATAGCTGTAAAATGGGACTCAATTGATGCAAACCTTAGATCAAAATTCTCCACAAACGATCGAAAATATAGAGGCGTTTGATCCTCTTGCTGTGTCGGCTCATCGTCAGGAACTTCATCGTCAATGTCTTCCATGAGTTGTTGAAATTCAGGATCATCATCATCTGCCGGTGCCGGAGGAGGTGGAGCTCATGAAGAACTAGCTCCCGGAGTTTTCTCAATTGTTCGAACCCATTGACCCGTTTACGTATCCTTTTTCCATCCCGATTTCTTTAAAGAAGTCAAGTTTATTTGGTTTTTGAGAGTGAAGGCTATATCTAGCTGTAGTCTAAGATCGACTTTGATAAACAAATTACTCAGAAGATAACCGTAAACAAGAATTTTACAATGCTTTTTATTAGGGACAAGAAATAAGGTTTCAACGAGTTCGGCAAATATAATCTGAGGTAGGTTAATTTTCCTATTCTTTTGGATACAATGTATCCACCAAAGGTCTGAGGCTCTAAAAGTAGAGTATTTGCCCCCAGATGGTCTAAACCACCAAGAGATCATCAGATGAAGAAAACGATCTTGGTGATCTAAAACACTCGCACTAGACTTAACCTTGTAAGGAAAACCTATTGTTTCGTTTTCATTATATAAGCCATCATTGTCTAAACCAAATGCATTTTCTATATACTGAGAGTCAATATGGATGAATCATCCTAGAAGATAGGATCGTATTCCTATTGTTTCAGTTTTAGCTCGATTTTGAATACAAACGGCATTTGAATAGAAAATTCAAACAAGTTGTTAGTAAACAATTGGTTCGAGGTAAAAAAGTATATCAAACTTCCAAGCTTCTAGAGTAGGAAGATATCTAAAGTTTTTTTTTTTTGCATAGCTCGAAGTAAAGGAATACATTCTTCCCAAATTTTGTATGACTCAAAATACTGAGAATACCTAAAGAATAGATTTTGTCTACGACCAGGTTCGTTAAATCATGAATCATGAATAGTCATAACAGGATCATCGGGATTAGGAATTTGTTGGATAAGAGGAGGATTTGGAGGTGGGTTAGGAGGTTGGTTTGAAAGACTAGAGGATGTTCTAGGGCGTTTTTGAGACATGATATAAGAAATCGGAAGGGTAACCTCCAATTTAAAACATATGTATGCAATACAATCAATTCCCAAAACTCAAATAAATCCTCATTATTTCAAGGTTCTCTAAAATAATCCTAATGGGCAATTTTGAAAAACTATATTTGAAAACAATGTTTGAAAATCAATACACGTATAGTTTTTCATGAAAGCAACAAAATTAAATCAAAAACAACAATTAAAATCAAAATAATTTTTTTTAATTTCAAAAATTTCAAAATATTCTGAAAAAACTTGTGTTTTTGATGAAATTAATTGTAGATAATAGTTCTAAACCAAAATATAAGCAATGTCCAATATCTATTTCAACCTATAACTAATCAAAACTAGTCCTAAGTTCAAAAAATCAATAAAATGGAGTTTTTAGAAAAGTTACCTTGAAATTTGAAGATTGAGTGGATTTTGATGTTATTTACATGAAATTAATGATGCTAGCAGGTTTGGGAGTTGAAAACTAAGTGAAATCCAACTTGAAACGTTGATTTTGAGGTAATGTAAAGATTAGGGGTGAGAGGAGGAGGCACACGACGTGAGAAGAGAGAAGAGAGGGTTTGAAATAAAATGTGGTTTTGGGTGTTAATAACCAGAACCTGTGGAGGGTATTGGTACCCTCATGTGGGGGTATTGGTAGCCATTCAAAGAGGGTATCGGTATCGATACCCTCATGTGGGGCTAAATTAATCTTGTCTAGTGGTATTGTTAACTCATATTACGAAAATTAGCTATGTTCAATCAATCAAATCTATCCTTAAATTCTATTTGAACATATAATCAATTTCCACTAAGAATCATAAACTCCCCCTAACTAATAGCAAAGAATGCAATCAAAAAATATTATTTTTATAAGTATATTCATTTCTAATTAAAAGTGCTAAAATTATTTTAAACACTAAGTGAAGATAGGTCAGTTAAACCTAATTCTCTCCTAAGTGCCCAAAATCTTTTTTTATCTAAAGGTTTTGTAAAAATATCCGCTAATTGATGCAAAGTATCAACATATTCTAGAAATATATCTTCTTTAGCGACATGATCTCTAATGAAATGATGTCTAATTTTAATATGCTTAGTTCTAGAGTGTTGGATGGGATTTTTAGTGTGAAAAATAGAACTAGTATTGTCACACTTGATATGTATGGTACCTACTTCAATTCCATAATCTAAAAGTTGTTGTTTCATCCATAAAACTTGTGCACAACAACTACCCGCTAAAATGTATTCTGCTTCAGTGGTAGATAACGCAACACAATTTTGTTTCTTTGAAAACCAAGAAATCAACATATTTTCTAGGATTTGGCAAGTACCGGAGGTGCTTTTCCTATCTATTTTGCATCCTCCATAATTCGGATCAGAGAAGGCATGTAAGCTAAAGATAGAGTCTCTAGGATACCATAATCCTAAACTAGGAGTGTCCTTAAGTTATCTAAGATTCTCTTAACAGCTAGTAAATGTGATTCCTTAGGGCATGATTGAAATCCAGCACATAAGCAAACACTAAACATAATGTCTGGTCTACTTACGGTTAGATAAAGTAAAGAGCCAATCATTGACCTATATAATTTAACATCCACACTTTTACCTCCTTCATCTTTGTCAATATTTGTTGATGAGCTCATTGGAGTAACATGAGGTTTCCCATTTTCCAATCCAAATTTCTTGAGCATATTCTTGACGTATTTTGCTTCATTGATGAAGATGTCATCTTTTTTTTGCTTGATTTGGAGTCTCAAGAAAAATGAGAGCTCCCCCATCATGCTCATCTCAAATTCACTATGCATTAGCTTAGAAAATTCTTGGTAAAGAACATCATTAGTATAACAAAATTTTATATCAACAACATAAATTTGAACTACTAATAAATATTTTCCTTTTTGCTTTAAGAACAATGTAGTGTCAACCTTCTCTTTTGAGAAACCCTTTTTAATTAAAAAATTTGATAATCTTTCATACCAAGCTGTAGGAGCTTGTTTTAAACCATAAAGTTCTTTTGTCAATTTAAAAACATGATCTGGAAATTTTGAATCTTCAAAACTAGGAGGTTGTTCCACATACACTTCTTCTTTTATAAAACCATTAAAAATGCACTTTTAACATAAATTTGATATAATTTAAATTCATTAAAACATACAAATGCTAATAACATTCTAATTGCTTCCATCCTAGCTACGGGAGCGTATGTTTCATCATAGTCTATGCCTTCTTCTTGAGTATACCCTTGAGCAAAAAGTCTAGCCTTGTTTCTCACTATATTGCCACTTTCATCAAGCTTATTCCTAAATACACATCTAGTACCTACAATAGATTTATTACTAGGCCTTTCAACTAATGTCCATACTCTAGTTCACTCAAATTGATTTAACTCTTCTTGCATATCCATAATCCAATGTTCATCATTTAATGATTCTTTAATATTCTTAGGCTCTATGCATGAAATAAATGCAACATAATTACATATATTTCTAAGAGAAGATAGAGTTGTTACCCCTTTTGATGGATCACCTATTATTTCACCATCCTTGACATATTTGTATTTCCTTGGGTAAGAGACTTCCCTTTCTTCAAGGGTTGGATTCTCGAGAGGATCTTGAGTTTCCTCATTTTGTTTCTTTTTTTATGATGGTTCTCCAACGTCATGTCTAACGTCTTTTGTATTTATAATACCTACATCATCATTCACACAAGAATCCTTCCTCGGAAGGGGATTATCATAAAAAACAACATGTATAGACTCTTCTACAACTAAAGTTATTTTATTAAATACTTGATAAGCTTTAGAATTTAAGGAATAACCCAGAAAAATTCCTTCATCACTTTTAGCATCAAATTTGCCAAGATTTTCTTTACCGTTGTTTAAAACAAAACATTTACATCTGAAAGGATAAAATAGCTAATGTTAAGCGTTTTATTTCTGAAAAGTTCATATGGAGTTTTCTTCAAAATAGACCTAATCATTACTAAATTAATAACATAACAAGCGGTATTTGTGGCTTCCGCCCAAAAATATTTTGGCAAATTATTTTCACAAAGCATGGTTATAGCCATTTCTTCTAAAGTTTGATTTTTCTTTTCAACAACTCCATTTTGTTGAGGAGTTCTAGGCGCTGAAATTTATGGCTAATACCATTAGAATTACAAAACTCAGTAAATCTAAGATTTTCAAATTCAGTTCCATGATCACTCCTAACACTAGTTATGGAGTAACCTTTTTCATTTTGGATTACTTTTGAAAACGTGATGAATTTTTCTAATGCTTCATCTTTAGTACTTAAGAATAAAACCCAAGTATATCTAGAATAGTCATCTACCAAGATAAATGCATATGTTTTCCACCCATGCTAGTGGTCCTAGATGGCCCAAAAGATCTGAATGGATCAATTGTAAAACTCTACTAGTTGATACATCATTAATGGATTTAAAAGAAACTCGCTTTTGTTTTCCTTTAGCACAAGCATCACAGATTTTATCATTATCAAATTTTAGTTTAGGCAACCCTCGAACTAAATCTCCTTAAATTAGTCGTTGTAAAACACTCATACTAGCATGTCCTAGTCTCCTATGCCATAACCAACTATCATGCTCATCCTTAGCAACTAGGCATAAATTAGTCATATCTATAGAATCTAAATACACCATGAAGATACTAGTTTTTTTATTATCCATTTGTTTTTTTTATTTTCTGATTTATTATTATAATTATTTTATTATATATTATTATTAATATTATTATTATTGTTATTATTAAATAATAAATAATTACAAATATTATTATTACAGGCCCAAAAAAAATAAAGCCCAATACCGAGACCCACTTATAACCAGACAACCCGGAGGCCCACTTATACCCATATCGGCCCAAATAATAACTCTAAACCCATTTAGGGTTTATATCTCATCCCCAACCGCCAACAATCATCCACCGTTTGATCTGATAAGATCCAACGGTCTAGAAGCCTCCAGATGAAACCCTAGGGTTATGATACCCTAGGGACACGTGGCCGCCAGCTTTGTTGCCGCCAATCTACGCCACTCCACGTCGCTTCACATACTACCACGATGCCAACCAAGAGCCTGCAGAAGACTCAAAGCCAGCCATCCATGTTAAAGGCCACTGTGAGTCACCACTAAAGTTTGGTGACTCACCAAAATGCCACCCTATTATTCGGTCCGATGAGCGCCTCGGTGATGGTTATAAAACCATCAACCAAACCTGCAAGAGAGATATACAGGGATAATACAAAGCAACCAACAATAGAGAAAAAATGACTAACCCCATAATCAAACCATCAAAATACAAAGAAAAAAAAAGAGGAACATTACCAAGGAAGCAGAACCACCACCGGAGACTCCACGCACCTTCACGAGACACTATAAAAACAGAAATACCGAAGGTATTTCTTTAAGATATGTGAAAATCCATGGATTTTTAGGTTAAATAAATGTTAGGTTTGGGCTTAGATCGTCCAAATCTATCGTTTGGGAAAATTTCATGTTTTCCGGCCACTGGCGACAGTGGCCGGCGGCGTGTGGCTGCCGGTCGATGTCTGGTTTCCCTTCGGTGAGGGAAACCTAGAGAGAAGTGAGAGAGTTTAAAAATCTCTCAGTTAGAGAGAGATTGGAAAGAAGAGAATGAGAAATTTTGGCCTTTAAAACCGGTTATAATAGGGTATTTATACCCTCTCTTAAACGACGTCGTTTAAGGGAGGGCCTTTGTGTAATTTCACACGTGGCTAACCTATTCCCGCAGCCACTGTAACTTTAAGAACTTGCAAATTGATCATTATAGAATGTTTTTATTTATTATAATTTGGTATTCAAATTTTAATTTATTATAATTTAGTCACTACAGCAAAACTGATATGTAGCGGCGTTTGTAGAGAAAACGCCACAAAAGTTAAACATATAGCAGTGTTTACAATCGTAGCGCCACAAAATGATACTTTAGCGGCGTTTGTTGTAAAAATATTGTAATAGAGTTGACATATAGCGGCGTTTTTACAACAAACGCTGCAATAGGGTGGTTTATTACGGTGTTTTTTAACAAACGCCGTAATAGAGTGGTATATTAGTAGTGTTTATACGATAAACGCCGTAATAGATTAACATATAGTGGCATTTTAGCCAAAATGCCGCAATAGATCGGTAAATTAGTGGTTTTTATACCACAAACACCGTAATAGATTACACATATAGTGGCGTTTATTCCTAAAATGTCGCAATAGTGATAATAAATAGTGGCATTTTTAGACAAACGCCGTAATAGTGTTAATCAATAGTGGCGTTTTTAAAAAAAAGCCGTAATAGTTTTAATCAATACTGGCGTTGTTTTAACAAACGCCACAATAGTGCAATCAATTGTGGCATTTTTTTGTATAAATTTCATAAAATGTTAAATATATAGTCCTTATTTTCTCCTACCCAAACCCTAAAATCATTTAAACTCTTTTTCCCTCAAATATTCTTCTCTGGAAAAACAATAGCTCTCAAACGATTCCTACTGACGTCGTCGTTTGTATGTCCTGGCGACCAAATCGGGCCTCTCACTGACAAACTATAACACAACTGCACGGTTTGATCCCTCTTATCATTAATGATCTTTTTCATTTTTTGGTCTTCTGAAAATGAGGAAAACCAAAAAAGCTAACGTATTTGAGAAAAAAAGAGTAGGTGTTTCCTTGACTAAGAGAAATTATTGTCGACGGAATGTCTAAGTGGCGTATTTTCTCTGAGGATGGATCAAATTATTGTTGGGAGAATATCGGTACGGTCTCGCCGTCGAAACTGGATGATGACCCGAAAGGAACTCCTATTTCTCCATACCCTTCCATGGTCGATCTCCTTCTTGAAGGTAATAATCTATGAATCTTTCAACCGTAATAATTTGTTTTTTTACACTCAGTCAAATTTTATATATTGTACACATATTTATCTTCGAAGCTTATTGAGAACGATGATAGAGGAGTGGATAAATACCCGATGTTTAGAACTAAATTTGGTAACTCTGTGGCGTTGAAAGAATCTTCAATTGTAAAAGCAGTATATATCCTCAATGAAGATGAAGTTTCCTCTACTGTTACTCCAAGTAAACATTTATATGATCTGTTTAAATTTATTTGAATTTTTATTCAGTACGCAAGCCACCTACAATCAAGTTTCATACTGTAGATGGAAGGTCGTTATCTGTTTCAAGTGAAGCACTGAACTCTTCTTGGTGAACCAGAGGTAGGAGATTTATTATTAGGTGAAATGGATGAAGAGTTTCTCCATATAGATTTTACACGGAGGAAAAACTTAATGATGCATCGTCAAACAAGGAAAACATCTTTCCTACGTCCTTTCCCTACGAAGGAGCACAAGTAATAAATTCTAGTAAACAATATGGTGAAGATTGTTTATGCATAACTTTAATGTTTCTAAAATTTAATGTATTTTGTTGTTACATATTTTTATTCATAACTTATGTTTTAATTAAAATGTATGGTTGTTGTTAAATAGATAAAGCTACATATATCAGTCAACTTAGAGTATATGTGAAATATGTAAAATCAACTAATATAATGTACACAAAGGTAATTAGCGGCATTTGTATCCAAAAATGCCGCTATAGATATAACATTTTGCGGCGTTTGTATCCAAACACGGCGCTAAAGAGTCATACTTTTGTGGTGTTTTTCCAACAAACGCCGCTAAAGGTCAGATCTATAGTGGCGTTTACAACAAACGATGTAATAGAGTTGGCCATTAGTGGCGTTTTTATACAAGAACCGCAGTAAATGTAATATGTTGTGACATTTTTATGTAAACGCCGCAAAACAGTAGCACTTCTGTGGCGTTTTTTATACAAACGCCACTATAGATTTGTCAAGTAGTGGCGTTTTTAGTAAACGCCGCAATAGAGTTGGAATATAGTGGTGTTTGGTTTACAAACGTCACAGTAGAGTTGGCATGTGGTGGCGTTTGGTTTACAAACGCCGCGAAATATTATAAAACCCTAAAATGTTTCATTTACCCGAGCCCTAGTTTGATTATCACCTCTGACCCTCTAAAATTTCTAGTTCCCATTTGAGACGACTGAACAACAAATCGGACATAAATCTCTCGAATGAATTGTATAGGTTGTGATATAAATCTCTCGACTTCAATAAAAACCTTGATATTTCTCAGCCACCCCCGAAGAGGAATAACTCTCGTCGTTCTTCAATTTCATCACTCTTAAGGTTAGCATCTTGTCTTGGGTCTTAGTCTTAGTAATACCAAATTTTTCTCTTGTTTTTCTTCCTTTGGTTTAATGTTTATGATGAACGAAACATTCATTGTTTTTTCGTTTTACCAGAAACCTAAAGCTATGATCCCAATTACAACCCAAAAATGGACTGGTAATTTTCATATTCTTCCTATATAAATGTTCACCCTCACTTTTATGTGCTTTTATTAGATGCACTATGGTTATGATCCTGTTATTATTTCAGTTTTTCGTAAATGATGGGAATGAGTAGAGTAGAAGATATCAGATGGTACTCTCTTTTTATATTGGTTTATGGTTTACCTTTCTTCTTTCGTTTATTTTTAGACTTCTCTTTTGACTACATAGTCATGGTGACAGATAGCTTTACTCACATTGAGAATTCTATGATATTCATTTATCATATATAGTACTTCCTCTCTTAGATCATAAGTGTCTGAGTAATTGGTGTGGGATTGATTTTTTCTAACTAGTTTCAATAATTTGTGGTTTTTGCCAAATGAAATACTTGCAGTTTTCCCATGTTAAATTGTGATTATTTTTTTTAATCGACAATCTTACTTGAAATATGTTTTTGGTCATTTTTGCTGAATATCCTTCCTATAAGTGTTAGATAAAGGGAAAAAGATAGAGCTGCTAGTCGATAAGACTGAGTGTCTTCATCACCAGGTCAGTTTCTCTCTCTCTTTCTTGCATCAATATGATATCTATGCAATCACATGAACTAAGTTTGTTGTTTCTGTTGATAACTTGTGAGAGTTGAGACTTGGCTTGGAGTATTCCGTATGTTTGTTATTTTGCCGAAGTAGAACACGAGGAATGATAGAAGTACAAGTAAAGAGATGTTAGTTTTGTATTCAAGAGAAGAGGCATGAATTTGGTCATGGTCGTTGTCTAGTTTTGGTCGAATCATGTGTATCATGATTGTGGTTCTTTCAAATTTGCACTTACTGTAAAATATAATAGTTACAATTATAATTCTAGAAAACCTTTTTAATCATTTTCCTAAAAAATTCCCCTAAAACTGCTTCCTAAATATATAAGAGAAAGATAAGAGGGTCAGGTCACTTTTCTATCGTGGTCTTTTTCTCTAATAACGTATGTGTTTGGCTTTTCTATGTTGTTGTCATACTTGTAGAATTACGGAGACCCGTGCTCATTCATTTTGCTTAAGCATTCCTTTTCTTTAGTGAGTATATAAAAGAAATCATGATATTTAATTTGCTTCTTGATGTGATTGATGAAAAACTTATGTGTTACTATCATGGTTTTTAATTGGAATCTTGTTACCGCAAACATGTGGTAATCGTTGTGGTTTGCTTAAGACTGTGTCGATTTTGGTAAGAATATTTGTGGAAATATATTGAATATCAGAGATTATCATGTTGTGATCTTGTTGAATTATGTTTCGATATAACAAATTTAAGATAACTGTTTTAATTTTTTGAGTAATTGAAATGTTTAGTTTAGAAATTTTACGTGCGCCTATAAGCTTCCCAACTCTGTTTATAATGCTTTACCTTATAGATGCTGCTGCTATTAAGGCAAATAGCTTAGGCAGAATATTGGAAAAGACATAGCAATATGCCACAATGTTGTCTATCTTGTCTATCTACTTGCATCTCACTGTTTCCTCCTCACCATGAGTGAAAAAATGAGATAAGAAGAAACTCCACAGGCTATAAGTGCTAAATAATTCTATTTGTACCCATTTTCAGAAAATAACATTCTTTAAAAAAAAGGGGAAAAAGCATCTACACGTACATTTTGAAAGTGGTAGTTTGGTTTCTGTTGTTTTCTCCCACTGTAATTAAGTAACAAATGGGCACATAGCTCAGAATCTAGATAGTATAGGCTTTTCTTGATCTTGATAGCTCATACCTGTTCAAACTTTTTTGAGTCCCTTTTGTCTATTATAATAATATCTTGCTGATGCAAGAACTTAAGGTCACAAACATGCATCGAAGGTGTATGGGATGGTAAATTCATGAAACTCTGCATTAATCAATATTATGACTTTGGCACCATTAACTTGCTACAATATGACTTGAGTGCGCTGCATATGTTTGTATGTATGTTTATTGTGTTCTCGCCAACTTTATTTTTGTTAAGGGCGCAAAGTATGTTTTCGGTGCTAGAACACTTACATTGATAAGGCACATGGCTTTAAAAAAACACTTCATGTGTGAAATAAGGTACAATGCTTATATGCATGTGTTATTATATGTGTGTTGTTGTTTATATAAATGAGATTAATATCTATAATTATGAGAATAAACTCTAAATCATGGTCTAATTCATAATGCAAAACTTGTCAATTATGGTTTCCTTGTGGTCCTTGCCTGTTGTTGAATAATATAAATATTTGGAAGATGTATTATTTGACATTATACTCATTACTCTCCTTGCTAATAATGGTACATCTAATGCTAACATATATAAATTAAAGTAAAACTTCAACCATATTGTGCCTATTACCTTACAAAAGAAGCATGCCTTGATCTTAGCCTAAATCCATAGCTCTTATTTGCTTGTTACCATAAAATCCTTGAAGTAACATTTGAGAATTTGGACTTTATTCTTTTTTCTTGTTTGAATGTGTATGCTTTTAGAACTTTGTTTTATTTTCAATTTGTTAATGTTAGTCCTGTACTGATGTTAGATAATCATTTGTGTTTGTGAATTCAGGATTTTTAAAGCTCTAAATCAATTAACATATTTGTGGACCCTTTGTTTGCACTTGTCTACTGTTTTTTTCTTGAAAGGTTGATTCTCAGAGATTTTTAGTGAACATTACCCAGGTTTGTTTCTTTGAACCTCGTTTCTTTGAATGGTAAAATTGTAAAATTTAATTCATGATTTGATCTAAATTTTATATACTTAACTAATTTTTTAGTAGGTTGATTATAATTGTTCGAGACGACCAAATAATCAAAAAGACTCTTACATGATTAGAATCGATCCTAATTAACCAACTCACCATGGCATGGATAAATGGACGTTATATCTTCATAACTTGTTGTTAGGTTATTTTATTATTTGTATTTAAATCTATCCACAATTAATGATAAGAATATTTTAGTTATCAATATAAAGATTTAGTAATTTTTAGATTGATTAGTTCATACAGTACAAATGATTGTATAGAGTTCTAATAAAAGCATGAAAGTCAAAACTATTGTTTAGGAAAAGAAAAGGTGACTAATTGTCGGGATTGAAAGGTTTGATCGAAAAATGTTTAGGTCAGGGGTGACTCTCCCAGTTTAGGGTAAGGGTATATATAAGACCTAATTGGAATTTATTCTAGAATTTATAGATTATCCACAAAGAGAGGCGGTGATAGAATTCAATGTAATGCTTATGTTTAGGTTCTAAATTTATCTATAATATTAGCAATTAACATTTGAATTTGAAACTCCAGAAATACGAAATGGATAAGAGTTGGATGGATTTCTCAAGGGTAAGCGTCGAATATCGAAATGGAGTCAAAAAATTTCTAAATTTTGCTTTTCTGAATGCAAGCCAAGAGAATATGATTCTTTGCCCTTGTAAGAAATGTGTTAACATTAACTAGCACATTCGTGAAGTTGTGTACGAGCATCTAGTTATTTTTGGATTTGTTTGGGGTATAGAAAATGGATCTTTCATGGAGAGTTTGTATCAGATAGATATGCTTCCATGAGTTATTCGACTTATCCTGCTCCTTCTCACCATCCAACTTTTAGAGAAGATGACATGGAAGGGATGTTACGAGATGCATTTAATATTCACACTCATCATCCGTATGTTACAGAAAATTATTGTCAGAATGATGTTAATGATTTCATTAAGATGGGAAGAATTGGAAGTGCTGAAGAGCCAAATGGAGAAGCGTCAAGTTTTACAAGTTGTTGAATGAAATGAATGAACAACTTTATGAGGGATCAAAGTTTTCAAAGCTTTCTTTCTGCATTCGTCTTTTCCACTTAAAATGCCTGGGAGGGTGGACTGGTAACTCCTTTACGCAATTTTTGGAGTTATTAGGATAAATGTTTCCTTTTGCAAAAAGCCCTCAATCATGCAAAGATATGAAGAAAATGATAAAATATTTGGGTCTTGGATATGACAAAATTCATAGTTGTCCAAATGATTGTATGTTGTATTGGGGTGATCAAAAAAATCAGGACTCTTTCCATGTATGTGGAAAATCTCGATGGATGATTAGGGAGGTAGAAAATTTAACTGAGGATGAAGCTCAAGCATGATCAAGAAAGAAACCGATTAAGATTCTGCGATATTTTCCTCTCATACCTAGGCTACAAAGATTGTTTATGTCCTCCAAGACTGCTGAGTCTATGAGGTGGCATCATGATGGCATAACTGATGATGGATTATTATGGCTTCCAGCGGATTCTTTAGCTTGGAAGTCATTTGACAACAAGTATCCAAGTTTTGCGAGAGATCCTTGAAATGTCAGACTCAGTCTTCCAACTAATGGGTTTAATCCATTCAAACTCATGAGTACTTAGTATAGTACTTGGCCTGTTGTACTTGTTCCATACAATTTGCCTCCCTGGATTTGCATGAAACAATCATCTTTCATCTTATCCATGATAATCCCTGGCGAGAAAGGCCCCGGAAATGATACTGATATTTACATACAGTCGCTAATTGCATAGTTGAAACAGTTATGGGAAGGGGTCGAAACGTACGATGTGTTGACGAAGGAGAACTTTAATTTACGCATGACTTTATTATGGACAATTAATGATTTTCCTGCGTATGCAAATTTATCGGGTTAGAGTACCAAAGGTCATTACGCTTGTCCTTGTTGTGCTGTAGAAACATGTTCGAAGTGGTTGGTTAATGTAAAGAAGTTCTCTTATATGGGACATCGTCGGTGGTTACCTAATAATCATATTTAGAAGTCAAAAGAATATGTTTGATGGTGATGAAGAGTTTCGAAATGCTCCTAACCAAACAACCGGCTCTCAAATATTCAGAATGTTGAAAAATATCAATTTTACTTATGGAAAGATGAATCAACCAAGTAGTGCACAATCAAAGAAAAAGGCAAAGCAAGTCAATGAAGAGGTTGAAGTTGATGAACAAACTGATGATGAGTCTGATGAAGAGGATGATCCAAAAGAGGTAGACTTGTGGAAAAAGAGGAGTATATTTTTCGAGTTGCCTTATTGGAAAAGGCAAATTTTGAGACATAATCTTGATGTAATGCATATTAAGAAGAATATTTGTGAGAATATTATTGGGACCATTCTGAATGATGGCAGAAAATCTAAAGATAATCTTAAGAGTCGACTTGACTTAGTGGACATGGGAATTCGACATGATCTTCATCCGCAATTACGTCCAAATGGAAGAAATTTTTTGTCGCCTTCTATTTTTTCTATTTCAAAGAAAAAGAAGTGTTTTGCACGGTGTTGAAGGATATAAAAGTCCCATAGGGTATGCATAAAACATTTCTCGATGTGTCAGTGTTAAAGATCGAAGACTTTATGGTTTAAAGTCACAAGATTATCACATATTAATGCAATATTTATTACCAGTGGTTGTTCGCGGTTGCATGTCGAGTAAGGTGACGTCTTGTATCATTGAACTTTCTAATATAATGAAAGCTATCTGTGGGAAAGTTCTAATGGTTGAAGAACTTAATAAACTATAAGATTGAGTCACCTTGACTTTATGCAACTTGGAGAAGATATTTCCACCTTATTCTTACAATTATAGTGCATCTGCTAATTCATCTTCCTCACGAAGCAAGAGTTGGTGGTCCAGTTTTCTATCGATGGATGTTCCCTATAGAGAGGTGTTATTTGAATTACACGTTTCAAATTACTACTGATTATACCTCTCACTCAAATGTATTTACGTAGTATGTTATTTTGTGTATAGGTTCTTGGGAAAGTTGAAGTCTTATTGTCGTAATAAGCGTTATCCGGAAGGATCAATTGCTGAAGAGTATTTGGCAGAGGAATGTATGACATTTTGCTCTAGATATTTGGAAGATGTTGAAACAAGATGGAATAAACCAAATCGAAATGATGTGTTAAGTACTGATGACTTACCTCAACATTATTTCTTTGGAAGTTATGGTCAACCATTAGGGAAAGTTGAAATTGCATACTTAGATGAGACGTCTTGGGTACAAGCACACTGATATGTTATTTTCCATCATGATTCAATAGATCCCTTTCGTACGTAAGTCTTTTGGACACAATCCTAATGAAATCTCTTTATATTTTATATTTATCAATTTTTAACGACATAATATTCTTTATAGTGAGTTTAAAGAAGTATTGAGATCTCGAGCATGCTCCCGAAGATTAAATCAGTGAGAGCTACATAAGTTATTCACAGAAACTTTCATAAATGGTTAGGCCAGACGGTAAGCAACTAAATCTTACGGAACACTTATAAATTATATACGTCTTGCTTTTTATATCGACGTTAATGCAAATTAATTCACCATTCATGTGTATTAGGTTTGGAGTGGGAGAGAAGTTAGTGAAGAAGTTAAATGGCTTTCTCAAGGTCCAAATAGAATAGTTAAAATATATAATTCCTTCCTCATTAATGGGTTCAGGTTCCACACGAATTCTCATGAAAGATTAAGAATGACACAAAATTGTGGAGTCGTAGTTACTTCGTCAACTACAAGTTATGCTACTGTAAGGGACAATAATCCGCAGGAGGGAGAGGTCGATTATTATGGAAATCTTACGGACATTATTGAGTTAGATTATTATGGAAAACGAAAGGTTGTGATATTTCAGTGTGACTGGGTTGATGTAAATAGATGTATAAAAAGAGATAAATTCGAGTTTAAATGGTGAATTTCTCTCGATTAATTGATACGGGTCAACGTTTGATGGATGAACCATATGTATTTTCTTCTCAAGTGAAACAAGTATTTTATTGTCACGATCCAATGGGTAACGGTTTGTATGTTGTGCTTCAAAATACTCCAAGAGACTTGATAAACATCGGGGATGGAAGTAGAGATGACATTGAAACAAGATAAGAAAGTTTACCTCTACTACCACAAAACTTAGATGAAACTATCAGTAATACAACACAATTTCAATGGGTTCGGGAGGACGTTGATGAAGATATTTATGACAACTGACATTATATAAGACTTTTGTACGATTTTATATCTTCATTTAACATGTTGTCTTTCAATATATTCATTGATTAATTCATTTTTTTTATTACTCATGTTTGTTTATTATAGATATCATGCCGAGGAGAAAAATAAATGATTTGCGGGTTGTTCGAGCTTCTGAAGACCATGAAGAAAGAAATAATGAGGAATCGAATGCACCTGAGTCTTTCGAAGTTCCGAAAACTGTTAAAGAAGACAGAGAAATTTAAAGTATTCTTCGAAACATTGTTTACTACTTTGTTCATTTTCAAAACTGGCATTTAATAATTTCTTATATAGTTGAAAATGCTGGAATGCGCAAGACTCGAGATTGTACAACTTTGAAGGAATTATACCAACTTCCTCCTAGGCATCATGTCAAAGTTTCAAGAAATGATATCGGTCAACCTATTGGCCTAGAATCACGTCTTTTAGCAGGTTACTTAGGCATAGTTGGACGTAATGCGAATCTGTTACTGATCAATTACGAGTCATGGCGCGAAATGCCTAATAGTAATAAAAATCAAGCGTTGGATTTTGTTAAGGTAATAATGTCATTATAATACTTACTCTACAGAAATTCAATACTAATTTACGGTGCACACTTATTTGCTGTATAGGAGAAATTTTCTTTAGAGGTCTCTGACGATTATGTGAAGCAAACGTTAGGGAAGAGATAGAGGGATCACAAGAGCTCCTTAAAGAAGAAATACTTCAAGAATGATCTCAGCCTTGAAGAGAAGTTGCAAACAGTCCCACCAGGAATGCTCAGGTACCAATGGGAAGATGCAGTCAGATTTTGGAGTTCACAAAAAGGACAGGTATGAAGTATTTTTCAGAAATAATTGTAACGAATTGTAAATCATCATTAAAAGTGGTTGTTTTACATTGTAGGACCGAGAGCATATTGGTGTTACTAGCAGGAAACAACAAAAGTTTACGCACACGGCTGGATCGAAGAGTTTTGCTAGTATAGCTCATGAGGAGGTATTATAGATTATTGAAATAGTTTTTTGTATTCCATGTACATACTAACTCATAGTAATTATATTATGGTACATTGTAGGAATATACATTCGGTTTTAAAGTTGGTCGAATTCAACTCATCGACATGACACATACGAAGAAGGATGCACTCCTATGACTGCTGACGCTGCAGAAATTATGGTACGTTTTTTGGGTAGATGTTTTAAATTTACCTGACTTTATTTATATTTGTACCATGACATTTTTTATTTTAATTAATTATTCACTTTATTAGGAAATATTGATGGAGAAAAGGTGGAGTATCATGTTACTACTTCGAGTAAAGGTATTGTTAATGATGATGACATTGAAAACCAAGCTATTAATGACATTTTGGGTCCTGAGAGATATGGTCGGGTGCCCTGTCAAGAATCATTCGTTACTCCCACCAAATATTTTGGATCCAGTTCATCACAGTACATGTCATCACAGTCTCGATCTTCCCACCAAGAAGTTTGTCGTTTAAAAGAAAAGTTTGCTGAGATGGATCAATAAATGGCTAACTTGAAAGCGGAAAATGAAGCAAGGGAAGCAGAGAGAGCAGCAGCAGACGCAGCCAGAGCAGCAGCAGAAGCAGAGAAAGAAGCAGCGACGGCACAAAGAGAAGTAGCGGTAGAACAGAGAGAAGCAACATATCAGCAGAGATGTGAAGAATTTGAAAAACGACTCAATGATATGATGTTGATGATTCAGATAACGCAACCTCAGAATCCACCATCATAGTTTCATTTATGTTATGAGCATTCTACTGAACCTTGTTTAACTAAACTTATATTACGTTAATGAAAACTTTTATTTATTATATTGGATTTGATGTTATTTGTTATAGATATAGAGTTTGATGTTATTATTGTTTTATTTGTTGGATAATGGAACAGGTTGAAAAAATAGTTTTGGGGTAATCAAGCATAATTTTTAGGACTGTTAAATTATGTGTTATTTAGCGGCGTTTGTAACAAAAAACGCCGCAATATACCATACATTTAGCGGCGTTTTTATCTTAGAAACACCACTATATACAGACCTTTACCGGCATTTTTAGCAAAAACGCCGCAAAACATCAACACCTACTGTGGCTTTTTGGAGAAAAACGCCGCTAAACATCATAACCTATTGCAGCATTTGTCTAAAAAACGCCGCTAAATATCAACACCTATTACGATGTTTTTATGAAAAACACTGATAAATATCAACACCTATTGCGGCGTTTTTCTGACAAACGCCGCTAAATATCAATACCTATAGCGGCATTTTTAACAAAAAAACGCCGCGAACTTTAACGGCGCTATTTTCAACAGTGATTTTCGCGGCGTTTGTCTTAACGCGCATGTGATTTTAGCGGCGCTTATAAATGCCGCTAAAGGTAAAAAAACGCCGCAAAAAGCTTGTTTTGCTGTAGTGAATCCTTTATATAAAATATATATATATTTTAGGTAAATAATAGATTTAGTCCTCTAATTTTAATAATTAATATTTTAACCCCGAATAGCATGTTTTAATTTCTTTTAATTTGATGTACGAATTCTATATAATTTTATTTTAGTCACTAAATTAATAAATGGGTAAAATAGCATGTTTAGCCACTGTAATTTTAAATAATTAATTTAAATTAGGTATTTAATTTTAATATGTTATAATTTAGTTACTAATTTTAATATTTTCATTTATTGTTAATTACAAGTTTTATTGTTTTAATATATAGTTTTAATTTTATTTATTCATTATTCAGTTATATTTTAATTTTATATGTTTATTTTAATATATTATTATTATTATTATTTAATCATATATATATATATATATATATAATATTTATTTATTTTATTTCTATTAAAATCCTATTTATAAATTTAATATATTACTTTTAAATCATTTTAATCAATATTAAGAAAGGGCAGTCTTAAAGCAACTAGATGTCCATTTTCTGATATTTTTAAATAAAAATAAATATTTTACTTTTATAAATTATATATAAATCTATATTTATATTATTTTTAGATAAATGTTTTATTATTATTTATTTATTTATTAATATTAAGAAAAGAGCTGTCTTAAAGCACCTAGAAGCCCTTTTCTGATATTTCTAAATAAATAAATATCTTATTTATATATATATTAATAGATTTTTTAATTATAGTAATAAATGTGAAATAACAATATTATAAATTAAATATATATCTTCAAATTTTTAAATTTCTAATAATAAGACAAATTATAATTAATAAGTATCAATTTTGGGCGTTATAGGGGTGCTAATCCTTCCCTAAACGTAATCGACCACGAATCTTTTTATTTTTGGTTATACGCAGATCAGTTTTATCTTTTAAATTATGTTTTCTTTAAAACTATTTTAAAAGATTATTTATAGGTATTTGATCTACCTAACCCAAAAATGTCAATGGCAACTCCCAAAATATTTTTTAAATCAAAATCATTTATTTATTCATTTTATTTTTCCCTCCAAGTAAAATTTCGTGCCCAGACGAAAACCGGTTACGACAGCTTGTCGACTCCGCTGGAGACTTGTGTCAAGCTTTTCAATCAATTATAAATTGTCTCTATTAATTAGAAATTAAAAAAATCATATATTTAATTTATAATTTTTTCCTTTCACAAATTTTTTTTATTTTCATAATAATTATATATATATTATCTATTAATTTTTTTATTTTATTTTCAAGTATTTAATTTCATTATTTATTTGTAAAGGTTTGAACATTTCTCCTCACACACATCACTTGCATTGCAAAACATAAGCTTTATAATCAAGCTTGTCCTTTTTAAGTGGGAGTGAAAGCGACGTCTTCGTGAGAATTTATTTTCCGTGTTAGACCTAGCAAGTAGCTTTCGGGGTTTATATACTCTATGTCTTCGTGAGAATTTATTCTCCGTATCAGGCATAGAGAAGTGTGTCCCCTCGAATTGAACTCGATCCACTTTAGTCTGTGATGGACTAGGATTGACGGTTTAGCAGCCCAAGGGGGCACTAACAAGGACAATTTAGGTACCTTTATTCTTAGATCTGAAACTCTGCATATAATAAACCCTAGAAACTCTTCTGATTTGAAGCCATGCCGAAATTTTGTCCAAAATAGGTGTACACAAAGGAGAAATAACTTCTAACTTTTTCCTTTTAAATTATTTATTTATTTTCTTGTTGAATAAATTGCATGTGAATTTAAATAATTTAAAGTATGTAGAAAGCATGTTTAAATAGAAATATTTGAGTAGACATTATTATTAAATTAATTTTTTTCCCTTTATTATGTGAACTAATTCATTTCTTTTTTTTTTTTTTTTTTTTTTACTTTTTGCATATCATCATGAAGTATTAAAGGTATTGATTTTCGAGTTAATCGTCTCATTGGAAAACCTTCATCTATGGATAAAAAGTGTTTAAATCAAATAGTTTCAAACTTAGAAGTAAGACAGTGGACTGAGGACTTACAAAGACAAGGGGGAGACAGTCTGCAGGATGATTATGTACCCGAGTTGGCAAGTTCTGTTCCGATTTCGCTAAAATGAAATGATATGCAAGATTTGCGAGGCAAATTGGGAGAGTTGGGATTCAAATAGAAAGCTTCAATTCTACCAGTCTTATGGGGACATCCCATATTTGCTCTATGTCGAAGTTGATGATGACTTGCTTCGAGCCCTAATTTTTTTCTGGAATTCCGGTTATAATTGCTTTCTTTCAATAAGGAGGACTTGGTTCCTACTATTGAGAGTATACAACTTTACTACATATAGAAGGGGCTTTGGAGAATCGAATTTATTCAAGGTCAGTTAAAACTCAACCTTTCCGAGTTAAATAAGCAAAGATTGTAGGAGTACGAGAGGAATGGGTAGTAGCCTGCACGAAACAAAAGGTTGAGGGCGAAGGCATTGCTTGGACCAACATCAAAGAAATTATTCAGAGTCATCCAGATGATAAAGTATGATTTGATCTTTTTGCTCTAGTTATATATAGTATGGTCATCTTCCCGAAAGCATTGTGATACATTGAGGCCGTAGTGGTATATTTGTTCGAGCAGCTACCAAAAAGGGTCAATCCTGCTTCTGCAATTCTAGTAGAGACTTTTCGATCATTAAGCGTTTGCAGAAGGATAGGAGGTGGACGATTTTCGGGATGTGCACCCTTGTTATATGTATGGATCTGTAGCCATTTTTGGAGGACAAAAAAGGTTTCATATCGTCGTTTTAGTACGGACTACTCACCGTTGAAAGAGTTTCTGGAGCAAGAATGGCCGAAAGAAGTCACAAAAGATATGTGGATCAACGCCCTTCGAAATCTACAAAGCGATGATATCGTTTGGTATGCCCCGTGGAAAATTCAAAGGGAATTCTTTTACAAATGTGATGATTACAACTCGGTGATGCTGCTTGGTTTGTGGGGAGGAATTGGATATGCACCACTTCTGGTTATAAGGCAGTACGAGGGTTGTCAATTTGTTCCTGTTACTACTGGATAACATTCGTCTGAGTTCTCTTTTCATAGAAAGAATTACAAAAGAAAAATCATGGATGTCGTTACAGCTTGGAAAACAACTTTCTGCATTCGAGCCAAAGCAACGAAGGTAATGTTAACTCCTGATTATGAGGACTAGAGGTCTGTCAGGAAAAATGAAAATATTCCTCAACCATATCAAAATGAGGATATCTCTATGGAAGATCGCATTCAGTCAGTTCCATCAGAGATTGAAATCTTAAAAGCTGAGTTTGAAGCAGAAAGAGAAGGTTGGTCGAAAGAATTAGAGCAAATGAGACGAGATAAAGCTATGTTGGGCGTCGACGTTGACTTTCATTCAGCACAATGTGCAATGCTGAGGGAAAAAAAGAAATAGTTGATGGTGAGTTCAGAACGTTAAAGAAGAATTACCATGAACTACACAAATCCCGGAGAGCATCAGGATCAAGCAAAGCAACAACACAGATGACCAAAGAGTTGAATATCGAGAAATGTCGAGTTGAAGATTTGAAAAGAAAGAATAGCCATTTACTCAAAAGCCTTAAGAAATGAAAGAAGAAAATAGAAGATCTTGAGGTTGACAAAAGGGAGCGAATTATGAAACACAAAGCTGAAAGTCACGAGATTATGAATGAAATGAAGAAAGAAAGGGATCGAGCCAAAGAATTAGAAGATGTGAAAAATGGCATGTTAGAGAGATTTGAGGATGAGAAAAACACCATGTTCAAGGGATTTGAATCTGAAATAAATAATCTAATTGTCGAACTTGAAGTCAGGGGCCAAAGGATTGAAGAGTTCAATGTTGAAAAGGAAAAATGGGAGTTAGAGATGAAGAATTTCAACACCAGACTTGAAGTAGAGCAAGAAGTGGCCAGCATTTGGATGCAATGATGTAAAAACAAGAATGTGCAAATCCAGAAAACCAGTCAAAGAACACAAGAAGCACGAACAAAACTTGAAGATGATCTGGATCGGTCTAGAAACAAAAACTCAGAGTTTAATGCTTACATTTTGCAACTTGAAGAATCATTATTCCAAGAGAAAGTTCGTTTAGGACCTAGTGATCTTAAAGAGAGTTATGAGGAGAACGCTTCACTACGAAGACGAATCCGAGATCTTGAAAAAACTCTACACAGTTTTTAAGTCGGAATCACTGAATTAGAGCAGACTCTCGAGGGAACTAATGAACAATGGCAAAAATCTATTGACTTCTTTGAAGAAAGAAATAAAGAAAGAGGCAGTATGGTATTCGAGGCCATGGTACAAATGAGCGAAGTTGCCGGATATATTGGGGAGTTAGCTGCTTAAGCAAAGATTATTGAGCATCACGTCGATCCAATTTCTATGTATGGAAAGAAGATGACATGGCTGATGAAGGAAATCATAGAGCGTAATAGGAAAGCTATGTTGTATATGTAGTTATGAACTATTATAAAGAAACTTTTGTATGCCGATGGAAGTTGTTCTATGACAGTTAACTTTTTGGGATCAATACCTTTTGCATACATTTATTTTGCATACATTCATTATTCATTGCATTATTTTCTTTATAGGTTTTATTTTACATTAAGATAAACATTCATTAAATAAAATAAAATAAAATAAATAATAATAATAATATCAAAAGGATTTTTAATCGCAGTTATTCTGGCCAAACGAGAAATTCAACATCACTACGGTACTAGACAAGCTACTAAGAAAATGGAGGATAAAATACAACATCTCGAGGAACAGCATAATAAAGAACATGCAAAATATAATGAAGTTAAAGAAAATTGAAGCTAGCATTGCAAATTCACAAGACAGTATGATGCAGAAAATAGAGGATATGCTCAGGAAGCAATCTACCATTGGAAAAATTCATGAAAATCCTTTACCTTACGACCAGGAACCTATGTATCCTTTAGGTTTCACGCCAAAATCGGTTTATCATTTTGGCATCACACCTGTGCAAATCCATGCTCGCACATCGGCACTTCAAGAGACCAAACCTAATGAAAGTCAACAAATGGATCCCGTTATTCAAGCAAATATCCACTTATATTAGATGTGAATATAGGGGAATTTAATGCTAAACATCTTATTCCAGATTTGAATGAGCTGAATGAGAAAGAAAAAGCCAATGAAGAATTGACCAGACAGATCAAGAGCTTAGAGGAAATAATAAAATCCATAGAGGTAATTGAATCGTTCTATGGGTTTGACGCCAACGAGTTGAGTTTGGTCGCAGGTCATGTGAAAGACGAGAAATTGTTAATTCATTGCTTTCAAGATAGCTTGACAGGACTAGCCTTAAAGTGGTATAATCAACTGACAAAAGTCAACATTAGATCATAGAAGGATCTTGCAAAAGCATTCCTAGAGCAGTACTGCCACGTTACAGATATGGTCCCTGATAGATGGACTCTCCAAAATATGGAGAAAAAGAACAACGAAACATTCAGACAGTACTCCCAGAGATAGCGTGATACAACGGCCCAAGTTCAGCCACCTCTATCAGAAAAAAAAAGCTACAATGATGTTCGTCCACACTTTAAAGGCTCCCTATTTAAGCCATTTAATGGGGAACCCAACCATAAATTTTGCAATCTGGTCATTTCTGGAGAAATCATTGAAAATGTCATGAAAAGTGGCAAAATTAAATCAAGTGAGGATCTAGTTCCAAAAGACCCATGTACCGAAAAAAAGATAATGAAGTTAACAATGCGAACGCTTACAACAAGGATACCTCAAAAAGTGTTATGATAACCTAGCCAAGGGTTAAGAGGGAGAAAACAAACACTAATCGAATGGAATCCAGAGGATCTCGCAGGGAAAATGAAAGGCTTTCCTTCACACCATTACCAGTACCCTATGCTGAGATCTATGATTCGCTGTTAAAGGCGGATGTCATACGGCCCTATCCGTTGATTCCCATGCAACCACCATTCCCTCCATGGTACGATGTGAAAGCACACTGTGTTTATCATGACGGAATTACGGGTCACTTGTTGAAAACTGTTTGGCATTCAAAAGAGTGCTCCAAAATTTGATTAATATTGGAAAACTGAAATTCAATTCACCAGCTACATCAAATCATCCGCTGCCAAATCATGGAGATAAAAACGTGAACGTAATCCAGGAAGAGAATAGAAGGAAATCAAAAATGATGTTTCTGAGATTAAATCTTTCTTTGGGTGGATATTTCAACAACTCTCCCTATCTGGTATGATTCAGCAACAATTCAAGCCAAAGCATAATGAAGGCAATAATTATTGTGAATATCATCAAGAAAAGGGACATGGTATTCAACTATGCCCTAAATTTTCATTCATTTTATCCATATTAAATATTTGACAGGAATTTTAAAGATTTTAGCAAAGATTTGAATCCATTACTCAATGGATCAACATTTCCAGAGAAAGTTCATAATGAGAAGAACTTATCTGAATATGAAGAAGAAATTCATAATGAGAAGAACTTGTTCAACCTTTTGCATGACTCTATCACAGAAGAAGATATATCAACATTTCCAAAACAATTCATAATGAGAAGAACTCATCTGAAGAAGGAAGAAGAAATTCATAATGAGAAGAATTTGTTCAAACCTTTTGCTTGAATTCATCACTCAATGGATCAACATTTCCAGAGAAAGTTCATAATGAGAAGAACTTATCTGAAGAGGAAGAAGAAGTTCATAATGAGAAGAACTTGTTCAACCTTTTGCATGACTCTATCACAGAAGGAAACAGATCAACATTTTCGAAAGAGATCATAATGAGAAGAACTCATCTAAAGAAGGAAGAAGAAATTCATAATGAGAAGAATTTGTTCAAACCTTTTGCTAGAATTCATCACTCGATGGATCAACTTTTCCAGAGGAAGTTCATAATGAGAATAACTCATCTGAAGAGGAAGAAGAAGTTCATAATGAGAAGAACTTGTTCAACCTTTTTTGATTCTATCACAGAAGGAGATAGATCAGTATCAACATTTCTAGAAGTGTTCATAATGAGAAGAACTCATCTGAAGAAGGAGAAGAACTTGTTCAACCTTAATTTGATTCATCACATATTGAAACTGAATCAACAGTACCACTTTTGAAGATCAACATTTCCAGAATGAGTTCATAATGAGAAGAAATCATATGAAAAAGAAGAATAAGTTCATAATGAGAAGAATTTGTTCAACTTTTTGCTAGATTACATCATCAAATGAGATAAATTGTCATCCCCAGTGGAAAAGTTCATAATGAGAAGAACTAATCCCAAAGAAGAATTTGTTCAACATTGCCATCATAATCAAGTGAAGTCAAATGGATAAAAAAAACTTATTATCTTTTCATCTTTGCCCTATTCTTGTTAACACAAGAATGAGCAAAGAGGGGCAGTTGAAGATACTAGTTTTTTTTATTATCCATTTGTTTTTTATTTTTTGATTTATTATTATAATTATTTTATTATATTATTATTAATATTATTATTAATATTATTATATTATTAAATAATAAATAATTACAAATATTATTATTACAGGCCCAAAAAAATGAAGCCCAATACCGACGCCCACTTACAACCAGACAACCCGGAGGCTCACTTACACCCATATCGGCCCAAATGACAACCTAAACCCATTTAGGGTTTATATCTCAACCCTAATCGCCAGCAATCATCCACTGTTGGATTTGATAAGATCCAACGGTCTAGAAGCCTCCAGATGAAAACCCTAGGGTTATGATACCCTAGGGACATGCGGCCGCCACCGATCTATGCCACTCCACGTTGCTTCACATACTGCCACGACGCCAACCAAAAGCCTCCAGAAGACTCAAAGCCAGTCGTCCACGTTAAAGGCCACTGTGAGTCACCACTAAAGTTTGGTGACTCACCAAAATGCCACCCTATTAACCGGTCCGATAAGTGCCTCGATGATAGTTATAAAAAAATCAATCGAACCTGCAAGAGAGATATACGGGGACAATACAAAGTAACCAACAATAGAGAAGAAACGAATAACCCCACAATCAAACCACCAAAATACAAAGAAAAAAAATAGAGGAACATTACCGAGGAAGCAGAACCACCACCGGAGACTCCACGCACCTTCACGAGCCACCATAAAAACAGAAATACTGAAGTTATTTCTTTAAGATCTGTGAAAATCCATGGATTTTTAAGTTAAATAAAGGTTTGGTTTGGGCTTAGATCATCCCGATCTATCATTTTGGAAAATTTCATGTTTTCTGACCACCGGCGATGGTGGCCGGCAGTGGGGTTGGCGACGGCGTGTGGCTGTCGTGCCGATGTCTGGTTTTCCTCGATGAGGGAAACCTAGAGAGAAGAGAGAGAGTTTAAAACTCTCTCAGTTAGAGAGAGATTGGAAAGAAGAGAATGAGAAATTTTGGCCTTAGGGCCGGTTATAATAGGGTATTTATACCCTCTCTTAAACGACGTCGTTTAAGGGAGGGCCTTTGTGTAATTTCACGCGTGGATAAACTATTCCCGTAGCCACTGTAACTTTAAAAACTTGCAAATTGATCATTATAGAATGTTTTTATTTATTATAATTTGGTATTCAAATTTTAATTTATTATAATTTAGTCCTTTACATAAAATATATATATTTTAGGTAAATAATAGATTTAGTCCTCTAATTTTAATAATTAATATTTTAACCCCGAATAGCATGTTTTAATTTCTTTTAATTTGATGTACAAATTCTATATAATTTTATTTTATTCACTAAATTAATAAATAGGTAAATTAACATGTTTAGCCACTGTAATTTTAAATAATTAATTACGAATTAGGTATTTAATTTTAATATGTTATAATTTAGTCACTAATTTTAATATTTTCATTTATTGTTAATTACAAGTTTTTTGTTTTAATATATAGTTTTAATTTTATTTATTCATTATTTAGTTATATTTTAATTTTATATGTTTATTTTAATATATTATTATTATTATTATTATTTAATCATAAATATATATATATATATAACAAATAATATTTATTTATTTTATTTCTATTAAAATCCTATTTATAAATTTAATATATTACTTTAAATCATTTTAATCATATTTTAATATATATTTATCAATATTAAGAAATGACAGTCTTAAAGCAATTAGATTTCCATTTTTGATATTTTAAATAAAAATAAATATTTTACTTTTATAAATTATATATAAATCTATTTTTTATATTATTTTTAGATAAATGTTTTATTAATATTTATTTATTTTTTAATATTAAGAAAAGAGCTGTTTTAAAGCACCTAGAAGCCCTTTTCTGATATTTCTAAATAAATAAATATCTTATTTATATATATATTAATAGATTTTTTAATTATAGTAATAAATGTGAAATAAAAATATTATAAATTAAATATATATCTTCGAATTTTTAAATTTCTAATAATAGAGACAATTTATAATTAATAAGTACCAATTTTGGGCGTTATAGGGGTGCTAATCCTTCCTAAATGTAATAGACCACGAACCCTTTTTATTTTTGGTTATACGCATATCAGTTTTATCTTTTAAATTATGTTTTCTTTAAAACTATTTTAAAAGATTATTTATAGGTATTTGACCTACCTAACCCAAAAATGTCAATGGCGATTCCCAAAATATTTTTAAATCAAAATCATTTATTTATTCATTTTATTTTTCCGCCAAGTAAAATTTCGTGCCCGGACGAAAACCGGTTACGACACACCACGTATATGTTTCTTATTCTATGACCAACAAGCATAATCCAATTAGATGCAATGTCAACAACTTTACAACCACTAGTCTCATAACAAGACATTGAATCCCTTATCGCATAATTGACTAATACTCAATAGATTATGCTTTAATCCATTCACATATAATACATTTTTAATTTGTATGAAGAGATATTACCTATAGTACCTATACCTTCAATGTGACCTTTTGAATTATCACCAAAAGTTACTTCTCCTCCATTTTTGGCGTTAAGCTCTATGAACCGGCTCTTGTCTCCGGTCATGTGTCTTGAGCATCCAATATCAAGGTACCATGAGTTTGAATTTGTTTCCCGTGCCTTGTAGTAATGCTCCTTTTTCTACAAACATAGATTAAATTTTGATATTTGGTACCCAAGTTCTTTTGTGTCCATATTCATTAGTTTCCAAAATCCTAGCCCCCTTAGGTATCCATTTGTGTAGGATGTCCTTATCTTTAGTAGTAATGAGTTCTTTAGGAACCCATATAATTCTAATGATTTTTCCATAAGAGGTTCTTTGGGGACCTTTATGATTGTAGTTTTTAAAACTTTTTCTAACAAAGTTGGATTTTGAACTTTCTCCAATTTCATAACGTTTTTTTCCAACTTTATCAAAAGAAGCTTTAAGATCATCAATTTTCTTTTGATGATCATCATTCACTCTTGAAAGTAAATTATGCAAATCAATATTTTTCTTTTCAAACTCATTTTGTTTGATTTGAAAATCTTTAATTTTACTTTCAATATCAACGTTGGTCTTGGATATAAGATTATTTTCATTTTTTAATTTGAAATATCATTTTTGTATTTAAAAACAATTTCTCATAATCCGAAGCCAACCCAGTATATTCCTCTAATAACTCATCAAACAAATAATCTTCAAAGTTAAATAAGCTTGAGTTTACCTGAGAATTCTCCCCAAATGCCATCAAACACAAGTTTGCCACTTCTTGTTCCTCTTAATCGAACCTTCTTCATCGCTCCATGTAGCCACATGAGCCTTGTGCTTTTTTTTGATTGACCTTTTTTCTTCAATTACGGGCAATCGTATTTGACATGACCTGACTTTTTGCACTCATAGTAAATAATAGGGTCTTTCTCCTTCGATTCTTTTTTGAAGCCTTCGTTTCGTTTGAATTTTCTTCCTCGGTTAGGCCTCATTAATTTTCTTAACCGTTTGGTAAATAATGCCATTTCCTCGTCATCGTCATATTCATCTGAATCACTCTTGTCTTTTATGGATTTTAGAGCAACTTCAACGTTCTTCTTCTTCTTCGTCTCTTTCTTTATCTTGTCTATCTTTTTGAGGTCTACCTCATCTTGAAGCATCATTTCATGCGTGAAGAGAGAACCAATTACCTCATCGAGGGTCAAGGATTTTAAGTTCTTAGCCTCGATGATCGTGGTCTTCTTTGATTGCTAAGATTTTGGAAGAAAGCAAACTAACTTCCTCTCAAGATTCTCATTTGTAATGATCTCTCCAAATGATTTGAGACCATTGACAATCGTGGAAAATCTATCCGTCATAGCTTTGATATCTTCATCTGATTTCATCCTGAATTTTCATAGCTATGAGTTAGAAGACTAATTTTAGATTATTTTACCTCGTTTGTACCTTCATGAGTGACTTGTAGTTTATCCCATATTTCCTTGGCTATTTTACAAGATGAAACTATCCCGTATTCATCTGGTGTAAGAGCACAAAAAATAATATGGATTACCTTTGAGTTGAGCTGGAACATTCTTGTCTCTCATTCACTCCACAATCTTGGATGAGTGGAAGGTTTGATTTATTCGACTTTTATGATATTTCATGATCCTATGTCACTTGCTTGAATGAAGTACATAATTTTATTCTTCTAATAAGCATAATTAGCTCCATTGAATAAAGGAGGCTTGTTGACGGGCAATGAATCAAGACCTAAGTCGTGGTTTAAAGTGGAGGCCATTGATGACTTGATTATCTATATAACTCTTCTCGAATCGACTCAAGAGGTGATTAAACCTTCAAATGAGTGAGGCTATGATATAATTGTTGAGTTAATCGATCGACGGAATTGGCCAATAGGGGGTGAATTGGCAATAAAAACTTCGGTGGAAGTTTTTACAAAAAATTGAAAATATTTGCACAGAGATTTAGAGTGGTTCGATTTCTCAACCAAAGTCTACGTCCACTACCTTAGCTATCCACACTAAGGATTTTTCACAAATTCACTAATTTGTCTTTCTTTTGAGGACAAAGAGTAACCTTACAAATCCCTCAAGAATTATACCCCAATTCTTGAGAACACTCTCTCCTAAAAGAACAATACAAATTTCGCAAACTTACAAAAAAACCTCACAAAGTAAGATGTTTGCACAATTCTGGAACAAAGAAAGAACACTCAAGAATACTACAATTGAGCAAAATAAGTGTTCTTGAAAGCAAAAATGAATATTGAATAAAATAAGCTTAAAAATGCTCAAACTTAAGGTTTGATGCTTCTCTTTGATTCTCTCTCAATTCTACTTAATTATTGTTGATTAATGGCTTCTAAGCTTGTTTAAATACTCCTTGAATCAATTATGAACGTTGGGGATCATTAGTGGAGTCAATAGAGTCGTTATTGTGTGAAAACAACTAATAAAACAGTTTAGGAGCATGGGGGTATTGATGCCCCCATAATAGGGTATTTGTACATGCAGTGTAAAATTCAAATATTTCAACCGTTATAAGACTGGAGGTATTGGTACCTCCTGAGGGGTATCGGTACCCTCCGAGCATTCTGTTATTTCTCAGAGCCAAATCTTATAAAGGGGTATCGGTACCCTCAGGTGGGGTATCGATACCCTCTGGGCAAACTACCTTTTTCGGTTTGAGATTTATTAAGAAAAGATTTTTAGCTTGATTAAGGCTCGAAATACTTTGTAAAATTTGTTTCAAAAATATTTTAAGATTAAAAACACAACTTTACACTTAAGTAAGTGTCGTAACCGTTTTTCGGGTGGGACAATCGTTTAATTGTTTTAGAAAATAGTTACGACTTTTAATTTTGGAAAATGGTTGATTTTGAATTAATTTGGATTAAATTGGAAAGATTCTCCATCGACTTTTGGGTTAGGTAGGTCGAATACCTAAAAACGTCTTTTAAAAATAATTTTAAGAAAAAATAATTTTTAAGACAAAAGTTGGTATGCGTTTACCAGCGGTTCATTTTAAAGGGTTCAGGAGTCGGTTACTCGTGGGGAATGATTAGCACCCCCACAACGCCCAAAATTGGTACTGTGTAGCTTACCTATCGTCGTAAATAGTGGAATTTATGAGTTGAATATAAAGTTAAAATATGATCCATTTGTTAAATATTAATTAATTTGCTTCGAATTAATAACTTAAAGGAGTAAATTCAAAAGGACTGAAATGATTATAAATGAATATTAAAATCCTAAATACAAATAGAAAAAATAAGTATTTAAATTTATAAAGACCAATATAGAAAGAAAAAAAACTTTAAGGATCGAAATAGAAAAAATAGAAAATTAAAGGACTAAAATGATATAAACGAAAACTTTAAGTCCTAAAATAGTAATTACCAAAACTTAAAAGTTAAAAATAATAAAAACAAATTCTAAGGGATTAAAATAGCAAAACAGACTTTTAAGGGGCTAAACAAATTCCTTAGATCAAAAATATCAAATAATACTGATACTAAAAGTGAAAATAAACCCAAAAATGAAATTTAGAACTAAAGTGCAATAAATCAAAAACTTGAAGGCTAAATCACAATTAAACCAAATTAAAATAAGGACTAAAACAATATATTTACCAATATCATAGCCAAATTCGAATAATATAAAAAAATATACAAATACATTAAATCAATGACTAACATGTAATATTTATAAATATTATGCACAAAGTCAAATATTAACATAACATGTAATAATGTAGAGTTATGCACATGAGAATTATATACAATCACATATACATTGAAGAATACACAAAGAGCTATTATGCAAAGTAACATATTCATATAAAAATTATATACACATATTTAATAATATAATATATAAGTTAAACACATGTAATATAGGATACATAGAAACAACATAAAATTATAATAATAAGCATATTCATATATATATATATATATATATATATATATATATATATATATATATATATATATATATATATATATGTATATATATATAATACACCTATTTAATAATATAATATATAAGTTAAACACATATAATATAGGATGTATAAAAACAATATACGATTATAATAACTAAAGGATATTCAATATAAATATATATATATATATATAATACTTATGAACTAGTGTTCAAATAAAAAAACGCATAACATAATAATTAAAACATATATATAACACTTACTAACTAATGTTCAAATATTAAAAAAACGCACAGATCCATGATTTAAACGTAAAAACCTGCAACTTTTGAGGGACTATAATTCAATTAGACCTAAAATCTTAAAATAAATACTACCTTAAGCACAAATGGTAACCCTAATCTAAACATAAAAAAAATGTCGCCTCTTACTCCCTTTCTCTTTTCTGCTCACCCCATTTTTTTCATTCTTTCTCACAAACCTCACACTTCACTCTTCTTTCTTTCATTCTTTTCGACAATATACGAACCAGTAGCTAAAACTTCCATAGTCAACACTCCTTCATCCGAAAACCATACCCAAAACCTCCTTCACCATCGAATGACCATTCCAATGGCCTTGACTCCCACGAGAATACCCACTAACGATGTAACCCGAAACCCTCTCCTTCCTCTAATGTATTTTTTGGTTTGGCATTTAATTTCACTACTTATTTGGTTTAATAATACTAACATCAACCCCTTTATTCTAGTAATTAAACCTCAAATATCTAAGATGTAGCCATTGAGACTCTACCCCGTTCACAACTAAGGTAATTTCCTAATTCATCTTTCTTTTTGTTTTTATGTTTGAAAGAAAAATTACAAACCACATACATTAATGAATATTTTGAAGGCAGAAAAAATGATGATAATAAATAAAAAAAAAACTTGCATATGGATTACTTGTATTGCTTCGGAAATACACTGCTTGCTCTTAGAATACCGGGAAGTAATTTTGTTTACACACTGTTTTTATATATGTTGCTCTGCTGTGTAAAACGAATGAAAAATTCGTGCTCTCTTCTCTGTTTTTCTTTCTTCTGTTTCGTTCGAGACCCCCTCATTTTCTTTCATTCATTCTGGTTTTTATACATGAATTTTTACATATATTTACATATAAAAATAGCAACTTGTGGTGTGCTTGGTGATTTCCTAACGTGCATCTTATCCTATGGTTGTAGCAGTGTGTGGCAATGGCAAGTGGAAGCTGTGGTGGCAAAAATTGGGCAGCAAGTTGGTTAGGTGAGTAGGGTCGGTTAAAGAAATAAATGTTGCTCACAGCTTTCAAAATGATCCAACCGGCGCCAACCAATGTTGTAATTTTGGAGGTACCAAAGCTTTAAATATAATAAAGCTTTGAATTTTGAGAGCACGAAATGAAAGGTGGGGGTATAATAATGTCGAAGTGGTTGAAATATAAAAGTCTGACTCAGTAGTGAAAACTACTCACTCAGTGGCCCGAAGGAGAAACAAGAGGCCAAAGACCATGTGTGTGCTAAGTCCTAACATCATTTAGTGGACCACTTTGATGACAACAAAAATAATACACTTGGTAGGCCAATGCAACCTCTGATGCGATTGGAAAATCAAAAGTTAGTTAGGTGCATGAACTTTATTTTATGATTTGTTTTGGGATAAAATATTGGTGCTTACAGCTGCCCCTCTTTGCTCATTGTTGTGAAACAAGAATAGAGAAAATATATAAATCACCAATTTTATCCTGGTCTCTTCTTGTCATGCTGCGAACTCCTCACTGTGAATGTCAATTCTTCTCATTATGAACTCATTCTCCCTCGTTGGACAAGTCCTTCTCATTATGAACCCTCCATTGGAAATCTTGAGTCACCTCCTTCTGCGGTGGACTTGAAAGGAACACGTTCTTCTCATTATGAACTTTCTCCTCTAGGACGAGTTCTTCTCATTATGAACTCTTCTGGAAATGTTGGTTCACCTCCTTCTGTGGTGAATTTGAAAGGAACAAGTTCTTCTCATTATGAACTTTCTCCTTTAGGACAAGTTCTTCTCATTATGAACTCTTCATTGAAAATGTTGATCTCTCAAGTGAGGCGTCACTGAATCAAAATGTCGTGATTCGAAATTTCAAAAAAGCTCTTCTCATTACGAACTTCTTCTTCCTCTTTCGGATGAGTTCTTCTCATTATGAACTCTCCACTGGAAATGTTAATCTGATTATATTTTATTTGAAGATTTTCAAACCTGTAAAAGATTATCATGTGTCAGTAATAAATGTGCTTGAAGCACCTGAAGGTATTTACCTAAAGGTTCTCGAATCTTTGTTAAGATCCATTTCTTTCGATGGTGAAAAATATGGATTGATTCTTTGCTGAAGTCGTGAAATAAAATCTTTGTTGGCTCTTTGAATTCTTGTCAGATATTTAACTCTTATGAAAATTAATAAGAAACTTGTTTTAAGAGAAGCACTCTCAAGTGAGATAAATTTTGTTCCGAAGGAAAATTGTCTCAAGCAATACGAAGTAGGTTTTAAGAAAACCCATCTCAAGTGAGATAAATTTTGTTTCAAAGGAAAACTATCTCAAGTCAGACGAAGTAGGTTTTAAGAAAAACCATCTCAAGTGAGATTCATTTTGTTTCAAAGGAAAGTTGTCTCAAGTGAGACGAACTTGGTTTTTAGAAAACCCATATCAAGGGAGACAAAATTTTTTCAAGAGAAACTGTATCAAAAACTTGTTTCAAGAGAAACTATCTCAAGGAAGACAAAATTTGTTTCAAGGAAACTGTCTCAAGAGAGACAAAATTTGTTTCAAGGGAAACTATCTCAAGAGAGACAAAATTTGTTTCGAGGGAAACTATCTCAAAAGAGACAAAATTTTTTCAAGGGAAACTATCTCAAGCGAGATAAAATCTTTTGTTTCAAGAAAAAACAATCTTGAGCGAGATAAAATCTTCTGTTTCAAGGAAAATCAATATTGAGTGAGATAAAATCTTCTGTTTCAAGGAAAAACAATCTTGAGTGAGATAAAATCTTCTGTTTCAAGGAAAAATAATCTTGAATGAGATAAAATCTTCTGTTTAATGGAAAAACAATCTTGAGTGAGATAAAATCTTTGTTTCAAGGAAAAACAATCTTGAGTGAGATAAAATCTTCTGTTTCAAGGAAAAACAATCTTGAATGAGATAAAATCTTCTGTTTCAAGGAAAAAAATCTTGAGTCAAATGAAATATCTTCTTTCAAGTAAAACAGTCTCAAGTGAGACAAAGTCTGTTTTAAGAAAAACAATCTCCAATGATAAATCCTCCGTATTAAATGAGACTGTCTCAAGCGAGACAAAATTTGTCTGAAAATGTTGAATCTGAAGATGATTGTTCCCTCTTGCAGAAGATATCTTGTTGTCTTTTACTCTTCCTGAAAGATCTGAAAAAAAGTAGCTAAATGCAACTATCATGAATGAATGTTTGATGCAAATATGCAAATTCATGTAGGTGTAATGCATTACTTTTTTTTATGCAAATGATGTTCTTATGAATGCAAAAAATTGTTGATGCAATCTTCATTTAACTACAAAGTGGCCATCTCGGTCTTCTTCTACTTAATCACTTATTCCCAAAGTCTACTCAAATATTCATGTAGCAACTCATAATTTCCAACTTGCATTTTTGAAGATCCATCTAATCTTCTTCTCTCTTCTTGTCATCTTCATTTTATGTCTTCATTTTGGAGAAAACATTTTCTTTCTCAACTTTTTGCTACGATCAGAAATATGGCTGTGTTGCCCTATTTTCAGAGACTATGCGTGTGACTATGCCAAACTCCATAAAGATCAAAGGGAGAGTTGCTTCAATTCTGAATTATTCTTGAAACTCGACATCAGGAGGTCCTATCCAAATTTTATGTCACCACATCTAGTCACACATCAAATGAGGCTCGTTTTTAATAACAACCCATCTTTCAACCTTAGTTGATACCACTAGTCTCTTGTTGTTAAGATTTTATCACCTCTTTCGTGGAAAGAAATCTTCATCATATCTCACTTCTAACCTTGGGGTTGAAGAAGACAAACTTCATAAATAGAAACACCATATGATCACAGCATTCGTTCAGCACCATAATCACTGGTTCGTAAAGCATTTGACACACATTCATCATTTTTTGTAGATTCTGCTAAGATTTCTCAATTAGTGATGCTCTTTGTATAGTTTTTGGAGCGCTTTTGTAGGACGTCACTTAAGAAAAAAGCTCAGTGAGACCACAAGTGAGATACTTTAACTGCCAGCATCAAATTACCAGAATAATACAACTTCCTGATGAATAAAGAAATTATGTATAGTTAGCTCCACTGTCACTGATTTATCATTTTAATTCTTCATATCTTTTATCTCATTGGAAATATTTTCTCAAATCAATGATCTTGACACATGATGATATGGGTCTTCAGTATGCCCCAACATTTGCTGATATGAACGTTTAAAATGTATTCAAAATTCCCCCACATGAATAATTTTTTGTCTGAAATGGGCCTTCAAAATTCCCCAACATTCTATTTCTGGTTGAAATGGACCTTCAAAATATCCCAACCTTTTCATGCTAGTGTGAGCCTTCAAAATGCCCCACATTGATCATTTCTGTCTAAAATGGGCCTTCAAAATGCCCCATCCTTTATTTCTGTCTTTTTCATGCTGATGTGAACCTTCATGATGCCCTATATGGATAATATGGACCTCTAACCTTCAAGTCAACTTTGATAATGCCCCATTTGTGGATCATTGTGGCTTTATTCATGCTCAAATGTGTTTATCTTGAATACTCTCATTTTGGTGTTACTAAACAACAGTGTTGTCAAGTAACTTCGAGGGATTATCTTCATGTTATCACAAACTTAAGAAGTGATCAATCTTTCTAACAGAAATGACTGAGAGATGTGCTTCTTCTAAGTAAGGTGGTCATCTTCTGCTTGACTGGTTGCATTTTTGCCTTTTTTGCTATGCACTGGATATGTGATCTGTTTTCGAACGAGACAATCATCCTCTTCTTATCAGGTTGCTGATAATGTCACGAGAGAGTGTTACAAGTTCTCTCCTCCAGGCCTCCTGATCTTTCGGACCACTTGCTTTCAAGAATGTGAAGTGCTTTATCGCTCATTATTTTTCTCAAGTAGAGGCATAACATTCCTCAACTTAATTCAAGAACCTTTCTCATTTGAGATTATCCTGTTTGAAAATGTTTTCCTCCTTTCTTTATCAAAGAATAAAAGAATTTTGTAAAGTATTGTTTCTTACAGGTTCACAATAGAATGAAATCATAAGCATGAGTTTAAAGAATATCAAAAGAATCAACAACTCTTTAATGTTTTAAAGTTATAGTTCTTTGACAAGTATCAAGATTTATGGGTAAATTTCAGGTTAGCTTTCCTATTTTCTATGGTTACATGTATTGAAGATGTCACTCCTCTCTCATTCTTTGTGAACATTGCCACATGCCTCACTTTTATGACTTGGTATTTTAACCGGATTCGGACAAAATGACGCAACTAACATATCCAATTACTAGACCATCTAGAATATCTCTATTTCACTTCTCTGAAATCTTCCCTTTAACCAAAGCAATGCAAAAATATCGATCTAAAAATGAAATTTATGTGTGCTCGTGTGTAGCTAACTATAACAGGTGTTCCTTAACTCCCTTAGTCCATCTTTACCGAAAGTCTTTATTTATAAAATTTTCCATGGTATGGCTAGCTGAGATCAGCTTTATTATAATTTTCCTTTATCGGGCTAGGAGAAGAGTTCATCTCATCACAAAGTCTTCGACTTGACAATCGTAGTAGAGCATACACCGAATTGCCAAGTACCCGATCAAGGACATGGTTTGAATATAATCTATTCATAAAGCCAGGCTTTCTAGTTTCCTCTATAACCAATTGCCTTAACGAAATAGCTCAGCTTTATTATATACATATAATATAATAAGCTAGTTGAATATTATCCATAAAGGGCTATTAAACAATTACTCTAGAGGAACAACTCAAGCTTTATTGTATATATAATAATATAACATGGATATATAACTCTTAAGAAAAACCTGTTATAGTCTAGGTGGTTTGGTGGAAATCAGAAAATCTCATCGTTAGAGTTCAATTCCCAAGCAACTGACTTTACCTAAAGTAATCTAGACAATTTCGCAAAGTCACACAAAAGATGCCCCATGTTGTACACTCCTATATGTAAATACCAAGCCTTTTATTTAATTCCTTGCACTGGAGAATGCTATCTCATATTTGTAGAAGGGTATAATGTTTGGGCATATTTCATCTGAAGTCAGGTCAAGGTCCTTGTTTTACCAGTTTTCAATCTTGATAATTTGTCAAAGATGTGTAACTCTAATCATAAAGAGTTTTTAATCCTGTTGATATTCAAAGAACTGCAAGATTGCAAAATTGATTCAATGCTCATAACCTTAAAAGCAACAAAAATTTATTTATTACACAAAAGGCAAAGAAAGGAACAAAAAACAAGTTCAAACAAGATGCTGAAAACAGAAAGTACTACAGTGGTAAATAACAACTTCCACTTGTTTATTTATCATGCCCATTGCTCCTATAATGTTGGGTGTATAATCAGCCCAGGGTCCTTGTCCTCATTTTTCCCCCATTTTTTGATCATTTCTCTTGTCAGGACTCCATTATCAACGAGCATTTCTATCTCCTCCATCAATGGTATACACTTGTCAATATGATGGCCCAATGCCCCTAGATGAAAATCGCAAGCACTATTCGGGTCATAGCCATAAGTAGATGGACTAGTCTTCACTCTTAAAGGCCTTGTAGTGAGGTACTAATTCTTTATTAAAGGGGATAGAAAGTTGGAAATAAGCACTTGAAAAACCTTGAGAGTCATATTTTCCCAAGACATCTTTTGTGGCCAGTCTCAGATTACCTCTCCTTTAGCTTCTTGGTTGTCATTTCCCACACTTATCTCATTTTTCATTGTCAGAGAGGCCTCAAAAGTTGGATCATTTATCTTTGCCTCACATATCTTGCTTTCCTTGATTTTGCTCATTCCTCTTTTTACGCCCTCTTCTGTTTGCACTTCATTTATTACCTCATCAACACCATTCGGGGAGCTGAATCTGAATTGTCTGACCGAAACAGACTGATTATTAACATCCTCCTTTATAACTCCATGAGTTAAAAGATCTGGGACTTTTCACTTGAAGTTGCTGCAATTCTTGATAAAGTGTCCTCGGGCTCCAACATGATATTAAAAAAAAACTTTCTCCTTTCCATTATTATGACCATATTGAAGACCTTGTGACTGATCATTGAGATGTTTATTTTGAAGGTTCAACGTTTGACCAACATCTTGGGAGAGACATTGGTTTGCAGATATCCCTTCATCGACAAGTTTTGAGCTTCCGGGGAGCTTAGGTTTTCCATTTTCAAAGCATAACAATCCTTCCGTGATGAGGTTTTGAACTTTTGATCTCAGTGTCACACAATTTTCCATGGAATGTCTAAACTCTCCAGAATGATAGCCGCATGAATTTGTCACCTTGCCAATCTGGAAGTAAATAAGTATTAGGCCTTAGAGGAATAGACATTAGGACACTTTCAAAAAGAAAGGGTAACAAGTCTGAATATGAGATCAGAATCGAAATCAGAGGTATCCACTTATTCTTCTTTCTATTCTTTTTTCCATCTTTACTGGCATTTGAACCTCCTCTATGCCTCTTTTCCTTAAGTCCAGCTCCACTTTCGTATTAGAAGTTTCACCCTTAACTTCTGCTTTTCCCAGTATGATCTCTGTAGCATTTTTTGGAATCATATTTGATTTTTTAGAGTTGAATTGAATTACCATATCCCTTAACAGGTTCTTGATCATTTTCTGCCATCGCATTGGCTGCACCACTATCATTTAGATTATCATTCGAAGTCTTCATCTTTTCTTGCATAATAGGGTCCTCTGATGATTTCTCCCCATATATTACAGTAACATCATGCTCATCAACTTGGATATATGTTCCCTGGATTTAACTTGGAACTTCCTTTCTTCATCAATCATTTTTTGTTGGGCCCTTATGAGTTGTTCTTGGAATTTCTCGATTATACCAACCCTTGCTAAAATCTCATTCATGGTTCTCATCATTCTCTAGGAAGACCAAGTTGGCTCCAATTTGATTTTAAAATTCTTTCATGGAATCCTCCATAAATTATTCCCATATTTTCATGATTTAATACATGTAAAATAGTTTGAAACAAAATGCAAATGCATGATGTAAAATTGAAACTATAAATATAATTATGCAAATATGTAAATATGTAAATGCAAAAATGAAAATGTAAATACAAACGTAAAAATGCAAAGATGCGAATGGATATGCAAATGCAAAAGGTATTGATTTCCAAAAGTAATCATTCTTAGAAAGAGTTTCATTCTTCCAAAAGAACTTTCATCTTTACAAGAAAGATCAATCTACGAATACAGTTTGGCCTTTTTTATTTAGCTTCATGATATCAGTCATGATCCCAATAACTTTCTTTTCTTTCTAGAAATGACTCCAAATAGAGATAATGAGTAGTTGAACGCAGCCTTTGAATTACCTTCCCTCCAATCTATATAAATCATTTAAGGATTGGAAGGTCTCTGTCAAGACAGCCAATGCAAGATTTATATATCTCTCAAATCTGTCCAAGAAATCTGCAACAGCAACCTCCACGTGTGGCAAAGTCTTTGAGAACTAGACCATGTATAGCCAGAGCAAAGGTGTCTAATCTCTTATCTTCATCTATGCGCTCGAATATCACCTTCTTGAGGCAATACCACAGAAAACACTCACTTTCTCCCATTTATTGGGTGTTCTCTACTATCCAAATTTCACCTGTACCAGTAATCTTTACCAGTTTACTCTTGAAGGATTGGATTTTTGGAGGTTTTGAATAAATTCTATCCACCTAGAGGTTTTCGAAATTAATTAGAAGTGTATACTCCTCGATTGTTGGTGTCAAATCTTGTATGTTGAAAGTGAAACAGTTGTACGCAGGGTTCCAGAATCGGACCAAAGCCTTGAGCAACGGTTCATTTATTTTTACATAAAGGAGCTGAGCTATGTAATCATATTTCTTGTAAAACCTCTCTTTGGTAAGTACTCTCCAACTTTCCCAAATCTCTATCAGCTCTTGTAGATCATTCTTGCTTGAGATTGACATTTTTTATCAATTGTGATATGAAATCCCCAGAAAAACAACATCTTTTTTGCCCTTTGTGCTTCTTTAGATCAATCTAGAACAGCTAGATTGGGTTCTTCCTTGTTATGAAAACTCTTTTCCATTTCAATGATCGTTCTTCTAATCTGATGATTACTTGGTTTAATCAACACCTTTCTTTTATTCATGATGATTATGCAAATGCAGAGATGCAAATATAGATGCAATGCAAAGAAAAACGAAAAAAATGACATACACAAAAGAAAAGAAATAAATTAGTATGGGCGAAATAATCAATAAAATTAAAAGATTTTATTTAAAGATAAATATAACACCTACCCAATCATGATATCTACCTGATTATGCTTTTATTAGATAGTGATCCTACCCAATCATGCTTTCTACCGAAAATAATTATTTTCAATGAAATGATCCTAACTGCATGGTATCTAGTTCACATGCATTTATTCAAAAAAATCAAATTAATTAATAGACAAAAGTTATAAATTATTTCTCCTTTGTGTACACTTATTTGGGTACCTACTGACGGTCAGAGGTTCGGTATGTCTATACCTAGGGTGATCGTTCTACGGTTCACTATATGCATGTTTCAGCTCTCATAGGAAAAAAAAGTACTCGAATTATCCTTAATGTCAGTGCCCCCTTGGCTACCAAACCCTCAATCTTGGGCCTATTATAGGCTCCTACGGACCGATTTCAATTCGAGAGGATACATTCCCTTATGTCCTTGCGGAGAAACAATTTATCTCACATAGACATAAGGTATATGAACCCCAAAGATTACTTACTAAAACCCATGCGGAGAAACAAATTATCTCACGTAGGTTAAGTTTTCATCTCAACTTAAAAGGGACAAAGCTCGTAAGTGAGATTATGGTATACAAATGCCCGTGATGTGTGTGAGGAGGAACATTCATCCCTTTGACTCAAAAGGAAAACAAAACCACTCAACAAAAACTTGGACAAATCTGAAAGCAAAAATCAAAATGTTAGTAAGACAATAATAAAATGAAGCAATTAAAAACATCAATAAAAGGATCATAAAAAACTAAAAACTTGAACTCATAATTTCCATCACAACGATAATGTATAAACGACTTACAGCTTGACTCTCTAAAAAAAAGTCTCCAGCAGAGTCGCCAAGCTGTCGTAACCGTTTTTCGGGCAGGACAATCGTTTAATTGTTTTAGAAAATAGTTACAACTTTTAATTTTGGAAAATGATTGATTTTGAATTAATTTGGATTAAATTGGAAAGAGTCGCCCTCAACCTTTGGGTTAGGTAGGTCGAATACCTAAAAAACGTCTTTTAAAAATAATTTTAAGAAAAAATCATTTTTTAAGAAAAAGTTGGTATGCGTTAACCAGAGGTTCATTTTAAAGGGTTCGAGAGTCGGTTACGCGTGGGGAAGGATTAGCACCTCACAGCGCCCAAAATTGGTACTGTGTAGCTTACCTATCATCGTAAATAGTGGAATTTATGAGTTGAATATAAAGTTAAAATATAATCCATTTATTAAATATTAATTAATTTGCTTCGAATTAATAACTTAAAGGAGTAAATTTAAAAGGACTGAAATGAATATAAATGAATATTACAATCCTAAATACAAATAGAAAAAATAATTATTTTAATTTATAAAGACCAATATAGAAAGAAAAAAAACTTTAAGGATCGAAATAAAAAAATAGAAAATTAAAGGACTAAAATGATATAAACGAAAACTTTAAGTCCTAAAATAGTAATTACCAAAACTTAAAAGTTAAAAATAATAAAAACAAATTCTAAGGATTAAAATAGCAAAACAGACTTTTAAGGGGCTAAACAAATTCCTTAGATCGAAAATATCAAATAATACTGATACTAAAAGTGAAAATAATCCCAAAAATGAAATTTAGAACTAAAGTGCAATAAATCAAAAACTTGAAGGCTAAATCACAATTAAACCAAATTAAAACAAGGACTAAAACAATACATTTACCAACATCATAGCCAAATTCGAATAATATAAAAAAAATACACAAATACATTAAATCAATGACTAACATGTAATATTTATAAATATTATGCACAAAGTCAAATATTAACATAACATGTAATAATGTAGAGTTATGCACATGAGAATTATATACAATCACATATACATTGAAGAATACACAAAGAGCTATTATGCAAAGTAACATATTCATATAAAAATTATATACACATATTTAATAATATAATATATAAGTTAAACACATGTAATATAGGATACATAGAAACAACATACAATTATAATAACTAAAGCATATTCAATATATATATATATATATATATATATATATGTATATGTATATGTATATATCTATAATACACCTATTTAATAATATAATATATAAGTTAAACACATATAATATAGGATGTATAAAAACAACATACGATTATAATAACTAAAGGATATTCAATATAAATATATATATATATATATAATACTTATGAACTAGTGTTCAAATAAAAAAAACGCATAACATAATAATTAAAACATATATATAACACTTACTAACTAATGTTCAAATATTAAAAAAAACGCAGAGATCCATGATTTATACGTATAAACCTGCAACTTTTGAGGGACTATAATTCAGTTAGACCTAAAATCTTAAAATAAATACTACCTTAAGCACAAATGGTAACCCTAATCTAAACATAAAAAAAATATCGCCTCTTACTCCCTTTCTCTTCTCTGCTCACCCCATTTTCTTTCATTCTTTCTCACAAACCTCACGCTTCACTCTTCTTTCTTTCATTCTTTTTGACAATATACGAACCAGTTGCTAAAACTTCCATGGTCAACACTCCTTCATCCGAAAACCATACCCAAAACCTCCTTCACCATCGAATGACCATTCCAATGGCCTTGACTCCCACGAGAATACCCACTAACGATGTAACCCGAAACCCTCTCCTTCCTCTAATGTATTTTCTGGTTTGGCATTTAATTTCACTACTTATTTGGTTTAATAATACTAACCTCAACCCCTTTATTCTAGTAATTAAACCCCAAATATCTAAGATATAGCCATTGAGACTCTACCCCGTTCACAACTAAGGTAATTTCCTAATTCATCTCTCTTTTTGTTTTTATGTTTGAAAGAAAAATTACAAACCACATACATTAATGAATAGTTTGAAGGCAGAAAAAATGATGATAATAAATTAAAATAAAAACTTGCTTATGGATTACTTGTATTGCTTTGGAAATACACCGCTTGCTCTTAGAATACCGGGAAGGAATTTTTTTACACACTGTTTTTATATATGTTTCTCTGCTGTGTAAAACGAATGAAAAATTCGTGCTCTCTTCTCTGTTTTTCTTTCTTCTGTTTCGTTCGAGACCCCCTCATTTTCTTTCATTCATTCGGGTTTTTATACCCGAATTTTTACATATATTTACATATAAAAATAGCAACTTGTGGTGTGCTTGGTGATTTCTTGACGTGCATCTTATCCTATGGTTGTAGCAGTGGGTGGCAATGGCAAGTGGAAGTTGTGGTGGAAACAATTGGGCAGCAAGTTGGCTAGGTGAGTAGGGTCGGTTAAAGAAATAAATGTTGCTCACAGCTTTCAAAATGATCCAACCGGCGCCAACCAACGTTGTAATTTTGGAGGTACCAAAGCTTTAAATATAATAAAGCTTTGAATTTTGAGACCACGAAATGAAAGGTGGAGGTATAATAATGTCGAAGTGGTTGAAATATAGAAGTCTGACTCAGTAGTGAAAACTACTCACTCAGTGGACCGAAGGAGAAACAAGAGGCCAAAGACCATGTGTGTGCTATAAGTCCTAACATCATTTAGTGGACCACTTTGATGACAACAAAAATAATTCACTTGGTAGGCCAATGCAACCTCTGATGCGATTGGAAAATCAAAAGTTAGTTAGGTGCATGAACTTTATTTTATGATTTTTTTTGGGATAAAATATTGGTGCTTACAGTAAGAATTAAAATTGTTACACTTAAGTAATGATTAGAAAATCTTAAAATCCAATAGCATTTAATTTGTTATATCGAAACATCAAAATGTTTTCAACAACTCTGGCTCCACCTTAGCATCGACAAAGTGTAGAAGGTCGTCCGCCAAGAATAGGTGGTTGAATTTTTAGCTGTCTCCGGACAACCTAATGGCCTTCCATGTTCCTTTTTCCTTTCTATCAAGAATCATTTAAGATAATCTTTCCATTACAAGGACAAAGAGATAAGTGAGAGCGGGTCTCCTTTGCGGAGTCCTGTTTCAGAATCACACTTTCTGTTACTTCACCATTCTAGAGAGGTTCGATCGTGAATAAAAATAAAATATGAGACTAAGATCTAACCGTTAATATATTAATTTAAATTTTAAAAATTAAGAGTCAATATATATAATTGGTCTAATCTTAAAATTTACATAGACCTAAGAAATATGTATAAATTCTCCAATTTAAGAATGGAATATTGTTAAAATTAACCCCCAATGTTTATCAAAATGATCATTTTGCCCCCTATTTTATTTTTTGGCCCCCAACATTTCATTTTAGTGAAAAAAGACCCCCTAATATATGATAGAATAATCACTTTGTCTCTTATTCTTTTTTTCTATGGCATTTTAGCTCTCAACTTTTCATTTTAGGTTAAAAATTCTTCTATTTTTTTTAGATTTAATCGTATGTTAACTAATATTTTTATCTATAGAGGGAACATTTTGCCCCAAAGTGAATGTTGGGGAATAAAATGCTCCAAAAAATTTATAGGAGCCAAAATAACTATTTTGATAAACATTGAGGGCTAGTTTTGGCATTAAGCCTTTAAAAATTAACAAGAAATTGAAAAGTACTTTTATTGGAAAAGTTGGACTCAATGTCTAATTTTTCTAGTTTCAAAAGTAAGAGGAGTCAAAGAGTAATTGAATCTAAAAAAATTAGAGAATCTAAAAAAATTAGAGACAACAAGGCTTAATTTTTCTAGTTTCAAAATTATCAAGGACCTAAAATGTAATTGGACCTAAACTTTTTCAAGAAGTCAATTCCCCTCCCAGGCTCCCACCCACCAATTAGTCGCCTACATGTTTTTACCAATTTAACCATCAACATAGATACGGAGTATAGTTTTTTATTATTATTATATAGGTAAGTACAATACAATATTTATTTAAAGATAAATTTTAACCATTTGATATTAAACGTTCATATATCTAGTATTTCATGATGTTCAAACCCAAAATTTTAAAAACAACAATAATTCATTTAGAACTGAGGTCGTTTGATTCGTACTGACATGAATTATTGAAATGTTAAAGAGATAACCCTATTAAATTTTAGTGACGCAATCTAAATTTTATATATTTTTTATCTAGATTGCCACATGGGCGATAATTTTCAATATATTGAGTCACGATACGAAATTTGCATTAAAACAAAAAATTAAGTTGATTAATTAAATTATTATATTTATAAATATATAAAACTAATATAGAAGAATAATTAAAACATAATGCAAAGAAATGACAAACATGATATCCATTATTCACGTATCATTATATACGAAAACAAATTATAAATGTATAAAATATATAATTTTTTATTATTTTAAATAAATTTAACAATATATTTATATTAGAGCTGAATATAATTTTATATGTTACCTATGAAAATCAAAAGTAAACTAATGAATAATTGAACTAATTGAATGAGATATTAAGTTTCTTAAACAATATTTGAAATTTAAATCTTGATTTGTAAATGAAACAAATTAGATTACAAAGATGCCATATTAAAACTCAATCCTTAATTAGTTAATTTATATTCTTCCGCCCATTAATAATAGAGGGTAAAAATGAAGATAAAGAAGATAATTTGAGAAAATAAAAAAAATTTACGTGAAAAACCCCTAAATAATAGAGGGTAAAAATGAAGATAAAGAAGATAAACTTACATACTTAGTATTGTTGCGGAAGACGGCTATCGAATAGAGCAAAATCGCAACTGATAATTTGAGAAAATAAAAATGAAGATAAAGAAGACACAAAATTTACGTGAAAAACCCCTAAATAATAGAGGGTAAAAACCACGGGCAACGGTAGAAGAATTTCACTATGAGAAAATAGGAATTACAACCTCTCTCGATCTACCAAGGAGAAAACAATGATAATTATCTCTTGATAAAAAGGAGAAAACAACTCTCAAGAAACTCTCTAAATTCTCTCTAGTATTGGAAGAAAGCTAGAATGCTTTGGGATGATTTTGAAGCTAAATGAGCTAGGGTATTTATAGTTGAAACATAAGGACTAATTTATAAATACCCTAAAGTTTAGTGACTAAATTGAATTATCCCATTTAATATTTAAACAAAAATTTCCATCCTTTTTGACTAAAATATGCCGGTGGATTATTTTAATTCACCTTTCGGTGGATTTTCTTATTTTTCAACAATCTCACACTTGAAGATTTGATTGGAACAATCATATCTTCACACCATTCTTTCTACCTTGTACCTTCATGTTGCTTATGTCTCTGATAGACCACAGGAGGATCGACACCAAGTAAATTTATCAGTATTGATCGCCTTCGTCATGAAATCTGCTATGTTGTCTTTGGTATGGATCTTCTGCATATCTACTGTCCCTTCTTCCACCTTTTCACGAATGAAATGGTATTGAACTCGTATGTGTTTTGTCCTTGAATGAAATGTTGGATTCCTTGCTAGATGCAAGGCGCTTTGACTGTCACAAAACAGAGAGACAAACTTTTGATTATGCCCAAGCTCCTCCAATAGCATCTTCAACCAAATTGCTTCTTTACTGGCTTGTGTAGCTGCAACATATTCTGCCTCTGTTGTGGATGTAGCCACAACTGACTGCAATTTTGTAACCCAGCTACAGCTCCACCAGCAACTTTGAACACATATCCTGTAGTAGATTTGCTTTTATCCAAATCCCCTGCATAGTCAGAATCGACATACCCATTTATAAGTAAGTTTGATCCTCCATAATATAATGCAATATTTGAGGTCCCTTTGATGTATCTTAGGATCCTCTTTACAATATTCCAATGCTCTTTGCCTGGATTCTCCATGTACCGACTAACCATTCCCACTGCTTGTGCAATGTCTGGTCTTGTGCATATCATAGCGAACATTAAACTTCCCACTGCTGATGCATACGGTACTCGAGAATCTCCATCCTCTCTTCTTCACTGCTAGGACTCATACTGGAGGATAATTTGAAGTTAATAGGAAAAGGGGTAGAAATTGGCTTACAATCTTGCATACTGAATCGTGACAAGATCTTCTTCAAGTAATTCTTTTGTGAAAGCCAAATCTTCCTATTACTTCTGTCTTGGTGAATTTGCATCCCTAGAATCTTGTTTGTTGATCCCAAGTCTTTCATTTCAAATTCCCTAGCCAGTTGTGCCTTCAATTCTTCAATATGATCTTTGTTTGGTCCTGCAACCAACATGTCATCTACATACAACAGCAATATAGCAAAATCGTTATCACCAAACCTCTTGAAATAAGCACAAGGGTCTGCGTTAAGTCTGTTGTATCCAAGGCACATAATGAAGGAATCAAATTTCTTATACCAACACCTCGGCGTCTGCTTTAGACCGTATAGAGATTTGTTCAACCTGCAAACCAAGTTCTTCTTTTCTTTTTCTTCAAAACCTTCAGGCTGGAGCATGTAAATCTCTTCTTCAAGATTTCCATAAAAAAAAGTTGTTTTAACATCTAGCTGCTCTAGATGTAAGTTCAATGTAGCACACATTTCCAAAACTACTCTAACTGTTGTTAGTCGAACCACAGGAGAAAATATTTCAATGAAATCAATACCTTCTTTTTGATCATATTCTTTGACCACCAGTCTTGCACGATACCTCTCAACTTGATCGTCTCCATTTTCGCTTGATTCTGAAGACCCATTTGTTACCAATTGGATTCCTTCCTTGTGGTAGTGGCACAAGGTCCCATGTATTATTTTTATGAAGGGCTTCAATTTCTTCTTGCATCGCCATCATCCATAGTGAAGCATCTGAGCTATTTATTGCCTCCTCGTATGTTGATGGCTCACCATCCTTTGTTAAAAGGCAGTATGCAATATTTCCTTATATAACATAATCTGAGTTCCATTTGGGACGTCTTCTCACACGATCTGATTGACGAGTTGTTGGAGCTTCAGAACTCTCTGGTTCTTGGTCATCATGTGCTGGTTCTTCTTCAGAAGAATCTCCTTCCTCAACCTCCTTTTCCACATGTATCTGTGTAGTCTCTAACTTTTCAGTGCTATCATCGTCTTCTTTTCTCTGTAGTTTATCTTCTACAAAGATAAAATCCCTGCTGATGATCACTTTGCGGGCAGTGGGATCCCACAAGCGATACCCCTTGACTCCATCAGCATACCCCAAGAATTTGCATTTCCTGGATTTTAGATCCATCTTTGAGATTTCTTGGGAGTTATACATCACGTACACAATACTTCCAAATACATGGAGGTTTGAATAATCAGTTGGTTTACCAGTCCACATCTCCATTGGTGTCTTCAGCTCTATTGCAGTTGATGGAGCTCGATTCACCAAATAACAGGTGGTATTGACTGCTACTGCCCAAAATGATCTTTCTAGGCCTGCGTCCCTCAACATTGCTCTTGTTCTTTCTAACAAGGTTTTGTTCATCCTCTCTGCCACTCCATTTTGTTGAGGAGTATTCGCCACTATGAACTGTCTTTTGATGCCTTCTCTCTTGCAAAAGTCATCAAATTCTTCGCTTGTGTATTCTCCTCCATTATCTGTTCTGAAACACTTGATCTTATTTCCAGAATCAAGTTCCACCCGCGCTTTGAAGTTTTTGAAAGTTGAAAACACATATGACTTCTTCTTAATAGGGTACACCCAACATCTCCTAAAGTAGTCATCAATATATGAGACAAAATATTTTACTCCGCCAAGGGATGTAGCCGGTGCTTGCCATACATCAGAGTGAACCAATTCTAGAACACTTTTGCCTCTAGAATTTGATGTGTTGAATTTCAACCGGTGCTGCTTACTTGTTATGCAATGCTCACACAAAGGAAGTGATACCTTTGTTAAGCCTGGAAGTAGCTTTTGCTCCACAAGGACTTTCATTCCTTATTCTGACATGTGTCCAAGTTTCTGATGCCATAGCATTGCAGAATCTAAACTACATGAGGCAACAGAGGCTTCTACTTCTAGCAAAGTCTCTCCCTTCAGCATGTACAAGTTTGTTGATATCTTTTCGCCTTTCAGCACCACAAGCGCTCCACGGAACACATTCATGATTCCTTTCCGTGTTTCAATCTTGCTTGCATTATTATCCAACAATCCGTAGGATAATAAATTTTTCTTCAGGCCTTTCACGTGCCGTAAATCTCGAACAACTTTAATTGTTCCATCATACATCTTCAATTTGATGGTTCCCATGCCAATGATCTCTAAGGCATGATCATTGCAACTATACACAGATCCTCTTGAGACAGGTTCATAATGATGGAACCATTCTCTTTTTGAGGTCATGTGATATGTTGCTCCCGAATCAATGAGTCATATGTCTGCATATCTCTTTCTACCTTCCACGGTGGTTGACACTTCACAGCATAGAGTATCTCCATCATCTGAAGTGTTTGCAGTGTTGCGTTGTGGATTGGAGTTTTTATTTAGACTCCAACAATCCTTTTTCAAGTGACCCTTCTTTCCACAATTGTAACACTTTAAATTCTTCTTTCTTCTCGACTTCGATCTACCATTTTTGTGATTGCTGCTTTGGCCACGTTCTGTTGATCTCCCTCTCATCGTTGTCAACGCTTCTACTTGTTGCAGATTTACTTGTCTGTCTTCCTTGTTCTTGCGCCGATTTTCTTCTTGTAGAACAACAGCTGCAACGTCATCGAAGACTAGACTGTTGACATTACTGTTTGTCAAGTTGATGATGAGTTGATCATACGAATCCAGTAGACTTTGAAGTAGAAGTTCAGCACGTTCTTGTTCTCCTATTTTACAGCTTAAGGATGTAAGCTGAGAAAATAAAGTGTTCAGTGTATTTAAGTGCTCCGTCACTGAAGTAGATTCTGGCATACGGAGAGTGTACAATTTTCTCTTAAGGAAAATTTTATTGTGCAGCGATGTGGCCTCGTACAGTTTGGTGAGATGATCCCATATCTCCTTAGATGTCTTTTTCTCCTCAATACTTGACAATACTTCATCTGCTAATGCTAGATGAAAGTTTGCCATAGCATTTCCGTCCATTTCGATCCATTTGTTGTCGTCTGTGAAATATACTACCCTTTCGCTGATAGCTGCTAGACAACCGTCTTTCCTCAGGATGGCCTTCATCTTCAATTTCCACAATAAGAAATTTCTCTCATTGAACTTTTCAATATCAAATTTCGTTCCCATTGCTTCGTTTACGGATAGCTCCAACTATTTCACTATCGTGAATAGTTATCTGGAACCTTCAAAGAATGAGTAATAACTTCTTACTTTCTTATGTTGGAGGATCCACCTTTTGGTGGCAACCACAAAGACAATAAGCAGATATTACACACTCTAATATGGCTCTGATACCAATTGTTGGGGAAGACGGCTATCGGATAGAGCAAAATCGCAACTGATAATTTGAGAAAATAAAAATAAAGATAAAGAAGACACAAAATTTACGTGGAAAACCCCTAAATAATATAGGGTAAAAACCACGGGCAACGTAGAAGAATTTCACTATGAGAAAATAGGAATTACAACCTCTCTCGATCTATCAAGGAGAAAACAATGATAATTCTCTCTTGATAAAAATGAGAAAACAACTCTCAAGAAACTCTCTAAATTCTCTCTAGTATTGGAAGAAAGCTAGAATGCTTTGGGATGATTTTGAAGTTAAATGAGCTAGGGTATTTATAGTTGAAACATAAGGACTAATTTATAAATACCCTAAAGTTTAGTGACTAAATTGAATTATCCATTTAATATTTAAACAAAAAATTTCATCCCTTTTTGACTAAAATACGCCGGTGGATTATTTTAATTCACCTTTCGGTGAATTTGCTTATTTTTCAACAAGTATTACATATAAAACCTTAAAATATATTCTTCATTCGTGCGGAGTTGCCTAACTTCTGCAGGCGGGATTTGGAAAACCATTAACTCCAGCCTCATATTTCTCTTGATGTGCCATTGCATCTGCAACTTCATTACCTTCACGGCTAACGTAAGAAAGTTTTACGTTCCACTGTCTCTGGAGTAACTCACGTACTCGTCGGATCAAGGCAGTCTCGTGCTTGAGGGGAGCGTCGTTGAGAGTATCTACGGCCTCCTTGTTGTCAATCTCTACCTCCACGTTCTGAAGAACACTATTCCATGCTAGCATTAAGCCATCATAAAGAGCCCATACCTCAGCTTGAAACGTTGAACATCGCTCGATGTGCCGATGAAAGCCAACTTTCCGTCGTCCATTGCTATCTTTAAGAACTCTGCCACCAGTAGCCTCTATTGTACGTGGGTTGGCACCTCCATCGGTGTTGAGCTTAGCCACTCTAATTTTGAGGGGGAACCAGCGTTGTCTCGTGTTTCTTTTGACAGTGCTGGGGTGATTAGATTCTTTACTGGATTTAAATGCTTGATCCCACGCCTGTGCTGAATGACCAATCTCCATCGACAACCACACGTGTCCATTGAAAATAAAAGTATTACGTTGTTTCCATAATCTCCAAATAATTATTTCAAACATATGCCTCAAATGGTAAGCCTATCGATCAAAACCTGTAGGTGTGAAGACATTAGCATGGATCCAATCGAACAAAGGTAAAGAATAAAAATTATGTAAAGCGTTATTTGGAGTAAATTGCTCCTAAAATTGTTTTCGTCGTTGGACACTAGCGAAAGACATGGGAAATGGTTTCTTCCCCATTTCGACACACCAAGTAGATGGAAGAAGTGGAGAGGCCCCACGAATGAGACAATTTAAAAAAAACGGATAAATTATATGGGACAGAAAAATGATATTTATCATACGTTCGATTCACTGGAATGCAATGACTATTCAATGAGAACAAAATTGATTTGTAATTGATTTGCAATGAATATTCAACATCTTTTGTTTAATTTTTAAGGGTTGGATTTGACAACATTTCGACTGATCAAGATGGTGTTTATTTGTTATATTGTTAATTTTCATGCTTTGGACCCTCATATTGGATTTGGATACACGATTTACGTTCAGATATAGTTTTCTCACAATGCTCGACTCTGGTTTACGATTGTTAGTGGTCTTTAAATAGTTTAATTCCCTGTTGTAGTTGGTTTGCTGATATAGTTAGGTCTGTTTGTATCTATATTTTACTCAAGGTTTATTAAATAGATTTTTAACTTTTTCTTTCTACGGTCCTTATATGATCTCAAGTGAACTAATTTCTTATGTTAACGGTTATAGGGATATGTCCTAGTTATATCTTTGTAATATTGGATATTATTTATTTTTCTAACAAAACTAACGACTTCTATTTACAACAAAAAAGCAGCAGCGAAACAAAGAAGAGACTAGTGGTATCCATTGGACCCCAAAATAATATTAAAAAAATAAAGGGTAAATTACACATTTAGTTTTTAAACTATTACTTTTGTTTCATTTTGGTACCTAAACATTATTTTTTTTCAAAATCATACCAAATGTTAGTTTAAGTTTCAATTTGATACTATGTAGTTAAAAACTTAATGGTTATGTTGACGTGTACTCGTCATAAGATAATATCACATCATCATTGATTTTTTTTAAAAATGACACATCAGCATTTTCTGTTAATTTTTTAACGATGAGATACCAAATTGAAACCTAAACTAAATGTTAGGTATAATTTTAAAAAATAAAGTTTAAGTACTAAAATAGAATAAAAGTAATAGTTTAAATTCTAAATGTGTAGTTTACCCAAAAATAATATATATATATGTTAAATTATTAAGTCTTATCTCTTAAAAAAACGTGTATAATAAATTATTAGATTTAATTATTTAAAGAAACATATATATTACTTTTTTATATATAATACGTATATATTACTTTAAAATTTAGAAACCACTTAAATATCATTTATTAGAAGAAATTAACATCAATTTTTTGTATTATCCTTAAATGAATGAAAATATATTTTCTTTATTATATTTAATTTCAAGATACAAAAAAATATATGTTTTTTCGTATTTGATTGTTCATGTTCTTTAACATGTTCATCTCAATCAAGTTATCAAGTATTCAACTTTTAATTTTATTTCAATTAAAGGTATTATTTTAAAATATTTGTCAATTCAATTTATATTTATGATTTTATTAGAAATCTATATTTATTATTTGGGCCCATGAATTTTCATCTCTAAAAATAAAATTTAGACTAATTTTGGATAACATTTGTTGCGGCTGTCTTTCGGGTGGGCCCGGAATTGGGATTCGACTTGAATAGAATGGTTAGAGTCGTCACCGATTGTTTTAAAAACATTTAGGTGGATCAAACACCGTCTTACCTGGTCTGCGTTTTACCATAAATATGTCGGATTCGGGAGTCGGTTACAATTAAGGAAGTATTAGCACACTTGTACTACCCTTTTGGTACCAATTAATTTGTCGGTTGTCTTAATAGCAAAAATTAAAATTAAAATTTACGAAAACCCGATTCAAATTATTTACCTCTGATTGGTTGGAATTTCTCTAAAAATGTTGAAAATGTTAGACAATAAATAATAAATAAATCAAAGAGAAAAAATAGAAAACAAAAATAAATTAATAAAAATAAATAAAAGGAAAAAATGAGATACAAAAATTTAAAAATATTAAATAAATCAAAGGTCAAGAAAAAAATAAAATAAAAAATTTAAATTTTAAAAATAATAAAATAAAACAATATGATACAAAAAAGAAATAATAATAATTCTTTTTAAAAAAATAAAGGTTAGAGGATCAAATTAAAACAAATTGAAATTAATTGATTAAATTGTACTGAAAATGAGTTGCAATAGAAAAATAAAGAGTTAGAGGGGTTAAATTACAAAATTGTAAATATAAATAGGGACCTGTCGAAACTGTCTTTTAGGTGGGCCCGGAATTGGGCTTCGACTTGAATGAAAATGTATTGGAGTGGCCACCGATAATTTATTTTAAAACAAATAGATTTATCGGATACCTTATTTCTTACCTGATCTGCGTCTAACCAAAGATGTGTCGGATTCGGGAGTCGGTTACAGTCAAGGAAGGGTTAGCACCCTTGAACTGCCCTTTCGGTACTACGTAATTTCCAGTTGTCTTTAATTAAGAAAATTGTAGTTTAAATTAAAAGATAAAAATAACGATCCAAATTATTTACCTTAGATTGATTTGAAATCATCATGAAAAAAGTCAAAAAACGTGTTAGATAAAAGGATAATAAAAACAAATAAAAAACGAATGAAATAAAGAAGATAAAATAAGAGTAAAGAAAGCTAAAGGAAAAAATAATAATAAAATAAAGATAAAAAAATAAATAATATAAACAAAATGAAAATAAAAAAACATAAATAAAATATTAAAATAAATAAAATAAAATAATAAAATAAATAAAATAAACCAAAATAAAATAAAATAAAAATAAAGACAAGAGAAAAAAATGAAATAAATAAAATATAGGAAAATATAGTAAAAGTAATATATGTAAAAAAAGCAAGGGAAAAAAGATAAATAAATAATATAGATATAAATAAATTAAAATAATAAAGATAATATATATATATAAAGGTTAAAAAACCATCACCTCACCGAAAGTGAGGGACCAATTTTGGTCAAGGAGGACAAAAAAGGAAAGCCCAGGTAGGTGATCATAATAAATGTATGTAGGTAATATATATATATATATAGTATTAAATAATAATAAAAGTAAAAAAGTAAAAAAATATAGAATAAAAAAAATAAAATATATATAACGGTATTTAAATAAAAAAGAAAAAATGATAAAAAAATGTATATATATATATATATTAGAGTATTAGTAAAACAAAATAATAAATAAATAAAACAATATACATATATATATATATATATATATATATAAGTAAAGCACTAAAAAAATAATAATGAAATAAAAACTAGTAAAGGAAAAAATATATAAAAATCAATAAATTAAAAACGCAATTAGATATATAATAACAGTGATGGGATAAATTGAAATAAAATCAAAATTAAGGGGTCAATTTAAGGAAAATTCGGGGTAAAATTTAGAATTTAAGGTCAAAATAAAATATTTAAAACTCGGGGCGACTAAACTGTGATTTCTCCCTTTTCGGTTTAAAAACGCGTGAATTTGGCCTAGGCATGGGTCAGGTCGTGAAGGTCCGATGGGTTTAGTATAAAGGCCAAACTTTGGCCTAAAAAACTTGCTTTTTCATTTTGAAACAACCCCCCCCATTCTCTTCTTTTCTCTCTTGGTGTTCTTAAAAAATGAAGAACACGACCAAATTTCCAAAATTCGGCCACCGCGCCAGCATCGGTCAACGGCGGCGCATTTTTTTATTTTTAAAAAAGCCCTTCTCCTCTATTTTTCTGAAAATCCAAGTGGTTTTTTAAGATCGGACCTCGGGAGGGCTAGATCTAAATAATAGATCTCGAAAAAAATTCCTTCCCCAGTCATTGGTCGTTTGTTCAAACCAAAAAAAGGAGAAAATGAACAGACATGCAAGCCAAAAAAATCGCAAAGGTACGAAAAAGATTTTACCTTTATTTCTTTCAAAACTATAAAAAATAATGCTTTGAATACACTTATGATTTGCGTGTATCTCTCTCGATATCTCGTGAATATTGTGTGTTGCTAGTGGGTTCTTCTTTTATTCGTTTACATATATATAGCTAAAAAATTATTTTAAGGAGTCTTACTTGAACTAAAATTTGTTCATTTGTTGTTTTTGTGTCCCACACGCTCACAATGATGCGGTTTTTACCGAAGAAAACGACGATTGACCGTGTTGCGGTTGAGGTGAGGAATATACAGTGCTGGTGGAGCTTGGCTAGGGTTTGGAGAAAACCCTAATTGCTTTGGGGGTTGGGCCAATTCGGGTCAGACTCCTTGGGTTTCTGCTAGGTATTGAATTTGGGTTCAATGTGGGCTCAGTTTGTAGCTCCAGTGGGTTACTGTTGGGCTGCCCATTTCGGGGCCTGTAAAATGTAATATAATAAAGTAAATAATAAATATATAATGTATGTTTATTATAATATGTAAATATTATAAATGTAACCCATAATATGTAATGAGACGAAATGGGGTGTCTTCAGCTGCCCCTCTTTGCTCATTATTGTGTAACAAAATAGAGCAAAGATTAAAGGACACAAATTTCGTCCATATCGAATGTCCTCTGTCGTATAGTTGAAATATGATGTTAAGACTGGTTTGTCAATTTAAATTGAATCACAAAATGACTCCCTCGTCGTGAGTTTAAGTTGAACTGGAAACTTCTAAGTACGATATCCTTTGTCATGAAGATGAAATCGAGCTCAAAGCTTTTGGCCAAGTGGCCTCTGAATCATCTTCTGGCTCAAGATACTTCGTCGTGAAGATGAAACTTGACTTGAAGACTTTGGTGTTGTTGTGTTACAGATGACTCCTCCGTCGTGAAATTTGGGTCAATCTTTTGGGTACGATATCCTTCGTCGTGGAGTTGAAATCGTAGATGGATCCTTCGTCGTGAGGTTGAGCTTTGAATTGGATATCATTCGTCGTGAAGTTGAAATCCAATCTTGTGTAAGTTGCGTTGTTTCGAGTCCAATATCCTTCGCCGTGAAGTTGAAATGGACTCTGAATGAAACTGGAAAGCTCATTCGCTGTGAAGTTGAGCTTTTAATTGGATATCCTTCGTCGTGAAGTTGAAATCAAATCTAGAGTTGTATGCTGCTTGTGGGCACGATATCCTTCGTCGTGAAGTTGAAATCTTTGATGGCCCCTTCGTTGTGAAGTTGATCCTTGAATTGGATATCCTTCATCGTGAAGTTGAAATCCAATCTAAAGATGAATGTTGCTGGTGGGCACGATATCCTTCGTCGTGAAGTTGAAATCGTGGATGGCCCATTCGTTGTGAAGTTGAGCCTTGAATTGGATATCATTCATCGTGAAGTTGAAATCCAATCTAATGATGAATGTTACTGGTAGGCATGATATCCTTCGTCGTGAAGTTGAAATCGTGGATGGCCCCTTCATTGTGAAGTTGAGCCTTGAATTAGATATCCTTCATCGTGAAGTTGAAATCTAAGTATTGTTTCACTAAATTGGCTTTGAGTTGGATATCCTTCGTTGTGAAGTTGAAATCCAATCTCGAGTAAATGGTGTCGCTTCGAGTCCAATATCCTTCGTTGTGAACTTGAAATTGACTCTAGCTAGAACCTGCAAAGTTATGCATATATGTGATGCCATGGATGCAATGCTCTTATGTATGCCTAAAATCCATATACAACATATGTTATTTTGGGCTCTGGAGATAAATCTCGATCTCCGGTTGCCTGTCTTGTTGACTCTTGATTCTGGAATCTTGAATTTTTGATTCCCGATCTTTAATCCTTCAAACATTTAATTCTGATATTCTTTGATCCTTGATTTGGGAAATGCTTCTCGACCATCTCAAGTATGTGCATGAGCCTTGATCGACTTTTGAGTACCTGTACCTTTCAAAAAATCTTTGTACAGTAATATGCAATTATCTTTTGCAGAAGTAAAAAAATCATTAGGTTTATGTTCAATCCAAGATGCTCAAAAGGAATTGATTTAGAGAAAATATTGTCTTTATTCATAAGGGAAAAAGAACAAATAATACATGAAAAACATTCGGGAAAATGAATACATGATGAAGTGTGAATGAATATCTTAGATCTCAGTAATGTGGGCATTGTTGAACTGATAAGCCGTTAGGTGACCTCGAACAAAGCCTTTGTCAAGGAATCTTTGAAAATGCGACAACATTCAGGAAAGTGCAACATTTCTCCGACTCGTTAAGTCTATAGAAAATTTAGATGCCGGGATGTTTCCACTGTCTGGATTTCTTGAATCAATATCCAAATCGCCACTTCGGGTTTTCAATTTAGAACCATCCTTGGTTGCAAGACGCCCTTTGCGGGTTTTCATCTTGAACCCACCTTAATTTTCTTTTTCTTTTCTCTTTTTTCTTTCGTTATTTTCTTTTTTCAATTTAGGGCGCCCTTTCGGGTTTTCACCCAAAACGTTTTTCTCTTTTTTGTTCTTTTCTTTTTTTTTCCTTCTTCGACTTATGACGCCCTCTCGGGTTTTTATCCTAGGCGAAGTATTTATTGACTACATTCGAATTGATGAGATGTGGCAGTTCCGGTCCGTCCATTTCAGCCAGAACAAGTGCTCTTCCGGAAAAGGCCTTTTTCACGACATAAGGTCATTCCCACTTTGGCATCCATTTTCATCTGAAATCTTTTTGGATTGGCCAATTTCTCTTTAGCACCAGATCTCCTTCACAGAATTTTCTCGAGCGCACCTTCTTGTCATGTGCTCGAATCATTCGTTTCTGATAGATTTGACTATAATGAATGGCTTTCAATCTCTTTTCATCTATCAGGTTCAGCTGATCATATTGAGATTGCACCTATTCTGCATCATCCAGTTTGACTTTGTCAAGACCTGGAGTGACGGAATCTCTACTTCAACGGGCAACACTGCTTCCATTCCATAAGATAGTGAAAATGGAGTTTCCCCAGTCGAGGTTCGTACTGAGGTTTGGTAAGTGAATAAAGCAAAAGGCAATTTCTCATGCTAGTCCTTGTAAGTCTCAGTTGTTTTCTCCTCTATCTTCTTAATGTTTTTGTTTGTTGCTTCTATTGCTCCGTTCATCTTTGGTCTATAAGTAGTAGAGTTGTGATGCTTTATGTTGAACTATTCACAAGCAGCATCGATCATTTTGTTGTTCAAGTTGGTAGCATAATTGGTAATTATTCTTTCTGGTAAACCATACCGACATATGATCTCTTTCTTCAAAAACATACAAATAGTGGATTGAGTGACACTATATATGATGCAGTCTCAACCCATTTAGTGAAATAATCAATTTCCACAATAATGAATTGGTGACCATTCGAAGCCTTCAGATGGATCTACCCGATAACATCCATGCCCCACATAGAGAAAGGCTATGGTGACGTTATGACATGAAGTGTATGAGGGGGAACATTTATTATATCTCTGTAAATTGAAATTTATGACATCTTGTAGCATAGTTGATGCAATCACTTTCTAGTGTGGACTAAAAATATCCACATCTCATTATTTATCTTGACATCATATGTTTATTTGCATGTGTTCCACAAACTCCATCATGCACTTCTTCCACTATCATTTTTGCCTCTTCTGCATCGACACACCTTAATATGACTTGATCATGGCTTTTCTTGTACAAGACCCCACCTTCAAGGACATAGCCAGTTGTTATCCTTCTAATGGTTCTTTTATCAGTTTCGGTGGCTTCCTCTGGATAACTTCGATTCTTGATGTATTACATAATATCGTAGTACCAAGGCTTAGTGTCTTTCACTTCTTTAATTTGGTAACAATGAGACGGGTACTGATATGATTGCATATCAATTGGAATCATTTCAGACTCCCCGCCAGCCTTGAATGAGGCTGCCAAGGTAGCTAAAGCATCTGCCATTTGATTTTCTTCTCTTGGCACATAGTGGAAGGTGATTTCATTGAACTCTTTGAGCAGATCAAGTATTAGCTTCTGTTATTCCACCAGCTTTACATCCTTAGTTTCCCATTCTCTACGGAGCTGATAGATTACTAAGGTTGAATCTCCATATATCCGCAAGGTCTTTATATTTTGCCCCAGTGTAGCTCGAATTCCCAAAACACAAGCCTCATATTCTGCCATGTTGTTGGTGCAATCGAAATTCAACCTGCTTGTAAATGGGTAATGATTCCCTTCTAAGGAGATCAGTATTGCCACGAGGAGATCAGTATTTCCCTGATGCCATGTCCTAATGCATTTGATGCACCATCGAAATGCATTCTCCAGGAACCGTCGATAGAAGTATTTACCTCTTCTAAGGTGATAGCTATCAAGTCTTCGTCTGGGAATTCAAAGCTCAGCTGCTCATAGTTTTCATCCGTTCTGCTTTCCAGAAAATCTGATATGGCACTTCCTTTTATTACTTTCTAGCTCACATACTTGATGTCGAATTTAGACAATAGCATCTACCATCGGTCTAAACTTCTGGATAGAGCAGGCACACCCATCATGTACTTTAGAGGATCTAACTTGGAAATCAACCAAGTGGTGTGATACAATATGTATTGTTTGAGTCTTTTTGTAGCCCAGACTAAAGCACATCAAACGTTTTCGATGGGAGGATATCTGACCTCGCAATCGGTGAACTTATTGCTCAAATAATATATGGCTCTTTCCTTCCTTCCAGACTCGTCATGTTGACCCAAGACACACCCCATTGAGTTCTCAAATATGGATATATACAAGAATAGAGGTTTGCCTGGGATAGGGGACATCAGGATAAGAGTGTGAGACAAGTACTCTTTTACTTTCTCGAATGCAATCTGGCAGTTTCAGAGAAGAAAGAAGATCGGGTCGCATTTTAAGTTTAACTGAGATATGAACCGTGCTATGTAGTTCAATCTGCACAGAAAACCTCAGACCTCTTTTTGTGTTCGTGGGGAAAGTAGATTCTGGATAGCCTTGACTTTATCGGGATTGACCTCAATGCCTTTCCTGCTGACCACGAAGCTTAACAGCTTCCCAGACTTTACCCCAAAAGTGAACTTACTAGGATTCAGTCTTAGCTGGAACTTTCTCAATCTCTGGAAGAGCTTTCTCAGGTTCTCGATATGTTTATTCTCAGTTTGTACCTTGATAATCATGTCGTTGATATAAACCTCAATTTCTTTATATATCATGTCATAGAATAGGCTCACCATAGCTCTCTGATATGTTACCCCAGCATTCTTCAACCCGAAGGGCATCACTTTGTAGCAGAAAGTTCTCTACATTATAACAAACATGGTCTTTTCCATGTCTTTGAGATGTATCTTGATCTGATTATATCCCGAAAATCCATCCATGAATGAAAAGAAGGCGTTCCCGTCCGTATTGTCCACAAGAGTGTCTATGTGTGGTAGAGGAAAGTTGTCTTTGGTACTTGCCTTGTTAAGGTCCCGGTAATCGACACACATGTGTACCTTCCCATCTTTCTTTGGAACTAGCACTATGTTGGTCACCCACTCTAGATACTTGGACACTTGAAGGAAACGACATCGAATTGCTTCTTAACCTCTTTCTTGATCTTAAAGAGCATTTCTGGTCGCATTCTCCTCAGCTTCTGTTACACGGGTTTACATTCTGGTTTGATCGGTAGTTTTTGGACTACCATGTTTGTGTCTAACCCCGGTATGTCTTGGTACGACCATGCAAACACATCTTTGTATTCTTGAAGTAAGACTATCAAGGTTTGTCTTACTTCAGCTGAAAGAGTTGTGCCGATCTTAACCTCCTTTATATCCTCTTCAGTTCCCAGATTCAAGATTTCGATCTTCTCCTCATGTGGCAATATTTGTTTTTCTTCTCTTTCTACCATTCTCAATATTTCAGTAGGTAAGTTGCACTCCTCTTCATTATCGCATTCATCAAATTCCCCGAGACATATGGTTGATTCAAAATCCACCTCCGGATTAGGATCATCAATGCCTACATTATCGTTATCTAGGAACCCGAAGGAAAAGAAAATGTGTATGCGTGAGAGGAAATATCCCACACGAATAGTCAAAGAATTAAATTCGAAAGAGAATGAGATGGAGTACTGAAATGAAGGAAATAAAAAATGAATTCACATGAAACGAAAAACTTGTTTTCCATGGAGAGGGAAAATGCATCCTTTATTGAATTTAAAAACATGTTTATTCACCCTTACAAAAGATCACCTATCACCCCTCAGGTATAGGAAAATAGGGATAGTTTGAATATTACTCTGAAAGACTCTTGTAAACCACGGGTAATTCTTCCACCGACCAATTATTAGGCACAAACCCCGGTGGCAGTAGGCGGACTCCTGATCTATCTACATATTCAGCATTTCTTGCGGTTACGGCATTGATATTCAGATCTTCCAGAGCCCCTTCTAAATTTGATGAGGTGGTCTCAAACATATAACCACCTAACTTGAATGTGTGTAAAGAGACGAGAATATCATGGGCTCCCATTGAAGCATACATCCAGTTAACCTGGTTAGTCTTCTTTCTCGGTTCTTCTGGATTTCCTTCCTCTTTTCATGATGATGGGCTAAAAACCAGGCCCAAAATTATCGAATTTTGAAATAGAAAGGACTGGATTAATCATTCCTTGCAGTTTCTTCCCAAACCCTCTTCCTATCTTGGCACCTCATTCTAGGGTTTGCTTGATCCCCATCTTGGTGTACTTAGAGAGTTAGAGTTTAGAAATCTTCTTTCCTTCAGCCATGAATGTGGCATTCACAAACTCTAGGGAGAGGAATGAAAACTCTAATGCTTCCTCATCTACCTCGATGTATGGAGCATCCGTGGTCACACTTGCCACTATATTTTCTTCAGCATTTATGATCCCCAATGCTCTATCAATAATAAATTTAACTTTTTGATGCAGCGTGGATGGTATTGCAGATTGGATGGTACTGAACATGCTTGATGAATGCACGGCCTTCCCAAAAGATTGTTGTAAGAAGGCATGATATCCATCACTAGAAACTCGACATTGTAGGTGGCAGATTCGATAGTTAACGGTAGCTCGATCTTGCCAATTACCTCCCTCTTGGTCCCGTTAAATGCTAGGACCACGTTCTAACAGGTTTTCATATAAGAGGTATCCATTGGTAGCCTCTTTAATATAACTAAAGGCATCACGTTCAGGATGGAGCCCTTGTCGATCAACACGCTTGATAAAGCGTACCCTTTACAGTAGGTAGTAATATGTAATGCCTTTGTTCGGCCTCTCCCTCTAGATGAAATCTCATCATCTGAAAATGAGATGAGATTATCGACTTGAATATTATTTACCAGTCAGTCTATCTGGCTGACTGGTATGTTCTATGGCACGAACTTCGGATTTCGTACTTTCAGCAGTGCCTCTCGGCGTGCCTCCGAGTTCAATAATAGTGCTAACATTGAAGTATGTGTCTACAAGTTGTGGAGTTATTCTATGATGTTGTACTCGATGTGTTTCATGAATTTGAGGAAATCTTTAGCTTCCTCCTCCTTTATGTGTTTGTTGATAGCTAGCACATCTTCCTTGAAAGGTTCAAGCGGTATCTTCCCCAATTTGCTATCACCTTCTTTTGAAGTACTCACCTGACAGTCGTACTTCCATGGCACTTGTCGATTGTCCTTGTATTGAAAAGGTCAGGGTGTCATGATCACCACCTTGGCTTGTGTCATTACTGTTGTTTTTGCTTTAGGGGTATTTATCAATGGGCTACCCCTGAAGTATTTTCTCTCTGATGACTCTCCGGTGGCGCAAATGTCTGCTTCCGAAGAATCTTGAATATCCTCATAAAACTCTAGCTCCTTCCTGTCCATCATGAGCTAGACTAATGCTTTAAAATCTGGGCAATCTTGCACCTTATGCCCCTCTTCATTGTGGTAACAGTAATGATTACAATTTTCATTCCTTGTTGTCTCTGATTGTGGTGCAAGAAGCCCTGCTTTCACCATTTGAATCCATATCCAATCCAAAAGAGATTTTACTTCCGAAACACTCGATTTGACTTTCTTTCCATTCTCAGTAGTGATTGTGTTAATCTCGGTCTCCTGATGATTAGGAAAAGGATTATGTGCAATGTTTGGTGTTCCGAAGTTGAAATGGATACAATTCTTATTTTGCATTTGTTGTAAAAGCCTCTTGAATACGAGATAATTTTTGATTGAGTGCCCCTATACACCACTGTGGTACTCACAATAAGTGTTCTCGTCATACCATCTAGGATAAGGGGGATTAATTGGCTCCATAGGGTAAGGAGACACCACATGAGTGTCGAAAAACTGTTAGTATAATTCTTTGTACGTCATAGGAATGAGATCGAACTGTTCCCTTTCCCTCATCGGTTCTCGTTGATTTAGTTTAGAAGTACCATATGGTACAATTGTAGTGGTTTTTGAACTTGAGATCGTAACATCTTTGTTGGTGTTCTAGGTGTTGACATTGTTGATCTCTTTGTCTTTGTTCTTTATTGGAGGCTTCTTACTGGAGTCCCCTCCCTCAATTTTTCCTTGTTTTATGGCCAACTCGATCATCTCACTGGCCATAACTAGATATGAGAAACTTTCCAATGTGATTGCCACCAGGTGCCCGAAGTAAGGGGCCTTCAAGGTCTAAACAAATAGCTTTTAGTTTCCTTTTTATCCAAGGGTGGATGAACTTGCACACCCAAATCCCTCTATCTCTGTGCATATTGTCGAAAACTCTCGTTGTGCTTCTTCTCCAGGCTTTACAACATAACCCAGTCTGGTATCATATCATTGATGTGTTTGTACTATTCCAAGAAAGACTTGGCTAAGTCATTCCATGTCTTGATATGAGTTCAGTTCAGCTGATTATACTACCAGATAGCTGAACCGGACAGGCTCTCCTGGAAGCGGTGGATTATGAGTTGGTCATTTCCCACATATCATGTCATCTTGAGACAGAACATAGTGATATGGGCTGAGGGGTAGTTGTTCCAGTCGAACTTCTCGAACTTGTGGACTTTGAACTTTGGTGGAAGCACCAGATCCGGGATCAGGCTAAGGTTCATTGCATCCACTCTATAGTAGTCGTGGTCTCCTTTGACCATCTTCATTGGTCTTCCAGTATCTTAATCTTCTCTTCCATCTTTTTCACCTTATCATTTTCATCAAAATCTGGGATATGGTAATCATCCTGATGGTTGTCAGGATTGCTCTTGGAAGTTTGCATCTTTGCAGCAGATGAGGCTTTTCCTTTTGTCACAGCTAAGTCCCCTTGTTGTCTGGGTGACATTCTGGGTGAGATAACCACTTGTGGGGTCGGTGGTATAGCTACCCTTTAGATGAACCTGCCCCTGTTGCGCTTTCCTGTTATAAGCCAGACAACTTGGCCACGATTTGATCGACCAAGGACTCTTGGCTTTTCGTGATGGAATCAAGGGTACTCTGACTATTCTAGGCTATCTTATCTTCCAGCTCTTTCTACAATTTTGCCATATTCTCCTCGATTTTTTTGATTTTGTCCTCTATTTGTCTCTTCTTTGTTCGAGTATTGTGTGGATGATGTGTGTCTTGAGCTCGTGGAGGTAAACTTGGTGTTTGCTCTTTTTGAGACATGTTCTGTTAGTTAATATGAATGTAAAAACATGGAAAATATAAAAAATAAACATGAAATATAAAATGCAAAGTATGCAATGCATGATGCATGTAATTTAGAGGCTTTGATCCAGAAAAGTGTATGTTATTATAAATAATCTTTATTTAAACAAAAGTGTTTTATCTTTTAAGAGACATAAAAATAATCTAAAGGTACATCCAGACTAAATCCTCTAGACCTCGAATAGTTTCTAATAGGTTGACAAGTCTTCTTCCTTCATCTGTCACCGGTTGGATGTATTATCGAACCACTCCATCTTCCCTTGCTAAGCCATGCGAATGATGGGATGCCTTCTGTACTTGATCCAGGAAACCACGGATGACTACATCTCTGGCCTTCACCCTTTGTTGAGCTTGCTCCCAACGGAAACGCCACTTTAAACCATCGTCAAATGGCACTATCTGAAGCTTGGTCGCTTGCTTCTTGAATCTATCCTCAATAGCTTCTAACTCAGCTATGGTTTTTTCATCTTGCTCTTGTTGTTTCTGAAGAGATTTCTCAAGATCAGCTACCTGGATTCTAAAGCGCTTGTTCTGATGTCGACTGACTATTAAGCGCCTCTGCGAAGTCTTCAGTTGTTCTTTCAGAGTTTCTCTCTCATTAGGCACCTCAAACTTCTTTTTTAGGTTATGAGCTTCGTCTTTCCAGTACTCATAAGTCCTTTTCAAATTGGAGTTACTTTAGACTTTCTATTGGTACCCTTTTCTCAAGTTCTTAAGCTCAAAACAGATATTCTTCTGTTATTTCTCCAGCTTGTCTGTCTGATCTTTTTTAGTGTCGACATCTAACTTCCACTGGTATCGTTTAGCTTCAAGTTCCCTTACTCTCTATTTTAGTTCATTCTTCACAGTTTCAAACTCTTCTTTCGCTATCTTGACTTCAGAAGGGACATGTCTGAGATGTTCCTTCATAGTATGGGTCTTCATAATCTGGCACTGGAATGTTTTCGTTTTTCCTCAATCTTCACCACTCCACATAGTCTGGAGTAAGCATGTCCTTGGCAGCCACGACATCCATCCGTAACACTTTCTTCCATGACTCAGCCACTTTCCTTATCATCTTCTTGTAGTTGTCACCATGGTATGTAAATTCTGATCCAGATAGTCTGTATGTGGCTGGGACAAACTTACGTGGTGCCTCATACTATCAAAGTGCCAACAGCGAAGAATACCCAACTCCACCCCCATAGTCCAAGTAGGGTCATAGTATCAGAATCCCCACATCAGAAGAGAATGTCACTGTGGGTCAACCAATGGGCTCTCCAGGCAATATCACGGTCCTAAAGATGTGTGAAGACTTTCATCCATTTTTCCTTTGAGGAGTCTTTATGCCATTTCATAGTGATGAATTCACCTAATGGTGAATAAGTAGAACTGAATCAGTGGTAGACAACCCCATTAGTCTTCCAGAAATGACTGTGAATCCTAACCTGGAGAAGCTGAACACCCCAAATGAACCTTCCTCCGCCAGTTTTTCTACAGTGGTTGAGAGAGATGAAGGTTTCAACTAAGATTGCTAGTGCTGGATTTACTCACCTTGAGAGCTATTCAAATAGAACCACCACAGCTACATCAATGCACCCCAAAGTCTTCGGGAATATAATCAAACCATAAAGGCTCAGTGCAAAAATATCTATAGTCGTCCATTTATCAGGGTGATTCTTCATTAGTTTCTTGATGGCAGACCAAGGAATTCCTTCTCTGGTGCCTCTGCGTTAAGTCTGATCAGTTACTCATTTCTCGTCTACTCCCGCAACTTTGGCCAACCCATTTTTGAAGGGCCGACTTTTGATATGCTTGATATAGGCTCGCTCCAATCTGATACTTTCGTAATGTAGCAGTGTAGTATATTCCTCGATAGTGGGCACCATGTTCTCCTAGTTAAAGGTGAAGCAGTTGTACCCCGGATTCCAGAATTGAATCAAGGCTCTGATCAAGGGCTCGTCAATCTTGACATGGAGTAGGAGCGCGATATCACCATACCGTTGGCTGAATTTATGCTTTCGGTCACTCTTCCAACTGTCCCAAATGCTCTGTAGTTATTGGCCATCATTTTGTTTCAGGCTGATAGAGGCGTAGCTAACCAGTTCTGACACATAGCTTTCCTGAAGACTGTCTCCCTTTTCTTTCTGAGTCTTCTCGGACCATAGTTGTACCACGACATTTTTTATCTCTTGCATTACATCCCCTTTGTCCATTAATTCAAATTATTTATGTGTAACAAACACCATTTTAGGGATCAATAGCCTCTTTTATGATGCAAATGCTAAAAAGAAAAACACGAAAACAAAAAGTTAGTAAGATAAAAATATAAAAAATGAAAGTAAGAAATAGTAGAAAGAAAAAACAAACTGAACGGTTAGGGTAAAAACATCCTAGGTTTTGAAATGGGGTTTCGGGGTAGGCTCTAATTCTCCATAGTCTTCCGGTTTAGGTTCTAAAAAACAATACCTGAGTTCTTCTTGTTGGTGGCCCCTTGGGCTTGCCAGACCCTTAGTCCTAAGCCCATTACAAGCTTGTGTGGACTAAGTTAAACTCGAGAGGAAATATTCCCTTATACCCATACGGAGAATAAATTCACACAAAACCATAAGGTATATAAATCCCGAAGGTTACATGCTAGGCCCATACGGAGAATAAATTCTCACGAGAGAGTCGCTTTCACCCCCACTTAAAAATGTGTTTGGAGCTCGGGTTTAGAGCTTTAGATGAAAAACAAGCTTTGACAAGCAGAAATCATTGAGAAAACCGTCAGTACAACTATTTATTTTAAAAACAAAAATAATCAGAAGCAAGTAATAAGGATCGGAAAGTTGCCTTAAAATTGAAACTTACTCTTTTCATTAAAAAGACAACTGGAAATTACCTTAGCCTGACACACTTACCTGTCCCCAGCGGAGTCACCAAGCTGACAGAACCGTCTTTCGGGTGGGCCCGGAATTGAGCTTCGACTTGAATGAAAATGTATTGGAGTCTCCACCGATCATTTATTTAAAACAAATGGGTTGATCGGATATCTTATTTCTTACCTGATATGCGTCTTATCAAAGATGTGTCAGATTCGGGAGTCAGTTACAGTCAAGGAAGGGTTAGCACCCTTGAAGTGCCCTTTCGGTACTACGTAATTTCCAGTTGTCTTTAATTAAGAAAATTGTAGTTTAAATTAAAAGGTAAAAATAATGATCCAAATTATTTACCTTAGATTGATTTGAAATCATCTTTAAAAAAAGTCAAGAAATGTGTTAGATAAAAAGATAATAAAAACAAATAAAAAAACGAATGAAATAAAGAAGATAAAATAAAGAGTAAAGAAAGCTAAAGAAAAATAATAATAAAAAATAAAGATAAAAAAATAAATAATATAAACAAAATGAAAATAAAGAAACAGAAATAAATAAATAAAATAAATAAAATAAACAAAATAAAAAGAATAAAAATAAAGACAAGAGAAAAAATGAAATAAATAAAATATAGGAAAATATAGTAAACGTAATATACGTAATAAATAAATAAATGAAATCAAGTGAAAAAAGATGAATAAATAATATAGATATAAAGAAAATAAAATAATAAAGATAATATATATATATATATATATATATATATATATATATATATATATATATATATATATATATATAAGGTAAAAAAATCATCACCTCACCGAAAGTGAAAGAGTAATTTTGGTCAAGGAGGACAAAAAGGGAGGCTCCAGGAAGGTGATCTTAATAAATGAATGTAGGTAATATATATATAATATAGTATTAAAAAATAAAAAATAAAATAACTAAATAGTAAAAATTATAATAAAAAACTAAAAATATATATAACTGTATTTAAATAAAAAAGAAAAAATGATAAAAAATGTATATATATTAGAATATTAGTAAAACAAAATAAAAATAAATAAAACAATATACATATACATATAAGTAAAGCACTAAAAAAATAATAATGAAATAAAAACTAGTAAAGGAAAAAATATATAAAAATCAAAAAATTAAAAATGCAATTAGATATATAATAACAGTGGTGGGATAAATTGAAATAAAATCAAAATTAAGGGGTCAATTTAAGGAAAAATCAGGGTAAAAATTAGAGTTTAAGGTCAAAATAAAATATTTAAAACTCGGGGGGACTAATCTGGTGTGGGCATGGGTCGGGTCGTGGAGGTCTGATGGGTTTAGTATAAAGGCCAAACTTTGGCCTAAAAAACTTGCTTTTTCATTTTGAAACAAACCCCCCCCCCCCATTCTCTTCTTTTCTCTCTCGGTGTTCTTCAAAAATGAATAACACGACCAAATTTCCAAAATCCGGCCACTGCGCCGGCATCGATCAACGGCGGCGCAAAATTGTTTTTGATTTTAAAAAAGCCCTTTTCCTCTATTTTCCGAAAATCCAAGTGGTTTTTTAAGATCGGGCCTCGTGATGACTAGATCTAAAGAATAAATCTCAAAAAAATTTCCCTCTTTGGTTATCGGTCATTTGTTCGAACCAAAAAAAGGAGAAAAAGAAACACACATACAAGTCAAGAAAAATTGCAAAGGTACGAAAAAGATTTTACCTTTATTTCTTTCGAAACTGTAAAAATAATGCTTTGAATACACTTGTGATTTTCTTGTATCTCTCTCGATATCTCGTGAATATTGTGTGTTGCTAGTGGGTTCTTCTTTTATTTGTTTACATATATATAGCTAAAACAAAATCTATTTTTAGGGAGTCCTACTTGAACTAAAATTTGTTCATTTGTTGTTTTTGTGTCCCACACGCTCACAATGTTGCGGCTGTTACCAAAGAAAACGACGATTGACAGAGTTGCGGTTGAGGTGAAGAATATGCAACGCTGGTGGAGCTTGGCTAAGGTTTGGAGAAACCCTAATTACTCCCTGGGTTGTTGATGGGTATTGAATTTGGGTCCAATGTGGACTTGGTTTGCAGCTCTAGTGGGTCACTGTTGGGCTGCCCATTTCGGGGCTGTAAAATGTAATATAATAAAGTAAATAATAAATATACAATGTATGTTTATTATAATATGTAAATATTATAATGTAACCCATAATATGTAATGGGACGAAATGAGGTGTATTCAGGACCGAATTGAATAAATTGAAAATTCAATGGCCAAATTGAGCATAGTGTCAAAATGAATAACACTTCAAAAGTTGGGGGACGGCGGAAAGGGTTTAACTATTAGCTAATTGTAACTTAGTCTCCCGTATATAAATGGGCCAAAACCCCTAATTTCACCTCATTTCCTCAAGTAATCATCTCCCTCATATCCCTAAAATCCTCTCAACTCGCCCCCTCCGGCCAAGGGCCGACTGCTACTCTGACCGCCGCCCGAACTCACCACAAGCTTCCTCCCGTAAACAAGAATCTGAAACCCTATTCATCTAAAAGTATACCAAACGATGTAGATCTAAGCCGAAATCGTTCGGCTTCCTCGCATTTTCACTGGCGACGCTTCGAGTTTATTTGTGTAACTTTGGTTGGCTTCTTTTTTTTTGCTATTTCTTGTTTTTTGTTTTTTCTTGTGAACATGGCTACTCGATCGTTGGTCGATTCTGGTTTTTTTTCATGATGTTGTTTCGATGTTCTAGGCTCTTTGTTGGTATTGTTGTTGTATTTGGTATGACTCTGGTGTTCATCGTGGTTTCGATGTTCTCGTGTTGGTATTTGGCTGTCTGTGTTCCCCGTTGGTTGTGTTCATTGTGGTTATTTATACCACTCCTTCGGGGGTTGGTTGCCGATCTTGAAGGGGTCGTTCCCCTTGTTTCGGGCTGTGAACGTTACTAGCTGAAATCCCGAGATGGTTCAGTCCCGAGATCTTCGGCTGGCCGTTTCGCACAACTGACTCTTGGTCTCCTTGACTGTGTGGTGTTGATGATTGGCATGACTAGGGTTTTGTAGCCCTATTTCGTTTATGGCCTGGTTAGATCCATTCTTCTGGATCGACCTGTGATCTGGATTTAGACCCTTTTCAGACCCTGAAAAAAATACAAAAAATTAAAAAAAAAATAAAACTATATATTATATGTTTTCTAAAAGTTTTCAAAACCCTATAATCTATATTTTCAAAAATTGTTTTTTAAATAATATATTTTCAAAAATATTTTTCAAAAGTATATATATTATATATATTTTCAAAATGTTTTAAAAACTATATATTATATATATGTTTTCAAAAACGTTTTAAAAACTATATAATATATATGTTTTCAAAAATGTTTTCAAAAATTATATATATATTTAAAAACGTTTTCAAAACTATATATTATATATTTTCAAAAACTTTTTCAAAAACTATATACTATATATGTTTTCAAAAATTTTCAAAACTATATAATATATATATTTTCGAAATGTTTTCAAAATTATATAATATATATATATATATATTTCGAAAACCATTTTCTAAAAATTATATATTATATTTTTTTTCAAAAAAACATTTTCAAAAATTATACTATATTACTATATATATATAAATAAAAATAATAATAAATAATAAATATAAAAATAAAATAAAATAAAACAAATCCAGACGAAAATGAGTCTCTACAACATTATTAACGATATATTTTATTTCTTTAATTCTTTATGTGAACAAATTAATTTTCAGGATTTATAATTTTTTATTAATACGATACTTTGATGTACAATTTATATTGACAAAAATATTAAAATATTTTAATTAATAAATAAAGATTTTTTTTAAAATGACCCCTCAACATATAATGTTGAGTTTTTCCATTTCAAAAAAGAATGAGAAAAAAAGAAAGATAAATAATATATGGGTTAACTACATGGTTGATCACTTATGTTTGTGTTTTTTCCACTTTTCCTCCCTGATTTAAAAAAACATATTATATGATCATTTTAATTTTTATTTAGTTATGTGGTCACCACGAGTTAAAACTCGAGTTGATAGATTAAGTGTCGTGGCAATTAGATATTTTGATATAATCACACATTTGATCCATGTTATTTATATATTCTCTTAATTTAGTCTTACTTTTAAGAAATTAAAAATAAATCTAATCTTTCACTCAAATTATGTCACATGTCACCATTCAATTAGACGACTTATTTTAATTTAATTAATTTGAATATAATATTTTATTTTCACCACCAATCAATGAGTGATTTGTGTTACTCTCCAATTGAAACAAAGCAATACAAATTGGAACCAAAGGATTTGAACTTGTGTCAATTGGAAAATTAAGCATGTACCCAACCATTGAGCCAAGATCAATGCTTGGTTTAAAATATTCAACATGATGTATATATTAGGTATCTTAGTATATAAATACTTAACTTAAATTCATAATAATTTCTATATATTAACTTTAAAAAAATTTATATTGAATTATTAAATATATTTTATTATTAACTTAATTTTAAATATTTTAATTTATTTTAATTTAAAAATATATATTTTATGTTAACAGATTTTAAAGTTTAAGCATAAAGTATATTTAAAATCTAAATTAATGATATAATATATTTAGTAAATTAAGATTAAAATATATACTTTGAAAATTTAAAATAATAATAAAAATAAATTTTAAAAGTTTAGATAAGAATAAAATATATTTTTTAAATTAAAATTAAAATAAAATATTTTTAAAATAAGTTAATAATAAAATATATTTAATAAGTTAATATAAAAAATATTTCTTAAAGTTAATTTATATAAAATATTATGTATTTAAGTTAAGTATTTATACACTAGTATACAAAATATATACATCATGTTGTTTAATTTGAACTAAGTATTGGTCTTGGCTCAATGGTTGGGTACATGCTTCTTTTTCCAAAGAGACCTAGGTTAAAATCCTTTTAGACCCAATTTCCTTTGCTTTGTTTTCTTTCAAATGTGTCACCCTTTTATTGGTGGAAAATAAATTTATTAAATTTATTTTAATTTATTAAAAGTAGAACTAAATTGAGAGAATATGTAAATAACATGGACCAAATGTGTGAATATTCTAAAATACCACGTCACCTAATATGTTAAGTGTTAACAACAGTTAACCTGTGGTGACCACATCTTAATTAAATAAAAACGAAAGTGACCATATATTATGTTTTTTGAAATCAGTGAGGAAAACTGGAAAAACACAAACATAAATGATTAACCATGTAGTTAACCAATACTATAATAAGGAAGAGAGTATTGCTTTTATTTTACTTCTATATCATAAGCATGCATATAGTCATTATTTATAAGGCTTCAATAATCAATAATAAAGGGTTACAAGAAGATGAAATGTGAAGGGTTGAGAGTATGAAATGTGAAATGTTGTCATAATGGACATTCATTAAATAATATTTCTTTTTTGGACATATATTGTAAAATATGCGACTCGTTAAAATCTTATTAGAAAAAAATCCTATAAGATAAAAGTATGGTAAAAGAAAAAATGTACACCATATTTTAATATGCATGAGATGCTAACTCATTAAAAACCTTTTTAGAAAAATCTAGTGGAACAAAATCATGGATAAGAAAAAAATTGTACATTGCATATTTTACTCTCCATCGTGAACGCATCAGTCAAAATGACATAATATAATGTTGGAGATTGTCTTCTCAAATATAACTATAGGAAGCACCTTAGTAAATAGACTTGAATGTATATGTTGAACATCTGTCTCAATTTTTTTGTATATCATGAGTAAATAAGATTTTTGATGAGATATGTTTTGTTCTATCACCTTTTATGTACCTTTCTCTAAGTTGTATAATCCTGGTTGTATTATTTTCTTATAAGATGGTTAAAACTTCTTTTCTAGGGCACACAGCAAAACCTTATCGTATATGATGTATTATAGAACATAGCCACACACATTTATGAATTATCTCATGAATAGTCAAAATTTTAGCATGATTAGAGGAATTGACAACAAGTGTTTATTCTAAAGTGTTAAGAAATTGTAGTACCAATATATATGAAAACATAACTAGTTATGATCGAGCATTATTGTAGTAGTCCATTTTTATTTTTCCTATTTTTTTATTCACTTTCGACCCATGTTCAACACATTTTATTTATCGACCTTTTTCTTATATTTGACCTATTTTATTATTCAATATACATTTATTTTATTTAGATATTTTAATCATTCTATTTATTTTCTTTTAATCATTCAACAAAATAAAAAAAATAATAACAATACATACATAGATATTTTATTTATTTATTATTTTATGTTTATACTTGAAACCCAAAAACAACTCATTTACAAGTTAATACCCAACAGACTAACATTTACACTAAGCCCGTTAACAAACCCATATCAGCGAATCTAATTCATTAACCTCAGACTCAATTTTCTTGGCCCAAACCTAACCAGACCCTTCTCTTACCCAACTATCACCGTCAGTCAGCCTTCAGTCGTCGTTTTGTTTCTTTAAGGACAAGCTACACCAATGATCACTGAGTAAGTTTTTATAATTTATAAATTATAAATTAATGTGGGTAAAAAAAAAGCTTAGCTGAATCGTTAATAGCTTATCTGGACCGTTGACCGCTTAATAATGGTCAAACTAGAACCCATTCTTCTTCATCTTTGCTCGCCGCTGTAAACTGCTTTCTTCTTCATCCTTTGCTTTCTTCTTCATCCTTTGGAATGTCAAAACTCTTACGAATCTATTTATCGAAACTTCATCCATTTTAAGAGGGGATTTATATCCATTTGCTGAAAATAGTCGTCTGCAACTCGCAACTACCGCTTCGACTCCCTCTCTTGAATCTCATGAATTCCGCTATCAAATTGCAGTTCAAAAGTTGCTATCGTGACCCATCTTCAATCGTCAAGGAACAACCCAAGAGCTCCAATAATGGGTATTTGAGACTCTTTGAGAATTTGAGATTGGTTCTTTAAAGCTTAAATGTTACAGGCTGAAAAGAAGTTGAATTGGGATATGAATCATGGTTTGAGCCGAAGGAAATGAAGAAATATATAAGAAAAGCGAGAGAGAATATCACTTTAAAGAGTAGATACTACTATTACATACTTCAAGAGATACGGGAAATTAGACTTATTAATAGGGCTGTAAAATCATGTAATCGCATAGGTTTCAGTCGGATATTCGTAGGTCGGTAAAATCTGGTACATGTCAACTCAAGGTAATTTGACATCAGATTCAGATCGGGTACGGGTATGGGTCAAATCAGTTCAGATTATTTTCAGGTTGATTTGACACCAGATCCAGATCGGGTTCGGGTCAGGTCATTTTCAGTTCGGATCGATATCAGTTCAGGTAAAAACAGTTCAGGTCCGAAGCAGATAAAGACCAGGTTAATTCAGGTTTGGGTGGACTTCAGTCGGATCTCGTTCAGATCGGGTCACATCATTCACATATAAAATTCAGGTCGGATGTTTATCGGATACGGATTGAGTTCAGGTCGGGTCGTTTTTAATTTTTGGATTAATTATTTTTTCATCTTTCGTGATTGTTGAATTACAAGTTTTAATTGTATATGATTTCGAGTAAATTAAGAGAAAAATAAATAGTCATGGATCAATTTTGTAAAAAATATAAATTTAATGACAAAATTGAAGAAATGTAAAATTACAAATAAAATCTTAAAATATAAATTAAACAACACACATAGGTAAGGGACTAAATCGAAATAAATTTAAAATGTGAGGTTTAAATTAATATAAAAAAGGACTAAATTAAACCCATTTAAAAAATTATGGGCCAGTTACAAAAATATAAATAAATAACAACTAACAATGGAAGATGCAAATATAAATTTAAGGACTAAATTGAATACATATAAAAGTGAAAGACTTAAAATTGAAATGAATTAAAAAATACAAAAGGATTAAATCAAAATAAATGTAAAATGTGAAGAAATAATGAAAAATATAGTAAATTGCATTCATTTAAAAAATTGAAAAAAATATATATATATATATATATAATATAAATTTTATATATAAACTATATTTATATTATAAACTATATAATTATTATAAGCTATATATATATATAAAAATTATGTTTATGTGAACTATATATATAAACTATATATGTATAAACTATAAAAAGTATATAGTTTATAAAATATTATTTATATTAATATAGTATATATATGTATGTATAACTAATATAAGTAATATATATATATATATATATATATTAAAGAAACACTATACATAAACTATATAAAGTAATAAATTATATAGTTTATAAAAAACCTAAACCCTATACCCTAAAACATAAACCTTAAAATAAACTATATATGTATAGACACATTTGGTAATTCGTATATAGTCTATATAAACAATAGTTTATATAAATTATATATGTAATATTAACCTATAGTATATAAACAATAGTTAATATATGTAACTTATAGTATATGTGTACATGTAAACTATATATGTAACTTATAGTACATGTATGTATAAACTATGTATAGTGTATATATATATATATAAACCATGTAAAGTAGATTACTTATATAGTTTATAGAAACAATATGCATAAACTATATAAATTAATAAAGTATATAGTTTATAAAAACCCAAAACCCTAACCCCTAAACTCTAAATTCTAAACTTTAAACCCTAAACACTATACATAAACAATAGTTAATATATGTAATGTAACCTAAAGTATATGTATACATGTAAACTATATATGTAACTTATAGTACATGTATGTATAAACTATTTATATATATATAACCTACAGTATATGTATATATACAATCTATTTATATGTTATATAAACTATATATGTAACCTATAGTTTATAATCATTAGTTTATATTAGTGTACTATATAGTTTATACTTTATAACCTATAGTATATAATTTATAAACTATAGTTTATATTAATGTACTATATAGTTTATATTAATGTTAATTATCTTAACTATAATTTATACTAATATAGTATATATTTTATAAATTAAATTATATTAATATTAATTATATTAAATGTAGTTTATAAACTATACTATATAATTTATAACATATAGTTTATATTAATATTAATGTTATAGACTATATTTTATATTAATATTATATTAATTAATATTATAATATATAATTATTATAATATTAATTATAAATACTTAATTAATAAAAATTATATAGGGATGAAATTGAAATAATTTAAAATATAACGATTAAATTGAATCATTAATGTTGGACTAAATTGAATAAAATCAAAAAGAGGGGGCAACACTACAATGCGAAAGGAAATTAAAAACACGCGGATCCAAAAAAACCCGACCCGAATGGATCACTATATAAGGTCAAAATTTTGGTTTTTTCCTTATTTTCAATTTCCTATTCATTTCTCTCATTTTTCTTTCTCTCTCTAGCCCTCCGTTTCTCTCAAATTCTATGCCTTCTCTCTAGAAGTTCATCCGTGTTCTTCATTTTTCTTTGAAAAAACCTTGTTTTGATATTCAAAAACATCGAATCCAAAAAAAATTCTTTTTTTGGATCAAACACTCAAAATTTTGTCCTTGTTCAACATTGTTCATACAAAAATCCTCATTTCATCTTCATAAACACCAAAATCCATATGTTTCTTGTTTTTTTATCAAACACCCAAACTTTTCTCCCTTGTTCATCCGTATTCATCCCAGTTCTTATTTGTTCTTCACAAAAACCGTCCGTTGATCTTCATAAAGACCAAAACACATACCACTTCATGTTTTTCTTAGATCAAACCTCTCGTTGATCCTTACAAACACCTAAACCGTTAAATCATTTTGTTTTCTTCAATCAAACCCAAACTTGTTCATCTTCTGTCACTCAAATCTAACTTGAACTTGAACCTTGAACCTAAACCTAAACCTAAACCCAAACCCTAACTGAACCCAAACCCGAATTGAACCCAAACCCAAACCCAAAACCAAACCGAAACCCAAACTGAACTCAAACCCAAACCCTAATCCGAACCTGAACCTAAACCCGAAACTTGAACCCAAACCCTAACTCAAATTCAAACTCGAACCTAAAAAACCCTAACCGAGCATCCTCACTTGCTGTCTCTGTTGATATTCGAATCCTTTTTTTCGAGGGTTTCATGGATAGCTTTTCTTACGAGTTGAATGGTCCAGGTATGTTTAGTATTTTATTATTTTGTTTTTGATTTTAATATTGTTTATTAATATAGTATTCATTTCTTTTGTAGGAGAAAACCCAATAAATCATAATGAAGGGCATTCTGAAAGAGGTAAATATTCTGTTTAATTTAGCTATTGTTGATTCGTTTCTACTGTTGATTTATTTGCGTTGTTGGTTGTTCATTCAGATTACTTTTATAAGGTTGTTAGCTGCCTTTATTTACAATTTAAATAAACTGTTTAATTTGTAGCTACTGTTGATTTGTTTGTGTTGTTGGTTGTTCATTCAGATTGATTTTATAAGGTTGTTAGCTGCCTTTATTTACAGTTTAAATAAACTATTTAATTTGTAGCTACTATTGATTTGTTCATTCGGATTGCTTTTATAAGGTTGTTAGCTGCCTTTATTTACAGTTTAAATAAACTGTTTAATTTGTAGCTACTGTTGATTTATTCATTCGGATTACTTTTATAAGGTTGGTTGCTAACCCTAATTTTTTTTACAAAGAGATGTAAATGATGTACTATCCAAAGCAGTTGTTTTAAATAAATCTTCTAAGAGGAAGTCCAGTGGTTCATTCGAATTTGGGAGAAGAACCTCTGCTGTTTGGGACCACTACACATTCACCAAAGCTAATGATGATTTTGTTTATGCCGAGTGTAAGTATTACAAATTGAAAAGGTATAAAGCTGATTCTTACATTGGTACATCTAACCCTAGAAGGCATACTGAGAAATGCCAAGCATATATGAATTTTCTTGCTGAAAATCCAGATAGTGTAGCCTCTTTTGATCAAAACAAATACTGTGAATTGTTTGCTAAGGCTATTTTGTGTCATGATTATGCATATAGTATAGTTGAGCATGACAAACTTAAGGATTTACATCATTACCTTAATTCTTCTGTTAAGGATATATTTAGGTATACTGTTACTAAGTATTGTATGTTGGAGCATGAAAAGCATAAAAAATTACTGCTTGATTCAATGCATTTTGTCTCAAGTCGTGTTTGTTTTACATGTGATGCTTGGTCTTCCTGCAATTCCCGTTCTTATTTTCCCTTACTGCTCATTATGTTGATAATAACTGGAAACTTCAGTCTAAAATGATTAATTTTCGTCGTTTTCCTCCTCTTCATGATGCTGAGTCTATCTTTAAGTTTGTTAAAAAGATGATATGTGAATGGGGTCTTGAAAAAAAGCATTTACCATTACACTTGATAATACTTCTGGAAATGATAGAATGGTTAAGAGACTGAAAGATGATTTGAATATCATTTCTCCTCTTCCCTGCAATGGTAAGTACTTCCATATAAGGTGTGTTGCCCACATTTTGAACTTGATAGTTCAAAAAGGTCTGAAGGTAATTGATTCTTTTGTTAATAAATTACGTCATATTGTTAAGCTTATTGATTCTTCTGATTCTTGACTTTCTGCCTTTGAATTAGGTGTTAAAGATTGTGATTCTTCTTTCTCTGATAAGTTAGTATTGGATGTTCCAAATCATTGGAATTTGACTTACTTGATGATTCATAGAGAACTTGAGGCTAGATTAGGAATTAACTTGTTTGTTAATAGGGAAAATGAGTTGGATATCATTACTGATTATGAATTGGAAACAAATCAAACAATATGTGATTTTCTTGAGCCTTTTTATGAAATTACTACTATTTTCTCTAGTTCTAAGTATCCCACTTCTAACTTGTATTTGGCTAACGTTGTTGCAATTGAGAAATTGTTGTGTGATGCTCATAATGATCCTTATGAAGGTGTTTTTGCAATGGCAGGACCCATGCTTGAACTTTATGAGAAATATTGGTCTGATCACTCTATGATTTTGTCTTTTGCTGTTTTACTTGATCCTCGATATAAATTACAACTGCTTAAGGAGTTGTACAATGTTCTTTATGTTGAGGATGAGGTTCAACGGAGGGTAAGTCTCATTTATGATGAGTTTCTTGAGTTATATGTATTTTATTCAAAAAATTCACCTTGTGTTTGTTCTTCTTCTTCTTCTTCTGTCCAAAGTAACACATCCTTGGACAGAAGTGACTCAAGTTCCAATCGGCCTCAAACATTTAGAAAATCAAATTTATTTCAGGTTAGTTAATATAATTTCTAGTTGAATTTTAACTTATTTATTTCCTGTTTTTATTTAATAATTTCTTGTCTTTTATTTTTCAGAATTTTGATGACAATTTAGCTTCTTCAAGGAGTGGACGATCTGATGTTGACTCGTACATCAGTTTGCCCCTTGTCCCTCGTACTGGAGAATCGAACTTTGATATTTTAGAGTATTGAAAAAATCAACGTGTTTCATCTCACATGGCGAGAGATATATTGGCTATTCCAATTACTTCAGTTACATCTGAATCATCCTTTAGTATGAGGGGTAGAATTTTGAGTAAATTAAGAGCTTCACTCTTACCCAAAAATGTTGAGATTTTTGTTACAACCCATACTTGGTTGTATGGTTTTGAGCCGGAGGATAAGGAAGAAGACTACCTTACTGTGGTTAATGACTCTTCTATGTAAAGGTATGATATAATTTCTTTATATTTTATTTTAATCTCAATATTTCAAACTGTTTATTAATTATTTTAATTTTAATTTTTTAGGGTGTTAACGTTAAGTGAAACCATTGGAATTTACGATTTAGTCTTGTTTCTGCCGTTTACAGGTAACTTTTACTTATTAATTACTTAGTGTATTTATTATGTTTAACAGCATCTGAAACAAATTTTAATTGATGCTTTTGTTTTTTTGTAGGATGCTTCTGTCCAAAGTAACACATTTTGATTTTGATTGATATTAATTTTATTTTCATAAACAATGTTGAATGTTTGCTTATGTAAGGGTTTGGTAAAGTCGGAAATGTTTGGCACTGTTGGTCATCGTATTCCCTTTGGCTTTACCGTTGATTAAATGTTTGTTTAATGCAAAAAATCTACCCACTGTTGCTACTATTGACTGCTACTTCCTACTGCTTGCTGCCTATTGTAGCCTTGTATTTTATTTTGTTGGTCTGACTTAAATAGATTGTTGAAACTGTCATTTTTTTTCAAAATAGCTACTCATGATAAATTATGTTGGTAGCTTTAAAAGTTGCTCGTAATTTAACAATGTTGGCAGCTATTTCGATATAAAAGCTCGATGAAGAAATTTCTGGTAGCAAAGTTAGGCTTTTAGCCTTATAACATTTTTGTTATAAGATCTGAGAGCTTAAATTGTTTTTAATTTTTTTTCAATTTATTGTATTCAACTTGAATTGACTCAAATGTTATTCAAATTTTATATTAAATGTTATTTAAATTATCATTATCAATTAAATTTATATTTTATATTATTTTTTATTTATGTTATAATTGTTAGATAATTTTTTATACAAAAATTAAATGGTATAATTTATATTTATATTTTAGAGAATTAATCACGTTCAATACTAATATTCATTTATTATCAAATTAATTATCATTTTATTGTCAAAATTATTTATATTAATAATGTAAACATTAATATATATTACATTATAAATACTTTCATTATTAATATTATTTTTTTCTTTATATAAATTAAACTATATTAATTTTTCTTTTCATTATTAATAATGTTTTATCTAATTTACATTTAGATAATTTTATTAATTTTATTAAATAATTTTATATAATAGGTGTATTTATTAATTTAATTATCATAATAAATATTTTATTATAACATTTAAAAGTAATCATATTAATTTTTTAATTACATCATAAGTTAAAAAACTCATAATTTTATTAAAATCTTATAATTTCGTCCATGGTAATATATAAGTCAGGTAAATATCATATCATGTCATTAACAAGTTTGATCATTTACATGTCATGTTAAAAACAGGTCAGGTTCATAACAGGTCAGGTTGAAAACAGGTCGGATAATACGAATTATATACCAGGTCAATCTCGGGTTCATGTTCATATCAGTTAGATGCAGTTCGGGTATCATATTTTCGGTTCAATTTGCGTTCAGGTCGGATGCAGGTCGGTTTCGGATCCACAATTTCCAGATCCAAATTGGGTTCAGGTCAACACCAGTTCCGACTTGAGTCGGTTTCGGATCACCACAGTGCAGGTCAAAAATAATTTTAACTCGAATCGATTTCAGTCAATTTTGCAGGTCGGGTAACTTTTTACAGCCCTACTTATTAATGCATCGTAAAACTAGCTGAATACTACTATTACATGAAGAATATCCCCTTAAAGAATAGATCCGTCTGAGTTGATCAATATTTAAAACAAAAGGAACGAATTAAAGCAAGCAAACTGAAATGGAAGTTCTATAAACTACATGACAAACATAGCTCCATCACAAGGTTCCTAATTTTCAGTCGCACTTGCAACCTATAAATATATTCGTTGTGTGAGAAGTCAAATGTTGCTTCTAGATCTTCCAACTTTATAGTGCACAGTTCATCAGCATCTATACAATTGAAACTAAGCTGAAGATCAAGGTTCTCTCCATCGTTAACTAGCATCAGGTAGACTAAACCTCTGTTCATCTCTTTGCGCTGCTTTTCTGTTTTTTTCCCTCTCTATTAGTCTTGCAATGGAATCTAAATTGCATGAACTATTCAACTTCAATTCATACAATAAACTCAGCTCTGTTTGATTATTCATCTTGATACAGACATAATCTCTGTTGAAACAAGGTATAAATCCCCTCTTACAATGGATGAAGTTATGGTAAATGGGTTCCGATAAGAGGTTTTTCGGCCTGTAACATTTAAGCTCTTTAAATCCAATCTGAGATTCTCAAAGACTCTCAAGTACCCATCTTTGAATCTCTTGGGTTATTTCTCGACAGTTGAAGATGGGTCACTGGAGCAGTTTTTGAATTGTAATTCAATAACGGAATTCATGAGATTCAAGGGAGGGAGTTGAAGCAGTAGCGGCGAGTTGCAGACGGATTGTCAGTAAATGGGTATAAATTCCCACTTAAAATGGATGAAGTTCCAGTAAATTCCGGTAAGATTTTTGGCATTCTAAAGGATGAATAAGAAAGCGGTTTGCAGCGGCGAGCAAGGATAAAGAAGAATGGGTTCTGTTTTGACCATTATTGAACAGTCAACGGGTCAGGTAAGTTGTTAAGGGTCCAGGTTAGCTTTTCGCCACCCATGTTAACCGCTGTTAAGGTTGTGAGATTATTTTATTATAAATCGATAATATTATTGATCAATTTATAATTTTTGAAAGATCAGTAAGAAAAATGTAAACTTATTCAAAGTTTAGTGACCATTGGTGTAGTTTACCCTTTTTTCAATCGCCTAAAAAAATTGACGACCTTTATCCATATCACCACTTATGCTTGTCGCGGCGTTTTTCGAGTCAGTCTGAAATTGAGCTTTGAATTAAAAACTGGGTTAGAGTCGTCACTGATTATTTTTTTTAAAATATAAAAAAACTAGGTTGATCGGACACATTCTTACCTGATCTGTGTTTTACCATAAATATGTCGGATTCGAGAGTCGGTTACATTCAAGGAAGGATTAGCACCCTTGCAATTCCCTTTCGGTACTAATTTAATTTTTTAGTTGTCTTAATTAAGAAAATTACAAGTTAAATTAAAATGAAAAAATTAGATTCAAATTAATTACCGTCAATTGATTGAAATTACCTCTAAAAAGCTGAAAACGATATATTATAAAATAAAATAAATATCAAATAAAAATTAAATTTTAAAAAATAAATCAAAGAAGGAAATATTAAATTTTTAAAAAATATTATATAAAAATGTTAAAAAAAATAAATGAAGAAAATATTAAATTTCAATATATATATATATATATATATATATATATAAATGTTAAAAGAGAAAATAAAATAGAACAAAATAAAATAAAAAAGAAGTGGGAAAATAAAAATAAAGCAAAATAAAAAAGGGAAATATAATAAAATAAATAATAATAGTAGTAAGATAAAACATGGTGTTTTAAAAGTTTTTTTTAAAATAAAAGATAAAAATTAAATAAAAGAAAATAATTCAATAAATAATCTAAAGAGATTGAGATAAAGAGAAACTTATAGTGAAAGCAACCTCATACTTCAACTTTGCCTCAAATTCCTCGGATCATCGAAACGGATCTTTACTTCAAAATTCACGTCGGCTTACAAGGACAATTCTTCGCTGCCGACTCGAATTATGTTGTTTCAACAATAACTGGTTCTGATCTTAGCAAACAATTTTGCTAAATGTGTTCTTGGAAAGTCAAATATGCTTCAATAAACATATCATTCTTCAAATGTTAACCATAACAACATCCAGACCAATATCGAAATCGTTTTGATTTGAAAAGTAATCTCAGAAAACAGAGAGAAAATTTCAAAGCGATTTAGGTGCCTTATAATTCTCACGTTTGGAATTGAGCATTCGCTTTAGCTTTCGGCCTAAAAGAAAATTAGCTAAACATTACCAAAGTCATACTTAGCAAAATTGTTGAAAACGAAATTTAAAAAGAAAATAAAGAAGTATGCGAAAAATAGAGAAAAAGAAGATTTTATTCTTAGATATGTGTGTTCCTTCTAGGCTTACCTAAGAGGGGTTTTATAACATTAAAATTCTTAAAAACAAGCTAAAGATAATTTCTAAAATAATATATTTTATCCTAATTAAAAGACTTAAAATTATTTAAACTAAAATACCTAAAACAAAGATAAAATAAAATAATATTTAAAATAATATCATAAATCATAATTGAAATACTAACATCTATTTAAACTAAAATACAAAGATAAAATATAATATTAATATATATACTAAATAAGCCCTGGACGAAAATGGGTGTCTACAGCTGCCCCTCTTTGTCCTTTTTCGTGTAATGAAAAATTGAACAAGATAAAAGAACACAAATTTTCGTTCGGTAGTTGCGAATAACTTCTCCGTCGTGAAGTTGGGTCAGTCTTGAAATGGCATCCTTCTTCGTGAAATCGGAATTTGAATCAGAATGTGGCTTCTTATTTCTAAATCGTAGTCAACCTTGGTCTTTTTCTCGGTTTAAAGACATCGGTTTGAAAATTCAACCGGAAAGTAGTTCCTCAATGCTACCATATGGTTGATATGCCCTTGAACTGAATGAAATCAAACTTGAAGGTTTTTTTTAATAGATAACCCTTCTCGCCTTGAGCTATGCTGTAAATTCGGCTGGGAGATAGTTCCTTGTTGCTAAATCACAACCAACCTAGGTCTTGTTCTTGACTTAAAGACCTCAGTTTAAACTTCAGCTGGAAAGTAGTTCCTCGTTGCTACCATGTAGTTGATATGCCTTCGAGCTGAATGGAATCGAACTCAAAAGTTTTGTTGATAGATAGCCCTTCTCGCCTTGAGCTATGCTGTGAACGACTCCTCTAAGTGAATGATGGCTCCCCTTCGCGGGTTTAAGCTGATTATAATTCTTTAGATGACTCCCCTTCACGGGAAAGCCATGTGAGATGTTCTTTAAGTGACTCCTCTTTACGAGAAAGCTAAGTGAGGTAGTCTTTCAGCCGGATATCATCGATCATGGAGTTGAAATATGGATTGAAAATTTTTACTGGAAGCTAGCCACTCACCGTTGAGTTAAGCTAAACTGAATTCATTTTGAATCAACTCTCGAACTCGTCTGAATTGGCTCTCGAACCCAATTTGAGGTTGATTCTAAGATTCATCGATCTTTCTATAGGTAAAGTTAATTGAGCCGTAGCTCGCCGCCACTGAGTTTAGCATCCACTATCAATTTTTTGAAGACATTTTTGAATCTAGTATCCCTCGTCGAGAAGTTGAAACTTGAGTCTAAAGCCGCAAAAATTATGTAAGTGAAAAATGATAAATGTGATGCTCTTAAGTATGCCTAAGATGTATGCAAAATGAATTAGATATTTTTTCATCTCCGAATGGAGCCTCATTTTGTCTGTTGGTATTGTCCTTGGAATCGATCATGCCCCAGCACTGAAGGCTTCATGGAAAATATCTGACATTTTCTCATTCGTTGGCTTAATCCAGTTATCTTGTAGTCATAATTGTATGGATTAATTTTAATCCAGAGATTCTTAAGCTCTCTTTTGGCCTTGAAACTGCCACGTCAAACCGTGTCATGCCCAACGTCGTGCCCATGTCTCCAGCCGTGACCAAATAATAAAGAAATTGCAGAATACCTCCCTTTTAGTGTAATTTCCAGAATCTGACGTCCTTCACAGAAAATGAATTAAAACGAACAAATAAGACACAAAAACCAATGATTAAGGAGTAATTTAAAAGAAAAATATTAACTAAATTAAACACTTATCAAATTCTCCATCACTTATTCAATGCTTGTCCTCAAGCATTACTCAAGTAACATATCAAAATCATAAGTTGTCATCTTCAATTTAAATTTATTCCTCAAACTTCAATTCGAACTAAGTCCATGACATTTGCCGAATTCAAGTTACAATCAAGAAAAAAACACAACTAAGAAAATTTAAAGTAAGCAAGGCATCACAATTAATTGCCAATTTAAATGAAACATGACTCAATACCTCACAAAGATTCACACATATCTGTTCAAAGTGTTTGGGGTGAATGAAATCGCTCAAACCGAAACTAACCAAAACATTACCATTGGCTTGGAATCCAATCAAGTCTCCACTACGAAAAATGAACATAATGCAATAATCAAGGGGTCTTTAAACAAGGTGTAACGGGGTTTAGGTTAAGGTAGGAAAAAGGCCAAAAAGAGAGGTTTAAAATACCAAAACAAGATATCGAAATAATTAAGAACAATCCACAAATTAACATGAAGTGCAATGAAACAAGGAAAAAGAATAGATGAAAGACAATTGAAACGATCAATTTTTCCTTCCCCCTATTCTTTTTTTTTTTTTTGCTTTTTGTTGTTGTTCGAAAGAGTGAACAATTTTCCTTTTTTTTGAAACAACGATTTTTTTCGTGGAACAAGAGTGATACAAGATCTCAAGTCTCGGTAAGGGTGTGAAAAGAGAGGAAAATAAAAAGAAAGGCTTTAGGTTTAATTATGAGGTATAAAATAAAGAAAGAGAAATATACTCAAATGTGGTTCACTAGTGGATATGTAAATAGGTGGGCTTTTTTTGGGAAAAGTGGGTTTATCCTAGGTGCCCTTATCACATTAAAACATTACGTTCAATATGTTGTCTCGATATGCATTGTGATTACAAGTTCTAGAATATCCTAATTATTCTGGCACACTCAAGTCAAACAATGAGCAAGAAAAAAATGTATGCTCGTTAGGCTCAAATCTCACAAGAAAAGTTTATATGCAATGAGTCAAGTTCATCTCTATCGACAAAAGCATGAAATATCAATACTCAACAAAAAATTCACCAGCTATACCAATCACCAATCATGCAAATTAAATTTGACCAAAACATGATCACAATCCAAAATGGAGCAAGAGTATAAAGTGAAGTTCAAGACTGGAAACCAACGATCGCAACACATCAATATCATAATAACTCAATTTCAAACAATCAAACAAGTCAAGGAAAAATTTGACGACATGCTTATCTTTCCCACTCACTTAATCCGTTTTGTTCCAAAACGTATATCGAATTTAAAAAAAAGGGAAAATGAATACTCCACAATCTAGTGGTAAAAAAATTAGACCATTTCTCGATTTGTGTGTGTCATCCTTGCACAGGGGGCCATGTTAATCTTCGTCTGGGAAGTCAAAGTCTAGTGGCTCATAATTTTCAGCAGTTCTACTTGCCAAGAAATCCGATATGTCAATTCCCTTTATAGCTTTTTGGCTTACGTACTCAATGTCAAATTCGGATAACATCATCTTCCATTGGGCTTTTCGATGGGAGGATATATGACCTCTCAATTAGTGAACTTCTTGCTTAGGTAGTAAATGGCCCGGCCCTTTCCTTCCTCTCGGATTCATCATACTGACCTAGAACACACCCCATTGAATTCTCGAACAAGAATAGAGGTTTACCCTGAATAGAGGACATTAAGATAGGAGTGCAATATAAGTATTCTTTTATTTTCTTGAATGCATTATGACAATCCTCATCCCATGTTCCAGAGTTATTTTTTCGAAGAAGGTGAAAAATTGGGTCGCACTTGTCGGTCAATTGAGAATGAACTGCGTTATGTAATTTAACCTGCCCAGAAAACCTTAAACCTCTTTCTGTGTTTGTGGGGGAGGTAAATTTTAGATGGCTTTGACTTTATCTGGATCGACTTCGATATCTCTCCTGCTGACCACGAAGCCTAACAATTTTCCGGATGTTACCTCAAAGGTACATTTTTTAGGGTTCAGTTTCAGCTGGAACTTTCTTAATCTTTGAAGGAGTTTTCTCATATTCTTGACATTTTCATCTTCGATTTGTGCTTTGACAATCATGTCATCGATATAAACCTCGATTTATTTAAGGATCATGTCATGAAACAAGGTCACCATGGCTCTTTGATATGTTGTCCCAACATTTTTTAGTCTGAAGGGCATCACCTTGTAGCAGAAAGTTCTCCATATTATGAAAAATGTGGTCTTTTCCATGTCCTCATGATGCATCTTAATCTGGTTATATCCTGAGAATCCATCCATGAATGAGAAGAAAGTGTTCCTGACAGTATTATCTACCAAAGTGTCTATGTACGGTAGAGGAAAGTTATCTTTGGGACTCGCCTTGTTAAGGTCTCGGTAATCAACACCCATTCCAAATACTCGGCCACTTGAAGGAAGACGACATCGAATTGTTTCTTGACCTCTTCCTTGATTTTAAAGAGCATTTCTAGTCTCATTCTCCTTAGCTTTTGTTACACCGGTTTGTATTTTGGTTTGATGGGCATTTTGTGGACTACCATATTTGTATCTAGTCCTGACATGTCTTGATATGACCATGCAAACACATCTTTGTATTCTTGAAGTAAGTTTTGTCTTGCTTCAGTTGAGAGAGTTGTACCAATTTTGACTTCCTTTCTCTCCTCTTCTGTACCTAGATTCAAGACTTCGATTTTCTCTTTATGTGGAAATATTTTCTTATCTTCTCTTTCTATCATTCTTAACAATTCAGAAGGTAAATTGCATTCGTCTTCATTGTCATATTCATCAACTTCCCCAAGACAAATGAAAAATCCACTTCCGGGTCAGTATCATCAGCACTTGCATTATCATTATCTTGGGACACTTACAAGGCGAATAGGGATAGTTTGAGTATTACTTTGAAAGAAACTTGAAAACCACAGGTAATTCTTCAGCCGTCCAGTTGCTAAGCACCGATCTAGGTGGCAAAGGGCGGATTCCTGTCCCTCCATATTTTTGGCATTCTCTGCGGTTATAGCGTTAATACTCCAATCTTTCAAAGCAACCTTTAAATCTAGTGAAGTCGTCCTAAACTCATAATCACCATATTTAAATGTTTCATAAAAAGGTGGAAAAACCATGGCTTCCCATCGAAATTCACTCCCATTATTCTTGCCAATCTTCTTTCTTGTTTTATCTGAATTTCCTTCCTCTTCTGTTGTTGACTGGGCCGAAAAACAAACCCGAATTAGTCTATCTTTGTTATAGGAAGAACGGGATTGATCATTTCTTGCAACAGACTCACAAATCCTCTTACCACCCTGGCACCTCTTTCCAAGGTCTGTTTGATATCTATTTTAGTGCATTTGAAGAACCGAGGTTTGTAAATCTTTCCTCATTCAGCCACAAATGTGGCATTCATAAACTCTAAGGAGCGGAATGAACATTCTACCATTTCATCATTTGTTTCTATGTATGGGATATCAGTGGCCACACTTGCCACAATATCTACTTCATCATTTATAATTACTAGAGCCCCGTCAATGACAAACTTGAGTTTCTAGTGCAGCGTAGACGGTACTGCTCCAGCTTAATGGATCCAAGGCTTGTGGAGGTATATCTGGTGTTTGATCCCTCTTCTAATGAGACATTTTCTGTTTGTTAATGCGAATGTAAAAAAATGAAAATAACAAAATGCAAAATATGTCTAAATGCATGATGCATGAAATGTTCGAGGCATTGATCCAAAAACATGTCTGTTATTATGAATAATCTTTATTAGGACAAAAGTGGTATTTCTTAATAGAAAAAAACATCCTAAAGGTACATTCTAACTAGGTCTTCTAGGCCCTGAACAGCTTTTAACAGGTTAACTAGTCTTCTACCTTTGTCTGTCACCGGTTGAATATCCTATCGAACCGCTCCAGCTTCTCTGGTTAAACCGTGCAAGTGTTGAGCTAATTTTTGTACTTATTCCATGAAGTCTCGAATGATTGCATCTCTAGCTTTCACCTTTTACTGGGCATGTTCCCAACAAAAGCACCACTAAAATCCCCTATCATAAAGAACTATCTGAAAATCACTTTCTTGTTTCTTGAACCCGTCCACAATGGCCTCCAACTCAGCTATGGTTTTGTCATCCTGTTCTCACTGTTTCTGAAGATATTTCTCTAAATAAGTTATCTAGATCCTCAAACGCTTATTCTGGTGCTGGCTTTCTAACAAACATCTCTGAGAAGTCTTTAGCTATTCTTTCAAGGTCTCTCTTTCATCTTGCCCCTCAAACTTCCTTTTCAAGCTGCTAGCTTCACTTTTCCAGTATTCAGAAGACCTCTTCAGATTGGAATTATTCTGGACTTGTTCTTGATACACTTTTCCCAAATCCTCAAATTCAAAACAAATTATCTTTTGTTTCTTCTCTAACTTATCTGCCCGATCCTTCTGGGTATCAACATCCAACTTCCACTGGAATCTTTCAGCCTCAAGTTCCCTTAGACTTTGTTTCAGCTCCTATTTTTCAGCTTTAAATTATTTCCTTGTTATCTTTAGTTCAGAGGGAACAGACTTAAGATATTCTTCCATGGTTCGAGTGCCTTCATGGTCTGGCACTGGGATGGTGTCATTTTTCCTTAATCTTCGATATTCTAAATAGTCTAAAGTAAGCATGTCTTTAGCGGCCACGACATCCACACAAAATATTTTCTTCCATGACTCAGTTACTTCTTTGACCTTTTTCTTGTAGTTGTCTCCATGATATGCAAATTCTGATCCATATATTCCATGTGTTGTTACGACAAACTAGCGTATCCCATACTGTCGAAGTGCCAATAGTGGAGAGTATTCGACTCCTCCCCATAATCCGAGTAATGTCATAGTTTCTGAGTCTCCATATCGAAAAAGAATGTCACTATGGGTCAACTAGGGGGCTTTCCAAACAATATCCCTATCCTGAAGGTGTGTGAATATCTTTATCAATTTTTCTTTTGGTACGCCTTCTTGCCATTTCAGGGTGAGGAATTCCCCCAAAGTAAAATAAGTAGTGTTGAATCGGCGGTAAAAAATCCTGTTAGTTTTACAAAAGTGACTATGGATCCAAACTTGGAGAAGTTGTGCACACCCTATAAATCTTCCTCCGCCAGTCTTTCTGTAGTGGTTGAGAGAAAACAATTTCAGCTAAAATTACCGGTGCATTTACTCGTTTCAAGAGTTGTTAGAACAATTCCACCATAGCTGTCTCAAATGTATCCCAAAGTCTTTGGGAAAATAACCAAACCATAAATGCCCAATGCAAAAAGGTCCATTGTCTTCCATTCAACGGGGTGATTCTTCATTAATTGTTTGATATGGGTCCAAGCAATTCCTTCCCCGTTACCTTTATGTTGAATCCAATCAGTTACCCATTTCTCATCTACCCCGACCACTTTTGCCAACCCTTTCTTGAAAGGCTGACTCTTGACGTGCTTGATGTAAACCCGATCCATTCTGATTCCCTCGCAATGCAACAAAATAGTGTATTCTTCGATTATTGGTACCATGTCTTCTTGGTTAAATGTGAAGCAATTGTACTCTGGATTCCAAAATTGTACTAGGGCTTCAATTAGGGGCTCATTTGTTTTGACATAGAGTAGAAGTGCAATATCACCATACCGTTGGTAGAACCTCCTTTTCTGGTCACTTTTCCAGCTATCCCAAATACTATGTAGTTCTTGAACATCATTTTGCTTTAGGCTGACAGAAGCATAGCCAACCAGATTTGACACATAGTTTCCTTGCAAACTGTCTCCTTTTTTTCTGAGTCTTTTCGGACCATAGTCATACCTCGGCGTTTTTCACCTCTTGCATTACAACCCCTTTGTCCATTAATGTAGATTATCTGTGTGTAACAAACACTTTTTTGGACCAATTACCTCTTTTTATTATGCAAATGATAAAAAAACATGAAAGAAAAAATCAGTTAGTAAGATAGAAATAATATAATAATAAAGTAAAAAAAACAAGTTGCATGATAAAATAAAATATTCTAGGTTTTGAAATGAAGTTTAGGGGTAGGCTCTAATTTCCTGTAGTCTCCCGGTTTAGGTTCTAAAAAAAGGTACATGAGTTCTCTTTGTTGGTGCCCCCTTGGGCTTGCCAAACCCTCAGTCCTAAGCCCATTACAAGCCTATGTGAACCAAGTTAAACTCGAGAGGATAGATTCCCTTATGTCTATACGGAGAATAAATTCACACGAAGACATAAGGTATATGAATCCGAAAGGTTACTTTCTAGGCCTATACGGAGAATAAATTCCCACGAAGGCATCGCTTTCACCTCCACTTATAAAGGGTTTGGAGCTCGAGTATAGAGCCAGAGATGAAAGTTTAAAAAAATCTGAAATCATTGAAAATAAAGTCCATACAACTATTTATTTGAAAAATATTAATCAAAGTTAAGTAATAAGGATCCAAAAATTACATTAAAATTTAAACTTACAATTTTCATTTAAGAAGACAACTGAAAATTAATCTTAGCCTGACTCACTTATCTGTCACTAGTAGAGTCGCCAAGCTATCGCAACCATCTTTTGGGTGGGCCTGGAATTGGGCTTTGACTTAAATAAATGGGTTAGAGTCGCCACTGATCATTTATTTTTTTTAAAACATAAAAAACTAGGTTGATCGGACACATTCTTACCTTATATGCGTTTTACCATAAATATGTTGTATTTGGGAGTCGGTTACAGTCAATGAAGGATTAACACCCTTGTACTGCCCTTTCGACACTAATTTAATTTCCATTCGTCATAATTAAGAAAATTGCAAGTTAAATTAAAAAGTAAAAATTCGATTCAAATTACTTACCGTTAATTGATTGAAATTATCTCTAAAAAGCTGAAAACGTTAGATTATAAAATAAAAGAAATATCAAATAAAAATTAAATTTTAAAAAATAAATCAAAAAAGGAAATATTAAATTTTAAAACAATATTATATAAAAAATGTTAAAAAATAAAATAAATGAAGAAAATATTAAATTTCAGAAAAGAAAAACAAAAAAATATAAAAAAATGTTAAAAGAGAAAATAAAATAGAATAAAATAAAAAAAAGTAGGAAAATAAAGATAAAAAAAAATAAAATAAAAAAAGGGAAACATAATAAAATAAATAATAATAGTAGTAAAGATAAAAAGGGTTTTTTTAAAAGTTGTTTTTTAAAATAAAAGAAAAGAATTAAATAAATAAATAATCCAAACAAATTGAGATAAATAGAAACTTATAATGAAAGCAGCCTCAGACTTCAGTTTTGTCTCAAATTCTTCGGATCATCGAAATAAATCTTTACTTCAGAATTCACGTCGGCTTACAAGGAGAATTCTTCGCTGCCGACTCGGATTATGATGTTTCAACAATAACTGGTTCCGATCTTAGTTTCCTCTTAGCAAACAATTTTGCTAAGTGTGTTCTCGGAAAGTCAATAAGCAAATCCTTCTTCAAATGTTAACCATAACAACATCCAGACCAATGTCGAAATCGTTTTGATTTGAAAAGTAAGATCAGAAAACATAGAGAAAATTTCGAAGCGATTTAGGTGCCTTACAATTCTCACGTTTGGAATTGAGCCTTCGCTTTAGCCTTCGGCTTAAAAGAAAATTAGCTAAGCATGACCAAAGTCATACTTAGCATAACTATTGAAAACAAAATTTGAAAACAAAATTTAAAAAAGAAAATAAAAAAGTATGCGAAAAATAGAGAGAAAAATTAGATTTTATTTAAAACTATTTAAACTAATTAAAACACTTATCCCAAAATAATATTTTATCCTAATTAAAAAACTTAAAACTATTTAAACTAAAATACCTAAAACAAAGATAAAATAAAATAATATTTAAAATAATATCCTAAATCCTAATTGAAATACTAACATCTATTTAAACTAAAATACAAAGATAAAATATAATCTTAATATATATACTAAATATGTCCCGGACGAAAATGGGTGTCTACAATGCTCATCGCATCTTAAGACCAACCCTATCACCTATCCCAAAATTTGATCAATAAGTCCTTATATAAACCCCATGTTTGAACGAGAAAAGGGTAGCTAGAGGAGAACCAAGCGAAGGGTCAAAAGTCAATGAACAACCTTAAAAAAAGAGGAGAAATAGTGTGACAAAAAGGGCGATTACACCGAAAAATCACCCTCTAGAACTTTAATTACCTGTCATACACCCTTTCATCTTTATTTACCGATCTAACACCCTTTGCAAGAAGGCGCGACCCATGCATCGCGCCTTACGCCATGTGGCAGAAGGCACGACCCATGCACCGCGCCTTGTTAAGCGTAAGGCGCGGTGCATGGGCCGCGCTTCCTGCAAAGGGTGTTAGATCGGTAAATAAAGATGAAAGGGTGTCTGACAGGTAATTAAAGTTCTAAAAGGTGATTTTTCGATGTAATCACCAACAAAAAGTAAACCGAAAATAAACAAAAATGAGAGGTGTGTGACGAAAGAATTATTGTCGATCTTGTTTGTCTCTTAGTGACCAAAACATTATTTTAAAGATCTAAAGGGTAAAATATTATTTTAGGGACAAATCATGTAACTTACTTAAAAACTATCATGATCTGACGATTGGAATCAAAGATCAATAACAAGGGATACATATGAAGCATGGGGACGAAACAAAACAACTCCGTTTCAAGTACTTAATACATTTCTGGCACAGGGATAGTACGGGGACGGTTGGGATACGTATCGAGAACATTCCACGGTGGTAGTTACGTCTTATCGAATTTGGGGATGGTAAAAACTTATTTGTGGACGTTCCCATGGGTAATTTTGACTAGTACAACAGGCTGCGAACCGGTGAGGAATGAATGAACGAGAGCGGTTTTGTGAAAACAAAAAAAGAAAGAAAAGGAAGCGCGAGTTGGTGAAAGAAGAGTGAGAATAGTATTTAAATTATTTTTGGTCTAATTGTCAGTTGATCCCTGATCTTTCTAGGTTTTTCAAAGATGGAAACAATTTTTTCATTATTTTCAAATTGACCACAAAAATTAATTTAGTGATTTAGAAAAAAAAATATCAAATGCTAGGATTTTTAATTAGATTTAAATTAGGGTGTTAGACGAATTTTATAATTTTAAAATATACTCAAATGTTAGGATTTTAATTAGAGTTAAATTAGGATGTTAACAATGTTTGATTTGAGTTTAATATTTTTCTAGACTTAATATTATGGTTTGAGTCTTAAGATTTGACACTTTAATATTATGATTTAATTATGTATTTTATTATTATAGAGTTAATATTGTAGTTTGAATCTTGAAATTTGACATTTTAATATTATAGTTTGTTTATGGATTTTACTGTTCTAAACTTAATATTGTGGTTTGAATATTGATATTTGACTTTATTTATGATTTTTATATATATTTATAATTTTAAAATTATTTTATATATTGTACCCTTACCGTCCCCGTATCCTGTAATTTTAAAAATTATCGTTTCTCGTCCCCGTCCCCGTATCCGTATCCGTATCAATGCAACATAGAGGGACAGTTTCAGTCAATTCACAAAGATTGGAGCGTTTAGTGGTGAAATGAGCACAAGATCGGAGTTTAGAAAAATTGAGATGAATCTTTTATCGTAACCTAGTAAATTTTGGTCACCATTAACATCGACCGACGATAATGACAAACAGTAGTGAATTGATCAGGCTTTAAAGAGAACGTAGGCTCTCTCTACACTTTTGGAGAGAAAGGGAAAAATGAGTCAGATAACCATTTTTTATACCCTACTAGGCGGGCTAAGTTTTACCCGATTTATATTCGTACATTTTTAAATTATTTCGTCAAATTATTTCTATAGTTCCCAAGTTTCTATGTAAGTTCATTTTGGTCCCTATTACATTTATTTATCTTTTAATTCTTGTAATTGTTCCTTAAAGTTTTGCTTTAATGTAATTTAAGTCTGTGATCTTTGTTTTATGATTTTCTATTAAGTAAGCATGTTTTTGATTGATTTCATTTTAGCCATATCATTTTATATCAATACTTTATACTTTATACTTTATACTTTATATATATTATTTTTATATTAATTAAATTTAATATTTAATATATTTACTAATTTTAAATTTATGATTAATAAGTGATATTTATTTATTTACTCTTACGAATCACCCATTAAATTAAAACTCTAATTCATATTTTATATTTTAAAGACATCATAGCTAATCAAGTATCGAAAGGGCATTGGGGGAAGGGTGCTAATCATTTCCTACATGTAACCTACTCTTGAATTCATTCTCTCGGTAAGTAGACCATAATTTGTTATTTTAATTTATTTTATTAAAATGAAAAAAAAATTAGGCGATCCAATCACACCCTAATAAAGATTAATGGTGACTCTCTCTAAGCATACAATAATATTCATTCAAAGCGAGAACTTAAAAGATGATTAATCTCTCATTTTTAAAGACGTTTTAACAGCTTGACGACTCTGCTAGAAAAATTTAGAAAGTCAGGTTTGTGGTTGGTTAATTGCTGTCTTTTTAATGAAATTTATGAATTCAATTCAATTTATTTTTTATCCCTTTATTGTTTAAAATAAATTCAACTTTTATTTGTAAATAATTGTACTGAATGTTTGTTCCTGTTCTAGATTCGACGTTATATGTTAGCTTGATATTAACGTGCATAATACAATTTAGTTAGCATTGGGCGCCAAAAGTTGTTAGTTAGTTAGAGAGGCTGTTAGCTTAACAGAATAGCAGTGTTTGCTATATAAGTGATGTATCAGTCATTGTTAAAGAAAGTATTGAATATATTCCTTTTCATATACAGTTTTTTAACATGGTATCTTTCGCCATTAGTCTTGGGGTTTCTTGAATAACTTTTGCTGCGCGATTCTTGCTTGGTGTTTCAATGGATTCGTCCACAAGTACGGGCTTCTCTCACAAGAAAATCAGCGTTGTTCTTGATGACATGAACTACCTTCTGTGGAAGCAGCAAATTCTGCTCACAGTAAGGAGTCACCGTCTTGAACGCCTGTTGACCGGAGCTCTACAATCACCACCGGAGACGATTCTTGATGATACCAATGCGATTCGTGTCAATAATGCATTTGAGGATTTTGTTGCGCAGGACAGTGCGCTTGCTTCGTGGCTCCTGTCAACCATTAGCCCTCATCTTCTTCCTCATTTTGTTGGTGCCGAATCTACAGCTGCAGTATGGAGTGTTGTGCAACAACTCTTTGCCAGCAGATCCACGACGGCTGCTATGAATTTGCACTGTAAGTTACAGTCGCTAAGAAAGGGCAATGATAGCATGCCAGTGTATCTCACTCGTGTAAAAGAGGTATGTGACGCACTTACCTCGTGTGGTAGTGCAGTCTCGCATGTTGGACATGTTGCCAGCATCTTGAAAGGATTGCCCAGGGAGTATCAACCGTTTATGGCGGTTATCACTACGATGAAGGAAACACTGTCCTTGGACAGCCTTTACACCGTCCTTCTAGATGCGGAAGCACAGTTGGCCGGGTTTGATGAGCAATTTGATTATGCTCCTATGGCAGCCAATGTTGCTGAGAGAGTAGAAGGTCATGACTCCTCTGCTAATGGACGGCATGATTATAAATCTTCACGCTCATCGTTTACAAACAGGACAGGCGGCCGAGGTCGAGGACGAACTAAAATTCAATGTCAGCTATGTGGCAAATTCGGCCACTTGGTTGATCGATGCTGGCATCGTTATGATGAAGAGTTTATGTGTGTTACATTTGAGTCTCAAGCTCATAAAGGACGGTCTGCCAATGCATACTACTCTGCTACTGAAACTTCAAACCTGGGATGTGAATGCTGTAAAGGCCATTCTCAGACAGCAGGTAATTTGCAAGCTAATATGGTCTCCAGATCCAGTGATCATTGGGTGGTGGATTCTGAAGCTACGCATCATATCACACCAGATGCTGCGAATGTCTCGAATCCTGCTGAGTTTAGAGGTCCAGGTAAACTTACTGTTGGCAATGGAGTTTCTATTGATATTCATAATGTTGGTAATGCGGTTGTTTCTTCTGCTTCTTCAAGAACTCTAATCTTGACTGAATTATTGCATGTGCCTCACATAACCAAGAATCTGCTTTCGGTCTCTAAGCTTGCTAGGGATAACAAGGTCTATCTTGAATTTCATGCTGAGAAGTGCTTTGTTCGTGATGAATTCTCTAAGGCGATTCTTCTGCAAGGTGAAGAGAAAGGAGGACTCTATACTTTTTCGCTTAGTGATCTGGCTTCACAAGGTTGTGGTGCTGCAGTCCATCTTGCAACAACAGATGTGACTCAGTCTGAGCTATGGCATCGACGGTTGGGACATCCAACTAGTTTTGCTTTAAGTAAAATTGCAAAAGAACTTGATGTTAAACTGGATATTGATGTTAATAAAACGTGTGTGGCTTGCTTTATGGGCAAAATTCATAAACTCCCTTTTTCTGCATCCAATACTGAGTATACTGCACCCTTTGAACTTGTATTTTCAGACTTGTGGGGACCTCCTCACATTGCTTCCAATGGCTTTCGCTATTATGTAACCTTTGTGGACGCATTTACCCGATTTACTTGGCTTTATCTTCTAAAAGACAAAGCACAAGTTGTTGATGCATTCCACTTGTTTCACAAACTGGTAGCAAACCAATTTGGCAGTTCAATCAAAGTTTTTCAGTCAGATTGGGGTGGAGAGTACAGAGTGTTTTCTGCATTGCTTGCAAAGTCAGGGATAGTACATCGGCTGACTTGCCCTCACACGTCTGAGCAGAATGGGGTTGTTGAGCGTAAGCATCGCCATGTTGTTGAATTAGGACTCGTTCTACTGGCCCAAGCATCCATGCCCATGCAGTACTGGTCATATGCAATTATGACTGCTGTACATTTGATCAACCGTCTTCCTACGGTGGTGCTGGGAGGATTGACTCCATACGAGAAGTTGTTCCAAAAGAAACCAGAGTATGTCTCACTCAAGGTCTTTGGATGCCAGTGTTTCCAGCATCTAAGACCCTTTCAGAAGCACAAATTATGCTTTCGTTCTCAGTCTTGTACATACCTTGGGTTTAGTCCTCAGCACAAGGGCTATCAGTGTCTGGCAAGAAATGGCAGAGTTTATATTTCTAGACATGTTGTTTTTAATGAAAAAGATTTTCCTTTTGCAGATAAGTTACAGCTTGTTCCCCACGTACAAAAGTTGCTCGTTCACGTGATATTCCAGTTGTTGCAGATATGAGGAGATGGATTAGAGACGCTGCACCAACCGTTAATCGAGACAATGCGCATAATGTGGGACAAGAAGCCGTGTCTAATGCATATAGTCATGCTTCCGGGGCCACACCACACCCCACTTCAACCGGCGACCGAGATAGTGCACATGACAATGCGCATGAGACCAATGTGCAAGTCAATCATGGAGCCACGCCTTTTGGAATAATACCTGCTCATAATGCGCATGATAATACGCATGGGACCAATATGCATTATAATAATCATGGAGCCATACACACCCACAATAATATGCATGATGTTGGGGCCACTTGTGTTGATGTTATCGGTGCGCAAAGTCCAAACAACATTACCGTTGGGACAACTCATGATATTGGAGATGGTGCACATAATAGTGGAGCTCGTGATAGTGCCTTTGAGAATATTGAAGTCACGCATGGTAATATTTTAGTTGGGACCACGCATTATAATAATAGTTTGGGGGCCACACCGCTTGGACTTGGTGCAGCCACACCGCGTGAACTGGGAGAAATGTCTACCTTATCGGGCGACAATGATGTTGGGGCCGCACTGCCCTACATGATGGACGCTGATGGGGCCGTGAATATTGATGCAATTAATTTGAATAATGCAAGCACTACGCAGGTGATAGAAGAATTAGACTGGGCCAATAATGTACAGAGTACTTCAACTAATCTACCATCTAGGGAGAATTTTCATCCAATGATGACTCGAAGTAAATATGGAGTTTTTAAGCCTAAGGCGTACTCTACTCATTTCGACAATGACACACCTTCCACAGTTCAAGAGGCGTTGCAATCTGCTAATTGGAATGAGGCAGTTCAAGCTGAGATAGATGCTCTTCAAAGAAACGGCACGTGGAGGTTGGTGAAACTACCAGAAGGGCGTACTCCAATTGGTTGTAAGTGGTTGTTTAAGTTGAAACGAAATCCAGATGGCTCCATACATCGTTATAAGGCGCGGTTAGTTGCAAAAGGCTACTCGCAAGTTCCAGGGTATGATTTCCTTGATACGTTCAGCCCAGTTATTAAGTTTCTTCGCTTAATGTTGTGTTGACACTAGCGGTATCAAATGACTGGGAGTTGAGGCACATTGATATTAATAATGCATTCCTCAATGGAGACCTTTCTGAAGATGTGTTCATGCAACAACCACCGGGGTTTGTGCAACTTGCTGAAGATGGGTCTGTTCTTGTCTGCAAGCTTCAGAAGGCGCTATATGGATTGCGCCAGGCACCTAAGAACTGGCATGCTAAACTCAGGGACAACCTCGTACAGATTGGTTTTACTGCGTCTCGGGCAGATTCATCGTTGTTTGTCTGTAAACGAGGTGCTGGTGACATATATGTATTGGTCTATGTTGATGATATAGTCATCACTGGACACTCATCTTGTGAGATTCAAGAAGTAGTGAGGTTGCTTAGTGAGAAGTTTTCTCTCAAGGACCTTGGTGCACTTCGTTTTTTCTTGGGGATTTAAGTGCATCGCTCTCTGTTTTTAAATCAGAAAAAGTTTGTGCTGGAGCTACTTGAGAAAACTAGTATGGCTGGTGCAGCTGCATGTTCCACACCAATGATACTGGCGTCGAAGTTGTCAAAAGATGTTGGAGAAATGTTGTCAAACGCAAGTGAATATCGCAGCATAGTTGGCTCCTTGCTCTATTTGTGGCATACACGCCCTGATTTAGCCTACAGTGTTGGAAAGGTGGCACAATTCATGCATGCACCACGAGAAACACATTGGCTTGCAGTCAAGCGTATACTTCGTTACTTAGTTGGAACTGTGAATTATGGATTACTGTTCCGAGCAGATGAGACAGAGTTGTCTGTGTCAGCTTTTGCAGACGCAGACTGGGGAGCAAACATTGATGATCGACGGTCAATCTCTGGTTATGGTGTGTTCGTTGGCAAATGCCTTGTTGCGTGGAGCTCAAAGAAACAGAAAACGGTGTCTCGTTCTACTATAGAGGCAGAATACAAGTGTCTTGCTGATGCAGCAGCTGAAGTTGCATGGACAAGTTCTTTGCTTGCAGACCTGGGGATTCAGCAACGGAGGGAGCCGGTGGTCTGGTGTGACAATACAGGAGCAGTGGCTATGAGTGCTAATCCTGTGTACCATGCTCAGTCGAAGCATATAGACCTTGACATTCACTTTGTCCGAGAGAAGGTGGCTGCAGGTCTGTTGAAGATTAACTACATACCAGCTGCACATCAAATAGCAGATGGTTTTACAAAGCCTCTCTCAAAATCTGCGTTTGAGGAGTTTCGTCACAGTATTTGTGTGATGCCAGGGGTGTAGAGTTTCTTAAAGAAGAAAATGAAAAGAGTAGGGAGAATGTTAGCTTGATATTAACGTGCATAATACAATTTAGTTAGCATTGGGCGCCAAAAGTTGTTAGTTAGTTAGAGAGGCTGTTAGCTTAACAGAATAGCAGTGTTTTCTATATAAGTGATGTATCAGTCATTGTTAAAGAAAGTATTGAATATATTCCTTTTCATATACAGTTTTTTAACATTATACAGTAAATAGTTAATGCTATTTTATTTTGTGTTTGACTTAATAGGTTTGTAAGATTTTTCTCATGCATCATGCACTCGCATTATCATTTATCCATTTAAGTGGGATTGAGAAGTTATATCTTCGTGGGATTTTTTACCTTTATACAAGATAATAGATCACTTTTGGGGCACATGCCTTATGACTTCATGTGGTTTTCACCATCGTAGAGGTATAGAAAGGTGTGTCCTCTAGAATTGAACTCAGTCCAAATGAGCCTATATGGGTAAAGATCGATGGCCTTCCTAGCCTTAGTAGGTGTCAATGAGGATAATTTAAGTACCTTTATTCTAGAACCGAAGTCAGTATATAATGAAGCATAATAGCATATCCTAAATGATGTTCCATAATAAGAGCAAACAAGGAAAAAAAAACTATACTGGTTTTTCTTTCATTTTTTATGCTCTTTAATTTTTGTGAACGAAGGCATGTGAAATAGAAAAATATGTGCTTAGATTTTAATTTCTCAAGAAAATGTATGTGGTTAGGAGTTAAATTAGAAAGCACGTGGATATGTTTCTTCTTGAATAGAGATATGAGTAGAAAACATGTGCGTGTAAGTTCTTTGATAAAGCATGTAAAGGTTGAAAGAATGTACTAGGTCTTATTATATGTAATTTTTTTACTTGATTGAGATTATATTAACCCAACTTATTTCATTTTTTTGTCTTTTAATTTGATTTGTATTACATATCCCATCAAATGGTGTTGATTCATGTTCAGTTTTCGTACAGAAGGTAAAAAATATGGAACGAAAGTTTTAGTAGAAGGTGAAAGATAATACGAATTTATAGTTGAAAGATTGTGAGGATACTTGTTAGATTATGTCTAAATTCACGTTAAGGCCATCAAGTCAAAATACTATCTCAAGACAAGAAAAATTGGAAGATCAATTAAATGGTTTAAAAAGGTTAATATATCATGGACTTGGTTCTAGAACATCAATATCTTCGGAGAATGAGAATGAGAATCAAAGCCACTAAAAGCTTCAAGGAATATGCACTAAGATGGAGAGGGATGAAAGCTCAAGTCCAACCCCCTATGATAGAAAGTGAAATATCATATATGTTCAATAGAACCCTTCCAACTCCCTTCTTTGAGTTATGCTTGCGAATTTGACAAATGACTTTAAAGATCTCATGTTAAATGAGGAGTCAATAGAAAATAAAATTAGAAAAAGAAGCTTGAAAGCCATATCTAGAGGTTCGATTAACCAAGAAGAAAAGAGAATGAGATGAATGAATGTCAGTTCTAAAGCTCTCATACCAAAAAAAAAAAAAAAAAAGAAAAGGGACAGTTAATCACTTGAACTTGCCAAGAGAAGTTCCACGCATAAGTAAGGCTTTTGAGATTTTCCAAGAGTCCATTTCAGGTTTTCTTTCTCATTTGATCGAAGATTAATATCTCACTCATAGGCCTATTAGAGGAGTACCAAACTTGTTTGCTCATAGTTACAATCCAAATAGTGTTTGTGATTACCACATGGGAGCTATTGTATATTCCAAAAGAAAGTGTAGGTCATTGATGGAAGAAATTGAAAAACTCATTAAAATCTAAGTGGTGACTATTGAATTGGTCGAACAATGGAAGACAAATCAAATGAGGTATTAAAATGCAAGGTTCATAATTTTATCGAATCAGACACCCAAACATTTGATGTGTGATGAAGGATTTAAAATAAATTAATAATGATCATTTTTCACCCATCATAGAGCTTTGTTGTGTTGCAGGCATTCATCTTGATTGAACATGTTTTTGTTCTTTCTTTGTTTGCTTAAATGTTTTAAAATCATTAAATGCTACCTCTTTAGGCTATGAGTATGTAACGAATTTTAAAACTTGAAGAATCTTTGAATGTTAGGTAATTAAATGTTTTTTAAGGATCATGATTATAGGCCTTTGTCAAGTGAAGAGATTAGAATTTTATATCTCATCCTAAGTCGAAATACAATCCCTTGATTTCACTTGAAATTGTCTACGATCAACACAAAAGACTCAACCTTGACATTTTTCGTTTATGAGGATCAAAAGCTTACCCTACATTTAAACATTAGGTAACGAAATGTCCTTTAAGGAACATGGTTATAGACCTTTTGACAAGGGAAGAGACTAGACATTTCATATCCTACCTAAGTCAAAATACAATCCCTTGATTTTTCACTGAAATCATCTCTACGATCAATATCAAAAGACCCAACCTTGACATTTTTTTTTCTGAGGTATCAAAGCTTACCCTTACATTTGTAGTCAACCTTGACATAATATTGCCCACTTTGAAGAGAAACCTCTTCCTGTAAGATGAAAAAGATGGTGCATCCTACATCAATTTAATTATGCAAACTTGAATAATTGAGGCATTCAATAAAAAAATTATCATGCATTAATTAATTATTTTTAGTGAATAAAAAGGTTAATTGGGAATATCTACCTCTTGGAGACCTCTATTACAAGGACTTTTTTGTATGAAATGAAGAACGAACTTCTTTCACTATCATTTCATAAAAAGAGAAAGTTATCCATTTTTGTCCTATCTGATCCTTGAATACTTTTTCTTGGAGTAAAACCTAACGAAGGATCACCCTCCATACTAGGAAGCAAGGTAAAGGAAAGTCTACACATATGAATGAAGGTAAGAAAATAAGATCTTGATTAGGTACATTTGTTTGAAGATCTATAGTCAAGAACCATAAGATATGATCTAGATGTAAGAAATGTGTTGCGCCCAAATAAAATTGAAGTCCTAAATAATCAAGTAAAAGAAAAAGAAGCACATGCAATGAGTCTCTTGTATAAAATGACCTTTTAAAGGTTAATCAAGTGCAACTGGTTTCTGGTTCCATTATGAGAAGATCATGAAACACCAAAGTCATGAAAAGGAAATGAATATTAGGTGAAAACCCATAAAAGGGCAGTCTAGAGGTATCCAAAAGAAAAAACACGTGAAAGCATATTCAAATCAAACAAAGCGAGAATATAGATATTAATCATTGGTTAAATCACTTTTAAGCACTTGTATGGGATTATCTATATTTTCTTTCATAACCGTGAGATTTAGCCTACATTACATGCCTAAAAAGTCCTTTATAATCATACGAATATCTAATTAGAAGAGTTTATCTTCATATTGGAGCATCTTTGATTTTAACACAGGTAGTACCGATATTGCAAACAGAAGTATCGATACTACTTTGTATAGACATATTCCAATGTTAAAATTAACTACCCCAACAACTCAAAACAACTAGAAACTCATATAACATATAAAAAACTCTAAAAACACTAAAAAAGGTTACTACATCTATCTAAGCTTAAAGGTAAAGAGAAAATAGTCTTCAATCTTTTTTCTTTCATTTTCTGTTGTACATAGTGTATTGAGCTTTATTGAATATCTTTTGTGTTCAATCTTTATGGGTTAAATTCTTGTAAAACCTACTTAAAGAGGTCTTCTTTTTTACACAAAATAAATCTTGTAAAGGACAAAGGTTTAGTTTAACCTTGGAAAAACTATAGTTATAAAGCTTTGATGAAAGATATATGCATGCCACTAGGGTTTACATGCATGGTATGCATCTAGGTGTATGTGAGTTAAGCCTAAGTTTGTTAGGCAGTTAGCTTTGCAGTTAGGCTGGGAACTTGTGTGCTATAAAATTAATGTATAACAACTTTATGAAAATAATAATATCTGACCATTTCTCTATATTTTTTGGATTCTAATATGGTATCTCTCGCTAAAGGTTATGGGGTTTCTTTTTCTTTATTATGATGCTTCTAAGTGGTCTGGATAAGTAGTTACTTCCATGGTTGATGTGCTTGGTGTAGGATTTTTCGTCACCGATCAAGATATATACAAATAAAAATTTGAAAGTCGTTATCGATGAGACAAACTTCCTTTTCTAGAAACAACAAGTTCTTCTCACGATTCGTAGTCATCGTTTCGAGAGACTACTAAATAGAGCTCTATCGATCCCATCAGAAATTATGGTGGATATGAATGGTGAATTAGTTTTCAACGAGGCATTTGAAGATTTCTTGGCACAGGACAGTGCCCTTTCCTCGTGGATTCTGTCCACAATCAGTGCTCCTCTATCACCTCAATTTGTTGGTGTTGAATCTAATGCGACTGTATGGAGTATAGTTGTGTAGTTTTTTGCAGACAAATCCATAATGAAGGTGATGAACTTGTATTAAAAGTTGTAGAATTTGAGGAAGGGTAATGATTATATATGTATCTATCTCACTTGTATTAAAGAAGTGTGCGATGCTCTAGCGTCGTATTGTATACCAATTTCTCATGTAGAACATATTGTTAGCATTTTAAAGGGTTTACTGAGAGAGTATCAATCTTTTATGGATGTGATAACCACCAGTCTAGAAACCCTTACTCTTGATCAAGTTTACTCTATGTTGGTGGATATAGAAACATAACTGACTGGTTTTGATTTTTAGGTTGAGAATTTCCCTATGAGTTCTAATGTTGCTCAGGGGAAGGCACTAACCAACTCAACTAGTTAGGCTAGTTCACGGATCACAAGCAATATCACTAAGCCTCGTGGTGGTCGATCGGGTAGTAGAGGTAGTGCTCGGCTACAATTCCAGTTGCATGGTAAGAATGGTCACTCGGTTAGCCGGTGTTGGTATCGTTTTGATCATGACTTTGTTGGTATTCTTGCTAATAATGCCCGATCGCAATACAAGGAATAGTCTAGTAGTGCTAACTATGTTAGCTTTGACAATGTTGGTTGTGCTTTCTATGTCAGTAGTGGTAAGAATGATGCTGCTCCATCACACACTAGTGGCGTGCCCCAAGTTAATATGGTTTCTTCTCCACATACTCAGTGGGTTGTTGATTCGGGCGCCACTCATCATGTGACACTCGATGGTTCTAACATTACTCATACGACTGGTCTTGATGGTGCAACTAATATCTTGGTTGGGAATAAAGTTTCTCTTGATGTAAATATGATCGATAACTCTATGTTGTGTTCGTCTTCTCAAGCCTTATTACTTATTGATTTGTTGAATGTGCCTACAATGATTATGTATTTTTTTATCGATGTCGAAGTTTGCTAGGGATAATCATGTGTTTTTCGAATTTCATGTCAATGAGTGTTATGTTTGTGATGAGGTCAATGTCAATATTCTTCGAGGAATCAAAGAGGTGGTCTCTATACGTTTGCTATGAATAGTAAACATAATACTTGTAATAAGGCAGAGGTCTATTTGATCATTGTATCCTGTAGTTCTTTTAAGCTTTGGCATAGACGATTAGGGCACCCAGTCCTTCATACTTTGAAATTTGTTTGTAATTCCATTGATCTAACATTCCAAGTAATATGAGTAACACTTGTGTTACCTGTTGTTTGGGTAAAAGCCATAAGTTACCATTTGTTGATTCCGCAATTATGTATGACGTGTCTTTCCAGCTTACATTCACTGACTTTTGGGTGCCTTCTCTTAATCCTTCATGTGGCTTTCGATATTATATTTCTTTTGTGGATGCATGTACAATGCTTACTTAGTTTTGTTTACTAAAAGATAAGTCCAAAATTTAGTTTTGTGTTTTGGTTGTTTCAAAGTATGGTCAAGACTTAGTTTTGCTTACCAGTCAAAGCTGTCCAAAGTGATTGGGGAGGCGAGTATAGGAACTAGTTGAATGAGTTGGCTAAGGAAGATGTTTTGCATAGAGTTATATGCCCTCATACTTCTGAGTAGAATAGGGTCGTTAAGAACAAGAACTATCACTTGGTTGAGTTTAGCTTTGGTTTGCTAGCCCAAGCGTCCATTTCGATTGCTTTTGATCGTATGCTATAACCAAAAAAACTCATCTTGTGAATAGATTACCACAAGGGTGTTAGGTAATATCTCTTTTGGGAAACTTTTTGGGAAGAAGCCAGACTACAAGGCTATGCGAGTTTTTGGTTGTAGATTTTTCACACTTGCGTGCGTTCCAATCGTATAAGTTTATTCCTTCTCAAATATACACATTTTTTTGGATAATCCTCAACATCAAGGGTTCCAATGCCTTGGCTCGTATGGATGTGAATTTATTTCTAGACATTTAAAGTTTGATGAACTCGTTTTTCCTTTTGTAGAGAAGAAAATAGTGTAAGGACAGTAGTGCTACACAGTCTCAACAGTCTGTAGTGCTTGAATATGTTATTGAGCTTCGCATGTTGTGTCATCAGGTGGTTGCATCATTGTAGGTAGTTGTTGACTCAAATAGCTCCGTTCATGGCTCTCCTCCAGTAAGTTCTATTTTATTCCAGGAGATGCAGTTGGTCCTTGATAACTTGTAAAAAGACTGTGTTTTATGTCTTTTTTACTTAAGTTATTGAGTGTCTAAAAGCCATTGATTTGGAATTTTAGATACATTTAGGACATGTGCATGTGGTGGATAAGTTTTGCCAATGCAAAGTTTATTTGGGTAATGTGATGCTACTAAGGAGAAAAGTTGTTTATTGGCTGTGATGATACAAGAAATGACTAAGGAAGAATTCATTTGTTGAGACAAATTAATTTGCTACGGCCTGAGGAACATAGAAAGAGTGAGGAACAAATTTTCTTGCCAAGGTGAGTTTTATCTTGCAAGTCTGATGAATCAGAAGACCAAATTGTTGACGTCGCTTAGCCAGCTGTCCAATCGATTTCACATGCAATCATGCCCTCATAAAAGAATTTGGGACCACTATCACTGTCATGTTATTCACGTAAAGGAGATGATACCAAGGGTATATAGGGAATTCCAATACTAAACCCTAGAAATTCCCACTATAAATACCCCATTATATCTCTCATAAGGGGCATTTTTGAAGAGAGAAGAATATACCCTGAAAAATAAGGTTGGAGTAAACGACGGTGGTAGTTCAGTTTTTCTGATATTCCCACTTGACCGTCCTTGGTTCCCTCCATAGTCAGGCTTCATTGGAACAACTACCAGCCCCTCAAGAGAGGTTGGTCACCGAAACAGTCATGGTGGTGGTCCAAATGTCATGGCAAAGCTCTGTTTTGGGAGTTTTTATTTCTTTGTTCTTTATTTTCATATCAATTAAGGGCTTGTACTTAAAGAATAAATTTTTGGATGATATTTACCATACCATAAACTATTTTATTTAGTGTTGGATGATGCTTCGATGATATTTTATTTGGATGTTAATGAATGATGAAGTTTGTTTATGTTAAGTTGTCTTGTTCATTATTTTAAACTTTTGCCTTGACACTGTAAGAGTTTTTAGAGATTACCTGGTGCCACGACAAAACATTCCTAGTCTCTGTAAGAGCTTTCGAGAGATTTCCATTTTCTAGGAGTTGATACCTAACATCGAGAACATCGAGAGAGTTAAATTTGATCTACGTGAATAAATGAACTGATTCGAGATGGTGAGGTTCTAATCCACCTTAGAGATAAGGAGAGGGTTTTATTCGACTAAAAAGGGTGAATGCTTGAGTATGATAGGATAAAAGTTACAGTTTACGCTGAGGAGTATTGGCACAATAACAGTTTGACAAACCAAGGGTTGCAGTTCACACTGAGTAGTATTGTCGTAGAAAAAGTTCTAGGAACACTCTAGTATATCCTATTGGGCAGCATAGGCATAACATAATAAATCATCCTAGACATAGAATAATTTATCGCCATAGCAGAGTCAACCCAAGTGCTCCGTTAAAAGTCTGATTGTGTGAGGGTTTTCAAAATATATTACACTTGATGTTTTTATTTGTTTTGACAACTTTTATTTGTTTACCTTTGCATATGTTATTTGCCTCGACCAAATTTCTGCTCACTTCACTTTATAATTTTTCTCGCCTCAATAATACTTTTCTATATGTTCATATCATTTGATATTGCTTGCTTTCCTATTTAGGAAAGAATTTTAGGATTAATTAGTGACACTTAGTTCTAGTTGTAGCAAACATCAAGAATTCCCATCAATCACTACAGAGACGATAACTCACTTACTACTATATTACTTACATCGATTGTGTATACTTGCACAGAGTTACGTGCCACAACACACACATTTACAAGCAATCAAGTTTTTGGCGTCGTTGTCAGGGATTGGCAACTAGAGGAATTTTGATAATTTTTTTCCATAGCAACGTTTAGTTTCTTGTCATATATTTTTAGTTAGTTATTTTATGTGTTTTTCTTTTCTTATTTTCTTTGTAGATTTGGCGTTGCATGACTAGAAGATCTACAGAGGAACCATTAGAACGTGCTTAGCATTGCAGAGGTAATATGAATCAACTATAATTTCAGGCTGATAACCCAATGGATGATCATGCAGATCATAATGTCGCGGCGAATAATATTCCCCAAAATACTGCAAGACCACGAGCGATACGAGATCACTTAAATCTTATTCTCGATGATCTCAATCTTAGAATCGTGGCACCAAAAATACAGGCAGCTCACTTTGAACTCAAACCGGTGATGTTCAACATGCTCAATTCTATCGTTCAGTTTGGAGGCTTGCCTAGAGAATATGCTAGACAACAAGGAGTGCACGAGAACATGCTGAAGTTGAAAATATTCCCTTACTATTTGCGCGACTGAGCGAAAGCTTAGCTAAGTGGAGTCCCTTTTGGCTCAATGGAATCTTGGGCTGACTTATGCAAAAAAAATTTGCTTCTATATAACCTGCCCAATATGAACACCCATTTCTGCAATGACATTGCAATTTTTCACCAAGGATATGATGAATCTATGTATGAGTTGTGGGACAAATATAAAAGTTTGCTTTAAAAGTGTACAAACCACGAATTCAATGACTGGACTTAAGTTGTCATGTTTTATAATGGAGTCAACGCACCTACTTGCATGATGTTGGATGCCTAGGCGAATGTCACACTGCTTGACAAATCACCCGAGGAAGCCTTTGATATCCTTGATCGTTTAGCCAACAATGACTATCAATTCCCGTATGCAAGACTTGGAACTGACAGAAAAGTGTCCGGGGCATATGAACTTGACATTAAGGATTCAGTTTCTGCCCAACTTTCTGCTATAACAAATATGTTGAAAATTTTGCAGCGTTCTAGCGAGGTGAAAGAAGTCAAGGCATCTAGCTTAGCTTGCATTATTTGTCATGGAAATCATCATGAGAGTGAATACCTAGAAAACCAGGAGTCCATCAACTTCTTGGGCAATTTTAATAGATGCAAAATAATCCTACTCTAATACATACAATCATGGATGGTGACAACATCCAGATTCTTATTGGGGTATTTAAGGGAACAACAACAACAATGCATACAATTTTATAGGCACAACAGAATGCTTCTGAACATTCAAGTTTACAGCATCAACAGATGCTTGGAAAAATAATAATAAGGTTTTGTATCATCCTCAAATCTAACTCCCTCGAAGCTTCACTACAATAATTTATGGCCTTGAAAAAAGATTTCGCTTCAACCAAGACCTGATATGAACACTCATCGATAATATAGAATCAAGGTGCTCTGTTATAAAGACAAGAAGCTCTAATACAAAGCCATAGTTCATCATTGAGAACATTGGAGAACCAAGTGAGCCAACTTGCTATGACACTACATTCTCGCCCACATAAAAGCCTCCTTATTGAGACTGAGGTCACTAAGCCTCATGGGCAGGAGCAATACAGTGTACTTACACTTAGTAAGTACCCAAATTAATCTTGATGACAAGTTTGGGGAAAGAAGCAAGAAATTTCTCGCCAAGGCACACATGAAGAACCAGAAGGTCAAGCTGAACATGCTGAACAAGAAGATTTGCTTGAGGAGCAGGAAAAGGACGAGGGGTTAACAAGTCAATCCAATAATGGCAAAAAATTTATTGCCAAGGAAAAAGTTTTACCTCCACTGCAACAGATGAAGTTAGACCTCCACCGCCTTTCCTCACCGATTGAAGAAGCATAATGACGAGATCCATTTATAAAGTTTGTTAATATCATCGACTAGATTTATATTAATGTTCCACTGCTCGAAGCCATTGATCAGATGCCTTCTTACACAAATTCTTGAAGGATATTGTCACAAAAAAAGAAGGTGGAAATAATAGAAAATGTTACCACGACAATAGAATATTGTTCAGTAATGAGTAAACTCCATCGAAACAAAAAGATCATGGCAGCTTTTTTATACCATGTTCCATTGGTGATAACTATGTTGGGAGAGCCTTTGTGACTTGGGTTCAAGCATAAACCTGATGCCCTAGTCCATATTATTTAAGCTTGGAATGAGTAATGCTCAACCAACCACCATGATTTTACAACTGGCTTATAGATCGCATGTTCGTCCAGAGGGAATAATTGATGATGTAATCGTTAAAGTGGACAAGTTTTCTTTTCGGTATATTTTCTTATTTTGGACTGTGAGGCCGATGAAAATGCACCTATTATTCTTGGGGTCCCTTCTTAGCCACTAGGCATCCTAATACTTGAGAAGTGAGAGTTAAAAATGGGTACCTGATCAAAGCGTTACTATCAATGTTTTCAACACTCTTAAATATGTCGATGATTATGAAGAATGCCATTGCATTGGAGACATGGAGCCAAATGAAGAAGATGGAACAAAACAATTTGGCCACGACAAAGTTTTACATTTGGACGAGTATGATACTTTGTGCCAGGATAATGTTCCTCATATAGAGGAGTGTAAAACTTTTCTCAACGGTAATTTTTTATAGTCAGAGGGACACAATAATTTTGGCCCAGACAATTTTTTTCAGGAAGAGGCATACAAAAATATTGCCTAGGCAACACTTGTTCGATTCCGACAAATGAAAGATTTGCTGAAGATAAAACAAATGCGGAGTCTAAGGATTGTTCATTGAGGAGTAACAATCTAGCTTACTGCAAGCTAGACCAGGTATGAGATTCAACCCCCTTGACTTTAATGAATTTATACCTCCAAAACCTTCGCTACAGCATGCACCTATCTTAGACCTTAAACCTTTTCCATCATATTTAAAATATGCTTATCTAGGTAGTGATGATACTTTTAGTTTAATTTCTTCTAGTCTAACCCGAGCAAGAGGGTAGTTTGTTGAATGTTTTGTCATAGCACAAAAAGCTCTCGAGTGGACTATGGTAGACTTGAAGGGAATTAACCCTACCATATGTATGCATAAGATCTAGCTAGATGAGTGTCATAACAATTATTTGTTACCCCAAATGAGACTCAATCCTATAATTAAAAAAAAGTGACGATAAAGGAAATCATCAAATGGCTCGATGTTAGGGTGATTTATCCCAATATCCGATAGCTCTTGGGTTAGTTTGGTTCAATGCATGCCAAAGAAGGGTGGCATGATCATCTTAAAGAATGAGAATGATGAGCTTCTTACTTGTATGGATTATAGAAAGCTCAATAAGGTGACAAAGAAAGATCATTTCCCCTTACATTGATCAAATGCTTGATCGGTTAGTAGACAATGTATTTTACTATTTATTGACGAATATTCTGAGTATAATCAGATCACCATAGCATATGAAGATTAAGAGAATACCACCTTTACTTGCCAGTATGGCACCTATGCCTTTTGGAGAATACCGTTTGGACTATGTAATGCCCCGACAACCTTTCAGAGGTGCATGTTAGCCATTTTTTCAGACATGGTGGAGGACTTCTTGGAAATATTTATGGATGATATTTCGTCTTGGGTGATAACTTGACTGATGCCAAGCAACTTATATAAAGTGTCGAAGTAATGTGATGAGTCCAACCTTGTGCTAAATTGGGATAATTGTCACTTCATGGTGATAGAAGGAATTATCTTGGGACACAAAATTTCTCACTAAGGCATCGAGGTTGATAAAGCCAAGGTGGAAGTAATTGAGAATCTACCTCCACCCACCATTATGAAGGGCATCAGTTTCCTAGAGGATGCATGATTCTACATGTGTTTCATCAAGGATTTTTCGAAGATTTCAAAGCGTTTTTGTTTGTTGCTTCAACAAAATAAACATTCGTGTTCAATGTGACTGCCTCAATGCCTTCACTGACTTGAAGAAAAACTTGCTTCGGCACCAATTATTGTTCAACCTAATTGGGACACCCCATTCGACTTAATGTACAACGCAAGTGACTACACTGTAGGGGCAGTGTTAGGGCAAAGAAAAGGTAAAATCTTCCATGTCATCTATTATGCAAGCTATACCCTTAATGATTCACAACTTAATTATACCACCACTGAAAAATAATTGCCTATCGTAGTATTCACTTTTGATAAGTTTAGAGCATGCCTTATAGGAACTAACGTCATTGTACATATTGATCATTCTGCCATTAAGTACGTAGTAATAAAAAAGATGCAAATCCTAGGCTTATTAGATGAGTACTCTTGCTACAAAATTTGATTTAGAGGTGAAGGATAGGAAATGTGAAAACCAAGTAGCAGATCACTTGTCTATTCTAGAGAACAAAAGTATTTGCCATGACATGAAGGATATTCAAGAGGATTTCCTGACGAGAAAATTTTATTTGCAGCGACAGTACCGTGTACGCTGACATAGTTAACTTTCTTGTTAGTGGTATTATTTCTCTAGATTTATCTAGTCAAGCCGAAAAATGTTTATACATGATGTACACCACTATTTTTTGGGATGAACCATTCTTATTCAAATAATGTGGTGATCAAATATTCCGGAGGTGTGTCCATAAAGAAGAACACAAAAAGATCCTTTTTCATTGCCATACATCCCCGTGTGGAGGGCACTTCGGTGGGATGAGGACTGCATCAAAAGTCCTCCAATTTGGATTCTATTGGTCCACCTTATTCAAGGATACACATGACTTTTATAATACATGTAATCGTTGCCAACGCATGGGGAATATATCGAAGAGAAATGAGATGCTATGGCAAAATATTTGGAAGTTGAACTTTTCGATGTATGGGGAATCGATTTTATAGGACCTTTCCCGTCATCTTTCGGTGATCTGTACATACTCTTGGTTGTGGATTATGTATCTAAATGCGTTGAGGTCGTGGAAACACCTTGAAATTACTCTAAAACTTTGTTGAAGTTCTTGTACAAAAATATTCACGAGTTTTGGAGCACCACAAGTAATTATCAGCGATGAAGGTACTCACTTTAACAATAAATAATTGCCAAGGCGTTGCAGCGATACAGGGTACACCATAAAATTGCCACAGCATACCATCCCCAGACTAATGGGTAGGTTGAGGTTTCCAACCGAGAAATCAAACAGATCTTTGAAAAGGTGGTCAACCTAAAACAGAAAGATTGGTCGCCAATACTCGATGAGGAACTGTGGGCATATCGAGCGACATTTAAAATGCCACTCGGGATGTCTCCATTCAAGTTAGTCTATGGAAAGGAATGTCACTTGCCTGTGGAACTATAACACAAGGCATACTGGGCCATCAAGAAACTTAATATGAATACGCAACTTGCTGGAGAAAGGCGATTGTTGGAACTAAACGAGATGGACGAATTTAGAGCTCAGGCGTATAAGAATGCCCTTCTTTACAAAGAAAAAAAAGTGGCACGACATAAAAATTTTACCTCGTTAATTTTTTCCAGGACAATAAGTATTGCTCTATAATTCAAGGCTCAAGTTGTTCCCATGCAAACTGAAGTCCAGGTGGTCAGTGCCTTTCATAGTAAATCAACTGCATAGCCACAACGCAATTGAAATCACAAAATTGGATGATGGGACTACTTTTAAGTTAAATGGTCAAAGACTAAAGGTGAACAATGGAGCACCAATCATGCGAGATTTCGGAGTCGCTACTTCATGACGCCCAAGAGTTTGCACCTCTTCCCTAAACAAATTTTGTTACGTAGGCAACATAATTTGCATTATGTACATAAATAATTTTCTTTATCTTATTATGCATGAGTTTTTTATTTTATTTTATTTTCTAATATTATATATTTTGGTTTTTATACACGTGGCAACATAGGGCTATAACCCATACATGGAGGAACATAAAACCCTAATAAAATTTTGGGCGGTACTTTTGAGAGGGAAAAATATTTTCCTTTAATTATTTATTCCTTTATATTCCATCATATATCTTTTCATTAATTACCCTAGCTTCCTTTTTCACTTTTTACTTATTTACCCTAGAAAACAACCCACTACCTACTATTTTCTCCAAAACCGCTATTCACTATTTCTCTTTCACTCACTTTCTTCTTCCCTTTTCTTTTGCCTTTGAATTTATATTTCCCCACTAACCTTGGTTGCTATCCAACATCCTTTTTCTCTCCATTACTCTGTAATGGTTCGATCCAAGTCAACCCTGGTGCTTCCACATCGTCCGCTGTTGCAACAAGTTTCCAGCGCTTTCAAAGTGCTGAGGCCGAGAACAAATTTAAGGCTTTATAGAAATGTCAAGTCTATCTAGAAAACGACTTTGTATTCCCTGAGGCCGAAGAGGAACCTTTCGGACCGGAGGTGATGACATCATCCGGAAACACAACTGGGAAAAATTTGCCCGGCACCCGAAAACAATGGCGCCAGCGCTGGTCCAGGAGTTTTATGCACATCTGGGAAACCCTTCCTAGCACTGTTTATGTTCAAGGGAAGTTCATCTGGTTCACTCCTCTGCCATCAACTGTTATTTTAAACTCAGTAAAGTTGAGAATTGCCATAATAAATTCCTTACCAAAGCCGAATCTGAAACTTATGATTATTTGTTGGAAGACCTATGTTTTGGATGGGAAAATTTGAAGGAAATGCCCTCAACCAGAAGCATGTAGATCTCAATGCTCTCAACCTGGTCACGAAGCTATGGAACCATTTTTTAAAGGGCAAGCTGATACCCACGTCTCACAATACCACTATGTTGTTATGGTGAGTAATGTTTCTCCATTCCATCATTTATGGATGATCGATTGAAGTGGGTGAAATTATTTTCAAACAGATCCATGAGTGCGCCAAACAGGCGAGAGGTAACTTACTTTTCTGAATCTAATTACTGCTTTTGCAGGAAGAAAAAGGTTCCATAAGAGCCGTTGGAAGAGTTCATCAAATCTAAGGAGGGCATCACCACGAAGAATGTGCATGATCTAATGAGTTTGACTATAATGCTCCGGGTGAGGGATTAGAGCAAAGTGCAAAATTTGTATTCGCGATGAGATAGCGGATGTGGTCACCAACACTCGAGAAACAAGGGAGCAGCTAGAACGATTGGAAGCTCACATGCAGACTTTCTTCAATTATGTTAAGGCCAGAGATGCACAATGAACGTATTCTTCAAATAACTGCTACCAGTTACCACTGAAGACCTACCGCCTTTTCATGAGGAACTATTGCACAAATTAGTACCACAAGCAGCAGCACATTTTTCACCTCGACACCAAACTTTTAGCTCGATTCCAGTTGATGTCACCCCCTTGCCACACATACCTCTCCAATCCACGAAGAAGGCAAGGGCCAGACGATGAGTACATCAGTTTGTCCTCTTCCTCTTCACAGCACACTCAGGAAATTCCGCCATAATTTTTTGAAGCCGAAGACTTTACCTCGACAACAATTTTATGAACCCATTGATGATCAGTCATCTACTGAACAAGCCCCATAGCTCTCAGATTTAAACAATGAACTATTGTTGCAACCGCAACTAGCTACCCTTACAAGCCCCATGTTGGACCGCCCCAACCGAGATGATTCCCCACCAGATAATCCTCCAGGACCCGACGCGTCTCAAACGCTCGACTGGCCATATTACCATGCCATCCCTATCATCTCTCACGTTAGAACACCAGATCTGCCAACCCTTCTCCTCTCAAAATACGTTGAACCCTTGCATCTAGCAGAACTACCCCACCACAATAAGGTACCATTTTACATTCGTATTTTCATCACATTTTAGAGTAATTACTTTACCTTTTCATGCATTGAGGAAATGCATCCTCGAGTTTGGGGGAGGTGTTGTGCTTCACATAGTTGTTTGCATTGATAATGATTGGTAGAAATAAAATTTTGGCATGGTTTGAGTAAGGTTAGGATAGTTGTTTGGAATAAGTTGAGGATGCCTGATGTGAAAGCAAATTTGTATTGCCTAGGCCAAAAGTATTTTACATGAGTGCTGAAGGATAGAACTGACCTTAGGACTTGTCTCTTTGTGATCCTATTAACACGATTATATGTTTTTCTCTGCTTAAGGTACTTAGAAATTTTAGGAAAGAACTTTGCGCATCGTGACATTAAATGATGAAAAGATTAAGTTGAACTCCTTATCGTGATGAATTGTGTTGAGTTATAAATAAATACTTTGGCATAACTATAGAGGGGAACTCCCTATGTGCGACGGAAAACCAAGCAACTCCCTTAAATAAATGGTTACATGCACATGAGTGAATGAAAGCAGTCATAAGATGACTCTACCTGACTATCTTAGGGGTGGAAGGTATACTCTATTTCACCTAGAGTGTGGGACTGTAGGCGTGATGAGTTGACTCCCCTCGAAGCAGTGAAAAAAAGTAGAAAAATATTTGAAGTTACATGTGGAATAAATAGGAGTGAAACTAAGCTTAATAAGTAATTATGCCTTGGAAATCTAAAAGAACTTACTTAGGAATTTTCTAATTCTATTAAGCATATACTAGATACAATCACACGCACACACTGTCAAAGGTCCTGACCTAGGGAAGGTACTTGACTTCTTATTCAGTCTAGCATGTTGAGGCCAAACTTATTACTGAGGGCTGAAATTTTAAACCACCTGATCGTCCTTACAGTTTTTTGTCGTGACAGTTTATTTTTCTACTGCTTATTATCCATTGCTTGAGGACAAGCAATAGCTTAAGTTTGGGGGTGTCATAACGTCGTAAAAAGACTGTGTTTTGTATCTTTTTACTTAAGTTATTGAGCATCTAAAAGTCATTGATTTAGCATTTTAGATGTATTTAGTTACATTTAGGACATATGTGCATGTGGTGTAAAGTTTTTCCAAGGCAAAGATTATTTGGATAATCTAATACTGCTGAGGAGAAATGTTGTTTGTTGGCTGATGGGAAATGACTAAGGAAATTCATTTACCGAGACAAATTAATTTGCTAGGGCCTAAGGAACATAGGAAGACGACTGTGAGGAACAAATTTTCTTCCCAAGGCGAGTTTTATCTTGTAAGTCTGACAAAGCACAAGACGAAACTGTTGATGTCACTTGCCAAGCTGTCCAATCAATTTCACATGCAATCATGCCCTCATAAAGAATTTAGGACCACAACCAGCTGTCATGTTATTCACGCAAAGGAGATGAAACCAAGGGTATACAGGGAATTTCCAATGGCACTAAACCTAGAAATTCTCATTATAAATACCCCATTATATCTTTATAAGGGGGATTTTTGGAGAGAGAAGAATATACCCTGAAAGAAGCTTGGAGTAAGCGGTGGCAATAGTTCACTTTTTCTACCGTTCCCACTCGATTGTCCTTGGTGCCCTCCATAGCCGGGCTCCATTGGAGTGGCGGCCAGGTCCTATAGAGAGGTTGATCACCGGAGCAATCATGCTGGTGGTCCAAATGTCACGGTAAAGCTCTGTTTTGGGAGTTTTCTTCCTTTTGTTCTTTATTTTTATATCAATTAAGGGTTTGTACTTAAATACTAAATTTTGGGATGATATTTACCACACCATAAAATGTTTTACTTAATGTTGGATGATTTTTTATTTGAATGTTAATGAATGATGAAGTTTGTTTATGCTAAGTGTTGTCTTGTTCATTGTTTTAAACTTTTTTCTTGACATTGTAAGAGCTTTTGAGAGATTGACTGCTGCCACGACAAAACATTCCTAGTCTCTGTAAGAGCTTTCGGAGATTGCCATTTTCTAAGAGTTGAAACCTAATATCGAGAGAGCTAGATTTGATCTACGTGAACAAAAAATTAATCCAGGATGGTGAGGTTCTAATTTGCATTAGAGATAAGGAGAGGGTTTCATTCAACTAAAAAGAGTGAATGTTTGAGTATGATAGGCTAAAAGTTACAGTTTACGCTAAGGAGTACTGCTACAACAACAGTTTGACAACCAAGGGTTGTAGTTCAAGTTAAGTATTATTGTTGTAGCAAAAGTTCTAGGATTAATTAGTGTACCTTGTTGGGCAGCATAGGCATAGCATACTAAATTATCCTAGACATAGAATAATTTATCGCCATAGCATAGTTAACCTCGGTGCTCTATTAAAAGTCTGATTGTGTGAGATTTTTTAGAATATATTACACTCAATATTTTATTTACTTTGACAACTTTTATTTGTTTACCTTTGCATATGTTATTTGCCTCAACCAAACTTTCAACTAACTTCTCTTTATAATTTTTCTCGCCTCGACAATACTTTTCCATCTGTTCATATCATTTGTATTGCTTTCTTTTTTTTTAGACAAGAACTTTAGGATTAATTAGTGACACTTAGTTCTAGTTGTAGCAAACATCAAGAATTCCCACCAATCCATATGGAGACGATAACTTACTATTATATTACTTGCATTGATTGTGTATACTTGCATAGATTGCGTGCCGCAACGCACATATTTACATGCGATCAGTTCTCCTGGTGTTGATGTGCCTGCTGTAGTTAATTCCCTAGCTCTTAGAACAATGCACAGTGATGTAAATGGTGCTGCTGGAGTTGTTGAAGAATCGAGTGATAACAATAATTTGCATGTTACTAATAAGCACCACATGCTTAAAGGAGCAAGTATGGTGTTTCAAGCCGATAGTGCTCATGACTGAGTTGGATGTTATTGTTCTTATTGATATACATCAGGCCATGAAGTCCTGTAAACGGAAAGCTATTGTTCGTGATGAGTTAGTTGCTCTTCAATGAAACGATACATGGACATTGGTGAAATTGCCTGCTGGACAAACTGCAGTTGGCTGCAAATAGTTGTTCAAGCTGAAATGAAATCATGATGACATTATACATCGATACAAGGCGCGTCTAGTTGCCAAGGGGTTTTCTTAGGTGCCAAGCCAAGATTTCACAGAGACTTTCAATCCAGTGGTTAAGTTTCCAACCTTGAATATTATTTTTTTTCTCTTATTGTCGTGAATGAATTGCCCTTGAAACAGGTAGATGTTAACAACGCATTCCTGCATGGTGATTTGGATGAAGATGTTTTCATGCAACAACCACCTGGGTTCGAAAAATTTGGCAGGAACCCTAGACCTACTGATTGGTTTTTTTACACCCCCAAAGTTGCTCTGTGTGTGGAGCATTTGCTGATACATTGGGGAGGATGCATTAACAATCGCCGTTCAATGTATGGGTTTGTGTGCTTGTTGGCAATATGTAGTCGTGAATGCAAAAAAACAAAAGGTTGTGTCAAGGTCAACCATGGAGGTCGAGTATCGAAGTCTTGTTGATGCGGCTACTGAAGTCACCTGGGTGATGCGCTGCTGTCTGATCTTGGAGTGGTACAGCACGAGCAACCGATCATTTGGTGTGATATTACTAGCGTGATTGCATTGAGTAAATCCAGTTCATCACACTCAGTTAAAGCTAGTGGACTTGGATGTTCATTTTGTGAGAGAAAAATAACATGTAATCGATTGTGTGTTAGCTATGTTCCTACCTCTCATCAAGTAGCAATGAATCCTTTGTCCAAAGCAGTTTTTTGTTGTTTTTCATGAAGGGTTAATGTTTGTTTGCTGAAGGAAGGAGAAAATAAGCAGGGAGAATGTTGAAAGATAATATGCATGCACACTAGGTTCCGTGCATGGTATGTGTCTCGGTGTATATGAGCTAAACCTAGGTTTGTTAGGTTGTTAGCTTTATAGTTAGGCCATTAGATCTAACAGTATGGGAATTTGAGTGTTATAAAATTAATGTACAACAGCTTTATGAAAATAATCTGCTCATTTTCTCCATATTTCTTGGATTCTAATAAGCTTACACCTTATCCTAGAAATGTAGAACTAATTAGTGAATTTTTTTAGACATCTTAGTGGATGTAGACTTGGTTAGAAGTCGAACCACTATAAATCGTTGTACAAATTTCTTATCTTTTATTGCTTCCGCTAAATTCTAAGTCAATTTGCCCCTTTACCTTATTTCAATTGATCCATAGAACCTCAATAAACCATGAAATTTTTTTTTCCAAAAGAAAACTTCTTCCGGTGCCTTTTTAATATTCTCATATGTTATTCTTATATCAATTTTTATCCTCCGTTTACTCAACTCCCTAATACATCATCAAAACTCTAATGTTACTAAAAAAAAAAAACCAACAATAAAATATTTTAAAATTTTCCAATAAAAAGAAGTAGAAAAAGACTGTTCAGCCTGAAAGAGAGGAGTGGGCGAACAAGTTAAAGAACTTGTGAAGACTCTACGCTAAGACAACACAACGTGACGTGTGAATTTTATACTACCATATATTTAATATGGATTTAGGCCCACATCACTTCTCTCACGTACTGACAATACTCTATGTTACTATCTGATAATATCATTATTGCATTAAACCCAACAAAATCATCAATAAGAAACATTAATTCATATTTGTTTATGCATCTTAAACCGAAAATTAATTTATAAATTGGGAGGCAACTCTACTAAACATAGATGATCGAGGAACAAATGTTTTTCTTTAAAAATTTTAAACTATTAGATATTTTAGATATTTTATTTGTATTCTTTATTTAAAAATTTGTTTCAATTTTTTAAAGATTTGGCTCTCTTAATATAAATATTACGTATGAAAAATGGTTTTGGGGAATGATAAACCAAATGCATAACTTTACCACTAAAGCTTTCAATTATATGGAATGGATAAGTTTGTGTATGTTAAAAGTGGATTGAAAAAAAAGTTTTGGATCATTTAGAGTTAGTTAATCTAAATTTTAATTATTTCTAATTTGCATTATTTTAAATTCAAGTCAATTAAGTTAAGGATTGAACTTTATAACTTGAATCATACTATTCAAATATTTCAGTATATATTTTTATTTATTTTTAAGTTCACTTAATGTAAAATAAGTCCAAATTATATCTTAAGTTAATTTTAGTAGCTTAAAGAATTTTTCATTAAAAATATATCTATCCTCTGTTATGCTTTTAGTGTCTAACGTTTTCTCTGTTATACTTTTATGTGCCTAAACAATAACAGTCATTAAAAAAATTGTTAGGAGACACGTTTCATGTTTATATTCGACTTAATGAAAAATAAGTGCCCAAACTATACTCTAAATTAACTTTAGGTACCTAAAGAATGTTTAGTTAAAATATGTCTAATATTTCCGACGTTACACTTTTAGATGCCTAGTTGTAACGACATTTAAATTTGCTCATTTTTGATATGTATCACGTTCATAACTTAAAAAACATCATTTAAAAAAAATTAAAAACAAAATCTACCCTCCCACCTGTGCAAAATTCCCCCCCATTCAAAACTCCCTCCATTGTCTCCATAAATATGTAAAGTTAATTTAGGCTGAGAATGATAAATTTGGAATTAGGGTTAGGGATGTAGATATTAAGTTTAGGTTAAGTTTTGGATTTATGAATTTAAGGAGATTGGGATGACAACAGAGGTATGGTCGACAATGGATGTCTGACGACGGTGAGTGACCGTTCGAAGATGGTGAAGGAGGCCGGTGATGGCCAACGACATTTTGTAATTAGGTTGAAATGAGAGATTTTAGGTGGTATGTTTTTTTAATTTTAGAAAAATTGATTTTTTTTGTAATTAATAAGGTTGAAGTAAAAATAAGTGTCCACACTATACTAAAGTTAATTTTAGGTGTCTAAAGATTTTTCGTTAAAAAATGAGTCTAACGTTTCCAACAAAATTTTGAAATTTTATATGCCTGACACGTGTCACTTAACGATCGAATTTAACGGCATGCACCTAAAAGTGTAACGTCAGAAACGTTAGACACATATTTTTAACGAAAAATTCTTTAGACACATAAAGTTAACTTTGGGTATGGTTTCGACACTTATTTTTGCATTAAGCCAATTAATAACATTATTAAGTTTTTTAAAAATTTTAAAAATATAAACATGGCACGTGTCATTTACGTTTTTTACAGTCGTTATAGTCTGCACCTAAAAGTGTAACGTCGCAAACATTAGACATCTATTCTTATCGAAAATTCTTTAGACACCTAAAGCTAACTTAGAATATAATTTAGACGCTTATTTTTATATTAATTCTTTTAAGTTTGAACTATTTTAAATTCATATTATTTAAATTTTAAATCGATTTATATTTTAGATAAATAATTAAATTATTAATTATTTTCACATTAATTGAATCAGATTTGGATCATAATTTATATTGGTGTGTGTAGAGAACCCCGGTACTTGAACATTAACATCCTTTATCAACCTAATTAATGAGAAAAAGGTTAGCTGAGAATAGAGTTATGGGACATACAGCCTTTGCCTTTGCCACTCAAAATTATAATGATGATAAATTTCAAATTTCATCACTAAACTTTACTCTCTCTCCTATATTATTCATTGGACTTTAAAATTTTTTAATTTTCTCACTGAACTTAATACATTGATTTTTTGGTCATTCATTCGTTAATAGTTAACGACATCATTTTTAAAAATCAAATTAACCAAAACGACGAAGTTTTACATCTATATAACATCCCTTTTATAATGTCCTTGGTGAGAAAATGACTAAGTGACAAAAAACTCAAATATATTAAGTTAGTTAAGAAATTGAAAAGATTCAAATATATGAAATAAGAAAGAAAGTAAAGTTCAGTTACCAAATTTGTAATTTACCCTTATAATAATTGATAAAGATTCTTTGTGAAAGAACTTGTTGAGATTTTTAGTAGGTTTTCTTTCTAAAATAGTGCCTTATTCCCTCCACATTCACAATTGATAAGATTCTTCCCCAACTTCAATCAAATACATCTAGTATAGTCTAAAATACAACTAGTTAATATAAAGTTTAAAAATTATAAATTAGTTGTAACTGAAAATTAGATTAGTTCATATAAGTGTAACATATGATACATAGGGTCTCAAAATTGGATGACTCACATGAATGTCATTCAAGTCCATTCATGTACAATCTTTGTGTCCTAACGATATTTTCGTTCGAAAAGAAAATAAATTTTCATTTAGTTCTCGAGAAAGTGACAAGAAAGTCGCAAACAAAGATTATGATTGCATTTTTAATCGCTTTCCATGATGAATTTTTGTAAACAAACCTCGTAGATCCCCATAATTATCCTTATTATAAATATTTTAGGGGTTTTATTTTAAAAAGTAGCACAAGTCCTACACTTTTGGGACGGGCCTACAGAAATGTTACCAAAAGAATATCTTTTTAGGTTGGATATGATAACATTTTAAGTTGAAATCCAAAAGAATTCCTCATAATATTTTCTATTGATACAAAAAAATGTTACCAATTGTATAGTTTTTTAATTGTAAACCCAAAACCCGTCGCAATATAATTTTTTCGATTGTAATCGAAAATATTATAAATTTATAATTTTTTAAAAATTAAATCGGATAACATTTAAATTAAAAATCATCTTAAATTAACCTTAAATTAATCTTCTCCACATTATAACTACCCAATACATCCCCTCCACACGTAGCATTACCATGCACAAGTTTTTGTAATTTTCTCCTTATCTTAAACCATTTCACGACTAGTATGTTGTGATTGGGAACAAAAGTTTCGAGGTTCAATAGACCAAATCCCACGATGAAAAATGTGAAAGAATGATCTAATTGTGGCCGGGGAAGGGAAAGTCATTGAAACTAACCTTTTTGCAGCTTTATTTGGGACCCTAAATAAAAGTACTATAACAGTAATTTTGCTGTGAGATAAATTAATTTAAGATTAAAAATAATTTTTAAGGAGTAATAGAAAATTTGATAAAAATCATACTATTTTAAGTTAAAATTAAAATCATTATCGTTTTTTTAACCATAAATTATACTACCGCTATTTAGATTTTCCTCAATACAATGATACCAGAGACTAAGGCCAATTCTGATTGGAAAATTACGGTCCGTTTCAATTTTAAACCCACCAATAAAATTTAATTATTTATTAAAAATCCATGAATTAATTAACGACGTATTCAATTTATTATATCAAGTTACAAATCTAGTGCAGTGAATAAGTTGTCAAAAAGAATCATATAGGTGCCAAGATTCTCTAGAATATATGATTAAAATTTTTCGATTAATATTAACATCGAGGTGATTTAATAGGATGTTATATTAAATTTCTTAAAAAAAATTAAAAATTCAAATTCTAACATTTAAAAAAAACAACTTAAATTGGGAAGGTCCCACATATCACTATAATAACCATCCCTGATAATTATATTAAAAAATGTTCAATTAAAACATATTCAATACTTGTAAAAGTATCGGTATTTTGGACTCCATTATTTTTCTAAGTCATTTAGGCCCCGTTTGGTTAACGGATTAAAACATTCTTGGGAGGAATTTTTTTTTCCCATTTAAGATACCCACGTTTGTATGGTTATTATTCCCAAGTGAGGGTAAACATTGAATATCAATAGTGGTTTTTTCCCTGTTTTACTGAGAATATCAATCTCCCATCTCCTTAGGTATTTGTTTATTTCCGTCCTCTATTGGCTAAATTACCCCTCCCCGTTCGCTTGCTTTGGCTGAAAGAAAGTATTCTTCTTCTTCGATTTGGCGAGAGTTGTTAGGAGGAGCTGTCTCTTGCTCCAACGAACTTCTTCTATGTTACTGTATCTGCTAATCTCTTGCCAGGTTCGTCTCTCTCTCCCTATTTGAATAATGTTCTTGCTCAAGGGATGAATTTAAAGAAGAAACATGAGGTATCTATATTGCTCAATTTTGGAATTGTAGTCATCTCTTTTTACCATAAACAATGATTTCTTTATGTTACATGTTCTGCACAAGAGCAGATAATATATATGAGGTTACTTTATTTTTGTGGCGAACAGGTGGAAGTTCTATCATCTACTGTTAGTTCTGTTGCAAGTTCTGTGAGAGCTAATGCAGTAATAGATGTTGGTCCCGGTCAGGTGACATTCCTCTCTTGATTCTTCACCTCCCGAAGTTTTTCCTTTTCTACTTTCTATTTGGATGATGCTGAATTTGTGGTTGAGACCGTTTAACCGACGTTAATGGAATGGAATAAAACTTGACATAGCTCAGAATCTAGCAGCAAGTTGATGCAACCTAAAATTTAATCAAACTGATTGGCCTGTTTTTTTTAATCAATATGGACTTAATGGGTAATGCCTATATTTTACTAGGTTTATTAGAATCTTGAATGGGACTGCTTTGTGAAGGGCATCACTTTTTTGTAACTATTGTTGCTTGTTATTTCCGTGTTTGAGTTAAAGAGGATAAGGACATGGGTTGGTTCTTGATTTGCGATTTTCTCCCTTCTTTTATGTTAGCAACTTAACCATGACCTATCACAACTGTACCAACATTTACATGTTGGCTTTAGTCTTACTCTTGCATTTACTGAACTGCCTGGCAATTGCATGGTCGTACTTTAACTAGATTTTGTGACAACTATTTCGGTGATCCCAAGTATTTTATCTTTATAAACTCAAGCCTTTGACAAAACCACTCCAAACTTGAAGGCAAGGAAAACATATATCATATCCTTTTTAAAGTCATGTTCTTGCTCTGACGGTGATATCAGTCTCACTTAATTATTTGGCAATAGCATTTTGGTGACCTCTTTATTGCAACTCAAATACCGATGTTTCTGAGCATCGTATTACTTGACCTTCACATCCCTAGTTTTGGACCTCCCATTAGGATCTGCGCCCTTTGATGACTCCAGGGAGCAAAAAAGTGATTGTCCTACAACCTGCTTCTCACATCAGCTAATTCTGCTTGTTAGTTATTCTTACACACATGGTACAAACCTACAAGGTACACAAATAGAGGTAGACAAAAATATCTATGTATGCAAGTATATTTTGTTCTCTTGCATATCTTCATACTTACCTTTAACACTGCTTCAATAATGTTTAGTTGACATGTATTGGAATTATGTTTTAGGACATTTTGAGTTTCACATGGAATATTTGGATGTTTTTGTTCCCTTTGTTTCTTCACAGTAACATTGTCTGCTGATTAACATGGTTTTTTAGGGTTATCTTGCACAACCCCTCTGTTCCCTTATATGTTTTCATGCTGTTATTTACTTCACTTGAAGCTATAGACATGATTCTTTCTATTGATTAACATGATTTTCCAGGGTTATCTTGCACAAGTCCTTGCCATCGAGTACCAGCATTCTGTTGTTGCAATAGATGCGTGTTCCCATCATGGAAAGGTTATGAATGCTCGTGCAGAGCGAATTAAGAAGCATTACATGGCTTAGATGCATAAACTTGGGTATGTTAGGGAGTCAACTTCCTTTATTTTTTTAACATTTGCGTGGATTTCATTGTCACAATTACACTTTCAAGTTAATTGAACCTCTACTTTGACAAGCCTTGCACTTGTTGACAGATTGCACATTTTTCTGTTAAATAAGTAAAAAAAAGATTAAAAGTGCCCCCAAACAATTACATGCAACATAATGTCCCAGGAAACATTGAAATCCTTGACCACCTTGTCGCCGCATGAAGCTGATGTTGAGCAGCCAAAATCAATTGAGCAAGATCTTGAACTTGGTTGGCAGTCAATGGAGTTCCTTAGTTCTAGCTGGCCTTCATGCTTGCGGAGATCTCTCAGTAACAATGCTCAAGTAAATGTCAAATTATATTTGTAAGCTATTATTTTCCCTAGCCTTACTACTTGGATGAATGATGATAATTGTAGAAGCCATCTTAAGTCTATATATTAAAATTGTGCATTCAAATGTAATAGATTGAACATGGAAACACAATATGGGTGCAAGACTACACAGACACAAGGACACAAGATTGCTAAAACATTAGGATACTGGTATAACAAGACATGGAGTTAAAAATAATTTTAATAATAAAGGATAAAAATAATGTCAAATTAGGAAACATAGAACTTTTAAATTTGGAAACTTTAGGGATAGAGATGTCATTGTTGGCTGGAGCATTTGATACGGGAACTGCAGTGTTGAGGCCTTGAAGTTTTGACAGCAGGTGAGTCACTGCAGTGCCTTTGCTTCAAAATGCTAGGGATTATTGTAGGACTGCTGCAATGCCCTGCTCCAAACTCTTGCTTTGTGTTCCATTTCACTCCCAAATGTTGCCATTTGAACCCGGTTACCTAAGTCCTCTTCACTTGAGTTGTAAGGATCTATGCGGTCACAAATTTTCATCATTTAATCTGATTTGACTCGGTTTTAGTATCCTAAACAAAATCAACCATTTACTTGAGTTTTTGCTCAGAATTAAAGCAACAATAATGTGAAGACTACAAAACCCAACTATAAATAAATAAAATTAAACCTCAAGAACTTAGCTCATATTTAGCTCAAACTAAGATTAAATAACTCTCTAGAGTTATCAAGTACTTGTTTCAAGCATCTTTTTGGTGCTTCATAGCAACCCTCAAAGAACAATGTCAACGATCATTCTCAAGTTGTGTGGTGATAATTGCAATGAAACAATAACATGCATAGTTATTGCTCAATGTTCATTGTTTGATTGCTTAATAAAAACAAATAACGATCTTACTTATTTGAATTATGTTTTTGTAATATAATTCATGAGATAAATAACAATGATAAAGTATGCAAATTAAGTATAACTATAAAAGATAAATAAATTTATTGTATATAGAAGATATAATAAATATTATCTTAGAGAACAAAAATAATTTACATCTTTTTATTATTATGAATATATATGATAAATTATTGTATATAGAAGAATGTAAACCTTGTCGATTAAAAAATACAAGAAACCTCCCAGTGAATGCATCACGTATGAACCGAAGCTAGTTTCCACAATGTAAACATTTAATTAAATGTTGATGTAAAATTTTAATTATTTTTACATAAATTATGTAAATTTAATATTAATATTAATTAAAATAAATATAATATATTTAAATAATCAGTATATATTATCGATGAATTTTTATATAAATATTTAGAATTTCACTTATTAAAAAATATAGAACAAGGACAATTTGGTAAAATATACATTCCAGTAATCTTTTATTCCTTCAACCAAACATTGTAATCTTACATTCATGACAAACAAACCAAACACAATAATGTAACATTCCCAGTAATGTGTTAGGTAATTTTACATTCCGGTAATCTTATTTCCGGAAGTAATTTTATATTCCGTGAACCAAAGACACCTTTAAATTAATCATTCATCGTCTTAAATCAAGAGAGGGAGAGAGAAAAAAGGTTTATTTTAGTGTTTAAAAATGGAGAAAAAAGCTTTCCCATAAGATTTCTAAACCCTCCTCCCCCTCCACCTCCCAGAACCTTACCCAGGCGCAGCTGCCACCTCCGCCTCTGAATCCTAGCCAAAGAACTCTCCAGCCTCAACAGCACCAGCCACCTGTCTACAGCAACGACAAAAACGACTTCATGGATGTCGTACAGAAGCTGACCGGTTCACCGGCTCATGAGCGGTTTTCTACTCCGCCCCTAATCCAACACCCCAAACCGCAAAGCTCCCAACTCCAGAGGATCCGACCTCCTCCGTTGGTTCACGTTACCAACCGTCCTCCCCCATGGTGAATTGCGCAGTCCCCAATATGAACCCCTTCGGTGGCTCCACTGCTAATACCTTCATCAATCAAAGGCCACCTGCTACGGCGCCTCTTTCGCCGCTCCCTATTTCCCCCGCTGTTCACGCGGCGGCCGAATCGCCGGTCTCTACCTATATGCAATACTTACAAAACTCTACACCCACCGCTGCTGATCCCAACCCAAAACAATTCGCAGGGTTCCCACCTTTGGCCCTACTCGTTTCACACCCGTTGGAACAACGTGACCGCCCCACAACAGAAACCGCCGCAACAGTCACAGGTACCATCATCACCATACCATTCGAGTGCCTGAATTTCCCACGGTCATCGTACGTTTCGCTATTTTATCCGAATTCGGGTCAGTTAGGATTCCCACTTTCACGACGGTGCCCGTGCCGAGCCCAAAATGGCCAAGTCTTTGATAAATTTTAGGCATCTTGTACATGGTTAGGGGTGGTGGATGATTTTATTCAATTGGCAATAGTCAGATAAAGATAAAAATTTGTCTCACTCTGGTCGGTTAGAGTTACAAGCTTGTTTCTGGGTTTCCCCCCCTTTTTTTAATGTAAAACAGAAACTTGAAACTATGTTCATCTTGCTATATATATATATATATATATATGATGTTTTTATCTGCTATCTTGTTTTAGCTATCAGTGAATCCCAATTCTGTTGGTCAATCATTGGATTAGCTGTTTGTTTCTGTTATTAATTGTTGTAGATGGATTTATTCTTAGATTTGAAGGAATTTATAGTAGGAATTGTAAGGATTGAAAATTGGATATGATCTGATGAACTTTGACTGTGTTTTTAATATGTATTTGTGTTACTAAAACAGTTGACTTTTTATGAATGTATTGGATTGGAGAACAATCCCAAGACTTTTCTTCCAAGTTGAGGGGAAATCTAAGGATTCGCATATAATTTAAGTTTAAAAAATAACGATTTTAGAAGTTAATTGAAAATATGATAAAAATAATAAAAATTATAATTTTAGGTTAAGTGTAATCTAAAATATTAGATTTTTTACTAATATTTTTATTGAACAGAAAATATTACATTTTCATAATATTTTTATTAGCAACCGAAAATATTACATTCTTCGTAATATTTTAAATTCAACCGAAAATATCAAAAAAAATGAAACATTTTAGATTACGCTAAACCTAAAATATTATGTTTTTTTTCACATTTTCAATTACATCTCAAAGTTATCATTTTTTAACTTTAAATTAAACTATTGAACAATAGAACTATTCTCAATTTGAGCCTGGGTTGTCTTTGGTCTTCAATGTGCTTTCACGCTTCTCTTCCGGGTAAATGTTATTGTGTACTTAATTTAAAGAATTTGATTAGTTAACTAAACCCATTTGATTGCAAACATCACCACACCATAGTTAATTGCTTATTCTCACTTCTATCAATTCATTCTATCAAGCTAAGTAGATTTTGTTATTGTGTTTATAAGGTAAAATTATTTTTGATTATATTATATTATTTTATATTTAATTATTTGAACAAATTTTATTGTACTAATTTTTTTATATTATTTTTTACGGTTGTAAAATTTGAAAGTGGGATCATACCTCGAGACATTTTACCGATACGGTAACAATATGAAATTGTGTTATTTAAATTATTGTGAAAATTTTCAAATTTTTTGGATTAGTTTATATTTTAATTCATATACTATTTATTTAATTAGGCGTATTTCAGATATAAGATTCTCGATCTTTCAAAGTCTCAAAATGACGCGTATTTCAGCTATTGTTTATTATTATGGAGAAATTCGGGAATAAGAAATCGGCGTCGTCTTCGTATCAAATCATTTTGTCATAATATCCTTCACGAGAAACATCCCTCTTGAGGAGCTGATCACTAAAATTTCAAGGAAGGTTCATGTTGGAAGTACTAGAAGACTGTCCTCACTTCAATACAAATTTCCAACCACAATATTATGTTAAATTATCATCGCTCGAACTCTCCAACGATGATGATGTTGCTATGATGGTTGACTTTTAGAATCAATATTCAGACACACCGATACACAAATGTATGCGACATTTGTTGAAGTGTTTGCGGTTCATGGTATGTCATTATACTCCCACTATGGGCTGGTTCAACAAGCTGATCAAGTTGACAACCCGACTCAAGTAATGTGCAATATTTTAACTCGTTAATAGGAAATCCACATCATGGTTCCATCATATCGAGTTCAATGGGGAGACATTCATCATCAACTTTTTACGATCTGTACCGAGGTGGCTCCACTAAAAATCCGTATGGCAACATCCTTTCCAGTTCAAGGGGAATGCATTCATCTCTGTTGGGATTCGATGAAGCTCAAATGAACAACCAAATAATTTTCCAAGAGGAGGTGAATTGGATTTTTGAGTTTAGGGAGTAAAGAGTATAAATATGAAACAATTTGCACAAGGATTTATATTGGTTCGACTTCTCAACCAATTCTACATCCACTACCTAAGCTCCTCACTTAGGATTTTCTAACAAATTCACTAATTTGTTCTTTCTTTTTCCAGGAAAAAAGATAACATTTACAACTCCCTAGCTTTTCAATGGGCTAGAACCAATCCCTTTACAAAGGTTAAAAGATGTAAACAAGAAAAACATCTCAAAAGGAAGGTTTTTAAAATATTAAGCTCACTAAAACACTAATATTTACAAGATAAAGGAAAATAAGAATGAAAAGCTCTTCTATTGTGTTTGATTATTTGGATAGGTGTTCTAACCTTCTTCAAGTGTTCTCAACTTGTTTTTATATGTTCGAATGAGTTTGTGGTCATTTCTAGTAGTTGGGGATGTTTTTGGAGCCATTGGGGATTAATTTTCTACAAATAAAACTGCCCAGGACAGGGAGTATCGATACTCCTTTAATGAGTATCGATACTACCTTTGTAATATTTAATAAACTATCCGTTAAAATGTGGGGCTTGACCAGTATCGATACTATTCTTCATGGTATCGATACCACTGTGTAAAGTAGTATCAGTACCCTTGAGTATATGTACCTATTTTGCTTTCTGGAATTTGAGCAATTTGGAAAACAACAGGTAGTATCGATACTACCTAGAGAGTATCGATACGTCTCTTACCTTTGGTATCGGTACCACATGAACAATATCAATATTGTTCATGTAGTATCGATATTGTAAGAACAATATTGGTATTACGTACCTAGAAAACTATTTTGTACTCAAATTATAGTTTAATGGACTTTGAATTATTTTTGAAAACTTTGAATAAATTCAATCAAGTCCAAAAACATTTTGCCCTAATTTGTTATATCAAAATATTATAAAACATATTTCAACAATCTTCCCCTTTTGATATAACAAAACATTTGAAAATTTGGTTTGGTAAAACTCCCTCTTAATAAAAAATTTCGTTAAAAACATAAATATTTGGAAAATACTAAAGCTCCCCTTTTTTCATTGAGAAATTGAATTTTTCAAACCTATACTTCTCCCCCTTTTTATTATATAAAAAATAATTCAAATTTAATGTTTCAAAACAACAATGGAGAGTAAATAAGAATTTTAGCATAAAATTATTTGAAAGAAATCAAAGCTCACCCTCAATAAAAGCATTCTAAACAAAAATTTGACTTTAAAAGCTTGACACTTAAAAGACATTGAATTTCAACAAAGATTAACAAACATGTTAGTAGCACATTAAATTCAATATATCCAAGTCTAATATACTTTATGCAAAACCAATTTTTGTATTTAAGTGCATGTGCATAAAGTTATCCAAAAATATTATGCATTTGAAAAATTGATATCAATTGTTAGAGAGATGTCATTTGCAATAAATCACATGCATAAACATTTAAATTAAGGTCAAAATTAAAATTTGTAAAAACAAAGTATTAAAACCAATTTTGACCAAAATTCATTATGATGAACAAATATTTATGAAAAATCATTACAACTTTAGAAAATGTTCATCACAACACTTTTTAACATACATGAGATAGAAAACATAAAATTATTTAAAATCAAAACTCGTGCATGCTTAAACTAAATGAGCGACCAATTATGGAAGATAATCAAAATAAGCTTAAAGGTTACAAATTGTTTCAACAATCTTCCCCTTTTGATATAACAAAACATTTGAAATTTGTTTTGGTAAAACTCCCTCTTAATAAAATATTCCGTTAAAAACATAAATATTTGGAAAATACTAAAGCTCCCCTTTTTTCATTGAGAAATTGAATTTTTCAAACCTATACTTCTCCCCCTTTTTATTATAAAAAATAATTCAAATTTAATGTTTCAAAACAACAATGGAGAGTAAATAAGAATTTTAGCATAAAATTATTTGAAAGAAATCAAAGCTCACCCTCAATAAAAGCACTCTAAACAAAAATTTGACTTTAAAAGCTTGACACTTAAAACACATTGAATTTCAAAAAAGATTAACAAACATGTTAGTAGCACATTAAATTCAATATATCCAAGTCTAATATACTTTATGCAAAACCAATTTTTGTATTTAAGCGCATGTGCATAAAGTTATCCAAAAATATTATGCATTTGAAAAATTGATATCAATTGTTAGAGAGATATCATTTGCAATAAATCACATGCATAAACATTTAAATTAAGGTCAAAATTAAAATTTGTAAAAACAAAGTATTAAAACCAATTTTGACCAAAATTCATTATGATGAACAAATATTTATGAAAAATCATTACAACTTTAGAAAATGTTCATCGCAACACTTTTTTACATACATGAGATAGAAAACATAAAATTATTTAAAATCAAAACTCGTGCATGCTTAAACCAAATGTACAAAACAACATGTGCAAGGCCTTTGCATTGAGTTGGAACTTCTTCTTCTCTCCATCACTCCATTCATTCATCTCATCGGTTAGAGTGGAATATCCCTTCTTAATTTAGTTTCAAGCTCATATATTGTTTCCTTGAATGAAGAGAATCATCATATTCTTCCAATAGACATAATTAGCTCCATTAAAATAAGGAGGCTTTTTGACCAGTTGAGAATCTTCAATGTAGTAGGAGGCAGAGGCTGAAGTCATTTCTCAGTTGCGTCAAAAATCGGTAGAACTTCTTCAAGGATCGTCTCAAATTTGTTAAACCTTCTAATAAGTTAAGCTTTGATACCAATTATTGGGATTCGATGAAGCTCAAATAAACAACCGAATAATTTGCCAAGAGGGGGTGAATTGGCGTTTTGAGTGTAGGGTGTAACACCCTTGACCCGTATCCGACCCGGATACAAATTCGAGATGTCACATTTGACTTTTCAAAACAAATGCAATTCACAAATATGAACCAAATTTAAATTTTTAATGAAGATAAAAATATATATAAACCTTTTGATTAAAATAATCATTTCACATATATTTTTACATAAAATCTTAATAATTTACATAAATATCCCAAATATAAGAGTTTACAAATTCGATCAGAGCATTTCAAATTAAAAGTATAATACATGCCAATTATTTACAAAAGTACATAAAAACCTACATTTAACTTGTCCTGATATGATCTTCAAGTGATATGATATCCCCGAAACACAATCTTCAGCTCTCTTCAAACCTACGCGTGAGAAAGTCACACGCTAAGTCGATGACATAGTGAGGAAAATACTAAGAGTGCTAATCTTAATAATCAAAATATTTTATAAAGAATTCCAACTTATTTTCCACATCCTAAAGATATACTTATATATATATATTTCACTTTATTTAACTTGGTTTCAATTACCCAATGTATACTATTGAGAACTCTGGGTATTTGAGTACTATGAGGCTGTGCACTAATGCTGTCACCATAGCTCGTAATTTGCACCAAAGTGCCACATAATTATCCCGAAAGACCACATAGTTTTGTACCGAAGTGCCACATATTTATCCCAAAAGACCACATAAAACCCCGACTCTTGGCGTGCTAACTATACCTCTAATCCTCATACATATACTTTGGGCTATTAATCACAAAATTATGTTCAATCATTAATTGAAGTGTTTCTTATTCACATAGTTTCTCTCTCATAGAGTCTGTTCACATTCAATGGTTCAAAGTTCACATTCACTTGTTCAAAGTTTACATTTTCATAATCGTATGATCATAAAACATAACTTGTATAATATAAATTGAATAAAACATTGAAATATAACATTAGAGAAATTATAAAGTTTTTGATCGAAAACACTGAGGTTGGCTTATCGCAAGTCATTCTCAATTCTGTTGCAAAACTGAGAAGTTGCACTCACCTTTTCCTCACGGAAGTTCTAATTCAAATCCTTAACACCTTTCGAATCAATACATAATATGTCGAGTTGTCGGAAGTTGATTACGATCAATCACTACACAAAACAATCGAAAATCAATATCGTTCTTTGAATCGTTTCTAACTAATTATAATAACATGTGATGCAAGAAACTATCACTTTCCATTTTATGCCTAGAAGTATCGATACTACCCCTCCAATACCGATACTTCCCTTCAAGGGTATCGATACCTCCTTAAGGTATCGATACCGAAATAGCATTCTGTAATCGCTTCTTAAAAATGGTATCGATACCATCCCCCTGGAATCGATACTACCCCTTTCAATATCGATACCTTCCTCAACTGGTATCGATACTACCTTTAAGAAATACATATATTTAACCCTTGAAGTATCCGTACTGTTCTAACGGTACCGATACTCGAAGCCCAGGATGGCTATTTTCACTTCGAAGTTCACCCAAAAACCTTCCTAACTCTCTTATATCATCACTCCATTAGCCTTAAAACTCACTTTTATACTTCCACGCCAATCAGTCTTCATTTACTACTCCTAATCATCCCAATTCCCTTTTGAACACTTGAATCTCAAAATCAAACCAAATTTTCAAACATATTTTTAGTCATATCTAACACTCCTAACTCTTAAGTTTAATTATTGACAAGTCAATTATCTCATTAAAACTTCAAAAACTACTCCAAATCAAAATTTCATCTCCAAACCCATTTTACAATTTCTTCTCTAAAACACTCATCTTGATGTTTTAATACTATATAAACTTTCCTTAAGCTTATTCAACACCACAACTTCCACAATCAAACCAAAAATTAAAGGAATTTATAATTTTCATAATCTTACCTTTGATGGAGGAAGACACTATACGAAGAAGAAGAAAGCAAGAAAGGTTCCAGCTTTTCTTCCAACTACTTGTTTATCCCATAATTAAAGGAGATACTTATCATTTAACATGAAAATACCATTTTTCCCTCTCCAAAATTGCACAATTGCTATCAAGCCCTACACATAAATTCCACAATAAATCCTTAAATTTTCAAATTATTCTAATTCATCACTGAGTTTATAATTCTTACATTTTGGTCACTTACCCATTGATTGGGATGTTACAAATCTCCCCCTTATGAAAATTTGTCCCCGAATTTTCAATGTACAAAAAGGTGGGGATATTGCTTCCTCATATCGTCTTCACGCTCCCACGTATCTTCCTCTACTTTATGATTTCTCCAAAGAACCTTAACTAGAGGAATCGTCTTATTCCTCAATTGCTTGCTCTCAAAGGATAAAATCTGAATCGGTTCTTCCTCATTTGTCAAATCAGATTGAACTTCTATTTCATCTGGAGTTATAATGTGTGCAGGATCTGATCGATATCGCCTAAGCATAGTCACATGGAAGACATTGTGGATCTTTTCCATCTCTAGCGGCAACGCTAACTGATATGCCACATGCCCAACTTTCTTCAAAACTTAATAAGGTCCAATGAACCTAGGACTCAGTTTTCCTTTATGGCCAAAGTGAAGCACTTTATTCCAAGGTGATACTTTCAAAAACACCATATCACCTTCTTGAAATTCAATTTCTTTTCTTTTCAAATCAGCGTATGACTTTTGTCTATCTGAGGCCCCTTCAAATTGTGTTGAATCACTTGAACCTTTTCTTCTACTTCTTTAATCAAATCTAGACAATGTACTTCCCGATCCCTTAATTCATACTAATTGAGTGGTGTTCTGCACTTCTTTCCATACAATTCTTCATATGGTACCATCTTGATGCTTGATTGGTAGCTGTTATTATAAGCAAATTCAACAAGCGGTAAATACCTTTCCCACAATGCAACAAAATCAATCACACACACTCTCAACATATCTTCCAGAATTTTAATTATTCGCTCTGATTGACCATATGTCTAAAGATGAAAAGTAATGCTAAAATTCAATCTGGTACCCAAACCTCCTTACAATGACTTCCGAAATCTCGAAGTGAATCTGGGATCTCTATAAAACAACTATAAAGTTTGGAACACCATGAAGTCGCACTATCTCCTTGATAGACAATTCTGCATGTTTCTCAATAGAGAAATCCGTTTGCACAGGTATGAAATACGCAGTCTTTGTAAGGCGATCCATAATTACCCAAATAGAATCTTTTTTACCCGGCGATAAAGGTAAATCTGTTACGAAGTCCATCGAATTGTTTTCTCATTTTCACTGAGCAATTGAGATCGGTTGCAACAATCCCGAAGGCATGTTCATCTTTTACTTGTTAACAATTTAAGCACTTTGATACAAATTTCGTAATGTCTCTCTTCATGCGTGGCCACAAAAAACGCTCTTTCAAATCTTAATACATCTTGATTCCTCCTGGGTGCATCGTCAAAGGACTACAATGAGCTTCATACAATATATATCTCTTTTCAACTCTTCATTATTAGGAACACACACTCGATTTTTTAAATATAAACACCCATTTGACTTGACCTCGAAGTCCTTGAGTCCATATTTCTCTCCTTGTTCGAACCAAGTTAAACATTTATCATCTTACTTTTATAATTCCTTAATCCTATTTGACAATAATGGCTTCAACATCAACTCAGCAATCATTGCACTATTTTCTTTTAGCACCATTCGAGCATTCAAACTACGCAAAGAGGTAAAAGTCTTCCGACTAAGAGCGTCCGCTACTACGTTAGCTTTCTCGGGATAGTAATCAATGATTGCATCATAGTCTTTCAACAATTCCATCCATCTTCTTTGCCTCAAATTTAACTTATTCTACGTCAACAAATACTTCAAACTTTTATGATTGGTGAAAATGTAGCAACGCTCACCATACAAATAATGCCGCCAAATTTTCAATGCAAAGACCACAACTACTAACTCCAGGTCATGCGTTGGATAATTCTTTTCATGAGGCGTAAGTTGTCTTGAAGCATAAGCAATTACCTTTCCATCTTGCATTAAAACAGAACTCAAACCATTATGAGAAGCATCGATAAAAATTATTAATTCTTTGTTCGATTCCGGTTGCACTAATACCGGAGCTTCTGTCAAAACTTTCTTCAATGTTTCAAAGCTTTTCTAACAATCAGGAGTCCAATGAAAATGCACATATTTTCTTAACAATTTGGTTAAAGGCAGAGATATCATCGAATAGGTTTTGACAAACCTTCGATAATAACCTACGAGTCCCACGAAACTTCAAACTTCTGACACATTCTTCGGAATCTCTCATTCTAGTGCAGCTCTAACTTTTTGAGGATCTACCCAAATGTCCTCTATAGAAACCACTTGTCCAAGGAATACCACTTCAGATAACCAAAACTCACACTTTGAGAACTTTGCATAAAGCTTATTGTTTCGCAACGTTTAGAGAACCACACAAATATGGACAACGTGCTCCCCCCTTAACTTTGAATACACCAAGATGTCATCAATAAAGACAACCACGAACTGATCAAGGTAAGGTTAAAAAATTATATTCATCAAGTCCATGAACGCTGTAGGTGCGTTAGTTACCCAAATGACATTATTACAAATTCGTAATGACCATACCGAGTCCTAAACGCCGATTTTGGAACATCTTTTTCTTGTATATTCAACTGATGATACCCTGAACGTAAATCAATCTTTGAAAACACTGCAGCTCCCTTGAGTTGATCAAATAAATCATCTATCCTTGGAAGAGGATACTTGTTCTTTATGGTCACCTTGTTAAGCTGACGATAATCAATACAAAGGTGCATCGAACCATATTTCTTCTTTACGAATATCACTAGAGCACCCCAATGTGACACTCTAATTCTAATAAACCCTTTATCTAAAAGCTCTTTCAACTAAGCCTTTAACTCTTTCAACTTCTTCGGAGCCATCCTATAAGGAGCCACTGAAATCGGTGCTGATTTTGACATTACTTTAATATGAAATCAACCTCCCTATCTGAGGTAACCCTGGTAATTCATCCAAAATACTTCTGGAAATTCTCTGAGTATAGGAATATCTTCAAGCTTCTTTTCTTGGACTCTTGTATCAACTATATTAGCAATATACGCTTGGCATCCTTGCAGCAACTTCCGAGCCGACATCAACAATATCACATTAAATAAAGGATTAATTATTTCGCTAACCACACTAACTTCCAATCCCTCAAGACTTGTTAACTGAACTCGCTTAAGCCTGAAATCCAGGTTAGGATGTTAATGATAAAGCCAATCCATACCAAGGATAACCTCAAATTCATCAAAGGGTAATTCCATTAGATTAGCAGGGAATTCAATTTCCTGAATCCATATGGGCCGAGCACTATTTCGTAATGGATTTTTTACAATCACCTCACTATGAATAGACTCTAACGGAATGTTCAAATCTTTAACCAGTTTACTACTGACATAGGAATAATTCGATCCCATATCAATCAGGACTAAAACAGATTTACCAGATATCTGAAAAGTACATGCAATGATTTCAGGATCATCACAATCTTCATTGGTCTTCAGATTGTACACCTGAGCGGTAGAGCGTACTTCAGGTGGAGCAGTCGACTCAGATTGATTTTTTCCTCTACCTCTACCTCTTTCTCTCATCGGTGCAGCTGTGGATCTCTCTTTTTGGGTTGGTTCTCCCGTCATCATTGGGTAGTCTCGAATAAAATGCCCTGTCTCTCCACACTTAAAGCAAGCTTCGGAGGCCCTTCTGCAAACTCCAATATGGTTCTTTCCATAGTCCTGACATTGTTTCAGCTTGTCCACTCCGGATTCCACCGAATAAGTTTGTCTTGCTCTTCCTGAATTTGATCCTCTACCTGAGGATAGTGCAGATTCTGCTCTACTATGAGGTCAATAACTCGAACCTCTAATCTTTTTTGATTGGGAAGCACTAGATGACGCACCAAATCTCTTATTACATTACGTCCGTTGTTCCGTAAACCTTTCATTTTGAGCTCGCTCCAAAGCTTTAGCTCGGTTCACAACCTCTTGGAAGGAAGAGATGTTGAGTGCTAACAGTAACTCTTTCAATCGGGGTCGTAAACCCTCCACAAACCAATCACAAGAGTCATTCTCTGTAGGAACTAACTCGGTAACAAATTGACTTAACTTGTTGAATTCACACTCAAACTCATACGTCGTGCGATTCCCTTACTCTAGATTCATAAATTCTTTCTACATCTGCCTGATAAACTGACCATCTATGTATTTTTTCTTAAACTACTAAGAAGGGCCAAGTCATCTGATCTCTTGAAGCTCTCATCGTTACATTCGACCACCAAATTCTGGCTTTTCCTCTTAATAACGAAATTGCACCATCCAATTTCTCCATTTCAGAACAATGGAGATTCTCTGTCATAACTTTCAGATCATTGAGCCACATATCAGCGGCAACCGAACCTTCTTCAGTATCTCCCCTAAATTCAGGCGCACATAGACTTCTCTGCTCTTTAGGAACATTCATCTTAGGGGCTGAGGAGGCAGACGATTGGAAACGCGTCAGGATTACATCCAATGTCTGAAAGAAGGTCCCCTGATCTTGCACAGGCACTCTAGGTTGTGCTTGCTCCTCAGCCTTCCTACTCGGGGAAGGTGAGTTACTACTCTCTTCCATTCTATCTCCCACATCACTTCGGGAGCCTTCAAAGTTTGGCATCTATAAAATCAATTTACTAAATGACATGGTAAGGGTAACATATCGATCACCTTATTAGATGAGAAAGACTTTATTAAAAATTGGCGTGTACACTTTTTAAAACCAAAAATGACTTTATTTCGAACTTAAAACCACTTAAACCATAGCTCTGATACCATTAAATGTAACACCCTTGACCCGCATCCGACCAGGATACAAATTCGAGATGTCACATTTGACTTTTTAAAACATATGCAATTCAAAAATAGAAACAAAATTAAAATTTTTATTGAAGATAAAAAGATATAAACCTATTGAATAAGATAATCATTTCACATACATTTTTACATAAAATCTTAATAATTTACATAAATATCCAAAATATATGAGTTTACAAATTTTATCAGAGCATTTTAAATTAAAAGTATAATACATGCCAATTGTTTACAAAAGTACATAAAAACCTACATTAACTTGTTCTGATCTGATCTTCAAGTGATATGATATCCTTAAAACTCATTCTTCAGCTCTCTTCAAACCTACACGTGAGAAAATCACACGCTAAGTCGATGACTTAGTGAGGTAAATACTAAGAGTGTTAATCTTAATAATCAAAATGTTTTATAAAGAATTCCAACTTATTTTCCATATCCCAAAGATATACATATATATATATATATATATATATATATATATATATATATTTATTTAACTTGGTTTCAATTGCCCAATGTATACTATTGAGAACTCTGGGTATTTGAGTACTATGAGGTTGTGCACTAATGTTGTCACCATAGCTCGTAATTTGCACCAAAGTGTAACATAACTATCCTGATGGACCACATAGTTTTGCACTGAAGTACCACATAGTTTTGCACTGAAGTGCCACATATTTGTCCCAAAGGACCACGTAAAACCCTCGACTCTTGGCATGCCAACTATACCTCTAATCCTCATACATATACTTTGGGCTATTAATCACATAATTATGTTCAATCATTAATTGAAGTGTTTCTTATTCACATAGTCTCTCTCCCATAGAGTATGTTCACATTCACTTGTTCAAAGTTTACATTTCCATAATTGTATAATCATAAAACATAACTTGTATAATATAACTTTAATAAAACATTGAAATATAACATAAAAGAAATTATAAAGTTTTCGATCGAAAACACTGAGGTTGGCTTATTACAAGTCTTCCTCAATTCTGTTGCAAAACTGAGAAGTTACACTCACCTTTGCCTCATGGAAGTTCTAATTTAAATCCTTAACACCTTTCGAATCAATACTTAATATGTCGAGCTGTTGAAAGTTGATTACGATCAATCACTATACAAAAAAATTAAAAATCAATATCGTTCTTCGAATCGTTTCTAACTAATTATAATAATTTGTGATGCAAGAAACTATTACTTTCCATTTTATGCCTAGAAGTGTCGGTACTACACCTCCAATACCGATACTTCCCTTCAAGGGTATTGATACCTCCTCAAGGTACCGATACCGAAATATAATTCTATAATCGCTTCTTAAAAATGGTATCGATACTATCCCCTAGTATCGATACTACCCCTTTCAGTATCGATACCCTCCTTAACTGTATCGATACTACCCTCTCAGTATCGATACCCTCCTCGATGGGTATCGATACTAGCCTTAAGAAATACGCATATTTAACCCTTGAAGTATCGGTATTGTTCTAACGGTACCGATACTCGAAGCCCAGAATGGCTATTTTCACTTCGAAAATCACTCAAAAACCTTCCTAATTCTCTTATATCATCACTCCGTAAGCCTTAAAACCCACTCTTATACTTCCACACCAATTAGTCTTCATTTGCTACTTCTAATCATCCCAATTCCCGTTTGAACACTTGAATCTCAAAATCAAACCAAATTTTCAAACATGTTCTTAGCATATATAACACTCCTAACTCTTAAGTTTAATTTTTGACAAGTCAATTATCTCATTAAAATTTCAAAAACTATTCCAAATCAAAATTTCATATCCAAACCCATTTTACAATTTCATCTCTAAAACACTCATCTTGATGTTTTAATACTATATAAGCTTTCCTTAAGCTTATTCAACACCCCAACTTCTTTAACCAAACCAAAAATTAAAGGAATTCATAACTTTCAGAATCTTACCTTTTATGGAGGAAGACACTGCACGAAGAAGAAGAAAGAAGAAATGTTCTAGCTTTTCTCCCAACTACTTGTTTATCCCATAGTTAAAGGAAATACTTATCTTTAAAATGAAAATACAATTTTGCCCTCTCCAAAATTCCACAATTGCTATCAAGCCCTACACATAAATTCCATAATAAATCCTTAAATTTTCAAATTATTCTAATTCACCCACTGAGTTTATAATTCTTACATTTTGGTCACTGACCCATTTATTGGGATGTTACATAAGGAGTAAGGAGTATAAAGATGAAATAATTTGTATAAGGATTTATAGTGGTTTGAATTCTCAACCAAGTTTACATCCACTATTTAAGCTCCTCACTTAGGATTTTCTAACAAAATCACTAATTTGTTCTTTCTTTTTTTAGGACAAAGAGATAACCTTTACAACTCCCTAGCTTTTCAATGGCTAAGCTAGAACCAATCCCCTTTACAAATGTTAAAAGATGTAAACAAGAAAAATCTCTAAAAAGAAGGTGTTTACAAAAATTAAGCTCACTAAAACACTAAGATTTACAAAATAAAGGAAAATAAGAATGAAAAGTTCTTCTCTTGTGTTTGATTGCTTGGATAGGTGTTCTAACCTTCTTCAAGTATCCTCAATATGTTTTTATATGTTGGAATGAGTTTGTGGTCGTTTCTTGTAGTTGAGGATGTTTTGGAGTCGTTGGGGATTAATTTTCTGCAAAAATAAACTGCTCAGGATAGTGAGTTTCGATACTCCTTTAATGAGTATCGTTACTACCCTTTTAATATTTAAATGAACTAGCCGTTGAAGATATCAGGCTTGACCAGTATCGATACCACTATGTAAAGTAGTATCGGTACCCCTTGAGTATCGGTACCTATTTTACATTATGGAATTTGAGTAATTTAGAAAACAACTAGTAGTATCGATACTACCTATAGAGTATCGATACTTCTCTTACCTTTGGTATCGGTACCACATGAGCAATATCGGTACTGTTCATGTAGTATCGATACTGTAAGAACAATATTTGTACTATATACCAAGAAAAACTATTTTGTGCTCAAATTCTAGTTTAATGGACCTTGAATTATTTTTAAAAACTTTGAACAAATTCAATCATGTCCAAAAATATTTTTCCTTAATTTGTTATATCAAAATATTATAAAACATAGCTCAACAATCTCCAATTTATTTGACCTGAATATGGAGATATCCTCAACACATCAATTTGTACAGTACCCATTTGACACGATGCCTTCAAGTTCCAGGGGAGGCATTCAACTACGAGCTTCTTCGACTTCAATGTTGAGATACCTTCAAGTTCAAGGGAAGGCATTCATTTATCAGCATGTTCGACCTAAATGTCAGCATCATGAGGAACCCTCATCTCCACCAGAAAAACCTTTTCGTGAGATAAGTGTGGATGGTGCTGATATTGGACTATTTGTTCAACCAGAATCACCACAGTTCAACATGGACTCTGATGATGATGATGTAGATGAAGTTCCCACAAATATGGTATACACTGAACCTCTAGCACACATGTATGAAGTTGACTATGGTGCAATGTAGGACCAAAATTTACGAACATGCCTAATATTGGTGACTACAAATTTAACTCGACAGTCAATGATAGTGAGTTATATAAAGGAATGAAGTTTTCATCCAAACAAGAAACGATGATGGCAATTAAGAATTACAACATTCATAATTTTGTTCAGTCCAGAGTCGATCGTTCCACCACCAAAAAGTATGTATGTCACTGTGTCTAACGTGATAGCGGATACAACTGGATGGTTCGTGTATCAAAGAGGAAGAGGAAAAACAATATATGGGAACTAATAGTATACAGTGGTCCTCACACATGATGTGTTAGAGGGATCAACCAGGATCATCACAACTTGGACTTCGAATTATCTGCCAAGCCATCATGCCCATGGTCAAAAAAATCCCATATAGCTATTTTGGTGTTGATTTCAGCTATACAATTGCAATATGGGTACACCGTCTCATATAGGAAAGCATGGAAGGAAAGCAGAATGTCTTTAAAAAACTTCATGGCGAGTGGGATGCATCTTACAACGAACTACCAAGTTGGTTTAGGGTAGTGCGTAGATTGAATCCTGAAATAATTGTCGACTTCAAAACTTTCCATGCATACCACAATGATCATGATCTTTGTGATCGATGTCAATTCTACCAGCTTTTTTGGACTTACCCACAGTGCATTAATGTTGTGAAATACTCCAAGCCCGTGGTCCATATTGATGGGGCATTCTTGTATGGAAAATACAAGCAAGTTTTACTATTGAAAGTTGTCCAAGATGATAGTTGCAACATTCTTCCAGTTGCTTTTTGCCTTGTTGACGTAGAAGATACAAATTCTTGGGTTTTTTTCCTCAGAAACATATGCTTACATATTGTCACGAAGGAAAAAATCTGTGTCATTTCAAATTGCGAAGCTGGGATCAAAACAACAATGGAGTCTTTGAGTCTAATGTGGCAACGACCCTATGTACAAAATTGGTACTGTATCCGACACATTGCTTCTAACTATCATGGAAAGTTCAAGAAGAATGATGAGTGTCAATTACTTGTGTGTATGGGTATTAAAAATGCCTAAGTTTATTTCTCAATCATTTTCATTTTTATGGAAACTAACAGTAAGTTTTACATTTGATGCTCATGTTACGAACTATTACCTGAAACATTTGAGCTCATGCTTCAAGATTTGTGAGGAAAGAACGAGGAAGGATACAATTATATCAGCCTCATCAACAAAAAAATGGATAAATGCATATGATGGTGGATATCGGTATGGAAACTTGACGACCAACTTGGCTGAGGCTATCAATTCGACCTTAAAGGGGGCACTCCATTTACCAGTAACAATCTTTGTTAAAATGATGTATTTTAGTTTGGCATCTTTTTACCAAGCTTGGGGGGACAAGATAAAACTTGGATGCAAAACAATCATGTATATCACCCAATATTAGCTGTAGATCTACAAAAAAAATGATGCATCAAATGGAATGTTTGTAATAATCTTCTTTAGAACCCATGAATTACTTCATGTCACAGAGATGCCGCGACCTCTTCAAGGGATTCAAGCTAACTCGTTCAGAGTTAATCTACGAGACAGGTGGTGTGATTGTGGGTTTTTTCAAGCTCTGAAGTATCCATGCTCCCATGTCATAGGATCTTGCTCTCATTCCCGTCATGACTATAATTGTTTTATGGATCGTGTATACCGACTTTCATAAGTATTTAAGGTATATGAATTTGAGTTCCCCCTATAGGTAATAAGAAAGACCATGATGAGGTTCAGAACTGGCTTTTATTGTACGAGATCCATCCTTATTAAGGGAGCACGATCGTCCAAAATCCACTTAAATTCATTGTGATGTGAATATTTGAGAGACGTACAGAGAAAACAAAAGATGTGGGCATTGTAGAAACCTAGGACACAATAGAAAAAATGTCCATCTCTTTTGTCATCAAGTAACCGTTGATGTTGTGATGATGTAATAGTTGTTTACGAAATCTAAGTTTGTGTTATTTAATTTTCACTTATTTGCAATTAATGTCATTTGAGCATCACCGAGTAATGGGCTACTCAAGTGAAAATTAAATAAAAACATTACTAACTAAATACAAGAAAATGATACAATTCAAACAATAAGAACAACTAAATTGAAACATTAAATGCATATGATACAATTCGAACAATTAATATTATAAAAACATTAACTAACAAAATAAATAAAAAGTACATAATTAAATAAAAACTTTACAATTGCTGGTAGACAAACAAAATTAAATAAAAACGTTAACAACTAAATAACTCTATCGATGTCTGCGTCTTGAATGTATTCCACATGGCGGTGGTTGTCTATGTCGATGAGGATTTCTTCGTATAACTTGTTCTTCCTCCTCACTCTCATCATCATCATCATTATCATCATCAGGAGAAACTACATTTTGTTGATGAGGCATGGGTGACGATGTAACACCTCCATAGAATAATGACCCTGGAGGTATGTGACTAACTATCCCACCGCTCATAGAAAATTATGAAAATTACAAAAACACCGATATCGATGAGTGTGAAAATTGCATCGGAGGTGTCTGTGTATGTGGTCCACCTTCACCCACCAAATAAGAAACATATGAACCCCACACTGGATCTACAAGCATAGAAGTATAATATCTGCCAAGAGGGGCATAAAACCCTGCGGCGGTGGTATCTAACCCTGCTGTGGTGGCATATGATATGGTTGCAATGGCATCTGATATGAAAGCGGTGGCATCTGAAATGGCTACAGTACCATTTGATACAACTGTAGTGCCATATGAAATGGCTACAGAGTGTACACTGGTGTAGACGGTGGTTGTTGTGATGATTCCAGTGCTACAAGTAAGGACGAGCCGGAAGTTCCTGCTCTCCATCCACGAGTCAGGGAATGATGATACTGTGATGGTGGACGTCTTTGTCGGCATCGATGAATGATCCCGTCTCGTGCTTCCTTGGAAAGTAGGAACGGTTTCATGTTCATGTTGAACCACTAATAATTATCTGTAACTGAATAATGATCCACATAAATGGGTTCCGTATAGGGAATACGTCACATCGGTCATCCCATATGATTACTCACTCGATGTGCTTCAGCAGTCAATCGACTTCTTTTTCCCTCACTTATCTATGATATGCATATCTTCGAGATTTTTAGGTGCTTCCAGAATAGATTGTAGGAAACCAAATTGGTGAAGCACGCAATCAGTAGGATGCCACTTGACAATAGCATAAGATATCAGAGGGACCACATCATCTAGACATCTAATGGGCCTATCAAGTGATGTGGGATGCAAATCCTCATTTCTTCAGTAGAATAAGGAGCTCATTGAAACTAAAAAAAATATAGATAATTCTTATCAAAATAATATTTAATTATATAAAGATAATTAAAAGTAAATAATAAAATTTAAATACACACCTCTGTACCAGCCTTTTGATCAATGAGTAGTCTAATTTCTTCCAATTCATCCAGTAAATCTCGATGATCTTTTCTTGCACTTGACCACATATTCAATGAAAGAATTTCATTATATACTCAACAAAATTATTTATATACGAATTCAATATTGACATTACCTCAACAATAGTGGGAAAACCAACGGGTTTTCACGACCGGACATAACAAGGGCATACGATATCACGACCAAGATTGGAGAAGGAGACATCTGTCGATAGTATTTTTTCGATAATCAGTTGCTCGACACATTTCCCTATACAGAAATGCCAAAATTGCAGAGCCCTAACTGAGTGTTCGGCAATGTGAAAATCTGCGAGGTAACGCAACCACATATAATGAACTTGGTTGCGTGATTTGTTGGGCATCAGGATCCCTCCTATGAGATGTAATATGCAAGCCCGTTCATACATGTTAACATGTTACTCGGAGGCATGGCGATTCAAATGTTTAAAAGTTGTATCCAACCAATTTAACGGTATTCGACCACCGTTGAAAATAAGCAGGACACCTCCAAGATACTCCTCGCACAAGAATGCCAGTCACCATTCGCCACCCCAGAAATCACATCCCCATCTACCGGAAGCCCCAAATGTATGAAATATCTTTCAGCGTAATTGTACACTCTCCACACAGAATATGGAATTTGTATGTCTCTGGTCTCCACCTCTCAACTAGTGCAGAAATAATGTTGGATTCAAGGTTACAGTGCCCTTCATATTTCACTACATAATTCAATCCAGCCTCGGCTAAATATGGCTAGACACGAGTAGGTATCTCTAAGTTAATGTTACGGATAAATTGATCTAATATACGATATCTCTCATAATTTAATAAATAGTTTACAAATTAAAATATAAATTAATACTAAAAATTAAATAAATAAAACATTCAAAATAATTAAAATAACAACACAATTTAAAATTGTTACCGTATTGGTAAAATACCTCGAGATATGATCCTCATCTAAACGTAGCAACCCACCTTCTATTTTATAACTGCAAAAAGTAATAAAAATTAGTACAATAAAATTTAATAAAATAATAAATTATTAAATAATTCTAATATAATAGAAAATATTTTAGCTTCTTAATATAAATATTAATAAAATAATAAATTATTAAATAAATCTAATATAATAGAAAATATTTTAGCTTCTTAATATAAATATTGATAATAGGAAGAATGTTAGAATTTGAGATTTGAGTGTGGTTTGAATGTTGTGTTGGGTGTGGTATTGGGGAGAGGGGAGGGAGGAGACGGGTGGTAATTAATGTGGGAGACGGACAATTTGGGAAATAAAGGAAAGACACAGATCATGATATGCGCCTTTCGTACGTGTCATAACCCCGCAAAAGCGCAAATGGTGATCCATGCTTTATTGCAACCATATCAGAAAATGTGATAGATCGGTAATATTTGAGGAAATAGTATCCGAGAGGTAATTATTGTTTGTAAGGATGTTATTTTGGTAAAAGCACCAAATTATTGCGGTGTCAAATTATGAGTTCAACTATAAATAATTTTAACATGTTTTAATTATATTGTCAAGTTTTTTTTAGTTATCCTTACGGTTTCAAGACTTCATTCTAACTAATTTAACCAACCCGTATCATACACCTAATTTTGGTTGGTGAGTCTTTCAACAGAGATTTTATGCCTATACAAAGATTCGAACTCAATACCTTACTTAAATTATATCAAGTTCTTTACCACTTAAACTACCTATGTTGGTCATTCCACTTAGTTTTTTTTTAAGACTCACTTAATAATACGTGTTTGTTGTGAACTTACTGCAATTTCGGATAAAGAAGTAGAGGAAATAGGGAGAAAGGAAGATAAGTAGAGGAGAGTGTTTTGATAACAATTTTCGATACCCTATTCTGTTACACTATTTTTCTTTATAAAGTTAAACAACTAGGTCAAAATGCATGAATTCACCCGATGTATTTTGCTCCTTAACACGTGTTCTCTTGAACAGTTGTAATGATTATAATTGTTGATTTGGTTACTCCTTTGATCTCTTATTCATAACAGTGTTATTATCTTGTTGACATATATGTTGGTGTTTATAAATAAACCAAAAACAAATCTATGATATATTTATTTTTAAATCTATAATTAAATTAAAATTTAAAGATCATTTTCTCTTTAAAGTATATTTTTATTGAGTTGTTTTTAAAATTATTTTTTAAAACTTTTTGTTCCGTAAATGATCAAAAGTTATCTTTATTGTTATGTTTTTTATTGTTAAATTTTTTTATTAATCAGTGTATCACATGGTAATTTTGATTAGTTGATTTTAATGAAAAAAGTAAATAACATGCTAAATTTTTAAGATTTTATTTTCTTGAATTTGGTCCTTCAAAATTTATTTAAATAAAATAAATTGACACTGATTTATTTTTAAATTTTTTAGTTTACTTTAATATTATTTTATAATATTTTTATTTATTTTATATAATATATTAATTTCAACGATAAAAACATGATACGTGTCATCATTATTGGAAGAAATAGGAAAATAAGAATACAAATTAAGAGATTTGAATCTAGGTCTTTTAAGAAAATCACTAAATACTTAACCAATAAGTCAACCCTTAAACTTGATATATTATGGATAAAAGTTAATATTTTGATTAAAATAAGATTGAAATTAATTTTTATAAATATATTATTAAATTAATATTAATATTTTTTAAAATTAATATATTCTTCCATCAATATTAACGTACTGGATTCCCACATCAATATTAATATATTTTTCAATTAATTTAATTTAATTTATATTCTTAATTATTATTAAAATATTCTTAAATTTGGATTTTTATTTTGTCCAATTCAGTTTCTAAAATGAAATTGATTAACTCAGGTCTAAACTTTTTTTTAAAATTTTACATGTAATTATTTTCAAGGTTAATTTCATAAATTTCATTTTTATTTTTGTATCCTAGAATTATTTTTTAATTACATATTAATCCCTTAATTTTCTAATTAGTGAAATTTGTATCCATATTATTTTTAGTTTGCCTTGAAATGTATTTTACAATATGATTATGTGTCTAATTTCATCTTACTACTGATAACTTCATTATTTGGATTGATTTGAGCAATATTTTGAGTTGTTCAATTAAGTTATTAGAATTGTTTGTTAATTGACGACTTTTTCAAATGCAAATGAGTAAAAAATGCCGCTATATTTGGGGAGCTAGAATGATTGTTTACTGTGATTTGTTGATTTAGTGCTTTTATCAGTTTTAGAGAAAATTATTAAAATGCCACTAAAATTGATTTTTTATATTAATAAAATTTAAATTAATTTCAGAATATATTAACAAATTTATAAGCTTTTGCCTCAGTTGTATTTGAAAAACTCGTCAACTAACCGAAACAAATCATTATAAGGATTTAGTTGAATGACTCAAAAAACAATTCTCAAATCAGTCTAAAATCCAAAGGATAAGTTTGGCATATTAGATGACAATCACTGAGTATCATTAACGATGAACACTATTAATTTAATTTGTAAAATAAAAAAATTATAAACGACTCAACGTATAATTATAAACTAGTTAAAATCTAGAGGTAAATTATTTAAAATAAAATATTAATTATATTATTTTTATATTTTTTTGAGTAAACTATACCATTGACCACTAACTATTGCCCCTTTTCATTCTAACTATTATTTTTGAAATTTTATCAATCATGTCACCCAATTATTTAAATGCATTTAATCAAGTCACTTGTCGTTAATATTTAACGGAAGAGATGAGATGACAATTAATAAAATTGATATAATATTTCTTACATAATCTATCAAAATTGATCATAATTTTAATTAATACAATATATTTAATCCTCTAATCATATGACGGTACATGTTATAAAAATAAATTAAATTAAGAAGCTGCTGGTAAAAGTTGAACTTGGATCTCCAAATTGGATTTAGCAACCTTTACCAACACTAGTTCTTAATATAATATTTATAACATTTATTATTTATCTTATAATATAACGAAGGACAAAATAATGAAAACAAAAGCAACAATAAAACAACTCAAACTTTGGCCTATTACTACGGATAGGCACGGGGCAGGATAAGTTGGCTTTTTGGTGCCTCGACCCGGACCCAAAATTATATTATTTATACCCAATCCCGTCCGTCTCAATTCGAATATATTAATATTTTAAAATAATTAAAATAATATATTTATAATTATTGATTATATTTAAATGGTTAAAATAATATATTTTACTTTAAACTCGACCCGATCAAATATATATATAAAAGGATAAACTAATAATTTATACCGGGTTAGATCAGGTCAATAATTTTTCACCTTAAACTCTCCCCCAAAGCTATCTATTAAATAACCCACCCCAGATATATGAAATTTAAAGAAAACGACCCATATTAGATCGGGTCATGTCAAAACCTTGACTTCATATTAAATGTCATCCCTGGGTCGATTTTTTTGGACAAAGTAGGTTAAATAATAGATAGCTTTAGGGGTGGGGTCAGTTTAAAATAAAAATCATTGACTCAACTCAACCCGATATAAATTATTAGTTTACATGTTTATATATTGAATTGAGTCGGGTTTAAGGTAAAATATATCAATTTAACAACTTAAAATATTTTAAATGATTATCAATATATTATTTTAACTATTTTAAAATATTAATATATTTGAATTGATTCAGAGCGGGATCGGGTATAAAATATATATTTTGACGTCGGGGCCAAGGCGGCCAAAAAACTAGCATGCCCTGCCCTGTTCCTATCCCTAGTAATAGATCAAGGTTCGAGTCTGACCTTCCTTCTAGAATAAGACACATAACAAATGATGCAAATATTTTTACCAAATACTGGTACAGGTGCAGTGGTAGAAGTAGGCTTATTTTACTTTAAAGATCTAGGTTTGACTCTTCCCATCAGTCTTTTTTATTCAATTTATTTTCCTTCTATAAGATGGTGCCACATGTCAACATTTTATTGGAAGAAAATTTATTAAAGTTAAATATAAATTAAATTTAAAAAACCCTCCAATGATGTCATGAAATAATTAAATAAAATTATTACCAATTTGATAGATTGTATAAGGAATAAATATTAAATATGTAATTATATCAATTTTATCAATTGTTACGTCAGCTCTTCCATTAAATGTCAACGACAAGTGGTTTGATTGAATATATTTAAATAGTTGTGTGACATTATTGATAAAATTTCAAAAATAATTTTCAGAATGAAAAGGGACAATAGTTAGGTGATCAATGGTATAATCTTTTAGAATTTTAAATTTTTATAAATTAAATTAATGATTCTCATTGTTAGTAGGGCTCAACGATGTTCTCCGAACGTTGTAGAATTTTTCAAATCCAAAGCGTCAGCTGCATGCATGGTTGGCTTGACGAAGGATCCAAATTAAATCAACAGCCCATGCACGATTCAGGAGTATGACGATGGCTCATTTATCAGTGAGATCGCGCCCTAACAGTCGGATTGAACTGATCAAACTCAAAACCAAGCTGCCAAGCGAGTTAGAGTCCATCATGGATAGCCCAGAGTTCGGTTTGAAGAGGGTCAGCCATGCCAATAGCTCGATGAAATCCATGAAGCCAAGTACCCGAGTTATCACGAAAAATACCTCCAATAGAAGCTGCACCCGTTGATAAACAGACTGCATGCTCCATCAATATTTAAAGCAATGCAGTTCGAAGGTGGCGGGGACCATTGGATGACGGTGCAAGGACGGACAGTGGGGGACGACGGAGAGGAAAGAATGCTGCAAGCCTCATAATGCTTAGCCCAGGTGATGCTGCGATGGATAACAGAAGAGGAAGGGTGATAGGTATTTGTTAAGATAAAAATCATTACGAATTTTCCAAATCTGCCAACAAAGAGAAACAAAGGAGACATGCCAACTAACACCCATTGTGGAGGAGGAAGTTGACTTTGTGATATTGATAAGAATCCAATCAGCAATGTCCAGAGAGTAAAAATCTTGAGGAAGCAAACCTTGCATGGCATGGTTCCAAATGTCTCGAGCATAAGTGCAATCACAAAGGGTGTGGAGGACAGTCTCGTTAACAGATCCGCAAAGAGGACAAGCGACACTGTTGGCTAGGTTGCGTTTGTGGCGTTCGGAGTTGGTGAGCAGCTTACCTTTGAGAGGAAGCCAAAAGAACAACCGGATTCTTTGGGAAACGGGAAGGTGCCAAATAAGCTTCCAATGGTTGGAGTGCGGATCCCAGTCGTTTTGTTCGAAAACTTCATAAGCATTACCAATGGAGAAGTTCTCATGCCAACGCCAGTTGCAACAGTCAGCATCTTCCAATATTGGAGGGCGGATGCTGATAATCTGGGAGGCAACATAATCAGGAAACAAAGTAAATATCAAGTCAAGATTCCAAGCGCCATTATCATTCATAAGATCATGAAAATAAGGGTAGCGATTCGGGGTTGAAGGGTCGAGAACAAAATCACGCAAAGGAGCAAGGCGCAAATATCTTCTCAGACTTTGATAATAGAACCATTGCCAACGGACCACGCTATATTAGGCCGAAATTCATCCCAGAAGTTGGACATAGATCTCCAAAGAGGGGAGCAAGTGGTACGCCTGATAGTATTGGGAAGAATCACTGATTTTGTATTTTTGGCGTTGAAGTTGAACCCAAACGGAATCAGGCTTGGTGATCAAAGCGACACCGATTTTCATGAGAAAAGCCTTGCTATAATCATGAATACGACGAAGACCAAGACCGCCTCGATCAAGGGGTTAGCAAAGAGCTTCCCAATTAATATGGGAAATTTTAGGTGTCGTAGGAGATTAACCCCAAATAAAGTTCCTGATGAGCTTCTCGATGTCGTGACAAACCTTTTTGGGTAGAAGAGTAGTTTGCATGAAGTAAACAGGGATAGCTTCCAGAATCGATTTTGAAGAGTTACTCGTCCAGCAAGGGAGAGCGTTTCGGTAGCCCAACCAGAGAGGCGAGAGCAAATTTTATCCATACAAAACTGTTATACAGCGGCGTTTTGAGAGTAAACGTCACTAACTTTAAACATATAGCGGTGTTTACATTTCAAAAGCCATAAATTTGTAACTTTAGCAGCGTTTTTATGCAAAACGCCGTGAAAAAGTAGTACTTTAGCGGCGTTTGTATACAAACGCCACAATAGGTTAATCTATAGTGGCCTTTTTTTAACAAACGCCGTGACAGAGTAGTAACTTAGCGGCGTTTTTATACAAACGCCGCAATAGGTTTCATTCATAGTGGTGTTTTTCAATAATGTCATGATAGAGTTGTACTTTAGCGGCATTTTTTTACACACGCCGCAATAGTTTGGTATCTTTATGGCGTTTTTTATATCAAACGCCCCAATAGTTCAGTGCTTTAATGGCGTTTGGGTTTAAAAATACCACAAAGTTTAAAAGTTTTATCTCCCTAACCCTTCAGCCCGTTCTCACTTTTTATTTTTCCTAACATTTTCTGCTCCCCGCCGTTCGCAAGGACCCAACAAATTTGTTGTTAATCGGAGCCGTTTGACGCCATCGTGACCTTCACCGCCACGCCCATCACGATTCCGTCGTTGTTCCCAGTATCACTGTCACCGTTCGACTCCGTCGTGACCTCTCTATCACTGTCGAGGTAATTTTTAAATTCCAATATTTGAATGATGTTGGTATTTTCAAGCATTAGTTGGATCATTAATTTAAAAAATATATATATTTTTGTCAAGTTACCCTCTACGTCTTGATTCTGCGTTGAATGGCTTTTGTAACCATTTCTTGTTTTGTACTTCCCTTAATGGCAGTGCTTTCATTCGTCCATTACTAAGAAACGGTGCAAGTATGTTGCTTTTGCTTCAATGTTATCTGGGAGTTTATCTATAGCTTTAGTAATGCCATTGTTCTAATATTTCTAATTTTATTCATTGGTGGTCTTTATATCAAGACAAATGTTCTTATTTGCATATGATTCAGGTTGAAACAGTAGATCAATTCGATGTAATCTTTCTTCTTTTAGCTTTACGTCGAAACGGTCCCCGCCATCTTTTTAGAGTTTTTTCGAGGATCGATCAAATTTAATATTGGGACATGTCAAGTTTTAAAATAAATACATAAATATACAAATTTGGAGTCACAATCGACTTTGGGTTAGGTAAGTTGAATACCTAAAAATACCTTTTAAAATAATTTTAAGAAAAGTAATTTTAAAAGATAAAAATTTGATCTACGTTTGAACAGAGATTCGTTTGAAAATAGGTTCGGGAGTCGGTTACGTGTGGGAAAAGATTAGCACGCCCACAACGCCCAACATTGGTACTTACACGATTATATGTCATCTCAATATTAAAATTGACAAATTCGAATAACATTTAAATTATGATACTTTTTTAAAAAAATAAAAGGGATATTATTTTATACGAATAATCCTTGAAAATATCTCCCTAGTTAATTAAGGGGATATTTTTATAGATTCCTTGTACAAAATAGTATTACCTTAAATTTTAAATACAATAAATATTTAAAAATAAAAGATTAAAATAATAAATATAATAAATTTAAAGTTCAAATTATAAAACTAATAAAAGATTAAAACTACCAAATGTAAATAATTAATATGTTAGGTACAATTGTAAATAAACCAAAAATATTATTTACAATTAAAAAATTAAAATTCAAGGATTAAATTATAATATAATCAAAATTCATGGCCATAAATAAAATAACACACAAGTAAGGTACTGGAAGTGTAATTTAACCCTAATAAGTTATTCATAATTAAAATTAAAAATACTAAAATAATAGGGACTAAGTCAGATATTTACCCAGAACATATATAAATTTGGTTAGTGACTAAAATATAAACAAAATAAAATTTGACATCCAAATTAAAATACAGGGAAAATTTATTCAGTGACCAAAATGAAATTTTACAAAGCTAAGAGGACCTAAAACGGGGTTTACCCATAAGCTTAAAACGCATATACCCTGCCATGAAACGACGTCGTTTCGGGTTGGGTATAATACCCCTAAAATCGACCATTTAGGCATTAATCCTTCATTTTTTTCTCTCTCTAAAAGAGAGAATCCTCTCGGTTCTCTCTTAATTCCCTCACCTGAGGGAATCTGGCCACCAGGCCGGTCGCGGTACACCGACGTCGGCGACCACCGCCGGCCACCCTCCACGGTGGCTGGAGTTAGGAAAATTATCCTAAATCGAAAATCTTTCAATCCTCAAGCCGAATCCAACATTCCCTTTCCCTAAAAGTTACCTCACCGTCCTAGATCTAAGAAAATCAAAGGAATTACCTTCAGTTTTCGACGATTTCCCTTTTTACGGCGGCGTTCGGCTTCTTCGGTGGTAAGTTCCTCTTCCTTTTTTTCTATTTTTTTCTCTGTTTTTTTATTTCTCTTCGTTGGTGGTTGCTTTCGTGGTGTCCTGTTTGCAAGTGATGAGGAGTTCTTTTATAGGCCCCCAGAGTACACCTTTTTGACCGATTAAAGGAGGGATGCCCGGTGAGTCACCGGGGCTATGGTGGTGACACACCATAGGGGCGACTAGGTGCATTAAATGCACCCAGATCTTCTGGATCTGGCTGGCGGTCTTCAACGGCGGTGGCAGAGTGGAGCACCTGGTGACGGCAACTTATCCTCTGGCTAGGTGGCGGCTGGCATATCCCTAAGGTTATGATGAAACCCTAGGGTTTCTAGAAAATCATCTGGACCGTTGGATCTCTCACAAATCCAACGGATGAGGGAAACAGGCGGCGCTGGAGAAGATATGGAAAACCCTAGGGTTTCGGGTCTTGGGCTTCTAGGGTGATTCGGGCCTAGTGGGTTAACTTCGGGTTTGACTTTGCTGGGTTGACCCAATTTGTTGTAATGTGCTTCGGGTCACTTGTAACTGGGCCTTTGGGTTATAATTAGTATTGGGCTTGTAATAAAATGTAATTATTATTTAATAATAATACTAAATAATAATAATAATACTAATAATTAATATTAAACAAGACGAAAATGATTGTCTACAACTGTCCCTCTTTGCTCATTTTTGTGTTAACAAGAATAGAGCAAAGCCGAAAAGTCAAGGAGTTTTCATCTAGTTGACTTCATGCTTTGATGGGAAATATGCTCCACTCTTTTTTCAGGGGAGATCAGACTTGATTCGTGCCTCTTTTTCGAGTAGTTAGATCAATTTTGGAAGATGGGTCTACTCTACTATTTATTCAGGGGAGATGAGACTTGTTTTTGCCTCTTTTTTGGGTAGTGAGATCAATTTTGGAAGACGGGTCTGCTCCACTATTCATTCAGGGGAGATATGTAACACCCATATCCTGTATACCCTTCCGTACACGAGATATAGATGTAACATCACCTTTAAAACAGTTCCTCATTTGAAAACCTGTAATTTTTTTTCTTTTTATAAAAATTTTAATTTGCTAATTAATAAAACATGCATTAAACTTAAGTAGATAAACAAAAAGTAATGTTCAAACATTTAACCATTTTACATCATTATAAACCAAATGCTTTATAGAGCGTTTTTACTAAATCTATTACATACCAACTAAATACATCAAAAGTGGACATGAATGTCGTACTATTACTGACGAGGCGACAATTGCTTTGATGTCCGATGATCTCTTTACTCTGCTTGTATTATGACCTACGCATGAATTAAACACACGTTAAGTATTTACATAGTGAGGCAAAACTAATAGTACGATGAAATCACCATATCATTATTTCATATTGATCAAATACCAATTCATTATTTCCAAGTTAGTATCATTTCGTTACGATGCACACGTAGTGCCTATACGATCATTCATAAACATATTGTGAATTTCGTGGGTTGCACACATAGTGCCAAAATGGTTGTTCATCAACATATGATGAATGTTGTGAATTGCACACTTAGTGCCGAAACGGTTGTTCATCAACATATGATGAATTCCGTGAATTACACACTTAGTGCCAAAACGGTTGTTCATCAACATATGGATGAATTCCGTGAATTGCACACTTAGTGCTTATTTGGTAATCACCATACAAATATTAAGCAATTATACATCTATGACTATTATAACACGTAGGTACATAATAAATACACTCACCTGGCTTGCCTTGCTATTGTATCCAAAATGCAAAGCTAATTACTCAGGTACTTTGCCTTTACCTTTCGTTTTGGTTGACTCGGGAACTTGATTTCGATCTACTCAAGCATCCATTAAAGACACATACAATATCAATCATTAGTATATTCCCTAACAATTATACTTAAACAATACTTAAGAGTACATATTATTAAATTTTCTATAACAATATCAACATATCTTAAAATTTCTGGCTCAATAGTATCGATACCCCTAACATGGTATCGATACTACTATACTATGGTACCGATACTCTATTACGGTATCGATACCATTTTTGCATTCTGTTATCAATGGTATCGATACCTTCCTCATAGTATCGATACCCCCTTGGTATCGATAATACTTGCATTAGTATCGATACTGCTCAGCTGATACTTCCCATTTTAGCCTATAGTATCAATACTGTTCTATCAGTACCTATACGCTTACCCAAATTTTCCATTTTTCATCCTGATTCTTACCCAAATTTGGTCAAATTTCCTTATGTTTACACCCAACAATGCTATTAAACTCTTATTTACTTAACCCTACTAATTTTCCTTTATTTAGCTTATTAAAACATGTCAAATCTCCAAAGAACATTTCGATCTAATAATCACATCACTCTTTCTAACATGTTTTTAAACCCATCCAATGCTTCTAATCTCTTATTTACTTCTTTGATAAGTCAATTATACAAATAAACATCAATAAACACTCATATCTTAACATATCATTCCAAAACCCATTTTCTTAAATCTCCAATATTTCATCCATCTCTTAGTTTTGATCCTATTTAATCCTTCCTTAAGCCTCTATAATAATCAATGTTTCAAGAACCAACCAAAAAAGAAAGAAGAAACTAACCAAATAAAACCTTACATTTGCTATGGAGGAGAGCTTTTTCCATAGGAAAGAAGAAGAAAAGAGAGATGACTTTTTGTTAACCTAATATCCCCATTCCCTTACTTTAATACCTTACTAAAGAAAATGAATTTAAATTTGTTTTCCTTTAAAGGACCAAAATGCCCTCTCTATTCATATATTAATACAAATTAGTCCAAAACATTGTTCCAAATCATTTTCTCATCTTTTAGCATTTATTCAAATAAATCCTAAAATTTTTAAATCTTTTCAACAAAGTCTTTGATCCGATATTTGGGGCATTACAATATCAAACTTGATCTATGCCTCATTTTTGGGTAGTCAGATCAATTTTGGAATATGGGTCTACTCCACTATTCATTTATGGGAGATCAGACTTGATATGTGCCGCTTTATGGATATTAAATTATAATTAAAAAGAATTTGTTCCTCTATTATTCCGGGGAGATCAAACTTGAAATTGATTTCCTTCACTACTCTTTCGTGAAGGCCAATATGTGAAATAAGAAGAATCTGCTCTTCTACTCTTCCGGGGAGATCAGACTGGAGATTAATTTTCTTTACTATTCTTTCGTGAAGGTCAATATCTGACATGAGAAGAATCTGCTCCTCTACTCTTCAGGGGAGATCACACTTGAGATTGATTTGCTTCACTACTCTTTTGTGAAGGCCAATATCTGAACTCCTCTACTATTCCGGGGAGATCAGTCTCGAGATTGATTTGCTTCACTACTCTTTCATGAAGGCCAATATATGACATGAGAAGAATTTGTTCCACTACTCTTTTGGGGAGATCAGACTCGAGATTGATTTGCTTCACTACTCTTTCTTGAAGGCCAACATCTGAAAAAAGAAGAATCTGCTCCTCTACTATGCTGGTGAAATCAGACTCGAGATTCATTTGCTTCACTACTCTTTTGGGAAGGCCAACATCTGAAATAAGATGAATATGCTCCTCTACTCTTCCGGGGAGATCATACTCGAAATTGATTTGCTTCACTACTCTTTCGGGAAGGCCAAATCTGACATAAGAAGAATCTGCTCCTCTACTCTTTCGGGGAGATCATACTCGAGATTGATTTGTTTCACTACTCTTCCATGAAGGCCAACATCTGAAATAAGAAGAATTTGCTCTTCTACTCTTCCGGGGAGATCAGACTCGAGATTGATTTGCTTCACTACTCTTTCGTGAAGGCCAACATCTGAAATAAAAAGAATATGCTCCTCTACTCTTCCAGGGAGATTAGACTCGAGATTGATTTGCTTCACTACTATTTCGTGAAGGCCAACATCTGAAATAAGAAGAATATGCTCATCTACTCTTCCGGGGAGATAATACTTGAGATTAATTTGATTTGCTGCTTTTTCAGAAAGACCAAATCTGGCATAAGAAGAATTTGTTCCACTACTCTTTCGGGGAGATCAGACTCAAGATTGATTTGCTTCACACTCTTTCGCGAAGGCCAACATCTGAAATAAGAAGAATCTGCTCCTCTACTGTTTCAGGGGGATCATACTCGAGATTGATTTACTTCACTACTCTTTCGTGAAGGCCAACATCTGAAATAAGAAGAATCTTCTCCTCTACTCTTCATGTGAGATCATACTCGAGATTGATTTGATTTACTGCTTTTTCAGGATGACCAAATCTGACCTAAGAAGAATATGTTCCACTACTATTCCGGGGAGATCAGACTTAAGATTGATTTGATGCATCGTTTTTTCAGGAAGACCAAATATGACATAAAAATTCTCTTCACGAGGAAGTCAAAGATTAACTTTGCTGGGGAGTCAGGGATAACAGAGATGTACTTCACTTCACAAAGAAGCCAAAGATTGGCTCCTCTGGGGAGATAGGGATAATAATAAAAATTGACTTCTCTTCATGAGGAAGTTAAATAATAACTATGCTAGGGAGTTAGGGATAACAAAGATTGACTTCTCTTCATGAGAAAGTCAAAGATTGGCTCTTCTAGGGAGTTAGGGATAATAAAAATTAACTTCTCTTTACGAGGAAGTCAAAGATTGACTCTACTGGGGAGTCAGAGATAACAAAGATTGACTTCTCTTCACAAGGAAGTCAAGGATTGACTCTACTAGAGAGTTAGAAATAACAAAGATTGACTTCTCTTCACGAGGAAGTAAATGATAGACTCTACTGGGGAGTCAAGGATAATAAAAATTGACTTCTCTTTACGAGGAAGTCAAAGATTGAATATAGGAAACAAGATTGAGTTTCCCAGAAAATATGTTACCAAAAATCTGTGATTGGAGTTTCTAGGGAAACCATCATAAGAGAGACAAAAAAATCTCTCGAAACATATTTTACATATATTATTATGAGGAAAATTATGTATGTATGAAATTATGTATGATGTTATGATACAAATTCATATGTTATGTATAAATACATGTTTTCTTGATATGTGAAGGAGATGGCTGTAAAATCGATCTTATTCGCTTTCTGATTAAGTTTTCTCCACTTTTGTTGGCACCAGCGTGTATCCTTGCAAGTCTTGATTTGTTTCAATTTCTTCTTTCCCCCCGGTAAATTGTTGCCTCTAATAAGATTGAATTTTTATTTACCTGTTTGTGTAGAAATCTAATAAAGCTTTTATCTTTCAAAAGAGGATCTACCATCTTAGGAGAGCAACGTCTGTTCTAATTTGACTATTGAAACACATCAAAAGAAAGGTTCATCCTAATTCCTTTCATGTCTTCACATCTAATCGAATCTCGAACAAGGCTATTTATACCCCATCATGCTGAGAGATTTAAAACAACCCATCATTCAATACTAGTTAGCTCCACTAGTTTCTTGTTGTGAAAATTCCAGCTCTCCTTCCATGGAAAGAAATCTTTACAATTTCTCACTTTTAACCTTGGAGCTTGTAGAAGACAACCTTCATCTTGGGTCAACAAATGAAAACTCCATATGATCGCAACATTGGTTCAACACCATAGATACTGGTTTAAAACATTTGACAACACATTCATCCTTTACTGTGGCTTCTGCCAATTTTTCAACCAAAGGAACTCTTTGCATAATGTTTAGAGATTTTGTATGGAATTATAAGGAAACTAAAATTCATTGGGAATATATGTGGAATGCTTTGTCTTGCCTACATTAATGCATATAAAGTTACTAGAATAATGCAACTGTATGATGAACAACATGATCATATATAGTAAGCTCCACTGTCCTTACTTCACCATTTTATTTTTTCACACCCTTATGTCTTAATAATATCTACTCAAATCAGTGATCTCTTATTTCTGAATGACACGGACCTTCAAAAATGCCCCATCATTTATTATTTCTTGCTGATATGAGCCTTCAAAATGTGCTCCACATTAATACTTATGGCTAAAACGGGCTTTCAAAATGCCCCAACATTCACACTTTTTGCTTAAACGAGCCTTCCAAATGCCCCAATATTTATTATTTTGGATGATACATACCTTCAAAAGTGCCCCAACATTAATACTTCTTGCTCTAACACTAATTCTAGGCATGAGCTCTTTGTCTGAGATGTATGTTAACTACCAAGATCTACTCCAGAGAGATTGTCTTGTTCGAAAATGTTTTTCCCTTTTCTTTTAAAAATCAAAGAATGAAATAATTTTATAAAGTATTACTCCTTAAATCAGGCTCACAATTAAATCAAATCATAAACATGAGTTCAAAAAATATTAAAAGAATCAACAGCTCTTTTAATATTTTCAAAGTTATAACTTTTTGACAAGTGTCATAATTGATGGGTTGGCTTTCCTATTTTCTAAGGTTTTGGTTATCAAAGATGTCTTTTTTGTTCTTGTGAACATTACAACATGCCCCTCTTTCTTGGCTTGGAATTTTAATCGGATGCAGACAAAATGACATAACCAATATATTCAATTACTATGCTTTCTAAAACACTTCTATTTCGGTTCTCTAAAATCTTCCATTTGTTCAAGCTTTATAGACTCCTCTAACAAAGGCAGTGCATAAATATTGGTCTAAAAACATAATTTTTAAGTGCTTGTATGAAATTAACTATAATAGGTGTTCCTTAACTCCCTTAGTCTGTCTTTACCGAAACTCCTTATTTTGTAAATTCGATCTAATTTGTCATTGTTTGGCTAGCTATTTTCAGCTTTATTGTATATATATATATATTACCTTTATCAGGCTAGCTGAATATTATCCATAAAGTCAGGGCGTTTAACCAATTGCTCTAGAGGGAAAACTCAAGCTTTATTGTATATATATTATAATCACCTTTATCAGGTTAGCTGAATCTTATCCATAAAACTGGGGCATTTAACCAATTGCTTTAGAAGGACAACTTAAGCTTTATTGTATATGTATAATATTATATTCTGTGTATACGGATTTAATTTCTTAAGCTTGTTAAGAAGAACCTGTTATAGTCTAGGTGTTGTTGAAAGTAAAAAAAATCTCATATTTAGAGTTCAATTTCCAAGCAACTGACCTAAACTAGATTCACCTACTCAACTATTCCATATGTGAAGATCATGATCATCATTGAATGTCCTCAATAGAAATGTAGTGTAGTCAGTTTTGTAATGCCATACACAAGATATGCCCTATGTTGTCAGCTTCTATGCGTATCTAAATACCAAGCCTCTTATATTTCCTTATAAAAGGAGAAAACTATATTTGTAAGAGAAGGGTATGGTGCTTGAGTGTATTTTATGGGGTAAGGTCGAGGGTGATTGTTTTATCAGTTTTCAACCTTGTCACTTTGTTAAATATTTATAACTCTTAATCACTTAAAGAGTTTTTAATTCAGTTGATATCAAAGAACTACAAGATTGCAAATTTGATTCAATGCTAGCCATTTTTAAAGTAACACAAATTTATTTAAATAACCTTACAAAAAAAGCTGAGAAATGATAAAAAACAAGTTCAAACAAGATGCTTTCAATGTAAGGTACAATGGTAGATAACAACCTCCACTTGTTTATTTATAATGCCTCATTTCTCCTAGGATGTTGGGTGTGTAATCAGACTAGGGTATTTGTCCTCATTTTCCCCCATTTCTTGATCATTTCTTGTATCAAGACTCCCTTGTAGTCGAGCTTTTATATTTCTTCAATCAATGGTATGCACTTGTCAGTGGGATGACCCAATGCTCCCAGATGAAAATCACAAGCACTATTCAGGTCATAGCTATAAGCAGATAGGTTAGTCTTCACACTTAAAGGCCTTGGAGTGAGGTACTGACTCTTTATTAAAGGGGATAACAAATCAGAAATGGGCATTTGAAAAACCTTTAGGGTCATATTTTTCCAAGACATCTTTTGCGTCCAGTCTCAGATTACCTTTCCTTTAACTTATTTTTCATCATTTAGCATCAGAGTGGTATCGAGAATTAAATCTCTTATCACTGCCTCACATACCTCAATTTCCTTGATTTTTCTCTTTTCCCTTTTAACTCCCTCTTTGGTATGTAATTCACTCATTTTGACCCCATCAACTCTATTCTGGGGGTTGACTTCCAATTGTCTGACCAAAATAGACTGATTATCATCATTCATCTTTATAAATCCCTGAGCCAAAAGATCTTGGACTTATCGTTTGAAGTTTTTTCACTTCTCAATGGAGTGTCTTTGGGCCTCCGAATGATATTCACAAGAAACTTTCTCATTATACCAACTCAGATAAGGGAGTAGCAAAGGCTTAGCAAAACATGGAGCAATTAGCTGGGATTGGAGCAACTTGGAATATAACTTGTTCTATGAAAATGAAGGAAAATTGTGTAGAAGCTCTTTTGACCTTAATTTATCATTGCCATTATTATGACCATATTGAATACCTTGTGACTAATCATCGAGATGTTTAGTCTTCTTTAATAGCACTTGAACTTCTTTCATGCTTCTTTTTTTGATTCAGGCTCAACTTTTGTTTTAGAAGTTTTTCCCTATTTTTCCAGCATAATCATTGTTGCATTTTCTGGAATTATACCCAATTTTTGGAGTTGAATTGGATTACGACATTCCTTAACATGTTATTGATCATTTGTTATCATTTCATTGCCTACACCATTAACATTCAGATTCTCACTCGAAATTTTCATCTTTTCTTGAAAAATAGGTTTCTCTAACGATTTTCCCCATATATTACTGTAACCATAATACTCATCAGCTTTGACATTTGTTCCTTGGACTCTAATTGGAACTTTCTTCCTTCATCAAACATTTCCTGTTGGGTCTTTATGAGTTGCTCCTGGATTCTCTTGATCCTACCAAAACGCTCTAATATCTCATTCATTGTTTTTGATCTTTTTAGATACACGCCCAGAGTGACTTTAATTTGCTTTCAGAACTTCTGTCATTATATCCTTCACAAATTACTCTCACGTTTTCATAATTGATGCATGTTAATATGTTATGCAATGTATGATGTATAGATGTGAATGTAAAGATAATAAATGCAAATGCAAAAATGGGAATGCAAATGCAAATATGCAAAAGGTGTTATTCAAGAGTGACTATCTTAAAACAACTTTCATTGAACACAAAAGGTTTCGGTACATTAAACAAACTTTACATATAAGAGATAACTTTCACTCATAATTTCTCTATTTCTCTTAAAAGCCAAGTTAGTTTCCACTTATACTCAGGTGTTTAGTTGTCAATCTGCTTTAATTCTCTCGTAAAGCCTGCTAAGTTAACCAATTTATGAGCCATATTATTTGCTTGAGCAGCAGCTTCCTTCATGACATCGTCTTTCTCCAGCATCTTTTGTGTTAGTTCTCGAACTTGTAGATAATATTGTTCATCTTCCCTTGTAAGAAATCCTTTGTGGTCAAGAAGTCCTTGCCAAGATCTTCATATTCATCTAAAAACTTCATCAATGTCTTTTTTGTCCCTAGTGGTTTCTAGTTCAACATTATTCTCACGCTTGTGGCGCTGATATGTGGCTTCTATATTGACTATATCCCTATTCAACATCTGATTTTTGGCTTGACATTTTTCCAAATTGATGACAGTTGTATTGCGCCTTTCTTCTGTAATCCGCAAATCATAAGAGAACTTCTTGGCTCGACCTTCATGTGTCTTGCAATTCTTTTTCTAATGTTCAACATCATTTTTCAATTTCGTGACCCCTGTTGTCCACTCTTCCGGAGTATTTCCTATACCAGCATCTTAAAATGCTAAATTGATCCTTTGAAAAATAATATGCATGGTTTCCATCTCTGCGCTCATTTATCGTTTTCAATCTCCAAATGATGTGTTTGAGCTTCATACTTCAACGACCCTTCTTCCTTCTGGATGCCCCTACTGATACCCTTAGCTTTGAAAACTTTTGGTATCAATCTAACAGGATAATCAGTTACCGAGCTAGATTGATCTTTTATCTCAAACTCTAAGATTCCATGATCCAAAAGATGATGTACTCGATGTTTGAAGGTGGTATAGTTCTCAATGGAATGTACTTGAATTTCGGCATGATATTCACAATGAACATTAATATCATACAACTCCTTATATAATGTGGAGCTACCTCTCGGGCTTCTAGTAGCTCCTCGTACAACTCCTTATATAATATTGGAATAAAATCAAAATGAGAGCCACTTCTTGGCTTGGATTGAATTTGAGTCTCCGACTTTGGGAGAAGACTCTTAAATACCAACGAATTCTAATTGCACAACTTCTTTTTATCTCTGTGAGCTTCTATAATTGTTACCATTTCTTTGGTATTTCTAGATAATTCGTTGTACAAATGATGAATGTGTGTGATTTCTAAGATTGGATAGGATTAGTAGTCCCTTGTATATCTGATATCGCAGTATTGTATTCATCGAGCTCTTTCTTTTTTTGTGTAGAAGTCTTTTTTCCTTTGGCCAAAGTAGATATTATATCCATCATCTTGGACATTTATCTTCTTATCTCTCGTATCTTATTTGGCTCCTCATTGGATATACAATATTTGGGTGCATAGCTCTCCACTATCCTCAGAGTTTCCTCATAATGCCATTCCTTAGCTATGTTATAGTTTACTTGATCATGAAACCGTTTGTCCATTATGAAAACCTTTTACTTCGATGACCACTCTCAAATTAACACCTTCTGATTATGACATGATCATGTAATGCAAGCAAAATGAAAGCAATATAAAACAAGTTAGTACAAAAAACAAATTCAATAATCTACTGCAAAAAAAAATGTTAATACAAAATAAGAGACAGAGAAAAATAAGTTAAAGGAATGGTTAATATTAATTAATGGAAAGAAAAGATCCTACCCATCATGGTATTTATCCTAGCATGCTTTTATTAAATAGAAATCCTATTCATACATGTTTTCTACCCCCATGCTTTATTATTTACCAAAAAAACAATCCTAACCGCATGATATCTAATTCGCATGCTTCACACAGAGACCTAACCACATAATTTTCTAGTTCTCATGCTTTTTTGCAAAAATAAATAAGTAGATTCAAGGAAAATGTTAGAATGAGTTTCCCCTACAGATATAAATTCAATATAAAATGGGCAAAAATTCGGTATTACTAACAGGGTACTCGAATTGTTCTTTGCTGGTGCCCCCTTGAGCCTGCCAGATCCTCGATCCTTAACCATTATAGGCTTAAATGGATTGAGCTCAATTCAAGAGGATTCATTTCCCCATATCCATGCGAGCAAACTCGATGTTTCACTCGTAAACATGAGGCATATGTATCCTAGAGGTTACTTGTTAAAGCTCAGGCGGAGAAAAATACTTTTTCTCACGTAAGCGTAGCGTTAACCCTACTTAAAGGGACATAACACAATTAGAAGGCTCACATTATTTCAAATGGTCATAGTGTGTAAGGGGAAACTCATAATCCTTTACCTCGATCGCAGAACAATCAACCCAAAAAAGGTTTTAAATCTTAAACACAAAAACTAATTATTAGTATGACTAAAAAATGTGATGGGATGCAAACAAAAAATTCATTCATATTTGCCATTTTCAACTTAAAAAGATGACGTATAACCGATTATAGCTAGACTCTCTAGAAAAAAGCTCCCCAGCGGAGTCGCCAAGTTGTCGAAACGGTTCCCGCCAACTTTTTAGGGCTTTTTCGAGGATCGATCCAACTTAATATTGGGACATGTCAGGTTTTAAAATAAATACATAAATATAAAAATTTGGAGTTGCCATCGACTTTGGGTTAGGAAGTCGAATACCTACAAATACCTTTTAAAATAATTTTAAGAAAAATAATTTTAAAAAATAAAAATGTGATCAACGATTGACCAGGGATTCGTTTGAAAACAGGTTCGGGAGTCGGTTATGTGTGGGGAAGGATTAACACCCCCACAACGCCCAAAATTGGTACTTACACGATTATACGTCATCTCAACATTAAAATTGGCAAATTAGAATAACATTTAAATTATGATACTTTTTTAGAAAAATAAAAGGGATATTATTTTATACGAATAATCCTTGAAAATATCTCCCTAGTCAATTAAGGGGATATTTTTATAGATTACTCGTACAAAGTAGGATTACCTTAAATTTTAAATACAATAAATATATAAAAATAAAATAATAAAATAATAAATTTAATAAATTTAAAGATCAAATTATAAAACTAATAAAAGATTAAAGCTACCAAATGTAAATAAGTAATATGTTAGGCACTAAAATTGTAAATAAACCAAAAATATTATTTAAAATTAAAAAAATTAAAATTTGGGGATTAAATTATAATATAATCAAAATTCATGGCCATAAATAAAATAACACGCAAGTAAGGTACTGGAAGTGTAATTTTACCCTAATAACTTATTCAAAATTAAAATAAAAAAATACTAAAATAATAGGGACTAAGTCAGATATTTACCTAGAACATATATAAATACGGTTAGTGACTAAAATATAAACAAAATAAAATTTGACATCCAAATTAAAATACAAGGAAAATTCATTCAGTGACTAAAATGAAATTTTACAAAACTAAGAGGACCTATAACGGGGTTTACCCATGCGCTCAAAACGCAAATACCCTACCCTGAAACGACGTCGATTCGGGTTGGGTATAAATACCCCTAAAACTGACCATTTAGGCCTTTATCCTTTATTTTCTTCATTCTCTAAAAGAGATAATCCTCTCGATTCTCTCTTAATTGCCACACTGGAGGGAAGTTGGCCACCAAACCGACCGCCGTACACCGACGCCCGCGACCATTGTCTGCCACCATCCACAGTGGCTATAATTAGGAAAATTAGCCTAAATCAAAGATCTTCCGACCCTCAACCTGAATCCAACCTTCCCTTTTCCTAAAAGTTACCCCACCGTCCTAGATCTAAGAAAATCGAAGGGATTACCTTCGGTTTTCGATGATTTTCCCTCTTTACGACAGTGTTCGGATTCTCCGATGGTATGTTCCTCTTCCTTTTCTTCTATTTTTTTCTCTATTTTTTCTTTCTCTTCGTTGCTGGTTGCTTTCGTGGAGTCCTCTTTGCAGGTGATGAGAGTTCTTTTATAAGCCCCAAGAGTACACCCTTTTGATTAATTAAAGGAGGGATGCCCGGTGAGTCACCGGGGCTATGGTGGTGACTCACCATAGGGGCGGCTGGGTGCTTTAAATGCACCCAGATCTTCTGGATCTGGTCGGCGGTCTTCAACGGCGGTGGCTCATGTGGCGACGACTGAGTGGAGCACCTGGCGGCGATAACTTATCCTCTGGTTAGGCAGCGGCTGGCATAACCATGGGGTTATGATGAAACCCTAGGGTTTCTGGAAAATCATCTGGACTGTTGGATCTCTCACAAATCCAATGGCTGAGGGCAACAGAAGGCACTGGAGAAAATGTGGGAAACCCTAGGGTTTCGAGTCTTGGGCTTCTGGGGTGATTCGGGCCTACTGGGTTGACTTCGGGATTGACTTTACTGGGTTGACCCGATTTGTTGTAATGGGCTTCGGGTCACTTGTAAATGGACCTTCGGTTATAATTGGTATTGAGCTTGTAATAAAATGTAATTATTATTTAATAATAATAATTAATATTAAATGGGAAAAAAATGATTGTCTACACTTTAGGCTTGGAGTTTTTAATAAAAAAGGTTTTCTCATTGCCTGGTCCTTCCATATTATGTTCGATCCCTTTATTCAATAATATTAACCTTCTAACGCATCTTGTAGGTTCGTGTTGTTCGAGCAGTTGTTGTCATTGGAGGCCTTCTCCAAAATTTTCTATTCGGTTTAATATTCGTGTTGTTCATCCAATTATTGTTTTGGGTTGTGTCATGAATTGTGCACTTTTCCTGCGGTTGTGACAGGACCCTTTTATTTATTTGTTCAATTAGGCATGTGGACATAAGTGTTGTTTTTTATTGGAGAAGATATGCAATTTTACTTTCTTTTTCATTTTCCATAGTATTACAATGTTTTCCTTCCCCTTTACTCAGATTATTAGCTATGAGTTTTTGATGCATGAACTACATGTTTTTTGTAGTTATGTGTAGCTAAACCTTCAGAATGGGTTTTTGTTGGTTCATTCTTGTCTATGTCTTCTACAGTTGTGGTAAACCTCTATGTACTCCGTTGTTGACTGAGAACTTGGATGCTAAATCCTTTTACTATTTCAAAGTTCACATATATCTTTAGCTGGTATGATAGTATCTCTCTCAATTTTGATTGAGAAAAGTGCTTGTTCAAGGAATTAATTATGCAAAATTAGGTGTTCCATATACTAGTTTCTTTTCATGCTTGTCATGACTAGTTTGTTTATGATTCCAGGTTTTGAGATTTTTAATGGAAATGAATAGTGTAAGTGCCCTTCATGGTTTGTTTATGCTTCTAGGTTCAAGTTACAAACTTTTTTTTTGTTTTATTAATTACATCAAGGTTTTGTTAATTTGTTTCGTTCTGGGTTCAAGTTAAAAACTTTTTATTTTATTTTATTTTATTTCCATTTTCACAAGGCTTGTTATTGTTTTTAATGAAATGAACTAAGTTGATTCTTCTATAAGTTTATTATTTGATGAAAAAATTGAAACATTACTTGGAAAAGGAAAAAAGCTACTCTCTTTTGGGAAGACTTATTATTTATAATAGTTACTCATTTGTTCATACTCTCTAGGCCATTGCTTTTGGTTACAACAAAATAACAGCTGTCATTACCAGCTCTTTAAATAATGCCATCAAACCCAAGGTTTAAACTCATCAGTAAAATAATATTATATTAGCTTTAATGGAAGTTTAAGGTTTAAGATATTGATGATCAACAATTTACAGGTTCAATGAAGAGCAACTCAATCAAACCTGCCTATGCCAACCTTTTGCAAATAACGGTGTTTTTGGTAAAAATGTCACTACAAATCATAATATATAGTGGCGTATTATATTACAAATCCCAGTAAAAACAATAGAATTAGCGGCGTTTGTGGTAAAAAAACCCCACTAAAGACAATAGAATTAGCGACGTTTATGGCCAAAAATATCACTAAAGACAAGATAATTAGCGGGTTTGTAGACAAAATGCTACTATAAATCACAACATATACAAACGCCGCTATATAACTCGACCTTTTGCGGTATTTTAGGTTCACAAATGCCGCTACCTTTTGCAGTGTTCATTTTAGTGGCGCTCTTACTAGCGCAGGTAGTGATTTTAATGGAACTTTAAACGCCACTATAGGACTAAAAAACGACACTAAAAACCTGTTTTACTGTAGTGAAAATAAAATCAAAATATGAAACATCGTATCCTTTGATGAATGACAGGCACACCAAGATATTTCGCTAAGATGTCAACTGTTTTAGAACCCAGAAAATCACTAATTTCAGTACGCAAATCAATTGGAGTGTTAGGAGAGAAAAAGAGTTACGTCTTACGCTTGCTCACACGATGTCCCGAATAACGACCAAAATCAGAGAGGACATTATCAATAATTGTTGCATTGGTCATATCTGCTCGAGCATATAAAATAAGATCATCTGCAAAAAAAAATAAGTGGGAGAGCGGGGTACCATGTTTGGAAAACCAGAAGGGCAACCAAGAACCATATTTTTAACTGCTTTCAAAATGCTATGACCCAAGCGCTCCATAGAGAGGACAAGAGATAGAGATGATCGCCCTGGAAAATGCCTCGTTCAGGGCGGAAGACTTCTGAGAAACTACCATTCCATTGACTTTAAAGGTGGAACTAGTAATGCACTTCATGATGATGTGAATGAGGCTAGATGGAATACCAACATCAGAGAGAGTATCATGGATAAAATCCCAACGAACACGATCAAATGGCTTCTCCAAATCTACCTTAATGGCCATCCACCCATATTTAGATTTGGTATAGCGCATTGAGTGGACGATTTCCTGGTTGATGATGATATTATCAGTGATGTGCCTTCCCGAAATAAATCTAGTTTAGTTTAGAGCAATAAGGAGGGGCATGAGATGTTGGAGTCTTTTAATAATCACTTTGGTGAGCAGTTTGTAGATAACAGAGCATAAACTGATCGGGCGAAATTCAGAAAAAGATTCAGGGGCAGAGACCTTTGGGATGAGCACACGGATTGTTCGATTAAGATCAGGTTCAATTTCCCCTCCGTTAAAAACCTGCCTGATGGTATGAACAAGAGAGTCACCAACAACATCCCAATTTTTTTGGAAAAATTCAGCATGTAGACCATCGATGCCAGGAGCCTTTAAGGGAGCCATATCTTTCAAAGCCAAGTGGATTTCATCTTTCGTAGGTAATTTAGATAGCAGGCAATCTGGAATCTTTGAAAAATGCCCCACAATTGGGAACGAGTCATGGAGATGATCGTCAATGGAAAAAAGGTTCTGAAAGAAGCGAACACCTTCTTGTTTGAGGATGGCATCATCATGACACCAAGTACCATCATTGAGCTTAAGAGCGTTTATACAGTTACGTTGCTTCCGGAGTGTTACTTTCCTGTGAAAATAAGAGGTGTTACGATCGTCTAGGTGAACCCAGTCAGAGCAGGATTTTTGTTTCCACAATAGTTCTTCTTGATCAAGGTTAAGGAGAAGCTTATCTTCAAGTTGACGAAGAAAGCGAGTGGGCGGGAGCAAAGGGCTTTTTGAACACCCTGTAAACGAGCCATCACAGTACATTTGTTGGAGCCAATGGAACCAAACACCGATTTATTCCAGTTGACAGTAGCGGTTGTAAAGTGGTGGATAGTATCCGAAAGTCATACCGAAGGAACCAATTGTCAATAACCAGTCATTTAAAATCATCATGCAGGCGCCAACTAGAGACATAGCGGAATGGCGGAGGAAAGCGTCTATGATTGTGATCACCAACATGGAGCAATAAAGGGAGATGATCGGATCGCATTCTAAGAAGGTGCTGCACGTTAGCTATAGCAAAATTCACATCCCAATGAGTGTTGCAAATAAAGTGGCCTAGGCGAGCATAAGAATTACCTCTAAACCAAGTGTAGTGGGGTCCATGAAAACCCAAATCCCGAAGGTCGAAATCATAGAGAAGGTCCTAAAATGCAGTGCTAGGCTTGGTGGAGACAACCCAACCCATCCTATCATCATGGAAGAAGGTGGCGTTAAAGTCCCCAAAGATCAGCCAGGGAGAGGTGATGGTATTTGCGAGCTGTCTGAGATGAATCCACAAAGATATTCGTTTAGTAGCGTTGGGGCTCGCATACACAAGAGTACCCAAAGAAGAACTAAAATCGGAATGACAGTGAAAGCGGAAGTGAATGAATTGAAAGTGATTCACGATAATTTCAACAGTAACCGTATTACACCAGCAAAGCCAGATGTCACTGGAAAATCCCGCTGCCTCAACTCGGTGAGAATGAGCGAAGCCCAGGAAAGAAATAACCATGTTAGCTTTGAATCCACTGATTCGAGACTCAACTAGACCAACAATATCAGGCTTAGAGTCCCTAATATATTGCTTGATTGCGAGCAGGAACTTGGGGTGCCCACATCCCTGCATGTTTCAACTAAAGATTTTTAAAGTCATCAAAAAGTATGTACAGAAGGGAAAGGCAAGAACAGCCTCAAAAAGAAGAAGTGGAGCCCGGTGGGGCTACTGGATTAATATGTAAAGGTTGGTTGGCATGTTCACGTGGAGCACAAGTGCGACAATCACCGTTGCCATTCACGTTAGGTGGGTCGCTCAGAGGAAGTGTACTGGCAGGAACAGTATGCGGCACAATTTGCATGGTATCATGCGAGTAAATGGGATCATCATTCTCTGAGATAAAAACTACCGAATGCTTACAGGTGTTGAGTCTTGGGGGACGAGGACGAGTGCTGGAAGAGACATGGGATGGGCGGTGTTCCGTGGTGTTTGTGATACCAGCTAGGGGTTTTCGGATAGGGAGAGCAGGTTTAGATTTCGAAGGTTTGGCAGGTTGAATGATGGTAGCCTTGCTTTTGGACGGTGTTTGGGGTTTGGATGTAGCTAGAGGGGCTATTTTGGAGGAGGAGGCATCACCTTGTTTTGTGCTAGACGGGTTGTCGGTTTCATCTTCAAAGATGGGGTTGAATCGAGAGGAAACAACAGGTAAGGTGCCGTCCACAGCAGTGGTCGTTTTGTTTTCTTGTTGGACTTCTTTGTCTTCTCTCGACAAGCATCCAAGGACACCGTAGGCCGCGTTCATTACCGAGGGTATCTGTTCAGCGGGTTCATGTCCAGCAGTGACAATTTCGGTAGCCGGTGGAGCAAGGTCTGGGCAATTTCCTTGGACATGGCCATACTTGTCTACCGTGGGATTCGATCCCACAACCACAAAGCCTTGCACTCTATTAACTGAGTTGAATGGACAATTACTGACAAACCAAATACTTTACATCAATATTAATTAATTAATTAATTTAATCTTATTTTAACCTAAATATTAATTTAGTCTATAATATCAAGTGTTTAAGTGGTAAAGTGTTGATTAAGGACTTAAATTCATATTTCTTGATTTTCTAGGTTCAAAATTTTTATTTGTATCATTATTTTTTTTTAATTTTCTCTATCCAATAAATGTTGGCACATGTCATGTTCTTATTGGATGGAGTTAATATATAAAATAAAATAAATAAAAATAATATAAAATAATATTATACTATTAAAAAATGAAAATACACTGGGCCATTTTCTCAAATTAAATAAATTTTAGGGATTAAATTGAACAAAAATAAAATCTGAAAGACTTGACATGTTATTTACCATTTCATTAAACTTAGAAAAGCAAAATTATCACATGACACGCTCTGATTAGTTCAATTTTTTAATGTCTGTAAAAAAACAGAGAACATACGTAACTATTAATATTTTAGGTGACAAATAATAGTTTAACGGATAACTCAATAAAAAAGATATATTTTAGGGGATAAATGAGTCTTTACACCTTAAATTAAATAGGTTTAAGGATTTTTTACTTTAAAAAAAAATCAATTTAACCCCTGTATTTTTTTTGTACTTTATTGGACTCTCATTGTTGGAAAAAATCAATTGAGCCCTCATGTTAATATTAACAATATTAGTTGTTACTTTTTATTGATGTGGTTGAAAATCATTGTAAAAATAGCATGTGTCACATACACATATATATATATATGACTTAATTGATTATTACGTTTGATGGTAAGAGTTTACTTGAATATAAAATAGAGTTTACTTGATTATTATAGAAAAATATAATATTATAAAAATATTAGAGCAATCATTTGTAGGCCTACTATTCATTGATAAATTTGTAATTATGATCTTAAGTAAAATCGAGTTAGGGTCATAATATTTTGTATAAATGATACTTCAAGCTTGGAATGAGTATGAAGATATTAATTAGGGGTGTTCAAAACTAGTACCTGTATTTTTTGGTACCCGAAATATTGAGTACCTAAAATTTTCGGGTACTAAAATACCGACTCATGTCCCAGCCCATTAAGTCAGTGTATCCGTAAATCGGGTACTCGTGAAACCTGTGTACCCACATTTTCGGGTCATGGATACCCGTTTTATATACTTTTTTTTCTTTAAATTATATTATTTTTAAAAAACAATACATAGAAAAATTTTAAAATTCTAAAACTTAAAGGTCTATATGGTGGAATAATTTAAAATTTTAATAATTTATAACGTTGAAATGAAATGGTTTAAGAAATTAGGAATTTAAAATATTAGGGTGAAATAATTTCACAATTAGGAATAAAAAGTCTAATAAAAAATTAAAATTAAAATGTATAAGAAATCGGGTATCGGGTCAATGGGTATCCAGTTAAATGATATTTTGTGACTCGGGTCCGACCTAATAACTCAAAAAATAGCAAGCCGGGTACCCAACCCAGAAAATCATGTATTTTTATTATAAATACCCGATATTTTTTAACTGGGTCGGCGGGTCAACGAATCAGGTAGTTCAGGTTGGACATTTTTTAACACTCCTAATATTAATAATACTTCTTAATCGAACTCAAAATCTATGCGTTGAAATGATCTAAATATGTTGGTTTTATAATTCGTCTCGACTAATTTGGGATTTCCTTTTTTTAAAAAATAGGTTCGAAGGGTCGCCACTAATGTTTTTTAAGGTGTGATTGGATCACCCAAAATGTTTTATTATTCTAATAAAATTTGATTTTAAAAATTTTATTAAAATGACAATTTTTAGCTTGCTTAACCAAAAAATGAGTTCGGGAGTCGGTTACGTATGGAAAAGAGTTAGCACCCCCACAACGCCCTAAAATCGGTACCTAGTCGATTATGTCGTTGTTTTTACCATAGAATTCACAAATTCGAATTTAACTTAATTAATGATCTCTTTTTTAGTGACTAAATAAATCTCAATTTATTGATTATATACTATAAAAGGTTAATGTTTCTATATTTCCAATTTTTGGAAGAACATGATTTTATGTTTCGAACATTAAAACAACCCTTCATCAATCAAATCGAAATATTAGAACATCAAAGTTTCTCTAAAAAAAATTAAACAATTATTTTCATATATATTTAGAAATATTAAAGAGAAATAAATACAACAGACATGCAAATGTAAACTCGATTGAATTAATAAATTATCAAATCATAAAAGGAGATAAAAATATTCAAATACTTAAAAAGAACTGAAAAAGCCTTCGGAACATAAACAACTTTTTCTCCATCAGTTTAAATATACAGATATATCTCTATCCCCTGGGTAGTGTCAATTTTTACACATTATCAATTTAGGGTGATACTAAATACGATGTCACTTTTATTCTATAACATCGGATTGGACCCTCGAACCGTGAGACAATCCTTCGCGATAATATAAAATAAAAGAGGCATTACCCTTAAACAAGTTATGTAATTTAAATCAAACTATGCTCACGAGATATCACACATTTAGATTAAATAGGCCATGAAATTAAATCCATATGTCAACAATCAAATAAATTTATATATTTACATATATTGAATGTAATTAAGAAATAAACTCAGATTACAAAATATAAATCACAAGACACACACATATATGTACATAAACATTTATCCCAAAATCTAGGCGTTAAAACAGAAAAATATATTTAATATGCACATAAAGTCAAGACCAAATATCATATGAAAGGCATACTAAAAATAAGGAAAAGATTCACACACGCATACCATATAAACATACATTAACATATTCTATAGGGAAATATTAAGCACTTATACTGGGTAATAACATGCCGAATATACATGCTTATATTTTCTATGTAACAAAATAAGAAAGAACATTAATTATATAGTGCACATGCGTAAGTATGTAAACATTTATCATGAATTAATGTATAAAATAAAGAACATTTTTACTCGGTAATATGACGAAGTATTTGGAGCATTCGGAAATTATTAGAGATGGGTATCGGATGGCAGATAGGCTCGGGACATTCTGTTTCAATATGAAACTATTATTGGCTCTCTTCTATTCCTGCTAGTTGTATTTCTTCTGCTAGAGTGGCTTACTTGAACGTTGTTTCTGATCTGCTACAGCCAAATTAAAGGGGCTGGAATGAGTCATTAGTTCGCTCGATATTCACCATTGATGAAGTAAATTCTATCCTATAAATTCAACTACCATTGTACCCTCAACCATATTATGGAAGGGAGAAAAGTCCGGCATTTACTCGGTACGTAGTGGTTACAAACTGCTTCTTAACACTACCACACCCCACTGCCGATTGAAAACATTCATAATTATATTTGGAATTCCACTTGTCCAGAAAAATTAAAGATTCTAGCTTGGAGGCTTACTAAAAAGTATGCCCCAACAATGCACAATTTACTTATTAAACGTGTGGTCTCAAATCCTAACTCTCCACGGTGTCAAACACAGAATGAAGATGTGTTACATGCAAGCCGTTATTGCTCTTTTTCTAGCTCGGTTTGGAACAATTTGGGTTTAGTATGGTCCAGTGCTGCTAATCAATTGTGTTTTGATGATTGGCTACTATGGCTTTTCAAACATAGAACCTCAGACAAACATAGCATGATTATTACTACTCTATGGTCTCTATGGTTTTCTCGAAATAGGTTGGTACATGAAGGAGTTTCACAAAGACTTGAGGAAACAGCAGTCTTCATCAAGAGTTATTGCGTGGATGTAACCCTTAGACCCGGACTATACATTACGACCAGATCTAGCAGATTACGATAAAGTTTTCCAAAACATTTTTCAATAATTTAAAATCATATTACGAATAAACATCTTTAAAAATATAGTTAATAACATTAAAGTTCAATTCCAGAAAAATTAAAATTGTAAGGACTGAGTAAAATAAAACGTTCCATAATCAGTGTCAAATCAAATCTGACAGTAGTAGCAAAAACAGTATAAATTGTAAAACAAGTATTTTCGAAATATAGGTACATGTCACCTAAATTAATTGCAACTCAGAAGATAAAAACATTACAACAAAATGATATTGTGCGAATGTGTCGATCCTCCAAGTGACAGGTCCGTGTCGTCGATCAAAAAGAATCTAAAAGAGAAAAGTTTGGGGGAGTGAGCTAGAGAGCTTAGTGTGTTCCAAAAGTGTAGAAATAAAACATATAGTTAAGATTTCAAAATCAATTCGTCGTTAAAATCATAAACATCGATAGAGTTTCCAAAATCAGTTCAGTTCCAAATTGTGAAAATGTCAATAGTGTTTTTAACTTAAAATACAGAATTGCCCTCCAACCGAACACCATATACAGCTCTCCAGAACTGCATCTATAAGAAATTACCCTAGGCCCAAAGGGAATAGGTGTCAACCTAAGGGAGCATCTTGGGTCCATAAGGTCTTACCCTAGCCGGAGCGTAGGTGCCCATCTGAGGGGTGTTCCCTCAGGCCCATAAGGACTTATCCAATGCACATAGCAGAGGTTCCACCCTAAGGGAGTACCTTAGGGTCCATAAGGTCTTACCACTAGGTCCATTAGGCCCAGGAGCCCACCCAAGGGTTGACTTAGGTCTATAAGGAATTACCAGCTGATCGATGTTGAACCTATATAAGGAATTACCAGCTTGATCAAAACTGAACCTGCAGAGACTTAATACCAGATCCCAGAGTACTCCTCAGAAAAACACTTTTCAGACAACAACCAGTGGTAGCTGGAAATCAGAGTTCAAACATAAACAATAACCAGAGAACAAGTGTCAAGCAAGCATGATTTAAAATACATTAAATCATGAATCATACTTAAATAAGATAATTCATATGGTAGTCAAATTAAAGCAAACAATTTATTTCAAATCAGAGAAAATAATCATGTGCACCTGGTATTTCAAACAGATATTTAAAACAGTTATATGGCACACAAGGAGCACACCTCGTAAAAAGAATCAACCTGAGAGATCTACTGAGCACCGACTTTACTACGCTCTTCGATTGTATGCGAACCTAGGTTATATCATAATAGGGTTATAATCAGAGTAATATACTAAATTGAATATTTAACATGGTTGCAGAGCTATACGAGTAATCATGAGATCATGCTAACAACCAGATCGGGAGGAATCGGGATAAGCAGATGAACGGTCAGGAGAATCACGGTACCTTAAATATACGATAACATAAATTAGTCCTTGACCCTTCAATCAAATTAGATGCACTTAGATTAATCTCTTGAATAATTTACTTAAATTACATATGCATGTTCGGGTTTAATGGTCAATTCGGAAGCTTTCAAATTTGAATTTGAAAAAATGGACTTCAGATTTGGACTCAAGACTTCAAAAAAAAAAAATAACACTTTTTGAAAATTAAGACTTTTTGGTCAAAGTCAACGGTTAGGTCAACGATCAAAGTCAAAATAAACAGGTCAGATCGGTCCGTGTTGACTCAGACCAGTTCAGGTTGACTCAATTCGATTGAAGTTGACTTAGACCAGTTCGAGTTGACTCAAAGATCATGATTGATTAACATGATTATTTTTGCTTTATGGGAAAATCCTTATCTTTTATATCATACTGGTATTTTTGTTGTTTCTTATCCAAGCATTTCTAACGTTTAACATTTAACCTTTAACGAGATTAATCAGAATTTACGAGTCCCGAGATTAATTGCTTTACAGTGTTTCGTCTTTATTCCAAATTCAATTTGAGTCCAATGATAATTAAATACACTTCATGAACCAATTATTCCATTTATGTATTTACCAATTATCAACGTGTTACGAAAAGCATACAAAATGTAGCAGAGTATTACCTCAATTTTCGTACTCTATCGATCGAACATTTAATTTCCATTCACTCACTCTAAAACTTGAATTCAACGTCCAATAATTTTAACTTTGGATTTACGTCAGAAACTAAGCTTAATTGAGAAACCAAATTGAATCTGAAGGAAAAATATTGAAAAACGGCTTATCGGGTTCAAATTTGGCAAAACGGACTTTGGTTTCGGACTCAGGACATCGAAAAACATAAAATAGAATTTTTCAAAAAATTTGACATTTTCTGTCAAAGTCAACGGTTAACGGTTTGATCGGTCAACTCTGGTCAAAGTCAACGGGTTAGGTCAAAGTCCACGGGTCAGTTGACTTTGTCCGGGTTTACTCATAAGTTGACTCAGGCAACTTGACCGAGTTGACTCAGCTTTCCTTATTCTCTGGTGGAAGGAAGCCCCACGCGCGGTGGATGTGTGTGGCGGTGATAGAGGTCGAGGTGATCGGGTGATTCTTCTCTGATTAAGCACTCACAATTTTCAATCAAAAACATCTCAAAACCCTGCCAAAATTCATCAGAAATAAAATAAAAGAATTGAAACTCTTACCCACGCTGGCGATCCATGAATTTATAGGCGTTGACACGAACCATTGGTCGAGTTTTGGGTGCACGAAAGTAGGTGAGTCTAATGGTACATACGGTGAGGTGAAAGAATGACCGTGGCGGTCATATATTTCAGTTATCTGAGAGACGGGGTGGGTGTTTTCATTTGAGCATCTCCAATGTCTCCATGGCAAATGGTGGCTATTTTTGAGGAATTGACAGAAGGGTATTGGACGCGATGAACTGGAGTTCTGATTGGAGGTGGCGATGACCTACACTGCCAGTCGGAGCATGGCGGATCGAGGGTGGGAAGGCGACGGGGGTTCGACAGAGTTTCTTAGCTTTTACACTACATTTGGCGGTCGATCCGAAAACGAGGGTTGAGGGGTTTTGGTCACCGACTGCTGGTGAGTCAAACGACGGTTACGGCGCGCTGAATGATAACCGGACAGAGCGACGGGGATGGCTTTGTTTTTTATTTAGGGTTTTGGGTTAAAATTGGGGAATTTTGGGGTTGATTCCCAAATTGGGAGAGTTTATTTTTCTCTAACCCTAAAAAATAGATTATGTACAAGGTTAGTCCCTGAATAACCCTAACCTTCGAATTTAACTCAGACATTATCAAAATTATTCATTTTAGTCCCTCAATTAAATACAATAAAATCTTACCCCCCCCCCTAAATTGGGGTGTGACACCTTGGCCTCAGTTGGAGCTCCACCAGTAGGGCCTCCAAAGGTTCTAACTCCATTAGCGATCATAGTCTGATAGATAAGAACTTCAGGTGTAACGCCAGCAGCTCGAACCGCTCCCTGAATCAACTGGAGAAATTATCTACCAAGACTCTCATATAATACTACCCTCACAGACTCATACTCAGAAACGATCGCTCCTCTAACAGGAGTAATCAAACATATGTTAGGGCCATGGGCAGATCCATCGGGGGTCGAAGAGGTAAAATTATCTATAGGAGGCGGGGGATCTATACGCATCTCATATATGGGATCCGCAAATCTAGTCCCTCGACCTCGCCCACGGCTAGGTCGACGACCACGTCTAGTACTCATCTTGGTGGATCTCAAGGTTCACTATAGAAAGATAAAGCATGGGATTAGTTTTGGCACTTGGAGTCCCGCACACATCTAAACTCGTAAAAACTTGGTGACATGGCCTTTGTAACTTATTTTTTAAAACATTTTAAAACTGTATTTTTAGTTTAGACCCATTCATAGTCCAATGTTTAAAAACCAAAAGCTCTAATACCAAAATATAACCCCCCCTATATTCGACCTATACATTATGGCCATATCTAGCGAATTATGATAAAATTTTCCAAAATATTTTTTAATAATTTAAAACCATATTACAAATAAGTATCTTTAAAAATATAGTTAATAACATTTCAATTCCAAAAAAATTAAAATCGTAAGGATTGAGTAAAATAAAACATTCCATAATCAGTGTCAAATCAAATTTGACAGTAGTAGAAAAAGTAGTATAAATTGTAAAACAAGTTTTTTCGAAGTATAGGCACATGTTACCCAAATTAATTTCAACTCGGAAGATAAAAACATTACAATAAAATAATAATGTGTGTATGTGTTGATCCTCCAAGTATCAGGTCCAGGTCACCTATCAAAAAGAATCTAAAAAAGAAACGTTTAAGGGAGTGAGCTAGAGAGCTGAGCGTGTTCCAAAAGTTCAGAAATAAAACATATAGTTAAGATTTCAAAATCAGTTCGTTGTTAAAAACATAAACATCGATAGAGTTTCCAAAATCAGTTCAGTTCCAAATTGTGAAAATGTCAATAGTGTTTTTAACTTAAAATACAAAATCATCCTTGAACTGAACACCATATGCAGTTCCCCAGACCTGCATCCATAAGGACTTACCCTTGGGTTCATAAGGACTTACCCTTGGGTTCATAAGGACTTACCCTAGTCGAAGCGTAGGTCCCCATCTGAGGGGTATGCCCTCAGTCCCATAAGGACTTATCCAATGCACATAGCAGAGGTGTCACCCTAAGGGAGTACCTTAGGATCCACAAGGTCTTACAACTAGTCCCATTGGGCCTAGGAGCCCACCTTAGGGCCACCTTAGGTCCATAAGGAATTACCAGCTGATCGATGCTGAATCTATATAAGAAATTACCATATTGATCAAAACTGAACCTCCAGAGACTTCATACCAGATCCCAGAGTACCCCGAAGAAAAACATTTTTCAGACAATAACCAATGGTAGGAGTAAATCAGAGTTCATACATATTTATTTATCAGTAAAAACAGTAACCAGAGAACAAGTGTCAAGCAAACATGATTTAAAATACAGTTAATCATGAATCATATTAAAATCAGATAAATCATATAGTAGTCAAATCATAGAAAACAATTCATTTTAAATCAGAGAAAATAATTATGTGCACATGGTATTTCAAACATATATTTAAAAAAGTTAGATGGCACACAAGGAACACACCTCGCAAAAGAATCGCCTGGGAGATCTACCGAGCATCGACTTCACTACGCTCTTCGACTGTACGCAAACCTAGGTTATATCATAACAAGGTTATAATCGAAGTAATATACTAAACTGAATATTTAATAGGGTTGCAAAACAATACGAGTAATCACGGGATCACGTTTACGGACAGATCGGGAGGAATCGAGACGAGCAGATGAATGGTCAGGAGAATCACGAATACCTTAAATATGCAATAACATAAATTAGTCCTCTACCCTTCAATTAAATTAGATGCACTTAGATTAATCTCTTAAATAATTTACTTAAATTATATATGCACGTTTGGGTTTAACGGTCAATTTGGATGATTTCGGGTTTGAATTTGACAAAATGTACTTAGAATTCAGACTCATGACGTTGAAAAGCATAAAATATGTCTTTCTGAAAATTTTGACTTTTTGGTCAAAGTCAAAGTCAATGGGTTAGACCGATTCAGGTTAACTCTGGCCGGTTTGGTTTGACTCAGTTTGATCCGAGTTGACTTAGACCGATTTGAGTTAACTGGTTCTAGGAGGTTCCAAGATAAGGGAGGAGCCCCATGCGCACGCGGCAGCGTGTGACGAGGTCGGGGGCGACTGTCGAGTACTCTGGGAGCATCCCAAACACAAAAATCAGTCCAAAATAGAATGACCTCCACGATTCCACCTAGGCTCTGACCGGAAGGGATGAGGACCTCAACCGTGGTGGCAGTGAGGTGAACTAATAACGGGACTGACGCGAAACTACGAAAAACAGATGTGTTGGTTGAAGTTTTCTGACGAAGCTTCGAGTTGACCTCCACGACGAACGGTAAGGCCAACCGGAACGAGGGCGATCGGATTTTGCTCGAAGTTGGACGACGAGTGGATTGGTCGTGATGACGCGACCTACGGTCGCCTTTAGTTGACGAAATCGGAGAGGAGACAGTCAAGCGTTTTTGGTTTCGATGAAGTTTCCCGGGGCTTTTTATGGTGATCGGCAGTGGCTTTCGAGATATTGGCAGAGGGCTTTTGACTGGGGTTGAACGGTAGTCAAGATGGCGACGCCGATGTACTAAAATGGTTGCAATCGATGATAAAGTTCGAACGAAGGGGTTCAAAATTTTTTGGTTGTTTTGGTTCGATGCCTTTAGGAGAGAACTAAATTAGGGATTTAAAATCCCAATTTGGATGTGCTAAAAAAATATTTTAATACCTTATTTTAAAAACAAGAGCCTAGCTTGATGGCTAAGGTATGACACACCCTTCCTCTAAGTCATTGGTTTGATCCACCCTAACCTTTTTCTTTTTTTCATTTTTTCATTTTTTCATTTTCTTTTAATTTGCAGACAAGGATGGGTTAAATCCAATGTTGGGTCACTGGACTTCCAGAAGCTTTGAAAAACTGCCCCCAAAGTTTAATGTTTAAAAATTTGATCTTCAAAATTAATTAAGTAAATTTAAATTAAAACAATAAAATGGAGGGTGTTACAGTGGAATTCAAAAACCTTATCTCATCGACAAGAATTCCTTCCACTATTGAGACAGAACATTGGACCCCTCCACCACATCTGATCTTTAAGGTTAATGCTGATGCAGGATTCAAATCATCAGAATGTCGGTCTAGTGGCGTTGTGATAAGAGATGCTGAAGGTCATATCATCGGATCCTGCCAAAAATCAATAACCATGTGCATACGGCTTTTACTGCTGAAGCTAGAGCTTTACTCTAGGGGTTGGAATTTGCGAGTGAAATCGGCCTCCATTCGGTGGTAGCTGAAAGTGGTTCCAAAACTCTAATTAACAAATTGAATTCAAAGGACTTAGACTTTTCAGAGATGGGTACAATCACCCGTGATATCCAGACATTGGCAAGGACCTTCACTCTTTGTTCCTTTCGGTTCTGTGCCAAGAGCTGTAATAGGGCGGCGCTTGCAATGGCGGCAGAAGGATTTAATCGTTCAACTGACTATTTTTAGATAGAAGACGCTCCGATTGCCGTTCGACTTGTAGCTGCTGATGACAGGCGGTTTCTTGATCCACCGTAGACTTATTGGATCATTTTGTTTGGGGATTCACTTCTTCATTGCTACTGTGCGCATCCCCATTTTTTATTCTATCATGGTCCTTCATCGTTCATTCTGTCAGGCAAGATAGACGCTAGCTGGTTGTGTTACTTGTTTTTATCCTTTACAGGTCCCTTTTGGTTTTATTGTTTTGTTGCCTTTCTTTTATTTTAGAAACTATGCATGTTGTTTCTTTGTCTAATAAAACACAGCCGAGTTTTGATCAAATATATATATATATATATATATTAATAGTCATATAGTATATACAAAATGCACATGCCCGTTATATATATTATGGCACAATATATATAAAAACATAATTATTGACCCAATAATATACACAACACACATACACACACACATATGCACGTGTACTCACATATTTGCAGGAACAAAATGTGAACAAAAGGAAATATATAAGCAGTATAGAATGACCCAAGTAAATAAGCAAAATAACATTCGAGCCAAACCAAAAGTTAATCAGAGACTAAAATAAACTAACAAGAACTTAGAAGACATAATTAAAAGGGCAAAATACAAGCTGTCTTAACCTTTCAGGATTAAAATGAAACATTTACAAGTTAACTGACTCAAGTCTAAATACATTGAAATTAATACTTAAGCTAAAGTTTGGGACCAAAGTAAGCACGGTGTTAAATATGACAACCAAAACATAAACAAACGTAAATAAAGGACTGAATCGTGAATAAAACCATGTTTTTAGTGACTAAATCAAAAAATTACTAACCATAATCGAAAGAAATAAAAAAGTATTAAAACAAGGAAAGTGACCAAATTGATCCCCAAATAAAGAATGAAGAACCGTGAGAGCAAATGACCCTTTTTTTTCTTTTAAAAACATATGGGCTAATGAAATGGTTGAACTTCATTCCATGGGTCACTTTAACGAGAGTATAAAATCCAAAAATCAGAAACAAAACTTTAATATTTCATTTTAAAATTTTTGGGTCAAAACAAGTTTTAAAATTTCTCTCAAATGTTCTTGTTTGCTTTTCTTGTTCTTGGGAGAATTCAGTTCTCGGAGAAGATTCCGTCGCGCCGAGCAACTTACAGGCCGAGAGATGGATCTGTTGGCTGCAATGGAGGTAGTAATCGAATTCAAAGAGGGGTCAGGGACAGAAGCGAGTGAAACCAAAGAGGGCGTTGATGAAAGGAAAGATACCCTCATTGCCTCCATATCCCCCAAATTGTTTAGCCAATAAAGGATTTATGTTATTCGTTTCTTGCAACAAAGTTTTGTTTGGCAGAGAGCAGATATGTGATGCGAGTGCAAGGGACGAGGGTGGTTGGTGCGAGTGGAGTGTGCAATAGAGTAAATGATTTGTATGATCCTTATCTCTATCTATTCATCCATGTATCTCGATTCTTATTGGTGGGGGGCAAATTTTTGAGAGCAGATATGAATTGAGTTGATGGACCCAAAGTGCTAGTATTTGTTAAGCTTGAGCCCATATAAATTACAAACGAATCTGTTGCCGCCATGGGGTACCTTGGTTGATTTTATTAATAGTTTATCCTTAGTTTTCACTGTAAATTATACATGATATGAAATTAGGAATAAGAAATTATGTAAAAAAAATAATTAAAACAATTGCAAACTATATAGGAAAAATATTACTTAATGATATAGGAAAATATGTTAAAAGTGTCCATTTTAGTTTTTCCGTTAGAATTATTTGAAGGTGTTATTACAAGTGCTTTATTTTATTAATAATAATATTCGAATGGTGTATTTTAATTAAATTACTAGTTTTTAATCTAAAAATATTGAAGTTAAATTCAGTGATCTAGTGAAAAGGAAGAACTCCTTTATGGAAGCCCTAAGGTGAACCCTAACAAGCTCCTTAACGCGAAAGATACCGACAACCCCAACAAGTTCATCGAGGATGGCGGAGGAAGACAACCTGATACACCATCGCAGGAAGACTCTGTCCTAAAGGATCAACGGCAAGACGGTCAGAAAAATGAAGCACTTTTAACGACGGGTAACAGTCAAAAGAGGAGGATGGAGATAATAACGAACACACGAGAATGAGAAATCAAGTTTTCAAGGTTAAAGGAAAAGAGGTAGACGTATACATGGGAGAAATCATCGCGGTTCATGACATGACTGAAGAAAAAGAAGACAACCATAGCCAACAAGAACGTTAAGAAACAAGGAGAAAGTCATACACTGACATGGTTTCATTTCAAGATCAAACAAAGTAAAAGGATCTACCTAGATAACTTCCAGAGAAGAGGAAGTTGAGTTGGCAGCTTATGACGACATTATCAATAGATCCGGAGAATACCCTAAGATCAGTTTCTCAAAGAGGGTACACAACTAAATCGACAGAAACATGCAAAAATCAGTTATCGTAAAACTTCTAGACAGGGCGATCGGTTTGAAAGCCCTAGAATCACGAATTCAATCCCTCTGGCAACACAAGGACGGTTTCAGCTAGTAGACCTGAAAAAAAATTACTACATTGTTAAATTTGAATGTGAATAGGATTATCTACAGGTATTAACGGAAGTCCCCTAGACAATATATGGTAACTACCTCACGGTGCAGCCATGGAATAGAACTTTCTCCACTAGGGAGAAACATCCCTCGCATGTAGTGGTCTGGATAAGGCTCCCCGGTTTACCATACCAATACTACAATAAATTATTGTTCAATTTGATCGCATCTACGATAGGAAGTGTAGTAAAGGTGGATTACAACACAAGAAAAGGGGATAGATGCAGATTCGCAAGGTTATCTGTTCAGGTAGACCTTAACAAACCATTAATCCCATGTATAGGAATTGATAAATTCATCCAGAAACTAGAGTATGAAGGATTAAAATTAATATGCTTCAACTGCGGAGTGTATGGACACACCAAAGAACAATGAGTTTGATCATGGTAAGCAACATGTTAGCATGATGAGTCAGCAACAATGCTCATGCTGCTCATACTGCTGTGTGCGTGTTCTTAGTTTGCACGGTGTGTTAGTTAGCAGTCCCTTGAAGTTGTTAGTGGCAGTTTAGGTTGTTAACAACAGTTGTGCAATCTGTTAGGCAATCTGTTAGGCTTATGTTAGTTCTTAGAAGCTGTATATAAACAGCAGAAGCATTGTATCTCAACACAGTTTTTACAATCATAAATGCAAGTATAATTCTCCTTCATCTGTTTTATCAACACAACACAATGAATGAGGTGCGAGAATAAATGAGTTGAATGATACACGTGGCTTAGAAAATAAACGGGTACCATACGTAGAAAATAACAATAAGCAGGTGAATGAAGGGTTGAAACCAACAGTAGGATCTGAAAAACCAGCACAAGGAAATAGTCAAGAAGTGGTTATCTTCGAAAGCATAGAGGAGATACCAATCGAGGAAAGGCAGGGGGACAACACCAAGGCAAAAGTTGGCACCAAACAACGAGAGACACTGAAAATAAAAACACGCACAAAAACATATTTCAAAAGGTTTTGAAGTGTAAGTATATTACAAGCATTGAGGGACAGTTATTCGAAGTATCAGTCCATGAAATACCCATAGGAGAAGGAAATCACACTGCAATAATGATATTGAAGGATCAAAATTGGAAGCGAGCAAACAAAGGAAGGAATAAAGTAGGAGTTGGTGGTCCCATCAGATCAAATAAAGAAGTCGTAAGGAAGGGAACAAGAGTGAGAAATATATGGTGTGAAAGCAGCAAATAAACCCAAAATTACGGAATGGGTGGAGTTGGTATCCAAACAACTCGATGCAATGTTAATCTCGAGTAGTGGCAGAACAAGAATTGGGGTTAGTAAACTTGAGAATTAAAAAAAAAATTTGAATACATGAGAACCAAAACACTATGAGGATGAGAATGAAATCTTGCTCCAAAGCATGGTTGAATTTGAGGTTCAGGATGAAACATGCATGCAGTAGTTGCAGTCGGGCTTGACAACTTATAACAATCGTTATTGATGTCAAAAATACTATTTTGGAATTGCCAAGGGCACCTAACCCATCCTTCCGAAGAATTTTTAAAGAAATAGTTCGGAGGGATAAGCCACAAGTGGTGGTACTAATGGAAACTCAAATAAGTGATCAAGCAGCAAAGAAAACTATTAAGAAGTTGGGTTTTGCCAATTCTTATCGGGTGGAAGCAAAGGGCTTTAGTGGCAGTATATGGATACTTTGAGGTGAAGACATGGACCTTGAAATCATGAAAGTTTTGAACCAATTCATACATGGTCGTTATAAGAGTAAGGAAAACACAAGTTGAGTTGTCTTTACTGCAGTTTATGCAAGTCCACGCTTGGAAAAAAGGAAGCTTCTTTGGGAGAAGCTAAAACAACTGGATCTCGAGAATAATGAAGCTTGGATTTTATGGGGCAATTTTAACGCATTATTGAGCTGGGAAGAAAGAAGGGGAGAAACTCCAAGGGGTTCTGAAATCAGCAAAATTTTTGCAGCTTTTGTTTTTACTATGAATTAAAGGATGTCAGGTATTTACGACCTAAATACACAAGGAAAAGAGGCAACTTATACCAGCGTCTAGACATATGTCTAGCTAATGATGGTTGGCTTAGCCGATTTCCAAATTCAATTGTATCAGACCTTGAAATGATTGGATCAGATCACTGTCCGATATTATTGCAACCAAACATGCAGGAACATGAGAGAACGAATCGCCCGTTTAGATTTATTGCTACATGGATGGATCACCCACACTTTAAAGAGTTCTTACCCAAAAATTGGAATAATGAATTGAGTGTCGTTGCAAACGTGGAAATCATTAAAGCAAAAATCATGTTGTAGAATCGTGAGGTATTTGGCCACATTGGTAATATGAAAAAGCAAAGCATGGTAAGGTACAGAGGTATGAAAAAATCCTTAAGCAAATCACTCTCAAATTTCCTCGTGGAGCTGGAGAAGGAACTCAAAGCGGAACTTGATATACTCTTGGAATAAGAGGAAAGCTTGTGGTTTGAAAAGGCAAGATGAAAATGGATTATGCATGGTGACAAAAACACAAGGTTCTTACATGCTACCACTATGAGCGGAAGACGGAGAAAAAAAGTGATTGCACTAAAATCATCAGATGGGGCGTGGTGCTCGGACCAGAATAAATTAAAGAACATGGCGATTTTCTGGGTATCGTTCCGAAGGAAAATGAGGAATTGTTATCACCGATAACGGATGCAAAAATCGAAGGAGCCTTCTTCGAGATGAATCCTTAGAAAGCACCAGGAGAGGAAGGAATACATGCATTATTTTGTCAATGGGGAACTCAATTTTCAATTTCATAAAGAATCTATTCCAAGGAGCACCAGTTGACGAGAGCTTAAATCGCACTCTACTAGTATTACTGCCAAAATTAAAATCACCAGAAAATCTAAGACAATTTCGACCGATTAGCTTCTGCTCAGTACTATACAAAGTAGTTACAAAGATAATCGTAAATCGTCTCAAGTCGTTCCTGTCTGATTGGATATCGTATATGCAAGCAAGTTTTATTTTGGGGCGATCCAACAGATAACATTACTATTACACAAGAAGTGATCCACTCGGTATGGAGATAACAAAGTAGGAGAGGTTGGATGATGATAAAAATTGATCTCGAAAAAGCCTATTACAAATTGGAATGATCATTTATCGATGTCACTTTGCAAGATACTGGAATTCCAATGAAAATAAGGAACATGATCATGCAGTGCTTATCGTCAGTCTCCACACAAATACTTTGGAACGGTTCGATGACCGAACCCTTTAAACCAACTAGGAGTATTAGGCAAGGTGATCCTTTATCACCATACTTGTTTATCATATGCATGGAAAGGTTAGCACAAACAATAAAGCGTGAGGTAGAAAAAGGGCAGTGGAAGTCATTCAAAGTTTCAAAAGAAAGCCAAAAAATCTCTCATTTATTTTTTGCAGATGTGACGCCAGACAGAATAGTGATTATCCTGTAGGCTAGCTCCGACAGACGATTCACAAGAGAAAATTCACCCAAAAACCAGAGAAAAAAAGTCTCTAGGGTTTAATAAAATATTATAAAATCAATAACCATCCAAAAAGCAATCCACAAGCCGGACTGTTATAGCAAAAAAATCGTCTTTATTCGAATTTTGCCAAAAATAGCAAAATCCCGAAAATTACTCTAAATTGAAATTCGAAATAAAATAAGCAATCTCCCAAAAATCCGGCCTAAATCGGATTTAAATTGACTTCCTAATTAACAATCGAAATATTACCATAAATAGTAAAAAATAACTAAATCTAGTGATTCGGAGGGGAAAACGGCAGAATTTGAGGTTGAAAAAAAGGCCACATGGAGCTTAGCTCAATGTAGAGAGCGTGCGCGTCGAAAAGAGCTTTCCGGATTGGGGTCTTATGCGCGATTCTGATACCTGTAGCCAAAGTTATGGCCAAAAGACTGAAACATACTCAAAACGACCCCAATGAGGAACATGTCACAATCAATTCCCGCCTTTGCGCTGATCTGCCAACTCATGGTATCTCAGCGCCATCAACGTGCAATCTGACAGCTCAGCATCATCTGTCTCGGATCCCCCTGCATCAGTCGCCCCGGGTTGGAAAGAACTCGTCCTCGAGTTCAGAGTAGTGTCATCAGGATCCACAAAACAATGACTCAGGTGCTTCACATTAAAGACATCAGAAGTCTTCAAGTGACTGGGAAGTCGCAACCTGTAAGCATTATCATTGATCTTCTGCACGACCTCACAAGGTCCAATCTTCCGATCCTTAAGCTTATTATACTCACCAACAGGAAAACGATCACGAGTTAATACAGCCCAAACAAATCACCAACATCAAAAAGTACCTGACGACGATGATTGTCGACCCGAGTCTTGTACTTGGTATTGCTCTCATGAATGGTCTGTTTCACCTGCTCATGGATACCCCGAAGATACTTTGCCATCTCATCTGCTTTAGGACTGAAACGTCCTATACGTGGAATAGGGGCTAAGTCCAACACTCCGGATGGGTTCTGACCATAGACAATCTCAAATGGGCTTAAACCTGTGGTTCTGTTTTTTGATCTGTTGTAGGCAAATTCTGCCTGAGGCAATGCCAAATCCCACTGCTTCGGCTTCGTTCCTGCCAAACACCTTAAAAGGTTTCCCAAACTTCGGTTCACCACCTCAGTCTGGCCATCCGTCTGGGGGTGGTAGGCGCTACTGAAATTCAACTGTGTTCCCAGTTTCCCCCACAGGCTCTTCCAGAAATGACTGATGAACTTAGTATCACGATCTGAAGTGATGGATCGAGGAACACCATGTAAACGCACAATCTCCTTGAAATAGAGATGGGCAATCCGGTCAGCATCCATAGTCTTTCTGCAAGCTACAAAATGAGCCATCTTGGAAAACCTGTCAACCATAACAAAGATAGAATCAGAGGCCCTTTGGGTGCGGGGTAAGCCTAGTACAAAATCCATGCTGACATCGAACCAAGGAGCTTCAGGAACAGGTAAGGGAGTGTACAATCCCGCATTGGTGAGAACTCCCTTAGACCGCTGGCACACATAACAACGGTCCACATAATGGGCCACATCACTAGTCAACTTGGGCCAATAAAATTCAGAAGAGATAAGGGCCAATGTCTTATCTCGGCCAAAGTGTCCCTCATTATGGAGTTCACTTATAATTTGCTGCCTCAATGAACAATCTGGAATTCACAATTGTAATCCACGAAACAGATACCCATTATGCAAAACAAAATCATGACGGTGACCCTCAGTTACCTCCTGAAATATCCTTCCAAAGGAAGGATCAGCTGCATACATATCTGTGAACGTCTCAAATCCTGCAACTTTAGTACTCATGGTGGTGAGAAGTAAGGTACGACGGCTCAGGGCATCTGCGACGCGGTTCAAACTCCCTGCTTGGTGCCTCAGCGTAAAAGTGAATTCTTGCAAGTATGCTACCCACTTGGCATGACGTCTACTCAGCTTGTGTTGGCCATTGATGTACTTTAAGGCCTCATGATCGGTAAACAGAATAAACTCCTTTTGTACTAGGTAGTGACGCCAATGCTTCAGGGACTGAACTATGGCATAGAACTCCAGATCATAAGTGGAATAATTTTTCTTTGATCCCGATAGCTTCTCACTGAAAAAAGCAACCGGACGACCTGCCTGACTCAGAACACCACCAATGCCAACGCCAAATGCATCACAATTTACCTCGAACAATTTGTCAAAATCTGGAAGTGCCAAAACTGGAGCCTCGGTCATCTTCTGCTTGACCAGTTGAAAACTGGCCTCTGCCTCCTCAGACCACTGGAAATCACGCCCCTTGAGGCACTCTGTGATAGGGGCGATCATTTAAAACGGGATAGGTAGAATTTAGGCAATGGAAAAACGATACAATTTTGGACTGACTCATGGCTAAACGAGACGAGTCCTTCGATTAATCATGTCATAGCCCCAAGAATCCTAACCTTGGGATCAAACACGATCGCATCCATAGTAGACGTAAATGGAGAATGGAAGTGGGATGAGTTTGAATCATTACTATCGCATGTTATGCTGCTCAAAATAGTGGTTGTAAAACCTCCATTGCAAGCTTTCCAAGAGGATAAGTAGGGTGGAATTGGAGTAAGGATAGGAAGTTTTCAGTGAAGACTGCATATGAGATTCGAACCAACCAAACAATAATGGAAGAAGAGAAAGTATGGAAGGCAATCGCAAAGTACGGAGGGATTCAACGAGTCAAAACTTTCTAATGGCTAATAGCACATGGAGCAATCTTAACGAATAGAGAAAGAGTAAGGAGACATATGGTCGATGACGCCAGCTGCTTGGGATGTGAACATGAATAGGAAGATATAGATCATGTATTAAGACGATGCCCAGCAGCAAACATAACCTGATTAATGCTCATTAAAGAAAGAGTGGCAGAGTTCTTTACGGAAAATATCAAGGATTGCTTACATGTTAACCTGGTCAAGACCACATATTATGCCAGAGACGGGGAGAATTGAGACTTACTTTTTGGAGCCATAATATGGAACTTGTGGTTGTGAAGGAGCAAACGTATTTTTCGGTGAATATCGAGAACGATACAACTCTTTAACGTAGCCGGAGGACGGTAGAAGAAGCATGTTGAGTGGCTGTCCTAGCAAAGGAAATTCACATCAATGAAGAACGGGTGATGAGATATGAAGCTAGATGGTGTTGCGGAATACGACTATCGGTTAGAGCAAAATCGCAACTGATAATTTGATAAAATAAAAATGAAGATAAAGAATACACAAATTGTACGTGGAAAAACCCTAAATAATATAGGGTAAAAACCACGGGCAAATATAGAAGAATTTCACTATGAGAAAATAGGAATTACAACTTCTCTCAATCTAATAAGGAGAAAACAATAACAATTCTCTTTTGATAAAAAGGAGAAAACAACTCTCAAGAAAACTCTCTAAATTCTCTAGTATTGGGAGAAAACTAGAATGATTTGGGATGATTTTGAAGCTAAATAGATTAGAATATTTATAGTTGAAGCTTAAGGACTAATCTTATAAATACCCTAAAGTACAAAGACTAAATTTGGTAATTCTCCCTTGCCAATTTTCAACAAAATCAGCTGCCCAAATTTGACCACCGAATTTACGGCGGCTGCAGCTTCCAAATTTGACTTTCAACAATCTCCTACTTGAAGATTTGATTGGAATAATCATATATTCTTTCAACAAGAGGATCGACACTAAGAAAATTTATCAGCATTAACCGCTTTTTTCATGAAATCTGTATGTTGTCTTTGGTATGGATTTTCTGCATATCTATTGTCCCTTCTTCCACTTTTTCACGAATAAAGTGGTACTGAACTCGTATGTGTTTTGTTCTTGAATGAAATGTTGGATTCCTTGCTAGATGTAAGGCTCTTTGACTGTCACAAAATAGAGAGACATACTCTTGATTGTGCCCAAGCTCCTCCAATAGCATCTTTAACCAAATTGTTTCTTTAATGACTTGTGTAGCTACTACATATTCTGCCTCTGTTGTGGATGTAGCCACAACTTACTGTAATTTTGAAACCCAACTTACACCTCCACCAGCAACTTTAAACATATATCCTGTAGTAGATTTGCTTTTATCCAAATCCCCTGCATAGTCAGAATCGACATACCCATTGATAAGTAAGTTTGATCCTCTGTAACATAATGCAACATTTAAGGTCCCTTTGATGTATCTCAAAATCCTCTTTACTGTATTCCAATGCTCTTTGCCTGGATTCGCCATGTACCGACTAACCACTCCCACTGCTTGTGCAATGTCTGGTCTTGTGCATATCATAGTGAACATTAAACTTCCCACTACCGATGCATACAACACTCGAAACATCTTCATCCTCTCTTCTTGACTACTAAGACTTATACTGGAGGATAATTTGAAGTTAATAGTAAGCGGGGTAGAAATTGGCTTGCAATCTTGCATGTTGAATCGTGACAAGATCTTCTTCAAGTAATTCTTTTGTGAAAGTCAAATATTCTTATTACTTCTGTCTCGATGAATTTGCATCCCTTGAATCTTGTTTATTGATCCCAAGTCCTTCATTTCAAAATCCTTAGCTAGTTGTGCCTTTAATTCTTCAATATGATCTTTGTTGGGTCCTGTAACCAACATGTCATCCACATACAACAGTAATATAACAAAATTGTTATCACCAAACCTCTTGAAATAAGCACAAGGGTTTGCATTAAGTTTGTTGTATCCAAGGCACATAATGAAGGAATCAAATCTCTTATATCAACACCTCGGCACCTGCTTTAGACTATACAGAGATTTGTTCAACCTGCAAACCAAGTTCTTATTTTCTTTTTCTTCAAAACTTTCAGGCTGGAGCATATAAATCTCTTCTTCAAGATCTCCATGAAGAAAAGTTGTTTTAACATCTAGCTGCTCTAGATGTAAGTTCAATATAGTACACATTGCCAGGACTACTCGAACTGTTGTTAGTCGTACCACAGGAGAAAAGATTTCATTGAAATCAATACCTTCTTTTTGAGCATATCCTTTGACCACCAGTCTTGAACGATACCTCTCAACTTGATCGTTACCATTTCGTTTGATTTTAAAGACCCATTTGTTACCAATTAGCTTCCTTACTTGTGGTAGTTGCACAAGGTCTCATGTATTATTTTTATGAAGGGCTTCAATTTCTTCTTGCATCGCCATCATCCACAGTAAAGCATCTGAGCTGTTTATTATCTCCTGGAATGTTGATGGCTCACCGTCCTCTGTTAAAAGACAATATGTAATATTTCCTTCTATAACATAATCTGAGTGCCAATTGGGATGTATTTTCACACAATCTGATTGACGAGTTATTGGAGCTTCAGAACTCTCTGGTTCTTGTTCATCATGTGTTGGTTCTGCTTCAGAAGAATCTCCTTGTTCAAACTCTTTTTCCACATGTATCTGTGTAGTCTCTTGCTTTTCAGTTCTATCATCTTGTTCTTTTCTTTACAGTTTATCTTTTACAAAGATAACATCCCTGTTGATGATCACTTTGCAGGCAGTGAGATCCCACAAGTGATACCCCTTTACACCATGAGCATACCCCAAGAATTTGTATTTCCTGGATTTTGGATCCAACTTTAAAATTTCTTGGGAGTTGTACATTACGTACACAATACTTCCAAATATATGGAGGTTTGAATAATCAGATGGTTTACCAGTCTACATCTCCATTGGTGTCTTCAGCTCTATTGCAGTTGATGGAGCTTGATTCACTAAACAACAGGCGGTATTGACTGCTTCTACCCAAAATGATTTTTCTAGGTCTGCATCCCTCAACATTGCTCTTGTTCTTTCTAACAAGGTTTTGTTCATCCGCTCTGCCACTCCATTTTGTTGAGGAGTGTTCGCCACTGTGAATTGTCTTTTGATGCCTTCTTTCATGCAAAAGTCATCAAATTCTTCACTTGTGTATTCTCCTCCATTATCTATTATGAAACACTTGATCTTATTTCTAGAATCAAGTTCCACCCGTTCTTTGAAGTTTTTGAAAGTTGAAAACACATCTGACTTCTTCTTAATAGGGTACACCAAACATCTCATGGATTAGTCATCAATAAATGTTACAAAGTACTTTGCTCTGCCTAGGGATATAATTGGTGCTTTCCATATTTCGGAATGAACCAATTCTAGAACATTTTTCCCTCTATAATTTGACGTGTTGAATTTTAATCGGTGCTGCTTACTTGTTATACAATGCTCACACAAAGTAAGTGATACCTTTATTAAGCCTAGAAGTAGCTTTTGCTCCACAAGGACTTTCATTCCTTGTTCTGATATGTGTCCAAGTTTCTGATGCCATAGCATTGTATAATCTGAACTACATGAGGTAACAAAGGCTTATGCTTCTAGAAAAGTCTCTCCCTTCAGCATGTACAAGTTTGATGCTATTTTTTTACCTTTCAACACCACAAATGCTCCACAGAACACCTTCATGATTCCTTTTCATGTTTCAATCTTGCTCACATTATTATCCAACAATCCATAGGATAATAAATTTTTCTTCAAGCCTTTCACGTACCGCACATCTTGAACTATTTTAATTATTCCATCATACATCTTTAATTTTATAGTTCCAACGCCAACGATCTCTAAGACATGATCATTGCAACTATACACAGATCCTCCTAAGACAAGTTCATAATGATAGAACTATTCTCTTCTTGAGGTCATGTGATATGTTGCTCCTGAATCAATGAGCCATATATCTGCAAATCTTTTTCTACATTCCACGGTTGTTGATGCTTCACAACATAGATCATCTCCATCATCTAAAGTGTTTTTGGTATTGCTTTGTGGATTGGAGTTTTTACCTAGACTCCAACAATCCTTCTTCAAGTGACCCTTCTTTCCACAGTTGTAGCACTTTAAATTCTTCTTGTTTCTCGTATTTGATCTACCATGTTTGTGACTAAAACTTTGGCCACGTTCTGTTGATTTCACTCTCATCGTTGTCAATGCTTCTGCTTGTTGTAGATTTACTTGTCTTTCTTCCTTGCTCTTGCGCTGATTTTCTTCTTGTATAACAGCAGCTACAACGTCATCGAAGACTAGACCGGTGACATTATTGTTTGTCAAGTTGATGATGAGTTGATCATATGAATCCGGTAGACTTTGAAGTAGAATTTTAGCACGTTCTTGTTCTCCTATTGTATAACTTAAGGATGTAAGCTGAGAAAATAAAGTGACAATTGTGTTTAAGTTCTCTGTCACTGAAGTAGATTCTGGCATCCAGAGAGTGTACTGTTGAACACATTTTGATATTTTGATATAACAAATTAAGTTAAATGAATTTTAAGATTTTCTAATTATATTCGATATAATTATTCGAATATCAAAATATTACTCCAAATCTTTCAAATGTCATTTTTAATCCTTACTCAAGTGTAAAATTAAGTTTTAATCTTAAAATAATTTCAAAATAATTTTACAAAATATTTCGAACCATTTCAAAGCCAAAAATTCCAGATTGCTCAGAGGGAACCGATTCCCCTCTGAATGGTTTGGCTCTGAGATAAACAGAATGCTCGGAGGGAACCGATTCCCCCCAAGGGGTACCGATTCCCCCCTGTTTAACGGTCGAAATATTTTAATTTTACACTTAGGGAACCGATTCCCTATGAGGGGAACCGATTCCCCACACGCTCCAAGCAGAAATATTAATTGTTTTCACACTTAAACGCTCCAATCCATTGATCAATAACAAGAAACAACAAGCAACTAGAATCAAGAGAGAATCAAAGAGAAAGCATCAAACCTCAAGTTTGAGCATTTCAAGCCTATTTTTCATTCAATATTCATTTTACTTTCAAGAACACTACTTGTACTCAATTGTATTCATTCTTGAGTGTTCTTTTCTTTGTTCTAGAATTGTGCAAACAATCTACCTTGTGAGGATTTCCTTGTAAGTTTTCAAATTTGTATTGTTCTCTTTGGGAGAGAGTGTTCTCAAGAATTTGGGGTATAATTCTTGAGGGTTTGTAAGGTTACTCTTTGTCCTCAAAAGAAAGATAAATTAGTGATTTTGTGGAAAATCCTTAGTGTGGATAGCTAAGGTAGTGGACGTAGACTTTGGTTGAGAAAGTCGAACCACTCTAAATCGCTGTGCAATTACTTTTAATTTTCTGCAACAGCTTCCACCAAATTTTTAATTGCCAATTCACCCCCTCTTAGCCAATTCCGTCAATCGATTAACTCAAAAATTGGTATCAGAGCCTAACTCATTTGAAGATTTAATCGCCTCTTGAGTCGATTCGGGAAGATTTACATCAATAATCAAAGTCATCAATGGCCTCCACTTCAAACTTCGACTCCGGTCTCGATTCGATGCCCGTCAACAAGCCTCCTTTCTTCAATGGGGTTAACTATGCCTATTGGAAAAATAGGATGATTTACTTCATTTAAGCAAGTGACATGGGAGCATGGAATATTGTAGAAGACGGATATATCAAGCCTCTTACTCATCTAAGAATGTGGAGTGAAGGAGAGACAAGATTTTTTGAGCTCAACTCTAAAGCCATTCATATCATATTTTGTGCACTTGGACCAGATGAATACGAAAGAGTTTCATCTTGTACAACCACCAAAGAAATATGGGACAAGCTTCAAGTCACTCATGAAGGTACCGATGAAGTAAAAAAATCTAAAATTAGTATTCTAACGCATAGCTATGAAAATTTCAAGATGAAACCAAATGAAGATATCAAAGCTATGACGGATAGATTCTCAACGATTGTCAATGGTCTCAAATCATATGGAGAGATCATTTCAAATGAAAAGCTTGTGAGGAAGTTAGTTTACTCCCTTTCAAAATCATGGCAATCAAAGGAGACGACAATCATCGAGTCTAAGGACCTAACGTCCTTAACTCTTGAAGAACTAATCGGTTCCCTCCCCACTCATGAAATGATGCTTGAAGATGAGGTGGATCTCGATAAGATTGACGAGACACCAAAGGAGAATGAGAAGAAGAAAAACATTGGAGTTGCTCTCAAATCCACAAAAAATAAGAGTGATTCGAATAAAGATGACTATGACGAGAAAATGGCATTGTTTTCCAAACGGTTCAGAAAAATGATGAGACCTTATCGAGGAAGAAAATTCAAATGAAATGAAGGCCTAAAAAATGAACCAAAAGAGAAGGACCCGATCATTTTCTATGAATGCAAAAAGTCGGGGCATGACAAATATGATTGCCCACAATTGAAGAGAAAGGGTGGTCAATCAAAGAATAAGCACAAGGCTTATGTGGCTACATGGAGCGATGAAGAAGGTTCCGATGAAGAGGAACAAGAAGTAGCAAACTTGTACTTGATGGAATTCGTGGAAGATTCTAAGGGAACCTCTAACTCATCTGATTTTGATGATTTATCCTATGATGAGCTATTAGAGGAATATAATGGGTTGGCTTCGGATTATGAGAAATTGTTTTTAAAATATAAAAATGATGTTTCAAAATTGAAAAATGAAAAGAAACTCATATCCAAAACCAACAACGATCTTGAAAGTAAAATCAAATATTTAAAAATCAAACTAGAAGAGTTTGAAAAGAAAAATTTGGATTTGCAAAATTTACTTTCAAAGGTCAATGATGATCATCAAAAGAAAATTGATGATCTTAAAACTTCTTTTAATAAAGTTGGAACAAAACATTTTGAAAAAGGAGAAAATTCAAAATCCAACTTTGTTAGAAAAGATTTTAAAAACTAAAATCATAGAGGTCCCCAAAGAACCTCTAATGGAAAAATCGTTAGAAGTATGTAGGTTCCTAAAGAACTCATTACTACTAAAGATAAAGATATCCTACACAAATGGATACCTAAGGGGACTAGGATTTTGGAAACTAATGAATATGGACCCAAAAGAATTTGGGTACCAAAAATAAAAAATTAATCTATGTTTGTAGGGAAAGGAGCATTGCTACAAGGCACGGGAAACAAATTCAAATTCATGGTACCTTGATAGTGGATGCTCAAGACACATGACCGGGGACAAAAACCGGTTCATAGAGCTTAACGCAAAAAATAGAGGAGAAGTGACTTTTGGTGATAATTCAAAAGGTCACATTGAAGGTATAGGTACAATAGGTAATACCTCTTCCATACAAATTAAAAATGTTTTATATGTGAATGGATTAAAGCATAATCTTTTGAGTATTAGTCAATTTTGTGATAAAGAATTCAATGTCATGTTTGAAACTAATGGTTGTAAAGTTATTGACATTGCATCTAATCGGATTATGCTTGTTGGTCATAGAATAGGAAACATTTACATGGTGCATTTAGATTCTATTAATGTGACTAATTTATGCCTAGCTGCAAAAGATGAGCATGATAGTTGGTTATGGTATAGGAGACTAGGACATGCTAGCATGAGTGTTTTGTAATGGTTAGTTCAATAATAATTGGTTCGAGGGCTGCCTAAACTAAAATTTGATAATGATAAATCTGTGATGCTTGTGCTAAAGGAAAACAAAAGCGAGTTTCTTTTAAATCCATTAATGATGTGTCAACTAGTAGAGTATTACAATTGATCCACTTAGATCTTTTTGCGCCACCTAGAACTACTAGCTTGGGTGGAAAACAATATGCATTTGTCTTGGTAGATGACTATTCTAGATATACTTGGGTTCTATTCTTAAGTACTAAAGATGAAGCATTAGAAAAATTCATCACGTTTTCAAAAGTAATCCAAAACAAAAAAGGTTACTCTATAACTAGTGTTAGGAGTGATCATGGAACTAAGTTTGAAAATCTTGGATTTACTGAGTTTTGTAATTCTAATGATATTAGCATAATTTTTCAGCACCTAGAACCCCTCAACAAAATGGAGTTGTTGAGAGGAAAAATCGAACTTTAGAAGAAATGGCTAGAACCATGCTTTATGAAAACAATTTGCCAAAGTATTTTTGGGCGGAAGCCACAAATACCGCTTGTTATATTATTAATCGAGTAATGATTAGGCCTATTTTAAAGAAAACTCCATATGAACTTTTCAAAAATAAAAAGCCTAACATTAGTTATTTTCATCCTTTTGGATGTAAGTGTTTTGTTTTAAACAACGGTAAAGATAATCTTGGCAAATTTGATGCTAAAAGTGATTAAGGAATTTTTCTGGGTTATTCCTTAAATTCTAAAGCTTATCGAGTATTTAATAAAAGAACTTTGGTTATAGAAGAGTCTATACATGTTGTTTTCGATGATAATCTCCCTCTGAGGAAGGATTCTTGTTTGAATGATGATGTAGGTATTATAAATACAAATGACGTTAGACATGACGTTGGAGAACCATCATCAAAGAAAGAAACAAAAGATGAGGAAACTCATGATCCTCTCGAGAATCCAACAATTGAAGAAAGGGAAGTATCATATCCAAGAGAGTACAACTATGTCAATGATGGTGAGATTATAGGTGATCCATCCAAAGGGGTACAACTCGATCTTCTCTTAGAAATATTTGTAATTATGTTGCATTTATCTCATGCATAGAGCCTAAGAATATTAAAGAAGCATTAAATGATAAACATTGGATTATGGCTACGCAAGAAGAGTTAAATCAATTTAAGAGAAGTAAAGTATGGACATTAGTTGAAAGGCCTAGTAATAAATCTACTGTAGTTACTAGATGGGTATTTAGGAATAAGCTTGATGAGAGTGGTAATATAGTGAGAAACAAGGCTAAACTTGTTGCTCAAGGGTATACTCAAGAAGAGGGCATAGACTATGATGAAACATACGCTCCCGTAGCTAGGATGGAAGCAATTAGAATGTTATTAGCATTTGCATGTTTTCATGAATTTAAATTATATCAAATGGATGTTAAAAGTGCATTTTTAAATGGTTTTATAAAAGAAGAAGTGTATGCGGAACAACCTCCAGGTTTTGAAGATTCAAAATTTTCGGATCATGTTCTTAAATTGACAAAAGCACTTTATGGTTTAAAACAAGCTCCTAGAGCTTGATATGAAAGTTGTCAAACTTTTTAATTGAAAAAGGTTTTTCAAAAGGGAAAGTTGACACTACATTGTTTTTAAAGCATAAAGGTAAAGATTTATTAGTAGTTCAAATTTATGTTGATGATATAATATTTGGTTCTACTAATGATGTTCTTTGCTAAGAATTTTCTAAGCTAATGCAAAGTGAATTCGAAATGAGCATGATGGGGGAGCTCTCATTTTTCTTGGGACTCCAAATCAAGAAAAGAAAAGATGACATCTTCATCAATCAAGCTAAGTACGTCAAAGATATGCTCAAGAAGTTTGGACTGGAAAATGGCAAGCGTCATGACACTCCAATGAGCTCTTCAACAAAGCTTGACTTAGATGAAGGAGGTAAATATGTAGATGTTAAATTATATAGGTCAATGATTGGATCTTTACTTTATCTAACTGCAAGTAGACCGGACATTATGTTTAGTGTTTGCTTATGTGCTAGATTTCAATCATGCCCTAAGGAATCACATTTAATAGCTGTTAAGAGAATCTTTAGATTCCTTAAGGACACTCCTAGTTTAGGACTTTGGTATCCTAGAGACTCTAGCTTTAGCTTGCATGCCTTTTCTGATGCGGATTATGGAGGATGCAAATTAGATAGGAAAAGCACCTCTGGTACTTTCCAATTCCTTAGAAATATGTTGATTTATTGGTTTTCAAAGAAACAAAATTATGTTGCATTATCTACCACTGAAGCGGAATACATTTCAGCCGGTAGTTGTTGTGCACAAGTTTTATGGATGAAACAACAACTTTTTGATTATGGAATTGAAGTAGGTACTATTCCTATCAAGTGTGACAATACTAGTGCTATTTGTCTCACTAAAAATCACATCCAACACTCTAGAACTAAGCACATTGAAATAAGACATCACTTCATTAGAGACCATGTCACTAAGGAAGATATAGTTCTAGAATTTTTTTATACTTTGCATCAATTAGCGGATATCTTTACAAAGCCTTTAGACAAGGAAAGATTTTGGACACTTAGGAGAGAATTAGGTTTGACCAACCTATCTTCACTTAGTGTTTAAAATAATTTTAGCACTTTAAAGAATAAATGAAAAATGCTTATAATAGTAATTTCTGATTACATTCATTGCTATTAGTTAGGGGGAGTTTATGATTATTGATGAAAATTAACTTTATGTTCAAATGTAGTTTAAGGATTAATTTGATTGATTGGACATAATTAATTTTGTATATATGAGATGCCAATACCACTAGAGAAGATTAATTTAGCTTTTTGAGTTTTTAAAAATCAGATTTTAGCATTTTAGTGCAGAGGGAATCGATACCCCCTTGAAGGGGAACTGATTCCCCCTTTAAAAGGGAACCGATTCCCCCTTTAAAGGGGAACCGATTCCCCCCACAGGGGAATCGATACCCCATGAGGGTTCTGGTTTTATCGGGCATAACCCTTATGTTTAGCTCAAAACCCTCTTCTATTCTTTCTTCACACACAAATAACTCTCTCCATCTCTCAAATCTCTATTTTGCCTCAAAATAACATTTTTTTAATCGGAATTCTCTTCAAATCGTGCAAACTTCATCTAATCTCACTCAAATCTGAAATTCTTCAAGGAATTTTTCTAAAACTTCTATTTCATCAATTTGTGAACATAGAACTAGTTTTAATTAGTTCTAGGTCGAACTTTAGATTGGGCATTGATTGTTTAGTGATTAGAAACTAGATTTTACAACTAATTTCATCAAAAACACAAGAATTTTCCAAAATTCTTTGAAATTTTCGAAATAAAAAAAAACTATTTTTTTTAAATTATTGTGTTTTGATTGAATTATGTTGTTGTTATGAAAACTATACATATATTGATTTTCAAAACCTTATTTTTCAATAAGTTTTTCAAAAAAAAACTTTGCCCATTAGGATTGATATAGAGAACCTTGAAATATTGAGGACTCAATTGAGTTTTGGGATTGATTATTTTGCATACATATGTTTTTAAAAATGCATGTTATATTTCCATTCCAATTATCTTAAACCATGTCTCATAAAACGTTTTAAGGCCTCCTCTAGTCGTTCTAGCCAACCTCCAAACTCACCTCCAAATCCTCCACCTATCCCACAAATTCCTATTCCTAATCTCGATGATCCAAACATGACCATTCGCAATTCTTGTTTCAATGAACCCGGTCGTAAACAAAATCTCTACTATAGGTTTTGTCAATACTTTGAGTCCTACAAAATCCGGGAAGAACGTATCCCATCTCTTCAAGCCATGCTAGACATCAATTTTCGTCATCTTCCTACTCTTCATGAGTGGAAATTTGACAAACTCTTCGAGCTTGAACCAATTGTCTACCATCAACTTGTTCGTATCTTCTACTCTAATGTCGTTTGCATTAAAAACTTAGAGGAAACCTTAACCATAGGGATCAGATCCTATCTTCTTGGATCTCAGTATAAGAGAAGGGATAGTGCAAGTGTTCTAGACCTTCATGACCGTTTTCTTCACCTACTGATCTCTTGGTGGTTTCGACCATCTGGGGATCGTTACTCTACTCTCCGTACCTTAGATCTATTTTGGCTTCATTTTGTCCAAAATAATCTTAAAATTAACCTTCCACATATTATTTTTGCTGAACTTGTCAAAACCGTAAGTCTTGTTCCTAATAAGAAATTGTTTTCTTCTTTAGTTTACGGTTGTATTCTTAGTAATCTGTTTAAGAAGGTTGGGCTTAGAGTTGGTCTTGATGCTTCATTTCCCCTCAAAAACCAAATCAATCTATTCTCTTTAACTAAATTGGGATGGAAGATCAATGAAGAAACTGGTCTTTGGGTTCGTACCGGTGAGCAACCGCCTGAAGTTAACGACTCCTATGATAAACCAGAACATCACGAGGAACAAGCACAAGAAGAGGAACAAGCACAGCCAGAGGATCAAATGCCTCCATACTTTCAATCCTTTATGGAGACATTCGATTTCCGATATGCTTCCATGGATTCTCGCTTTACTTCCATAGAATCTCATTTATCCACAATGGGAGCTCAACAATTGGAAATTCTCTGGGAGATACGCACAAACAACGCTTCTATGAATGAATGCATTGATGCACTCTCACATGAGATGGCCGCTATGCGAGCTCATTTTCCTCCTTCCGATCCTCCTACGGATGCTTGATTCTCTGTTATGCTTTAGTACTTTGAACTTAAAGCTTATTGTTTTAACATTTTGAATGTTTTTGGATTGTTTTTACTTTGGTTGTTGGATATTTGAACTAATTTAATGAATTATGGATGTTTGAACTTATATTTCTATATATTTGGTTTGGTTAAATTTATTATTGCATCATTTACATCAATTAGATATATGACCAATTTAGTCATGTCACATTGTTTATGAATATTGATTATGAAGCTAATGGCTAACGTTTCTCTTGATTGTGTTCTTAGTAGCTTAAGTTATATCTATTATAATCAATTGGCTAAGTACTTTTCAAAACCTTGTTTACGATTATTTTAAAAAATCTTTTTTATTTAACAAAAAGGGAGAGAAATGTTAAAAGTGAGAATTGTTAGAGTAAGGGGGAGTAATTTCAAACTTGATTTCAAAATCTTAAAATTACTAAAATGTTTTGTTATATCAAAAAGGGGGAGATTGTTGAAAACATTTTGATATTTCGATATAACAAATTAAGTTAAATGAATTTTAAGATTTTACAAAATGATTTTCTAAGTATATTCGATATAATTATTCAAATATCAAAATATTACTCCAAATCTTTCAAATGTCATTTTTAATCCTTACTCAAGTGTAAAATTAAGTTTTACTATTAAAATAATTTCAAAACAATTTTACAAAATATTTTGAACCATTTCGAAGCCAAAAATTTCAGATTGCTCAGAGGGAACCGATTCCCCCCCAAGGGGGTACCGATTCCCCCTGAATGGTTTGGCTCCGAGAAAAACAGAATGCTCGGAGGGAACCAATTCCCCCCAAGGGGGTACCGATTCCCCCTATTTAACAGTCGAAATATTTGAATTTTACACTTAGGGAACCGATTCCCTATGAGGGGGAACCGTTTCCCCCCACGCTCCAAGCAGAAATATTAATTCTTTTCACACTTAAATGGCTCCAATAACTTCATTAATGATCCCCAACGTTCAAAAGTGATTCAAGGTGTATTTAAACAAGCTTAGAAGCCATTGATTAATAACAAGAAACAACAAGCAACTAGAATCAAGAGAAAATCAAAGAGAAAGCATCAAACCTCAAGTTTGAGCATTTCAAGCCTATTTTTCATTCAATATTCATTTTGCTTTCAAGAACACTACTTGTACTCAATTGTATTCATTCTTGAGTGTTCTTATCTTTATTCTAGAATTATGAAAACAATCTACCTTGTGAGGATTTCCTTGTAAGTTTGCAAATTTGTATTGTTCTCTTTGGGAGAGAGTGTTCTCAAGAATTTAGGGTATAATTCTTGAGGGTTTGTATGGTTACTCTTTGTCCTCAAAAGAAAGACAAATTAGTGAATTTCTAGAAAATCCTTAGTGTGGATAGCTAAGGTAGTGGACGTAGACTTTGGTTGAGAAAGTCAAACCACTCTAAATCGCTGTGCAATTACTTTCAATTTTCTGCAAAAGCTTCCACCAAATTTTTAATTGCCAATTCACCCCCTCTTGGCCGATTCCGTCAATCGATTAACTCAATGTCAATTTTCTTCTTGTATAACAGCAGCTACAATGTCATCGAAGACTAGACTGGTGATGCTATTGTTTGTCAAGTTGATGATGAGTTAATCATACGAATCCGGTAGACTTTGAAGTAAAGTTTTAGCACGTTCTTGTTCTCCTATTGTATAACTTAAGGATGTAAGCTGAGAAAATAAAGTGGCCAATGTGTTTAAGTTCTCCGTCACTGAAGTAGATGAATGTTTGGTGAGATGATCCCATATCTCCTTAGTTGTCTCCTTTTCCTCAATCCTTGACAATACCTCATCTGCTAATGCTAGATGAATGTTTGCCATAGCATTCTTGTCTATCTTGTTCCATTTACTGTCATCTCTGAAATCTACTGACCTTTCACTGATAGCCGCTAGATAACCGTCTTTCCTCAATATGACCTTCATTTTCAATTTCTACAATGATAAATTTCTCCCATTGAACTTTTCAATATCAAATTTCGTTGCCATAGCTTCTATTACGGATAGCTCCTACTATTTCACTATCGTGAATAGTTCTCTGGAACCTTCAAAAGATGGGTAATACTTTCTTACTTTCTTATGTTGGAGGATCTACCTTTTGGTGACAACCACAAAGACAATAAGTAGATATTACACACTCAAATCTGGCTCTGATACCAATTGTTTCGGAATACGGCTATAGGATAGAAAAAAATTGCAACTGATAATTTGATAAAATAAAAATGAAGATAAAGAAGACAAATTTTACGTGGAAAACCCCTAAATAATATAGGGTAAAAAGCATGGGGAAAGATAGAAGAATTTCATATAAGAATATAGGAATTTCAACTTCTCTCGATCTAATAAGGAGAAAACAATAACAATTCTCTCTTGATAAAAAGGAAGAAACAACTCTCAAGAAAACTCTCTAAATTCTCTAGTATTGGGAGAAAGCTAGAATGATTTGGGATGGTTGTGAAGCTAAATGGGTTAGGGTATTTATAGTTGAAGCTTAAGGACTAATCTTGTAAATACCCTAAAGTACATAGACTAAATTTGGTAATTTTCCCTTGCCAATTTTCAACAAAATCAGCTGCCCAAATTTGACCACCGAATTTATAGCAGCTGCATCTTCCAAATTTAACTTTCAACAAATGGGAACCGCAACCTCGTGGGTGGATGAAGCTTAACACATATGGGACAAGTTCTAAGGAAAACATAATAGTAGCTTGTAGGGGGAGTTGAGAAATAAGGAAGGTTGATGGAAAATGGGCTTTCACAAGTCAATTGGTACATGTAGACATGCACAAAGTCGAATAAAAAACCGATCCGGATCGAATAAAAACGGATCTAGTTTTTTCACCTAGCCAAAAAACTGGATTTTAAAACCATTGATTCGGATCCTAACGTTTTGGAGGGTCGGATGGTGTAACCGGTTTCGGTTTGATAAAAACTAGTTTTTGAAAAAAATCGGATATAAAAAAACCAATGGTGGTGTATTTATAAACATTTTATTCATGTGAATAGCATATACACAAGTTTGATAAAAAAACGGTCACAAAACCCCCCCCAACGGCTATATTAACAGCTAGTTTTTAAAACCCAGACCGGATTGTTTCCATATAAAAAACCAATTTTTTATCCGATTTTTTTCAAACCGGTTTTTAATCTGGTAAAAAAACCAATTGTCCAATTTTTTCCCAAACCAGTTATACTATCCGATTTTTAAATATCCGATCCGGTTTAAAAAAATCGATTTTTCCCAAATCCAGTTTCGGATATTTTTTGCACAAAATCAGATATTCGGATTTTTTGTGCACCTCTAGGTACATGCTCTATAATGGAGTTGAATTATTTGGAGTACTAGAAGGGCTCAACAGTGCATGGAATTATGGAGTGAGAAAGTGGTTGAAGTTGACAACATGGAAGTATGGAGGAGCCTGCAAAAGAAAAATCACATGGAGATTGAATCAACACTGAGGCAACACATCATCAGGCTGTTGAACAACAATTTAGAAATCAAGGTCAAACATGTTCATAGAGAAGAGTACCGAGCAACAGATGTCATGGAAAAGTTGTATCGAGAGGAAGATTATCGATGTCACATAATATCCACGCCCCCAATAGGATTACAATAGATCTGCTTGAAGAAGAATGCGTTAGCAGTAATGTAGTTTAGGTTTATTGTCTTTTCTTTTGTTACTAAAAACATTCATTGATCTATCATATAAATTACCCTAACTAATTTTAACATTGGGATTCAAAGTGTTGAACCATGTTTTATAATATTTTAATATAATAAATTAAGGTAAAATGTTTTTGGACTTGATTGAATTTGTTCAAAGTGTTAAAAAATAATTAAAAGTCAATTAAACTAGAATTTGAGCACAAAATAGTTTTTCTGGGTACGTAGTACCGATCCTGTTCTTACAATATCAATACTTCATGAACAGTACTGATATTGTTCATGTGGTACCGATACTAAAGGTAATAGAAGTATCGATACTCTCTAGGTAGTATCGATACTACCAGTTTTTTTCCAAATTGCTCAAATTCCAAAATGCAAAATATGTACTGATACTACTTTACACAGTAGTATTGATACCATGAAGCATAGTATCGATACTGGTCAAGCCCAACGGTCTTCATTGACTAGTTTATTTAAATATTACAAAGGTAATACCAATACTCATTAAAGGAGTACCAATACTCATTAAAGGAGTACTAATACTCTCTGTCCTGGGCAGCTTTATTTTGCAAATAATTAATCTCCAACAGCTCCAAAACATCCCCAATGGCTAGAAACGACCACAAACTCATTCCAACATATAAAAACAAGTTGAGAACACTTGAACAAGGTTACAACACCCATCCAAGCAATAAAGCTCAAGAGAAAACTTTTTCACTCTTTATTTTTCCTTTTTCTCTTGTACATAAGTGCGTTTGAGCTTATTGCAAATCTTTCTATTGTTTTCTTGTGAGCTTAAATATTGTAAACACCTAATTTTGTGAGGTTTTCTTGTTTACATCTTTCAACCTTTGTAAAAGAGAGTGTTTTAGTTTAGCCATTGAAAAACTAAAGGTTTTGTAAAGGTTATCTCTTTATCCTTGAAAAATGAATTTGTTAGAAAAATCCTTAGTGTGGAGCTAAGGTAGTGGATGTAGACTTGGTTTAGAAGTCAAATCACTATAAATCATTGTACAAATTTTCTTATCTCTTTTTACTCCATACCCAAAATTTTCAATTGGCTAGTTCACCCCCTCTTGGCATTATTCGGTTATTCAATTGAGCTTCATCAAAATTTCAACAATTGGTATTAGAGCTTAACTCGTTAGATGGTCTAACAACCTTGGGACGATCCTTAAAAAGCTCTATCAATTCACGAGGCAACAGAGAAGATGGCTTCGACCTTCGGCTCTTAGTACATTTAAGACTCTCAACCGGTCAACTAGACATCTTATTTCATTGGAGCAAATTATGCCTATTGGAAGAATAAGATGATGTTTTTTATTAAAGCTAACGATTTGGGAGCTTGGAACTCAATTATGAAGGGATATTTCATTACAGTTGATGAGATGGGTGATTAGAGTGATGGAGAGAATAAGAAGTTCCAACTCAATGCAAAGGCTATGGACATTCTATTTTGTGCTTTAGGCCCGGATGAATATGGAAGAGTCTCCTCTTGTTCAAATGCCAAGGAGATGTGGGACAAGCTTCAAGTCACTCATGAATGAACCAAAATTACTCTTCTCAATCATAGCTATGAGAATTTTAAGATGAACCCGAATGAAGACATCAAAGCTATGAAGGATATATTTTCTGTGATTGTCAATGGTCTCGAGAGATTTGGAGAAGTTATCCCTAATGAGAAGCTTGTGAGGAAGATGATTTATTCTCTTCTAAAGTCTTGGCAATTAAAGTTGACGATGATCATCGAAGCTAAGAATCTAAAGACTCTCGCCTTAGATGAGCTCATTGGATCCCTGCTTACTCATGAGTTAATGATAAAGGAATAAGAAGAAAATGAATAAAATAAAAACAACAAGAAGAATAAGGTATGCATTGCCTTCAAATCCACCAATAAGAGCAATCAAGGCTCAAGTGAAGAGGTGGATAATGATGATGAAGATAAGATGGCCAAACTCTTCAAAAGATTCAAGAGATTCATTACTTCTAAGAAAGTGAAGCATGAATCAAGCAAAAAGAAGGGTCCCCTAGTGTGCTTCTAATATTAAATAATGGGGCATGTCAAGTATGATTGTCATCTCCTAAAGAAGAAGGGATCAAGTAAGAAGAATGCATTTTTGGCGGCTTGGAGTGATGAAGATGACTCTAATGATGAAGATGAAGTAGCCAAACTATGCCTCATGGCCATCGAAGAAGATTCAATGGTAACTTATAGCTCTAGTGAATCAAATTCTTATTCTTTTAATGAGTTACAAGTTGCCTATGATGAATTGCATTTGGAATTTGAGACCACGAATTCCAAATATAAGAAATTGATTTCAAACTACAAAGTTGAAAATGATTTTCTTTTGAAAAAAAAATTAGATTTTGAAAAGCAAAATGAAATTTTGAAAAATAATTTTGAGCTTTTAAAAACCAAAATTGAAGATTTGAAAAAAGAAAATCTTGAATTGAAAGTTAAGCTTGAATGCTTAACAAAAGAAAAAGAAATCATTTCTACAAATAATTCGTCTATGTTAAAAATGGCAAAATGCTCACATTGTCATTTTCATGGTCATATGGAAAATACTTGTCCTATAAAGAAAGGAAAACGTTTTAGAATTAGACAAGTATGGGTTCCTAAGGGAACAAAGGGCATTGAAACTAACGTTCAAAGATCCAAAGCAATTTGGATACCAAAATCCAATTAAATGTCTCTTGTAGGTATGTGGGAGAAATGATGATGAAAGTGAATATATGCAAATGCTCTAGCCACACTTGATATGGAATGGGTAACCTCTAAGCTTAATGTTTTTGTTTTGATTAATTGGTTGCCTATTTTTTGTATGCATTCATGAGTTTTGATTATAAATAATTTTATGTTTTATATCTCATGTATGTTGAAAATATGTTTTGATGAACTTTTTCTAAAGTTTTAATGATTTTTCATAAATGTTTGTTCATCATAATGAATTTTGGTCCAAATTGGTTTTAAATGCTTTGTTTTTACAAATTTTAATTTTTGACCTTAATTTAATGTTTATGCATGTGATTTATTGCAAATGATATCTCTCTAAAAATTGATAAAAAATTTTCAAATCCATAACATTTTTGGATAGCTTTATGCATGAAGTATATTAGACTTGGATTTATTGAATTTCATGTGCTACTAACATGTTTGTTCATCTTTGTTGGAATTCATTGTCTTTTAAGTGTCAAGCTTTTAAAGTCAAATTTTTTGTTTAGAATACTTTTATTGAGGGGGAGATTTGATTTTTCAAATGATTTTATGCTAAAATTTACCACTTACTCTCCATTATTATTTTTGAACTTTAAGGTTGAATTACTTTTGATATAACAAAAAGGGAGATATGTATAGTTTGAAAAATTCAATTTCTTAATAAAAAAAAGGGGAGCTTTAATATTTTCCAAATATTTCTTTTTTTCATGAAATATTTTATTAAGGGGGAGTTTTGTCAAAACATTTTTTTCAAATGTTTTGTTATAAAAAAAAGAGGAGATTGTTTGACAATGTTTTATAATATTTTGATATAACAAATTAAGGCAAAATGTTTTTGGACTTGATTGAATTTGTTCAAAGTTTTCAAAAATAATTCAAGTCCATTAAACTAGAATTTGAGCATAAAACAGTTTTTCTGGGTACGTAGTACCGATACTGTTCTTAGAGTATTGATACTTCATGAACAGTACTGATACCAAAGGTAAGAGAAGTATCGATTCTCTCTAGGTAGTATCGATACTACATTTGTTTTCCAAATTGCTTAAATTCCAGAATGCAAAATAAGTACTGATACTCAAGGGAGTACCGATACTACTTTACATAGTGGTCTCGATACCATGAAGCATAGAATTGATACTGGTCAAGCCCAACGGTCTTCAATGGCTAGTTTATTTAAATATTACAAAGGTAGTACCAATACTCATTAAAGGAGTACTGATACACCCTATCATGGGTAATTTTATTTTGTAAAAAATTAATCCCCAACGGCTCCAAAACATCCCCAATGGATAGAAATGGCCACAAACTCATTCCAACATATAGAAACAAGTTGAGGACACTTGGAAAAGGTTACAACACTTATCCAAGCAATAAAGATCAAGAGAAAAACTTTTTCACTCTTTACTTTTCCTTTTCTCTTGTAATAAGTGTGTTTGAGCTTATTGCAAATATTTCTATTATTTTCTTGTGAGCATAATTATTGTAAACACCTACCTTTGTGAGGTTTCTTGTTTACATCTTCCATCCTTTGTAAAAATGAGTGGATTTAGTTTATCCATTGAAAAACTAAGGGTTTTAGTAAAGGTTATCTCTTTGTCCTTGAAAAAGAAAGAACAAATTAGTGAATTTGTTAGAAAAATTCTTAGTGTAGAGCTAAGATAGTGGATGCAGACTTTGTTTAGAAGTCAAACCACTATAAATCATTGTGCAAATTTTCTTATTTCTTTTTACTCCATACCCAATTTTTTTCAATTGGCCAATTCACTTACTCTTGGCATTATTCGGTTGTTCAATTTGGCTTCATCGAAATCCCAACACAAAGCCCAAATAATTTTTATATTAAAACCCTAATTTTACATAACATATAGTAATAATTCCTTTATGTTCAGGTCATTTGGTATTGTTACCTCTGTCTGTATTCAAGCCTTCTTCCACAACTGTCACAAATAAATTACTTTCTCAATTCCTCCCTATTCTCTCTCATTCTCATTCTCAGACTTACATTTGTTTCTATATTTGGGTTTCAGACATTGTTTTTTCTTCTCTTTATTTCCTGTAAGAAAAAGAAAAGGACAATGAAGTTTGTTGTTGCATATTGGTTGGTTGTATTAGGAGGAAACAACTTTCCTTCATATGATAATACTAACAAGATTCTTACCTAAGGTAACTTTTCTAAATGTGGTGCTTTAGTCTATGAATTATCAAGAGGAAGATTACCAATGTCACATAATATCCACGCCCCCAATAGGATTACAAGATATCGTGCTTGAAGAATAATGTGTTAGTAGTAATGTAGTTTACGTTTTTGTTTTTGTTTTATTACCAAAAAAATTAGTGATCTAGCATATAAACTACCCTAACTAATTTTAAAATTGGGATTCAAAGCCCAAACAATTTTTATGTTAAAACCCTAATTTTACATAACATATAATAACAATTACCTTTATGATCAGGTCATTTAGTCTTGTTACCTCTATCTGCATTCAAGCCTTCTTCCACAACCGTCGCGAATCTATTACTTTCTCAATTCCTCCCTGCTTTCTCTCATTCTCATACTTACACTTGTATCTCTATTTGGGTTTCATACATTGGTCTTTCCTATCTTTATTTCCTGTAAGCAAAAAAGGACAATAATGTTTGTTGTTGCATATTTGTTGGTTGTTCTTAGAGGAAACAATTTTCCTTCGTATGATGATACTGACAAGATTCTTACCTACGGTAACTTTATATTTCCTCTATTCAAATGTGGTGCTTTAGTATATAAATTATGAATCACATTCAACGTTTTTATCATATTTATTATTTGAAACTTAATATTGATCTTAGAAAAGGTTAAATGCTTATGGTTTAATTTTTATGGTTTAGGGTTTAAGGTTTAAGATCTAAGATTTATAGTTTAAGGTTTAGAGTTTATGGTTTATGGTTTAAGTTTTAAGGTTTAGGATTTATGGTTTATTATTTATGGTTTAAAGTTTAGGGTTTAATGTTTATAGTTTAAGGTTCATGACTTAAAGTTTAAGGTATATGGTGTAGAGTTTAAGGTTTATGGTTTAAAGTTTAAGATTTAAGATTTAGGGTTTATAATATAAGGCTTATAGTTTATGGTTCATGATTTAGTATTCATGATTTAAGGTTTAAAGTTATGGTTTATGTTTAAAATTTAAGGTTTAGGGTTTTACTTAAGGTTTAGGGTTTATAGATTATGGTTTAAGGTTTATAGTTTTTTATTTATGGTTTATGGGTTTAGTGGTAAGGTTTATATTTTAGGTTAATAGTTTAGGGTTTAAGGTTTAAAGTATATAGTTAAAGTTTTAGGGTATATGATTTATGGTTTAAGTTTTAAGTTTTACGGATTATGATTTAAAGTTTAGGGTTTAGGGTTTTAAGGTTTAAGGTTTTAAAGTTTAAGGTTTAATGTTTAATGTTTAGGGATTAAGGTTTATGTTTTAAGGTTTAAGGTTAAGGGGTTAAAGTTTTATGGTTTAGGGTTTAGAGTTTTACTTATTTATGGTATTAGGGTTTAATGTTTATGGTTTTCATATTTATGTTTAGGGTTTAGGGTTATATATTTATGGTTTATGGTTTAATGTACAAGGTTTTAAGGTTTAAGGTTTTATTTTAGGGTTAATATTTACTATTTATAAATTTAAAGGTTTAGGGTTTTAATGTTTAATTTTTTGGGTTTAAGATTTAAGGTTTATAGTTTATTCTTTAGGTTTTAGTGGTTAAGGTTTATTTTTTGGGTTCATGGTTTATAATTTAGGTTTTAAGGTTTTAATTTAGGGTTTATGATTTAAGTTGTAAGGTTTAAAGTTTATAGTTTAAGGTTTAAGGTTTAAAGATTTATAGTTCATGGTTTAAGGTGTAAGATTTTGGGTTAAGTGTTTAAGATTTAGACTTTAATGTTTAGGATTTAAGGTTTAAGGTATAATGATTAGGCTCTAAAGTTTATTGTTTAAGTTTAGTGTTTAAGGTTTAAGGTTTAGGTTTTATTGTTTAGAGTTTATGATTTATGGTTTATAGTTTAAAGATTATAGTTTAGAGATTAAGGTTTAGGGTTTAGGGTTTAAAGTTCAAGGTTCAAGGTTTATGGTTTATAATATTATGGTTTAGGGTTTTATAATTTATGATTTAAGATTTTATGTTTAAGGTTTATAGTTTATGGTTTAAGCTTTAGTGTTTAAGGTTTATAGTTTAGGGTTTGTTATTTAATGTTTATTATATATAGTTTAGGGTTTAAGAGTTAAGGTTAATGGTTTAAGGTTTAGCATTTACGGTTTAAAGCTTATGGTTTATAGTTTAGGGTTTAAAATTCAAGGCTTAGAGTTTAAAGTTTGGATTTAAAGTTTAATATTTAGGGTTTATGGTTTATCATTCATGGTTTTAGGATTTTATGGTATTAAGATTTAGGGTTTTATGGTTAAGGCTTATGATTTTGTATTTAAGGTTTATAGTTTATGGTTTATGGTCTAAAGTTTAGGCTATAGGATTTAGCATTCAAGGTTTAAGGTTTAGGTCTTAGGATTCATGTTTTTAGATTTTAAGGTTTAAGGTTTAGGGTTTATAATTTAGTATTCAAGGTTTATGGTTTACGGTTTATGATTTATAGTTCATGGTTTAAGGTTTAAGGTTTATAGTTCAAGGTTTATGGTAATATAGTTTATGGTTTATTTTTAGGTTTAAGGCTTATGGTTTATAATCTAAAGTTTTAGGGTTTAAGGTTTATAGTTTATAGTTTTAAGGTTATAGGATTTTAGTGGTTTAAGATTTTAAGTCTTTAGTGTTTAAGGTTTAGGGTTTAGATTTTTAAGGTTTAAGGTCTAAAGTTTAGGGTTTAGGGTCTAAGGTCTATAATTCTTGGTTTATTGTTTAGAGTTTATGGTTTAGATTTTATGGTTTAAAGTTTATGGTTTAAAGTTTATGGTTTAGGTTTTAGTTTTTATGGTTTTAAGCTTTATTTCAAGGTTTAAGGTTATGGTTTATGTTTTAAAGTTTAAAGTTTATGTTTTAGAGTTTAGGGTTTAAAGTTCATGGTTCAAGATTTAAGGTTATTAGGTTAGGGCTTATAGTTTAAGGTTATTAGGTTAGGGTTTAGGGTTTAAAGATTATAGTTCGTTCATGGTTTTATGTTTAAGATTCATTGTATAAAGTTTGAGTTTAGAGTTTAAAATTTAGTGTTTTAGGTTTTTTGTTAAAGATTTAGGGTTTATGGTTTGAGGTTATAGGTTTTTGGTTTAAGGTTTAAGATTTATGGTGTAGCTTTCATGGCTCATGGTTTAATATTCAAGGTTTATTATTTAGAGTTTATAGTATATAGTTTATAGATTATGGTTTAGGATTTATGGTTTAGATTTCAAGGTTTATGATTTATGGTTTAGTGTTTTATAGTTATGGTTTATAGTTTTAGTTTTTATAATTTAGGGTTTAAGGTTTATGTTTAGGGTTTTAAAATATATAGTTTTAAGGTTTAGAGTTTTAGGTTTTTATGGTTTTTAAAATTTAGGATTATATGTTTTGGATTTATGGTTTATTGTATTATGTTATTTATGATTTATGATTTAAGGTTTTAGGGTTTAATATTTTAGGATTTATGGTTTAAGGTTTAGTATTTAGGGTTTTTATATAACACCGTAAATATTGGGTTTAGAATGACCTTTTAGCCTTATAAGAGATGTTGTGCCTTTTAGGGGTTGGATTGACTTGTTTCGGACCCAACTAGAGTGAAAATGGGGTATTTTTGGAATGTTGAGCAAGCTAGAGTGATCAAGGAGGTAATTATACCCTTTTTGTTTTGAAAGGCTGAAAACTTTTAATGTTGGATAATCTCACCTCTGAGCCTTTTCTCATTTTCTTCATCTTCCATTGTCTTATTCTCTTCCTATCTAACATCCTTTTCTTCTTCAAGAATATATCAAAGGTAGCAACTTTGTAGCATTCCAAGTTTAGTTCAAAAATTCTAAGGTACGACTCACAACCTCTCTCTTTAGAGCTTCAAATTAAGCCCTCAACCTCTCTATTTCATCTTGGTTTCCAAATATGGGTTTTGTGGGGGGTTTTAGGAACCCAAGTGTTTAATCCATTTCCAGGAAGTTCAAACCTTAGGAAATCATTCTTAATCTCTTCTTAACCTCTTAATCAAGTTAATAACACCTTCCTTGATTTTTGTTACTGAAAGACATGGGAGAATGCTCAATGGAAAAAGGCAAAGAAAAGCTAGTTCTTGGATGAGCTTTGGGTTAGTTCCAGCAGCTTAAAATTCACGGTAACTCATTCCTAATTCAACTCTACCATATGTAGATCACTCGGTGTGTCGGTTAGCTTGCATCAGTCATGAATCATGTTTCATGGTATATTTCAGTAGTTATTGCTTTTCAGCATGTTTATGGATACATAGAACTCTAATAATGTTTGAGGACCTCAGTAGGGTTCTTAAGATAGTTAGAGAGGTATTTTCGTGCTAAAACAAGGTATTTTTAGGTTTGGGTATCAGTACTGGATTAACTGTACCTATTCTTTTTGTCGGATGGGTTAGCTGAAAAGGGTTTAGGCTAGAAGTATCGATACTCATTCATTAGGTATCGATATTGTTCGTAGGGTATCGAAACTTGTATGAGGAGTATCGATACTGGGTCCATTTAGCAAATTCTAGTAGCCAATTTTTGTATCGATGCTCGTAGGAGGAGTATCGATACCGGATCCATTTAGAAAATTCCAATAGCCATTTTAGGTATCGATACTCGTGGGGGTAACAAATACTGAGGGTTAATTATCGATACTCTAAGTAGAAGTATTGATACTGGGGTATGCTTATCAAACGTCAATGAAAGAATCAATATCGATACTAAGAGGGTAGTATTGATACCTAGTATACAGTACTGATATTGAAGAGCACAATATAGGTACCCACAAACTATTTTGGATAAAAAATTCAAGGGTTCAAAAGAGGTAGATTCGAGGGGCCTGATAACATCAGAATACCACGTAATAATACTACAAGTGAGAACGATAATAATCTCAAAATAGTTAGAAACGATAACGATTAGGATTACATAAAACTACCCTTGATTGACGCTCGGGAAACAGTTAGGACACCCGAGTTACTTTAACAGATAACGAGTGTCTTGTTGGATATATCCTAGCTAGTGCCAAGGCATTCCAGTTGCCAACTGGGCTCAGACGCCCCAAGACTCGACGGAGTAAGTTGGTCGGGTGTACATTTTTCGATGCAGTTCCTAATCTCACCCAAAATACTTTAGGTAGGATAGAGGGGTGTGCACTTCAAGATGCAACCCCTCAGACACACCATGATGCCTACCCCAATATCGTTATGTTAGTATTTTTTATGCGTCTTCACACCTATACTGCCAGCATGCTCATTTAGTGAATGCATGTAGTACATTAGTTATCAGTGAGGCACTGGGCTTTTAAGCTCAGCATTCGGAATCTATTTTCGTGCGAAGGTTCTTAGGTGACCAGTTGAGGAGCATCATCATCATCAAATATTCTAGTTCACCCGAGGCTTCAGAGTACATCTTGATTTATTAGAAAATGCTTAATGTTTAGGGCTTAGGATTTATAATTTATGGTTTTAGGGTTTAGTATTTGGTTTTTATGGCTTATTGTTTAAGGTTTAAGGATGTTTAGAGTTTTAATATTAAAGCAAATTTAATAGTTCTAAAAGTAAATCACCATGTTAATAAAAAATCAAAGAAAACAGGCATCAAAGTAATTTTTAATAAAAAAAACAAATAGAAAAATGGTTTGTAGACACTCAATTTTATCCAGTCTTCAATTTTATTTTATTATTATTTATTAGTAATATTTTTATTACTATTATTTTTCATATAGGTTTATCATCATTTTCACTTATTAGTACTAATTAATATTTTAATTATAATGGCTTTATATATTTATTATTATTACAACAACTATTTTTAGTATGTGTATAAGTTAATTAAATCTTATTAATTATGTTAAATATTAAATACATATAATAAATGTAGTTAATAAAAGAAAAAAAAACACCAATGTTATTTATTATATTATTTTAACATATCCTACAAATTAAGTCCAGGGTTTACAAATCAAATCAACACAAAATAAGACCATGAGTTAATTGATCCATTGCATGAAGAAGCCCAGATGCCACCAAGCCCAAGTCCAATAGTGAAGGCCCACAAGAAAAATTTAGGATTTCATCGTAATTTTAGCGCCACCAGCTGTGCTCCTTTGGATTAGTCTTGAATCAACAGTCCTGATTTGAATACCAATACTAGGGTTAATGAAACCCTAACCATCAAAACGCCAAAGTTTAACCAAGAGACTTCCTTGCAGCCGTCAGATCTGCTCTCTTTTCATTTGACAATTCAGGTTCATCTAACATAAAAATTCAGGTGCATAGCTAGTTTTTGTCCGTTAAATCTGATTTATAGATTTAACAGCCCATGTTTCATCAGGAAGTAAGAAGAAGGCTTGTCCGTCAAATCTATCCGCGTGTCTGATGCACGCATTGACCCCTCGAGTGTCACACGCGTCGTTTGGTGATTCTTTAGCCACGACGCGGTTGGGACTGGTCCCCACGCCAACCCACTCATTCTCTAATATGCCACCTCAACTGTACCCAAAGCACGAATGCATGTGTGTCTACTTGCCATGTTAGATGATACAACGAGGCAAAATCAAGGAAGAAAGAAGCCTTTTTTCCTCCTCTCTCACAAATGCAGAAAAAAAAACCAAGAATTAACGGGAGCCTTTTTTATCTTTTAGGATGGGATCTATAGCAACCAAAAACCCCAAGATAGAAAAAAAAAGAGGATAACAACAGAAAAAGACAACAAAAGGAAAAGAACCCTACCTTTTTCTTTCTTTCTTTTTTTGCGAAGGCTCTTGCTGCCTCACTAGAGTAAGGAAAATACCTTCATCACCGAAGGTAATCATCTTTGTGTTTCCTTTCTAAGTTAAAGTCGGCTTTTTAGGGTTTAAAGGGTCTTGTTTTATTAAAGGGTCTGTTTTTGGCATTTTTGGGGTAGGGAGAGTTGGTTTAATGGGTTTGAGTTCGAAATGGGTTGTTTGGGAGTGTTTTCTCACCATTGACGCTAATTTACGGCTACCGTTCTTACATTTTCTTCTCCCTTTCTCTAAGATGAAAGCGAGAAGGGATGGCTTTTAGGAGGAGGGTTATTTTGGCTGAAGAGGGGATTTTTCAAAATGAAGGTTTAAGGGGCCTTTGCATTAGGTATAGGGTTATATATGCGCCGTCAAACAACACCGTTTAGGGGGTAGGGACCCGCATGTTAGCATTTGGCTTATTTATGTGAAGAGTGTCTCATTATTTGGAACCTTTCATTTTTATTCATCAAATGCAAGTTTTATTCCTTTTACTTCAAGCTTTTAATTTCTTCAAGTTTGTATTTTCATCCCTATTTATGTATTGTTCTATTTATGTTAATATTTGACCTTGATGATTATATTTATGCAAGATTTATTTTAGTCACTTGTTTCTGTTTGTTGAAGATGTATGGGCAATTTACTCTTACGGCCTTGGATTTTACCTTGAGTTCACTTTAGTCACTAGCCTTAGTTTAAATATGAGAATTGATGGGTTTATTACATATTTAGTCCTTATTTTTCTATTTCTTTTATGATTTAGTCCCTATAATCATTGCATGATTTGGTTTCTGCTTATTTCCATTTTTACTATATATATTCTATTTTCAATTCGCTTCAGCCCCTAGATTAGTCTATATTTGATAGTAATCCATGTTTTCTTTAAAAATAAATATTTATGAAATTTGTAAAATACCTTTATATTTAATATGTTTTAGAAACATTTTACTGGTATATTTTCAATGACGTTTATCGTAAAATGGCCAGGAAAAGCCTTCTAATTAACTGTGTAATTCAATATGACCATCAAACAAAAGGTGAACTCGAAATAAATCGAGTCTATTTTGAGTATTAAATGACATATTCGTATGGTTCAAATTTCATGCTACTGTACAAGTATGTCATGAATAGCCTTCTAATTGGCGGTTTTGCAATTCAATAAATGGATGTCCCTTGTTCCCATATGTAATGGGGTAAGGGGGAGGTAAGATAGTAGGCTGCCCCCAACACTAGGTTGAGAGCAATGTGATCACTTAAACAAGAAGCAAATTTGAAATGAATCGAATATGCTTTAGACAAATGATATTATTCCTATTTTTTAAGGTCATTTCATTGGATGAAAATACGAGATTTGTTCGTAACTGATTTAAACCATTATATTCATATATTTTCTTACCTTTTTTGATCGAATAATATGTGAGAAAGTCTTTTAAATGGCTAAATTACAATTCCATAAAAAAAATATTCGGTTAAATTGATATTTAACAATTTTATTTTAGTGTTTACATGGATAATACACATTAATCTTTCGTTAGGTTGCCTTGATATTTTATTTGTTTGTGTGGTATTTTAAGTCATTTGTATTTGAATCATACATAGTTTTATTTTCATGAATAACAAGACAATGTTCTTTTATTGGAAAATTTGATGGGATAGACTTCTAAAGAGAGTGGATGTGCAAATCTAGTTGGTTTTCTGGAATAAAGGACATGCTTTTTAAATTCAAATGAAATATATCTCTTAAACCGGTGTATTATACATCAGTCCACCAATTTGATCTCCTTCTCCATGTGACAATATTGGACTCTTTAAATTACTTGTAGCCATCATCGATGTCTAGGGTTGTAAAATCTAGGGGTGTGCAAAATTACCCGACCCGGTTGACCCGACCCGTCGACCGGATCTAAAAAAACCGGGTAATTCTCTAAAAAAAATTACCCGGCCGGGTTAGTACCCTGCCCGACATTTCCCGGGTCGGGCCCGGGTCACAAAATCTAGTTTTTCCGGGTACCCGGTTAGTTTTTATTTTTTTTTATTTTTTTATATATAATTATATAAAATATAATGAATTATTTATATTATGGATTATTATATTTGTATTTTGAACTTTTAAATTTTATGTTCGGATATTAGAGTATGTAATTCGAAGTTTCGAATATTTAAATTTGTGTATATATTTTTTTAAATTAATTGAAAATAAATTAAAAATAATTACCGTAAACGAAAATGGGTATCGGGTACCCGATTACCGGGTACCCGATACCGGGTACACGTAACATCCGGGTCGGGACACGGGGCGAGAAATCGTCGACCCGGAAGTTTCGGGTTTCGGGTACCCGGATTTGCATACCCCTAGTAAAATCAGGTAATCGTTCATGATCTTGTCAGGTCAAATCAGATACAAGTTGAGTTAGGTCAATTTAATGGTCTAAATCGAATCAGGTTGGGTCTAGGTTAAATCAGTTCGATTCATTTTCAGGTTGATTTGGCATCATATTCAGTTTGGGTTCAGGTCGGATTAATTTCAGTTCTGATCGATGTCAGTTCATGTCAAAACGATTCAGGTCCGAAGCAGTTAAATAACATGTTAATTCAGGTTCGGATGGACTTAATTCATATTTCGTGCAGATCGGGTCACATCATTAACAGACAAATTTCAGGTCGGATCTTAACAGATACGGATTTACTTCAAGTCGGGTCATTTTTGGTTTAATTATTTTCGTCTTTCACTGTTTCATGAACGTAAGAACGTCGAATTGTAATTTGTAATTGTATATGATTTATAATAAATTACAAAAAAAAAATATAAATATTTATGGGTAAATTTTGATAAAAATATAATTCGAAGTACTAAATTGAAAAATAATGAAATTAGAAACAAAATTTAAATAAATTAAATAACACGCATGGATGAGGGATCAAATCGATTTAATTGTAAAATGTGAAGTTGAAATTAATATAAAAATTGACTAAATTGCATACATTTAATAGGTTGGTGAACAAAATTTATTACGTGATTTATAAATAAAAGTATAAAGTATATATATAAGTATAAATATAAAGTATGAATATATATTTATATTTATATTTATATTTATATATATGCTCTTTGTTTTACACAGATTTAGGACCATTGGATAAGTGAAAATAGATTGATGAGATTAAAAGTATGAAATGAGAAGGTATTCACTAGGGAAAAAATAAGGAGTCAATCTCTCATCTATTTTCACTAATCAAATTGTCCTAAATTTACTTAAAACTAAAGAGTTTTATAAATTGTAAGTATATCCTAACTATTTATATATATATATGTTTATGATATAAGTTGCGGGAATAATGAACATTGGATCAAACCATATAAATGGTCCAAATTGATTTGGTTTTTTTTATTGGTGAGACTTTTGTATCATGTTAGGCTTGTAATTTGGGCGAAAGTTTTTTTAATGGAGTTTATTTATTGGGTCCTAATATATGTAAATGGACTTATATGCATATAAATGAGTTTTTATTATTTTGGACTTGAATAAAAGTAGGCTATATTTATTTATAACATGAGTAATACATGTATATGGATATGGAGTATGAAATGGTATATGATATATGCTAATATAGTTTATATTAATGTCATCACCCGGATAAAATGTGTTATAACAAGAGCATAAAATTTAACATAAATTTGTTTAGTTGATTTTATTGTAATTTTAGTGTATTAAAGTGTAATAAATTTTATTTATTCATTTATAAATTATTAGTTTTAGTATTTGTTATGTTATTCAAATTTTCAATCTCAAATAAAATATATATATATATATATATATATATATATATATATATATATATATATATATATATTAAGTTAAATTATATTTATATTATTAATCAATTTTTACATAAAAAAAAATAGACTTATAAATATCTTAATTAATTTTATATAATCTAATAAAATCATGTTCAATGACTAAATTATATAATAAAATTAATTTAATGATTATAATTAAACTTATAATATAAGGATTATAATTAATACAGAAACTAAATTTATTAATTTAGTTATTCTAACTAACAATTTATTTTAAATTTCAAAAATTAATCATATTAATTTAATTATCATAAGTTTATCATAAATTTAAAATCTCATAATTGCATCAATGGTAACTTATTACTAATAAGTCAGGTAAATATCATATTAGTTAATAACAAGTCAAATCATTTACAGGTTGAGTCAATTACAAGTCAAGTTCATAATAGGTTAGGTAATACCAGTTATTTACCAAGATAATCTCGGATTTGGGTTCATATCGGTTGGATGCAGGTCGGGTTCGGTTATCATATTATCAGTTCAATTCGGATTCAAATTGTTCTCAGATCGGGTGCAGGTCAGGTTCAGATCCATAATTTGCAGGTCCAACTCGGGTAGGTCAAAACCAGTTCGTATTCGAATTAGTTTCAGATAATCTCCACCCGGGTCACAAACAATTTTGACTCAAGTCGGCTTCAGTCAGTTTTGCAGGTCGGATCAGCTTTTTACAACCTTATTGATGTCATTGACTCAAAATTTCTTCCAAAATTACTAGATGCTTGAGTGGGTGGTACTGAATCACATGAACCTATTTCCCACTAGGATCAGGTCCCCATTGAAGCATGGTAGGAGATATAAGCTCACTCCATAAATTGGTTGAGATGCAATATAAGTCGAAGATGATGATAATTTCCCTCCATTTGTATATTTTGTCTTCATTTTTTCTCACTTGTCCCTATCTGTCAACATTATTAAATATGGTTTCTCATTTGCTTCATAATTTTGAATGTAGGGCGGTCTTGTGAAATCAAAATCTTCATCTAGAATATCAGAACGAAAAAGGCAAATTTATGTCTTTTATTCAAATTCTATATGTATTCAGTATGAACCTTCAACCAATCTTCTCTATGCTTCACTCGCCCATCAATTTTATAGAGAGCATCCATGTCGTATATTTGTGTTAGAACGAGCTTCTTGAAGTCAAACTATCTCAACACTCTATTGTGGCATGGACCTCAACAATGGTAAAGTGGATCAAAGATGTTACGACACACCACATCTCTTCTCCTTGATAAAATAATGGTGGTAGACACTATTGGATCTTCGAGTCATAATAAGGCATCCAATCAAACTGTAAACATACTAAATTTAGTATAAATAAAAATAAATTATCTAAATTTTATTATTTTACAAAAATTTAGAAACTTTATCGCATATCTACCATCGATATCGATTTTCATTTGTACAACTAATTTCGATGCACCCTTCAACCTTGATTCTTCAATTATATGTTGCCATCTAAATAACAAAATAAAACAAAATAAAACTTATCAACTTGATTGTTACTTCAAAAATTACTAAATAACAAATTGATAAATAATTTAAATTTTCTAAATAGAAAACTGAAATATTATCTTGTAACAAGAGGAAACTCAATTGGAACATATGTAATTCATGTCAAAAACGGAAGTAAATACCAAGCTTAAGATTGTAATTTGATTCGACAACCACCGACATATGCTTTGTGCACCTTTGTCATGATTGTTGTCTTAAATTTTACGATATAAGAATACCAAAATCGTAGAACCTCAACTATGTGTACGAGTCTAACTAAATTCTTCCAAACAAGGAAGATTTAAGTGTACACCCTATTTTCTTTTTTATCTGACAATAATATCCCTTCAATCAATTGGGGAATATATGTTCAAGTTGTATAGATGACATCTTGCTTGGTTCACTCTTCATTCACTTTAAACTTATTTTCCAGCCATTTCATTCGTATCCGCAACACATTTGTTTCATCTTTAAAAGGTGTCTTTCCCAACAAATGCTCACAAATAACATACACGTTGTAATTGTTATGCCTCACCAATGTTACATCATTAATCGAGATACCCAATTGATAAGCTGCATTTTTTTAGAGTAATTGTGATTCTCCACAAGAAATATGAAACGTATGAGTTTTGAGTCTCTAATGTTCAATCAACCCTAAAATAAGTGCAGACATCAACTTAAAACCACGAAAAATGCAGTATTATACAACTCGGATTATTGTAGATAGGGAACAATCCAACAATGTGGCTTTTCAATTTTCATTCTCCGATGATGATTAGTTCGATCTTCTTCCTACATTTTAAAATTCAAAAAATTAATAAAATTCTCAAAAATAACATCATCATACTATTTATTATATCAATTAATTAAATACAAAATAGTTTTACCAGATTGAGCGGAAATGAGAAAATATGAACATCATCAAGACGTGATATTTTTTCTCTGGACAACATTTTAAATCTACCAAAAAATATTAACAAAAATAATATTATAATTCAAACAAATAAAAATCTAAAAAATAATTAAAAATATAAAAAAATTATAAACTTACATAAAATATTTCTGTAATCACCATTTTTACCTCCCCATTCCAGCATCTCCATGTTACAAATTCTAGCAGCTTCCATAACTGCTAGCAGCCCCTTCATGTTGCAAATTCCAGTAGCTTCCATCACTGCCAGCAGTCCCTCCATGTCCCCGTTCCAGCAGCTTCCAGCAAGCATCAACCGCACACCTTTTCTCTCCTAAGACGGCCACCGTCATAGGTGGTGACTCACCGGGTTACCTTCCTTTAACCGGTCCAAAGGGAGTACGAATGAGCCAGTAAAAAGCCCCATCGACCGAACCTGAAAGAAAATCCCACCAACAACATACAACTACCAAATAATAAACAAACAAAAAAGAGAGAAGCTTACTACGGTTGTCGGAGTCTCCACGAGTCACTAGAAACCGCCACCCATTCGAAGGTATTTCTTTAGATTTAGAGAGTTTGGGGGATTATTAGGAGAAATGGAGGTCGGATTCGACTTTAGGACAGTAACAGCTTCGATTTGGGTAATTTTGTAAAATTTCAACCACCGTATATGGTGGCTGGCGGCGGCGGAAGACGGCGGCGGCGGTAACCGGCCGGTCGTCGGCATCCCTCTGGTGAGGTAGCTCTAGAGAGAAGCTAGAGTTTCTCTCTCTAAGAGAGAGAAGCAAATGGAGAGAAGTGATAATTTAGGCCTATTTTGGCCTATTTATACCCTCTCAAAAACTACGTCGCTTTGGGGAGAGACTTCTGAGTAATTTTGAAAAGGGAAAACCCCTTTTATGTTCCCTGTAAGTTTATAACTTTTCAATTTGGTCATTAAATCAAGTTTCGGTATATTTTAATTTTGTCTTCGAATTTTATTTAATTTATATTATAGTCTTTGACAGTAATTATATATTTAGGGTAAAATACCTTATTTAGTCCCTTATACTTTAATAATTAATATTTTAATCATCGGTTAATAATTAAGGGTTAATGACACTATTATAATTATATTTTTATAATGATTCAAATTATGTCCATTAATTAGATATTTTACATTTTAATCATGTAGTTTTAATTTTATTTATTTTAATCATTGTTTAGTTGCATTCTAATATAATTTTTATTATTATCCTTTAAATTTTAATTATTATTTTATTTTAGTCATATTAATATATATTATTTGATTAATTTTATAAATTAATAATATTTATTTATTTTTAAATATTAAGAAAGGATGATCTTAAAATAATTAGATGTCCTATTCTGATATTTTTAAATAAATAAATATATTACTTATAAAAACAAAAATATATATATTTGTTTTAATTTTATTCAATTTTTTAATATTTATTATTTTTTAATATCGAAGAAAGGGGTTGTCTTAAAGCAATTAGATGTCATTTTCTAATATTTTTAAATAAATAAATACCCTATTTATAAAACCATAAAAATATATATTTTTTAATATATTTTTCCTTAGACTTATTCGATTAAATATGAAATAAGAGGATCATAAATTTAAATTTATATTCGAATTCTTAAATTCTACTATTAGAGACAATTTATAATCGATGGGTACCAATTTTGGGCGTTGTGGGGGTGCTAATCCTTCCCCAAACGTAACCGACAACGGATCCCTTTTTATTATTAAAAAGAACGAATTTTTAGTTATACGCAGACCAGTTTATCTTTTAAATAGTTTTTTCTTAAAAACTCTTTTAAAAGATGATTTTTAGGTATTCGATCTACCTAACCCAAAAGGTTCGATGGCGACTCCCAAACATTTCATAAAAACCACTTATTTATTCACATTTCTTTTCCACCAAGAAAATTCGTACCCGGGCAAAAACGGTTACGACAGCTTGGTGACTCCGCTGGGGACTCTGGTCAACCTAAGTCAATTATTTATTGTCTCAATAGTTAGAAATCAAGAATTCAATTGTATTTAATTTATGATTCTTTTGATTTCTTTCAATTTATTTTATACCCTTGTATATTTATGTTTGTATTTAATTGATTTTTAGATATTAATTTTTTTGTGAAAATTTCTCCTCACACACAACACTTGCATTGCATAAACATAAGCTCTATACCCGAGCTCTCTTCCCTTTTAAGTGAGAGTGAAAGTGACGTCTTCGTGAGAATTTATTCTCTGTGTCAGACCTAGTAAGTAACTTTCGGGGTTCATATATCATATGTCTTCATGAGGATTTATTCTCCGTGTCAGGCATAGGAAAACATGTCCCCTCGAATTGAACTCAATCCGCTTAAGTTAATAATGGACTAGGATTGAGGGTTTGGCAGCCCAAGGGGGTACCAACAAGGACAATTCGAGTACCTTTACTCATAGAACCGAAAACCTGCATATAATAAACCCTAGAAATTTACCCGATCTTAGACATTACTGACATTCTATCCGTAGGTGTACACAAAGGAGAAATAAGTGCTAACTTTTTTCTTTTTATTTATTTATTTTTTCTATGCATGCGAACTAGTAATCATGCGGTTAGGTTAGTTTTTCCAAACAAAACATGGAAGTAGAAAGCATGAGGTTAGGATAGATACCATGATAGATAGAATCTTTTCTTTCCATTAATTGATACTAACTATTTTATTTTTTTCTTATTTTTATCTATTTTGTAGATACATTTTATTTTACTCTAACTTGTTTATATTGATTTCTTTTTCTTGCATTACATTACATGGAATAACCAAAAGGTGTTGATTCGAAAGAGTGTTCATCAAATTAAAAAGTTTTCATAAATGGATAAAAAGCTTTATGATCAATCAAACTATGACGCAGCCAAGGAATGACATCCTGAGGGAACTTCGAAGATGAGAGCTATGCACCCAAAGATCGTATGCCCGTTGAAGAGCAAAAGGAGATATAAGAAATAAGAGAGCAAATGTCCAAAATGATAGGTAGAATATCTGTTTTGGCCAAAGAAAAAGATATTCCTGCACAAAAAGAGAGAGAGGTCAATGAACATAACCTTGCAATCTTAGATATACAAGGAACTTTGGATCTTAACCAATTTGAGAAATTACAGATATTCATCATTCGTATTCACAAATTGTCTGGAGATACCCAGGAAATGGTGAGAACTGTATAAGCTCCCAAATATGAGAAGAAATCATGTAATCTGAAATCATCGAAGTTTAATCTTCTCCTGACGTCTAAAACTCATATTCAATCCAATACAAAAGGTGATTCTCATTTTTATGCTATCCCTATATCATATAAAGATTTATATGATAAGCTACTTGAAGCACAAGAAGTTTCTCCTCATTATGTGATACCGTTGCAACTTTCGTATCCGAATTGGTATGACATCAACGCTTATTGTGAATATCATGTCGGAGCTCAAGGACATACCATTGAGAATTGTCTTGCCTTCAAATATCGAGTCTAGTGTCTTTTGGATCATGGAATCTTAAGTTTATGATAAATGATTAACTTAGTTTGGTAACTGAAGGTCATGCTAGAGTAATACCAAAAGTATTCAAAGGTAAAGTATCAGTAGGGGCGTCCAGAAGGAAGAAGATTTGCTGAGGTTCAAGGCTCAAATACATCATTGAAAGATTGAAAACGATAAATTGAGCACCAAAATGGAAACCGTGCATCAAGCCTTTAAAAATATTGGTAAGGAAATACCCCAGAAGAATGGATAACAGGGTCACCAAACTGAAAAAGAACTACAAGATACATGAAGGGCGAGCCAAGAAGATTTCTCATGATTTACGAATTGCAGAAGAAAGACGCAATACAACTGTCATTGAATTGGGAAAATGTCAAGCCAAAAATCAAATGTTGAATAATACTATGTCCAACATGGAAGATTCATATCAGATTCATCGATGTGAGATTGATGCTGAATTAGAAGTCACTAAGACCATAAACAAGACATTGATGAATTGTTTAGATGATTATAGAGATCTTATACAAGAACTTCTTGAACACAAAGATTCTCTCACAAGGGAGAATGAGCAACGTTGCCTATAACTCTGAGAATTGACACAGAAGATGAAGGAAAAAGACAATATCCTTAAGGAAGTTGTTGCTCAGGCAAACAATGTGGCTCATAAGCTGGTAGACTTAGATGGCTTCACAAGAGAATTAAAGCAAATTGATAACTCCACATCTGATCATGAGTGGAAGATAATTTGGCTTTTAAGGGAAATAGAGAAATTAGGAGTGAAAGTTATCCCTTACATGTACAAGTATTATTTGATGTATCGAAACTTTTGTGTTCAATGAAATCTATTTTAAGATGATCACTCTTGAGTAACACCTTTTTCATGCATGCATTTTCATTTTGCATCTTTGCATTTTCATTTTGCATTTGTACTTTTATGTTTGTTGTCGTATTGCACAGTTTGTATTCCCATTTGTTTATATTTTTGCATTTACATTACAGTTTTATTTAAGTATTGTTATATGCATTGGTTATAAAAACATGTAAATAATCCACGAAAGGTTTTGTAACAGTAAAATCGAGATCATTCATTCATATTATTGTACTATCATCATGAAAACAATGGAGCAATCTTATGAAAGACTACAAGATCAGTAGCCAGAACAATTGACAGGGTTACCTCAAGATACGAGGAAAGGAAGCATTGAATTCTCTACAAGATGGATCGAATCAAATTATTCAGGGGATGACATTTGATAAAGAAGAGATAGCTGATAAAGAGAAACAATACTATCAGATTAATGAGTCAAGAAGGATAACATATCCTGGGGCATCCTAATCGAACTCAAAGAATAGCCTCATGACAACTGTCGTTTTGAATGTCAAAATAAATTCATTATTCTCAATCAATAAATAAAGGAAATACGTAGTAAAGAGAAGTAAGGTTTGATTCCATATGGACTTAGAAAATTATAAATTTATGTCTGATTTATTTATGCCAGGCGTGAAACAGTAAAAATGGGGGGAATTTTGGTAAGAAAATATTAAAATTATAAAAGGGATTAAATAAGTAAAAGTAATTAAAGTAAAAATAAGAAGATGAAGATTGTGAATAAATACGGTAAAAGTAGCCTCAAGCTTCACTTTGACTCAATTTCCTTATGATCGTCGAATAAGGTTTTCCTTTTGGGATTCACATCGGTTACTTTATCTACAAGGGCTATCCCCGTGACTCTATCTTGTATACCGAATACCCAAGGCAATCTTTGATTCCGACTTTGGTAATTAGTTCTAACAACATCAATTGTCGTAGATCAATTACCGTTTAAGCTATCTCGCCAAGTGTGTTCCCAGGAAGTCGAATTGCTTTCTATAAGCCGAATCTTCCTCCCACACATTTAATCGAAACAACCTCTTGACCAAAGTCAATCTTTGATTTTGAAAACTATTTTGATTTTGAAAAATAAGCGCAGAGATTGAGAGAGATATTCTGAAGATATTAAGGGCCTGTTTCAATTCTCCCGATGGAATTGAGTCATCACAACAGCTCTCGGCTTATGAAAAGTTTAACTAAGCATGAAAAAAGGCATACTTAGCATTTTGAAAATAAGGCTTGAAAAATAAAAGAAAAATGAAAATAACTTGAAAAGTAAATAGAGAAAACTTTTATAAAAGCTAGAGAGAAAAGAAGAATGTAATTTGAGTGATGAGTTTAGGCTTACCCCAAGTGGGTATTTATAGCCTCTCAAAGCCTAAAGGATAAACAAAAAAAATAATTAAAATAATCCTAAAGATAATTGTTTTTAATTTAAATTCAAACTTAAACTAGTCTCCTAATGCAACTCTTCTCGTCAATCTTCTAGAAGACATGCGGAGAAAGTCTTCTAGAAGCTGTCACTAATTGGACCTTCTAGAAACCGCCACGTCAGACCGCGTCATGTCCAGAGTCATGTCCATGTCTCCAGCCGTGACCAAATAAAAAAATGCAGAATGTGCCCGTTTTGTCACTAATTCTGGAATGTAAGGAACTGCACGAAAACAAACATAACATGACCAATTTAGCAGTAATAATTCCTCAAAACCGTAGAAATAATGAGCAAAGATTAACATTTCCGAACACTCATCAAATTCCCCCTCACTTATCTCATGCTTGTCCTCAAGTATGATTAATCAAACTAGTCAAAAATTTCATTTACCGTTCTTTGTCAAGTTTCACATTCGAGGAAGCAAGGTAGAGACCACAATAACAATTCAAGTCAAGAAATAAATCAATTGAACATCATCAATTGGAACAAGTTAAGTGCAATTGTAATATCCATTCATTCATCAATCTCAATTCTCATTACTCAATGCCTTACCGGGATTCACTCAAATCACTCAATGTGTTTGGGGTAAGAAACGCTCAATGTCAAAATTGACACGATATTGCCATCGGCCTGCAAGTAAATCAAATCTCCACTACTAATAAGAACAAGATGCATAAATCAAAGGGTCTTTTATTGGTTGTAACGGGGCTTAGGTAAAGGTGGGGAAAAGGCTAAATATAAGGCTAAATATTCAAGGCAAGGAACTAACAAATAATAATTTCAACTCCATCAAAACATTAAGCACAACAAGATAAAAGATGACCTATCAAACAACAAACTTCTTTTCGAAATGCATTGAATTTTTTTCTTTGTTATTGTTTCGTTCTAAATTCTTTTTCACGAATTTCTTCTCTTCTTTCTTTTTTTTCTTTTTTTTCTTTTTCGAACATCTTTTTCTTTTCTTTTCGAACTGCTGCTTTTTTCTCTCTTTTTTTCTTTTTCGATGGAATATACAATGGATAATTGTTCACTTGACCTGAAAATGGTAGAAAAGAGTGATAAAATAAAAGGCTCGGGTTTGTAAACATGGTGAAAAAAAGAAGCAGAAATAGGCTCAAAAGTGGTTAACTAAGGGAAAAATGTATGGGTAGGCTATTTAGTGGGGAAACGGAATGGTTAATCCTAAGGTGCCCAAATCATTTTTAAGCATCATGTTCATGTGTAATCTCGACGGTATTTAACATGCAGGTTCTAGAATATCAATGCCAAATTCGACACACTCAATCTAACAAAATGAGAACGAAAATGATATGCTCGTAAAGGCTCAAATCTCACCAAATTGTTTCATGCAATGTGCTAATCACATTTCAACCAATAAAATCATGGAATATCACAAAAGTATCAACTTGATCACAATTCATGCTATTCGCTATCAAGAATATCCTAACCTAAATAATCATGTGTTCCCAAACAAGCATAGCATTCCAAAAAATATTCAACAAGACAAAGACAATCAATGAGGTTCCCGAAAAATCCAACCAATACTAGCATCGAAACATAAAGATAAGAAAGGTGAAATTCAGTCCTACACTCTACTCCCCCTCATTTAAAGCGTTTTGCCTCAAAACGTAAAATAAAAGTGCAAGAGAAGGAATAGAGTACTCCCCGGATTAGTTCGACTGCGGCCACGGCCTCGGCTATGGTGGGATGCGCTCGAACATAGAAGTGGGTTACCTGGATTGATTTCGTGAACTGGAAACATTATCATGTGGTGTTGTCAGTGGAAAACTAGCATCAAAATTCTCTGTAAAACCATAAACAAGATAATACATTAGTAATAGTTGAACGAAAATAGGATATGAGTTTACCTTAGGAGTATTATCCGATGTCGCTGAATGATTGGAACACAATGGGAAATCTAATAGGCGTGGTCGAGAGAAAGAGGAAACCACGGTTGGCACGGAGATGGAAAGCGTGGCAGAAACGGACGACGAACAGTGCTCGGCTTGGGGCGAAGAGAGGCGGTGGCTTTACCCGATTGTGCGTACCATTATGAGTGGAGAGGTTGAAAACACATTACCAAGGGCGACAGTGAGGAGAGGAAGAAAGGATGATGGTCTTGTGCTTTTGGGGAATGAGCAATTGGGTTTGAGAAGATGAAGAGGGTTGGGTTTAAGTTTGGTTACTGTCGTGGTGTGTTTGAGTTTGAATGAAACTTGGGGTTTTGTTTTTAATTAGGATAAAGTGTGTTGAAAATTAAAAAAGGTGGATGAATGGTGATAGGGTGGGGTACATGGCATAAAAAAAGGGGAAGGGAAGAAGGTGGGCGGCAGAGGAATCAAAAAGAGAAAAAAATGGGGGAAAATTATTTTAGGCTTAGCTAGCGTGGGCTGAGCCTCCCTTGGGTTTTGCTAACGTGCGCCGTTAATGAAACGGTGCGCACAGCTGGGCTTCTCCCTTTTTTATGCTTTGTTCGATTGTGTATTGTACTGTAGGTTTCGAAATTGGCACTGTTCGTATGATGATTCTGCAATTTCTCGTCGTTTAAGTTCGAATAAAAATATTTGGTTCCTGCAAAATAAAAAATAAATTAATCATACTTGATCGAATAAAAATAAAAAATTTAACGGAAAAATAATAGATTATCTCCCATGAAGCGCTTTTTTTAACGTCGTTAGCTCGACGACCTGATTCAGACTACAGGTATCGTGACCCACTTCATTCGCTTTTTCTAACTAAGAAATTCCTTATTAGAAATTTGAAAATTCTCACAAAGATTTCTTTGGATATTTCCTAATTTTAAAATCTTGTCCAAAAGAATGTCCGCCAAAATATCTTTTTTACCAACAAATGATTTCTTCAAAATGATTCCTCGAAGGTTTTGACTTAATTTTTTGTGTCTACAAAAGGGAAGGTAAATCTTTAGTGTTTAAAGGAGTTAAGATCAAATCTGAATCAACAACTGAAATATTTTTCAACTCCCTTATGTCATCTATTTTATCATCCGATTTCTGGCATAAATCATCAACAAAGTTAGATTCATCATCAACAAGTTCAATAATGCCAACAAAATTAATATTATGCACGTTATCCGGATATCTCATTGCTTTATAAACATCAAATTTTAAGATCTCACCGTCGAACTCCATAGTAAGAATACCGCTTCAAAAATCAATTTTTGCATTTGCCGTACTCAGAAAGGGACGATCGAGGAGGATTTAGAACCAATTTTTCTACGACCTTTTTCCATATTAATCACATAAAAATCAGCAGGGAAAATTTAGTCTTCTACCTCTACTAGAACATTTTCTATCAGTCCTTTAAGATAAATAATTGATTTGTCGGCTAGCTGAAGTGTAACTCTCGTCTCTTTCAAAGGCTCGGTGGAAATTAAATTATAGACGGAGAGAGGCATTAAGTTGATAGAGGCACCTAGATCGCACATAGCTCGCTTGATTTTAACCTCACCAATTTTACAAGGTATTGAAAACATACCTTGGTTTATATTTCGGTGGAAGCAGTCGTTGGAAAACTGCAGAGACATTCGCACCTAAATCCACTTTCTCAACCCCGGTAAGCTTCCTTTTAGTCGTACAGAGATCCTTCAAAAACCAACAATACCTTGGAACATTGCGGATAACCTCAAGAAGAGATATATTAACTTCCACCTTCCGAAGTACGTCTAATATTTCCTTTTCCACATTTTTTTATCCTTTTTAACTAACCTTGATGGAAAAGGTGGTGACACATCATAGGGAGATGGTTTCGGATCGTCCATTTGTTCTTCATCATTCTCTTTCTAGGATCCTATGTCAACTGCTTCTTCTTCCCTTTTGGAGTTTGAAGTTTCTTCTTTCTTCTGGGATCTTGTGCTTACTTCCTTTGGGTCTGGTTGTTCAACAATTGTACTGCTTCGAAAAGTGATGGCGCTAACATTCTCTATTGGATTCGGCTCAGTTTGTGATGATAGCCTCCATTGTGACTCTAATCTCCCTACGGCTTGAGTCAGTTGGCTTATCTGTTTGTCCATCTTTTGGAAGTGGGCTTCAGTTCGAGTCTGAAATTTTTCTTGGGATAGTTATAACCTCTCGATAATCGATTCTAATGATGACTTCTGCGGTTGTTACAGTGGTGGAGGTCTTACTTGATAGCCTTGATTCGGTCTCGGGTTCTGAGCATAACTGAAGTTTGGATGATCCCTCCATCTTGGGTTGTATGTATTACCGTAAGGATTATAAGCTCTTTAGGGAGGTCCCGAAAAGTTTTCGATTGCATTGACTTGAGCTGCTGCGTCATCTTGAATCAGTGGAAAATCGTCTATTGGATGATTAGGTAATGCACATATTCCACATAATCGATTTTATCCTGCCTTTCCTGCAACAAGAGAGTGTAGGACTTCAGTTAACTTGTCTATTTTATCTTCTAAGGAAGATGAACTTATCTCATGAACCCTTCGAGATGGTTCATTGTTTGTACGAAATTGTTGGGAATTTACGGCCATCGTCGAAATTAAGTCTCTAGTCTCAGTAGAAGTCATATTCACCAAGGCTCCACCGCTGGCAGCATCGATCATCTTCATTTCCAGGGGAGATAATCCTTCATAAAAGTATTAAATGAGTGTTTGTTCAGTTAAGTCATGTTATGGGCAACTAGAACATAACTTTTTAAACCGCTCCCAGTAGTCGTAAAGTGACTCTCCATCAAGCTGCTTGATTCCAAGTATTCTCCTTCGTAGTTCACTTACTTTCGCCGCAGGAAAAAACATGTTAAGAAAAAGACAAGTCATTTGAGCCCATGTAGTAACAGAATTAGGAGGAAGATAAAATAACCACTCATTAGCTGAATTGGCTAAGGAAAAAGGTAAAGCTCTAAGTTTTATTGGTCATCGATTACTCCCTGTGGTCTCATGCTGGAGCAACCATATGAAATTCCTTGAGATGTTTGTGTGGATCCTTGTTTAGTAGTCCGCGGAATGTAGGGAGGAGATGAATAAGGCCAGTTTTCAACTGGTACGGAGTTTCGCCTTGAGTAAAATCAAAGCAAAAAGGGTCTTGTTCAGTGGGTGCCGCGGCTAACTCCCGGATAGTAGAATCGGCCATCAGAATTGTATTAACGGATTCACCTGAGTTTGATTTTTCTTCTGGATTTGATTGTTGTCTCCTTCTTTCCTGAAGTGTCTGTGCATGGAGTCTCCTAGCCTTGGCTTCAATCTCCGGGTCGCACTCCACTAATGCTCCCGGATTAGACCTGGTCATAAATCAAAAACAAATAAAAATTAATAACTTTGGCGAAGTCCCTGACAACGACGCCAATTTGACAACTATCGTTTTGAATGTCAAAATAAATTCCTTATTCTTAATCAATAAATAAAGGAAATACGTAGTAAAGAGAAGTAATGGTCAATTCCATAGGGACGTAGAAAATTATAAATTTATGTCTGATTTATTTATACCAGGCGTGAAACAGTAAAAATGGGGGGAATTTTGGTAATAAAATATTAAAATAATAAAAGTGATTAAATAAGTAAAAGCAATTAAAGTAAAAATAAGAAGATGAATATTATGAATAAATACGATAAAAGTAGCCTCAAGCTTCGTTTTGACTCAATTTCCTTATAATCATCGAATAAGGTTTTCTCTTCGGGATTCACGTCGGTTACTTTATCTACAAGGCTATCCCCGTGACTCTATCTTGTATATTGAATACCCAAGGCAATCTTTGATTCCGGATTCGGTAATTGATTCTAACAACATCAATTATCTTAGATCAATTATCGTTTAATTTCATGGCATCCAACTCAGATTGTTGCTTCGATAATCGTCAATTCCAATCTCAATTCCCTCTTGGCGAAGCTATCTCGCCAAGTGTGTTCCGAGGAAGTCGAATTGCTTTCTATAAGCCGAATCTTCCTCCCACACATTTAATCGTAACAACCTCTTGACCAAAGTCAATCTTTGATTTTGAACATTGTTTTGATTTTGAAAAATAAGCGCAGAGATTGAGAGAGATATTTCGAAGATATTAAAGGCCTGTTTCAATTCTCCCGATGGAATTGAGTCATCACGACAGCTCTCGGCTTATGAAAAGTTTAGCTAAGCATGACAAAAGTCATACTTAGCATTTTGAAAATAAAGCTTGAAAAATAAAAGAAAAATAAAAGAACTTGAAAAGTAAAAAGAGAAAAAGAGAAAACTTTTATAAAAACTAGAGAGAAAAGAAGAATGTAATTTGAGTGATGAGTTTAGGCTTACCCCAAGTGGGTATTTATAGCCTCTCAAATCCTAAAGGATAAACAAAGAAAATAAATAAAATAATCCTAAAGATAATTTTTTTAATTTAAATTCAAACTTAAACTAGTCTCCTAATGCAACTTTGCTCGTCAATCTTCCAGAAGGCGTGAGGAGAAAGTCTTCTAAAAGTTGTCGCTGACTGGACCTTCTAAAAACCGCCACGTCAGACCGCGTCGTGCCCAGAGTCGTGCCCATGTCTCCAGCCGTGACCAAATAATAAAAAAATGCAGAATGCGCCTGTTTTATCACTAATTTTGGAAAGTATGGACCTGCACGAAAACAAACATAACACGACCAATTTAACAGTAATAATTCCTCAAAACTGAAGAAATAACGAGCAAAGATTAACGTTTCTGAACAATCATCACCTCATTAATTATTCACAAGATGAGGATAGATTCAAGAGGGAGGATAAAGCAATCAGAAATATGAAAGGTGTTAATGCATCCCACAAAGAATTAGAAGCAAGAGAACTCAACTTGGTTCCAGATTTGGTTATTCCCCATGAATTCAGGATGCCTGATTTTGAGAAATATGACAGCACCAATTATCCCCTAATCCACTTGATAATATTTTGCAGAAAAATGGAAGGATATTTAAATTGTGATGATTTGTTAATACACTCCTTTCATGATAGCCTTGTTAGGCCAACAGTAGTATAGTACAATCATTTGACCCAAGAGCAGATTAAGAGATGGGTTGATTTAGGTGATGTAATTTTGGGACAATATCGGTATGTTAAAGGCTTAGTTCCAACACATAAGGATATTCAATGAGTGAGAATGAAAGACAATGAAGGGTTTTAGAAGTATGCCTTAATATGGAGAGGAAGGGCATCACAAGTTCAACCTACCATGTTAGAAGAAAAGATATCACATATGTTTCGTGATTCCCTTCTCGCTCATTTCTTTGAGTTAAAGGAATTCAAAAATCTTGTGACAAATGGAGAATTAATTGAAAATGTAATTAGCTAAGGAAACTAAAAAGTCACATCCAAGAGCCTGACGAATCAAAAAGCGAAAGCTGATGATGTGAATGAATGTAACATCCAGAGTCCCCACAATTGCAAAAGAAAAAGAGCAAGTAGTTGTTCGGATCGACCAAAGAAAATCACACGATCAATAAAAACTCTGAAGGTGTTTCAAGAATCTATCTCAAACTTGTACCCTCATTTGGTTAAAGGTCAATACATTACACCAAGATTGGTGAAAGTGTCACCAAAACCTTATGTCCATTACTATGATCAAATAGCTTCTGTAATTTTCACTTGGGGGTAAAAGGGCATTCAACAGATAGTTGTTGGCCACTGTTAAAAGAAATAGAGACGCTCGTTGACAAGGGAGTCTTGACACAAGAAATGATCAAGAAATGGGGGGGCAAATAAGGATGAAAATCCTGGGCCAAGTACATACCCAACATTCGAGGAATGATAAAGAAAAATAAATAAACAAGTGGAAATTGTTATCTACCACTGTAGTAGCTTTCTATTTTCAGCATCTTGTTTGAACTTATTTTTTGTTCCTTTCTCTGCCTTGTTGTGATAAATAAATTTTTGTTGCTTTTATGGTTATGAGCAAGGAATTAAATTTTAATCTTTAAATTTTTTAGTATCAAGTAGATTAAATATTCTTTTTCAAGAATTATAGATATTTGGCAAGTGGTAAAATTATACTTTCCATATCACATCCAACGCCAATTACTTAACCCTTACAAAAACCAAATCCTGACACTACAATTATTTGAGACTTTGAAGTAATGTCTCTACCTGTTTTTTAGACACCAAATCCAGATGTTTACCTTCTCGAGTAGAGTTGATCGATTTATGACATTCCACCATATAAACGATTTCAAAAGTCACACATTTGTCCTTCCATATACAAAACCATCATACTGGTAAAACCAAAACCTCAAAAGAACCAAACTTTCAATTATCCGTGAATCTTCCTACAAGAAGAGACAAGATGAGGCATCATGGATCAACATGTCGAAGAGAATTTCGAGTAACTAGGGCATGCTCGAAGCAAGAAGAAAAAAATAAGGGGATTGATTTAAATAATTATATAATGCATTAATTACATTGTTTTCATGTAAATAAAGTTAATCTTGAATATTCATCCCTCTGGGGATACCTCTTTTTACAAAGACTTCTGTGTATGAAATGATTTTTCTTCCGATTCAACCCTAACCAATGATCACCCTCCATACTGGGGGGTAAAGATGAAGGACATCTGCTCGTATGAGTGAAGATCATCAATCCAGATTTTGCTACAGAAGTAAATCATGGTGAAATAAAGTGAGAAATATCAAGATACCACAAGGTAGATCAAATACAAAGTGCTTGAAGATCAATTCATTCAAGAATAACAAAAGAGTTTTCAAAATTCAAGAGGAAAAGGAGGTTCTCAAAACAATTAAAGTCTTATACTCATCCATCAGAGAAAAATAAAGAGAAAAAAAAAGAAGAGAAAAGAAGAAGAAAGAGATTAAATCAAGATAGGTGACTCATTGAGCCTCAAGTTACAAGGTTGATCAAGTGCAATTAGTTCAAAGATTTATATTCAACAAGAAACGCAAGAAATGTTGAAGATATAAAATAGATCCAGAAAAAGAAATGATGAAAGACAGATAGAAAAGAATATCCAAGTCAAGCAAGGCAAAATTGAAGGCAAAGATTTCATTCCGCCTCTCATGATTTATTTTTATTTGCAAAAATTAGTTTTTAAAATCTTTAATGCATGATATGAAAAATGATAAAAGGGGGGTTCAAGATGTAAAATTTCTAAATAACATCTTGAAACCAAATGAGGATTCGAGTTGAAAACCTGAAAAGGCGGCTCGAATATTGAATGGTGCAACAACGGCATAAGAGGCGATCTTAAGCTCTTGATGAAGCACCACACATGCCAAAGACATTCCTGAGATTCTGGAATCAAGAAGTATCTCTATGAGATGAGCATAACAACCACTTCTTCAATTCAGAGAACGCTCAAAGAGACATATATGCTGGACTAACCTGAGAAACCTCACTTTACCAGAATCAACCTACACTTTAAATCAGTCAATAATTTTGACATTTTCCATAGGACTATGATTTTTTTATTTAAAAGTGTAGTTGATTTATTTGATATTCATTAAACTCATGTTTTATGATTTGATTCAATTGTGAACCTGTAAGGAGCAATACTTTACAAAATTCTTTCATTCTTCGATAAAGAAAGCTTCGATAAAGAAATGAGGAAAAACATTTTCAAACAGGACAGTCTCAAATAAGGAAAGTCCTTGAAGCAAGTTGTTTCCTATTATACCTATATTGTAGAAAAAGAATAAGTGATGCCAAAATGATGAAGTATTTCACATTCTTGAAGGCAAGTGGTCTGTGAGAGAGAAAATATGAAGAATTGAACTTGTAGCACTCTTTTGTGACATTATCAGCAACTCATCAAGAAAGATTACCTTATTCAAAAGGGGAACATATCTCAAAGCATAGCAAAAGACAAGAATGTGAACAATCAAGAACAAAATGATCACCTCATTCAGAAGAGGCACATATCTCAGACATTTCTGTCAGAAGGATTGATTACTTCTTAAATGATTATGGCAACAACAGGAAAAATCTTTAAGCTACTGAACAATACCACTGTTTAGTGACACCATAATGAGAGCATTCAGGATTAACAGATTTGTGCACGAATAGAGCCACGAGTACCTTCAATATTGCATTGTCAAAATTGGACCTCATGGGGATCATGATATTCAAGTCAAACAGAAATTGAGAGTGAACCAGAAATAGAATGTTGAGGCATCTCGAAAACCCATTTTAGACAGAAATGATATGTGGGGCATTTTGAAGGCCCACGTCAGTATGAATATTTGGGCATTTTTGAAGGCTCGTATTACCAAGAAGCAAATGTTGGGGCATCTCGAAAGCCTATTTCAGACAGAAATGACCCATGTGAAGCATTTTGAAGGCTCACACCAGTAAGAAACAATTTTGAATGCATTTTGAACATTCATATCAATAAATACTGGGGCATGCTAAAGGCCCATATCATCTTATGAAAAGATCATTGACTTGAGCAAATATTTCCAATAAGACAAAATGAATGAATAATGAAAATGGTGAAACAGTGACAGTGGAGCTGACTATACATAATTGCTTCGTTCATCAGGCAATTGCATTAGGGTTCTGTTATTGAACAAATATATACTCAACAAGTATGGTTTCAAATACCCAATCTTCTTAACCATGTGTCACATGACAACGTGTTCTTTGTTAAGCTACATCAAGGTTGCATGGATAAAGATGGTCCCCATGTAGACCATTCGATCCAGGGTTCAGTTCCTCAAGATCTCGCTTTGAATTTGGTCTTTTGTGTGTCGGTGATGATTAGAAATATTTCTTTGAGGTTTCTGGCGGTTAGTTTCAATCATGCTATTAGAGTTAAAGCCATTTTCACGACAGTTTTCGCTTACTTGATGACATTGAAAAGAGAGGCTTGGTTTACATAAATTACCCTTATTCCCATTGTTACTGGGGATATCATTGCCAGTCGGGGCGAACTGAGTTTTCATCCATTTGATTTCATCATGTGCGTTTCATCTACAGCAACAAGAATTCCATGAACCTCTTTCTGTACATGGCTCCTATAGTTGATATGTTTCTATTTCCTACAACACTCATTATGGAAAAAAATGTGATCGGTATCACATTTGCCCTTATCGAGATAATATCAAGATCAGTTGGTATCTCTAATTCAATTCGGCACTAGCATATTTTGTGAATTTAACAAATTTTTTGGTCATGAAACACACCAACATCTCATTTGTATTCCCATTGACTTTTGTTCTTGTTGTCTTTGTAACATTATACAAAATCTCTGAACACTATACAAAGAGCTTCACTGACGAGAAATCTGTGCAGAAGCCACAGGAAAGAATGAATGTGTTGTCAAATGTTTTACGAAACATCTGGGCAGAAGCCACAGGAAAGAATGAATGTGTTCTTAAATATTTTACGAACATCTGTGCAGAAACCACAGGAAAGGATGAATGTGTTGTCAAATGTTTTATAAACCAGTGATTATTGTGCTGAACAAATGTTGCTATCATATGGTATTTCCATTTATGGACCCAAGATGAAGTTTGACTTCTTCGACCCCAAGGTTAGAAGTTAGATATGATGAAGATTTATTTCCATATAAGGAAAACTGAAATTTTAACAACAAGAAACTAGTGGAGCCAACTAAGATTGAACAATAGGATATTGTTAAACATCTCGACATGATATGGTCTCAATAGTTTTGTTCGTGATCCAATTAGATGTGGAGACATGAAAGGGATTAGGATAAATCCTCCTTGTGATGTGTTTTAAGAGTCAAATCAGAATAGATACTGCTCTCCTAATTAATCTCTGTTCAGTTGGGTATATCTACATCTACATTCTTCAAAGATGATATATTCTCTTTTCAAAGATGAAAGATTTTTTGGATTTCTACACAAGTTCAAGCGAAGAAAGCTGGTTTTATGAAAAACAAAATGAGGGCATCAAGGTTGTAATTTTGATTACGACAAGAAGCTCATAAATGAAACATTTCTTCTTAGACTTTAATGAAACAAAGAAGACACAAAGATGCAAGTGGATCAGATGGTTCATCAGAAATGACAGCTTTAAATGAATTTTGATTAAGTGAAGGAAGACTGAGTTCACCACTTTGAAGTCAAATAAAGATGGATTCAACATTCATGCATTCATAAGAACATCATTTGCATAATAGAAAATGTATTACATTGATACATTTGATTGCATTCAAACATGAAGTTTTATAGGTTTTCATATGAAAAAAGAAGATTCATGATGGAAAATACCTTACAAGTGTAAAGTAGAATTCAAGCCTCAAGTACAGGAATCATGCAAACATCTGAAGAATAGATGGATACAATCCACAAATGAAGCATTATTTTAAAGTTGGGCATGTTACCCAATTAAAAAGTTATTTCGAAAAATGAGAAAACAATTTCCAAAGTTTCTCATTTAATCTTTTCTGAAAATGAAATTGTTGAATAATATGAAAACGATTTCCAAAGTTTCTTACTTAGTAAACTATTTCCCAAATTTGTAAGTCCTACGGTCCATCCATAAGAGCTTCAGTGCAAGATGTTTTCAAATAGCAATTTATCTCACTTGAGATTGTTTTTCCTTAAAACAAACTGTTTCTCGCTGGAGAAATTTTCACTTGAAATAGCAATTTATCTCACTTGAGATTGTTTTTCTTAAAACAAACTGTTTCTCGCTAGATAAAGTTTCACTTGAAATAACAATTTATCTCACTTGAGATTGTTTTTCTTAAAACAAACTGTTTCTTGCTAGAGAAAGTTTCACTCGAAATAGCAATTTATCTCACTTGAGATTGTTTTTCTTAAAACATTTCAAGAAGGAGTTCATAATCTGAAGAACTTGCCTGAAGAGGAATAAGAAGTTCATAGTCTGAAGAACTCATCTAAAGAGGAAGAAGGAGTTCATAATCTGAAGAACTCGTCTAACGAGAAAGAAAAAGTTCATAGTCTGAAGAACTCGTCTAAAGAGGAAAAAGGATTTCATAATCTGAAGAACTCGTCTCAAGAGGAAGAAGAAGTTCATAGTCTGAAGAACTCATATGAAGAGGAATAAGGAGTTCATAATCTGAAGAACTCATCTGAAGAACTCATCTGAAGAGGAATAAGAAGTTCATAGTCTGAAGAACTTATTCAACCTTTTGCTTGACTTTATCGCAGAAGGAGATAGAATAAAATCAACATTTTCGGAAAGGAGTTCATAATCTGAAGAACTCATCTGAAGAGGAAGAAGAAGTTCATAATCTGAAGAACTTGTTCAACCTTAGCTCGACTCATCACAGAGGGAAATAGATCAACATCAACATTGTTCAACCTTTTGTCAAATCCATCACAGAATGAGATAGATCATCATTCCTAGTGGAAAGTTCATAATAAGAAGAACTCGTCCGAAGTGAGCGAGAAATTCATAATGTGAAGAACTTATAGCTCAGAAGTTTGAACATTTCAAGCTAAAAATGGTGTTTTATGTATTTGCTCCATTCCTGTTCCACATCAACGAGCAAAGAGGGGCAGTTGTAATCACCATTTTTACCTCCCCATTCTAGCATCTCCACTTTACAAATTCCAACAGCTTCCAGCACTACTAGCAGCCCCTCCACATTGCAAATTCCAGTAGCTTCCAGTACTTCCAATAGTCCCTCCACGTCCTCGTTCCAGCAGCTTCCAGCAAGCATCAACCGCACACCTTATCTCCCCTAAGATGGCCACCGCCATAGGTGGGTGACTCACCGGGTTACCTTCCTTTAACCGGTCCAAAGGAGTACGAATGAGCCTATAAAAACCCCATCGACCGAACCTGAAAGAAGAGCCCACTAACAACATACAACTACCAAATTATAAACAAAAACGGGAGAAGCTTACCACGGTTGTCGGAGCCTCCACGAGTCATTGGAAACCACCGCCCATTCAAAGGTATTTCTTTAGATTTAGAGAGTTTAGGGGATTTTTAGGAGAAATGGAGGCCGGATTCAGCTTTAGGACAGTAAGAGCTTCGATTTAGGTAATTTTGTAAAATTTCGACCACCGTATATGGTGGCCGACAGCGACGGAAGATGGCGATGATGGTGACCGACCGGTCACCGGCATCCCTCCGGTGAGAGAGCTCTAGAGAGAAGCAAATTGAGAGAATTGATAATTTAGGCCTATTTTGACCTATTTATACCCTCTCCAAAACTACGTCGTTTTGGGGAGGGACTTCTGAGTAATTTTGAAAAAGGAAAACCCCTTCTGTGTTCCCTGCAAGTTTGTAACTTTTCAATTTGGTCACTAAATCAAGTTTCGGTATATTTTAATTTTGTCTTCGAATATTATTTAATTTATATTACAGTCCCTTACAGTAATTATATATTTAGGGTAAAATACCTTATTTAGTCCCTTATACTTTAATAATTAATATTTTAATCATCGGTTAATAATTAAGGGTTAATAACACTACTATAATTATATTTTTGTAATGATTTGAATTATGTCCATTAATTTAGATATTTTACATTTTAATCATGTAGTTTTAATTTTATTTATTTTAGTCATTGTTTAGTTGCATTCTAATATAATTTTTATTATTATCCTTTAAATTTTAATTATTATTTTATTATTTTATTTTAGTCATATTAATATATATTATTTGATTAATTTTATAAATTAATAATATTTATTTATTTTTAAATATTAAGAAAGGGTGGTCTTAAAATAACTAGATGTCTTATTCTGATATTTTTAAATAAATAAATACCTTACTATATATATATATATATATATATATATATATATATATATTTGTTTTAATTTTATTCAATTTTTTTAATATTTATTATTTTTTAATATCGAAGAAAAGGGAGTCTTAAAGAAACTAGATATCCTTTTCTAATATTTTTAAATAAATAAATACCTTATTTATAAAACCATGAAAATATATATATTTTAATATGTTTTTCCTTAGAATTATTCGATTAAATCTGAAATAAGAGGATCATAAATTAAATTTATATTTGAATTCTTAAATTCTACTATTAGATACAATTTATAATCGATGGGTACCAATTTTGGGCGTTATGGGGTGTTAATCCTTCCCCAAACGTAATCGACCACGGATCCCTTTTTATTATTAAAAAGAACGAATTTTTAGTTATACGCATACCAGTTTATCTTTTAAATAGTTTTTCTTAAAAACTCTTTTAAAAGATGATTTTTAGGTATTCGATCTACCTAACCCAAAAGATTCGATGGCGACTCCCAAACATTTCATAAAAACCACTTATTTATTCACATTACTTTTCCGCCAAGAAAATTCGTACCCGAACGAAAAACCAGTTACGACAATTTCCACAAAATCCTTCAAACTCAAATTATTTCTCAACAAAACACAATAAATTCTAAACAACCTAAACTCTATTTATACTACAAAAATGAAATTCAAAACCAATTGTCATAAATGGTTAGCGTCATGGTACTTGTCATACCCTCCTGACGAGTCCCGTTGAATTAGTCCTTGGAGCATATGAATGTTGACCATTAGCCAACGATCATGACAACTACTAGATTTTTCAAATCAAACGGTCAACTCAAAGGAACTTGTCATGTCTTTATGACTAGGGCTGTAAACGAGCCAGGTAGAGCTTGAGTATTGTCGAACTCGACTCAACTCGAAAACTTTAAGATAGAGCTCGACTTGAAAATTCACAAGCTTAAAATTTTCAAGCTCGACTCGAACTCGAAACCATGAATTGAATATCGAAAAGGCTTGAAATAAAAAAATCTTAAACCTAACTCGGTTGAAGCTTAAAGTCAAAATCGAACTTAAACCTTAAGTAGATGAAAACTTTATATTGTATTTTTAAAAAAAAAAATCAACATATAAATGTTAATATTATTAATAATTTAATTTTTATAAAAATAAAACTTTAATATATTATTACTTTCGAGTTGTCCACGAGTTTTTTGAGTCGAGTATCAAATAGCTCATTTTTACTTGTTAAAAACTCGAGTCGAGTATTTATCGAGCTTTGATTGAGTCGAAATCGAGTAGCTCACGATCTACCTCGTTTCATTTACAACCCTACTCATGACGAATTCCTTAGATTATTTTTTTATTTTTTAATATAAAATAATAAATTATTATTTTATAATACAAAAAATATTTTTTAATATAGCCAGAAGAACTCGTCACGTCTACATTACTATATCCTAAAGATATATTAAAATATTAGGACCCACAAAGTCCACATGATCGGAGACAATAAAATATAATATTAAGAGTAACTTGTCACAAGGTATGACGAATTCCTCCTCCTCTATAACTGTTCTTAAGTCTAAATAATTTAGACTTGGATTATTGGACTAAATTTACCCTTTTTTAACCCCACGTCATCCCTATAGAGAAGAGGAGACAACCTAAGCAAACAAGAGAATGTCGATATTTACATGTTAGATTCTAATATTCGTTATGCTATTGTAGGGACAGCTAATTTCTACTGCCATTGGTATCATTTTATATCCCCTCGAATAAATTGACAAGCGATCTTCAAATTCTTCTTTATTACTTTTAGATTGACAAGGTTTAGGATAAACTATACAGATGATTTTTTATGTTTTTTGTCAGTTTGATTTTAGTTATTAGTTCAAAAAAATAATTTTGATCTCTTACATTATCAATATATCTCTCAATTATTAACTATCGTTAACTCGCTAACAAAAGTGTAAGTTAACAAATAAAAATAATCCTCCTCCTTTAAACGCCAAATGTTGTATGCTTTTAAAAATTAAAATGTTTTTCACTCCATGATCAAGACATCCTCTAAACCCTAAATGTTGTTTTCTTTTAAGAATTAGGCTTAATATAAAAGTAAGTGTCCAAATTATATTGTCTTCTCTATTTATATGCATAAACTATTTTCGGTTAATTTAGGAGTCAAACTTTACAAACGTTACCATTTAAAGTGCAATGTCTATTAAAAAAATCTCGTTAAGTTATACATGTCATATTCTGATAATTTTGAAAATTTTATTTTAAAAAACTAAAAATAAATTATTATATTTAAAAAATATTTTTAAAAATTCTTCCCCCTCCCATCCTTCTCCTTCAACCTCTAAGCAAATTATTTAACTTCATTCAGTATGAGTAGCCAAAAGGTACTTATTTTGACTTCTTTTTGAATAACAATTTCCCTCCTTTCTTTCTCAACAACTGCAGCCCCCACCATGGCGGCTATAGAGAAAACAAGTCTGATTTCAATTCTTTGGAGGCTTGTGATTCCTTGGACATTGTTGGTAAGTTTTCAAGCCAAGGAGACGAACAGTTATAATGGAGCCTCCCTCAACTTGTGTCACAGTCGAAACCAAACTGCGAGTTTTCAAAATTATCAAAACACAAAATGTGTCATTTAACGAGATCTTTTAATAGTTATTACGATTGGAGCAGTTGTAATAGTCAAATTTGTAACGTTAGACAATGGATTGATCGAAAAATAGTTTATGTATCTAAATAAGATAGAAAAATAGTTTATGAATCTAAATGAGATCAAAAAATAGTTTATGTATCAAAATGAGAAAAGCGGTATAATTTTAGCACTAATTTTTATATTAAACCTAAAAATTAAAATGCTTTTCACTCAACGATCAAGACATGTTCTTAGCTCATTCCCACGCTTTCTGGCCACCCGAACAAGGCTTTTAAGTAGCATCATTGTAACACTTCAATTTAGGGGTTAAAATTAAGAAATTATAAAGTGGTGGATTTAATTTGGTATTTTGAAAGAAACAGTGGGTAAAATTGCAAAATTTTAAAATTGGCAGACCATTTTATGAAGTGCAGGAAGTTTAGTGGCTAAACTCTTGGTTTAACCATTTTTAATTATGAGATGCTATAAACCCCCAATTTCCCGTATGTTTCTGGAAATTTTTCCAGTTTTTCCTCTCCCGTCAACCCCTCTTTCAACTCCGATCTACTCATCGTCCGACCTCCGATCGACGAGCTGAAACCACCATTGTGTTCGTTGTCAACCGAGGAACAAAACGCCTCAAACCTTTCATCGTAAATCGTCTCCGTTCTTCGTTAATTTCAGTCGGAAGTATCATCGGTAATAACTCGATTTCAATTGGTTTTTCATCAATTCACGACGATCCGAGCATCGGTTTACGATACCTCCCGCACCATCGTGTTCCTTGCATCGTTCCGAGTCCGCCGATGTCATCCTTAGTCTCCGTCGACGGCGGCGCGTGAGGAGGTGAAGCGGTCAAAGTTTCCGATTTGTTGAAATCGAGCTCTCCGCTGTTCAAAATTGTGAACCGAGCTTTGTAAGTATCTCGAAATCTCTTAAAATAATTTTTAGGAATTTTTTCGGGAATTTAGCACTGTTCACGCGCCCCCACGCGCCGCCACTACGTGTGGGGAAGGAAAAAGTCATCGGTTTGACCGGTTTTGGAACTGTTTTGACCGGTTTGACCAGTCACAACCCGACCCGTTGACCCGACCCGACCCGTTGACTCGACACGTTGACCGTTGACCGGAGTTGACCACTGTTGGCCAAAACTTTGACTGGCTTTGACCGGGCATTAAACGACCTTTGACTTTGACCGAGTATACCTATCCTGACATTTTTCGATGTTCCAAATCCGATTCCGCTGCCCGTTTTTCGAAATTCGAACCCGAAGGCCTCGAAATTGCCGGTCAAACCCGTTGACTTTGATTTTGACCGAAAATTCCAAATTTCCGAAAAGTCATATTTTATGCTTTCGACGTCCTGAATCCGAATCCGAAGTCCGTTTTTCCAAATTCGAACTCGGTAAGCTATTTTTCATTGATTTATCACCCGATTCGATCTGTTTATCGCAATTAAGCTCCGTTTCTGATATAATTTATGTTGATATGTATATGAGGAATTATTAGAAGTTGAATTGAAGATCAAAGGCGTTCGAATGGAAATTTTATGGTCGATCAGTATTGCACAAAAATCGAGGTAATACTTTACTACCTCTTTATGCTTTATGAAATATGTTGATATTGGTAAATGCATGAATGACATAATGTTGGTCACTTTTGTGGAGTTGATTAATTTATACACTCGATATGAATGTGGTAGAAATTTGGTATCTGAATACGGATCGAATGATTAATATAAGAGATTGAAGGGTTGTTAGAATTAAATTTCAAGTTCTGTGTTTGGTAGTAAAGAAATTAACCTGGAACTGTATTTTATAATTTATTCATCAATGGGCATATGTTAAAGGTAATTGGATGGGAAATTATGATAATAATCCGGTAGGGTAAAATTACGAAAATACCCTTATGTTGTAAGATGACAAGAATTGTCCCTAGAAGTTGGTTAATAACTCTGAAAAGACATATTGATCCGGTAAAAATTATTGATGTGCATAAGAAATGCTAGTTTTGCTTAGGAAATACGGATAACCAGTTTTTAGTATTATGAGGGTTTGTGAAGGATACTAAAAGTCTGGTAAGGGAATCATTTCAAGATAAGAGAATGTTCGGGAAAGCAATTGATCATAGGATCTCTAAATTATAATTATTTTCGTTAAGAGGTAATACCGAAATTATCTGGTTAAGAAATTACGAAAATGCCCTTGAGAGATAAAATAGTCTAAGTTAACCCTGAATGAAAAAGTACTTAGAGGATTTGTACTTAACTCGATTAAGTACGAATTTAATTATTAAGATTTGTCTTTGTACAGAAAAATTCATGATATTCCGTTTGTAAAATCTGAGAAGGCACTTGACTCGAAAATATTCGAGTAATGAGTGAATACCTAAAGAATAATTTATTGGGGGTATTTTGCTATCAGAATTGTTCAAAATGACTGAAATAAATGATAAGATTGAATTTAATAGTAAGATCGGACGGAAGAAAAGGATTTAAATACACTGAATCTGTAAAATGACCAAAATACCCCTGTAATAGAAATGACCCAAGAATACCACCAAGCTCAGGAATGATTGGATATCCTCGAGCTCTGAAATAAATGGAATAAAAATGAACACCAAAATTACCAAAATACCCTTGTGACCTAGACTAAGTAGATGTTCGATTAATTAAGGAATCTAAATAAACATGGGTGTGGTACTGATCTTAAAAGTTATGGATCACCTATTAAGCCAAGCAACCAATGCTAGTTTTATATCAGTACCTGAACGACATAGATGTCACTTGAATGCATGTTTGTATTTTCAAGTTTGGCTCGATGATAGTTTTGGAAGTATTCAGCTCAGCTCAACTCTAGAATGCATTCAATAGTAAGGAGTTGATATTTGTTAGACAAATCGACCACGAAGACCAAATTGAATTGAACGAAAGTACAGTATGTGTCCGAAATTCATAAGCGTCTAAATTACCCTGAAAACCCTCGAATATTACGGGAATAGACATGACTGCTAAATGAATTAGGTAAACTCAATGACTGAGGATTTAGTAAGTGATTTGGATAAGTCTGGAAACTCTGATGAGTTTACATAGTGTACAATTACGATGGTTTATGATTAAAATAATCAAGTACGTCAGCATTACATGATATTGTGGAAGCGTGGAAATGAAATGAAGACATTGGAAGATCTATTCAGCGATGATTTTGAAAATGACCGATGGACAAGAATTTGTGGTATTAAAGAGTAAATACCATGGAAGAACAATGAATTGATCAATCAACAAGCATTAGTTTTGGGAGCTATTCATCTAAGAGTTGTTTGATAATCCGATCAATCGACATAGATTGTAAATATCCTGAACCTTCATTTCTTCCTTACCAGCTCAAGTCATATTCTGAATAATTAATGATTTTGTCAGTTATTGAACTCTTCCAACACTGATTCTAAATTCCGATATTCTATCGATATATTGAAGATCTGTGTTCCTCTACCTGTTAAGATTATCCAGTACCTCTGAATAATTTCTGTAAACTCTGGTGTGTTCCCTAATCACCTGGATATTTTACCTGATTTGTTATTTGATTTCTATTATAATACCTGACCTGGATTCTGATCGGATACTTGACTTGGATTCTGATTGAATACTTGACCTGGATTTTGATCTGATACTTGAACTGGATTATGTTATATTTTTTATATATCCGTTTACGGACGGAACATGTTTTACTTGGGGGGTAATGTTGGAGGAAGTATACCTGGATGCTCCTCGGCTGTGTGTTCAGGGCCTTACTTACCGGCTCCTCGACTGTGTGCTCAGGTCCATACTGGACTTGTCGGTGGGTGTATGGTTATGGGGAACCTACACATTTTGGACTTTACGGATGGGGGTATATATATATGTTTTAAAAGGATCTGAAAAGTTACATGATTTTGGGAACACACTAGATAACCTATTCTGATCTCCTGAACTCAATCATCCGAAATATTTCTCTGAAACGAAAGCTCATTGTCCGTTACCACCTGAAATATCAGTAGGATCTTTGCTCAGCATAAAAATCTGTAAATGTTCAGAAATAATAAGGATATGTATGTTTATCTATATCTACACGTTCTTCAACATCATCTGGTAGTTCTGTATTACTGAGTTTTCCAAAGCTCACTCTATTACTCACATTTTCATGTTAAAAGAATTGTACCAGTGCATCTATCGACTTCAGTAAGAGAGTTCTTCCGGCGTTGTTGCAGAGTATGGTATATGTGATTAGGGGTCATGTAATTGTATTTTGATTTATATACGAGTCTGGAAATCTCTTTTATTTTTTAAATAGTGATAACTTTTATTTAGTACTCATAAATGATTTTATGAGTTTACAAGTTTTAAGAAAAATGTTAAATTTTCCGTTATTTTTACAGTGGGTCGCTCCGGTGGCTCTAACGTTACTTCCCAGATCGGATCTGGTTATCCGCATCGGTCTAGGATTACAATCATCTCCTCTCCGTTAAACAGCGTCATCTCCCACAAATCCATGCAAGATTCATCCTCCATGGCCTTCACCAGAATACAGTAGTTTCGTCTCATCTAACCGATTCCTATGCCAACTTTGGCCTCCTCAACCTCTCTTTGCGACTCTTTTATTCCGATACCAACGCAAGTCCACCACTTCACAACACAATGTTAAGAAATTTAATGACTTCGGTTTACAAACTCCATGTACCCTGATGAGACCTCTTATCCTTTTGTTATAAGAGATATTAGAAGCTGAGTATGGGAAATTTGTTCATGGGCAGTTGAAAAAACTGAGTTTTCATTCATATGAGTTTGAGCAAGCGGTGCTTGATGAAAAGCCTGTTAGGGATTTGGATTATTATAGAAGTCTGGTTTTTGAAGCTTCAAAAAGAGGAAGTGTGGTCTCTTTTATTAATTTTTTTTAAGGGCGGAACAGGAAAAGTTGTTCATTGTTTGATTCTGGTTAGTGATTTAAGTAAGGACTTGTATGTGAATACTGCTTTGTTGTCAATGGATTCTAAACTAGGTAGTCTCAAAGATGCAAGATTGGTATTTGAAAATATGCCTGAGAAGGACCTTGTTGTGTGGAATATAATGGTTTCTGCAAATTCTCAACAAGGAAAATCAAAGGAGTCAGTCAAGAATTTGAAGTGCATGGAAAATTTTGGGATTAGAGCTGATATTTTCACTGCTATTCCTGTTATTTCCTTTATTAGGCAGTTGAAATCTATTGAGTGGGGAAAACAAATGCATGCTTATGTGATGAGAAATGGTTTAGACTATCAATTGTTTGTTCATAATTCTCTTATTGATATGTATTGTGAATGAGATTGTTTAACTTATGGTCGAAAGGTTATCGAAAATGTAACAGAAAAAATAATGGTTTCATGGAGCTCAATGATCAAAGGATATGTAAACCATGACCAGAATCATGGTGCTCTTTCTCTTTCTCCAGCATGAAAACAGATGGAGTTGAAACAGATTTCATTACAGTTATCAACATCTTGCTTGCATGTGTGAATATAGGGGCACTAGAACAAGTTAAAGCCCTTCATGTATACTCACTGAAGCTCGGTCGGAATTTGTGGTATTCGGTTAATTCTGCACAGCTTATCGGTTATGCAAAATATGGATGCATAGTTTTGGCCAGGAAGCTTTTTGTTGAAGAGGAAACTGATTTCAAGGATATCATAACATGGAATTCAATGATCAGTGCTCGTGCTAGGTATGGTGTCTGGTCACAATGTTTTCAGTTGTACAACCAGATGAAGCGGTTGAATACTTGAATCTGAAACCGGGTCAAGTTACTTTTCTTGGATTACTGGCTACTTTTCATCGTGCTTTATGACTTTGCTTGTTGTTCATTCGTTCGAGTTATCTTTTTTAAGGAGCACTTGTTTTTTCTGGGCTTTTAAGGTTCTAATGTTGGTCAATGTTGGCGATTGCCGAGCAGTTCTCTGTCGGAAAGGGGAGGCAACCCTAAGGGTTCCCTGTAGCTATCATGTTGTATTAGAAGAAGAAGAAAAAGAAAAAGAATACACATTTTTTTAGTTTTTTAATTATCAACTCATACTTTTGTTAATGGATATCATGTTGTATTAGAAGAAGAATAAAAAGAATAATAAAAAGATGCATTTTTTTTAATTATCAACTCGTACTTTCGTTAATGGGTTAACAAAAATTAATAACATAAAGTATCAAAATTACTTTTTCTTAAATTGGTGACCAAATTAAGTTAAACAAAAAACATAAGGATCATCTATATGCCCTTTAATAAATGGGAAGAAGCCATTACAGCGAAAGAGAGGGGTCAAAGAGAGCAGAAAATCACCAAGGCAAAACAATAAAATTATCCACTTGACATTTGTTGGAAGTATTATTAAATAAAATTATTTATTTGTCACCATTTACATATTCAAAATAAATATTTAACGCCATAAATTATTAAACATAAAGTTCATCCCGTGAGATAAAAAAAACCCTACGTCTGCCCAACGGATTTACATTGAACCAAGCAATGTCACCAGCTTTTTCATTTTCATATTAAACAAGTTGACTATTTTCCTTTTGTATTTGCCCGTCATTTTAACAAATCATTTTCATAATTTTCAATTCTGTCCCTTATTGCTCAACCATGCATAAAATTGGATAATTAGGTTTTACGTGAGCCGAATTTGTGGTCCCACCCCAAAAATAGGATTTTTCAATAAATTTGATATTTAGATTTAAACACGAACCAACTTATCTCAGTAAAAAATTATTGTTGCTCCTAAAGACTGAGTTCTAACTCTATTTACTGCAAAAGTAATTAAACGTTTTTTATCAAATAATTAATTCATTATCAAATAATTCAGAATAATAGAACAAATATTACTTTGTGATCTCATGAGATTAATAAATAAATAGATTTAAAATTTTTTGAGTAGGTGGAGGAAGAAACCCAAATTCAAGCCAAAATCAATAGCAAGGAAACAGTTTAACAATAGAGAGAAGACAAAAGATGCTTACTCAAAGCGGCAACAAAACCAATAGGTTGATTGGTTCACATTAATTATTGTTTCTATCCCCATCTAATGTTCATATTGGAATTGGACCAATTCCCTAAATCTCAATATATACACACACTCGCGTCCCCATTCTTGTAGTGGCGCCCCCCAGCACTGAATATAATTCAATTCATGGATATGATATAATTAACATCACCAACAAGCCTGGAACCGATTCACACACTAGATAGGGGATCTTCAATAAAAACCCTTCTTTTATCTGTCTGCAGCATCTCATCTATCATCTCATACTGAGAGATGCATTTGCGTTGCGCGATACCCTTTTACACAAACAATCCGGTAACGGATTTACATAAAATGCTTCTTCTGAACGGAACCTACCTGTGCCCTTCGTTCCTGATACAGGACCTCTTCTCCTTCTTGGTGAACCTTGTCTGTACAACAATCCACCAAAGAAACAATATCACTCACACTATTATACTATATTCAGCGTCAAATTGATTAAAGACAAACCACATACAGTTTTTTGTGCATTTCACTAATCCTGTTGGAAACCTTTCTCCCTTCCTGCAATAACCCTATCTCAATTTTGTTAAAAAGGTGGACTAATGCTTTCCTGAAGGGCAGAGTAGGAAACTTCTTCAGTACACCACAAGATTACGATATAAATAATAGATACATAACTTATAAGTCGATTTTCAAGAAACAATTTGACTCACCTGTCAGGAGAAATAGTTTTCCTATGTCCCAGAAAACGTCGATGCCCTTCAACTGCTCTTGCCATGTTTCCAGAGTACGATGGAATGAAGACATCACTTTCCACAGATACAATGTAATCGAGTGCAGCCATTTGAGATGCATGGTTGCTGAATGGTTCAAGCTCCTCAACCGAAGCCAATTTTTCCTCAAAATACCAAAAGATATACGACTATATCAGAACTCCATGCTAACCCTTATTCACTAATATGAAGAATATCAAACAACATTATCCAAGTTTCACAGAGTGTGAGCGTCCAAGAATCGTAGTTTCTTTTGCATACACATATGACAGAACCATGGAAAGAGATAAAGGAGACAGCAGTTCAATGATTACGCAAATAGCAACAAATTAATAGCCATTGGCCAAAGATCTCAGTTAGTGCTAACCGAATACATCATACATCCATTACTAACTTCAGACAATAAAAAGGCAACCAATCACAAGTGAAAAATACACGACACACTCGCATTGGAGATTTGAACAATAATTAATTTAAATACATATGGACTAACTGAATAAACAAACCAGTATAAATATAATTAAAATTGATCTCACTATAATAATATTGGATAAATAAAGTTCAGAATATCCTTGACTATTAAGTTCCAAATGTTCATAGGAATTGGTGGGCTTATCAGAGATGAGAAAGGAGTGATGTTGGGTTCATTCTCAGAAAAAGTGGGATCCGGTCCTCCTATTATGGCAGAATTGATGGCAGTGGGGAGAGGCTTGAATCTGTTCTTGGATTCGGATTTGTTGGTAAATCGAAGGCTTATTTTGGAGTCCGATAGTGCGGTGGCAGTGAGGTGGATAAAAAATCCAGCAAGCTCCACTCCAATGTTTCTATCAACTGTTAAAGATATAGCAGACATTGTGGTCAATAAAGGGGTCATTGTCCGTCATGTGGCAAGAGCAGCTAATTGTGAAGCGGATGAATTTGCCAAACAAGGGATTGGTTAAATGATGGGGAATTAATTGGGTTGTTGTTTGTCTACTATTGGTATATCAGGAACATTAGGGAAGGATATTTGTTTGTATTTGGTTGATTAACCTATGAGGTTGTTTTGTTGTAGGGTATAAACTTATTCATGTAGGTAGTGTTGTTTTGCACTATGTTGAGTGGCCTACCATCGTTTTTGGGTGGTAGTGTGATCTTATTGTACTTGGTTAATATGCAATAAAATTTCTAAGGCACTCTTTTCCTCCTTCCAATGTCCGTCAAGTCTTTGTTGCTTGACGGTTATGAAGGGGGGTTTTAACGAGGCCTTCCTTTTTATCGAAAAAAAAAGTTCCAAATGATCATTGTCATGTTTATTCACTAATGACCCATCAAAAGTTGCCCAAATGAAAACGTAAGCAATTAGATGTAAAAAGTACTGTCAAGCAAAGAAAAATATCATGACTGCCTACCTTACTCATTAAAATGGGATAGCGAGACCGTAGATCAGCCATATGAGTATCACCCCCGTATATCTCTCCAGCAGCAATGTATATAGGGGTGTTTGACTGGTATCCTAAACCAGTCAGAAAAATCCCAACCTCTTTTGGGGTTAAGGGGCAATATCCTTTGGATCTCTGTTCCGTTGCATTAATGTCCTTAATTTTCCAATAGGCAGTGTTTTCTCTGCACATTCAAAAAGAAAGTGACAAGCAAAACAAAGAGCTGCTCTTACAACTAGGTGACATTTTCTTTCAAACTTCCACCGTGCATATATATAGAGACAACAAAGTGCTCTACCTGATTGTCCTTAGCTCTTCAGCTTCAACATCGGATAAACCATGTGTGCACCCACTAAAGGCAAGCATGTCCTTTTCATATCGTAAATGCAATGCAATGAAAGGACCATAAGATCTCATTTGATCTACCAACAACTGCAATAATCACAAATTTAATAAGATGAATATAGAAACATAACCAAAATACTTGGTAGTTGATATTTAGGTCGAGCTAATTACTTTCCCCATCGCTTCAATTTTGGGGGAAAAACGAAGAGCTTCATAGCAAGAACGACAACGAAGCGTCTGTATGTCAGGAGGCAGATGGTTATTTGCTAGGCGTGAATCGGATTTAGCAGCTCGGATAACCTGGTAAAACAGAGCGAAATGAGCAAAATCAGGAACAATCAATATACCAATTAGCATAATCACAATAAACACTTCAACAAACAAACCTGATATTCTTCCCACAGACTAGCTATCTCATCCTGGTAGTACTCCAAACCAGACCAGCTTCTAAAATGCATAACTACTTTGGTAGCAGATGACATATCCTTAGGAAGCATTTTTATGATTTTAACATCATTAGCCAGAGCATGGATAAAATGGTCCTCATCAAAAACATCAGAGAAATTGCTACAAGTTAAAAAAACACAGTTAGAGATAGAAAGTAGTGCAATTTTTTCGTAAAGAATGACTTGAAGGAGAGACGCTACCTAGTATCTTGCCAAAATGAACGTTTATCAAGTTCTGGAACTACAAGAGTGGCATTTATTATACGGGCTACAGCAACCATGTCACATATCTGCAATACAAGAAACAATTTAATATTTAGCATCATGCCATATATGGGGAATGTAATAACTATTGCTGTAGATGATCATGCTCAGTTTCTCTGTCTGTATAAGGAAAAGCAGCAGGTGAAAGAAAGCATCACATTCAAAGGTATTTGAAACCAACACGGAGTTCTAGGAGAATTGGAAAAGTTTCAACAAACAAAAGAAGGAAGACATTTCAAATTATCTTTATGGGAAGAGGAAATCAAGACTAAGCTTAAATTATGAAGTACTGGCAAAGTATTCAAGTACTGTAGTTCCATAATGTTCGTAGAAGACTGTTTCTTCTAATCAAGTTATGACAAGTTTCATGTTACTCAACCATATACACCAAAATATAACACATATATAGAAGCATGAATGCCATCAAACTAAAATTCAGCCATAAAAAGTTAAGTGATACAAACCCCGGCTCGCATTTGGTTGAGCCCGCCATTTGCATAAACTAGAAGGTAACCTCTTGACTCGTCAGGGGCTGAGCAAACAACCACAAACTAAAAATCAATAAACAGATATTTAGTTGATACATTAAAAAATAATTTTTTTTTTTAAAAAAAAAGAAGCGACTTCCCTACCCGCATAATTAGAACTAGGCTGTATGCAGGGCACGAAATCGCGATTTGAAGGCGGCTTCCACAGCTTCTCAAAATCCAGATTTCCATTGGCAGCATCCAACTGTCAAATCTTAAGGAGTGAAAACAAATTGGTTTCAAATAGCTTAAAGAAAGAAAGCAGGGTCTAATGTGAAACCAATTATCCAATAATGGCGGCTTTTCCCCTTCTTTTGGCTGAGAAACCAAACAGATTATTCAATAAATGGAGAGAAACACAAAAACCTTGTGAGATGAAAGAGGATCTTTGAAAAGATGCGGCGAAGTCTGCTCTTTCGATAAATGAGGCTGAGTGACCTCCTGTGTCCATTTTTTCTCAGTACTGAACTTCTGGAAATTGAGCTCATGCTGCTACAAAAATGGGGAAAATACCAAAAAAATCTACATTAGTATTACATTACTAACTTTTTTTAAAATAAAAAAAGCCAAATTTCTTAAAACAATTGCGGAAACACATCGAAAAGAAAATATATTTTATGGAAGGCGAAATTAAAAAAAAAAGGCAATGGAAGAACACTAAAGCTTCGAAAGAAAGAATGAAGGAAACCTAAAGCAAAGAAAGGGATATACTTGAGTGACGGTAGGGAGCTTGTAAGGATCAGTCAAGTCGGAGACTTTAGAAGAAGGAAACACGTGTACGCGAACGGAAAGCAGTCCCATCAACGCTATTACACATATGGCGGACGTTAGCAACTTCCGCATCAGCACCACCACCACTTTACGCCTCCACCACTTCATCTTCTGCTGCTTCTTTCTCTCCTAACAAAGAATAAACAAAACAAGAACCCCGTTTCCCCCCTTTTCTTCTAAAACAAAACGGCGGAGAAACAATGCCAAAGCACCGGCATTAAATGGAAACGATCTCAGAGAATCAAAACCTCAACTCCTCCATTTTCTCCAGTTTCACTTGAGTCTCTAAGAGAGAAAGGTGAAGCGGTCGGTTACGATTTTTGTTTCTATTTTTTTGGATTTTAATTCTTGGTTTCGGTTTGGTACCTCTTGGCTGAGATTTTGGTCGGTTTATAAATAAATAAGAAACATTTTAGGTGGGTGATTAGTGAAATAAATAACAGTTATAATAATATTTTGAGTAAAGTACACAATTGGTTCTCTGACTATATGATACTACTTTTTTGAGTCCTTGACTACTAAAAGTTATAAAATAGTCCTTCAATTATAGGAAGTTTCTTTGTTGAATCCATTGACTATTAAAAGTTAAAAAAGTAGTCACCTAACTATTCATTATGTTTCAAACTAATCTTTTTTCGTTAAAAAATTAACGGTAGTTTGAGCTAGAAGATCGTTAATTTTTTAACGTAAAACGATGAGTTTAGAACGTAATGAATAGTTAGGTGGTCATTTTATAACTTTTAATAGTCAGAGTACTCAATAAAGTATTATCCTATAATCATGGGACCATTTGTGTACTTTACCCTACTAAATTAAGATTTTGAGATAATGAAGCCTTTTTGGGTAAATTTTGCATATGGCACCTAACTATGAGTTTATATTTCTTTGAGGTATCTAACTATGAAAAGTTATAAACTAATAAATAACGTTTTCGATTTTTTGTCACCCTAAATTAGATGACTAACAGAATGATAATGTGGCAACTTCAAACATTGGTATAATGAAAATATAATTGTCAATTTTTATACATTGATCAATTTATCCTAATTTTAAAAAGTTTAGCCCTAATATTTGAAATTATTCAATTTAATCCTAATTCTCGAAAATTAAACCAATGCAAAAAAATCTCCCATGAGATACATTTGATTGGTCATGAAAGTTTTAGTTTTATTAACAAATCTTTTACAATATCATGATTTAAAGGTAACTTAAACATATGTGTTTGACAATTATTTTCTTGTAAATTGTGCATCTTTATCTTGTACACTTTATCATATTTGTAGATGCTAGGCACGCATTGGTTAATATTTCTGCATATTCTCTAATAAATTAGATCTCTCATTTGTTTACAAGTACTTATATGGAAGAAAGGGGAAATAAATTCATACAAATATTATAATTGAGACTTACTTTTTAAATTAAGACTTACTAAAATGATACTTTTTTTATTGATTACTGGCGTCACGTACCTTTCAAAAGTTCATCTAACAGGGCATGAGGATGAAATTTTATCGGTTGAACGAAAGGCGTTACCTAAGAAACGCACAAAACATGTTTTGTTAACTGCGCTTTTGCTAGATTTCTCTCTGATCAGATTCGCCTTAGTATCAAGCTAAGAGATATTCTCTGTGAGCCTCAACTAAATTCTTCTCAATATCAAGGTAATAAAGATTTTTAAGACGGCTCAAAATGATATTGTTTCATTTGAATTGATATTGAAAAGATATATGAAATTGATGTAATAAGAATGATGGGTTATGTAAAGAAAAGTAGTCTGAGAATTAGGTTTAAATACATCTTAAACAATTGTTTTTATAAGAATTTCGTCTATATAAGGCAGTTGTTATCTGTGTTAATTTACAAAGAACAAAAGATTATGAGTTTACACATAAGAAATGTGAGTATCAAATTTTGTTGGAAAAACTTGATATTGTATGCAGAATTTGAGCAAGTTTTTAATTGATTTAATGATAAACGAGTGAAGTCTTCTCAATCTTCAAACTAGGGTTTTATAAGACAAGTGTGTTAATTTGCTTGAACATTATATATTATCCATATTGTAATTGTTCACGTGAAATATTATGAACGTATGCATTTTTTATACTGAGTGCATTTGTATTTAAACTCGTATGATACCTTTTTTTAACTGACTGAAAGATCGAAACGTTTCTTTACATTGTGTTATATATGTTTCATGGAACATTGAAATTAGAAGGCCTTTGTTTGAATGGGAGCATAGCCTCTGAGCTGATTTATGAGTATACTGGAGAGGGCGGTGCGAGGAAGTAGGGAGAGGGATTGCTTAAGTAGGAAATGCTTTTGGTGTAATTAACTCTTTTTTGTAATATATATATATATATACATACGGCTTAATGTAAAAAAAAAATATTCAAACTATACTTGAAGTTAACTTTTGGTGCATAGAGAATTTTTCATTTAAAATAGGTATCTAATATTTTTTCTGTTATACTTTTAGGTGTCTACCGTTAAAAAATCGTTAAGTGACATGTGTCATGTATATTTTTTTATTTTTTTATTTTTTAAAAATAAAATATTATTTTAAGAAAAGAAAATTTGTTTAAAAAACTCTCCCTCCCACCCCCACCCCGTGTCTCCCCCTCCCCTCCCCCCATTGTCTCTTCCCTCCCGTTATTGCCATGCTTTCTCTCCCTCCCATCCCCCATCTCTGACGGTGAAGGATCACCACCAGCTGAGTTTTGTTGGAGGCAGGGAGTGGAATTCAATGGTGTTATGTAACGCACAAACAACATGAGCCATCATAATCACCAAAAAAGGGTAAAGGAAAACCTTGAATTTCGACGACCCTTCACAGCGCTTTTCACGACGATCGATGTAATTTTATGGTGGGTGAGGGATTGGGTTATGGTTGTGACAGCGAGACGATTCTGATGGTATTAACGATGATGACCACGGACCGTCAATGGCTGATCGACGGTGGAGGAAACAAATAATATTTTTAAGTATTTTTTTAAATAAAAATTTCAAAAATAAATATAAATGTGACACGTCATTTAACAGTCGAATTTAACGGACGTTACAACATAAACACCTAAAATTGTAACGTTGGAAACATTAGACACTTATTTTTAATGAATAATTCTTTAGACAATTAAAGTTAATTTTGGATATACTTTGGACACTTATTTTTGCATTAAACTAAAATTATATATATTAGCAGCTTGTAAACACTCATTTTGTCCAGGGTTCTCGTTCGAGTTTTTACTCCAGTTTATTTATATACTACTAATTAGTATCATTACCATGTTTTGCATGTGTTTATCCATTTAGGTTGTTTTTAGTTTATTACCATGTATGTTTAATTATGTAGGGTGTTTAATAAATATACATATATATATCTATGATATGTTTAATAAAATTGCACTAAATAAGCGTTTTTATGATTACAGACCCAAATGAAAAAACAGATTACTACAGGCTTGAACCAAGCCCGAACTCAACAACCCGGAACTGGCAGCCCACACTGCTAGGGTTGGAAAAACCCTAGCCTCTATCTTGTCTCAGCGCCGCAACAGGAAGCCCGTTGGATCTGGCTTCACGATCCAACGGCTCTCAGCCTTCACCAGATTCCCGAGCCAGCTGCAGGATCCACCAGAGGAACCCGAGGCAGCACACGCTCCACGAGCACGCCACTCCCGAGCACCGAGACAGCACTCTGATCGAGCACCCACAACCCAACAGCTCCTACGTGAAGCTGCTGCCAGCACCACAACCGAGCAACACCAAGGCTCGGCTCCCCACTGCTGCCGCCTGTGACTTGCTCGTTCCCGTGACCTGCATACACACATGACAAGAAACAAAACACGAGACAGAGGGTAAAACTGCAACCATATATCACCAGAAAAAGGACAGAAGGAAAAAAAAGAGGCTCATGAACGGCAGTGAACAAAAAAAAAAGGAACGATCGCAACTAAGGGCATCAACAGAGAAACGGAGATCGATCCATCAGCAACCCAAAAAAATCCATAGATCAAAATAAAACGAAAAACTCAGTCAAAAAAAATCAACCACCAGTAGCCATCAACAAGAAAACCAAACACGAATACCCAGAGAATTAGAAGCAACCAGGAAAAAAACATACCATTCCTTACCAGAGAAGTTTGCGTCGCCGTTGTTAGGACAGGTACCTCGTCGAGTCGAAGGTAAACCCTCTCGTTGATTTCTGACCGTTTTTGGCCATGCATGTCCGTTTTAGATTTTGGCTTGGAAGCTAAAGGGTTAGATCGGGGTAGACCTTTGATTTTAGGGTTTAGACACCGGAGTCAGGGTTTGTTAGGATTTAGGAGGTCTCGGTGGCTGGGGGGTTCGGTCTAGGCGTTTTGATGGGCACGAGCGTGTTGGTTAGGCAGTGAGGCGGTCTCTTCATCTGAGTTGGAACCGTGGTGGTCCGATGGTGTTTGGGTGAGTGAAATAAAATAGGTTTTTAGGAACCAGGGTTTTAAGTTTCTGTGGTGAGAGATTTGAGGCTTGGGGGTTTATGGTGGTTTACGGGCGAAGGGAGCGACGAACTTGGTCTTCGTCTAGGGTTTGTAGTAAGAAGAAGAACAAATGAGAGAGCCAGAGAGAAAACGACTGGGAGGGGGAGTGTTCTGTTTAGGCTGGAAGAGAGAATGAAATTAGGTTTAGAATTTACCCTATTATCCCATATATTGAAACACTAAAATGGTGTAGTTTCACGGTGGTGTGAAACGACATCGTTTAGTGCTAGGTAATCACACGTGTTTTGAAAAAAAAGGGGAGTTGTGTTTGAGATACCTCTGTTTCTTAGCCTAATTATTTTGGTCCCCAAACCGGACATTTTCGAACCTCGCTTAATTTATAATTTGGTCTCTTAAATTTCTGGGCATGCCATTTTAGTCCAGAATCAGTTTTAGGCTATTTTTGTGTTGTTTTCACTTTGGATGTGTAATTTTGGAAACATTCAATTTGGTACTGTGTAGAGCTTTGGTTATATTATATTTGTAATGCTTGGAAATGCAATTTTTATGAAATGTGCCTGCTGTTTATTATTTTTTATATTTTAGTCCTTTTAGTATTTTATGCATATTTGGTAGGTTAATTTAAATTTATTTTAAGCATGCAATGTATATTATTTCTAGTATGTTGTTCATACACACATATTTAGGTGTAAATTTCGTAAGCATGTTGGCCTCATGTGCATGACTGAACTGGATCACATAATCGGATTAAGGGTAATACTCTTTTAATTTGAAACTGTTAGAATGACTTTTTCTTAACTTACAGAAAAGTTATTTTGACAATTTTAAATTACAAGTGTATCCTATCAGTGACACCAAAAATTCGATTTAGTCACCTTAAAATTTGGGAACGAAAGAAAAGGAAATATTCGGTTATTTAAAATTTTCGAGGAAAGGTCGTTAGAACTGAACTAAAGATCTGGTCTCGATATTTTTAAATAATCGAATATTCTTTATCTTTCTAATGGCTTGGTAATTTTAATTTAACTTAGTTTGTTGCTTTTGTACACTGTAAAATCCATGCTTTTGTTATTTTTAAGGGATCAAAAATTAAATTAAAGTTGAACTTGTAAAATTCGTTGCAAAGACGTTAATTAATCGACTAGGTACCGATTTAGGGCGTTGTGGGGGTGCTAATCCTTCCCCACGCGTAACCGACTCCCGAATCTGGACTTTGGTAGCGTAGACCGCAAATTTGTTGTTTTAATTAAAATTAATTTTTATTTAAAATGACAACGTTTTTGGGTGTCCAATCACACCCTAATCAAATATTGGTGGCGACTCCTCGAACCTATATTTTTTAAAAGGAATCCCAAATTTTTCGAAACGAGAGGTTTTCTAAAATCGCATTGTTTTTTAATTAAAATTCAATTCAAAAGATAACAATTAAAAATGACGTGGTTTTCCAAATCTCGCCTCCCACGATTTAAAAATCGTTTCGACAGCTTGGCGACTCCGTTGGGGACTTTTTTTTTAAAGAGTCAGGCCGATAGTCGATTAATTAATTGTCTTTGCAAACGAAAGTTATAAGTTCGTTTTAATTTGGTTTTTGATCCCTTGTTTGTGTTGAATTTCTTGTTTTCATTTTTATTTGTGATTTGGTTTACAAATAAATAGTTGTACTAACGTGTGATCTACATGTTTCAGTTTTCTAACCTTTAGTTTGTTGAGTTTCTTGGATCGAGGCAAAGGATTATGAGTTTCCCCACTGTTGCTAAACCTTCAATATTCAGAGCCTTCTAACTGTGCTCTGTCCCATTAAGTAGGGGTGAAAGCTACGCTTACGTGAAAAAAATTATTTTTCTCCGCACGGGCTTTAGCTAGTAACCTTTGGGGTACATGCCTTATGTCTACGAGAAAACATTGAGTTTCCTCGTATGGATATGGGGATATGTATCCTCTCGAATTGAACTTGATTCGTTTTAAGACTATAATGGGTGAGAATCGAGGGTCTGGCAAGCCCAAGGGGGCACCAGCAAAGGACAATTCGAGGGCCCTGTTAGAATTCTGCCTGTTTTATATCGAACCTCTGCCCATTTTTCTTCAAAAGTCACAGAGGGGGAAACTCATTCTAACCTTTTCCTCGAATTTATTTTGGCAAAAAGTATGCGAACTAGAGATCATGTGGTTAGGTTTATTTTTTGAGCAAGCATGTGAATTAGATACCATGCAGTTAGGATTTTTTGTGAACAACAAAGCATGTGGGTAGATATCATGTCGGGTATGATCTACTAAAACATGATTGGGTAGTCAGCATGTGAGGGTAGGTTTTATTCGATGTTCACGGTACTTACTATCTTGTTGTTTATCTTATGCGTACTAACCCGTTTTTGTTCTATGTCGATTTTATTGTGCTTTTATTGCATTTGCATCCTAATGTCATCAAGGGGTGTTAATTCGCAAGTGATTGACTAACAAGAAGGCTGACCATATTGAGGCAATAAATTCTCCACTATGTAGTCAAAATCGGGAGATCCAGAGATGTTCAAGTGATCCATGAAGAATGACACCCGATGAATGACGATATCTGAAGCTGATTGAAGAATTCCTTTAAAGCTGCAAAGGACGAGATGTTGACTCAAGAGATAGATACAATCATACCAAGGACGAGAAGATCTTTCACAAAGACATGAAGACTGTTTTGCGTTAAAGTGAAGATGGAGATCCCAAGATTCAATTTAAAGACATCTGACGTCATCAAAGGTGATGAAATACGCCGGCAATTTTGGAGGTGCAATTCCAGATCCCAGGAAGAGTACGACTCGAGAAAATGAAGAGATGAAGAATCACATTTGTATTTTGACTACATGGTGTACGTACTGAATTCTTGTTGTCTAAGTGAACGATTGTTCTATAAGTGGTCACTTTTGAATTAACACCTTTTGTATTTGCATTTTGCATCCACATTTGCATTCGTATCGCTTTAATTTAAGCATTTTTACATGCATCAATCATGAAAACATGAGAGTAACTCGTAAAGGAACTGTGACAGAGAAATACTGGGGAAGTCCAAGCATCACTATAATACAATGGAGAGAACCATGGAAGATAGGATTACTCAAATTGAAAATAATCAACTGTAGTTGCAAGATGATCTAAGGAAAATGCAAGAGGACATGCTTAAGGCTCAAGAAGATATGCTGTCTAAGTTGGCAAGTTTGTTGGAAGGGAGAAACCCGGAACATGGAAAGGCCCCAAAGCAAATGACTGGATAACCACTTTATCCTCCAGAGTTTACCTCGGTACAGTCTAAAAATGTCCAAGGAACGTCTGTTCCTACCAAAGTGCACATAGATCCTGTCGGCGTTGTTGTGAATCTTCAACCAGGACCTAATTCGCACCCCGAAGAAAGTCTCTGTCACCAAGTCCCGGACCTTGATGAAGAGGCCAAAAAGAATGAAAACAAACACTTTCGGGAACAATTCGAACAATTAGCAAGTGAAGTCCAGGTTATGAAGGAAGACACCAGTATGTATCGACTGGACGCTAAATAATTTAGTCTAGTTCCTGATTTGGTCCTGCCTCCAAAATTCAAAACTCTCGACTTCGAGAAATTCGACGGTAGTAGATGCCCTTCCGCCCATATTACAATGTTCTGCAGGAAAATGACTGGGTACATAGGGGACGATCAGCTGTTGATCCATTGTTTCCAAGAAAGCTTGACAGTCTCAACATTGCGATGGTATAACCAACTAAAAAAGGCTGATATTAGGTCATGGAAAGACCTTGCTAAATCATTTCTCGACCAGTATGAACATGTGAAAGATGTCAGGCCTAACAGATTGGTGTTGCAAGGAATGGAGAAGAAGCACAGTGAAAGTTTCAGACAATATGCTCAGAGATGGAGGGAGGTAGCAGTGCAAGTGCATCCACCATTGGAAGAGGGGGAAATAAATATGCTTTTCATTAGTACTTTGAAGGCTCTTTTTCTCTCACACCTTATCGGTATTCCTTCCCGAAGTTTCGCTGATATAGTTCCTACAGGAGAAATGATCGAAATGGCGATTAAAAGCGGGAAGCTCGAGGGAGGAGAGTCCAGCAACAAACCGCAGATAAAGAAAAAGGAAAACGAAGTCACCCAGGTGAGCCAGTACGATTCCAGTAACATCACAATGTCCCAATCTCAGGGAACGGTGGCACCACCTCAAAATGACAATAGACAAGGGGCAAGGGGCCCAAGGAGAGGGAGGCCTCAATTTGATCCAATTCCTGTGACCTATAAGGAATTATTTCGCGATTTATACGATCGACATCTAGTCTCTCCTTAACATGTGGTACCTATACAACCTCCTTATCCCAAATGGTATGATGCTAATGTTAAGTGTGATTACCATGGTGGGAATCCTGGACATTCCATTGAAAATTGCACTGCATTCAAAAAGGTCGTTCAAGCTTTGAAAAGGAGGAATGTTATCAATTTTGGTGACAGTAAACAACCAAAGGTAGCCCAAAATCTATTGCCAAACCATGCTGGAGTCGGGATTAACGCAGTCGCTGAAGAGAAAGGAAAGAGGATTGTTATGGATGTTAGTGAGGTGGAATCACCCATGCTTTGGGTATGGTGCCAAATGGTTAAAGTGGGATTGTTGAAGCCTAGTCTATCATGTGACCAGTATAGCAGTGAAGAGGTGTGCCACTACCATAATTGCGCATGACACAATATACAACAGTGTCCTGATTTCTTAAAATTGGTACAAGGGATGATGGACAAGAAAGAAATCGAATTCTTCAAAGAATTGACTAAAAAAGAAAAAGCAGAGATTTGCGCTTCTGAAAGATCATCCAAAGGGATACACAGTGTTGGTTGTCCCATCGTCATTACTCCCAAGAATCAAGTGAATGAAAGGGTAGCTCCTTAAACTCCATTCCCATACAAAGATAATAAACAAGTGCCCTGGAGGTATGATTGTCAAATGAGAGAGGGGGCAAAACAACAAGAAGAAATAAATGAAGTAGGGCACTTGACCAGAAGTGGTAGGTTCTTTTTCAAAGAGCCAGAGAAGAAGATTGCTGCTGAAAAAGGGAAGAATGTCGATGTTCAGATAAAAGAAGACGAACTCATTATCAATGAACTGGGGTCGAAAGATGAAATAGTGGAATTCTTAAAATTTTTGAAACATAGTGAGTTCGGTGTTGTGGAACAATTGCATAAGCTGCCTGCCAGTATTTCTATCCTATCACTTCTTTTAAGTTCAGAGGCTCATCGCAACGTCTTGATAAAAGTTTTGGACCAGACCTTTGTCTCGAAGGAGTTACCCACAGAAAAGCTGGAGCGACTAGTTGCCAAAATACAGGCTGATAACATTGTATCTTTTTCAAAGGATGAGATCCCTTCGGGGATGATTGACAATCATAAGGCTCTACACATTACAGTTAGGTGCAAAGGGCACGATTTATCCAGAGTACTTATAAGCGATGGTTCAGCGTTAAATGTAATCCCCTTGGTGACTCTAAAAAAGCTGACAGTGGATAGTACCCTGATGAGGAATTGTCAAAGTATGGTTCGATCTTTTGATGGAACAGAAAGAGAAGTGTTAGGCAAGATTGATATTCCTTTGACTATTGGTCCAGCGACATTTGAAGTGGAGTTTCTTGTGATGGACATCAAGCCTACATACAACTGCTTATTGGGAAGACACTAGATTCATCAGGCTGGGGCAGTTTCATCAACTTTACACCAGAGGCTAAAGTTCGTATTTGATGGAAGGCTGGTATGCATTCATGCGGAAGAAGACATTATTGCTTCAGTTCCTGCAGCCCCATATGTTGAAGTGGAAGAACAAGCTGTTGAATGTCCTTTCAGATCGTTTGACAATGCCACGTTTGTGGCCGAAGGCAAGAAAATCTCAGAGCCTAGATCGTCATACTGCACCAAAACGGGGCACAAACTGACCCTTGGAAGAGGGACCAAAGGTAGCCAAGGGCTAGGACGTCAGTTGCAAGGACCAGTTGGGCCAAATTACCCTATTGCTAAAAGAGACAGGTTTGGTTTAGGGTATCAACCAACTTTGAAGGAAAAACAGAGAGGCATCAAGAGGAATCGGGAATTGAGAGAGGCAAGATTGACTTGTGAAGACCCAAGTTGGGGACCCATGACCTTCCCGCCATTGAGTAGCATTTTCACATCAGCAGGGCATGTGTTTCAAAGGACTTCAAGAAGTGGTAAAATGATGATTGAGAATGCCTTGGAGGATTTTGGCATTAATGTTGTAACCAATGAGGAGTTTGAAGGAATGAGAGCTACAGGTGTCTATCCTGCACCCCCAGGCTTTGTGTTGAACAACTGGACTATGGAGGAATCGCCCTTAGTTTACAAATCTTTTGCAGAGTAGCGCACTAGAACTTTTCCCTATTGTTCGTACCCTGGGGCAATAGGGGATCTGATGTAAAGGGTTAAGATGTGTGTTTTTACTTACTTTCAATAAAGGATGCATTTCATTGGTCCAAAATGGCAAACACTCTCCCATGCATTTCATTTTTGGTTGTATAATGTATGTATTATTTCTTTCTATTTATTTGTATGGGAAAAGATTCTTCCATATATATATATGTATATATATCTTCACTTCCGTTATTCTTTCATGAACTCAGATATCAATGATACAAATGCTAATGACTCTGACCCGGAGATTGATTTCGAGATGCCCATGTGTCAAGGAGAAATCGAAGGTTATGATGACGATGAGTGATGTGAACTACCTTCGGAATTACTGAAGAGGGTGGAACAAGAAGATAAACAGATTTTGCCTCACAAAGAGCTTACAGAGATCTGGAATTTGGGTACGGATGAGGATAAAAGAAGTAAAGATTGGTACCACCCTGTGTGCAGAATGAAGGCAGAGCTTGATAGAATTACTTCCAGAATTCAAGGATGTATTTGCTTAGTCGTACACGGATATGCCATGTCTGGACACAAAATTGGTGGTCCATAAACTACGATAAAGCCTGATTGCAAGCCTGTACAACGGAAGCTGAGAAGAATGAGACCAGAGATGCTGCTCAAAATAAAAGAAGAAGTGAAGAAACAATTTGATGTCGGGTTTCTCACAGTGGCCAAATATCCTGAGTAGGTGTCGAATATTGTCCTAGTACCAAAGAGGGATGAGAAAGTTTGAATGTGTGTCGACTACAGAGATCTCTACAGAGCAAGTCCAAAGGATAATTTTCCTTTGCCACATATAGACACTTTAGTGGATGATACTGCTGGAAATTTTTTATTCTCATTTATGGATGGTTTCTCTAGCCACAATCAAATTAAAGTGCACTATGAAGATATGAACGACGCTTGTCACTAATGGGAGTACCTGCATTGTCTGAAAGATTAGCCAGTTGGAAAATCCTGTTGTCCGAATTTGATATCCAGTATGTAAGCCAGAAAGCTGTTGGAGGGAGCGCCATAGTAGAATTCATTGCAAGTAGGGCTTCCAAAGAATATGAACCGTTGAATTTTGATTTCCCGACTGATGATTTAATGGCTATCTTGGTGGAAGAAACAATTGCATCCACCGGGAGATACTAGAAGATGGACTTTGATGGCTTCAAATGCCTTGGGGCACGAGATTGCGACAATCTTGGTCTCACTATATGAAGAGCATTATCATTTTACCAGTCGGCTCAATTTTGATTGTACAAACAATATGGCCAAGTATGAAGCTTGTGTCATGGGCCTTAGAGCTGCCATTGAACTCAAGGTAAAAATGCCCAAGGTATATGGCGATTCATCTCTCGTAATCTACCAACTCAGAGGAGAATGGGAAACGAAAGGTCCCAAACCGTTGGAATATCATAAATTAGTCTTGGAACTTATTGAATAATTTGAAGAAATGACTTTCAATTACCTCCCCAGAGAAGAAAATCAAATGACAGATGCTTTGGCTACTCTGACAGCAGCCTTTAAGATGAACATGCATGCAAATATGATGCCTATTGAGATGAAGGCTTATGATTATCCAGCCCCACTGCTTTAACGTTGAAGAAAAGGAAGATGGGAGACTCAATACTATGATATCTTGCAATATATAAGGTATCAAAGTTATCCCAAACAGGCGACCGAGAATGACAAAAGAGCCATTAGAAGAATGACAGCAGGGTATGTGTTCAATGTTGAGACCCCGAAGAAGCATGGATCAGATCCTATTAAGGTGTGTGGACTCTAAAGAAGCTAAGACCATTCTTGAAGAAATTCATGAAGGAGTATGTGGTACCCACGCTAATGAATTTATGGAGATAGAATGCACACCCCTCCTCATCAGTTGCATATAATGACAATTCTATGGTCATTGGCTATGTGGGGCATGGATGATGGACTCTAACAATGCCTTGAACCTAAACAACAAGATGATGGACTATGTCTGTGAGCAATTCAAGATAAAGCATCATAATTCCACTATCTATCGCCTAAAGATGAATGGGGCAGTGGAGGCGGCTAATATGAACATTAAGAGGCTTATAGAGAAGATGACTGAAACTTATAAAGATTGGCATGAGAAGTTGCCATTTGCTCTGTTTGCCTATCGGACTTCTGTACGGACGTCAACTGGGGCAACTCTATTTTTTCTCTAGTTTATGGGATGGAAGCTGTCCTCCCTATTTGAAGTGGAAACTCCCTCACTTCGGGTTTTGTCAGAAGTAAAGCTAAATGAGGCAGAGTGGATACATGCCAGATATGACCAATTGGATTTGATTGAAGAAAATAGATTGAAAGCTATTTGCCATGGTCAGATGTACCAGAAGCGGATGATACGAGCACATTGTAAGAAAGTTCGCCCTCGAGAAGTCCACGAAAGGGATCTGATGCTCAGGAGGATATTGCTCGTTCCAAAAGATTTCCGAGGGAATTGGATGCCCAAGTGGAAAATACCCTATGTTGTCAAGAAAACCTTTTTTGGGGAGCTCTAGTCTTGATTGAGATGGATGAGTTCGAATTACCTTATTCAGTGAACTCCGAACGCAGTTAAGAAGGGTTTTTCTTGAAGATGAAAAAAAGAAAAAAATGAAAAATGAAAAAATAAAAAAAATGAAAAAAAAATGAAAAAAAAATGAAAAAAATTAAAAAAATTAAAAAAAAAACAAATAAAAGGGGGGTTCAAGATGAAAACTTGAAAAGGACATCTTGAAACCAAAGGAGGTCAAGTTGAAAACCCGTAGAGGGCGGCTTGAGTTTTAAATTCAGAATTCGTGCACGGTGGAGGTTCTGAATTATTTTTGGAAGAGGAAAGAGCTTATGACGTGAGTAGTAACAACGACAGTTGGTGATCAAGATTGAGACTAAAGATTAATGAGTCTCTATGAAAGCAACCAGAGGAGAAATTGAATGCACATGAGATTCAATACTGGTTTACGGCATCCAATAATGGGAGATTTTGGGGTTCAGAAGTAGCTTTGCACTCTTAGGTGTCATCACAATTTTGGAGTTCCTTTTGATAGAAGCTACGCTCGGGTTATTCTAACGGCGTGCAAGTTCAAAGGCATTTGTGTTATTGATATTTGAATACGCCTATCCTTTTGTTCTTTTTCCAGTTAAAAGTTTGCCATATAGTTGCTAAAAATTCTTTGCATTTATAAATAAAGTAATATTTTTCCTTTTCAATTCCCCTTTACAACCATTTGATTTTGAAAAAGTTAAAACATATAGCTTAGCTTGTGGTACATGAGATCATTTTGTATTGTTATGCAAAAGATGCTGAAAAGACAGGTATTCTGAAGCTAACATTGGTTTTAGCATGTATGTTGTATGGTTATGGGAAGCAGAAACCTTGGGATTCATAGAAAATTCCAGCCATTAATAGGTGGCCCAAAGAGAATATCATTCATCAAGAAGTTGGTCATGGGTAATGGCAGGCTTCAAGAATGAGAGAAGTCAAAGTTATGTCAAGCCGAGAGATATGATTTTGAGATTATTAACTAGGGTGAACTGGTCAAATGTTCGGTTCCCAAGACGAAATCGAGGTCCATCAAAATCAAAGGAGACGATGTTCCTTCGAAGAAGAAAATGTGTTGAATTGAATAATTGCATACATTTTAGGCATGAATAGGATCATGACATTGCATGATGACTTAAATGTCTACAGGTTTCCCCATGATAGTGGAGGATTGAATATATTGAAGCATCAAGATAAGGATGGCTAGTTTTGAAATCCTAAAAAGAATGATGACAACAATTGAGCCAAAGTAGATTCACATATCTAAGGGCTTCCAGACAAGTTTTCACGATGAAGATGAATTTTCAGAAAATTTCTCAAACTCAGAATTTTTGAGTTGGATATTTTCGAGCATACATTAATGATTGATAATGTTTGATTTTCAGGTTCAACCTTTGAAGCGAATCAAACTCAAGCCTTCACGAAAGAGTAGTGAAGTAAATCATCTATAAGCCTTCATAAGGAGGTAGTGAAGCAACAGAAGATTGTTCGAGTTCTACTCCCTGAAGAAAATAGGGCGGACCCATAGAAAGATTATTGTTCGAGTTCTACTCCCTGAAGAAATAGGGTGGACCCGTAGGAAGATTATTGTTCGAGTTCTTACTCCCTGAAGAAATAGAGAGCGAGCCCGTAGGAAGATTATTGTTCGAGTTCTACTCCCTGAAGAAAAAGAGAGCGGACCCGTAGGAAGATTATTGTTCGAGTTCTTACTCCCTGAAGAAAAAGAGAGAGGACCAGTATGAAGATTATTGTTCGAGTTCTACTCCCTGAAGAAATAGAGAGCGGACCCGTAGGAAGATTATTGTTCGAGTTCTTACTCCCTGAAGAAAAAGAGAGCAGACCCGTAGGAAGATTATTGTTCGAGTTCTACTCCCTGAAGAAATAGAGAGCGAACCCGTAGTAAGATTATTGTTCGAGTTCTTACTCCCTGAATAAAAAGAGAGCGGACCCGTAGAAAGATTATTGTTTGAGTTCTACTCCCTGAAGAAATAGAGAGCGGACCCGTAGGAAGATTATTGTTCGAGTTCTACTCCCTGAAGAAAGAGAGAGCGGACCCGTAGGAAGATGATTGTTCGAGTTCTACTCCTTAAAGGAAGAGAGAGCAGACCCGTAGGAAGATGATTGTTCGAGTTCTACTCCCTGAAGAAAAGAGAGAGCGAGCCCGTAGGAAGAAGAATGTTCGAGTTCTACTCCCTGAAGAAAGAGGAAGTGAACCCGTTGGCCGAAGATTTTTCAAATCTCACTTACCGTGAAGGAAGATTGGAGCAGATCCCTTACCAAGTTCCCAATCGCGGATGAAATTGGACAAAAACGCGCTGTCTTTTTTATCTTTACCCTATTCTTGTTAACACAAGAATGCGCAAAGAGGGGCAGCTGTAGACACTCGTTTTGTCCAGGGTTCTCGTTCGAGTTTTTACTCCAGTTTATTTATATACTACTAATTAGTATCATTACCATGTTTTGCATGTGTTTATCCATTTAGGTTGTTTTTAGTTTATTACCATGTATGTTTAATTATGTAGGGTGTTTAATAAATAAATATATATATATATATATATATATATATCTATGATATGTTTAATAAAAGTGCACTAAATAAACGTTTTTATGATTACAGACCCAAATGAAAAAACAGATTACAACAGGATTGAACCAAGCCCAAACTCAACAACCCGGAACTGGCAGCCCACACTGCTAGGGTTGGAAAAACCCTAGCCTCTATCTTGTCTCAGCGCCGCAACATGAAGCCCGTTGGATCTAGCTTCACGATCCAACGGCTCTCAGCCTTCACCAGATTCCCGAGCCAGCTGCAGGATCCACCAGAGGAACCCGATGTAGCACACGCTCCATGAGCACGCCACTCCCGAGCACCGAGACAACACTCTGATCGAGCACCCACAACCCAACAGTTCCCATGTGAAGCTACTGCCAGCACCACAACCGAGCAACACCAAGGCACGGCTCCCCACTGCTGCCGCCTGTGACTTGCTCATTCCCGTGACCTGCATACACATATGACAAGAAACAAAACACGAGACAGAGGGCAAAACTGCAACCATATATCACCAGAAAAAAGGACAGAAGGAAAAAAAAGAGGCTCATGAACGGCAGTGAACAAAAAAAAATAAAAAGAAAAGGAGCGATCGCAACTAAGGGCATCAACAGAGAAACGGGGATCGATCCATCAGCAACCCAACAAAATCCAGAGATCAAAATAAAACGAAACAACTCAGCTAAAAAAAATCAACCACCAGTAGCCATCAACAAGAAAACCAAAAACGAATACCCAGAGAGTTAGAAGCAACCAGGAAAAAAACATACCTTTCCTTACCATCGAAGTTTGCGTCGCCGTTGTTAGGACAGGTACCTCGTCGAGTCGAAGGTAAACCCTCTCGTTGATTTTCGGCCGTTTTTGGCCATGTATGTATGTTTTAGATTTTGGCTTGGAAGCTAAAGGGTTAGATCGGGGTAGACCTTTGATTTTAGGGTTTAAATACCAGAGTTAGGGTTTATTAGGATTTAGGAGGTCTCGGTGGCTGCGGGGTTCGGTTTAGGCGTTTTGATGGGCACGAGCGTGTTAGTTAAGCAGTGAGGCGGTCTCTTCATCGGAGTTGGAACCGTGGTGGTCCGATGGTGTTTGGGTGAGTGAAATAAAATAGGTTTTTAGGAACCTGGGTTTTAAGTTTCTGTGGTGAGAGATTTGAGGCTTTGGGGTTTATGGTGGTTTACGGGCGAGGTTGACTCTGGTGTGGCTCCTCGTCGGAGCATTGAGCGGCGGAGGGAGCGGCGAACTTGGTCTTCGTCTAGGGTTTGTAGTGAAGAAGAAGAAGAACAAATGAGAGAGCCAGAGAGAGAGAGAACGGCTGGGAGGGGGAGTGTTCTGTTTAGGCTGGAAGAGAGAATGAAATTAGATTTAGAATTTACCCTATTATCCCATATATTGAAACACCAAAACGGTGTAGTTTCACGGTGGCGTGAAACGACATCGTTTAGTGCTAGGTAATCACCCGTGTTTTGAAAAAAAAGGGAGTTGTGTTTGAGATACCTCTGTTTCTTAGCCTAATTATTTTGGTCCCCAAACCGGACATTTTCGAACCTCGCTTAATTTATAATTTGGTCTCTTAAATTTCTGGGCATGCCATTTTAGTCCAGAATCAGTTTTGGGATATTTTTGTGTTGTTTTCACTTTGGATGTGTAATTTTGGAAACATTCAATTTGGTACTGTGTAGAGCTTTGGTTATATTATATTTGCAATGCTTGGAAATGCAATTTTTATGAAATGTGCCTGATGTTTATTATTTTTTATATTTTAGTCATTTTAGTATTTTATGCATATTTGTTAGGTTAATTTAAATTTATTTTAAGTATGCAATGTATATTATTTCGAGTATGTTGTTCATACACACATATTTAGGTGTAAATTTCGTAAGCATGTTGGCCTCATGTGCATGACTCAACTGGAACACATAATCGGATTAAGGGTAATACTCTTTTAATTTGAAACTGTTAGAATGACTTTTTCTTAACTTACAGAAAAGTTGTTTTGACAATTTTAAATTACAAGTGTATCCTATCAGTGACACCAAAAATTCAATTTAGTCACCTTAAAATTTGGGAATGAAAGAAAAGGAAATATTCGGTTATTTAAAATTTTCGAGGAAAGGTCGTTAGAACTGAACTAAAGATTTGGTCTCGATATTTTTAAATAATCGAATATTCTTTATCTTTCTAATGGCTTGGTAATTTTAATTTAACTTAGTTTGTTGCTTTTGTACACTGTAAAATCCATGCTTTTGTTATTTTTAAGGGATCAAAAATTAAATTAAAGTTGAACTTGTAAAATTCGTTGCAAATACGTTAATTAATCGACTAGGTACCGATTTAGGGCGTTGTGGGGTGCTAATCATTCCCCACGCGTAACCGACTCCCGAATCTGGACTTTGGTAGCGTAGACCGCAAATTTGTTGTTTTAATTAAAATTAATTTTTATTTAAAATGACAACGTTTTTGGGTGTCCAATCACACTCTAATCAAAGATTGGTGGCGACTCCTCGAACCTATATTTTTTAAAAGGAATCCCAAATTTTTCGAAACGAGAGATTTTCTAAAATCGTATTGTTTTTTAATTAAAATTCAATTGAAAAGATAACAATTAAAAATGACGTAGTTTTCCAAATCTCACCTCCCACGGTTTAAAAATCGTTTCGACACAGCTAACCAGGATACCTTTGCTTAAAAAAAGAAGCAGCAGCTAAGCAGGATACCCCGAGGGACCCACTGGTCAAAATACCTTCAATTATATTTTTATTTGTTCCTACTCCACTAAGATTATAAAATAATTAAACCCAAATTTATATCACTGATAAAAATTTGATTAAATAATATTTATTTTATTTTATTTTTAGTATTTCCTAGTTCATTCCGTTCTATTATAACTAACAAACGTATTTTATTTTATCCAAAAAAACTTATTTTAATTGTGTGTCCTAACCAAATTACTTAAAACTATTATATAATAATATCTTTATTGGATTCATTGATTTTTTTCTTAAAAAATATTAGTAGAATTATTACATTACTACTTTATAAAATTATGTTTATTGAATTTTAATATAAAATTACGTTAATTGATTTTTTAAAAAATTCTTAAAGACGTTAGTTAACAACATTCATAATATGTTATTAACGAAGTTGGTTAAAGTGGTATGTTATTAAAGAAGTTGATTAAAATGGTAAGCAATTTAATATTACTTAAACATATCTCAAGCTCAAGTTATTGTGCGTATAGAAAATCTTTGCTAGGAGACTTATCCTCCAAAACTAAGTGTTTGACGTGAATTGATCTGAATTAATAAGGACGAAACCTTGAGAACCGAAAAGGAAAAAAACATTCATAATATATATATATATATATATATATATATATTAATGAATTTTGAAAAATTATATGATGCAGTTATTCACTTCTTTATGTATAACCAATCCTAATGAAAGTCAGAAAAATCAGGAATATTGAAAACTATTTTGAAAGGTAATGTTGGAATTATTTATGATATTCGACGTAGTTATTAATTATTTGATAAAAAAATATATCGTCAAAAGTCTGTTGAAGAAATATAATTCGGCATAGCATCATTTACTGCTGCCCGATTAGTGCAGACATGAACTGTTAATGGCAATTAATTTTATTATTTGTTCTGAATGGCAAAAGCAATTATGGTACATTTATTAAAATATGTGCAATTTATTTATCAGTTCAAAAGGTAATAATACATTTAAGAAAGTAAGCCACATGAGAAAAGTAGCCCGATATTATTTAAGTAAATTATCAACTTCATTAAAGGTTTTGCACTTCTAAAATAATTTCAAGCCGACTCCGAAATGATTAGAAGGTTTATATTCGATTGGTTAAAAGACGATAAATACTGTTATAAACCATTAGCCAAGATGAGTACAAATAAACATGTTAATGAAGATTGATTTTTAAGTTTCATGTCCACTGTTAAAATAAAGACTTAAAGGGCTATTTTTGTCCATGTAGTAATTTATCACTTTTGCTCATATGATATTTTCGTCTCAATTTAGTTCTCGAAGTTATTTAATTACATCATCTTATATCATTGACTGTTTTGACTAACAGAATTGTTAATCTTACACGTTTGTGAACACATGAACGAAGCTAGAAATTTTAAATTATGGTGTCATAATTTTAAATTATGATATTTAAATAAAATCATATAATTATTTTTAAAAAGTTTGGGTTAATTTCTTTTGGCATAATACCAAAATTAACCCCCAATATTTACTAAAATGGCCATTTTATCTCAATTTTTTTTAGCATTTCGGCACTAAACGTTTCATTTTAAGACAAAAAATCTCCTTATATTTACTTGAATAGTCATTTTAATTCTTATTCTTATTTTTCCTAGAGTATTTTAGCCCTCAAAGTTTCATTTTAAGATAAAAATGTCCCTCTTTTATAGTGTTAACCGTTTGTTAACTAACTATTTTCAGAAGGGTCTTTTTATCCTAAAATTAAATATTGAGGGCCCAATTACTCTAAAAAATAATAAAGACTAAAATGATTATTTGAATAAATGTTGCGACTAATTTTGATATTATGTCATTTCTTTTTTTAAGGGTTCAAAATATTTTTAAAAGTGGTGTCATTTTGTTTATTTTTATATTATATAATATAAAATTTATGTAGGAAACTTTTTTCTAGAAACTTTTGTGACACCTGAATTACCCGTCCAGCTCAGTTGGTAAGAGCGCAAGGCTCTTAACTTTGTGGTCGTGGGATCGAGTCTCACGGTGGGTAATTCATAATTATGACTGCCGGAGGTCTCCCACGGAAGCTGCTCTCAACCTGGCGTTGGGGGCAACCTACTATCCTACCTCCCCCTTTTCCCATTACATATGGGAATAGGGTCAGCTAATTTTTTTGTGACACCTCTTTCCTTATACTGGCTTCATTAGTGTGTGGACGACAATAATTTTCACGTCAGTTAATATTACAGGTGGATCTATAAATACTTTAAATATTTTATTATTTACTTTTTTTAATGAATGTCATGTTATCATCAAACCGCGTCAATAATATTAACTGACATATACGAAAATATTATAAGAATGAAAATAATAAATCAAGTCTATTACATGAGCAAAAGTAACCCTTTAATAAAAGATGAATACATGTATAATCCATATTTATATTTACCTAAGATGAAAACAAATAAGCATCACTAGTTTATTCAAAGTTATGTTATAAAGAAATAATCCATATTTATGTTTATATTTATAATTGGAGCTTACATTAAATTGTTGGGTAATAAAGAAAGCTGTAAAAGCAGAGGAGGGGGAATGGACGGTGTGGATCTCAAGAAGGGTCGCATTGATTGAGATGATAAGGGACCCATGTTGAGATGATAAGGGACCCATGTGCCCCAAATTGAAGCTTAACTGCTCCAATTGTGCTAGGTTAAAAGAAATGAAGCAGATCTAAGTGCCACAAGAGAAGGTTTGTGGAATGTCATGCTTTTTTTTTGGTTTAATTAATACTTTTACATAAGATGTACGAATATCATTGATCTTAGTGGTAAATGAATTATTGTTATCTATTGAAGTCTCAGGTTCGAGTACAAAAAATATTAGGGGCACGAGCGTTCAATATTAAATATTTAAGAATAATCTTTGAACAAATATTATCTATTTATCTTATACTTACCTCAATTTACTAAAAAAACCTTTTCCATAAGATTTATAGCCTAAAAAACACCAAAAGAAAATCCAATTTCAAATCTTTGGAATTTGTGGGTCAAAAGTGAGATATTTTTTATTACTATGATGTTTATTTTTGGTTTATTGGTATATATGAGGTTTTCAAAACTTTTAAAAATATAATGTAACATTTGAATTATTTTTGTACTCAATGTGAGGTTTATAAGTTTGTATCTAAATATAACTACAAATATATAATAATTTTTTGTATTAATACGTAAATTTAATAAAAAAATATAAAGAATATTACTCTCATTAGATTTTTGGATTTGATTAACTTTATTTACATTGTGTATATGTTATTAATAATTAAAAAAATCTAAATAAATATTATCTTATAATAACTTCATATTAATAAAAAATATTTTGAGTTTTAATCTTTTTTAAATTTTGTTTATATCATATTTGAGTTCAAATGTTAAATTAAAACCGACAGACTTAAATATAAGGGATACTCATCAACCATAAAATGTACATTTACTTATACTTACCTATGTTTCTGGGTACCATTGAATGGGGGTATTCAATCCAGTCCCCACCTATAGAATAACATATCATCATATCATATATATAATGGTATAAATTTATGACATTTAAAAAAATGTGAATACAAGTTATTATCTGTTCAAAGACGTTTAATTTTTCGACAATAAACATTCATATCTTTACATATGTGATTCTCGAAACCAAAACCTAAAATAAAAACAACAAATTTCTTAATTAATAAGTTCGTTCAGTTGGTGTATTTTTACCTTTCTTTGATGCAATGTGACACTGCAACAAGATTATTAATAAAGCAATGATATTGATAAATTATGCTACAAATTTAGCCAAAAATAAAAGATAATTGATCAATTGCTAATTTTATTTAGCTCAAGGTTGTCGGTGATTGCAAATGTTCCACATTTTTAGTAAGAATTGAATGAATGGAGAGATCCGGCGTCATTCTATACACCTACTAATAGGATAGCCTCAAAAGGGCTATATATATATATATATATTTAATAGTTTCGATAATTATAAGATAATATTTGTTCATAATTTTTTATAATAATTGATAATACACACATTTTATAATAATTGTTTGAACTCAAAACCTCTAAGAAGAATAATTAGTTGTTTAAGCAATGAGGTCATTGAATGAGTTCCTAGGCATATATTGATATGAAAAAAGTATGTTATAACAAGATATCAGTTATAATTTCCAAGTATATTTTATATTATATATCTCGTCGTGTCTTCATATTAGGAAACAATAATAATAAAAGTAAATTTAATTTTTTTTCGATTGATATTTTTATCAGTATATTATATAAAATAATATAAAATTAAACATGTTTAAATATTTAATTTCCTTCAATTTATAAATAAATAAATTTAAGTAATATAAATATTCTATAAAAATGGAAGTTCAAGAAAAAATATTTTTAAAATATTTAATATAATATCTATATTTTGATAAAATACCAAGGTGGTATCTCAGTTTGGAAAATATTCAATATAATACATATACTTTTAAAATTTTAATGTGAAAAATCCAGTATAATATTTAAACTATCATTTAATGTGTTATTATAATACTTGGAATTAACAATGAAGATAAGTGTAAATTCAATTAATGAAAATTTATTAATTTAAAAAATCATATTGTTATTGGTTGACTAAACCCATATTAATAGTGTTGACCTCAAATATCATTATAATTAGGGATGTTAAAAAATACTTGATTCGATTGACCTGACTCATGACCCGTAAACTTGAACCCTAAAAAATTATCGCAACACAAGAATGCAAATGAATCAAATAAATGAATAAATTAATGCAACACAATAATGCAAATGCACAAGGTGCTAATTCCAAAAGTGATCACCATAGAATAACCTTCATTAGCCCATAAGTTCACTTTACAATAGATAGTCAAATTTCACTAGCTTCATTTTCTTCGTTTACTTGATCTAGGCTTTTCTCATGATTTGATGTTGTCTCTATAGTCGTTGTTGGACTAATCAAGATATTGGACTGCATATCTTCATTTTAATTCACCCAATGTGATTGTTGGATCTCTAGACCTCCATTTTTGTGGGTTTCTCCAAGAGAAAAGTGGTATTCATATCTCGTGAAGGATCTTCTCATTTTTAACTCATCTAGCACCTAACTCTTTGGTACCATATCGATCTTTATTCCTTTGATGAGAGTCTTCGATCAACTTTGAGCTCTTCTTTCATCGATCAACTTCGTTTCTAGATCTTCGCCCTTACGGACTTGACTACCTAATTATGGAACCCTTATGTCGATACGAAAACCTTCTAATTTGGTCATTCACTTAACACCTTTAATCATGATATGGAGATGCAAATACGACGAAAAAAGTAAATAAAATAAAATAAGACAAAAAAGGAATTGTTAGTTCCAATCAATCAAAAGGAGATGCAATTAGGTTTTCTACCCATGTACCTTGGTTCGACAAACAAATCTTAACCGTATTCTTTTTCAGTTCACATGTTTTGTACGGAAATGTAAAACCTAACTGCATACTTTTCTAGTTCTCATACATTTATTTGGAAAGTAAAATTACCCTATGAAAATGAAAAGATGCGTAAAAAGATTTTCCTTGTGCGGGACCTCTAAGGTTACGTTACGCTCTACCTAGGTTTGAGTCTTGGTCGACTCTAGAGTAAAAGGTACTCGAATTGTCTTTTTTGGTGCCCCTTGGGCTGTCAGACTCTCAATCCTGGCCTATTACAGGCTTTCAGATCGAGTACAATTCGAGGGGACACACCTCCCTATGTCCATATGGAGGAGAAAATTATCACGAGGACCATAAGGCGTGAGCCCTAAGTGTGATCTACTATCCCATACGGAGGTGAAAACCATCACGAGGGAGTAACTTCTCACTCCTACTTAAATGGGACAGAGCGGAGTTTTAGCTCAATGTCATGATGATGAAAATGCACAGTGTGTGAGGAAAAGCGAAAACACATAATCAGACAACACAATTTCAATTCTCAATTCCCCTTAAAACATATTTAATATGAAAAATTAGCAAACAAATTAGTCCAACTATTAGTGGTTAATAAACTATAACCCAAATTTATTTTAATCACACAAAGGATCAAAAATTAAATTAGGATAGATTTGTAATTTTCATTACAAAGACAACTAACTAATTGGCTAATGGTGACTCTCTAAATGTCCCAGCGGAGTCACCAAGTTTCGAAACGAATCTAAAAAATTAGGTGATTTAAAGGCTCACCTCGACTAATTGGGTTTCCTTTTAAAAATGAAAACAAGTAGTTTGAGGAGTCGCCACCAATCTTTGATTAGGGTGTGATTGGGCACCCAAAATGTTTTGTCATTTTAATAAAATTTAATTTTAAAATTATTAAAACCACATTTTAAGGTCTTCTTACCAAAAATTAATTTCGGGAGTCAATTACGCTGGGGAATGGTTAGCACCCCCATAGCGCCCTAAATCGGTACCTAGTCGATTAATTAGTTGTCTTTACAATGAAACTTATAAAATTCAAATTTAATTTAATTTGAGATCCCTTTTTAAGCACATAAAAAAATTCATTGAATTTAGGGATGGAAAATCAATTTAATTATTTCCTATCGCGAGAAAATGCCTCTTATGCCTAAAGCAGCCAGTTCTCTTTCCAATCGAAACAAGGAAATCACCATTCCATTTGAAAATTCGTTATTATCCATATTGAAATGCATGAATGAAATAAATTAATTTTTTATTACCAATCCTTTTAGAAAGAATAAGGATGTTCGATTATTAAAAGACATCGAGATGCGTTCTAACGATCCTTTCTCAGTGAATTTAAATAGATGAACATTTTCTTTTCTCTCGTTCTCTAAATTTTAGGTGAGATCATTTTTAGGGTTTCACTTAACGGGATACCCCTTCATTTTAAAATTATTGGAAATGACTTTCTCATACCTTAAGACAGCCAATTCACAACGATCCTAAAACGAAAGAGTATTACTCTTTGTCCAATTATTTAATCGAATGAAGTTATGCTCATGAGGGTATCATACATTTCAAATCAAATAACGTCATGGGACTAAAAGCATATTAACACGTATATAAAGAAATCATCACATAAAATTTATATGTACATGTATGTTTAAAACTATAATATATATTGTGTACACAAGCTATAATATATACAATTAATATTCATAAACTAGCGTTTAATATGAATGTAATAAATACAAGCTAAATATATAGTTTATAATATAAAACATAAGCACGAAACATACTTAATATTCACACACAAATATACTATAAGATAATATACATTAACAAGCGTATTATATATGCATAATAGACAATTATAGAAAGCAAATAATATTGATAGATGAATGATACATGCACAAAATTAATGGTCTAGAATGAAATGTGGAAATGTGGCCAGTCAAAATACAATTAATCAAGACTATGGGTTTACCTTAATAGAACCGTTCAGCGCGTTGTTTCGCACCTCTAAATGATTCATTGATAACTGATTCAGCAAAACAGTGCTGAACGATTCAGACAGTCATTCTGAATGATTCAGAGCTATTATCAAATAGAATGTCACATTTAGAGGTAATTCATACAGAGCCTCTGAATCATTCAACGCTTAATCATTCTGAAGTAAACAGACACCCCCTAAACCTACTTAGTGAATAAGAGAACAAATAATAAAGATAAAAAGGTTAGTGGTACAACAACCAGCAAAACAAAATTTCATGGTATCAAACAAATATCAAAAAATATGCCTTGGAAATGCACTTAATCCATAAATACTAGAGAGGACTAAATGAATGTATTTAAATAAAGAATCAAATGCAAAAATATACGAAACAGAAGCAAATCAACACTAGTGGCTAAAATGTAAAGAGGGAAAAAATAAAAGGACAAACATAAAAATAGAGCAAAAAGTAAGGTGCAAAAATTAAATGACTGAAATGTAATTGTTGAAAAGTAAATGTTGGAATCTAAAAGACTAAAAATAAGGACATTAATTAAGGGACTGGAACATAATAACATAAATTAAAGGACATAAATGTAAATAACAAAAATTAGAGAATCGAATAAATTAAAGGTTAGCGATCATTTTTTAATTCTTACCCAGCCATAAATAACACAAATCATACCTCGGACGAATTATCGTGAGTCATAAATTAGTTTGAATATTTCTTAAAGTTAGTAATTAGAAATTAGTGGGTTAGTGGTTAAAAGTTAGAAATTAGTAATTTAGTTAGAATTTTACTGGGGTAATAATAATACTGATCGTACCTTAGGCCTGGTCACCACAAGATCGTATTAATGTTCGAATAACAATAATATTAAAATAGGGATTGAAATGTAAAATGAAATAAAACAACAAGTTAAACAACAAGTTGAAATGTAACTATAATATAAAACCCATATTTTTTTTGATTTAGTTTAGAACCCTAACTCCCCAAAATAAAACTCATCTTTCTCAACTCACCGCTTCTCCATTCACAACCAATACCCAAGGTAACGCTGTTGGTCAATGTAAATCTGTGGCCTCCTTTCGCTCCGACTATTGACTGAGACGACCAAACACCACCAAACAGCTTCCAAACGAAATTGAAACTGTAACCCCCTCAGACCGATGCAGGTAACCCAATCCGATCTAGAGTGTCACATTAGGGCCACCGGAGTGACCCATTGTAAAAATAGCGGAAAATTTAAAACTTTTATTAAAAAATGTAACTTATAAAATCATTTATCAATATTCAGAAATAAAATAGATTTTCTGTCTCGTATTTAAAATAAAATACAATTACATGCTCCCTAATCACATGTACCATACTCTGCAACAACGTCGGAAGAACTCCTTTACTGAAGTCGATAGATACACTAGTTTAATTCTTCTAACCTGCAATGGTGAGTAATAGAGTGAGCTTCGAAAAAGCTCAGTAATACAGAACTACCATATGATGCTGAAGAATGTGCAGATACCGATAAACATATATTTCCTTATTAGTTCAGACATCTACAGATCTTTATACTGAGCAGAGATCTTACAGATATTTCAGGTAGTAATAGATAATAAGCGTTTAGTTCAGGGAAATATATTTTGAATGTTTAGGTTCAGGAGATCAGAATAGGTTATCTAGTGTGTTCCCATAAAACCAGTGAAAAAATACATATATTTTAAAACAGTAGCAGTTTAAAACATATTTACCCTGTACACAAAGCAGAGGAGCATGCAAAAACGATAAAGTCTTATACTTGTACATAGAAAAAGAGCATGGGGAAACTGTAAGGCTTACCCTTGCACACAGCAAAGGAACCTGGGGGAATTGTAAGGCTTACCCTTGCACACAGGAAAGGGACCTGGGGGAACAGTAAGGCTTACCCTTGCACACAGCAAGGGGACCTGGGGGAACTGTAAGGTTTACCCTTGCACACAACAAAGGGACCTGGGGGAACTGTAAGGCTTACCCTTGCACACAGCAAAGGGACATGGGGGAACTGTAACGGTAATTAATCCATATTTAGAAATCATGTACAAAAATACCGTAACCAGAAACCATATCAAAATATGTGGTAAATCAGATATCAAATAAATTGTATTCAAACATCGGGTATTGTCTCATAAAATATTCAGTATGTATTATCAAGATCATATTTTCCAATGAGAATAGGAAACCCGATAACATGTTTCAAGTAAACATAGTTCATAAACCAGATTCCAGATTCCATAATCAGGAATAATTCATATTTTTTGGTAAAACCCGTAATCAAAAACATATAACATGTGTCATGGTTCATAAACCAGTAAATCAATAGTTTCGGTGAAACTCATTTAAAAACATATAAAATCGTCATGTGGTACATGTGGAACACACTAGGATATCCAAGTATTTCTTAGAGACAATTAGTAGTTATCAGAATGAATAACATAAAAATGATGTAATTTGATCAGATTTTAAAAATGAGGTCCTATTGAAGGGAATCGATTGCTAAAAAATCTAATCCGACATTTAAGGTTGATACTTTAGAATTCCGATATGATTCATGTGCATCAGAAAAATGTTCAGAAATCTTTATACAAAATATGTCGTTTGATATGATTATCGAACAACTCTTAGATGAATAGTTCCTAGAACTAATGCTTATCGATTGGTCAATTCATTGTTCTTCCAGGATATTTACTCTTTAATACATAATTTCTAGTCCTTATATCATCTTCAGAATTATCGCTAAATAAATCTTCCAATGTCTTTATTTCATGTTCACGGTTTCACTATATCATGAAATGCTGACGTGCTTGATTTGTAATTCATGATCCATAAGAACATTACATCATGCATGTTCATTAACATTTCCAGATCCATCCAAATCACTTATTTAATCCTAATTCATTGAGGTTACTTAATTTATTTAGCATTCAAGTCCATTCCAGTTACTTCAGGATTTTCCAGAGTAATTCAAATGTTTATGAATTTCAGATACGTGTTGTACTTCTGTTCCACTCAATTTGGTATTCGTGGTTGATTTGTCGAACAAACGTCCAATTCTTAGTACTGAATGTGATCTAGAGTTTAGTTGAATACTTCTAAAATTTATCATAGATCCAAACTTGAGAAGACGAACACACATTCCAGTAATATCTATGCCATTCAGGTATTGATATAGCTTTAGGGTTGATTGGCTCACTTAAGCTGTGTTCCATAACTTTTAAAGGTAGTCCCCACACTTATGCTTATTTGGATTCCTTAATTAATCCAAGACATTTACTTAGTATAGGCTATAAGGGTATTTTGGTAATTTTTGTGTTCAGTTTTATTCCATTCATTTCAAGCTCGATGATATCCAATTATTCCTGAGCTTGGTATTCTTGGATCATTTCCATTACACGAGTTTTTTGGTCATTCTACAGATTCATGTATTCTAATCATTTTCTTCCGTCGATCTTACTATTAAATTCAATCTTATAATTTATTTCAGTTCTTTCGAACAATTCTGACAGCAATACCCCCGATAAATTATTCTTCAGGTATTACCCATTACTCGAATATTTTCGGTCAAGTATCTTCAGATTTTACAACAATATCTTAAATTTTTTTGCACTAAGTCAGAATCTTAACAAACAATTTCGTACTTAATCAAGTTAAGTACAAATCTTCAAAGTACTTTCTCATTCAGGGTCAACTCGGACTATTTACCTCTCAAGGGTTTTTCGTAATTTCTTAACTAGATAATTTCGATATTAACTCTAACGAAATAAGATAATTAGAGATCCTATGATTAATTACTTTCTTGAACATTCTCTGATCTTGAATGATTCTCTTAACAGACTTATAGTATCCTTCACAAACCCTCATAGGATTAAAAACCGGTTATCCATAATTTCCAAGTAAAACTAACATTTCTTATGCACATCAATATTTATATCGGATCAATATGTCTTTTCAGAGTTATTAACTAACTTCCAGGGACAATTCTTGTCATCCTACAACATAAGGGTATTTTTGTAATTTTACCCTACCAAAATATTCTCATAATTTCCCATCCAAGTACCTTTAACATTTAACCTTTGATGATATAAAATATAAGTTACAAATCCATGGCTGATTTCTTTATCACTAATCACAAACTTGTAATTTAATTCTAACAATTCCTAAATCTCTTATATTAGTCATTCGATCCGTATTCAATTACAAAATTTCCACCACATTCATATCGAGTGTATAAATTATTCAACTTCACAAAAGTGACCAACATTATCTTATTCATGCATTTACCAATATCAACATATTCCATAAAGCATAAAGAGGTAGTAAAGTATTACCTCAATTTTCGTGCAATACTAATCGACCATATAAATTCCATTCGAACGCCATCGATCTTGAAATTATCTTCAAATAATTCCTCAGATACATATCAACATAAATTATATAAAAAACGGAGCTTAATTACGATAAACAGATCGGGTGATAAATCAGTCAAAAACAACTTATCGGGTTCGGGTTTGGCGAAACGGACCCCAAAAACGGATTCGAGACGTCGAAAACCTAAAATATGACTTTTCAAAAATTTGGAATTTTCGGTCAAAATCAAAGTCAATGGGTTTGACTGGAAATTTTGAGGCCTTTGGGTCCGAATTTCAAAAAACGGACTGCAGAATCGGATTTGGAACGTCGAAAAACGTTAGGATATGTATACTCGGTTAAAGTCAAAGGTTGTTTAATTCTCGGTCAACATCGGTCAAAAGTTAAGGTCAACTGTGGTCAACGCCGGTCAACGGTCAATAGTCGACTACTTTACACAAATATCACCCTAACAGAAATTAATTACCAAATTAGCCATATTATGCAAATATTTACCAAACTAACACCTGAATTTTACACAAACAACACCCAAACAGAAATTAATTACTAAATTATCACCCAGACGATGCCCACTCTCGGGGGTGGCGCGTGTGACATGTGAACAGTGCTACGGTGTCGGAAACTTCCCGGAAAAATTCTTAAAAATTATTTTAAGCGATTTTGAGGCACTTACAAAGCTCGGTTCAGAATTTTGAACGGCGGAGAGCTCGATTCCAAAACGTCGAAAACTTTGACGGCTTTACCTCCTCACGTGCCGCCGCCGACGGAGACAAGGAGGACACCGACAGACTCGGAATGACACAAGGAACATGATGGTGCGGGAGGTGTCGTAAACGGATGACCGGATCGTTGTGAATCGACGAAAAACCAATTGAAATCGAGTTATTACCGACGATACTTTCAACTGAAATTAACGACGAACGACGACGATTCACGATGAAAGGTTTGAGGGGTTTTGTTCCTCGATCGACAATGAACACGATGGTGGTTTCGGTTCGTCGATCGAAGGTCGGACGACGAGTAGATCGGAATTGAAATGAGGGTTGTTGGAGAGGAAAAATTGGGAAAAAAATCTGGAAAATCATACGGGGAGGGGGATTTATAATTCAACTCATATTAAAAATAGGTAAACCATGAGTTTAGTCACTGAACTTCCTGCATTTCTTAAAATGGTCTACCAACTTCACGATTTTACAATTTAATCCCCAATTTCTTCCAAAAATACCAATTAAATTCACCACTTAATAATTCTTAAAATTTAGCCCCTAAATTGGGGTGTTACAATTCTCCCCTCCTTAAAAGAATTTCGTCCTCAAAATTCATTCATGCCACATAATTGCAGAAATGAAACGTCCATCAGTTCTTTCATATCTTCAAGTAGCTTTTATAAAATTCAGATTAGGGATGGCAACTCAACCCGAATCCGACGGGTTCCGACCCGACCCGACCCGATCGGGTCGGATTTTTTAAAAAAAAATTCGGGTTCGGGTCGGTCGGGTCGGGTTTTTTTTAAATGTACTGTTCGGGTCGGTCGGGTCGGGTTTAGGGTGAAAAAAATCCGACCCGACCCGACCCGAAAAATATATATAATTTTATCCTATATTTAGGGATAATTACAATAATGTCCCTCCATATATAATTTTTTTTCAATTAAGTCACTGTTTTCATTGAATAAAATTTTTTTTATTATTATTTCGGGTCGGGTCGGGTGAAACCTTAATTTCGTCGGGTTGGGTCGGGTCACTGGTGAAAAACCCTTTCTTCTCGGGTCGGGTCGGGTGGCCCAAAAACCCGACCCGACCCGACCCATTGCCATCCCTAATACAGATCCTCCACTAATCCTTAACCAGTTGAGCATACATTCTTATCAGAACACTCCCTCATTCCAATAAAATAATCATAACAAATTTATCCTTGTGGAATCAATTCAACCTTAGTTACGAGAATAGGCTCATAATGAAGTAGCATATCCCAATTTTGTTTCCGGAGTCGAGTCAGAATTTCTCAGATGAATAACTCTCACATGGCTCGTGAGGTACTTTACAGAATTCAACTAAACGTTACTGGTATTCCCTTATGCAAAGGTAGAGTCTTAACGAATAAAGCTTAGGTTTGCTCGTTGCAGATAGGGACTCAACCTTGGAGTTCCGGCTCAGAGAGTACGACTGTAGTCTAGGGGAATGTACTGATCAGACATTTTTTTTGAAATTTGACCGGTCGGTCTAACTTAAAAATTTTGACTCAAACCATAGGTCTGATACCACTAAATGTAACCCCCTCAGACCGATGCGGGTAACCCGATCTGATCTGGAGTGTCATATTAGGGCCACTGGAGCGACCCATTGTAAAAATAACGAAAAATTTAAAACTTTTATTAAAAAATGTAACTTATAAAATCATTTATCAATATTCAAAAATAAAATAGATTTTATGTCTCGTATTTAAAATAAAATACAATTACATGCTCCCTAATCACATGTACCATACTCAGCAACAACATCGAAAGAACTCCTTTACTGAAGTCGATAGATACACTGGTTTAATTCTTCTAACCTGCAATGGCGAGTAATAGAGTGAGCTTCGAAAAAGCTCAGTAATACAGAACTACCAGATGATGCTGAAGAACGTGCATATACCGATAAACATATATTTCCTTATTAGTTCAGACATCTACAGATCTTTATACTGAGCAGAGATCTTACGGATATTTCAGGTAGTAACAGATAATAAGCGTTTAGTCCAGGGCAATATATTTTGAATGTTTAGGTTCAGGAGATCATAATAGGTTATCTACCCATTGTAAAAATAGAGGAAAATTTAAAACTTTTATTAAAAATGTAACTTATAAAATCATTTATCAATATTCAAAAATAAAATAGATTTTATGTCTCGTATTTAAAATAAAATACAATTACATGCTCCCTAATCACATGTACCATACTCTGCAACAACGTCGAAAGAACTCCTTTACTGAAGTCGATAGATACACTGGTTTAATTCTTCTAACCTGCAATGGCGAGTAATAGAGTGAGCTTCGAAAAAGCTCAGTAATACAGAACTACCAAATGATGCTGAAGAACGTGCAGACACCGATAAACATATATTTCCTTATTAGTTCAGACATTTACAGATCTTTATACTGAGCAGAGATCTTACGGATATTTCAGGTAGTAACAGATAATAAGCGTTTAGTCCAGGGCAATATATTTTGAATGTTTAGGTTCAGGAGATCATAATAGGTTATCTAGTGTGTTCCCGTAAAACTAGTGAAAATATACATATCTTTTAAAACAGTAGCAGTTTAAAACATATTTACCCTATGCACAAAGCAGAAGAGCATGCAAAAACGATAAAGTCTTATACTTGCACATAGAAAAAGAGCCTGGGGAAACTGTAAGGCTTACCCTTGCACACAGTAAAGGAACCTGGGAAACTGTAAGGCTTACCCTTGCACACAACAAAGGAACCTGGGGGAACTGTAAGGCTTACCCTTGCACACAGCAAAGGGACCTGAGGGAACTGTAAGGCTTACCCTTGCACACAGCAAAGGGACCTGGGGGAACTGTAAGGCTTACCCTTGCACACAGCAAAGGGACATGGGGGAACTGTAACGGTAATTAATCCATATTTAGAAATCATGTACAAAAATACCGTAACCAGAAACCATATCAAAATATGTGGTAAATCAGATATCAAAATAAATTGCATTCAGAACATCGGGTATTGTCTCATAAAAATATTCAGTATGTGATTTATCAAGATCATATTTTCCAATGAGAATAGGAAACCCAATAACATGTTTCAAGTAAACATAGTTCATAAAACCAGTAGATTCCATGATGTCATAAATCAGGAATAATTCATATTTTTCGGTAAAACCCGTAATCGGAAAACATATAACATGTTGTCATGGTTCATAAACCAGTAAATCAATAGTTTCGGTGAAACTCATTTAAAAACATATAAAATCGTCATGTGGTACATGTGGAACACACTAGGATATCCAAGTATTTCTCAGAGACAATTAGTAGTTATCAGAATGAATAACATGAAACTGATGTAATTTGATCAGATTCTAAAAATGAGGTCATATTGAAGGGAATCGATTGATAACCAATCTAATTCAACATTTAAGGTTGATACTTTAGAATTACGATATGATTCATGTGCATCAGGAAAGTGTTCAGAAATCTTTATACAAAATATGTCGTTTGATCTGATTATCGAACAACTCTTAGATGAATAGTTCCTAGAACTAATGCTTATCGATTGGTCAATTCATTGTTCTTCCAGGATATTTACTCTTTAATACCATAATTTCTAGTCCATATATCATCTTCGGAATCATCGCTAAATAAATCTTCCAATGTCTTTATTTCATGTTCACGCTTTCACTATATCATGAAATGCTGACGTGCTTGATTTGTAATTCATGATCCATAAGAACATTACATCATGCATGTTCATTAACATTTCCAGATTCATCCAAATCACTTATTTAATCCTCATTCATTGAGGTTACTTAATTTATTTAGCATTCAAGTTCATTCCAGTTACTTCAGGATTTTCCAGAGATATTCAAAAGTTCCTAAATTTCAGATACGTGTTGTACTTTCGTTCTACTCAATTTGGTCTTCATGGTTGATTTGTCGAACAAACGTCCAATTCTTAGTACTGAATGCGATCTAGAGTTGAGCTGAATACTTCCAAAATTTATCATAGAGCCAAACTTGAGAAGACGAACATGCATTCAAATAATATCTATGCCATTCAAGTATTGACATAGCTTTAGGGTTGATTGGCTCACTTAAGCTGTGTTCCATAACTTTTAAAGGTAGTCTCACACTTATGCTTATTTGGATTCCTTAATTAATCCAAGACATTTACTTAGTATAGGCTATAAGGGTATTTTGGTAATTTTGGTGTTCAGTTTTATTCCATTCATTTTAGAGCTCGATGATATCCAATCATTCCTGAGCTTGGTGGTATTCTTGGATCATTTCCATTACACGGGTATTTTGGTCATTCTACAGATTCAGTGTATTCTAATCATTTTCTTCCGTCCGATCTTACTATTAAATTCAATCTTATAATTTATTTAAGTTCTTTCGAACAATTCTGACAGCAGAATACCCCCGATAAATTATTCTTCAGGTATTTACTCATTACTCGAATATTTTCGGGTCAAGTGTCTTCTCAGATTTTACAAACAGAATATCTTAAAATTTTTTTGCACTAACTCAGAATCTTAACAAACAATTTCGTACTTAATCAAGTTAAGTACAAATCTTCAAAGTACTTTCTCATTCAGGGTCAACTCGGACTATTTTACCTCTCAAGGGCATTTTCGTAATTTCTTAACCAGATAATTTCGATATTAACTCTTAACGAAAATAATATAATTTAGAGATCCTATGATTAATTGCTTTCTTGAACATTCTCTGATCTTGAAATGATTCTCTTAACAGACTTATAGTATCCTTCACAAACCCTCATAGGATTAAAAACCGGTTATCCATAATTTCTAAGTAAAACTAATATTTCTTATACACATCAATATTTATATCGGATCAATATGTCTTTTCAGAGTTATTAACCAACTTCCAGGGACAATTCTTGTCATCCCACAACATAAGGATATTTTTGTAATTTTACCCTACTAGAATATTCTCATAATTTCCCATCCAAGTACCTTTAACATTTAACCTTTGATGATATAAAATATAAGTTAAAAAATCCATGGCTGATTTCTTTATCACTAATCACAAACTTGTAATTTAATTCTAACAATTCCTAAATCTCTTATATTAGTCATTCGATCCGTATTCGATTACAAAATTTCTACCATATTCATATTGAGTGTATAAATTATTCAACTTCACAAAAGTGACCAACATTATCTTATTCATGCATTTACCAATATCAACATATTCCATAAAGCATAAAGAGGTAGTAAAGTATTACCTCTATTTTTGTGCAATACTGATCGACCATATAAATTCCATTCGAATGCCATCGATCTTGAAATCATCATCCAATAATTCCTCAGAGACATATCAATATAAATTATATAAAAAACGGAGCTTAATTACGATAAACGGATCGAATCGGGTGATAAATCAGTAAAACACAACTTACCGGGTTCGAGTTTGGCGAAACGGACCTTAAAAACGGATTCGAGATGTCGAAAACATAAAATATGACTTTTCAAAAATTTGGAATTTTCGGTCAAAATCAAAGTCAATGGGTTTGACTGGAAATTTCGAGGCCTTTGGGTCCGAATTTCGAAAAACGGACTGCGGAATTGGATTTGGAACGTCAAAAAACGTCAGGATAGGTATACTCGGTCAAAGTTATGGTAAACTGTGGTCAACACCGGTTAACGATCAACGGTCAACGGTCGACCATTTTACACAAATATCACCCTAACATAAATTGATAACCAAATTAGCCACATTCTCCAAATATTTACCAAACTAACACCCGAATTTTACACAAACAGCACCCAAACAGAAATTAATTACTAAATTATCACCCAGACGATGCCCACTCTCGGGGGTGGCGCGTGTGGCGTGTGACAGTGCTAAGGTGTCGGAAAATTCCCGAAAAAATTCCTAAAAATTATTTTAAGCGATTTTGAGGCACTTACAAAGCTCGGTTCACAATTTTTAACGGCGGAGAGCTCGATTCCAAAACATCAAAAACTTTAACGGCTTCATCTCCTCATGCGCCACCGCCGAAAGAGACAAAGAGGACACCGGCAGACTCGAAATGACACAAGGAACACGATGGTGCAGGAGGTGTCGTAAACGGATGACCGGATCGTCGTGAATCGACGAAAAACCAACTGAAATTGAGTTATTACTGATGATACTTCGGCGACGATTCACGACGAAAGGTTTGAGGGGTTTTGTTCCTCGATCGAGAACGAACACGATGGTGATTTCGGTTCGTCGATCGGAGGTCGGACAACGAGTAGATCGAAGTTGAAAGGAGGGTTGTTGGAGAGGAAAAATTGGGAAGAAATCTGGAAAATCATACGGGGAGGGGGATTTATAATTCAACTCATAATAAAAATGGGTAAACCATGAGTTTAGTCACTGAACTTCCTGCACTTCTTAAAATGATCTGCCAACTTTACGATTTTACAATTTAATCCCCAATTTCTTCCAAAAATACCAATTAAATTCACTACTTAATAATTCTTAAAATTTAACCCCTAAATTGGGGTGTTACAGAAACACTCTCATTCTTCTTCATCTTCTCGGTCGAATCCCCAAGCCCATGGCCACCACACCTTAGCTGTAATTTGACGAGGTTCTCTCTCTCAAACATCAGCCATGGTGGTCGGTTCACTAAAATGAACACCAAAAATCAAAACATGCAAGCCCTTAAAACTCAAAGAAGATGTGACTCCCTAAGTTTCTATGCCCTAAAGTTTTGACTATGACGTCCTTCCTAACTCCAATGAGAAGGACAAATGACTAAGGTAACGAAAAAACTTTCTCCCTCTATCTATACTTTGCTTTGAAAATGTTGCTGAAATTAAAACCAAAAACTAAATGAAGAAAAAGCTCACTCGTTTTTTTGGTATTGCTTCTCTGTTTCGAATATAAGGAAAGAGCTTCTAAATTTGGTATTGCTTTTTTGTTCTCTTTCGAATCGGGGGAGATGAACTCCCATTACATTTATTTATTTTAGGTTTAAATAACCCCCTATTACAATCGAAGGAAAAATCAATAGAAAATTCATTCATTTCCCTTTTTGTTTTCTTTCACATACTGCTGATGAGGACGGAGAGGGGATCATTTGGCCAAAGGAAATGGTCCAAAAAATTCAATTTGGCGAAGTGCGGGCTCGGTTGGATGCTTGCGTGGTTGCTAACGAAGGCTGTTGCCGTGGGACGACTTGGTCATGGCAGTCGTGGCTGTTCACATGGGTTGTTCTGACAACGGTTTGGTGGTTGCTGATGGAGATTGTAACACCCCAACCTGTACCCGACCCGGATACAAATTCGAGGTGTCACATTGACTTTTCAAAACATTGACTTTTACAAAACAACTAAAATTCCAGTTCATATTGAAAACAAAACTAAATAATTTACATTAATTACAATAATACGATTTTACAAAATCGATCAGAGCAAATTTTGTTCAAATCTTTATTTACATGACAACTACTTCATTATAACTAAATACATACAATTTAATATTCTTTTCTGATATGATCTTCAGAAAGGAGAAGCTGACGTCACTTAACCCTCTTTGCTCCTTAACCTTCTTAGAATCTACGTATGAAACATTCACACGCTAAGTCGATGACTTAGTGAGACATATCACATATAATGGAAACTCTAAATACTTAACAATGCATGAACACTTCAAACTATGATATCACACAAAACCATTGAATATTCATATAATCAAATGTAGACATACCCATATCTCGTCATTATTATCATTAACCTCATTTTATATCATCATATTATACAAAATCATGTACTATTTCATGTACAAATACATACCTACACATATCTCATCAATATAATCATTCACCTTCTTATAATTATCAATATTATTATCCTTAATCCATCTTATCGTCTAATTTTATACTTAACAATTATACACATCATATCATACATTTCACACAGCAAAACAAATAATATCACACAAGGCTTCATATGTTATATCTTTTATTTGCCCATGGTACATTTGTGAGAATTGAAAATATGTGAGTACATTGAGGTTGTGCACATATACTATCACCATAGCTCGTATAAAATCCCACTAGGGGAACATAGAATTTGGCCCGAATGACTACATAGAACCCTTAACTCTTGGCATACGAACTATACCTCTAGTTCTCATATCACATAACATGGGCATTATTATTTATTCCTATCACATATTCACACAAATTATCACATAACTTATATCATTTCATATGTAGTCACATGGGTCATATCTCATAGCATATATCACATGATTCATGTAACATTTTCATGTTTTCATTTAGATTGTTGTCTTATAACACATATCACATAATTTCATATCACATAACATATAATGCTAGCAAGATGTATTAATACATACATGTAATCACATAACTTATATCATATAACTTATTCTTTATTCTCTTATCACCTTTCAACTAATATAATTTAAGCAGATACCCTTATACATATTTTAATATAACCCATATATCAATACAATATAGCTTATCTTACCAATTTTCATAATCATCTATATTATATAAAGTTTATACTAGTTTCATATATTCACTTAATTCATCTTCATATATTTTATTACCTAAATATGTATTCACATATGGTTTCCTATATAATTACCATACAACTAATATTATATGTTAGCATAATAACTTATGCCAGTATTTCCTAGCTTATATTTGATTCTTATTTTATTATCATATATATATCAATGCTAATTAACTTATCTCAGTCTTTTTTAATCACATAAGTCTATTATATTAGTTCACATAGGTCTAATTCATATAACTTATACCTTGTTATCATATTTCACCTAAATCATTATCATACAATATAATATATATACCATATGGTTCCTTAAACTTAGAACATTTCATAGAGTTCATGTTCACATGTCACATATTCATATAAGTACTTAAACCAATCACACCTAGCTACGTAAATTCCTATTACATGGTTTACATATTATTTTTATCTCTTCTCATAAACATATAGACACATAGATCCTCATTACCTAACTTATATTACATGTCAATATAATCATTGATATTTATATCACATAGCTTATACAACTTCCTCTTGTCATTACTTATGTCATTGTTATGTACATAGCTCATAATTATATAACTTATATTCCAGGTTCACATCATCATCAAATTTTCATTATATCATTTAACATAACTGATCACTCTGACATACATTCGCATAGCTCATGGAACAAACATAGTATCACATGTAAAACATACAATACCATATGACACATAAGAATCATATCAAGTACATGCTTGTATTCTTGGGTTCATGTACCCTAATATGGAAAATAGACTCATCGCAAGTATTTTTCCATAGAATATCATACACATAATATTAAGCACTCACCTGGCCTCACTAGTCCATTCAAACACGTACTACTCATGCACACTCTTAAAGCTTCGAATCGTCTTGAACTTGTCTTTGATCGATATCTACATGAATATACTACTTATATTAATATCAGAGTTCGAAATGCTTATAACCAATCAATATAACTTAAGCTAAAAGAAACACTTAATTTGACATTTCAAGCTTAATAGTATCAGTAATACTATAGTACCGATACTACCCTCTTATGGTATCGATGATCCCTAGGTACCGATACCATTTCGATATTATGTAATTATAACTAGACACTTGGTATCGATACCCCTTTAACCAGTACCGATACCGCTCTATAGGTATCGATACTTCCTAAAGATCTCATCAGATTATATCATATGGTATCGATACTGTTCATTCAGTATCGATACGCTAAGTTTAACTTATACTCTTTTAGCTTTGAAGTATTGATACTGGATGAACAGTACCAATTCCCCATGCCCAGAACTTACTTATTTTACCCGAAAATTTTCCAAAACTTACTTAACTTCCACTCTACTAACTTATTTCAATTCCTTGAACTCAAATATACTTACTCAAACTATCTTATATCACTTTAATACATCCAAACATTCAATATCTCATTATAACACTTGAAACTAAAAATCTTACCAATTTATCAACATGCTTCAAATTCATTTCTAACACTTTGAATCTCTTATTTCAACTCATGAAAAGTTAAATTAAACTTCAAAATCTATTTACTCTTTATTTTTCAACAATTCACTCAAAAACTTATTTTACTTAATCTCTCATAACTTGTCCATATTTTAGTTTCTAATTCTCTTTAAGCTTCCTTAATCTTTCTTATTGCTCCAAGAACCAAAAACCAACCTTAAAATAAAAGGAATAATCACTAAGAAACATATTCACCTTATGCAAGCACCCACGGTGAAGAGGAAGAAGAAAACTGAAGAAGGCTCTGGATAAGCTTTTCTCCCAATTCCCACGTGTTTTATATCACTTAAAGATGGAAGATAAAAATATTTCCTTTGAAAAGACCATAATAACCTTCCAATCATCCAACTTTGATATCAAGTCCTAAACAAAATTTCCAAAATAAATCCTTAAACTTTTCAAGTTATTCTAATTAAACCACTAAACTTTGAATTCTTACAATTTGGTCACTGGCCCTGTTTTGGGGATGTTACAAATATACCCCTTAAGAACACTATCAACATATATATTCTATTTTTCTCATGTTGCCTCCTTAATATAATCTTTCGTGTTACCGTTAATAAACTTGCCTTTCATTCCTTCAATTCTTCAACTACCTTTTTCCTTTATACATCCATATCATGTCACTTATCACGTAGACAGTAACCTCAATTCTTATTACTTAAGATCATGAGTCAATTGATTCATTCATCAATCTCTAATTGCCTTGCAACATAAACCAACCTTTACTCATTATTCAATCATTATCTGAATTACGATACACATAATCTTTTCATATAACCTTACATACTTGTCTAAAGAATATTCACCTTTTTATAATAAAGGGTGCTAACCTAATCCATTTTCTCATACAAATCCAAATTTAGTCTCCAACAAAATTCTGATACATAATTTATAACAACTTTTCTCTTTTCACTAAGAATGTAAAATTTTACCACCTTAATATAACCATTGTCATACTTGATCCTTTAAATTCCATCTTTTACTTTTCCTTATCTATTTATTCTTAAAAAAAATCAAGATCTCCTTGTAACATAGGTCGTATCTTTTCTTTCTTGTTCACATACTCTTTTCATATATCACTTATACTTTATCTGATTACCAATCTTTATCACTTATTTCAAACTTTTATAGTCAACTCTACCTGCCCAAAACCTTATTCTTGTAAAATCCTTATTCGAATTACAATACACATATTCTATTTATCATCTCAAACTTTTCTACTACATCTTTAACTTCCTTCAAATATACAAATCTTTATCTCCTTAACTACATCACATCATGGTCTAGATACACCACTATACTCAAATCCACACCATACTTGATTAACTCAATCTGATATTTCTTCAAATCTTTTAACTCTATACATTTACCATCACGTAACCTTGTTAGTCAACATTAAATCTTTCAGTCTAAAACGCAAGTCCTCATCAAATCGGAATAATTCAATAGCAATTTACTCAACTTATCAAACCCACACTCTTGCTCATACACATTACAATTCCCTTAGTTCGAACTCAAACATTCTAACTTCCTTTTTCTTATAAACTGATCACCGATGTACTCATTCTTGAATTCTTCCAAAAATAATAACCACATCACTTGATCTTTTAAAATTATCATGATAACATTTATGCACTATACTCTAATTTGCCAACATAACAAAGAAATTACTCTATTTCAGTGCAATAGAGACCCTATAACGTTATTCAGACGCGCTTTCAATCTCTTAAAAATAATCCTTGATCTTGTAAAGGCACTTCCTGAGGTGTTCGCTCTTCATCCTGCCTGACTAGGGCAGGTGAATTACTACCACCATCAGGTCTAGCACCTCTCTCTTACATCGAAACTCTCAAAAGCAACATCTAATATACCGTAACAATCAAACTCTATTAACATACAACATACTCCTTACACTATCAGATTAGAAACTTTTCACTTTGTGTTGGCATTTATACATTTGAAAGCTCATTTGACTTCGTTTTAGGCCTAGAATCGGGTAAACCTTAGCTCTGATACCATTAAATGTAACACCCCCAACCCGTACCCGACCCGGATACGAATCTGAGGTGTCACATTGACTTTTCAAAACATTTACTTTTACAAAACAACTAAAATTCCAGTTCATATTGAAAACAAAACTAAATAATTTACATTAATTACAATAATACGATTTTACAAAACCGATCAGAGCAAATCTTGTTCAAATATTTATTTGCATGCCAACTACTTCATTATAACCAAATACATACAATTTAATATTCTTTTCTGATCTGATCTTCGGAAATGAGAAACTAACCTGACTTAACCCTCTTTGCTCCTTAACCTTCTCAGAATCTACGTGTGAAACATTCACCGCTAAGTCGATGACTTAGTGAGACATATCACATATAATGGAAACTATAAATACTTAACAATGCATGAACACTTCAAACTATGATATCACACAAAACCATTGAATATTCATATAATCAAATGTAGACATATCCATATCTCGTCATTTTCATCATTAACCTCATTTCATATCATCATATCATACAACACCATGTACTATTTCATGTAGCAAATACATACCTACACATATCTCATCAATATAATCATTCACCTTCTTATAATTATCAATACTATTATCCTTAATCCATCTTATCATCTAATTTTGTACTTAACAATTATACACATCATATCATACATTTCACACATCAAAACACATAATATCATACAAGGCTTCTTATGTTATATCTTTTATTTGCCCATGGTACATTTGTGAGAACTGAAGATATGTGAGTACATTGAGGTTGTGCACATATGCTATTACCACAACTCAAATAAAACCCCACTAGGGGCACATAGAATTTGTCCCGAAGGACCACATAGAACCCTCGACTCTTGGCATGCCATCTATACCCCTAGCTCTCATATCACATAACATGAGCATTATCATTTATTATTATCACATATTCACACAAATTATTACATAACTTATATCATTTCACATGTAGTCACATGGGTCATATCTCATAGCATATATCACATGATTCATGTAACATTTTCATGTTTTCACTTAGATCATTGTCTTATAACACATATCATATAACATATAATGCTAGCAAGATGTATTAATGCATACAAGTAATCACATAACTTATATCATATAACTTATTCTTTATTCTCTTATGATCATATTTCAACTCATATAATTTAAGCAGATACTCGTATACATATTTTAATATAACCCATATATCAATACAATATAGCTTATCTTACCGATTTTCATAATCATCTATATTATATAAAGTTTATACTAGTTTCATATATTCATTTAATTCAGCTTCATATATTTTGTTACCTAAATATGTATTCACATATGGTTTCCTATATAATTACCATACAACTAATATTATATGTTAGTATAATAACTTATGTCAGTATTTCCTAGCTTATATCTAATTCTTATTTTATTATCATATATATATCAATGCTACTTAACTTATCTCAGTCTTTATTTAATCACATAAGTCCATTATATTAGTTCACATAGATCTAATTGATATAACTTTTACCTTGTTATCATATTTCACCTAAAGCATTATCATACAATATAATATATATACCATATGGTTTCCTTTAAACTTAGAACATTTCATAGAGTTCATGTTCACATGTCACATATTCACATAAGTACTTAAGTCAATAACACCTAGCTACGTAAATTCCTATTACATGGTTTACATATTATTCTTATTTCTTCTCATAGACATATAGACACATAGATCCTCATTACATAATTTATATTACATATCCATATAATCATTGATATTTATACCACAAAGCTTATATCACTTCCTCTTGTTATTACTTAAGTTATTATTATTTACATAACTCATAATCATATAACTTATATTCCATGTTCACATCATAATCAAAGTATTATTATATCATTGAACATAACTGATCACTTTGACATACATTCACATAGCTCATGGAACACACATAGTATCACATGTAACACATACAATAATATATGACACATAAGAATCATATCAAGTGCATGCTTGTATTCTTGGGTTCATGTAGCCTAATATGGAAAATAGGCTCATCGCAAGTCTTATTCCATAAAATATCATACACTTAATATTAATCACTCACCTGGCCTCACTAGTCCATTCAAGCACGTACTACTCTTGTACACTCTTAAAGCTTCGAATCGTCTTGAACTTGTCTTCGATCGATATCTACAAAAATATACTACTTATATGAATATCGGAGTTTGAATTGCTTATAACCAATCAATATAACTTAAGCTAAAAGAATCACTTAATTTGGCATTTCAAGCTTAATAGTATCAGTACTCATACTATAGTATCGATACTACCCTCTTATGGTATCGATGATCCCTAGGTACCGATACCATTTTGAAATTTTGTAATTATAACTTGATAATGGTATTGATACTACACACTTGGTATCGATACCCCTTTAACTAGTACCGATACCACTCTATAGGTATCGATACTTCCTATAGATCTTATCAGATTATATCATATGGTATCGATACTGTTCCTTCAGTATCGATACCCTAAGCTTAACTTATACTCCTTTAGCTTTGAAGTATTGATACTGGATGAACAATACCGATACCCCATGCCCAGAACTTACTTATTTTACCCAAAAAAATTTCAAAACTTACTTAACTTCCACTCTACTAACTTCTTTTTCAGTTCCTTGAACTCCAATATACTTGCTCAAATATCTTATATCACTTTAATACATCCAAACATTCAATATCTCATTAGAACACTTGAAACTAAAAATCTTACCAATTTATCAACATGTTCCAAATTCATTTCTAACTCTTTGAATCTCTTATTTCAATTCATGACAAGTCAAATTCAACTTCAAAATCAATTTACTCTTTCTTTTTCAACAATTCACTCAAAACGTTATTTTACTTATTCTCTCATAACTTGTCCATCTTTTAGTTTCTAATTCTCTTTAAGCTTCCTTAATCTTTCTTAATGCTCCAAGAACCAAAACCAACCTTAAAATAAAATGAATAATCACTAAGAAACATACTCACCTTATGCAAGAACCCACGGTGCAGAGGAAAAAGAAAACTGAAGAAGGCTCTGGATAAGTTTTTCTCCCAATTCCCATGTGTTTTATATCACTTAAAGAGGGAAGATAAAAATCTTTCCTTTGAAAAGACCATAATACCCTTCTAATCATCTAGCTTTGATATCAAGTCCTAAACAAATTTTTTAAAATAAATCCTTGAACTATTCAAGTTATTCTAATTAAACCACTAAACTTTTAATTCTTATAATTTGTTCATTGGTGCTATTTTGGGGATGTTACAGAGATGCTTCTGGCGACGCAAGAGCTAAAGATGGGAGCCCTAGGGGTTTTAATGTTAGCTTTGAGATATGTTAGCCAAAATAATAAGGGTAAAATATAATGAGTTATTTGTGTTGGGTAAATTCTACTAGGGTAATGAGTAAATGGGTATGCTAACTGTTTAGAGGACTTGAATTTTGATATTTGGGTACCAATAATAAATAATTTGTACTTTGAATCCTAAGATGAAAACATGGTCGACATTAAACCCAACTCTCATCATCATCATCATCATTAGGAGCATATACATTTTATTGATGAGGGACGAATATCAATGTAGCACCTCCATAGAATAAGGACCATGAAGGTATAGGGCTGACTATCCCACCGCTCACAGAAAACTATGAAAATTAAAAAAACACCGACATCGATGAGTGCGAAAACTGCACCGGAGGTGTCTGTGTATGTGGTAAACCTTCACCTGCCAAATAACCAATATATGAACCCCAAGCTGGATCTACAAGCATGGAAGTATAATATCTGCTAGGAGGAGTCATAAAACTCTACGGTGGTGGCGGCATTTGGTATGAAAGCGGTGGCATCTGACTCGGTTGCAGTGGCATATGAAAGGTTGTGGTTCCATTTAATACGACTTCGGTGCAAATCTGAAATGACTGCGAAATGTACATCGGTGTTGACGGTGGCTACTGTGATGGTTCTAGTGCTGCAGCTGAGAAAAAGCCAGAAGTGCATGCTTTTCATCCACGAGACAGGGGATGATGATGTTATGACGGCCTCATGTTTCCTCAGAAAGTAGGAGCAATTTCCCATTCGTGTTGAACCACTCATAATAATCATCTGCAACTGAGTAATGATCCACATAAATAGGCTCCGTACATGGAATACGCCCAAGTCGATCCTCCCATAACATTACCCACTCGACAATAACATAAAATATCAGAGGGATTATCACCATCCAAACATCTAATGGGCCTCTCAAGTGATGTGGAATGCAAATCCTTATTTCTTTAGTAGAATAAGGAACCCATTGAAACTAAAACAAATATAAATAATTCTTATCGAAATAATATTCTAATTATATAACGATAATTAAAAGTAGATAATAATATTTAAATACATACCTCTGTACCAACCTTCTGATCAATGAGTTTCCTAATTTCTTCTAATTCATCAGGTAAATTCCAATGATCTTTTCTTGCACTTGGCTACCTATTCAATGAAATAGTTTTCATTATATACTCAACAAAATTATTTAAATACGAAATCAGTATTGAAATTACCTCAATAATAGCATGAATACCAACGAGTTCTTCACCACCGGGCATAAAAAGGCATGCGATACCACGCCCAAGACTGGAGAAGAAAGAGACATCCGCCAATAGCATTTTTTCGGTAGTCAGTAACTCCGGATCTACGAGCATGATGAAAATCTGTGAGGTGACGCAACCACATACAATGAACTTGGTTGCACGAATTGTCGGGCATCCGGATCCCTCCTATGAACTGTAATATGTAAGACCATGTATATATTTTAACCTGCTCCTCGGAGGCGTCGCGACTCAAATGTTTAAAATTTGTATCCAACCAATTTAACGATATTCGACCACCACTCAAATTATGCTGGACACCTCCAAGATACTCTTCTCACAAGGAATTCCAGTCACCATTCGCTACCCCAGAAATCACATCCTCATCTACCGAAAGGCCCAAATGTATGGAAACATCCTCCATTGTAATTGTACACTCTCTACACGAAAAATGGAATGTGTGTGTCTCTGGTCTCCACCTTTCAAACAATGCAGAAATAAGGTTGGATTCAAGGTTACAGTGCCCTTCATATTTCACTACGTAACTGAATCTAACCTCGAATAAATAGTGATACATGCACCAGAGTTTGTGATACATGCTTCTTCAGACTAATGTTTTTACTCAAACCTATTAGAAGAACAAAGTCTCGAAGATTCAAAGCATATCTATTCGGTAAGCATAATGTGAATGAATCATTAAAGATTCTAATGTTGCTCCCTTTAATGTTTCATATTTGAGGTCGAATCTTTTTGAAGAAAGGGAGGATGAAACATGAATCATAAGGCTCACATCAAAGGAAGAGGTAATAACTCTTCCAAATGGTCCACTCATTCGAGCCTTGGAAAAGAAGACCAAAACAAAATCACACTTACGATGACTTTTTGAATGGGATCCTGATCTTATTTGGTCAACATGTCTTCTAGAGATACAACCGTATGTCTCTTATCTTTCCAACGGTTTTTGAATCGTATCAATCCAATATCAAGAACTCAAGATAAGTTCATGTTAGTGAAGATAGCGCATGCAAAAATTCCTATACGAGATTAATACGTGATTTTGTAAATAGTACGAATTTTCAATATTTATATTGATTATTTGTAATATAATTTAATATAGTATGATGCATTATATTTTAGAATTATATTTATTATTTTATTAGGAATTAAGGTTGAGTTAAAACATTATTTTTAGTTATTATTATTTTATTAGGAATTAGAGTTAAGACATGTTTAGTTTGTTATTATTTTATTTATTAGTTATTTAGTACATTTAGAACTCAACCCCTATATAAAGGAGGCTTCATTCAACTTTGAAAACATATTTGTTTGATTAATAATACAACGAGAGTTTGTTTTTGCAAGTGTTGATTGCCTTGTGCCTTCGAAGATTCTTCTCCTGGAGTTCTTTCAAGTTTTTGTGAGGGAGATTAATCTTCACACTCCAATTTGCCTTCTCATCGCGACTAGGAGGGTTTGTTAGAGCCATATTATCGAGTTGTCCTTTTCATTACGACTAGGAGGGTTCAATAGGACACTTAGAGCCATATTATCGAGTTTGCCTTTTCATTGCGATTAGGAGGGTTCAATAGGACATTTATCCATCTATTTTCCACAAATCCATCCTCACCGTCATCATCTTTACCGTTCACCTTCTACTATTCATTCCCTTTTGTTCTTCATCGAGTCTAGAGCTTTCTAGGTTTGATTCTTCAACAAGATCAACGTTCATTAATCCTCCACCGCTTCCCTATCAAATAAGGCCATACACGAGTAATCTCTAACTTAAGGTTACGAATGAATGTATCTAATATGCGGTCTCTTTCCTAATTTAATAAATATTATACAAATTAAAAGATAAAATAATACTAAAAACTTAAATAAATAAAACATTCACAATAATTAAAATTACAACAGAATTTAAAATTGTTACGGTATCGGCAAAATGTATCGAGATATGATTCTCATCTAAACGTAGCAAACCACCTTCCATTTTATGAATGCAAAAAGTAATAAAAAATTAGTATAATAAAATTGAATAAAATAATAAATTATTGATTACTTATAATACAATAAAAATATTTTACATTATTAATAGAAAGATTGATGCTCGGAAGAATGAGAGAATTTGAGATTTGAGTGTGATTTGGAGGTGGTGTTTGTGTGGTATTTATAAGAATAGCGGAGAGGGAGACGAACTCCTATAAATGTGGAAGGCTGACGGTTGTGGTGTTGAAGGAAAGGCGCAAATCATGATTCGTGCCTTCCGTACGTGTTAGAAACCCCATGAAGGCGCGGATCGTCATCCGCGCCTTTCCTTACATAGCGTCAGCTTGGACAGAAATCCGTGAAAGCACGAATGACGATCCACGCCTTTCCTTACATGACGTCAGCTCGGACATGACCCCTAAAAGACGCGGATGATTATCCACGCTTTATTACCACGGTGTTAGAAAGAGTGCTAGATTGGTAATATTAAAGGTGAAGGTGTCTGACAGATAATTATTAGTAGTACGAGTGATATTTTGGTAAAAAAACGCCCAAATGGCATATCAAGACAGACTTTGAAAGTAATGTACGTGTCGAGCATTGGGGGCAGGAAAAATCCAATAAGTGGAGTCATATTTTATTTTCGTTTTAATTTCAGAGTGTTTTAGTAAATACGTGTCAGATGATCCTTTACTTGCTTTTAATTATCAAATCATGATTAGATTCTATACCCCCAATTTCTTTTCTGTCATCACAATCATGATGGTGATGTATTGTTTGGTTAGTAATTGAGTTTATTTCAATACTGTTATTTATTTTATATAAAATTTATGGGTAAAGTACATAAATGGTATCTCGATTATAGAATATTATTTTATTGGGTATTATGACTATTAAAAGTTATAAAATGGTCTTTTAATTATAAAACGCTGTTTTATTGAGTCATCAGACTATTCAAAGTTACAAAATGGTCAATCGACTATTTATATATTCTAACTTGTCATTTTTTGTTAAAAATGATAATTGTTTGAGCTAGATGTTGACCTATTAATCAGGATATAATAAAATATATTTTGTGGATCGACTCTCCGTTTATATTATGCCGTCGAGTCAATGCTTAAAATATTATGTCGTTGAGTTAATACTTGAAAGTAACGACAGTGCCAATAGACATCATTAAAATATAATTTTTTCCATATCTCAAACAATAGGTTAATATCTAGACGGCCGTCAATTTTTTAACGAAAAAATGATGAATTCGAAACATATGATTGTCAGGTGACTATTTTATAATTTTTAATAACCAGATAATTCAATAAAATAATATCTTATAATAAATAAACTATTTTATAATTTTTAAAAATCATAAACTCACCGAATCATATTTAGATTCTATTTGACTTATTTATATACTGATTTTTCAGTAGCTGAATTTCGTTTATTAGTGTTATTTCGATTTACAAACTATACAAAAAGTTGGAATAATTTTATATCACAAATTAATTTTTTTTATAAACAAATTAATGCGGTATTAACTTTAAATCATTAAATCACATCGTCTAAATCACACTTATATTTATAAATAAGATGAAAGGTATTTAAATAATAAAAGTAATCATTAATTTACTTTTTAACTTTAAATTTTTGATGTAATACGAAAATTATCTCAAACTTTATATTTTTAAAATCAAAAGATAATATGTGTTTAAACATTTTTAAACTTATATATTTTTAAGTATTATAATAATAATTATATTAATTAAATATAAAATTTAATTAATTTTTATATTTTTAAATTTAATTCTTAAAAGAAATATATTTATATAAAGATATACAACAACAACAACAACAACAAAAAAACCCTATTCTCATATGCAATGAGGTAAGGGGAGGTAGGGTAGTTAGGGATGACAAAAAAACTCGAACTCGACGGGGAAAACTAAAAACCGAATTAAACGGGGACGGGAAAAAACCGTTTATGTTAAACGGGGATGGGGAAAAACCGTTTATGTTAAACGGGGACGGGTTTAGTAATCCCTGCCCCGATTACCCGCCCCGATAAATATTAAAAATAATTATTTTATATATATATATATATATATATATATATATAATATTAATAAATTTAATTTAAATTAAAAATATATATATAATATTTATATATTTAATTTAAATATATATACCCGGCCTGATACCCGTTTAAATAACCGTTTATGCTAAACGGGGATATTCGTTTCCCCGATTACCCGATGGGGATCCCTGTTTAAATCCCTGCGGTTTTTTAAGCGGGGACGAGTACGGGTTTTAACGGGGACAGGGAAGGGAGACCAATACCCGGCCCGAACCCGGCCCGTTGCCATCCCTAAGGGTAGTAGGCTGCCCCAGGTTGAGAGCGGCTTCCGTAGAAGACCTCCGTCAATCAGAAAATTAAAAATATAGATAAAATATCATGCGTGTATAAATAAATAAAAAAATAAATAAATAAATACATAATTAAAGGAATTTTACGTAAAAACGATGGATTTGCTATGTACACGTAATCCTGTATCTCTCAAAAGCATGGATAAAAATAAAATAAAAATTCATAATTAAAACATCTTGTATGAGAAAGATCAACCGGATTTTAAATATTAAAATAAGAAATATATGATTATGAAGTATACGCCATTTACCGATTTAAAATTAATTATTCTTTTTATAGAAACCACTTCTTTTATTAAAAATAAAAAAATATTTAAATTATAATAAAAATTTACAATCATAATTGTAAACTAAACACATAATAAAAATATTTTCGTAGAACCATTAATATAAGAAAACTAGTTACTTAAGACTACACAAAGAAAATATTAAAAATCAGACCAAATAAACTCGAACAAAAGGTCGATATGAACAGATTTGATCACATTGACAAACGAAACTATAACATGAGATCAAGCTATTGAGAGACAGTCGAAAAATTGCAAATCAAAGGGGAGTGGCGTGAAAAACTATCCATGAACATAAAAATTGTGTATCAAAATCTAATATGAGGGTCCAAAGCAGAGAAGATTAACATAATAACAAAAAAGTGTATTATTGATTAATTGTACAATGACAAAACGATCGCAAACATGTCATAAACATAAAGGAAAACGTACTATAAAGGCGTAATTACTAAAAGATTAATAATAGTAAAAGTAAAAAAAATAATGAATATCGGGATCAACATTCAACTGTAAAATTGATGCCGTCGTTGATTATAAAGATGAAAAAAAAGACTAACGAGGTTAAGGAAAAAGAGAAAAAAACTAGAAAAACTCTAAACAGAACCGTTAATGATTTTAATCTTCAAAATTAATTGTTAAAACAAAGCAACCTAGGTTTATTTAATGTAAGATTTGTAGCAATTATAGTATTTTATTATGTGTGAATTGGGACATAGGAACCCTAAGTCCATGGATCCCGTGATGCGCACGATGTGCTCGAGTCCGGTTTTCGTGTATATTCCCTTGACTTCCGTATATAAGAAATAGAATGAATTTCAATTTTATCAGAGGCTTGGGAATAAACAGAACAATACAAAATTTTATGTTAAGGGATAAACTCTTAAAATTTTAAAAGAAATAAAGTTTGTAAAATTTTAGAAGACTAAAATAAATTTTAAATAAAAATACATAAAATATATAATAATTTTAATTTTTTTTAAAACGACACCGTCCACCTCTTGCTCCGCCCAACATGAGAATAAAGGCATTAACAAGTGCAAACAATTACAAGAGTTAAGTTTGAGCATATTAAATAGTGTGAACCACCTTGTACGCAAGTTTGGGGTAGTTGGGAATTGGAAGTAATACTTTAGCAGTACTAGTGGGAACAAAATTGACCCCACAAGGGTTTCAAACCCATTTTTCTTTGAATCATTGATGAAGTTTACAGTCGTCTCAATTTTCTAATTGAAACTTCAACACCCACTTCCATGAGTGTGGTTTGAAAAGAATTTAGAGGTACACCCAACCATCATGAGTTTGGAAGCTGTCAATTCATGAGTTTCCCTTCCCAACATAATGAGGAGGTTGAATCCTATTTAGTAGTTCTTATTCATATTATTATAGTTTTACATAATAATGGGGGCCTACAATTGGATCTAAGTAACTGTATGAGTTGGAACGAACACAAAACGGTATATTAGAGGGTGAATTTTTAAAATTTTATAAGGGACGAATTTATAAAAGGGTAAATTATTCGTTTAATACTTAATTTATTAATTTTAGTTCGTTTTATTACCTAAACTATCAAAAATTTCAAAACTATAACGAATTTGTAGTTTTTGTTTCATTTTAGTACCTCACCGTTAAAAGTTTAACGACACTGTATTTTTTATGGGTAAATTATATTATTCATCATTCAACTATCTTTTCACTCCTATTTTGGTACTAAAATTTAAAAATTTTCAATTTAATTACTCATCTTTCAAATTGTTCATATTTTAATTACTCTAATTTATTTTATTAACAATTTCCGTGACATGACATTTTTTAATGTTTTATTAATATATTATTAAAAATAAAAAAATAAATTTGAAAGTTAGAGTGATTAAATTAGGAGTAATTTGAAAGTTAAGTAATTAAATTAAAAAAATTAACTTTAGTGATCAAAAAAAGAGTAAGAGAATAGTTGAGTGATGAATGATGCAATTTACCCATAAAAAGGTGTCACGTGCAAATCACCCGTTAAATTTTTAATGTCAAGGTATTAAAACAAAACAAAATCTAAACGTTACGTATGGTTTTAAAAAAAAATGAAAGTTTAGGTATTAAAACGAATTAAAACTGATAGTTTAGATACTAAACGTGTAATTTATCCTTTATAAAGTTATATGAAAAACAAAAATAAAATTCTCAATATAAAAATAAAAAATAATATATAATATATAATAATTTTAAATTTTTTAAGAGTTCTTCCATCTCGCTCCGTTCATTGGGTTTAGCATGATTCGAGTGTTTTACTTATAGAGCGTTATGTTATTATATGGAAGGTAGAGGATTAATGAAGTAGGTAGTAGGCTGAGATCCAAAGTTTAGCAGGCTTATATTGTTCAACCTAAACCCATTTTCCTTCTACTTCTGTTCAAGGCATAAAGGTCCACCCAAATCATTCAAATTATTTTAAACAGAGGTGACAAAAATGAGTTCAAGTCCAAAATTTAACTTAAATATGTGAATTCAAGAATGTCGAACCCATAAATGACTTTGGTGATTAATCGAGGTGGTGTTTTTCATTAAAGTCCCGAATTCGAACAATTACGTATGTAAGTGTTTGTATTACTAATAGCTAAAATAAATTATAAACATATATTATATTATAATCATTCTGACCTAAACTGTTAAAACAAATGCCGAACCAAAAATGTAAACTTAAAAGGTTTAAACTCCAAAAAAAGAAGGTTGAAATTGATCCAAACCTAAATATAATATTAAAAAGATAAATTAATTATATATTTTATTTTTTGAATTAATTTCTAGTTCAGCCGTAATGGGTGTTACCCGACCTAACTTAATAAAAATATTGTCCAAGGCGGTTGTAACAATAAATTTCGGATAGGTATATGGTACAATTTAAAAGTTTAATGTTAAAAATCGATAGATATTAGACATGACCGAAAATATTTTAAAGAAACATAACATTTAGTTACGCCTAATATAAAATGTTGTGCTTTATATGATATTTTTTATCGTGCTTAATTTCTGTCTTTTTTTAATCTTAAATTACATTATTGTTTTTAGACTTTTGCATAAATTTAGTCCATTTAAAAACAGAAATAGAATCATTCGACTAGTCATATAAAAGGTACTTTTTTTAACAAATATAAAAAGTAATTTGATTATGGTCGAAGTGAATATTAACATTATGAAGGTTTAAATATACGTCTATTATTTGAATTAGGTATATCATCTTAAATATGTACTTAAAGTTTTACTTCTAAATTAATATATGAATTAAATACATTCTCTCAAATTAATACTTTAAAAAAAATTAAAATTATATATTTGAGCATGTTCATGTGACTTCGATGGTAAATAAATTGTTATTATTCTTTGAGGTCCCGGGTTTGAGTACCAAGAATGTCAGGGGTACGAATGTTTAATGTCAAACTGTTGAGAGTTATCTTTAAATAAGTATTACCTTATACTTACCACATATTAATAAAAAAATTATATATTTTAATTTATGTGTAATTAACAAAATATGTATAAAACAACAAAATTGTGTAATATAATATTTTTGGATTTATTGGATCTAAGTTTAAATTTAGAAATTATGATTTCTTTTATAAAAAAGATTATATTAAAATTGATATTGTTTAGGAAGAATATTTGATCGGTTAACTAAGCAGTTTATCTTTATCCTTTCATATTCTATTAGGTCATGAGTTCCTAGACCTACTAGGAACATTCCCTTTCCTTTCCTCCCTCCCTTTTTCCTCTACCTCTAGGTAGAATTAAGATTATATATATCTAAGATTTGTAAATTATATATATATATAATTGACGTTGTTTTTTTTTCTCCCAAATAAGGTCAATTTTTCATTTTAAATTGTCGAATGTCAAATAATGAGTTTATAATAAGTTTCATCATTATTAGTTGGGTAACTTATAAATTTACTCATTGAGCTTTATTTCTCTCCTGATTTATTCATTATACTTTCATTTTTTTAATTTATTCACTAAATTTTATAGATTAAACTTTTTTTATCACTCTGCTTTTAACCTTGTAACGGCATTATGAAGTAACATGGTTAAACATTTTTAATGTTAAAATATATATCAGAAAAAAATGTTTCTTTTCCCCTTCATTTTCTCTTATTTCTTTCTTTTTTTCTTCTAATTTTCCTCCAATTTTCTCTTCATTTCTCCCTTCAACTTGAATAAACTCAGATTTTTGGCACAACGTCGATCATCATTATGATCATTACGAAAAGAAGAAAAAAAAGGGTAGAAAAAGAAAAAGAAATCAAAGACTAAGGGGCTATCGAAATACCCCATTACAATCTCACTATCCACCATCTCCAATAACTTTCAACCATAGTTCGAGACCCCTTTCTACCACCTACGAAACATCCATCTTAATCACCATCAAGCTTCATCATCTTCACATAAAACACACTTACCCAAATCACTACATCCATATCCACTGGTACATTACTTATACCTAAATAACCTCCAAAATTATTATTTCTCTTAACCAAAGTAATCACAGCTTCAAATGAAGATATTTGGAATTTATCTTCCCGTTATTCAGGTGTCAAAAATGATTTCAAAAACTCGTGAAGCATAGTGGGCGAGGAGGGCAACTTCCCAGCTCAAATTCCAATAGTGAAACGACAATGATTTGGATGATCCGTAAGTACTAGCTTTGAAATCTTGTATGTTACAGGTTGCCCATGTATATTACAAGAAACCCCAAAAAAGGGAAATGGTAAACCATGATCTTAGAAGTTTCCCCGTGGCATTAGCAATTTTCCCTCCCATGTAAACCGTAAACAAAAGGAAGGAAAAGAGGGAGAGTTGGGTGAATGAGTAAAGAACAATTGAACAAAGTAGTAATATGTTCTTACCGCATAAACTGGAGCAGAATCAGGGCCGGTACTGATTATTTTCTGGCCCGAATCGAAATAAAAAAAAGACCCCTAATTCATAAAAAATTAATAAAATTACATAATATAAAATTAAAAATAATAAAAATTGTCATTTCATCACACAGTAAAAGTAAAACGGTGGAGGTATAAAACAAATTAATCTATAAAGTTTTAGCGAGTAAATTGAAAAAATTGAAAGTACAATAAGTGAAATAGGAGTGAGTAAATTTGTAATTTACCCTTATTACTTTTGTCCATTTATCACATTAAATTTGATAATTACGTCATTATCTACACAATATCTAGTCTAAAGTTGCTTGACAAAATGGGCTAGTTTAATTGGTAAGTAGCTTGATCGCTTAAACAAGGTTTCAAGTTCAAATCCTTGTGTATGTAAAATTCCTATTGGGAGATTCATCCACCAAAGCCAAGTGTGCGACGCAGGTCGGTCCGAATCAGTCGAGGCAAAACCTTGGAACCGAAAATGCATAAAAAAAAATCTAAAGTTGCTCGATTGTTCAAAAAATTGCTTAATTTTTATTTGTTTACTTTTTTAAGTGGAAGTCGTGAAAAGAAAATATGTTTAACTTTTCTTTGATCATTATGCTACGCTATTGTTTTAAAATATTTTTATGAAACATATTTTTTTGATATTTATAACAAAGATAATATCAACAACATTTTTACACTGATAACAATGAAGACCATGATACAATTTATAAAATTTGATAAGTTGTCATGTACAATGAATACATATAGAATGGATCAAATGATGATGTAATTGCGCACATCAATAATATCATAAATGAAAAAAAGGCATATGACCTAAATAAAAGGGATCAAGAGACTTCCATTGCTTAAAAAATCTCACTACTTGCATTTGGAGCTAAGTAATATGACGCCTAAAAAAATTTAAAAAATATTAAAAGGTATCAAATAGCGAAAGAGATGTGAAGTGCCTTGAAAATAGTTTGTTCACATGTTGATTACTAAATGAATGCATCTTACAATTAATTAGTGAGGTGATATGACTCATGACATTCTAACTAATAAACAATGAGTTCATGCTATCAATTGATCCCCACCTCATAATTTATAGCTTATAAAAGTGCATTCGAAAAACATTAGAATTTTAACGATCCGTTTGTAGGAAAAAAGTGACTTTTGAAAACTATGATACATATTTTTAATGGGTAAAGATAGAGATTCCGTTCATAAAATTATTATTTTATGTTCTACTTTATGAAACCTTTATAACGATATATCATATGTTCAAAACAATTGAGTAATGAATGAGATGTTGATGCTCAAAGTAAGCTACTTGTGAATTATGTTGAGGAAAATGAAATGCTTATATCCTACATTTGTGAGATATTAAGTGTGAGATATATTTATATATATGAACCAACTTGATTATATTGAATAACTAAGTTAAGACTTTTCCTTGTGTGTATAGGGGTGTAAATCCAAACCTATTAAGGTTGGGGTGTACACTCACGACGTGGATAACTTGAATTCTGTTTGGAAATAAAATAAATGACAAAATTAAATTAAATTTAATGTCTCTTTAATTCAAAAAGTATTTAATGTAATTGATACATTGATTCACAAGACAAGAATATTAGGCATGATTGGTTCCTTGATTTCCAGATATTAACTGTTTTATTATTCAAACTTTCTAATAATTCTTACGATGTGAATATCTTATTTAAATCGTGTAAACCTATGAGGAAAAGATACACAAAAATATTTTCTCTATTTTTGAACCTATTTTTGGCGATACAAAGAGGTTACAGCTCTTTAGGAAAGATACACAAAGATATTAACAGTTCTTTGATCATTGTAGTCGTGTTACTATTGTGTTAATCTCATTGTTATATTCTGAGAGGCAGACGATCAACATTCCCCAACACTTTAGGAAAGGACGAATCTGTCTTCAGGAAACTATGTAAACTGGCCTCAATGGCTATGCCCATCTAATTTCATGTTTGCATATAAGTAAATAATTTCATTCTTTATTTTTAATTCTACATTAATTATGCTTTATACAACTTAGTAATAATGATGGTTTATTATTATTATTAATATTATTTTTGTTGTTGTTATTTTTAGGAGAAACTACATTAAATACCACTGAACTTTAAGCATTGCATTGTTTATACCATTGAACTTTTAATTTTGCCAATTATAGAACTGAACTTTGATTTTAGTTTCATTTATACCACTAAACGTTAAATCATTAAAGGCATGATGACGTGACTGACGACTGACGACATAGACACCTCACCAGAACGATGTTATTTTGACTTGGCTATTAATGATTTAATGGCTCAATGGTATAATTGAAACTAAAATCAAAGTTTAGTGTTATAATTGGCAAAATTGAAAGTTCAGTGGTATAAACGATACATCACCTAAAGTTTGGTGGTATTTGGTGTAGTTTACCCTTATTATTATTATTATTATTGTTATTATTATTCAATTTACTATTTTTTGTTTCTCAAACTTATATTGTGCTAACAATCTTAATACAATATTTTTTTTGCGATTATAATCCAAGACAAATATGACGCTGGAGCGAAATTGTGATCTATTTGTAAACAAAAATTTCGCATGTAATTTTGTTTCAAGATTTATTCCTGCCAACTCAATAGAATTTAACTGATTTCTTTTTCCGAACATAAATCAATTCGAATTTATCCGTTTCATAAACTTTAATTCCTGACTTTCAATAGATTTTAATCAACTTCTCTGAACAATTCTGTTTCAATTTTAATCAAGTTGTCTAACAAAATTTATTCGATTTTTTTATTCTGAACATAAATCGTTTGGAAGTAACAACTTTGTTATTTGATATTGCTTACTGACTTTGTTTCAGAATTTTACTTTATAACTAAATTTTGTCATTTAGCATAATCAGAGGGTAGAATAAACTAGAACTAATATTTTATTATTTTTTTAGAATTATTACTAATTCTGGTTTCACGTCTTAAACAAAACAATAAATACTCCCACTAATTCATCCATATCGCGTCCAAAACATTAGTTCTTACTCAGGCTTCGAATTAAAATTTAACGATGCTGGTGGCCATGATTCACAACAAGAAGCCTGCGAAGTTCTATGGATAAAATTTTATGACATGTCAAAAGATGTTTTATTTGAACATGTTGAACTTGACTAAGTTTTTGAAGGATGACCTTCTTACTATTAAAGAGGATGAAGTAGACGATGTCACCACATTCATTTTTTTTGAAGCTTCGTACCATTTTGATTTCCTATATTGAAACTACATACTAAATGGATTATCAGATACATTATATCCATATTACAACTAAATAACTATCTAAAACACAATAGAAAAACTTTTTAGTCACCAAATTCTTAAACTTTGTTATGGTTGATTCTAAACTAGTTGTGAATCAAGTGTAGAAACTTAAGCTAATCATTCACAAAATTATTGCTGAACGAATGTGTTGAATTAGTATTTTGATATAATATTAAATTGTAAAATTGATTTTGGACTTAATTGAATTTTTAAAAAAATTATCAAAAAAAAAAAAAATTCAAAGTCCAAATTAACTTGAAAATGGTATTTTAAATGTTTTCCAATTTAGTCAAACCTTTTCAAAAGCATACTCGATCGTTTTTTCCGTTAAAGATGTGTTTCAAAGCTTTTTTTGGCTTAAATGATTAATCCTTTTTTAGATCCCTTTGACTAAAGGATCTATCCCCTTGTAAAAGGATCAATCCCTTGGATTCCAAAAAGTTCAGGATTTATCCCTTCACAAAAGGATCGATACCTCGAGGAAAAGGATTGAGCCCTTCCCCTAAAGGATCCATCCCTTTCTTGCAACGGTAGAATTATTTGAAAATAGATTAATCACTTATGCATTAAATGTTGTTTTTGGTTGTAGGTAATGACTATAATGATCCCCAACGACTCCAAACATCTAGAATTGATAGATAGGGTATAAATTGAAGGTCAAAACATCCAAGAAAAACAAAAACCATATTGAAAAAAATATACCAACATTAAAGAAGTCTTTTGTGCTTAATTTCTTAATCTTTTCATTGTAACACACTTGTGAGCTTTATTGTTTAATTTACTAAAATGTGATTTGGGTGAGAGCTTATTATTTGCAAACACATTTTTCTTGTGAGGTTTTCTTTTGTTTGCTAAATTTGTAATTACTCTTTGGGAGAGTGTATATTTAAGGTTTTGGGGTATAAACCTTGAAGTGTTTGTAAGGTAACACCTTATCCTTAAAGGTAAGAAAATCTAGTGGATTTGATAAATCCTTAGTGTGGATGCTAAGGTAGTGGATGTAGACTTGGTTGAGAAGTCGAACCACTTTAAATCATTGTGCAATTTTTTCCCGATTGCTTCCACTAAATTCGTTAAAAGGCCAATTCACCCCTCTCTTGACGTATTTTGGTTGATCGATAAAACTAACAATTGGTATCAGAGTTTGACTTATTCGAAGGTCTTAAAACCTCTTGAGATGATCCTTGAAGAGTTTTTGCAATGTTTACATCAAATACAAAAGATGGCTTCAACTTCCGGTTCCTACTATGTTGAAGACCCTCAATCCATCTCCAAGCCTCCTTATTTCAATGGTGCAAATTACTCCTATTGGAAGAATATGATGATGTTGTTCATTCAAGCTACCAATTACTCGGTTTGGGATGTCATCATTGATGGTTCACCGACTCCTCCAAGAAATATGTCAGAGTGGACAATTGAAGATAGAAAGCTAGCCCAACTCAATACTAAAGCCATGTATATCCCCTTTTGTGCACTTGGACAGGATGAATGGAGTAGAGTTTCATCATGTTCAAATGCTAAATAAGTTTTGGACAAGTTAAAGGTGACTCATGAAGGAACAAGCCAAGTCAATAAATCAAAGATTAGCGTCCTTACTCTCAATTATATGAATTTTAAGATGAAGCTCGACGAAGACATCAAGACAATGTGTGATCGATTCAATGCCATTATCAACGAGTTAAAGGGTTTCGGGAAGGTCTATCCAAATGAAGAAATTGTGAGGAAGTTTATTCATAGGTTGCTAATGTCTTGGGAATCCAAGAGGATGGCTATTAAAGAAGCCAAGGATCCTGAAGTACTTACCCTTGATGAACTCATTGGATCCTTACTTACTCACGAGATGAGACTTCAAACAAAAGAAGAAGAAGAAGATGATGTAAAGAAGAAGAAGAAGAAAACTGATGTTGGCATTGCCTTTAACTCCACCAATGAAAATAAAGAAGACTCTAGTGAAGAGGTGGATAAAGATGAAAAATGGCATTATCATGGTCATAATTCTAGTACTTGTCCTATAAAGAAAAGAAAATCCTATAAAATAAGACAAGTATAGGTTTCTATGGGTACTAGAGGCATTAAAATTAACATTCAAGGGCCCAAAGCAATTTGGGTACCAAAAATCAAGTAAATGTCTCTTGTAGGTGTGTTGGAGCAATGGTGAGCAATGTCAGGCTATTTAGAGGCTCTAGACACACTAAGGAAGGACACTTGAAGAAAGGGGACGTAACAAATCAACCTTGATTCAAGTGGTAAAATGTTTCAATTTCATGCTACTATGTGATTTTATATGTTTATATGCATGATTGAATGTCTCCACATAATGCTTAATTGCAATTAGTTAGGGGGAGTTATGGCTTAATATACTTATGTTGATAATTTTGGCCTTAAATTTGTAATATTTGATTTTTGTTGAGAAATCATGTTCTCCATGCTTTATAATGATCATATGTGTTGTTTTTGAGAATATGATGTTTAAATGTAGCAAAATTAAAAATATGCATGTTTAGGATCTTTAGAAACATTGTATGTTTGTGTGATTTGTTTTGGACTTTAGTTGTGCAAATTATGGACTAAATTGATCAATAATAAAAATTTGCATAATTTGATGTTCCAAGTTGGCTTTCATTCACATTTAGTATCCTCTAAGTCATTAAAATTAATTTCCAATCAATAATATGACTTAGGTTGCATCATATTCGAGTCAAGTGTCATCTATTTTGGTCCTTGAGTAAAAATGCAATTTTCCAGAAAAATGATTGATCCTTTTGCAAAAAGATCGATTACTTTAGGCCAAAATCATCTGGGGAGCTATTTTAAAGCCTATTCAAGCCACATATCACCCTTAAAGCCTCCATTTCGAACCAAACACTTCCAAAACACCCAAAATCTGATTTTCATCAAAATCTTTCAACCCGAATAAACTCCAAAGGGCTTTAGTGCGATTTTATTCCCTAATTCATCATTTCAACGCATTATTCTTCATCTTTTGCAGAATCTTCACTTTTGGGTAAGAATTTTTCAAAACCCTAACTTTTCAAAATTTTAAATTCGAACAAATTGGGTTGAATTAGGTGTTAGAGAATAGTTATTAATTGCAAATATTTTTTTTTTTTTTGCAGGGGGCATTACTCATTGTTAAATTTTTCAAAAATCCAAAATCTTTATCTTACACCCACAATGTGTTCGATAAAAGTTCCGAACCAAAAACCACCTCAATACCAATTGACCATACCCTTTTTTTAGCCTCAAAATTGGTTTTTAATACTTCCAAAAATACCTTTTAGTATCCTTCAAACATCTACTTTCGTCCAAACTCATATTTTCTTGAAAAATATTTCAAAATTCAAAAAAAAAAAACCATGGGTTCAAAGGGATAATCCTCAAGCAACCCTCAATTTGCTTCTTAGATTGATCATTGTTTTAAAACTTCCAAAGCTTGTAAGCGATATGACTCATTTTATGCATATCGTTCAATTAAAAAAACTCAAAAAAATGATTTTATTTTTAGATAAATTGGGTTTTTTGTACGAGCAAAACTTGAAGATATGAAACTTTTTTGATTTTCTAAACTTCCATAGTTTAATCTATCCTTCTTTATTTCGAGCTTTTTACTTGAATGCTTGTGTGTCATAAACTTCTCATGATGACACCTTTTACTAGAGCATAGTTTCTCACCTCATGGGTTATACCATCACCATTGCCATTAATTGTATTGCCTAATCTTTTGACATTCTTCATACCAACGATGACAATGAAAAAGGCCCTGTTCCACTAGATATATGTCTTAGAAATAATAGAGCCACCTTTTCTCCCTACATGACCGCTTGTTTCATCTTATCGTCACCCATTGCATTCGTGCTCGTGGCACAAACTTCTGTACCGTTAGTGAGAGCGACTATTGGTGGATGCATTGCATTAAACAAGATCACAAGCTTCACCTTCCTAGCATTATCTTCCAAGACATCGTGAGTGTGATCAAGTCAAAGGTTCGGTCGAACCTTGTGTACAGGATACACCTTTTCCATATATTCGAGCTTCTTGATGTCGACACTTCTTATGAGCCCGACAATGAGAAGACCATTGGATGTGACACTTTGACAAAGATCTCTACATGGAGGAGCCCAAGGGATCATGCGTTGGATTCGTATTCGCCACAGAGACCATGAGCATGACGATGATCATGATGGAGATGAGCATATGGGCGATGCTTATGATGACGATAATGGAGATGAACCCGAGAGAGAGGCTCATGTATACCCGACACCTCTCGCGACTTTCTTTCGAGATTTTGAGGAGATGATGCTTCAGTATATTGGATTTCTCCAAGCCCATGTTGATGCACAATTTGATGAGCTTGTTACTTTTCAGGATGTTATTGAGGCTAGTATGTTAGAGGAGGTTTGAATGATTCAACATCAGCTTGACGGGTTTTTCTTTCCTCCTTCTTCATCATCGTAGATAGTGTATGCATGTCATATCATATCATTTTCATACATTAGAATTTGCTACATCTATTTTGTTTGAATGTTTGATGTTTTATTTGATATTTGATACTTGAATGTTTTTTATTTAGTTATTTGGATATTTATGACTTTGGTACTTTATATTTTGTATGCATTTATATATTTATGTTAAAGTACCTTGACACTTCATATATTAGTTATCTATTTTTTATTTGATTATAGCTTTATTTTCATTACTTTATCTCTTTTGTTATGTGACACTAACATTGTTGAATTATTTTTTATGTGAGAAGTAAGTCATATTGAAAAATGATTTTTCAAAGTTAAAGTTGGAGCTTAATTTTTTAACAAATTTATAAACTCTTTTATTATTTTTCAAAGGGGGAGTATTTTTCAAAAACAAATTTTGAAAGAGTTTTGTTATATCAAAAAGGGGGAGATTGTTGAATTAGTATTTTGATATAACATTAAATTGTAAAATTGATTTTGGACTTAATTGAATTTGTCAAAAATTTACCAAAAATAATTCAAAGTCAAAATTAACTTGAAAAATGAGTTGTAAATGTTTTCCAACTTAGTCGAATCTTTTTTAAAACATACTCGATCGTTTTTGCGCTTTAAAAATGTGTTTCAAAGCTTTTTTTCCATAAAGGATCGATCCCTTAGTAAAAAGATTGATCCCTTTGGCCAAAGGATTGATCCCCTTGTAAAAGGATCGATCCATTGGATTCAAAAAAAGTTTGGGATCAGTCCCTTCACAAAAGGATTGATCTCTTTACCAACAGGATCGATCCACTCGATGAAAAGGATCAATCCATTCCTTTAAGGATCAATCCCTTTCTTGCAATGGTCAAATTATTTGAAAAATGATAGATCCCTTTCACTAAAGAATCAATCCCATATGCATTAATTGATGTTTTTGATTGTAGGTACCGTCTATAATGATCCCCAATGGCTCCAAACAACTAGAATTGATAGAGAAGGTATAAATTGAAGGTCAAAGCATCCCAAGAAAAACAAGAACCACATTAAACAAATGTATCAACATCAAAGAAATCTTTTGTTCTTAATTTCTCAATCTTTTCATTTTAACACACTTGTGAGTTTAATTGTTTAATTTGCTAAAGTATGATTTGGTGAGAGCTTATTATTTACAAACACATTTGCCTTGTGATGTTTTCTTTTGTTTGCTAAATTTGTAATTACTCTTTGGGATAGTGTGTATTAAAGGTTTTGAGATATAAACCTTGAAGTGTTTGTAAGGTTACACCTTATCCTTAAAGGTAAGCAAATATAGTGGATTTGAGAAATCCTTAATGTGGATTCTAAGGTAGTGGATGTAGACTTGGTTGAGAAGTCGAACCACTCTAAATCTCTGTGCAAAAATTTTATTTTTCGATTGCTTTGTCACACCCCAAAATAGGGCCTAAAATTATGCGATCAGATTTTTCGAGGACTAAATTTAATTTTGATTAAATTTAGGGACCAAAGTGAAATTATGATTAAATTTTGGATCTAATTTCAAAAAGCAACTAAAGATGGAGAACCTGACATGATTTTTTCATTTTTTTGGCCCCAATTTCTTCCAATATACTAATTAAAATCAATACTTTATAATTTCTTAATTTTTATCCCCTAAATTGGGGTGTGACAACCTCGAAATCAGGAAAAAATTAATTTTTTTCTCTCTCCAAAATTTCCTCTTTTAGAAAGAAATCTTTGATCGTCGACCATTGCTATGTTTTCGACACCTTCACCACAATCATATTCTTTGCGTTGTCCCGAGTCAATCAGTGTCATTCATGTCTCCGTTATCCTCGACGTGTGAGGGGGTGAGGAATATCAAGTTTCTGATATTTCAAATTTGAGCTCCCCGCTGTTTACCGTTGTGAACTGAGCTTGGTAAGTGTCTCAAAACCCCTTTAAATGCAATTAGAATTTTTTAAGAATTTTTTTGATCCCCTATAGTCATGCATGCGTCCCCACGTGTCGCCCCTTCTTATTGGGAAAGTCTACAGCCTGGTGGACTGCTTGGAAATGGGTCGATCCGACCAGACCTGCTGACCCGTTCTGCCTGCCCGACCCGATCCAACCGTTGATCGACCGTTGACCAAAAGGTCAAAATATTTGAAAAGTCATATTTTATGTTTTCGATATCCTGAGTCCGATTCCGAAGTCTGTTTCCCAAATTCTGACCCGAAAACCCTGAATTGAGCCCATTAATTCCAAAATGCTTAGTATTTTTAGCAGTTTTGCTTATTTATTTGAGATTTGGTTATGTAATTAATCCAAGAATATATTTTTATGAAGGTACTCGTGTTTCACCTGACCGATGGTCAGTTAGGTCTAGTGTTTCTCGTCCGTTAGACCCGCTTAATCCGCGTTCTACGAGAGTTACCCATAGGTTTCCGTAAATTATTTAAATAAATGTTAATATTATTCATATTAGGATTCCGGTATGGATTTTTTTGATTTGTAAGATCTAGCGCTGTTGCTGATCATGATCGATAGACTCAGTAGTAGGGTTTTTTATCAGACTACTCATATCGATACATATGTGTTTCCTATTGGTGTTATATTACTATTTTCAACTATCTGTTTGAACTGTTTAAGATTTCTGATAATATTGAATATTCTTACGACACAATACTTGATTTTCTGAACACGATTTATCTGATATCTGATTTACTGTATATTTATGATATGATCTCTAGATTAGCGTATTTTCGTATCTAATTTCTGAAAATGGAATATTTTCATGTTTTAATGGATTAAACTACCGTTTTATTCGACTACAGATATTTTATTTCTGTCATTGAGGGTTTTATTGGAGGAAGTATCTCAGGCCTAGTCTATGACTTGTAAGACCTTACCGCTTTTCGCAGGCTCCTCAGCTTTATGCTCAGGGTAAGTCCTTACTGCATGCTCTTCTTCTTTGTGCACATGATAAGACCTTATTGTATGCTCCTCTGCTTTGTGCACATGGTAAGCCCTTATTGGGTGTACATGTGGGTGTATGGTTCTAGGGAACCTACACATTTTGGTGATCGGACGGGGGTAGTGTTCATGTTTTTAAAACATGTTTGATAAACCAATTTTACTGAAATATTTTATTTGTATGTTTTTATACACCGTAAGGAGCACACTGAGCTTTTTAGCTCATTACGTAAATTTTAACCTTTTCAAATAATAATAGGCTAGGCTAGTAGACTTGGCATTAGGAGGACCGACTTCTCCTAATTTTGTACCACTGTATATTTCTATATACCTTTCTGTTATATTTGGTGACATGTGTTTTGCTACCGTCTTGATATATCTGTATTACCGATATTTTGTTCCGTAAATGTTTTATATGATTTTCTGTGGTATTTTTATATGTATATCTTTTCTGATATATGTATACATATATGTTTATCATATGAATCTTTCTTATGGATTTTAATGTTGTTTTAAATATGAATTTTTTTAAAAGCGATAAATGACTGCCTAGATTTGGGCCTAACTTCCATGCCAGATCTAGGGGGTTACACTTGGTGGTATCAGAGTTTTTTGTTTTAAACACTCAGACTGTGGAAGAGTAAAAAAATATGGATTTTCAAGATATTTTTCAAAAATTGTGTCACCTTATTTATAAGTTTTAAATATATTCGAAATTCATGATACTAGTCTAACTAAGGTTAAAAAATCTTTATGTAGAGCCTTATAGATTTATTCGAAGAGTGCGACTAGAGGTCATAGACCAGGCCGTGGCCATGGTAGAGGGCGAGTGACTCGATGTTCTGTTACGATAGATGATCCTGTGTCTCATCGAGATCCTTCTGTTCCACATATAGATCTGACTATTTCTAGAGATGATCCAGTTACTCCTACGAGAGACCCTCCCATCACTGAGGATAATGACACTGATATGGAAAAGGATTCCATTAATAGGGATGTCTTTCGTGTGTTCCAGAGAGCTACTAGAGTCCCTAGTAATATGTCTGCTATCAAGATTTCGATGCTTTTGGGTAGCTTTTGGAGTAGATCTATTTCTAAGGGTCTTAATATCCTTGTTGAGAATACTAAGAATTCGGTGACAGTTCAAAGTCTCGTAGGTCAGTCCATAGAGTTAGATCGTATTTTTAAAGGGTGTTCTATAGAGATCCATGGGGAGACCTTTCTAGATGACCTGATGGAGGAGTTTGCCTTGATTCTTGGCATGTATTGGTTGAACAAAGATTGAGTTAATCTCGATTGTCAGACCAAGAGAGTTGTTTTGAAGACTCTGGATAACCGAAAGATTATGATGATCGGGGAACGTCGTGGATTCCTGACAGATGTTGTGTCGGGATTGGTAGTTGAGAGGATGATCAGGAAGGGTTCCAAGGTATTTCTTGCTTATATTCTGGACATTTGGAGTTCCCAATCTGACATTGAAGGCATCCAGATTGTTAAGGAATTTCCTGAAGAGTTGCCTGGATTGACGCCGTATAGAAAAGTTGAGTTTGAGATTGAAGTCTGCTCCGGTTCCACCCCAGTTTCGACGGCTCCTTACCGTATGGCCCCAAAGGAGCTTAAGGAATTGAAAGTCCAACTCCAGGAGTTATTGGATAGAGGATTTATTTGATCCAGTGTATCACCATGGGGAGCCCCAGTTCTCTTTGTCAAAAAGAAAGATGGGACATTGAGACTCTGTATTGATTATAGGAAACTGAACAGGCTCACGGTTAAAAACAAATATCCTCTACCTAAGATCGATGATCTATTTGACTAATTTCAAGGGGCTTTTATCTTTTCAAAGATAGACTTGAGGTCTGGTTATTACCAACTCAAGGTGAATGATTTTGATGTCCCAAAGACTACTTTCCATACTCGGTATGGGCATTACTAGTTTTTAGTTATGTTATTTGAGTTAACTAATGCCCCTGCTACTTTTATAGATCTGATAAATCGGGTGTTTCGACCTTACTTAGACCAGTTTGTAGTTGTTCATCGATGATATACTGGTGTATTCTCAAACTGAAGCAGAACATGATGAGCATTTAAGGATTATTCTGCAGACTCTAAGGGAAAATATGTTATATGCCGAGTTGAGTAAGTGTGAGTTTTGGCTCAGTGAAGTGACTTTTCTTGGACATATCGTTTCTGCTGAGGGTATCCAGATGGATCCGAGTAAAGTGGAGGCTATTCTGAATTAGAAGTAACCCAAGAACGTCTCTGAGATCCGTAGTTTCTTGGGCTTAGCTGGTTATTACCATCGTTTCGTTGAGGGGTTCTCCATTATTGCATCTCCTCTAACAAAACTATTGAGGAAAGATGTTCCATTTGTCTGGTTTGAGAACCAACAAGCTATCTTTGAGAAACTGAAGATTGTTCTGACTCAAGCCCCAGTGCTGATTCAGCCTGAGTATGGAAAGATTTTTCTATCTACAGTGATGCTTCTCACTCTGGATTAAGATGTGTTTTGATGCAAGATGACAAGGTTTTCGCTTATGCATCACGTCTTAAAGCTGTATGAGTGCAACTATTCTACTCACGATCTAGATTTAGATGTCCTAGTTTTTTACTTTGAAGATATGGAGACACTATCTCTACGGAGAAAAGTGTTATATCTATACCGATTATAAGAGCTTGAAGTATTTGCTTACTCAAAAAAATTGAATTTGAGACAACGTCGCTGGTTGGAGCTTCTAAAGGACTATGATTGTGAGATAGAGTATCATCCAGGGAAGGCTAATGTGGTGGCCGTCGCCTTGAGCCGTAAGGTGATATCTAATCTAAGAGCCTTGTTCGCTAGCTTGAGTTTATTTGATGACAACAATTTGTTAGCAGAGTTGCAAGTTAAACACACTTTGGCCAAGGAGATTAAGGCCAAACATCTCCTTGCTTCCCATTATTGAACAAGTTGAGCAGGGATTGAGTTCAGAATATACTTTGGATCAAGATGATATTTAGTGCTTTCACGGTCGTTACTGCATCCATAAAGATGATGAGTTGAGATAGGCTATTCTTTAGGAGACTCATAGAAGTTCTTATTCTATGCATCCTGGCGGGGGAAAAATGTACAAAAATCGCAAGGAGAGCTACTTTTGGACTGGTATGAAGAAGAATATTTCAGATTTTTTGGCAAGGTGTCTGACTTGTCAACAAGTTAAGGCAGAACACCAGTATCTGTCTGGATTGTTACAGTCAATTAAGATTCCTGAGTAGAAATGGGAGCGCATTACGATGGACTTCGTTACTGGTCTTCTTCTGATTCCTTCCAAAAAGGATTCTGTTTGGGTGATTGTTGATCGACTCACCAAGTCAACTCACTTTATCCCTGTTCGGGTTAATTATTCTTTGGACAAGCTGTTCTGAGATCGTTAGACTTAATGGTGTTCCATTGTCTATCATATCTGACCAAGATCTGAGGTTCACTTCCAGGTTCTGAAAGGCTTTGCACGAGGCTCTGGGTACTCGTTTGAATTTTAGTACAACTTTTCACATGCGTACAAATTGTTAATCTAAGTGAGTGATACAAATGCTGGAGGATATGTTATGGGGTTATGTGATTGACTTCCGTGGTAGTTGGGAATATTTCTTGGCCTTAGCCGAGCTTGCTTATAATAACAGTTACCAGACAAGTAGTCGTATGGCACTGTACGAGGCTCTGTATGGACGTCGTTCTCGTACTCGTATCTGTTGGATAGAGTTACATGATAAAAGACTTTGGAACCAGAGTTAGTTCATGAGACTGAGGATATTGTCCGATTGATCTGTGATCGACTGAGACATGCATTTGATAGGCAGAAATCATACACAGATCATGGATGGAAGGATATCGAGTTTGAGGTTGGGGATCAAGTTTTTCTCAAGGTATCTCTGTGGAAGAAAGTGTTGAGATTTGGACGTAAGGGTAAATTGATCCCGAGATTTATCGGGCCGTATCGTATTCTTAAGAAAGTCGGACCTATTGCTTATCAGCTTGAGTTGCCTCCCCAGCTCAGTCGCATTCATGATGTTTTTCATGTATCCATGTTGAGGCAATACTGTCCAGATCCATGTCACATCTTTCAGGTTGAGAAGGTAGAGTTGAGACCTGATTTGTCCTATGAGGAGGAGCCCGTTCATATTTTAGATAGGGATGAGAGAGTTCTTCGGAATAGGCATATTTCGATGGTCAAAGTTCAATGGAGTAATCGTGGACCCTCAGAAGCTACTTGGGAGACATTAGAGTCAACGGTGGCTCAATTTTTGCATCTGTTTACATCAGGTAAATTTTATGGGAAATTTCTTTTAAGGGGAGAGTTGTCACACACCAAAATAGGGCCTAAAATTATGCGATCTGATTTTTTGAGGACTAAATTAAATTTTGATTAAATTTGGGGACCAAAGTGAAATTTTGGATCCAATTTCAGAAAGAAACTAAATATGGAAGACCTATGGCATGATTTTTCATTTTCTTTTTTGGGTTTATATAACCCCAAAATCAGAAAAAATTAATTTATTTTTTTCTCTCCAAAATTTTTCTATTTTAGAAAGAAATCTTTGATTTTCGATTCATCGCCGATCGTTGCTAAATTTTCGGCACATTTCACACCATCGTGTTCCTTGCGTCGTCCCGAGTCCACCGGTGTCATTCTAGTCTCTATTTTCTTCGGTGTGTGAGGGGGTGAGGAATATCAAGTTTCAGACGTTTCAAATTTGAGCTCTCCGTTGTTCATCGTTGTGAACCGAGCTTGGTAAGTGTCTCAAAACCCCTTAAAACCAAATTAGGAATTTTTAAGAAATTTTCCGACCCCCTACAGCCCCGCTCGCGGTCCCATGCGTTGCCCGTACATGTGGGGTAAGTCCACCGTCTGGTGGACTACATGGAAATGGGTAGATCCGACCCGACCCGTTGACCCGTTCCGCCTGCCCGACTTGGTATGACTGTTGACCAACCTTTGACTGTTGACCGTTGACTTTTACCAAAAAGTCAAAATTTTCAAAAAGTCATATTTTATGTTTTTCAATGTCCTGAGTTCGATTCTAAAGTCCGTTTTGCCAAATTCTGACCCAAAAGCCCCGAATTGATCCCGTTAATCCGAAAATGCTTAGTATTTTTAGCATTTTTGCTTATTTATTTGAGATTTGGTTATGGAATTGATCCAAGAAAATATTTTTATGAAGGTACTCATGTTTCACCTGATCGAGGGTCAGTTTGGTCCGGTGTTTCCTATATGTCAGACCCGCTCGATCCGCGTTCTACGATATCTACTCGTATATTTTTGTAAGTTGTTTAAATGAAGGTTAATATTATTCATATTAGGATTCCAATATGGATTTTTTGACTTATAAGATCTAGCGCTGTCGCTGATCGTGATCGACAGAATCAATAGTAGGCTTTTTTATCAGACTACTCAGATCGATACATGTGTGTTTCCTGTTGGTGTTACATTACTGTTTTCAACTATCTATCTGAACTGTTTGAGATTTATGATAATATTGAATATTTTTATGACATAATACCTGATTTTTTGAACACGGTTTATCTAATATCATATTTATTGTATATTTCTTATATGATCTCTGGATTACCGTATTTTCGTATCTAATTTCTGAAAATGAAATATTTTAATGTTTTATGGATTAAACTACCATTTTCATTTGACTACATACATGTTATTTCTGTCTTTGGGGGTTTTATTGGAGGAAGTATCTCAGACATAGTATATGACTTGTAAGACCTTACCACTTTTCGCAAGCTCCTCGACTTTGTGCTCAGGGTAAGTCCTTACTGTAGGCTCATCGGCTTTGTGCTCAGGGTAAGTCCTTACTATAGGCTCCTCGGCTTTGTGCTCAGGGTAAGTCCTTACTGTAGGCTCCTCTGTTTTGTGCACATGATAAGACCTTACTGCAGGCTCCTCTGTTTTGTGCATAGGGTAAGCCCTTACTGGGTGTACAGGTGGGTGTATTGGGAACCTACACATTCTGGTGATCGGACGGGGGTAGTGTTCATGTTTTTAAAACATGTTTGATAAACCAATTTTACTGAAATATTTTATTAGTATGTTTTTATACACCATAAAGAGCACACTGAGCTTTTTAGCTCATTCTGTAAATTTTAACCTTTTCAGATAATAGCAGACTAGGCTAGCGGACTTGGCATCAAGAGGACCGACTTCTCCTAATTTTGTACCACTGTATATTTCTACATACCTTTATGTTATTTTTGGTGACATGTGTTTTGCTACCGTTTTGATATATTTGTATTACCGATATTTTGTTCCATAAATGTTTTATACGGTTTTCTGTGGTATTTCGATATGTATATGTTTTATACAATTTTCTGAATATGTATACATATATGTTTATCATATGATTCTTTCTTATGGATTTTAACGTTGTTTTAAATATGAAAAAAATTTCTGATTGCGATATGTGATCACCTAGATTTGGGCCTAACGTCCAGGCCGAGTTTAGGGAGTTACATGCTTCCACCAAATTCTTTGAAAGGCCAATTCACCCCTCTTGGTGTATTTTGGTTGATCAATAAAGCTAAGAGAATGAACGCTAGTAAACCTTTTTAGGGTACAACTATAATTCAAAAGCTACCCCCTACTTGGAACGAATTCAAGAACTATCTAAAGCACAAAAAATGGCACTAAAAGACTTGATTGTTAGACTTTGAATAAAAAAAGAAAATAAAAGTAACGCCAAAAAGCTCAACAAAGCAGTCACTAGTGCTAAGGAAAACATGGTAAAAGTCAAGAAGGAAAAAGAAAATCTCATAATGGGTATAAGTTGGGATCAAAAGATGACGTTTTAAAAAAGAAAAAAATTTCAAGGACAATGCTTCAACTGCAACAAGATGGGGTAAAAATGTTCTGAATGTTAAAGAAATTTCCAAGGAAGTGTTGGAGATGAATCTATGTGCTATGATTTCTGAATTTAATATGGTTGACTCCAATATGAGAGAACACTAGAGTGATACTTGTGTCACTCATTATATCTGATGCGAAAAATCTCTTTTTCTGAATTAATGCCTTGCAACAACGGAGAAAAACTATACATGGGCAATGTTATGACTTCCTATATCAAGGGGAAGGTATTGTGGTCTTCAAGATAACATTTGGCAAAGAACTTAAGCTTCAGAATGTGTTGTATGTGCATGACATACGAAAGAATCTTGTTTAGGGGATATTTCTAAGTGTGCACAGCTTCAAGATGGTGTTTGAATCTTAAAAGCTAATCTTGTCTAAGAGGGAATGTTAATGGGAGAAGGATATATATTAAATGACATGTGAAAACTTAATGCGATCTCTTATATTGATAAATATATTTTTAATAAAGTTGATCTTTCATGCTCAACATCAACTATTTTTTCCCGACATAAGAATTTGTTAAATTGTTAACAACACCATCAACGTAAAATAGAGCCATCGATTTTTAAAATAAGAAACATTTGCCTAATAAATCAACACTAAAAAATTAATCAAATTCTGGTACCACTTTTCACGAGCTAAAATTGATCTATGAGTATTTTACATTGATTTTAACATGTTTGTATATTTATTATCTTTATATGACATATATAATATGTTAAATGACAAAATGAAAATTCTTTTTATATAAAAACTTTAAATAAAATCTATTTTATTAAAAAAATATTTTTATTATAAAATAATGACAACTGATAAAAGTTGGTTGGAAATTGTTGATAAACAATTGCCTCAATATGAAAAAAGACTTAATGAATTTCTTGAATTTGCATTAGGATAAATCGATGAAGAAAGAGCATCTCATTGTCCATATAAAAAGTGTAACAATAATTTATTAGGACACACAAATCTATTTATGAACATTTGATCGTACATGGGATAAATAGAGAGTACAAAAAATAATTTCATCATGGAAAGAGTATGTATGATTCTAAAGAAGATAGTGATGATGAATTTGCTTATGAGAGTGATGATGATGATGATAGGATACACGATATAATGCTTAAATTAGGATGTATTACTGGAAACTTTACCCAACAATTTGACGCTCAAACTAATGATTATCCCATTAAAGAAAGTCTTAATGAAAAAGGAGAAGTCAATTAACTTATCAATGAAAATACCAATGATCCGTTTTATAGATTATTATAATAAATAAATCAAAAGTTGTATCCTAATTGTAAAGAGTTTTCTAAGTATTATTTGTTCAGATATTGAACTTTAAGTGCCTTTGTAGTGTTAGTACAGAAGAAATTGATGCTTTAATAAAAATATTAAGACAAATCATTTCCTAAAGGCAACAAAATTCCTTCATCTTTTGTCGAGAGTAAGAAAATTACTCAAGATTTAGGACTTATATATGTAAAGATAAATGCTTGTGTAAGTGATAAATCCTTTACAGTAAGAAATATGACAATGCTCAATCTTTTCAAATTTTTGGTGAACCAAGATGGACGAATAATGACAAATGTGAGAATACAACTAGTCAACAAGTCCCAAGGAAAATGGTTGTCCAAAAGATTTTACGATATTTTTGAATAACTCCATACTTGCAAAGATTATATATGTAATCACATATTGCTAAAGAGATGAGATGACATAAACATAATCCTTGTAGTGATGGGTTCATGGGTGATCTAAAAACTTCTCCAGTTTGGAAAAGCTTTGCGTTATTACACCATTCTTTTATAGTAGATCCACTTAATGTTTGACTTGATTTAGCAAGTGATGGTTTTAACCCATTCAACAATATGAGTGCCTCGTATAGTTTATGACCAATGATATTATTCCTTGTAACTTACCACCATGGATGTGCATGAAAAATCCATTTTTTATGATGTTACTCATCATTCTTGGTCCCAAAGCTCCTAAAATGATATTGATATGTTTTAGAACTATTGATTTATGAGTTAAAAGAATTATAGGAAAAATAGTAGAGATGTATGACACATCCTTAAAAATTAACTTTCAATTGCATACAACTCTTTTATGGATCATAAATGATTTTTTGCAAATGCAAATTTATCAGGACAGAGCACAAAAGAAAAATTAGCATGTCCAACTTGTAATATAGAGAGATCATCTCATAGGCTTCAACATGGACGTAAAGCTGTTATCTAGCTCATCGTCGTTTCTTGTTACTTGGTCATTCATGAAGAAATAATGCTGAATCCTTTGATGGTACGAAAGAAAGATGATGTGCACCCAAGCAATTATATGGAGATAATGTCACTACAACAAATTTATCAATTTATGACGAAATTTCTATATGATGTTGCGTATAACGTCACAAAATATACTATAACATAATATTTATTTCTTTTTGTCACATTTAGTGATTAATGGTATATTTTTTATGACAATTTTAAAAATGGTTATTGATTTTCGTAACTATATGTTTGGTGTCAAAATTTCCATCCAAAAAAATTGGTGGGAAACCTTTTAATAACATTTAGATAAAATGGTGACGTTTTAAAATATTCTCCAATTAAATAAAAGTATTAGTGATGATTTGAATTGAATTAGTGACATTGCACGTTTGTCACAAATAAGTTTTATTCTTGATAATTTGATTCGTCATATTTTATAAGACATTAAAAGTAACATTTTATTGTTGTCACAAAAAATAATTTAACCTGAAGAAATCAATTATTTGTCACTAATTGTTATATCTATTTTTATGACGATTTTAAAAGACATTGTGAAATTCTGTCACTTAATGTTTTGCGTCAAGAATTTTTATATCTTAGTGATGAGATTAATTGAAAATATTCTTAGTGACCGAATTTCAAATGCTTTGGGTTTTAAGCTTAAAATTTCAATTTTAAAAAATAAGATAATCTAACAACATTAATGAATAATTTAATTTGGAGATATTTTTTAGTGGAGATAGTGTTTTTAATTCTATTGGCATTATTTTGTATTAGATTATTTCACATTAAAATATTTTCTTTTAGAGAAAAACATAAAATAATAAATTGTAAATGACAAATGATCAGATGATTTTCGCTTTACTATTATAATTATATAATTTCCATGAAGTTACATCAAGTGTTTAGGAAAAAATTGGTGGGAAACCTTTTACTAACATTTACATATAATGGTGACGTTTTCAAATCTTCTCCAATTAAATAAAAGTATTAGTGACGATTTGAATTGAATTAGCGACGTTACACATTTGCCACTTGTAAGTTTTATTCGTGATAATTTGATTCGTCATATTTTACAAGACATTAAAAGTAACATTTTATTGTTGTAACAAAAAATAATTTTAACCTAAAGAAATAAATTATTTTTCACTAATTGTTATATTTTTTTATATGACGATTTTAAAAGACATTGTGAAATTATGTTGACAACTATCGTTTTGATGTTAAAATAAATTCATTATTCTCAATTAATAATTAAAGGAAATACGTAATAAAGAGAAGGGTCAATCCTCAAGGACTTAGAAAATTTCAAATTCTGTTTGAATGGTTAAACCAGGCAATAAGTAGTAAAGAAAGGGGTTTTGGTAAAAAATAGACTAAATAATAAAAAGTGATTTAAAGAAAAATAAAGAAAATAAAATTGAAGGTTGAAAATGAATATGGTAAAAACAACCTCAAGCCTTGCTTTGAGTCAATTTCCTTTGGATCATTGAATTAGATTTTCCCTTCAGGATTCACGTCGGTTACTTTATCTACAAGGGCAATCCTCGGACTCTATTTTGTATACCGAATACCCAAGGCAATCTTTGATTCCGATCTCAATTTCCTCTTGGCAATAAGTCAAATTGGCAATAAGTCGGAGTGTTTTCCCAGGAAGTCAAATGTTCTTTCAATAAGTCGATCCTTCCTCCCACACATTTAATTGCAACAACATCTTGACCAAAGTCAATCTTTGATTTTGAAAACAGTTTTGATTTTGAAAATAAGCGCAGAGATTGAGAGAGATATTTCAAAGTTATTAAGGTGCTTGAGTCATTGCTTCAGCTCTCGGCTTATGAGAAAATTAGCTAAGCATAACAAAAGTCATACTTAGCATATTTTAAAAAAACTTAAAATAAAAGAAAAATAAAAACATGAAAAGAAAATGAAGAGAGAACTTTATAAAACTAGAAAGAGAAGAAGAATAAATTCTGAGTTGTGTGTTTAGGCTTACCCTAAGAGGGTATTTATAGCCTCTAAAAACCTAGAGATAAACATAGAAATTAAAATAAAAATAATCCTAAAGATAATTTCATATGTTTTCTAAATTCAAACTTTAAAATTTAAAAATAAGTCTCCTAATATATCTCTACCCGTCCACCTTCCAGAAGGCGCTGACTAGATCTTCTAGAAAACTACTGCTGACTGGACCTTCTTGAAACTACCACATCGGACCGTGTCATGCCCATAGTCATGCCCATATCTCCAGCCGTGACCAAATAATAAAAAATTCAAAATGCACCCGCTTTACTATTAAATATGAAAAGTAAGACCCTGCACGAAAATAAGCATAATATAACCAAATTAGCAACAATAAATTCATAAGACCGAAGAATTAACGAGCAAATATTATCGATTCGGAACACTCATCAAATTCCCCCTAACTTATCTCATGCTTGTCCTCAAGTATGATATAATCAAATTAGTCAAAAAATTCATCTACCTTTCTTTTTCAAGTTTCACATTCAAGGAAGCAAGGTAGAGACCATAATAATTATTCAAGTCGAGACACCAATGAATTGAACATCATCAATTAGGAAAAGTTAAATTCAATTATACATTCATTCATTCATCAATCTCAATGCCCTTAACTCAACACCTTATCGGGATACACTTAAAGCACTCAAAGTGTTTGGGGTATAGAAACGCTTAATATCAGAAGTGACACGATATTATCATAAGCCTGTAAGTAAATCAAATCTCCACTACTAATAAGAACAAGATGCATAAATCAAAGGGTCTTTTATTGGCTGTAACGGGGCTTAGGTAAAGGTGGGAAAAAGGCTAAATATAAGCTAAAAATTCAAGACAAAACTACAAATAATAAGTTCAACTCCATCAATCGACTAAGTACATCAAGATAAGAAGACAATAACCATCAAACAACACATTTTCCTATCGAATTGAATTTGATTTTTTCGCACATGTTGCTTTGTTTTTTCATTCTTTCTCATGTCTCTTTCTATTTTCTTTTCCTTTTTTTTCTCTTTTTTTTCTTTTTCGAACTGTTGTTTTTGTTGTTTTTTTTATTTTTTTCGAAAAATGAAAGAAGAACTTTTTTTTCTCTTTTGCACATCACACCATACAAAAAAATTCTTCTGTTCATGGAGCATATACCAATATATTATTCACTTGTCTTGAAAATGGTAGAAAAGAGGAATAAAATAAAAAGGTTCGGGTTTATGAATGTGGTGAAAACAAAGAATATGATAGCTCAAGAGTTGTTAACTAGGAGAAAATGCATGGGTAGGCAATTTTATTGGGGAAAACGGAGTGGTTAATTCTAAAGTGCCCAAATCATTTTTAAGCATCATGTTCATGTGTAATCTCAACTGTATTTAAAATACAGGTTCTAGAATACCAATGTCAAATTCTACACACTCAATCCAACAAAATGAGATGCTCGTATAGGCTCAAATCTCACCAAATTGTTTTCATGCATTGAGCTAAGAACAGTTCAACCAAAAAATCATGGAGTATCATAAGAAATCTAAATTGATCAGAATTCATGCTATTTGCTATCAAGAATATCCTAACCTAAACAATTATGTTTTCAAACAATCATGACATTCAAAAATATTCAACAAGATAAAGGAATTTAATGAAATTTTTCGCAAATCCAATCAATACATACTAGTATCAAAACATAGAGATAAACAAAGAGAAATTTAATCTAAACTATACCACCTCACTTAAAGCGTTTTACCCCAAAACATAAAATTAAAGTACAAGAGAAGGAATAGAGTACTCCCCAGATTTACTGTCGACCACGACCACAACCATGGTGGGAGGTACTGGGACGACGAAGAGGGCTGCCCGTGTTGATGTCATGAATTGAAATCATTATCAGGTGGTGTCGTTGGTGGAAAGACGACATCGAAATCTTCTGCAAAACCATAAATTGAATGGTACATTAGTACTGGTTGAATGGAAATAGGATTGGAATTTACCTGATGAGTATTTGTGGATCCTGCGAATGCATTGATCATGATAAGAAATCCGATAAGCGTGGACGTGAGGGAGAAAATGCCACGGTTGGCATGAACTAGAATGATAGAGACGATGGGTGTGGCAGTTAGGGATGATGAACAATACTTGGTTTGGGACAGAGGGAAGCGATGGGTGCAAACGCCGAATGATACGGTACGGGCGGAGAGTTGGGTGCGTAGCTCGTACTCAAGTCAGGCGAGGAGCATTGAGGCAGCGACGTCCCCCAAGGACAGTGGGTGGAGGAGCTACGTTTTCCTTATACGCATCATCATGAGTAGCAGCGAGCATTTAGAAGCACGAGCGGGGTGGTGCGATGAAATCAGCGACGAGTAGTACGACAATGAAGAGGCGAGCTAGATGATTTTTTGGGGGGTTTTCGTTTGGGATGAGGAAATAAAGTTTGGGTTTTAATTTGGTTCTGACGTGCGTGCGGGGGTGTTTGAAGTTGATTATAATTTGGTTGTGATAAGATAAAAGGGGAGTTTAAAAATTAAAAAGGTAAAGTGATAAGGAAAGGGGTGGGACCCACGGTTAAAGGAAAAGAAAGAGAAGAGATAGGGTGAGCAGGAGGTGGCAGAATGTCTCACATAAAGGGGGAAAATGTGATTTGAATTTTGCTAACGTGCGCCGATCTTCATAGATATATGCTAATGTGTGCCATTTTTAATGAAATGGTGCGCATGACGCTAGGATGAATTTTGCTAAAGTTTTGTGTGATTTTTACTGCTCATGGGTCTGATTTTCACACTGTTCGAATATAATTTGTGCGAACCTTCATCGTCAAAGCTTGATTAAAAATATTTAGTTCCTGAAAAATAAAAATAAAAATGAAATGAAACCTACTTAATCGGAATAAATAAAATAAATACAACAAAATTAAAAAATGGGTTGCGTCCTATAAAGTGCTTTTGTTTAACGTCGTTAGCTCAACGACCTGATTCGGACTACATGTTCTTCCAAGTCGAGATCTTTAATTAAGCAAGCCTGATATTCACATAATATGGTTTTATTATGCGTCCATTGACTTTAAATTGAGTACCCGAATCATCTTCAAGTTCGAATGTGCCATGAGAAAACATTTTAGTTACCGTATAAGGTCTACTCCACTTCAATCGAAGTTTACTTACAAAATTTTTAACTGTGAATTAAAAAGAATAAATTTTTGTCTGATAGAAAAATATTTAAAAGCAATTTTTCGATCATGAAATTCTTTTGTTTTCTCTTTATATATCCCGGCATTGTCGTATGCGTCCCTCCTGATTTCCTCAAGTTCCTATATATATAACGTCCGTGCTTCGCCAACCGCTTCCAATTCCATATTGCATTGCATAACAACTCAATATGCCTTGTGTTCCAGATTGACTGGAAAATGACATGGCTTACCGAATACAAGGCGATATGGTGACATGCTGATAGGTCCTTTATATGCAGTTCGATAAGCCCATAAAGCATCAATTAATTTCAAGCTCCAATCCTTGCGATTTGGCTTGACTATCTTTTCAAGAATTGTCTTCACTTCACGGTTTGATATTTCTGCTTGTCCGTTCGTTTGCGGATGATAAGCTGTGACAATTCTGTGATTTACTCTATGTTTTTTCATAAGAGCATCAATTACCCGATCAATGAAGTGTGTGCCGCGATCGCTTATTATCGCTCACGGTGTGCCAAACCTAGAAAAAATGCAACTCTTTAGAAATTGAACAGTAGTTTTGGCATCGTTTTTCGAGTAGCTTTAGCTTCTACCCACTTTGACACATAGTCAACAACAAGAATTATATAACAATTGCCAAAGGAAAAAACAAAGGGACCCATATAATCGAGTCCCCAAATATCAAATATTTCACATATATGAATAGGATTAAGGGGCATTTCATTTCTTCGAGTCAAATTACCTGAACGTTGGCAATTATCACAAGATTTGCAAAACAAATAAGCATCACGGAATATATGAGGCCAAAAGAAACCGCACTCCAGAATTTTATGAGCAGTCCGCTTTGGTCCAAAATGTCCACCACATAAATAAGAATGACCTAAATTTAAAATTGAGTTTACCTCAATTTCAGCAACACATCGCTGAATTACCTGGTCTGAACAATGCTTCCAAAGATACGGATCATTCAAAATGAAAAAACGAGATTCTCTTTTAATACGATTTACTTCGGCTCTCATCAAATCAGATGGTAATTTACCTGTAGCAAGTAATAAACTATATCTGCGAACCAAGGCATTGAATTATGTGCCATCATCAAGCTTTTTTCTGGGAATTCCTCACGAATGAGAGGATTAACTGTAGTGATTGGAAGCCAACTTAATTGACCGACCACCAAATTCTCACATCTTTTCTTATCTTTAATTTCTAAATCATATTCTTGGAGGAGTAAGATCCAATGGATTAGTCGGGTTTATCTCTTTTTTGCTAAGAAATACTTCAAGGCTGCATGATCAAAGAAAATAATAACTTTAGTGCCAAGAAGATACGATATAAAATTATCTAATGCAAAAATGATAGTGAATAATTCTTTTTCTGTTGTTGAATAATTTCAATGTGCAATCTAAGGTTTGTGATGCATAGGCGATAACGTGAGGTTATTTCTCAACCTTTGTCTGAATACGGCTCCAACACTTCCATCCGAAGCATCACACATGACTTCGATGGGGAAGTCCCAATTTGGCGGTTGGACTATGGGTGCCGAAACCAACTTCTCTTTTAAAACTTCAAACGATTCTCTGCATTGTTGATCAAAATTGAAGGTTTTATCTTTCTGTAACAACTCGCATAATGGTTGCGCCACCTTGGAAAAGTCCTTAATAAAGCTGCGGTAGAATCCTGCATGACCAAGGAAAGAATGGATTTCCCTCAAATTAGAGGGGTATGGAAGTTAACATATTATATCGGTCTTCGCCTTGTCTACCGTAATTATTTTTTAAGAAACAATATGACCTAGAATTAAACCCTTATCAACCATAAAATGAAATTTTTCATAATTCAAAACAAGGTTAAATTCTAGACACCGACGTAACACATTTGTTAAGTTTAATAGACATTCATTAAATGAATTACCATAAATAGTGAAGTCATATGAAGACTTCAATACCTTTCTCAATATATCAGAAAAATACTAATCATACACTTTTGGAATGTGCCAGGTGCATTACAAAGTCCGAAAGGCATACATCAGTAAGAAAATGTGCCGAAGGGGAATGTGAATGTTGTATTTTCTTGATCTCTAGGTGCTACTGGAATTTGGAAAAAACCTAAAAATCCATCAAGACAACAATATTTAGTTTTACCGGCTAGTCTTTCTATCATTTGATCTATGAATAGAAGAGGAAAATGGTCCTTTAGAGTTAATGAGTTCAACTTCATGTAATCGATGAAGACCCTCCATCCATTCTGAACTCGTGTTGGTATAAATTATCCTTTAGAATTTTTTTCACAGTAACTCCTATTTTTTTAGGAACTATATGTATCAGACTTACCCATTACTATCCAAATTCGATATATAATATCTACATCAAGGAGTTTTTGTATCTCCTTTTTTACCACTTCCATCATTGGTGTATTCAACTTGTGTTGGCCTTCATGGGTCAATTTTGTGCCTTCTTCGATTTTAATTTTGTGCATACATGTGGATGAACTTAATCCTTTTATGTCGACGATGGACCATCCTATAGCCTCATTGTGTGCGCAAAACCGTTATTAAATCTTTTTCTTCTTCGGCCAATCCTTTCAATATGATCACTGGCAAAGTATTATTCGCCCCGAGGAAAGCGTACTTCAAGTGATCTGGCAACACTTTCAGTTAACTTCAAGACCTCCAAAACAGAAGTCAGAACTTAGGCTTAGAAGAAATCAAATTTAATTTGGTATAATCTGAATATATTTCCTCATTATGATCTTTTAACTCCCTGTATAGACCAAAGGAAAATTTAGTTCTTAAAAATTCATCAGCCAAATGATCAATTATTTCAACAGAATTTATACTCTCCACTTTGTCAGGATACTCCATTTCCTTATACATATCAAACTTAACGATCTTACCATCAATTTCCATGGTTAAAATCCCACTTTTTACGTCAATCTTCATGTGTGCGGCACTTAGGAAAGGACGCCCCAATAGGATATCATAAGATGTTCTTGTGCGATCATTCTATGTCAATTATATAAAAGTCAACGGGAAATATTAGTCGTTTAACTCCACCAATACATTCTCTAAGAATCATTCCGAATATATCACAAATTTGTCAGCAAGCTGAATTGATATTTTTGTATCATTCAAAGGCTCGTTAGTAATCATATTGTAAAAATAGAGAGGCATTACATTAATAGAAGTGCCAAGGTCACACATGTCTCGTTTTATCCCAACTTTACCAATTTTACAGGGTATTGCGAACATACCTTGGTCTTTTAGTTTCGGTTGTAACTTTCGTTGGAAGATGATTGAGACATGTTCTCCCAAATTCACCTTTTGGACCCCAGAAAGCTTCCCCTTTGTCGTACAAAGATATTTTAGAAATCAGACATATCTTGGAACCTTTCAGATAACCTAAAGGAGAGGTATATTGATTTCCACCTTCCGAAATACGTCTAGTATTTCCTTTTCCTCAGCTTGTTTATCATTTTTTACTAACCACAATGTAAAAGGTGGTGGCACGTCATAGGGAGATGGCGTTGGATCCGTTTGTACTTGTACTCCTCTTCTAGGATCCTGAATCAACAATATTCTTCCCTTTTTGGATTGTTCATCTTTTGGAACAGGTGGCGCCACTACTGTACCACTCCAAAGAGTGATGGTGTTGACATTCTCCCTTGGATTTACCTCAGTTTGAGATGGAAGTTTACCTTGTGATTCCAAGCGTCTTACGGTTTGAGCCAATTGGCTCATCTGCTTGTCTATATCTTGTAAGTGGGCTTCAATAAGAATCAGAACTTTTCCTAGGAAAGTGCTAATCTTTCAATAATTGACTCTAACGATGTCTTTTGCGGTTGTTGGGGTGGTGGAGGTGGTCTTGTTTGATAAGCTTGATTCGGTCTTGAGTTTTGAGCCTAACTAAAATTTGGATGATCCATCCTCTTGGGTTGTAAGTGTTTCTATAGGGATTATAAGCCCTCTGGGGAGGTCCTGGAAAGTTCCCCACTGCAATAACTTGAGATGTTGTGTTATCTTGAATCAGTGGACATCCGTATGTTGGATGATCAGGTAATGCACATATTCCATATAATCTGTTGGGTCCTATATTTCCTACAACAAGAGAGTTGACTACTTCAGTTAATTTATGTATCTTATTTTCCAAAGAAGATGAACTTATCTCATGAACCCTTCGAGAAGGTTCACTAGTTGGGCGGAACTGTTAGGAATTTGCAGCCATTGTGGAAATTAAATTCCTAGCCTTAGTAGGAGTCATGTTCACCAAAGAACCTCCGCTTGCATCATCGATCATCTTCATTTCAAGGGGAATTAATCATTCATAAAAATATTAAAGGAGTGTCTGTTCGGTTAACCCATGTTGTGGGCAACTAGCATATATTTTTTAAATCTTTCCTAGTAGTCATAGAGTGACTCTCCATCAAGTTGCTTGATTGCAAGTATTTTTTTTGTAACTCACTTGCTTTCGCCGCAGGGAAAACCTGTCAAGAAAAAGACAAGTCATTTGAGCCCATGTAGTAATAGAATTTGGGGGTAGATAAAATAACCACTCCTTAGCCGAATAGGCTAAGGAAAAAGGAAACGCTCTAAGTTTGATTTGATCCTCAGTTACTCCCTGTGGTCTCATGCTAAACAAACCATGTGAAATTCTGTGAGATGTTTATGTGGATTCTCGTTTGGTAATCCGCGGAAGGTAGGGAGGAGATGAATAAGGCCATTTTTAGTTGGTATGGAGTTTCTCCTTGGGGAAAATCAATGCACAAAGGCTCTTGTTCAGTAGGTGTCGTGGCAAAATCTCTGATAGTAGGATCAACCATCAAATTTGGTTCTGTATTAATGGTTTCGCCTAAATTTGATTTTGAATTCAATTCTAGATCTAATTGTTGTCTCATTCTTTCCCGAAGCGTTTGTGCGTAAAGTCTCCTAGCTCTGGCTTCGATTTTCAGCTCGTACTCCACTAATTCTCCCGAGTTTTTCCTGGTCATAAATCAAAAGCAAATAAAAGTAGTAATTTTAGCGAAGTCTCAGGCAACTACGCCAATTTTACAACTGTCTTTTGATGTCAAAATAAATTCCTTCTTCTCAATTAATAATTAAATGAAATACGTAGTAACGAGAAGTAAGGGTCGATCCTTAGGGACTTAGAAAATTCCAAATTTCTATTTGAATGGTTTAAACCAGGGGATAAGTAGTAAAAAATGGGGTTTTTGGTAAAAAGAGATTAAATAATAAAAAAATATTTAAAGAAAAATAAAGAAAATAAAAATTGAAGGTGAAAATGAATATGGTAAAAATAGCCTCAAGCCTCGCTTTGACTCAATTTCCTTTGGATTATCGAATTAGATTTTCCCTTTGGGATTCATGTTGGTTACTTTGTCTACAAGGGCAATCCTTGTGACTCTATTTTGTATACCAAATATCCAAGGCAATCTTTGATTTCGTCTTCAGAAATTGATTTGATCAACATTAATTATCGTAGATCAATAATCGTTTAAGTTCATGAAGACCGACTTGGATTGTTGTTTCAATAACTACTAATTCCGATCTCAATTCCCTCTTGGCAAGGCAATCTCGTCAAGTGTGTTCCCAGGAATTCGAATGTGCTTTTAATAAGTCGATTCTTCCTCCGACACATTTAATCACAACAACATCTTGACCAAAGTCAATCTTTGATTTTGAAAACTGTTTTGATTTTGAAAATAAGCACAGAGATTGAGAGATATATTCCAAAGTTATTAAGGTGCTTTTCAATTCTCACGTTGGAATTGAATCATCGCTTCAGCTCTCGGCTTATGAGAAAATTAGCTAAGCATGACAAAATTCATAGTTAGCATATTTAAAAACTAAACTTAAAAGAAAAGAAAATAAAAACTTGAAAAGAAAATGAAGAGACAACTTTATAAAACTAGAAAGGATAAGAAGAATAAATTCTGAGTTGTGATTTTAGGCTTACACCAAGAGGGTATTTATAACCTCTAAAAACCTAGAGATAAGCATATAAATTAAAATAAAAATAATCCTAAAGATATTTCAAATGTTTTCTAAATTCAAACTTTAAAATTTAAAAATAAGTCTCCTAATATATCTCTACCCGTCCACCTTCCAGAAGACGCTGACTAGATCTTCTAGAAAACTACTGTGACTGGACCTTCTAGAAACTACCACATCAGACCGTGTCATTCCCAAAGTCGTGCCCATGTCTCCAGTCGTGACCAAATAATAAAAAAATGCAGAATGCACCCGTTTTACTATTAAATCTGGAAAATAAGACCTGCACGAAAATAAGCATAACACAACAAAATTAGCAGGAATAAATTCATAAGATCGAAGAATTAACGAGAAAATATTATCGATTCACAACACTCATCATATGTCACTTAATGTTTTGCGCCAAGAATTTTTTGTATCTTAGTTGTGAGATTAATTGAAAATATTCTTAGTGACCAATTTTTAAATGTTTTGGGTTTTAAGCTTAAAATTTCAATTTGAAAAATAAGATAATCTAACAACATTAATGAACAATGCAATTTTTTTTTAGTGTTTTTAATTTCATTGACATTATTTTGTATTAGGTTATTTCACATTAAAAGATTTTCTTTTAGAAAAGACATAAAATAATAAATTGTAAATGACAAATGATCAGATGATTTTTGCTTTACTATTATAATTATATAATTTCCATGAAGTTACATCAAAGTGTTTAGGAAAAAAAATTAGATACTTGCGTCTATCTAGAAATATCCATAAAACTTCAATATATTTAAATACATATAACATCAACAATTTTAAAACATAAAATATTACTCTTTTAATAAAAATAAAATTGAATAAAAATTGATATTATGAAAAAAGTGTCATACAAAATAAATAAATTATAGAACTCTTAAATTATCAACACAAAAATAAAATTTCAACCTAATTAACTTTAATAGTCTTTGTAAAAAAACAACAATCACACAGTTCATATTGAAACAACATAACTACAATGTTGGTTTATGTGAGTATCATATTCATCACATTCAATTTCATCCCCTCAGTGTCATTTTCAGTCTCTTGATCAAAGTTAACCAAAACATTCACATTATCTACAATCTCATAGTTAATAACATTTGTTGTAATGTCATCCTTATTGAAAGATATATTCTCTGAAAATTACATTTTTCATATCGTGATCATAAATTTCAAAATCTTCATCTACATAAGAGACTTTATCATTTTAAACGGTTTGCAACTTTAGAACATCATATAAGTGTTTATGATGAAGCTTTTGAACTACTCTCCAATCTTTCCCTAATTGGTAAAATCCAAATAAAAAAACCTTCTTTGCTTGAACTGTCACTACAAAAGGGTCACTTTCATACCAACTTTTGTTAATATTGATACTTAACAAATGACCACTTTGTGAATTCTCATCTTTTTATCACCTAAGTCAAGCCACTTGCACTTGAACAAAACAACTTTATAATCACTGATATAATTCAACTGAATAATATCATCAAGAACACCATAAAAGATGATTTGATCCTCATTTTGATTACCTTCAACTGTTACTCCACTATTTTGACTTGTCAAATGTTCATCGTGTGCTTTAATGTGGAAGCTAACCCTTTAACAATGCAACCTATATATTTTGAGAACGTCTATCAGGACCATATGCCAAAGAAAGTAATTCACCAAATATTGTTTTTGAACCTTGATTAGCAACCTATAATTTACACTTAATGAAATAAGCATAATTGATAATTGATATTTTGCATAATATGGAAAACATTTATAATAGCATATACGTACATAATTTTTAAACCATAAGAGAAATTTCTCTCTTTGTCTTTCTTCAATACATAACGAACTTTGCAGTTGAATCTCCATTTTATGATTTTTATTTCAATAAATATGATATAAGTTAAATAACATTAAAAGTAAAACTTACTTAAATGACTAAATTGTAAGTTAAGTACTTACTCCATATATAGTTAAATTTCATCACAATTTGTCAATATATACCATTGCATCATTTCAAATTCAAGGTCGAACAAGAATTCATATCTTGTGGTTCCTAAGGTGAAAACTTCCTAAAAGTCGAGGAGAGTAGGATCATGAAATTCTTTCCCCCATCATCATCATCATTTCTATCTTATTGATTAAGTTTTGTCTCAAACCTAAAGAGATACATAGAACAAAAGGTCAGACATTCAGTTGAAATATATGTCTCTTCTATACATCCTTCTAGATGAGCCTTTTTTCGTGTATATGTATTGAGCTTACCTAAAAACCTATTATAACAAAAAACTATCATGTAAAAATAAATTTATAATAATATTATAATTTGATTTAAAATATAAAAATAATAGAATTACCTCTCAATAGGATACATTCATCGATAATTCACAGGTCCCCCAAGCATGACTTCACGAGGCACGTGTACAACCAAATGCACCATCACATAAAAAAAACTTAGAGGAATTTTTTTCTAACTTGCACAAAATGATGACACAATTTTTAAAAAAAATCTTCTACTTCATTCTTCTTAGTGTTTTACAACGTAATCTTAAAGAAAACTTCTAGGTTCATCCAGTTCTTGAACACATCTTTTATAACAAAATCCCTAATGACAACTGAAATCAATCTTTACAAAAGTATATGACAATCATGACTTTTCAACTCTGAAATCTTACTATCATTTACATTAACACATCGTGAGATGTTCAAAGCATATTTATTAGGAAACTTTATTAACTTCAAAAAATAACAAAATTTCTTTTTTTACTTCTTTGATAGAGTATAGCATGTATGAGGCATCAAGTAAGAACCACCTTCCATATTTTTTTCAAATGTAATATTTTCTTGAGTTTCATGTCCTTAAGATCTAATCTCGCACTTACATTGTCTTTTTTTCCCTTCAATGTTCAACATTGTTCCTAAAACGTTATCACATATATTCTTCTCAATATGCATGACATCTAGATTATATCATAACTTCATTGTTTTCCAGTAAGGCTACTCAAATAATATACTTTTCTTAGTCCAATTAAACTCATCAGGGGTACGTTTTATCTTCAATTTATTTGGATGTTTCACAAAGTCATTCACTTTGAGACTATTTAATTGTTGTAATAACTAAATCTCAGATAAATCCTTCGATTTTAGCCTATTTTCTATCCTACCATCAAACATTCTACTTTTTCTCCAAATATGATCACGAGGTAGAAAACGACGGTGAAACATGTAATTGTTGGGACCGTCGGCGCACCACATGGCGCAGCGGAAACAAAACTCGATGGTCTCACCTGCGATCCAAGTACAAAAAACTGAAATTGAGATGAAGGGATGCGAATACTTATAGCGGGTTCCTTGAAAAATAGCAAGGACAACATAGAATATGGTGGTATAGATCAGATCGAATCGTAAGCCTCCACGAAATCACATCTCGGCCTCTACTCAGTTCACCTGATTGAGAGCAATAATTTTCTTCCCAAAACCGTTTTGAGAGAAAAATGGCGGAAGGTTTTGTGTGTGTGTTCTGAAATGGCTGCTAGACCTAACACACCCTTTTATAGCCAAGTTACCCTAATCATATTAGGGTTTTTATTATTTCAAATTAATTAAATCTATATTTAATTAATTGGAATTTAATAATCCTTTTATATCCAAGTTACCCTAATCATATTAGGGATTTTATTATTTCAAATTAATTAAAATTAAATATTCGGGATTATTAAATATATATTTAATTAACTCTAGATATATTTTAGTAACATACAACAAATTGTATATCTTTGCTCGTTTCAATCCAAGGGTGTGACTCTATAGGTTATTGTAACGTTAGCAGTAATTATTAGAACAATTTAATATTACATACAATGAGTGACATTTAGCAATATATCATTGTCACCTAAGTTACAAGAAAATATGATTCGACATATCATCTTGGTGATTAACGCTTTATGTATTACATTCTTATGTCCTTTATATCTAGAATAGGCACAAGTCTTGGAATAGTCACACTTGTATATCCCATCTATTGTTTCTTGATATCTAGAGTAGACTTTAATTAACGAATAGTTTATGATATCTCATATCAACTTATTCGAGCATAGCCATGCATTTCTAGTCTTATTCAATCAAGTAGCCTGTGATATATTTCCTATTATGTAGGAGGGACAAATCCTATCTTAATCATACACACCCACTACATATATTGAGATATATTCAATAACAGTCTTTATAAAGCAACCGGTTACGGAGCTTGTTTAGCTGCATCAAAACATACAACAATATATGTTGGGATAGTATTGATCTCAAGTCTGAGGATCATACATATAGTCATCACCATGAGCAATGTTATGACCGTCACATAATAATCCAAGACATATGCTCATGGTGGGTCAATCCAATACATTGTTCTCTAACAATATAATCAAGTATCAATTCTGACATCTCTATGTCAATGACAACTCGTTGTCATCAATCCATAATATTTTAGTCTTAAGCGTATTATTATTGTCCATGCCCATAATAATACTTGACTAGGGATCTTTTAATAATAACAATTATGTCATTATATTGACTTTATTATCTTCCAATTTATGTTAAACACATATATATAACTGAAAATAATAGTGGCAATGCCTTTATTCAATAAAATCGGTAAATAAAAATATTATTACAATCATCATATGATAGGTCATTGGGCATACTCTAACAATCTCCCACTAGCACTAAGATCAATCACTCACATATCTAATATCGAGTGACTCAGTGTGATGATCATGCCTCTGCTATGTAAGAGGCTTCTTCAAGGGATCATCAATGTTGTTATCCGTGTGTACTCTACATATTTCCACATATCCTCGATCAATGATCTCTCGAATGATATGAAAGCGCCTAAGAATATGTTTGGATCGTTAATGAGATATGGGTTCCTTTGTTTGTGTAATGGCTCCATTATTGTCACAACGGAGTTTTATAGCATCTGATATGCTCGAAACAACCCCTAATTCCGATATGAACTTCTTGATCCAAATAGCCTCTTTTGCTACTTCATTGGCTGCAATGTATTCAACCTCTGTTGTAGAATCAGCTACTGTGTCTTGCTTTGAACTTTTCTAGCTCACAACACCTTCATTAAGACAAAACACAAAACCCGATTGCGATCGTGAGTCATCATTGTCAGTTTGGAAGTTGGCATCAGTATAACCTTTTATACTAAGCTCTTCCTCCCCTCCATAGACAATAAATTTATCCTTAGTTCTTCTAAAGCACTTAAGGATATTTTTAACTGCAACCCAGTGATTTTCACCAGGGATTGCTTGATACAGACTCGTCATGCTTAGAGCATACGATACATCTGGTCGAGCACATATCATGGCATACATTATAGAACCAACAACCGAAGCATATGGAATCTTATTCATCCGTTCTCTTTCTAGTGGAGTTGAAGGACACATTTCCTTAGAAAGAGAAATGCCATGTCTCATAGGCAAAAATCTTTCTTGGATTCTTCCATAGTGAACCTTTTCAGCACTTTGTCTATATATGTACCTTGACTCAGACCTAGAATTCATCTTGATCTATCTCTATAGATATTAATTCCTAAGATATACACTGCCTCACCCAAATCTTTCATAGAAAAACAACTACTTAACCGAGTCTTAACAGACTGTAATGTTGGTATATCGTTTCCTATGATGAGTATGCCATACATACAAGATTAGGAAAGAAACAATGCTCCCACTAGCCTTCTTATAAGCATAAGGCTCATCTTCATTTTTGATAAAACCAAACTCTTTTATTGCATCATTGAAATGAAGATTCCAGCTTCGAGAAGCTTGCTTTAGTCCATAAATAGATCTGTAGCTTACAAACATTTCAGTATATCCTGGAAAGAAAAACCTTTGGTTGTGTCATATACAGATCCTCTTCAAGTTTTCCATTAAGGAAGGTGGTTTTGACGTCTATTTTCTAGATTTCATAATCATGGAATGCAGTTATTGCGAGCAAGATCCGGATGGACTTAAAAATAGCTACAGGGGAGAATGTTTTGTCATAGTCTACACCATGAACTTGTTGAAAACCTTTAGCGACTAATCGCCCCTTGTATTTTTGTACATTACCATCTATGTTGTTTTCTTCTTGAAAACCCATTTACACCCTCTAGGTTTGACCCCTTCAGATGGTTCAACCAAAGTCCATACTTGGTTTACTACCATGGAATCCATCTTAGATCTCATGGCTTCAAGCCATTTCTTAGAGTGTGGGCTAGACACTGCCTCTTGATAAGTCCTGGGATTATCTTGATCCATAAGAAGAACATCTCCATGTGTCGTAACGAAAATCAAATCTCTCAGGTACGTTGTTCTCTTATGGATCTACGCAGTGATTGTGTTTCTAAATTTGTTGAATGCTCCTCAACAACTTGTGAAACATTCTCAACTTCAGGTTCATTTATCTGTTGCTCTTGAATTTCTCCAAGTTCAATATTTCTACCATTCCCTTTCTTTGAAGAAATTCTCTTTCGAGAAAAACTCATGTTCGAGCAACACACTTTGTTCTTGTTAGGATTGAAGAAATAATATCCCTTAGTTTCTTTAGGATATCCAACAAATATATACTTATGAGATTTAGGTTCGAGCTTTGTAGACATATGATGTTTTACATAAGATTCACAACCCCAAATCTTTATAAAAGACATACTGAGACGTTTCCCAGTCCATATCTCATATGGTGTCTTTTGAACCGATTTAGATAGAACACGATTTAGTGTGAAAGTGGTTGTTTCAAGTGCATGTCCCCAAAAGGAAGTCAAAGATCACTATGACTCATCATCGATCGAACCATGTCTAACAGTGTTTGATTCATTCTTTCATAAACTCCATTCCACTGTGGTTTACCAGGTGGTGTAAGCTGTGAGACAATCCCACATTCTTTTAGGAGTTCATTAAACTCTATGTTTAAGTATTCTCTACCTCGATCTGATCGAGGTGCCTTAATACTCTTGCCTAGTTGATTTTTACTTCATTTTTAAATTCCTTAAACTTTTCAAGGGCTTCAGATTTATGGCGCATAAGATAAATATACACATACCGACTGAAGTCATCGGTAAAAGTAATGAAGTAATGGAATCCACCTCTGGCTTGTGTATTCATTAGTCCTCATACATCGCTATATATTAACCCCAATAAATCATTGCTCGCTCACCTTTACTATTAAAAGGAGCTTTAATCATTTTTCCCAACAAGCAAGATTCGCATACATCATATTGTTCGAAAACAAATGAATCTAAGAATCCATCTTTATGGAGTTTTGATATGCGTTTCTCATTTATATGGCCTAAATGACAATGCCAAAGATAAGTTTGATTTAAGTCATTTGTTTTTGATCTCTTAGTATTTATGTTATAAATGGTGTTTTCTTGATCCAAATATAGAGATCATTAACCAATTGTGCCAAACCATAAAAAACACTATCGTGATAAAAAGAACAACAATTATTCTTAATAATAATCTCAAACCAATCTTGTCCAAACAAGAAATAGAAATAATTGTTCTTAGTCAAACTAGGCATATAATAACAATCCTCTAAATTTAAATCAAGTCCATTAGGAAAGATAAAACATATGTCCCTATAGATAATGCAGCAACTCTTGCTCCATTTCCCACTCGTAGGTCCACATCTCCTTTAGCCAAATTCCTTTTCTTTTACAGTCCCTGTATAGAAGTACAAATATGAGAACCACAACCGGTATCTAATACCCAAGAAGTAGATGTTGACAAATTAACATCAATAAAATAAATACCTGAAACAAACGTTCCGTTTGCTTTTGCCTTCTTGACCTCTTCAAGGTAAACAGAGCAGTTTCTCTTCCAGTTTCCGGTCTTATCGCAATGGAAACAGTTTTCTTCTTTGCTAACTCCCCCTTTAGGTTTCAATGCATTTTCCCTTTTTTTTTGGTCTTACCATTGCCCTTAGACTTTGCCACTACCTTTTTCTTTCCCTTTCCTTTGTCCTTGTGGACCATCAGAATGGGCTTAGTCCAACCTTTTTCATGCTACTTTCAGCAGTTCGTAACATGCCAAGTAACTGTGGCAAAGTCTTGTTAATTTCATTCATGTTGAAATTAAGGACAAATTGGCTAAAGCTATCTGGCAACGATTGCAGGATAACATCGGTAACCAATTCATCTTTGAGAGGAAATCCCAGCTTTTCCAACGTTTGAATGTAGCCCATCATCTTGATGACATGAGCTTCTACAGGAGTTCCCTATGCCATATTTTATTGAAATAGAGCTTTAGAGGTCTCGTATCTCTCTTGACTTGCTTTCCCTTCATATATTTCTTTAAGATTTTGAATCATCCCATATGCAACCATGTCCTCATGTTGCTTATGAAGCTTAGGAGTCATGGTGGCAAGCATTAGACATCCAACATCTAACATATCATCCATATGTTTCTTGAATTTGTCTTTGTCAGCTTTTGAAGCATTAGCTGCTGGTTCATCAGGAACAGGTTCCTCAATGCATATTCCTTCCTTTCTTGTTTGAGAACAATTCTCAAATTACGAAACCAGTCAAGGAAGTTTATGCCATTAAATTTATCCTTCTCAAGGAGTGATCGTAGATATAAAGTGTTGTTTGCCATAAATCTACAACAATGAAAATATTAAAGTAAATTTACCGAATTAAAATTTATAAATAGACTTATTTACAAGTTACTCCCACTATTTTATTCAAAATTAAAAACCCTTTCTTTTTTAATTTCGAAAAAATTCAAAAAAAATTCTAGTGGGTGAGGATCCATAATACATCAATTTCCTAAATCAACTTTGGCTTTTCTTTTAGGATAGTGATTATTTAGGTAAGTAACAGTTGACTAGTTACATCTCATGTAACTCCTCATTTTGGTGAACAACTTTTGTTCAAGTCATCTCATGACTTATCCAAATATTTAACCTCTAGGTTTCTAATCCTATTAGAATAACATAGCTAAGTTATTACCAATATTTCAACTGGTGAATATCTCTTGCTTATTCTTCGCGTTTAACCAATATAGATTTATGTGCCAATGCTTTGGCAAAGCCCACACAATATTGAACAAAGCCTTAACGAAGGTAAATATTGGACGGTTAAGTTAACTTAGATTATAAAGAGGGATTTACGTAATTATCTCATCATTGTTCATTTTAATATTAGGCCCTTATTGATCTTATCAATATTTATTCTTATTTTATCATTTGATGCATTGCATACATAACAAATATAACAATAAATAAGATGCAATGGTTATAGCCCAAAACAATGACTAAGGTGGCATATCCTAAACTAATGGGAGAACCAAGAACCCTAAAGCCTAAAACTGCTATCTAGGCATCTTCTCGCCATTCTTCTGCTCCTTGTGAATCTTCATAGGTTTACAATTTTAAAAGAAACTCGTTTTACATATGAGGAAGTAAGATGAGAAGAGAAATACAAAAGAGATATAGAAAGACACGGATCGCAGACCGTATTTCAAATTAAACCATTATAAAGTGAACAAGGGCTATAACCATGCATGTTAAACACTGTGCAAAACAAACATATCATATATATATATACACGTTCTTACGCCTTTGTTAAAAAAAATAATATGGGCCTTCAATTTGTACTGCTGATGATAACAATTATCAACAGAATCGTGCTTTTGGGATTTTCAATCCCAAAGGTTTTCTCCATCGGAACAACCATTGTTCCACTTCCAAACGCGATCTGCTATCGCACTCCCACAGATCATCTATCAACAAATCCATTAAAAACATATTAACAAATTAACATATTAATCGTTGTGGTTATCGATTCGAACAATAATATTAGCATATTTACCGAAACGATAAAACTAGAACATGCATCTCATACATATCACATCAACTAAAAATTTAACCCAAATTCAGATCGTACAAGTGGCTCTGATGCCACTGTTAGGACTGTTGTCGCACCCTATGGCGCAGCGGAAACAAAACTCGACGGTCTCACCAGCGATCCAAGTACGAAAAACTGAAATCGAGAGGAAGGGATGCGAATACTTATAGCGGGTTCCTTGAAAAATGACAAAGACAACAGTGAATACTGGTGTTGTAGATCGGTTCGAATCGTAAGCCTTGACGAAATCACGTCTCGACCTCTACTTAGTTATCTCGATTGAGAGCAATAATTTTCTTCCCAAAACAGTTTTGAGAGAAAAACGACTAAAGGTTTTGTGTGTGTGTTCTGAAATGGCTGCTAGACCTAACAAACCCTTTTATAGCCAAGTTACCCTAATCATATTAGGGTTTTTATTATTTCAAATTAATTAAATCTATATTTAATTAATTAGAATTTAATAATCCTTTTATATCCAAGTTACCCTAATCATATTAGGGATTTTATTATTTTAAATTAATTAAATCTATATTTAATTAATTGAAATTAAATACTCGGATTATTAAAATATATATTTAATTAACTCTAGATATATTTTAGTAACGTACAACAAATTGTACATCTTTGCTCGTTTAAATCCTAGGTGTGACCCTAAAGGTTCTTGTAACGTTAGCAGTAATTATTAGAATAATTCTAATATTACATACAATGAGTGACATCTAGCAATATATCATTTTCGCCTATGTTACAAGAAAATATGATTCAACATATCATCATGTTGATTAACTCTTTTATGTATTGCATCCTTATGTCCTTTATATCTAGAATGGGCACAAGTCTTGGAATAGTCACACTTGTATAGCCCATCTATTATTTCTTGACATCTAGAGTGGACTTTAATTAACGAATAGTTTATGATATCTTATATCAACTTATTCGAGCATGGCCATGTTTCTAGTCTTACTCAATCAAGTGGCCTGTGATATATTTCCTATTATGTAGGAAGGACAAATCCTATCTTAGTCATACACACCCACTACATATATTGAGATATATTCAATAACAGTCTTTATAAAGCAACCAGTTACGGAGCTTGTTTAGCTGCATCAAAACATACAACAATAAATGTTAGGATAATATTGATCTCAAGTATGAGGATCCATGAGCAATGTTATGACTGTCACATAATAATCCAAGACATATGCTCATGGTGGGTTAATCCAATACATTGTTCTCTAACAATATAATGATGTATCAATTCTGACATCTCTATGTCAATGACAACTCGTTGTCATCAATCAATAACATGTTAGTCTTAAGCGTATTATTATTGTCCATACCCATAATAATACTTGAATAGGGATCTTTTAATAATAACAATTATGTCATTATATGGACTTTATTATCTTCCAGTTTATGTTAAACACATATCTATAACTGAAAATAATAGTGGCAATGCCTTTATTCAATAAAACCGTTAAATAAAAATAATATTACAATCATCATATGATTGGTCTTTGGGCATACTCTAACAGTAACATATCTTATTTCTCAACTTTCGTGATAGAGCATCATCATTACAAATTTGACATGCCAAATATCCTTTTATACTCCAACCTGATAAATCCCTATAAACAAAAAAATCATTTATAGTCCAAGAACAGGTGCTGAATTTGAAAATGTTCATTTTTATAAGCATCATAAGTCTATACTCCATTTTCCCATAAATCTTTCACTTCATTTATCAATGGCCTTAAATAGACATCGATATCCTTTCCTGGAGAGTTTCTTCCAGGAATAAGTAATGACATCATCATGAAAGGATCTGTCATACATTTTTAAGGAAAAAAGATTATACGGAATAACTATACTTGGCCATATACTATATGTAGAGCTATAATCCTGAATGGATTGAATCCATCAGTTGCTAGGCCAAGCCTAACATTTCTCGAATCACTAACAAACTATTCATCTCTTTATTAAAATCTTTTCAAGAATCTCCATCAGCTGGATTCCTTAATGTATCATCATCAACACGCTTTTCTGCATTACACTTCATATCTTGTGCTATGCTCTTTTTCATAAACAATCGTTGGAGTCTTGATTTTAGCGGAAACTAATGTAAGACTTTTCCTGATATTTCTTCTCAACAACCTTCCACTATGATGTTCCACATTTTGGACAACTTTGTCTATCTTTAAACTTCTCCCAAAATAGAACACAATCTTATCTGCATGCATGAATTGGTATGTAACTAAGTTTTATGTTTTTTCATAACTTTAATTGCCTCATAATATGATGTTGGAATTGTACTATTTGGAAAAGCCTCTTTAAGTAGTCCCAAATCATATCTATTACTTTGCTTTGTTGCTCATTTGGCAATAATCCTTGATATGCAACTATTTAACAATAAAGACCATTTAGACATGCTTGAGTATCCTGATAATAATACTTGTTGTTCATCATTCAACACTTTATTTAATCTTTTAGCTTCACCTTCACTAAATTAAAAACATGATTTGTTTGATCTTCATCTCCTAATAAATAATTTAATCTATCTTCTTGTATATGATATTTTTTTTGTTTTCTTTAATAATTTTATAACATGTATATAAGAATTTTTCCCATTGCAATGCTAAAGTTGAGGTATGTGTGCCGACTGCCAAGCTATGATAAATATATGTGTGTGTGTATGTATATATTAATTTTAATGGGTTTGTTTCTTCAATATTTTAGGATGGTACCAGGAAAAGTAGTTAGAAGAAGGATTCGAACCTAAGATCTTGAAACTCAACGAGTCTCTGGTAAACTAAATCAAACCCAAGAATCTGAACCTCAACAAGTTCTTGATGATCCAAATCAAACATGTGGAGAAATTGATCCAGATTTAACAATTGGAAATTCATGTAAACATTATTTTCGATTACTTATATAAATGAATAGAAAAAGAGGATTGAGTATTAACAATGACATAAGATAAAAGTAAAAAAAAACCAATAAATATATATATATATATATATATAATTTTTTCTATGTAGGGGAGTTTTTGATTTAGCATATTTTAATTTATTTATTTTTCTATTATTCTAAAATTAATATTTCCATTCTATAGAACCAATCAATATCTCACATAAAAGGGTACGAGGACCAAGTCGAGGTAATAGATTAGAAAATCTCATTACAAGTAAAAGTAAGTTTATAGTATAGATACTAGAGGGAAAAGGTCGACCTATTGATGATGTTCAATCAGTCAAATTATCTTTGAAATTGGAATCATTTCTTGACAATTCATATTGATACCAACAAAATGGAAAGATATGAAAGATAATGATAAACTTCATGCCCTAGAGAGACTTAAAGTGAGTTTACTTATTTTAATATTTCTTATTTTTTAGTATTTATGTACTTCATTTATCTAATTACATATTATTTTATGTTTAGTCAAAGTTTGAGATTAAATTAGATGATGATTATTGAAGAGATTTATCATATCAATTGTGTCAAAGTTGTCAAGAAACAATTGACATAAGGTTCATTTGCACTTTAAAATTTTTTCAAATTCTTTTGTTGCACGTCAAAACAAGCCGACACAATATAACTTGACACAAGAAAATTGGGAACAACTCTATGATTTGTTTAGTGATCCTAAATATCAGGTACAATTATTGTAGTTTGATTTATGTAATTGGTCATTTTTTTACATTTTCATTTATGTAACAAATTATAAATTATGTTTATACATGTTTATAATTGAAGATAAGGTGTGAAACAAATGCAAGAATCAGATGAAATGTCAAGTTAACTCATAATCAAGGATCTCGGGCTTTTGTTGCTAGCCGATATGCTATGGTATGTTAGAAAATTTTTGGCATTTGATGAAAATTTTGTTTTTCTTTTTAAACCTCATTATTAGTTTTTTGAGATCATGTATCACAAGGATGATCAAGAACCAAATATGATGCATTTCTTGAAGACAAATCATTATTCAAATGACAAAGGATGGGCAATATATGAAACACAAACAAAATATGTAGGACTCGTAAAAATATGTACTAAATTATAATTTTTAATATAAGAACTATTTTACTTATGGATGACTTTTTAGGAGAATATGGTAGAATTACAATTAACTCCAGTTGAAGAAGCACTAGAGCCTAAGGTTATTGATGATATAGTGGATGAGGTACTTGGTATGAGATCGGGATACATCCAAGGCTTGGATATGGGCCGAAGCCTAACAAAAAAAATTCAAGTGCAGATACAATCAAATTAAAAAAATGTTTGAAGAATTAAGAAGATGAACATAATGACTATAAGTCAAATTTTGAATTGATTCAAACGCAAATCAAAGCCATGAGATATGCTTTGTTAGCTGCGAAATTCAAATGCTATCAATTTAATTTCCAGGTAAACAATATAGTTAATTAAATTAAAATTATTATATAATTTTAATTATGATAACTAATGTTAATTATTTTAATTTGTAGCTTCAAATGATACCACGAACTCATCATCAACAGAATCACAACCGACATAAGGTTAGATTGAGATTGCTACAACAAGTTATTCCACAAGTCATATTATAGTCGTATTATTTTTATTTACTTTAAACATTAAGTGTTTTTATATTTATAGAAAGGGCAAATTATAAATTTGGTAATTGAAATTTACTTTCTATCCTATTTCACTCATTGTACTTTAAATCTTTTCAATTTCCTCACTAAACTTAATACATTGGGATTTTTTGGTCACTTAGTCGTTTTCTCACTAACGACGTTATAAATTGTCTGTTATATATATGCAAAATGATGTTGTTTTGGTAAAAAATCATTTTTTAAAACGGCGTCGTTTTAATGCCGTTAACTGTTTAACGGTGAAGTGACCAAAAAACTCAATGTAGTAAGTTCAGTGAGGAAATTGAAAAGTTTTAAAGTTCAATAAGCAAAATAGGAGAGAGATTAAAGTTTAGTGATGAATTTGTATTTTACCCTTATAGAAATTGAACTATTACATTTTTTAGTAAAATATTTATTTAAATTTTATTATTTTTCAATAAGTGAACTATGATATTTTCTGGTTTAGATTAATATAAATAATTTTATTTTAATATATATTGTCATTAAAAATGTGACAATTTTTTGTTTTGCCACTATATTGGTGACGATTATATAAGGTGATGTATGCATAGTCATCATTCATAATATTATTAGGTAATTGTATATTACGTCACTAAAATGTGACAACATCTCTTTCTTCACACATAAGTGGATTTTAATACATTATTCGTGACAATATAATTATCAATAACGAAATCTTATATAATTTAGCAATGTAACTGACTGTCATGGAATATAAATTATAAAGTGATCTTATGCATAAACGTCATTCATAATATTATTAGGTAACATTTATATTATGTCACTAAAAATGTGACAATATCTATTTCATCACATATACATTGCTTTTAATGTATTATTCGTGACAATATAATTATCAGTAAAGAAATTTTATATAATACAGTGACATAACTAGTTGTCATCCAATATCACCTATAAAGTGACATTATATACAAATGTCATTCATACCATTATTAGGTAATGATATACTACGTCACTAACAATGTGACAATTTTTTGTTCTTCGCATATACAAAGATTTTTTTTTGTTATTGGTAAAGTTATGATGTATCAATGACGAAAATATAAATCATTTGGTGACAAAATTAATTCTCATGAAATATAAATTAAAACGTGATGTTATCCATTATCGTCATTATATGTTTAACAATGCATGATAAAAATAGATGCATCGCTTTTGACATTTAGTGATACACTTAGGGTGACGATCGTCGTGACATCAATTTTTACATCACAAAATACAATTAGTGACCTAAATGTAAATTTTAATGACAATAACATAGATGCAACTAGTAATAAAATTTGTTGTAGAGCAATATAAAAAAATTCTACGACTTAATATTTATTTATTTGTTTTCATTCAGATTTATTATTATTTTAATAAAAAAATTTATCGATATTTCTAATGCATTATTGGTAATGTTAATCCTATACAGTTGACCTTTGCTAAAACTTCAGGAAAAAAAACCGAGGTGAAATTCTATTACTTGTTAATTGCAAGAAAAAAAATATTTTTTTAGTTACCTTACTAGAGAACGCTAAAATTGTGGCACATTAAAAATAATCTCTGCGACAATGTTCCAGGAACATTATTAAACATTGAGGGCAAAACAAAAGATAACATAAATGCTCATTTTGATGTTATATTACTATTACTGGTGATGGTAGCTATGTATTTCACCCTACATGTTATACAATATCAAAAGATGAAAAATTAGTTATTTTCTTAATTTCTAAAAGATCTTAAAGTTGACTATTTTTCTAATGTCTTTTTGTTGTTTGATTTAAATGACTACAAGATTTCTAGAATGAAGTGCCATGTATTTTTGCATCAATATCTTCCTTTATCTCTACGTGATTTATTATACGAAGATGTATCAGGAGTATTACTTAAGTGCTTATTTAAGAGAGTTATGTGCTTAAAAAACTATATGTCAATGACTTGGAGAGACTTGAATGGTCAAATTTTGTTAAATTTTTGTAAGTTAAAGAAGATATTTACTCATTTCTTAAATAATGATACATTTAATAATCCATTTAGCAAGGTAAAATCTAGGACAATTTCAATTGATGTATCTCATAGAATGATTCTTACGTAAGTTGAAGTATTACGTGAGAAACGAGGCTCATCTAGAAGATTCAATTGCTAAAGCATACATCATGCAAGAATACACATATTTTTGTTTTAGGTATTTATGTGAAGCTGAAACTAGCTCGAAATCAAATCGAAACACACAAGTATAATGCTTAATTCTCAAGTTTTCTATATCTTTAATTTAATTACAAATATGTTGAACTTTCTCTCAATTTTTAAGCGCCCTTTCTCCCAAACTTAAACATTTAACAATAGAGTTTTTAGGCATTTATAGAAGTAAGAAAGAGGTAAAAAAGTCTTGGTAATTTAGAGAAAATGAAGTAGTAAGAAAAGATGAAAAAAGAGCTCCAAGGCAGAACCTAAAAAGCCTCAATTCAAACCAATTCTCATTTTGTATGGGGAATTGTATTCAAAGTTGCAGGAAGAACGATTGATAACTTGATAATATCCTTAATAAATATGTTTAAATGAAATTGATATAACAATCACGCAAAACTAGTTTATAGTGGCATTTGGAGAGCAAACGCCGCTAATTTAATACATATCGTGGCGTTTACAATGAAAACGCCACAAAATGATAACATCAGCGGCGTTTTTGTCTAAAACGCCTCTAAAGACTCAAACTTTAGTGGCGTTTTTGAAACAAAGCCACAATAATCTTATTTATAGTGGCATTTTTTATTTAACGCCGCAATTTTTTTATAACATTAGTGGCGTTTGTAATTAAAAATGCCGCAATAGGGTTAACGTTTAGTGGAATTTTTAGAAAACGCCACACTTGGCAAGATATTAGTGCCATTTGAAATTGAAAACGCCGCAAAGTTTGAGTTTTTATCTCCTAAAACTCCTAGCCCTTTTCATCTTTTCTTTCTGGTTTTCCTTTACTTCCTTTATTCTGTTTACCCCAAACCCACAAATTAATTTATGCCGATCTCAGTCCTTCTTTGGTTGCTTCGTTGATCTCGTAAATTCCTTTCTTCAAATCAGTAGCTTCGCTACTTCGCCCATCTGGTTCGTTGCTTCGTTATTTCACTCTGTCGGACCTCAAACCCATCTGCTTCATTACTAGACCCTAAACCCATTGCTTCACTGCCAATCTCACGTTTGCTTGGCAAGTTTTTAAGAAGAGATGATGTTGTTCTTCAAATTAATAAGGTAAATTTGATGCATTTTTCGTTAATTTTATTCCCAATTTCTATTTTTTTTCTCTTAGAAATGGAAAATAGAGTTCACATTTGGAGTATTTGGGTGTTGGATTTTTCCATTATAATTGAATTTTGTTGAAATACCCATTTGTTTCTTTCGGTGATGCACTCTTCATTTTGTCTAACCAGTTAATTAACATCAGATGTGTTCTAATCAAAGATAAAAAGCAGCCAGTTGAATTCTATGATTTCCTTCAAATAAATATAGACTCCAATAAAAGTGTAGTGACAGACAACAACTGTGAGGAGGTGAATCAAGAAGAAAAGAAAAGCATGCCCTTCATCGATTTCTTATCGGTTGGATGGTCACCCTAGCAAACATCCCTGCGTATCCCCATCTTTCAAGTATGACATACACATCAACACATACATCTTGCTAATTCCAAGCTTAGGTACAATGTTTTAACTGACACACGATATTTAAAATGTAGTGAACCTAGGGTTTATGTAGAAAACTATGATATATTATGATTTATGTGTGCTACAAATAATGAAGGCTTTAATTTATGATTTATATTTGAGTTTAACTCTTGTCCCTTTTAATAAAATTTTAATTTTTTTAAAGGATAATATATCGATGTCCATAGATACACCCATATCTCAACAAAGCCTGTAGGGTTTTGTTTTTAGGTGAAAAAGATGAGATCGTTGTTTTGTTGGTTGCGCATTGTTTAAGTGCAAAGTTTTCCAAAGCTATATATGAATGAGTTAGCAGCTCAATAAAATCAATTATGTGACCAAATTCAGCTGATGTAAGTTTTTGGACACAAATGTTATTATTTCTTAACAACTCAAAGACATTAGTTCCTCCCCTTCCTATCTACCTCCTTTGGTTACTTAAGTAATTGAGTTACCATTAGCTTAACTTATTTGTCTCTTAGTGACGATACTGCATGCATTGCCTTAGTTTCATCTCCACAGTTATTCATAAAATGGCATATTAATTCCATATAAGCAGAGGCAAATGAAATACATAATATAAGTATAGGCAAATGAAATACATAATACAATCATGGATTCATGAAATTGATTGTGCATATTCATGGTTCAAGTGCTTTCTGGAGCTAAATAGTCTAGTTCAAGGTTGTCATCACCTTTTATTTGAATCAACTTGGCTTGTTCTTGAGTATGTATAGGCAAGCTTTGATGCAATTTAAAAGATTGGCTTATAATTTTTTTTGTGGGCGGGGGGCTTGTACAGTGGGAAGCTTTGATTCCATTTGAAAGCAAAAATGCAATGCAAAATATTTCCTTTTTGGCTAACTCAATTTCTTGGCAAAACGATGACTAGGAATACGGTTCCTATTTCAAAAGCTTGAATTTGTTTTCTTCAATGCTTCATAGTTTCAACTTCCAAGCTTTTGATTGCTTTGCCTCCAATAAAGCAGTTAAATTGCAATTTTGTATTTACCTTTTTAATTTTGCACAGGGCGGCAGTTACATGCATTCTAGAGGTTCTTCGGTCTACCATGTATTTAAACAGATCACGGTAATAGTCTCTTTAGTTCGAGTTAATTATATCCACTGAGCTGAAGTTTTCAGTATACTAGTAATTATTGCCTATCACAGGAGCATTCTACTGTTTCCCTCCAGTATTTCCATGGAATCAGAAGTAAAACAACATTACATTCTTTTTTGGTACAGTGTGTGACAAGTTGTGAATTGTTATTCAATTTTTAGCAGCCATTTCATGCTAATGAGGTGTTTCTGCTTCTGTTTTTGTAGCACTGGATATGTAGCTATCAAACTTTATTCACCAAAGTCTGCAACTATGATTTCTTTCCCTTCATTTTTTGTATAATTCTCCCTAGCTTGTAATATTTTTCTAGTAACAAAATGAACTTATTGGTACAACAAATAGGGACAGCTACTGGCAATGGACAGACAATCAGCGTTGATCTTGCCTTTTGTCCATCGTCCTTATCGAACTTTTTCTGCATCGAAAGTTTCATCTACTCAAGACCAAAGTTCTAATGCCCTCCAGTATTAGAACTCCAGTATATCCTTATATAAACCCCTTTTCCCCCTCCATTCTTTTCACCCGACACTACAAGAAAATATAACTTTAATGACACACGAACGATAACACACGCTAATTTATGACTTGTAAAATAGGTGTGTCATAAAAAAAATATCATGTTTCTTAAAATATGAACGATTTATGACTTACAATAATGTGTGTCATATTTAATAGTCATAATCCAAAAAATTGTAAAAACAAGGAGTACACTTTTAATTGTGTCATCTGTAAAAGTCGTATTTTAATTTCCCCCCATTATTTTCATCATTTCCCGCTTCCCTTTGTTGCTCTAGAAAATTAAGCATTCAAACGACAGAAACTAGATGGAGGAAGATCTAGACAAGTGCTTTTATGCTCTTCTCCTCAACATGTTTTAGCTTCTGTGATTTGTAACTTTTATCTGAAGTTTTGTCTCTTTGTTGCTTCCCTTTGTACCTTAGCTTCTGTGATTTGTAATCTTCTGGCACCATTCGTTTCAATGGATGAAATGATCAGACTTCACCAGATATTCAGGTCAACACATTTTCTCTCCTGAATTTTCTATTAGTTTCATGCTTTACTTCTTCAAGTTATAATATGTTCTGTTTGGAATTTTTTAGGCAGAGCTCTTGCTCTCTTTTTCTGAAGCTGCTAAAGGATGCACAAAGGATCTATGTTTTGATGCATTTGTTCCTTGTGATTCTTGTGGTAAGTAGAGTAAAAAGATTGCTTGAATTATGACACATTCAAGAATCTTACAAGCACAAATATAGTAAATTACATGCGTTAATGCCCTTCTACTTCTTAATTTATGTTTGTCCAAAATTGTTATGTATTCTTGCTGCTAATATTTTATAGCATTATGTTAAATGTATTTCTCTAATCTTTCCATTTTTGTGAAGGATTTCTTCCTCCGGTTTTTATATATATAGTTTTCTCATGCCTTGTTTATTTCTTAATGCAGATGGGTGTGGCTATCCACCAAATGCCAAAGTTAAAGTTTGTCCAATTTGCAGAGGCAAAGGGACTGTGAGTTTATAAATCCTCCCAAACGGGTTCACTTTTTGAAGAGAATACATGTTACCTTTTATTTATTATACTTTATTGACTCTTAACAAGGTTACAATTCCTCATTTTACATCAACATGCAACACTTGTAACGGATTGGGACGAATAATCAAGGTTTGGTTTCATTTTCAAAAAAACCACAATTTGCTTTTACTTGTATATCATATTAACAATTAACATGGTTTTACATATATGATTCAGGAATACTATATATCATGCCAAGGATCCGGGGTTGTTGAAGGTGTTAAGGAAGTTAAAGTTACAATACATGCAGGTAGATATTAGTTGCTTTTCTTTGACAAAAAACTTTTTCAATTTCAGAAGATTTGAGACGTAGCTTTGATTCTTAGCAGTTCATATAAAGAAAGGGTTTCACATGAATTCCTCATATGGTTTATCATATAGCCTTGAGATCAAATTTGTAGCTCTTTTTTTTCTCTCCCCTCCTATGGTTGGTTTTTCAGATCTTAGAGTGTTATTTCTCTCTCTTTTTCAATTTTTTTATTTTCCCGTTTCCTTTCGTAATTTTTTATTGCAATGCTTCGTTAGTAATACAGTTTTAGGTAATTTACCCATCTTTATGAAAGTATTAATTTTAGTTTCTGCATTTTGCATGGATGCATGAAATATCAAACTAGTTCTAGGATGTAACCTTTATCTGCATAGGTGGCTACTTGACTGTCACAAAGAATATGTAGCTTAAGATTGCAGCATTAATTTTATTGACTCCTTTGTATTTTTCTATAAAATGATTAGGTGTGGATTCTGGAGATACAATACGTATACCAGAAGCTGGTAATATTAAGCGATAGGAAAATCAACCTGGTAACTTGTTTATTAGGATAAAGATGCAGTTCCTTCTATTGCCTTGTATCTTTAAGAAGCGCATTATTGAAAGTAGGTTATGTGAAACTGTAGATTCATTTATGGTTTTGAAAATTTCTGCTTATCATTTTTGTTGCTTTACTTTTTCTTTGAGCTGGGATACATAATACCTTTTCATGAAACTAGAATATGATTAGTTTTGAAACTTGATTTGAGGTTGCCAAATTGGGTAGCAGAGAGGTAAATAACTAATTAATATTTGATGGTCGAGTTATATATTATCCTTTCTTCTGAACTTTGCTTTTATAATCTAGGTTACAGATGATCCTGTCTTTGGTAGAGATGGTGCAGATGTTTATGTCAATTCTAATATTAGCCTTACTCAGGAAGAATCTGGGCTATGCAAAATAATTACTGCACTTGACTATATTCCATATAGTTGGACCAGATCTGATATTTCACCTACATTCAAAACATTTGATGCTGGAATCTTATTTTCTCTTCACTTCTATTTGTTCTTTTTTCATGATGCCATTTGTCTCACCCTGGTCATTTCTTTGGCTTTTACTGTATATTATCCCTTTCAGTGGAGATATCTTCGTTGATTTATGAGTGTCCAAGCCTGCTTCCTTTTGAATATAGCTTTTCGTTGCCAAATAATCTTATAGATTAGCTAACAGAATCCAAATATTTCTATCTGTAATGAATGTTTGGATCTCTTACAGGCAATTCTTGGTGGTGAAGTTGAGGTGCCTACATTGTTAGGGAAGGTTCAAGTGAAAGTAATTCTCTTGGTTTTATGGAACTCTTTTATTTATTTGTGCATTACACTTTGGTGAGAGTTACTGAAAGGAAAAAAAGAAAAGAAAAAAGAAAAAAAAGTGTGTAAATCTTTCTTTATTAGAGGAGGTTGTCTAGTTATGCAAATGTAAGTACTAAATCTTTGAATGTCATTGGACATGAGCCTCAGTCTTGTCAAGAGTTGGGCCTGTTAATGTGTAAAACCTGACTTGAATTTGTCATTTGATATAAGATAATCTGACCTTTTCTTTTTGGTCCACCATATAGAGATTCATTTTTCATTTATTAACTTTTAACAATCTACATGTATCATTGTATTCGGAAAAAACCATTTTGTGCTTTGAAATTATGGCGTTCTCATATACCAAAAGGATGCCAACATAGAGAACTTCTTGTTCTAAGAGGAAAATGTATGTCTAATCAGTAATCATTCCCCTACTGTACCACCTCTCTCTATTTCTTTATGTTGCTTGAACATATTTTATTGTGCCATTCCTGCTACAAATGCGCTTTCTTTGTGAGTTCCTGCAGGATTGCCAAAGCATGGTTTTCTACTATATCATGGAGATCAGTATGTCCGCTTCCGCGTTAATCTGCCACCGTAAGCTTCCTTTAGCTTTTTCCTACTTACGTTATTGGTTGGGTGTTTCTAAATTTATTACTGATGATATTAAGATATATAGGTATGTTCAGGATAGTATTGTACCAAATTAGTCTATATGCTGTAACTTATCAAGTTATCATGTTAGGAACTAGGACGAGTTATGTCTCTGAAAGGTTTTCGTTGGCTCTTAACTTGAAGTATGGCTACTGCTTGTTGTTTTTGCAGATCGGAGATTTTGGATTATCAAATAATGCATATATAAAATTGGTCATTTTGAAGATGTTTACTGCTTTGAGCATTTAATCAGAAAGTTTTGAGAAGCCTTTCCTGGAGTGCACATCCGAGTTTTATGCAGTTGAAAGAATGAAATACATGCAGTAAACAGATATTCTAGATTACTTGAAGCATGTAGAGGTACCTCTTCATATTTCACTTTCTTTGTTAGCAGTGATTGTTACTATGTATTTTGAATTGTGCATGTTTTATCCTTCTAAAAAGAATGTTAAATTTGTCACATTATTCCATATATATGGAATTTGAATGTTTATCCCTCTACAATTTTTGTGTAAGTTTATGTAACTGTTTGTGTGTATTGATGCAGATGAGGTTACATGAAGAAAATGAAAGATGTTTACTCTACATGGATGCTATTACAAGAAAGCCACTTATAGCAACAGGAGAAGGGACACCGCAAAGAATACACGGATGACATTGATGATATTCGCAAAGAATGGGTATCTTATGCGGCAAACGTTATTATGCCGTGATATTTTGTATCGACATATGATTACAATATTTTTGATAACTTAATGTGAATATGTTGTATACAAATGGATTGCTTATATATAATATGATATATATTTAGTATTATGAGGCATTAAATGTGATTTAGTTTGATTATTTGTCAATCTACATTATATATATATATATATATATATAATTCAATAAATACAATCACGACACACGAATGTGTCATTTTCATTTATGACGGGGGCTTCAATGACACGCAATATAAGTCATAAATGCGTGTCATAAATTTATGATACACAAATGTGTGTCATCTTCATTTATGACGGGGGCTTCAATGACGCGCAATGTAAGTCATAAATGCGCGTCATAAATGCGTGTCATAAATGCGCATCATAAATTTATGACGCACAGTTGCGCGTCATCTTAAATTCATGTCGGTGGCTTCAACGACAGGCAAATGTGTGTCATCCACACCCATAGATAACGCGCAATGCGCGTCATTAAAGGGGTTTTTTCTACTAGTGCGACTAATCCTCATATCTCTTCCTTTTCTATTCATATGGAATTAATGTTAAGATGAGTGGTCTTACGAGTTGGCCTGAACTGGTGATTTGAGTTCAGTCTTTGTCTGAGAGAAGCAGAGAGAGCAGTGAGAGAAGCAGAGAGAGAAGCAGCATTTCAGAAAAAATATGAATAACTTCAAAATCAAATTGAAGCTATGAAGTAGATGATGCAGCAGAATCAAACGAAGAATTCATCATCCTAGGTGATTTCTTAGGTTAATGCTTTGTTTATGTTAGTGAAAAAGTTGAACTACAAAATAGGATGTTTGAAAACTTTGATTTATTTATGTTTTTATATATTGTTACTTAATTCGAATCGTAAATAAATAGTTTTTATATATTATTACTTAATTCAAATCGTAATTAAATTTAAGGTGGTTATTGAATATTGTTACAGGTTAAATTTGGGTAATACAAAATAGAAAAAAATATTTTGGAAATCAGATTCAAATAGCGGCGTTTTAGGGGAAAGACGTCACTAATGGAGTATATATTTGGTGGTGTTTTCAGGAAAACACACCGCTAAATAACAAACTTGTTGCGACTGTTTTGCCTAAAAATTCCGCTAAATAACAAACCTGTTGCGACGTTTGTGCCTAAAAACGCCACTAAATAAAAACATGTTGTAGTTGTTTTGACTAAAAATGCCACTAAATAACAAACCTAAACGCCGCTAAATTACCTGACCTTTTGCGGTGTTTGTTAGCAAAAACACCACTAACAGTTGAGGTGTTTGTATTAGCAGCGTTGTTTGCGGCACTTTTTTTTTTGCACCGAGAGCATTTTTAGCGGTGTTTTCAAATGTTGTTGTAGGACAAAAAAAAGGTCGCTACATACCAGTTCTGTTATAGTGAATGTGTTAAAAAAGATAATTTTATAAATATGTTGGTAATTATACTCGATTCAAAGTTTGTTCAAATGATGTAAAAATGATTTTCAAGAAGTTAAAGATGTCAAAAAAATAAGTTATTAATTTTTTTTTGGATTTTATGGAATCTTAACATATTTTTAAAACTCAAAATAAGACATTTTTTTAAACGTGTAGCAAGGTTTTGGAAACCACTCAGAGGGTTTCGAAGATAATGTCTATGTGGTTTCAAAACCCCATGAAAGGTTTTATAATCTTCGTGTCGAAACAGGAAAACATTTCATCCCCACCTTCGATGGATTTGAAATTCTCTCAAAAGGTTTCAAAACCCTTGAGTTAAACATTATTTGTGAGAAATAAATGCTTCCAACATCTCCAAAGCTACTTCAACTATCCCAAATGGTTAAAAAAACATTGATAACATATAAAAGAAGTTTTGTAACAACCAAAAATTATCGAGAAAGTCATTCCAAACAATCAAGAGCTCAAAAATTATCAATTTGTATTAAATTTAGTCTTTCTTTCATTTAGCACTAGTTGTCTTTCAATGTAATTCTTATTCTTATGTTTTTAAGTGTGTGTAAGCTTTATTTTGTGTAATCAATCTATCTTGTGATTATATTTCATAGTTTGCTTATTTTAAAATTATCTTTGGGAATAAGTTTAAACTTAGAATTTTGGAGTATAAATCTTAATTGGTTGAAAGGTTAAATCTTATCCTAAAAAATTGATAAAATTAGTGAATTTATAAAAAAAATTAATATGAAAGATGAGATAGTAGATGCAGACTTTATTGAGTAAGTTGAACCACTGTATATCTTTGTGTCTGGTGGATTACTAACTTGATGAATAAACACACATCAAGAGTATTCAATTAATTCCACGCATTCATTGAGGGATTAATACCCTTTTTATACAACTTTGTTATGTAACTAACTCATGACAGCTCAACACAATAACCATCTTATAACAGAAGGCTATGCATTCACACACACATTGCTCAACAACCTGACCTAATTCATACCAGCTCAGCTACCTCTCTAGCTTCATTCACACTCAACCTTATTTACTAACGTTCTCCCATCTTTTTCCTTCTTCTGTTTTTTTAACAAGGACAAACATGAAGTTTGTCTCAAAAAACTTGAAATGGTGTCTTTGTCAAAAGTTTAGTAAACCCATCAGCAAGCTGAAATCCAGCAGGAACATAACTCACCCTATGACAACCTGTTGCAACCTTCTCCCTAACAAAGTGTATATCAAGATCAACATGTTTTGACTTCGCATGATACACATGATTAGCAGACATTGCAACTGCACTTGTATTATCACACCAAACAACCAGATCATCTGACGATTTCTCCCCTAGATCACTTAGTAAAGCAGTAACCCACGTTACTTCTGCAGTAGCTTCAGTAATACTATGATATTCAGCTTTCATCGTCGAACGTGAAACTGTTTTCTACTTCTTGGAGACCCATGTGACTAAATTGTTACCAAGGAACAATCCATAACCAGTTATCGATCGCTTATCACCAGTATCTCCAGCCCAATCAGCATCGGAAATAGCCTTGACACATAGTCTAGTATCCTCAGCCGAAAATAACAGACCATAGTATGATGTACCTGCCAGATAGCGTAAGATACGCTTAACAACTACCAAGTGTTCTTCACACGGTGCTTGCATGAACTGAGCCACCCTATTAACGAAGAAAGCAATTTCAGGTCGTGTATGACACACATATAATAATGCACCAACAATGCTACGATATTATCGTGCATTAGACAACAACATACTCCCTTTACTCGATCCTTTCAAGGATGCTATCATAGGAGTGCAGGTTGGAGTGGCTCGAAGCATGTCTGTTCGTTCCAGCAATTTTAGAACGTATTTCTTCTGGCTAAGTGATAATGCAGCACCTTTCCTTTTGACTTCAATGCCAAGAAAGAACAAAAGTTCCCCAAGATCTTTGAGAGAATTTTTCGTTCAGCATTCGCACAACAACATTAATGGCATCATCTGAATTCCTAGTAATTATTATGTCATCGACATATACCAAGAGATATGTGCAGAAACCATCCATGAGTCTGACAAATAATGAAGCATCAGCTCGTGAAACTATAAAACCTAACTCAAGTAGACTGTTTTTGAGCTTCTGATTCCAATTTCGTGGGGCATTTCGAAGCCCATACAAGGTTTTGTTCAGCTTACCCACCAAAGGCGAGCCACTAGAGTCAAATTGTTCAAAACTTGAGGGCTGTCGCATATACACATCTTCAGCCAAATCACTATTCAGAAAAGCATTATCAATATCTATTTGTTTTAGTGACCAGCCCTTAGCAATTGCAATCGCAAGCACCACATAAACTTTTGTAAACTTAACAACTGGGCTGAATGTATCGAGAAAATCATGACCAGGAACCCGTGAAAAACCCTGAGCAACTAATCGAGCTTTTATAACGATGAACAGAACCATCAGCATTCTTCTTAAGCTTGGACAACCACTTACAGCCCACAAGGTTCTTATCTCTTGGCATCTCAACCAGGCTCCAGGTTTTGTTCTAAACCAAATCTAAATATTCAACATTAACCACAGCTGCCCAGTCAGGTGACAGTAAGGCATCATGAACATTGGCTGGAACACTACCACTAACAGTACTGGAATATGCTTTTGTCTTGTAAACTCCACATTTACTACGAGTCAACATGGGGTGGTGATTAACAGTAGACCCCTGTGCAGATTCATTAGGTACAACAATTTCTTGTTGAGATGGAGCATTAGTATGATCTTCATTAATGGATGATGACTCATTCGGAGCCTCAGGAGCACTAGATGAACCAGCAGAATCAGCTACAGAATCGTCATGAGCACAAGCAGGAGCCTCTTGATCTCCAGACGTCTCAGAGCTACATTACCAAATTTACGAACGTCCATTACAACATCGAGAGATCGACTAGTAATACTAGAAGGTCCACAAGTACCAATACTGCTCTCAGCTGCAAAGGGAAACTGCCACTCATCAAATTTAACATGTCGAGACATATAAATTCAGCCATTTACCGCGAGGCACAAAAAACCTCTATGTTGAGGACTAATTACAAGAAAAGTGCATGGTTGCGATCTAAACTCCAATTTATGACGATTACAAGGGCGTAAATATGGAAAGCATCTGCAACCAAATACTCTTAGCTCGGCATAGTCAGGTTTCTTATGAAACAACACCTCAAATGGAGACACTCCTTGCAAGACTTTAGTTGGCAGTCTGTTAATAAGATGAACTGCCATGATGCAGCATAAGCCCAAAACCTAAGAGGCATAGATTCTTGAGCAAGGAGTACGAGGGCAAGTTTAATGGCATGCCTATGTTTTCGTTCTACAACTCCATTTCGCTCATATGTGTGTGGGCAAGTTAATCGATGCGAAATACCAGTTGTTAGGAGAACATGAGACAAGATGTGAAACTCTCCGCCCCAATCACTCTGCACAGCTTGTATTTTTGAATTAAATTGTGTAGAAGTAAGCTGCTGAAATAACTGGAAAACATGAATTGTCTGTGACTTATCTTTTAGTAAATACAACCATGTGTGACATGTGTATGCATCAACAAAATTCACATAGTATTTGTAACCATTGGAAACCACTAGCGAAGGCCCCCATAGATCGATGTAGATTAATAGAAATGGAGCAGTATAGACTGTATCTGAATCAGTAAAAGGAAGTCTATGGATTTTATCCATATGACAAGCAACACACTGTTCATTCAAGTTCTTATCAATAACTACATGAATTGATTTGCAAACTCGTTCTAGGGTCCCATGTGTAGGATGCCCTAGACGCCTATGTCATAGTTCATACAACTTATTTGAAGCAAGTGCAGAATAAACTACTGCCTGGCTACTACTTGCAGCACTAATATCCATTTGAAAGAAATAGAGACCACCTCGTTCTTCACCTTGCAACAAAAGTTCACCAGACCTTTAATCTCGGACATAGCAACTTGTAGCTCTAAATTCAAAGTAAACCCCGTTGTCCCTAGCAAGCTTAGACACCGGCAACAATTTTTTTGTAATCTTAGGCACATGCAATAAGTCGTTTAACAAAAGTGCTCGAGAATTAGAACATAAAACAGATTGACCAGCAACATGAATCGAAAGAGGTACACCATTACCAACCAATAATTTACCTGGGCCAGAAAAATCAGACTTATGATCAATGGTCAATGCATCAGGTGTCACATGGTGTGATGCTCCAGAGTCAACCACCCAGGAATCACGATGAGCAGTTATAGTATGAGCTTCAGCATGTCGTTTTGTACAGCAAGAACACGCATCACCATCTACTTGCATAGCTTCCATACTTGAGTAATTAACACTGCTAGTGTTATTTGTAGAGGAACCATGACCAGAACCCCTACCTAAATTTTTTTGATCAAACCGATACCAACAATCAACCACGAGATGACCATTCTTGCTGCATAATTGACACTAAACCATGCGCCTACCACGTCATCGTCCTCTAGTAGCATAACAAGAATCATTGTGATAATTAGATCGATTGTAAGAAGATGTATTACTCGATTTAGAGTTATTACTCATATTGGTGATATGCACACTCATAGAAAATTGATCATCTCGATAATCAAACCCAGTAATCTGAGTCTCCGCATCAATCAGCAATGAACATACCTTATCAAGAGAAAGTGAGTCTTTCATTGTGGTAATGAAGGTAACATATGGTTGATACTCCCTCGATAGATCTTTCAAAATACTCACGACTTGCTCTGCTGTGGAGATGGCACTGTCACACGACGCCAACGCATCGTAAACCTCCTTGATCCGAGTCAAGTAAGTCCTCATGTTGTCATCTCCTGTCCTGAGTGACTGTAGCTTATAAGGGAGACTGATGACGGCCATGGTAGAGAAGTTTACAAAAAATTGCAAAACCTTGTTCCAAACTGCCACCGCAGTCTTGGCTCCAACAAATTGAGAGAGCATATGCGAGCTGATTGTGGATAGGAGCCATGATGCCAATGCACTATCTTGTGCTACAAACTCATCATACAATTCATTTGGCACAGATTCACCATTTGCACCAGCTACAAAGGCGGGTGGAGGTTGCAACGAACCAGTCAGTAGTCGTTCGAGTCGATGGCTACAAACAGTCAGCAGAACTTGTTGCTTCCAGAGTAAAAAATTTGATTCATCAAGAATGACATTCACCTTCTTGTGAGTGAAGGTCTTAACAGCCAATGAATCCATCTCCTCCAATGGCTGAAGCAACGAAGCAAAACGCCTCAGGAACAGACATCGACTGATACCATGATGGATTACTAACTTGATGAATAAACACACAACAAGAGTATTCAATTAATTCCACGCATTCATTGAGTGCTTAATACCCTTTTTATACAACTTTGTTATGTAACTAACTCATGACAGTTCAACACAATAACCATCTTATAACAGAAGGCTATGCATTTACACACACATTGCTCAACAACCTCACGTAATTCATACCAGCTCAGCTACCTCTCTAGCTTCATTCACACTCAACCTTATTTGTTAACAGTGTCATTCTTCTTAAAGCTTCCATAAAATTCTTTATTGCCAAATTCAATATCGATTGACTCCACAATCTCACACTGTTACAACCTCTACACTTAAAATGGTATGATGTCATTATCCACTACGAGTACCATACTCAATCTCATATGCACTTGATTGATAACTGCATCGTTTTTAAGAGAATAGTCCAAAATCTATTGAATATCGATGTGTAAAGTTTTGATGCTTAAGAGGGACCCAACGTTTTGAATAACCCACTGTCAATCTATGGGAAAACTCGTTAATAATGAGACACTTATACGTGAAATAGTGGTATATGAGGTTTTCATGATACGATAATGCCCTCTTCTTCAGGGTTGAGTCTTAAACCATCATATTCAAGTTCAAGATAGAAAAATAAATCGAGGAGAAATTTTTGAAATTTTTTATCACTGTTAGTGACGACAAGCGGTGGTCGATAGTAGTGCTGAGTAGAGAAAAAAAGAGAGAGAGGATAAAACAACAAAAGTGATGAAAAAAAGTTTTTATTAAAGTATTTAAACTCCTTCAAAACGATGTCATTTTATGAAAGCTATTGTGATCCCAGGATGACATTGTTTCGAGGGTCATGACTCATACCAACCCAAAACCTGATCTTAGATCCGCGCTTTATATTGTTTTTGGATTAATTATGGGTTTTCCATTCTGTTTTTGTATATATTTCAATGTAGTCCTTTTGGGCATGAATTAATTGAAATTTAGCATTTTCAATTTCTAATCTATTCCAATTTAGTCATATGATATTTGTTTATTTAATTTTTTAGGATCATTTATTATTTATAATTATTATTATCACTAAAAAAATTAGTATCATATATTTCAAAAACATGTATCTCATTAAAAAGTTTATTTTCTATATTAAAAGAGAATTAAGATAATGTTGTTGTATTATGGTAATGAATGAGGTAGTCTCTAAAACTTACTAAATTGTGATATTATTCATTATTATAATAGGATAACATCGTTCATAAAATCGAGTGAGTAAATTTTTTTATAGAATTTTATCTTTTCAAATAAGTTAACCCATCTTATTAAATTTACTTCATATTTTAATTTAAGAAATTATAATTTAAAATTAAATTAATATTTATAACTTTCAAAAACCAAGACAACACATAAATTAACAAGGTACAAATTACGAGTGTCGTGGGGTGTTTTAATATTCTCATGTGTAATCGACTCTAAAATCTAAATTATATTTACTCTGATTTTAATCATGAACCTGTAAAATTATTTTTTTTAAAGAGAATTTCTAAAAAATTAAAATAGATAATTTTGTAGGTGTTTATTTATACTTAATCTAAAATAATAGATGACAGACTCTATTATTTTTAAAACATAAGTGACTTTAAAGAAAATATTTAAAAAAAATGCTCTGTTAAAGAATTCTTCATTTAGATAACATTGACCTTCTATTTCTAAATATAAACTTTAATTTAATAAAAAAAATTAAATTTAAATTTAATATTTTATAACTTTATACAATATATTTTATAACTCCACTATATATTTATCAAAACATACTTAGAATAATTTTAAAACAAGTTCTTAATAATTTTAAAACAAGTTCTTAATGTGTCATTTGAAGACTTGAAAAATATATAATCTGTTGTTGGCTGGGGCAAGGCAAGGCTGGGGAGTTGGGTAGGGCCAGGCTGACTGACTGACTGTGACCATTGGGTTTGGTAAAATCTTCTAAAGGCCTATATATTTTATTGAATTTTTAGATAATCTGAAATTATTTTTTTGCTGATTCGTATCCAAATCAATTTTTTTTTAATATTCAATCTGAATTATTTAAAAATTTTAAAAAACATATCAATAAATTTTCTGATCAGATCAACAAATTGGTTGGATGAGGTTTTGTTTTTACACATCCCTATTATTAATACAATTATTACTTATGTCACTAAACTTCTAACCATACTGATGTTACTAAACTACTAACTTGATAATTAATTACATTCTAAAAATAAACAATAATTTACCTTGATAGAAACTAACCCATTTCACAAATTCACAGTGATAATCTGTCATTGGCCAAGGAAATGGTCACCCGGGGGAGCTGGAGCGTCAGGAAGACTTGAATCTTCAAGAGGAGTAAAGAATGGATCTCAGGCAGCCAAGAGCGGAGGTGCAGGCATCAGATGAACGTGTTTCTCAATCTTCATCAATTACGTTAGCAAAAGGATCCATCCGTCAGTTCTAGGAAAAGTTTTCGAAGTCTACGGCCAGGTCGTGGATGTTTTCATCGCATTTAAAAACTAGAAGAGAGCATTAAAATCAACTACCTTTGCCTTCATCAGATTTAAAAGTTCTTTTTCAGTCTCTCAAGCTATTACCCATAGTCACGGGCGAATCTTGGATGGCTATCGCTTACGAATCTTCGAAGCTAAGCCGAAGCGTACTCCCCAAACTAAGTCCTCAATGCTTGCCGTCGCAACTAAGATATGGAGGCCTGCTCTAAGGGATGTCAGGACGTATAAGGAGGCTCTTAAGAAGCCTGAGAACCAGTTGATTCATAGCTTTAACTCGCAGGAGATGCCAGGGTGCAGTGAAAAGTTTCCTATGAAGGAGTCATCCGAGGAGGCAGTGCTGGTATACGTAAACGATGACAGTTCGGGCATTGGTCCTGATCCTAATTCTCGAAACGTTACCAATATTCCTAAAAATGAAATGGAGTGGAGATCTTTTTGTCTGGTTGGCACTATTAGAGCGATGTACAATATTGAGTTTATACAGGAGGCCCTCAAGTCCGATGGTTTTAAGGCATTGGTGTGTGCATGGTTCAGCCCCCTCGTTATCATTCGTTTCTTTTCCGTTGAAGACTGGGACAGATGCTGGAGAAGAAGAGACACCTTGATGCAGGACTGGTTTACTAAGCTCGAACTTCTCGAAGGTCTGGGCGGTGCTGAAGGATGTTCCGTTGCAGGTTTGAAATTTCAGGTTTTTTGAAGGAATAGGGCGCAAATGGGGCTCGGTGCTTAAAGTGGATGAGGAAACAGCCAAATTAAAACATTTTGATGAAGCTCGTATTTTACTGGAAGAACAAAAGGTTTCTAATATTCCTAACGTCCTCAAGGTGATCGTGAATGGTTTAGAGCATAAGATCACAATCTCAACAGTGGAGTATGAAGAGGAAATTCAGTTTATATATGGCAGTTGGCCTTTGGCCAACCATGGCGACGAAAATCTACCGGAGTTCAATGATGTTTTCAGCAATGACTGCAGTGCTAACGAGTCCCCAGTCGTTTGGGCCAAACTCACTCCACCGAAAGTGGAAGCGTTTGTTTGGAAATTAGTTCATGAGAGAATCCCAACTTTAGTGGAGCTCGCAAAGCGTGAGGTTCGGCGATCCAATTCTCTATTGTGTGTTTTTTTGTAACGAACAGGAGGAGCATAGTATAAAATAACGGTTGCGGCATCTGTTGCGCTGTCGCGGTTGCGGATCCTGTGGACGTTACGTAACGTGTTGCGGCTGTCGCGGGCATGATTTCTTCCTAAAAAATCACAATACTTCTAAAATATTTTATCGCGTTGTGTTAATATTGCATCGCGGTGACCTTCAAAATCGTTACGATGAGGCCGTTACATTGTGTTGCGGCCGCAATTTAATACCATGAGGAGGAGACCGTTATCCACTTGTTTTGTCATTGTAAAAATCATTTGGGCAATATGGTCGAAGTGGTGGCGTAACTGGAATATCGTTACAGTCATGCCTGAAAGCATCTAGTCCTTTGTAGATGTTTGGGACAATTCTCCCATCAAAGAGGATGCTAAGCCTGTGTGGAATTTATCTCTTTTCGGGTTTCTATGGTCTATTGGTTACGCCGAAATGAACGTATCTTCCATAGTAAATGTTTCAACTATGAGAAGATTTTTTATATAGCTTCCCTGAGGACCAGGTTCTGGTGCAAAAACAAATGGCCAGCTTCTATCTGTTCAATCAATGAATTCGTTAGAACTACTCATTTGGCCAGTATCGTCAAGGTAATCCATAGGTAATTGTTAGGTTGATCGATTTGGCTAGGGGTGGTAGGAGAATTGTTTTTCAGTCGGTTACAAATTGGTGCATGGTGTACACTGTCTCCTCCTTAAATTGAGACTTAGAGTTCCCGCGTTGTTTATATTTATGGCTGCTAGTTTCTTGATAAAATTGTTGTGTCAGCCTTTGTTTTTGTGAGATTTATGTAATGGTGCACTTATCCAGCATTGAGCAGTAGATAGTTTCGGATGTCTTGGCTGTTCGGTTCATGGCGCCTAATGAGAAACTGGTGTTAATTTGTGTCTCCGTTGTCTCCTATGATAGGTTATGGGTTCTTGCATTTGTGTGCACGCGGATCAACTTTGTAGGAGTTGGTGTTTGTCTTATATTCGTTGTTTGTGTTGTGCAGTGCTGGGGTAGTCTTGTGTACAATTGTTTCCGAGGCAGATATTCAGGACAGTTTGTTGCTGTTGACGACGTTTGGGAGGTTGAGCATCAAGTTTTGTTGGGCTCAAATTTTGCTATCCCTCAAGTTTAATTTGGTTATGCAGTTGCTTTGTGGTTTTGTTTTCATGGTTATTGGTTTATCGTGGTTTGCTCCCCACCCAGATTAAAAAGTGTCCTTTGGTGTTAGTACAGTTGTTGGTTTTGGCCGGGTGAATTCAGTTTCCTTGATGATTCGTATGTCTATAGATCGTGTTTTTGTCATGGGATAAGTTCATCCGAATGTTTCTTTTCGTGTTTGACTTTGGTCTGGAGCACTTTTTTTTCTCCAATAAATCTAAGGAGATTTTTTTAATGAGACCCATATCATTATCGTTGTCGTTGAATGTTTCGACTGTTAGAATAACATACAAAATCCTTTTTTCCAAAAAAAAAAATAAAACTATTAGAACACTTAATTCGTGTAAACTTTGAATCATTAAATTTTAGCTATTGGAAATTTCTCGGATAGGGATCAATATGATATCATGCACTGACAGACACCCACACTTTATGCCCCTCATTAATATTTATTATTAATCAGATTAAAATACGGTTTTGCCAGAATGTTTTCGCTGTAATCTAACCCTACTTTTTATTGTATGTGTATATATATATATATATATATATAATGGAATTAAAAACACACACTAAACAATGCTTCCCCTTCACAAATCACAAGCCGTAGGCGCATGGTAGCAACAAAGAAAAGAATAAAATAATTTTCTTACAGAAACAATTTCTCAAAGTAAAATAATTAATTTAAACCTTTTATGATGATGAGCAGGTACACGAAAAGAAACAAGGAACTGGTATCTTCTTGGATCCATCAAAATCAAAATATACATTTTTGTTTCACAAATTTCAAAGTTAACGTATGGCTCGATGATGATCTCCTTGAACTGGATTTGCTTAAGATCAGTCAAAAATGATCAAGAAAACTGATGAAGCAACTCCCACAAGAACCCACCGTTCATTTTCTTGTGTAAAAAAGAAGAAGAAATACTTGAAAAAATGCAACCATTAATGAACCATGGTGGTATTACTGTGATGATTAAGCAACTTGAACAAGAACCCACCATTCTTTTTCTTATCTCTCGAAGCAAATGCCCCCGATCGGGTGTTAGTGAGTGAAGTCTTGCCTCTAAACAACAAGAGAGGAAAGGAAGCAGTACCCTTTCCTTGTCCAACAAGATGATAGCCATGTATGGGAGAGGAAGAAGAAGAAGCTGAGGCTGTAGAATAATAAGAGGACAAAGAAGAAGAAGATGATGAAGAACACGTAGTGGTAATGGTAGGACGTCGAGCGTATGATAACTGAGAAAGTTTCTCTCCTAAACAAAGTGAACAAACTCCCGGTGATTGCTTGTGTTTAGGGTGTCTTTTGCAACTTTCATTGGCCTTGGATCGCCAATCTGAAACACCCTTTGATCTTCTCAACTTGGCCATTAGGGTTTGGCTTCTCATTTTGTTGTTGGTTTTGGCAGCGTTGGGCTCTGAAAATGCTACATTAATATATAGTATAAAGGAAGAAGAAAAGCAAGCTAAGAGTGGGTGCGTTTCCAAGAGACTTCATGGGAGGTTTCCTTGACCTTTTTGACTGCCTATGCGTACTACAAGCGTTGGAAAAGTTGGATGTGGAATTTTTTTTAAAAAAAGGACCTGATCGACAACAATTGGGATGGAGCCCACTTGATTGTCGAGTCGGTGGGTAAAAAGGGTTTTCTTCATAATATGTTTGAGCTCATGAAATTGATAGATACTTGAATTCTTTTTTATTGTATTGTCAATTTGAATACTTTGTCTGGAATAATATAGATTGATTTGAGTCGTATATTTAGTTTTTATGAGTGAATTTTTTAATAAAGATTTTTTTACATATATAATAACTCGAACTCGATATCTTATTTAATTAATATCAAACTGTTTATCATTTAAATTAACTTCGTAGATACATGTATTTTTATTACGGTCCCATATTTGAACCTTGAAATATTAGTTACCTTAAACTCCATTTCCACCGGACCTTGAAATATTGGTTTTGTCACCATTCCCATTAGACCTTGAAATATTTATTGGTTTTGTCACCTTGAATCCCATCCCATTGGACCTAGAAATATTTAGGGTAAATTACATGTCTAGTATCTAAATTATCAATTTTGACCCATTTTAGTATATAAACTCTCATTTTTTTCAAAATCATATCTATCATTTAGTTTTTGTTTCATTTTAATACTCCGCCTTTAAAAACTTAACGGACAGGCTAACGTGGCATAGCTCCAATGGATGAATGAATAATCTAAACTATGGACCACGAGAGAATGATGAGGCGACTAACATAGCCCAGTTTCTGGCCCATCAGACGGTGGACCATGGAGATCGCAGGATGAAGAAATCGAAGAGTCCATCGTCGATTTGGGGAGATTGAGGCGTTTCTTGGTGAAACAGAGGCCGAAATCTCGTTTAGAGCTCGAAAAGGTACGAGCTAGAAAGTTTGAGATTCATCAGTCGACGGATGCGACGACCGACAACTATAGACGCGGCGGGCGACGAGTCCGTCCGTTAAGTTTTTAACGATGGAGTACTAAAATGAAACAAAAACTAGACGTTAGGTACGATTTTGAAAAAATGAAAGTTTAGATACTAAAACAGACCAAAATTGATAGCTTAGGTACTAAATTCATAATTTGTCCAAATGTTTAAGTCACTTTGAATCCCATTCCCACCTCTCTTGAAATATTTATTAGTTTTGTCACCTTGCCGGATCAAGTTATTTACTACTTTATTGGCATAATAGTTTATAACTACCACTTTTTATATTTTTGATGTTAGAGTTTTATTGTATAAGAGTTAGGTGTGTGATTTAAATGTGAATGATCATCGACATTTCTTTATATCTTTGAGATGTAGAATAATTTGCATAAAATTTATGGAATTTTGTTTATTATAGGTCGTTGGGGAAAAAATAAACATATTAACAGGGACTGATATGAAGCCAGTTTATTGCAAAAACATGGGTTGACTTTACTTTAGGTATATATAATGAACAGTTTAAGAACAGATTAAGCAATAGGGTAGAGCAAGTTGTGGAAAATTTAGGAAGTAATAATAAATATAGACTTAATATAAAAAAATCGTTAAACTATACCTTTTCTCCATTTACATTATAAACTTTTTTCGGTTAATTCATGTGTCTAATATTACAAATATTATCATTTTAAGTACCCGACTGTAATGGCATTAAAAAAATTCCGTTAAATGTCACGTTCTAGTAATTTTAAAAAATTTATTTAAAAAAACTTTAAAATATATTATTATATTTTAAAAAAATTAATTTTTTTAAAAATTACAAAAAGTCTAAAATCCTTAAAATCTCCCTTGTTGGTCACAATCATGACCGTCGTCCACAATCATGACTGTCGTCATTGTCATTTCCCTTCTTGACCGTTATCACCTTTGTCGTCTCTCCCGCCATCGAGTCTAGTGTGATCACACAAATGTCAAGATCTTCCTTCTTGTTCGTTGGGTATAAATCGCAATTAGGGTCGACGATGACTGTTCTCCAAGTGGTTGGTCATCGAGTGGAGGCACAATCAAGGGTAAGTTCAATTGATGACAACAACGATGACAAAGGACACCGACCGACATAAGTATAGAGATTAGAATTAAGGTTTTAAAAACATTAGAATTTTTCAAGTTTTGAGAAAATTTTGAGTTTCTTTTTAACTAAAATTTTTCAATTTTTTATTTTAAATAAAATTTTTAAAACTATCAGAACATGACATGTGTTAACATACTTTTTTTTAACGAAAATTACAATCGTAACATTTAAAATTGTAACGTTTATAACGTTAGACATTTAGATTGACAAAAAAAGTTTAAGCACCTAATTGAGAAAAATAACATAGTTTAAATATTTTTCTATATTAAACCAAATTTAATAAGTTGGGGGAGGAAGTGATGGAAACAATATGGGGTGTGGGGGACACATTTTATTAGAACGCGGAAAAGTGGAAAATGGCAATTCAAAACATGAGTGGGATTTTATTCTTCCCAGCCATTAAAGCCCCCATATACAACTATTATGTTGTAATAAAGGCTTTGCAAACTCCCTCTGTACCTAAATGTCCATCCCTTGTCGTTTGGGCCCGACGACATGCTCTACTCCCTCATTACTTTTGCTCCACGTCATCATTCAAATTTGCGTATATATATACTGTTCTAAAGATACCGTATACAACCTTAGTATATCATATGCGTATACAGGACACCAAGGAAGAACACACTTGAAATCAAATGGGATTAGTGCTTGAAATTTCATCCTAACTGCTACACTAAAAGCATTGGATGGGAAGTCTAAACTGACATTTGATGTAAGAACGTGCAACGAATTCTGGTGATCAAGGAAAATAATTTCAAATTTAACTAGTGAGATCTCAAGAAAGACAATCGAAATTTTCGATACTGACCAGTTCAACTGTTGAAGACAGGAGTATATTCTTATTGCAACTTACAGGCAATTGTTAACAGTTTTAGAACCTTGATCCAAAGTAAAGAACCGCCAAGGCCTCGACTAGGCAGTTCCCACCACAATAAAGTGCTGTAATTTAACATGGCTGCAGTTGGATGATGAAAGACTATCATAACTATACTCACTCCGTCTGATTATTTAGTTGACTCAGCAGCCTCGGCAGTTTTGAGTTCTATTGGGCACTGGGATACATAAGGTTTGAACTGCAAGAATGAAAAGTACAACCCAGATCAGCAACAATAGATGCAGAAACTTTATCGGTGATGCTGTAAATTACAAAGTAAAGACCTGTTTAAGAAACAGAACAGGGACATCAAGCCACTGGTGTTCTTTATGAAAATCTCCTTTGAGATCAGCAACATAGCATGAGTGAGAAAGGTAGAGAGAGAGTGAGGGAGAGTTTGTAGGGTTTTGGTTCTCCTGGCAGAAGTAGATCAGTGTCTGGAGGAGTATCGTGGGTAGCATTCGTGGATAATCTTAGTAGGCGAGTGCATAGAAGTGCATTATGGGATCGTTTTAGTCATCATGGAAAGGTGATTAAGGTGTTCATTCCGTTTGTTCATAGGAGACCTAACTACAAGGATAATACGTTTGTTTTTGTGCATTTTGCAAGCAAAGAAGATTTGCATAATGCAACCGAAAGGATGAACAATGTCTTCTTCGCTGGGAGGAGAATATCGGTGTCGATTGCAAAGTATCAGAAGAAAAGTTCGAGAAGCTTGAAACGTACTAGCGTGGTGGGGTCTAGAGATCTTGGTTTTAAAATGCGGGATGCGCTCTGATGCGTTTAGTGTCCCGGGCGCCGATGCGTGATGCGCTAATTTTCACAAAAAATACTTTTGAACTAATTTTATACCTTGTAAATACTTATATATAAAAAATACTTCAATTAATACAAAAAGTAGTTTAATAGTACTTCATAAATGTTGAAAACCATAATAGACAAGTACGCATAGGAAAATCAAAACAACCAAAAGACAAATTACTTCATTTTGTATTTTGTTTAAATAGTGGTCAAAATCCCATCAATATATATAAAATATAAGGGTAAATTATGTAATTTTTTTATTTTTTTAGAAAATAGCAGTTAAAAGAATATTTAGAAAAAATATTTTTATACATGAAATAAAGATATATTATTCGAGTTGTATTTTTCAAAAGACATATTTAGTTTAATGTATCTTGTTGACGTTATAAAATGTTCAAGCAAAGTTTTTAATATTGTAGTGGTCATGAAAAAAATAAATTAAAAGAAAAAATTAAAAAATATATTAATATTAGGGTATATTACATATTTAGAACCTAAACTATTTGTTTCATTTTAGTATTATGCCTTTAAAAATTTAACACATTTAGTACCTAAACTATTAGTTTTGGACATTTTAATACCTAAACTTTCAAAAAGAATTTCAAAATTTAACGTTAAATTTTAAACAGAGTATTAAAATGAAATAAAAACTAAACTCTATATATGATTTTAAAAACAATTAAAAATTTAAGTACTAAAATAGACCAAAACTTATAGTTAATTACTAAACGTGTAGTTTACCCTTAATATTATACACATATTTGTACCAATACGAACACAACAAGAACATAAAAGGATATTTTTGTAAATCTCGAAGCGAATCATGTCATCAACCGATGTAATGTTCATCTCTTATGCTTCACCATTTTCAATAATCACAGTCAACTTTGTTCGGTATTCCTATTCTACCCCTGAACATTTTCATTTTCTTCTACCTCCAGCAAAGCATATCATCCTCGACCAATCGTCTATGACAAAGCACAGTTTTTGGATCTTCTCTTTCTCTCTCTAAAAAGGACACATTTTCTCTGTTAAGAAACCCCAATATTTCTCTTAGAACTTTTTTTTTCCTCAAGGCACTGCGAACCCTATTTTGGTTTACTAAAGTGAGCTATCTTCACAACCCAAATGTCAATATTTGTTCCTTTTTTGGAATTTCCATGAAAGATTTGCTTTTTCACCTTCAAAGATCTGTTTTTTAACAATGAAGTATTCAACTCGACTTGACTCAGTGGTGTTCCAGCTCACACCAACTCGAACTAGATCAGGGTTTTATCTGTATTTGTTGCTGCTAATCTTTAGCTCACACCAAATCAATAATCGCATCAGACCGCATTATGTACCCCTACCGCATCAGACCGCATTATGTACCCCCTACCGCATCAGGTTGCCAGATGCGCTTTGACCATCGCAACGACCGCATCACGCATCAGCCGCGCCTGATGCGCACTTTTTTAAACCAAGCTAGAGATGCAGGCGCAGAGGAGTCGTTAGGGAAAAGATCATTATCTCCAGTTGTAGATGCTGGGAAGAAGGAGTTGCTGAACAAGTTATACGATGGTAGGACGTATAAGGATACGGTTGTGGGAGTGAAAGAAGTTGAGGGCCAGAAAGTAGGTAGTTTTGCAGTTAAGATGGAGGAGAAGAAGCCATTGGAAGTTTTTATTCCAATGGAGGATAGGACATGGCTTAGATTGTCTTTAACAAGTATTTGCAAGGCGATATTCGAAGTTGACCTTGTGTAGAGGGCATTAAGATATGAGGGAATCAATGTCAAGGTGGTAAGGTGGGGTTATGCAAAAAACGTTTGTTTAATAGTTTTCCAGACAGTAGAGGAGAAAGTTGCAACAATGGAAGACAAGTGGGAGGCTTTGTCCTTCTAGTTCGAAAGGCTGGAGCCCGTTATCGAAGAGAAGGGTGTTCCATTACCTTACTGTGCAGTTTCTATGATTGGTGTTCCTTTAAACTGTGGTCAGTCTCCTTTTTCACAAGTTTGGTGTCGAGATGGGGCAAGCTAGTCAAGATTCAGGAACAAACAGTTCAAAGAGTGGATTGTAGAGTGGCTCATATGTTGTTGAGGGTTGAAAGTCCATTTGATATACCTTTCCATGTCACTATTAATATGTATGGAAGGTCTTTCATTATTAAGATTAAGCTGGAAGGAAGTGAAGATTTTTTTTCGGAGTTAGAAGATGTGGTTGAAGATAACGGAACAGTGGATCCTTGGGAGGAGAACCTGTCAGACGGGAGCCAAGGGATTGACCTCGAAGGGCAGGATGAGCAACTGGGTAAGCAGGCAATGTCAGACACTCAGAACAGGATACGAGCATAGGTCATGGATTCTCCACATGGGGGCACACTTATCGATGGGCGGTTGAAAGGAAAAGCATATTTTAAAAATTTAGTGGCAGTTGATTTATGTGCAGAGGAGACAGTATTAGGTGGTGTCCCTGGTCAGCAGAAACTATCGGGGGCTTGTATTGAAGGAAGAGAAAGGGTGGTGAGCATGGGGGAGGTCTCCTTGGGGTATGATAATGTTGACCAAGATAATGGGCTTAATGTTACATTGGGTAGGTTAGAGGTAAGTGGCCTATTCAGGGAAGTCCAAGACCAAATAGAGGTAGTTATAAGCCTGTAAAGCTAGTTAATTTGGTGGAGTAACGGAGAGTTCCTCAGCAGTCAGTTTTGGAGGTTTCAGAACTAGGAAATGATGCATTACAGAACGGTTCCAGTGGTTTACAAGCTAGTAAATTGCCTAGCAGGAGGTGTTCTTCCCCTCCAACAAATCGAAGACGTCCGACTACAGCTGCTACCATTTTCTGCGATAGAGTATACACCAGGTCTTTTAAGAAAAAGAAAAGAGGTGAATCGGAGAAGGGATTTTCTGCAGTCGAATTTTCGATTGATAATGAGGAACTGGACTTAACTTGGCAAGTTAGCCAAATGTTGAGTGTTAATTTTAAGGGGGGAAAACGACTTTTGCTGAGAAGATTTTGGATTCCAATCCGACTAGGCATGAGGAGGGTGGGAATTAACCCTACATCTCTGTTGAAGGTGTTTAATTATCAGTAATGGTAGGTGTATCTTGTGTCACTTGGAATATTAAGGGATTAGGTAGAAAGGAAAAGGCAAGGGCAGTGAAGAAGGTGGTTTTAGATAAGAAACCTTCGGTTCTTTTTCTGCAAGAAACAAAATTGGAGTTAGTTAATCTAGCTATGAGAAGGCAGTTGGGGGTAAATGCCTAGGTGGGTTGGTAGAGTCTCCGGCAGCGGGAGCATCAGGAGGATTGGTCACTTTATGGGATGAGAACTGGTTTTTACCTCAGTTGCTGAAAATTTCACCTAGGTTAATAGCTATGAAGGGTATAGTCAAGGATAGTCAAGAGGAATGTTGTTTTTCAGATCATAATGTTGTGGCGTTGGAATCCAGTAAGTTAAATTGGGGTTCGAAACCCTTCAGACTTTTTAACTACACCATGGAGGAGGAGGGCTTTAAAGAAGCATTTGAAAGGAAAATTTCAGACATAAGGAGTAGGAAGAGGCTGAGCATTGAAGTGTTCCTTAGAGAAACAAAGGTATTGATCAAAAACTGGTCTCATGAAAGCATAATGCAATTGCACAAATTGATTGACAGCAAGGAGAGGTTAATTTCGAACCAAGAAGCACAATTACAACAAAGGAATCCAATGGTTTCAATGGTGGATATTGCAAAAGAAAAAAGTGAATTATGGTCATTCTATAAAAAGGAAAAATTAATTTGGTTCAAAAAATCAAGGGCGAATTGGATTCAGGATGGAGATCGGAACTCGAGGTATTTTCAACAATGTGCTACAAATAGAGGGAGGATCAATGCTCTTAATTCTTTGGGTGTGAGTGGTAATTTGATTGAGGATCCAAAAAAGATAAAATCTGTCATTTTTTATTTTTTCAAGGATGCTTACAATGTCAATCTGACGGTTGAAGTTCAGAAGCTGGAATTGAATTTTAATAGGCTCTCGGAGGATCAAGTCGCACACTTAGAAAGGAATTTCTCAGAGGAGGAAATTTGGGAGGCAATAGAGTCATCGGATAGTAACAAAGCTCCGGGTCCAGATGGATTGAATATGGGATTTTTCAAGAAATTTTGGTCGGTTTTGAAAGGAGATATTCTGAAGTTTTTCAAAGACTTCTATGATGGGAAGAAGTTTGGGAAAGATGTGAACCATTCTTTCATTACTCTAATTCCGAAGAAATCGAATCCGGTTGGCATTGAAGACTATAGACCAATTAGTTTGGTAGGGGGATTATACAAATTTCTGTCAAAAGTTTTGTCAAGAAGGTTAAGTATGTCCATAAGGGGGTTGATTGGTCATTCTCAATTTGCTTTCACCCTGGGAAGACAGATTTGTGACTGCTCTTTAATTGCCAATAAAGCCATCGATTTTTAGAGGAGGAAAGGAAAGGAAAGAAAGGTATCGTGTTCAAAGTGGACTTCAAGAGAGCTTACGATACTATTGATTGGAATATCTTAATCCAAATTATGGAGTGTATGGGGTTTGGCCGAAGATGGAGGCCGTAGATATTAAATTGTTTGAATACAACTTCAATTTAAGTTCTTGTTAATGGTTCTCCTACTGAAAGTTTCAAAGTCTCTAGGGGGCTGAGACAAGGGTATTCTTTATCCCCGCTTCTGTTTAATTTAGTGGGTGAATTTCTGAATCTGTTGTTGTCTAAAGCAGCAGTGTTGGGGATGTTCGATGGTTTTCATATAGGGTGTGATAATTCTTTAGTAATGCTGTCTCATTTACAATTTGTTGATGACTTGATATTTTTTTTGCAAAGCTTCTAAAGGACAGTTGGAAAATCTGAAGAGGGTTTTGGTTGTATTTGAGATGTGTACAGGGCTACAATTGAATCTGTTGAAGAACATGATTTTTTATATTAATTTACAAGATCAGATTGTTGGGGAATGGGCAGATTCTATTGGTTGCTTAAGAGACTCTTTTCCGACGGAATATCTGGGGTTACCATTGGGAGCAAGGAGAAATTCTATTCATCTATGGGAACCGATTGTGAATAAATTCTATCAGAAACTGGCAGGCTGGAAATCAAGTTCATTATCCATTGCAGGAAGGACAGTCTTGATAAAATCAGTCCTGAATGCACTTCCTAATTATTATGTCTCTTTTCAAAATGTCAGTGGTTGTACAGAAGAAACTGGAATCTATAATGGCCAATTTCTTGTGGGGTTCATCGGCAGAGAAGAAACGGTTCTATTGGGTTAATTGGACTATTGTTTGTAAAAATAAAGATTTTGGGGGATTGGGAATTTTGGATCTTAAGTTACGGAATAGGGCTCTCTTGGGCAAATGGGTTTCGAAGTTTGGTAGTGAGACGAATTCTTGGTGGAAGATAATGATATGTTCTAAGTATAATGTGGATAGGAGATCTATTGTTTTAGTTGGTAATTAGACTACCAATGTGTCTTGGATTTGGAAAGGCGTTTTAAATAACTATCGGTCTAATGACACATTTGGGTTATGTTTTAGAAATCATCTAGTGCTTCAGGTGGGAAAAGGAGATTCAATTAGGTTTTGGCATGACTTCTGGATTAGTATCTATCCCTTTAAGACTTTATTTCCAAGGATTTTTTCTTTGTCAATTAATAAGGATGGGGTTGTGGCTGATTTTGGGTGTATTTCTAATGGGGAGTGGGTGTGGGATTTACAACTTAGGAGGAATTTAATGGATAGTGAATTTGAACAATGGATGGAAATGATGGTATTGTTGGATAATTTTTGTCCTGTGTTGAAGGGTGAAGATTGTTATGCTTGGAAAGGAAGTGGGGATGGTGTGTTCTCGGTTCATTCTTGCTCTAGAATAATTTCAAGATTATCAGACTCAGATACTTCCTGGTTGGAGATTGTGTGGAAGGGTTTAGTTCCACCAAAAGTGGAGATATTTCTTTGGCAAAATTATTCATCAGAAGTTGGCTGTCAAAACTGTTTTATTGAGCAGAGGAGTCAAAGGTATTGAGAACCCACTTTGCGTGTTCTGTGGAATGGAACCAGAATCGGTGAGTCACTTATTATTTTCTTGCGATCAGGTATGGGAGATTTGGGTAAAACTCCTCCGTTTGTGGAATGTTTTTTCAATACTACCAAATAATCCTAAAGGCTTCTTGCTTTCTTGGTTGCAATTAAGACCTAACTCGGTTATTTGGCAATTTCTTCCGGGAGCTGTTTTGTGGTCTGTCTGGTTGTGCAGGAATCAGATAATGTTTGAGAAAGGCAAGATGGATAAATCTAATTTGTTCTTTATGGTGAGGTATAGGGTGGCATCATGGTTCTTGGCTAAAAACAAGGACTTTTCTATTCAGATTGACAACCTCGTGGGAGACTTAACTTTGGCGGATATGCATCGGTCCCCTCTAACTTTCGTTTGTCAAAATTAAAGTGGTGCCCTCCTCCTTCGGGTTATTTTAAGATGAATGTTGATGGGGCTGTTACTTATGACTGGAGAAGAAGTGGTATTGGTGGAGTCCTAAAGGATGCTGATAATAACAAGTTGGATTTCTTCTCTAGAGCGACAAGACCTTGTTCTCCAATTCTTGCTGATATTTTTGCGATCAAAGCAGGGTTAGAAGTGTTTTTTGATTCAGTTTGGAGGGATAAGGGGATTCTGATTTTAGAAAGTGACTCGTATCTTGCTGTGAAGTGGATCAACAACCCGGTTCACTTTGTTAATTTGATTACAGAAATTCAGAAGATAGTGTTGCACTCTAATGTTATTATTACGAATATCAGCAGATGTATTAATGAGGAAGCTGATTGTTTAGCTAAATCAGGAATTGGTTAGTGAGTGAAGAGGTTGTGATTTGGTGAGAATGGGGCTGGTTAGTTGGTGTAATGGAGGTTGTTGTTTTGAGTTGTTTTTTTTATAGAAATTACAGGCCTCATTAAAAACCCCCTTCTTGATTAAAGGAATTCTTGGGAAAGTTCCTTAATCATTGGAGGGAGGAAAAGAGTGTCTTAGGATTTTATTGATCAGGGACTCATTACATAAAATACAACCAAGACACACTATCAAAGCCATAAAAATTACAGAATATTTAAACAAAACTCCCTAAACGACCAAACCTTCCTTAAACAATAACAAAACTTTCCAAGCCATTCAGCCTCAATAGACCAAGAACATGCTAGAAAACCTCTAAGACACTTAATAATATTCATCCAATCCCCTGTTTAGCTAGAGAATCAGCCTCACAATTTCAACTCCTCGGGATATGTCTAATAATGATTTCCCTCTCCAAGATTATAGAAGCAATTTTTTGAACCAACGAACTAAGAAAACGAGGAGATGTAGTTGGCAACAAAATCCAATCCACCACTGACTTACAATCACTTTCTATAATTAACCTTCCTTTCAATGCCCAATCTGTCGAAAGGAAGAAATCAATGCCTTTCTCAATGGCTTTCAGCTCAGCGAGTGGAGGGGGACCTGGACCAACAGCGTACGAGAAAGACCCTAGAATTTTACTATCCGAGTCTCTTAAAATGCCCCCAATACCCCCCAGCAGCCCATCCCCACTAACTGCCCCATCAACATTAACTTTAAAAAAATGAAGTGGAGGAGGACTCCATCCCTGCACCTTCATCCTTTTATGGTCACTACTCTGATACTTATCTGCAAGTGTAGGATCCCCTACTAGAGTGTCAACCTGAATGGAAACATTCGGGTACTTGGCTAGGAACCATTTAACCAATCTGAATCTGCATATGAAGAAAAGAGTAGATCTGTCCAGTTTCCAATCTTCAAAAACCACCGAGTTTCTAGCCTTCCATAATGACCATAGAACTACCCCCGGAATAAGGCTCCATATAATTGACTTAGGCCTTAAGTCCGACCAAGAACACAGCAAAGAGACTGGATCTTTAGGCAATACAGACGAGACTCCCCATAACCTCCAGAACTTGCTCCATACGTCCCATGCAACCAAACACGATATGAACAAATGCTGAACTGTTTCCTCCTGTTTAGCACAAAAAGGACAAAAGACCTCCTCCAAATGAACTCCTTTTCTAATCAACTCCGTTCTAACTACCAATCTTTGATGAGCAACCTGCCAAAGAAAGGTTTCGACCCTAGGAGGAGCCAAACCTGACCAAACAAACCTTTTCCACATGAAATTACCCCCTGAGTTGGAAGAAAGGGTCAACCTACAAGCTTTAGCAGTGAACAATCCATCCCCCTTCCCCGACCATGCCAGAAAATCTTCCATCGAATCCGAGAGACCGACATTCTCCAATAATGACATCAAGAGAATCCAGTGATTCATCTCCCAATCGCAGAGATTTCTTCTCGTCTGAATGTTCCAAATCCATTTGTTCCTCATTAGACTGCCAAACTCTGAAACTTTACCCCACTTATTATTAGAAAGAGCGTAAATCCTTGGAAATTGATTCTTTAAGGAATCCTCATTTAGCCACACATCATGCCAGAAATCAACCGACTTTCCATTGCCAATTTGAATCTTCGAGTGAGATCTCAAACCATATCCAATTTCGTCCTGTGCCAAAAAATTCTTTGTAATACCCTTCCATATCCAAGAATCCGACGGAGAGACTGTCTTGCTGAGGTCTAAGGACTGGATGCTCACATTATGTCTGCTGCAAATCATGTTCTTCCAAAGTGAGTATTTTTCATTTGCGAACTTCCACATCCATTTACCTAGCAGCACTCTATTGGCGAAATTCAAATCCAGGATTCCTAAACCACCTTCTTCTAAAGGTTGACAGACCCTTTTCCAATTCACCCAGTGAATTCAACCCTTTAAAGGACCCTCCCCCCACAAAAAGTTTGCCATAATAGAGTTAAGCTTCCTATAAACCTTACTCGACATTCTGAAAATAGAGAGGAAAAAAATTGGTAGAGATGATAAAACAGATTTAATCAACACTAATCTGCCTGCCATAGATAATGTAGATGCTTTCCATCCGGATAACTTCTTGCTAAAACTTTGCATAACTGGCTCCCACAAAGCCTAGGAGTTTCTTTTTGCTCCTAATGGTAGACCTAAATATACTGTTGGCAGGACTCCAACGGCACAACCAGTCTCTTTCGCCCATTCATTTAATGTCTCAACCTCAACATTAATCCCATACAAATTACTCTTCGACAAATTCAGATGAAGTCCAGTCATTATACTAAAAATCCTCAAGACTCTCTTAATATTCTGAATGTAAGTAGATAATTCTCGGCAAAATAGAATCAGGTCATCAGCAAACTGTAGGTGAGTTAAACTAAGGGATCCGATCTTCCAAAAGCAAAACCCTGAAAAAGTCCCACATCCACCGCTTTTAATAACATACGATTTAACAGTTCCCCCACTAAATTAAACAATAGAGGAGACAAACTACATCCTTGTCTCAGCCCTTTGCCCATCGAGAACTCCTCTGTAGGAGATCCATTCACTAGTACCGATATAGACGCCATTGAGAGGCAACATTTTATCCATGAAACCCATCTGTCCCCAAAGCCCATGACTCTCAATAATCTGAAAATAATTGGCCATTCAACCGAGTCATACGCCCTCTGAAAATCAGCTTTGAAAACCACCCCTTTCAGCCCTTGCTTCCTCCAACAGTCTATACCTTCATTTGCAATAAAAGCACAATCAAGAAGTTGTCTCCCCGGAATAAATGCGAACTGTGAAGGGCTTACAATAGTTGTTTTGAGTTGTGGTTTTGGTTGTATTTCTTATGATTGGTAATCTTATGTAATTATGGGTTATTAATATATTGAGGTACTTTTTTCCTCCTTCCGCTAGTTGCCTCTTCTCAATAGCCAACTATGAGGGAGGTTTTTAACGAGGCCTTCTATTCCTATAAAAAAAAGGACCTATACAGTGAATGACTTGAGTGTGGAAATCAGAAAAAATGCCAACTCTCAGCTAAAATATAAAGTAATGTCAGTGATACAAAGAACATGCTAACTGAATATAAGGTGTATTGGACAAGATGTCTCCCTCTTTCAGACACAATTGATGTGATAAATTATCTTTATCAATACCGAGATCAGAAATCCAAAATAATCAGCCCTATGCTCCCCAAAACTGCTATTCTATAAAAAAAAGTGGGGTTTGGTTTCTCAATTAAGAAACACATTTATATCTCTTTAAAGTGAATCCTAACTTGTAATTCAAGAATAAACAGTTTAAACCATTATAGTACAAAAGGAACCGAGAAATGGCATTGGGTTGGGACAGAGAGCATAAATGTTTGGTTATCAAAGGCAGAATGATCTAATCTCAGTTCCAAACAGACAGCAGATTGGATTCTTCTGCATTCAACTACAATGTTTCTATAATACCTACGAGCCTATGTACAATTCCACTTATAATCAAATGTGGGAAGAGGAGGCTAATAATTTTCTGATGTAAGCAGGTGTTTGCACCTAATTTAGAATTGTTTATTGAAAATTTGATGAATGGAAACACAAAAATGCAAACAAGGAATAAAATTACCTTGAAGTCGGACAAATCAGGAACCACATAGTTTGGCAACCACTATATATGCAATCGCCAAAAGCCACAACCACTATTTAAATCCCTTTACTTGCAAAATAATGAATCCCTAATTACTGAGAATACACAAACAAGTAAATAATCATTTCCTTGAGCTACAAAGCCAAAAATCAAATGAATCAAATATCATAAACATAAATCCACATCACTAATAACGATTTTTATGCTCGTCAAACCTGCACATTTCACTAAAAACTCACCAAAATAAAAAAGAACAAAAATTAAGTAAAGAAGCGAATGGAACCTTTGCGAGTGTGGAAACCGGTAGGCTGCAATTTTCCCCTTGTAGTAATCCCTTGGGGCTATTTTTGAGGAGAGAATATCGAGCGATGAGGTTCGCTTCCTTCGAAATGCCCTTCCTATCCCCAATATCAATCCCAGCGACATTTTCCCCTCTTTTTTACCAAATTATTAAACCTGAAACCAGAACTAATCCATTATTTTTAGAGATTTTACACACACACACACACACACACACACACACACACATATATATATATATATATATATATTATCAAGCATTATAGGAACATACAGAAACAACAGCAAACTTACTGTTTGAAGGGTTTGGAAGATCGAAGAAGCAAATATGAGCAAAGAAGGGGTTTAAGTCTTGCGGTTTATCGTCATCTTCATGATAATCATAAGAAGTGACGGCGTTTCCATAGGCCCATGGGCTTTTAGCCCTTACCTTTTGGTGTTTAAGAAAGCTGCACTTTGAACATAATAAGCCTAAATTCTCTTGAATCAATAATTTTTGAGTAATTATCTATTTGGTATCCCATCTTATATTTTTGTTTTGATTATCAAATTATTTTTCAAAAATCATACATAACATTTTATTCTGATTCTATTTTGGTATCCTATCGTAAAGTTTGGCCATTGATTTAACAAAAATAATGTAGTAATGTAAAATAATAATTTTTGTCTCAAAACTTACAAATTCTACCAAATTAGTTATTAATATTTAAATTTTATTATTAAATTAATAATAAATTATCAAATTATTATTAAATTATTAAATTAAAATATGGTAAACTATGCGAATAGTCTCCTTTGTTTTCGATCTGACCGAATTTGATCACCAGTTTAAAAATTAGGTGTGCACGGTCCCTTACGTTATCGGTCTGCCCGATTTAAGTCTCTCAACCATTAATGTTCGTTAACCTATTAACGGAAGGATTCCGTGGCAATTTAAAAATAGTAAATAAATCCACATAAGTCACAAACTGTAAGTGACCAAATTCACTTATTTCCCACATGTATATATTATTTTACACACATATATGTATTACAATAACAATTAGGGATTAAAAACCCTAATACCTTTTTTATAAAATGTAAATAAGAAAATAGGGAGAAGAGGAAAAAGAAGAATGGAAGGCAATGACGTACCTATTTGTCAATGTGGACAACCAGCTCAAATTGTTACAGCTTGGACAGAAGATAACCGAGGTAGGAGATTCTTTGGTTGTAAAAATTATGGGAAGGGATCAAACACTCATATTCGATTCTTTGATTGGTACGATGCTCTTATGGCACCTCGTGCAAGAGTGGTCATTGTTGGGTTGTTAAGAAAAGTGAAGAAAATGAAAACAACAAGATAAAAAAAGAGAATGTATTAGTTTTTTTTGTTGATTTTGTATATGATGATGATGTGGATTATGAAGTAAATTAGGTGATGGTGAAAAGTAATCGGTGAAGGTAGGTAGTAGTAAGAAGTAGATTAGTAATGGTTTGTGTATGGGTCACGGTGGAAAGTAATCAGTGAAATGGTTTGTGTGTGGGTCGGAGAAATGTTTTAGCAATGTAATTAAAAATATTAATAAAATATGTATGTTGAGCAATTTAAATTGATTTTAGTTGAAGCTTAAATTGTTGCTTAAATTGAAGGCAGAAATGAGAAAACAATGACATAAATAGATTCAAGGCAAATATATATTAATGAGGCAAATGTGTTACATATATCCAGTTTGTAAGTAAGCTGATAAACTTGATAAATCTGATAAATCAACTACAAAATATATCTAGTTTGGGAGTTGATACACATGCTAAATCAACTAAATAAAGATCTAAATTAGTTAGATAAATTTACAAAAGATTATGCCCAAACTAAACAAAGTTCATTCACAAAATGATTTGCCCTAACTTAACAAACACAAAATAATTTGCCCAAACTAAAACAAGTTCATTAAAAAAAAGCATGGCCAGTTAGGTTAATCACTCTATGGTTGAAGTGTAATACACCAAATATCATATTAGTGACCTTATTGAAAAGATTTAAAAATTTGGAAGATTAAATTGAATAAATGGTAAAGTATAAGAAATGATTTAAATAAGACAAATTAGTAAAAAATGGAAGAATAAAAGAGCATGTTGGTCTTTTAGAATGAAATGAATTTAAAACTCATTTTTTATTAGGGATTTAAGAAAGGGGAAAGTTAAAATCTAAACTAAGTTATTTACTCCTATTCTTCTTCTTCCCGTGGTTGACTATTCTCCTCCATAGCTAAAGGTAAGTTTCATATAACTAGTTTTTCCTTTTGATTCTGGTGTGTTCTTGCAACCTTAAGTGATATGTAAGCTTATGGAAGGGCTAAATAAGATTAAAACTAGGAGATAGAAGAAATATTTGAAATTGAAGAAAATGAGTTTTAAATGATATGTTAGAATATAAGTTTTTATTGATGTTTATTAGTATATTTGACTTGTCAAAGAAGTAAATAAGATATTAGAAGCATTGGATGGGAGTAAAAACATGTTAGAAAAAGTGGTATGATTCTTGGTTGTAGATGTTCTTTAGAAATTTTAGATGTTATGAGAAGCTAAATGAAAGATAGTTAGTTAGGATAAGTAAAGAAGAGTTTAATAGTATTGATGGAGGTAAAAATAAGAGAATTTGACCAAATTTGGGTAAAAATCGGGCTAAAAATGGAAAATCTGGGTAAGAGTATCGGTACTAGAAGAACAGTACCGATACTATAGGCTTAAATTTGGGAAAATTAGATGAACAATATCGATACTAAAGCAATTAGTATCGATACTGATGTACTATGAGGAACGTATCGATACCATTGATTCCAGAATGTAGAAATGGTATCGATACCGTAGTGGAGTATCGGTACTATAGTATAAAAGTATCGATACTAAGAGAAAGGTATCGATACCATGGATCCTAGAATGTCAAAATGGTATCGATACTGAAAGGGGTATCAGTACCATAATATAGAACTATCGATACCAGGGTAGGGGTATCGATACTATTGAGCCTAGAATTTAAAGATAGGCTAAAATTGTTTTAGAAATATAAATAATAGTACTTGTGAGTATTATTAAAGTCTAAATTCTAAATTATAGAGAATATACTAACATTTGGTATGGTATGTGTCTTTAATGGATGTTTGAGTAGATCATAACCAAACTCCTGAGTCATGCAAGAACAAGAGCAAAGATAAAGTTGCCAAGTAGTTGGACATCATTAAAGCATACAACCGAGGCATATCAGGTGAGTGAATTTATTATGTACATTAAGAGTTATAGTTGCATTTGGTTAAATACATATGTTGCATTGTTATATCAATATTATGTGTACTATAGGCACTAAGTGTGCAACCCCTGGAATTCATCATATATTGATGAACGAACGTATAGGCACTAAGTGTGCAACCCACGAAATTCATCAAATATTGATGAACAATCGTATAGGCACTAAGTGTGCAACCCACGTAATTCATAATATGTTGATGAACAACCGTATAGGCACTAAGTGTGCAACCCACATAATTAATCATATGTTGATGAACGACCGTATAGGCACTAAGTGTGCAACCCACGAAATTCATCATATGTTGATGAACGACCATATAGGCACTATGTATGTGAACCACAAAATTCATAATATGTGTTTATGAATGACCGTATAGGCATTACGTGTGCATCTCAACAAAATGATAATGACTTTAACTAAAAGAATTGGTATTTGATGGATATGAAATAATGAAGTAATATCATCATCTCACTAGTATTCTTGCCTCACTAAGGAAATACTTAACATATGTTTATTTCATGTGTAGGTTATATCAAGTTGAGTAAGGAGCACATCTTACATCACAAATCTGGAATCGCCTCATCAATAACTGTATGAAAACAATGTCTATTTTAATATTATTAATTGGCATGTCATAGAATTCTGATAACGCCCTGCAAAGTTTTTGGTTGATAATGATGTAGAAAGGATAAAATCTTTGAATATTAACTTTTATTATATATTGACGTTTAATGAATGTTTTATTAAAATTAAATTAAAATGTTTTATAAAAAGAAACAAAATTTTATGGGTTTTCTAAAGAGAAATGTTTTTAAAGTGATGTGACATATGTATCTCGTGTACGGAAAGATATACGGGAAATGAGTGTTACATTTATTGGTATCATAGCTATAAGGTTAGTTGATTCTCGGTCCAAATTGAGTGTATTTTATTGTAAAATAAGGTTTACATACCACTAAGATGTCAAGGTTATTGAAAGGGTATAAATAGAATATGATCAATGTCTCTTCTTACTAATTTAAGTATTATTCTTATGTATGTTATATTAGATGTCGGATTCTACGAATTCGAGAAGAGAAGCTGATCAAGAGAATAACAATGGATCAGGTAGTGAAAGCTATGAAGCGAATAGTGAGCATCCGATTCCATCCAAGAGCGCTAGTGCACCGGCATCTCAAGGTATGCCTATGCCAGAGTTTGGAGCTTTTATGCAAGCTCTCGATGCTATCTTGACATGGTTCCAACCTCTTCTTCCTCCCCCTGCTCCTCCAGCACCGCGAATGTTAATCCCAAAAGAGTTTAGAAGTTTGGGAGCTCCTGAGTTTCGGGGAGAAGAATGTGAAGTTTAGATGGATGCTAATTTATTTTTAAATGATGTTATGGTGATGATGGAAAGTCTACAATGCTTAGATCATGAAAAGTTGGGCGGAGCTGTATCGTTACTCCGAAGATGAGCTCGTGTATGGTGGTCAAATACAACAATGTATGTATTACCTGGTCAAGTAAATTGATAATTTTTTCAAGATGAGTTCAAGAAAAAGTACATCGGGGAACAGTTTATGAGGTCAATCATGTTGAAGTTTCTTAATTTGAAACAAAGTGATAGAGCATTGCATGTGTATGAGGCTGAATAAACAAACTTAGTCGTTATGCTACTGAGGTAGTTCCTAATGATAAAGCCTGACGTGACTGGTTTATCAAGGGTCTAAGGCCTAAGTTGAAAGAGATGATGTTGGCGTTAAACTTTCCTAGCCTTCAGGAAGTCATAAACCGAGCTAAGGATATTGAAAGAGCTCAAAAGGAGACTCTAGTAGCGGAGCAGAATATGCATACGAGAAAAAGAGTGAGAATGTGTTCAATTTCCCATCATGCTAAGAGAAGCAAGTGCTCGAGTTCCTGATATACTGGCAGAGATAGTTCTACTGATGCTTCTCAGAAAACTAAACAATCACATTTTGTTGCTGCTAGCTTAGGTAGAACTTATGAATAAAGAAGTAATCCATGTTAGACATGTGGTAGATTTCATTGAGGAGTATGTAGAGTGCTCTCTGACGCTTGTTTTCTTTGTAGAGAAATGAGTCAATATGATCAGAACTGTCCACAGAGATTTGTAGATAGATCAGTGCAAACTGAGAGATCAGTAGTAGCACTTTGTAGAAGCATAGGAAGAAGAAGATTTGGTGGTCAATCTGAGTCTAGTCAACGACAAGAGACCCCGGGAATGGCTCAAATTTATAACATTAAGACTCACGAGGATAGGGATGACCCAGAGATCATAACATGTACATTCTATCTTTTTGATGAGATTGTATTTGTTCTAGTTGATCATGGTTCCACACACTCTTACATTAGTACAAAGTTGGCTAGAACTAGAGGAATTCCTTTAGAACCAATTTTTAGTGAAATGATAGCAGTAAACCCTATGGGTTATAGTGCAAAGGTAACTCGGTATTGTAAAAAATGTCCGATCAAGATTCGAGGGGTTGTGTTCCTGGAAAACTTGATGGAGTTATCTTTCGATGAGTTTGAAATCATTTTGGGCATGAAATGGTTGTCTCCACATCATGGATGGGTGGATTATTGCATGAAATGATTATTTTTGAAGTATGCGGAAGGCTCTGAAATAGTAGTGATTGGCGAAAAATCGAAATCACTATCCAATGTGATATTGGCCATAACGACAAAGAAAATGATGTCAAAGGGATGCATAGCTTTTCTAGCTAATGTAATAGACACCTAAATGCCAGAAGTGAGATTAAACGATATCCCAATAGTTAAGGAGTTTTCATAGGTTTTTCTAGAGGAATTACTGGGTTTACCTCCATATCATGAGGTGGAATTCAGGATTGAGGTTTACCCGGGTACCGAACCAATTTCTATGGCTCCGTATCGAATGAATCCAATGGATTTAAGAGAATTAAAAGCCCATTTGTAAAATCTACTCGATAAGGGATTTATTAGACCCAATGTTTCTCCTTGGGGAGTACCTATGTTATTTGTTAAAAATAAGGACATGTCTATGCGGTTATGTATTGACTACCATCAGTTAAATAAAGTAACGATAAAGAACAAGTATCCTTTTCCGAGGATTGATGATCTGTTTGATCAACTGAAAGATGCAGCGGTGTTCTCAAAGATAGATCTGAGGTCGGGGTACTATCAATTAAAGATCGAACAAGATGATATTTCGAATACAGCTTTTCGGACCCGGTATGGACACTACGAATTTGTAGTAATGCCATTTGGTTTGACTAATGCTCTTGCAGTATTTATGGACTTGATGAACAGAGTATTCTAACCTTACTTGGATCAATTCGTGGTGGTATTTATAGATGACATTTTGGTATATTCCAAGTCAAGAGAGGAACATGATGCTCATCTTCGAGTGGTTCTTCAGATACTTTAGGAAAAGAAGTTGTATGCGAAATTGTCCAATTGCAAATTTTGGTTAGCTGAGATTGTTTTCCTTGGTCATTAGTCTCTACAGAAAACATAAGAGTAGATCCCAAAAAGATTCAAGCCATAGTAGATTGGCAACCCCCAAAGAATATTTATAAAGTTTAGAGTTTCTTGGGGCTTGTTGGTTATTATAGACGATTCGTGAAGAACTTCTCGATGTTAGCTTTGTCGTTAACTAAGTTGTTACGAAGGGATGTGCCTTTTGTTTGGACGAAAAAATACGAAGAAAGTTTTGAAATGCTAAAGAGAATAGTAATAGAGTCCCCAGTGCTTGTAGAACCTGAGTCAGGTAAGGACTATGTCATTTTTAATGATACATCCCATAATGGATTGACATGTGTGCTGATGCAAGAAGGGAAAGTTGTGGCTTATGCCTCAAGACAGCTGAAGAATCACGAGAAAAATTACTCGACGCATGACTTGGAGTTGGCAACAGTCATGTCTACTTTGAAGATTTGACGTCATTATCTATACAGTGAGCGTTGCCATGTTTATATGGATCACAAGAGTCTAAAGTACTTGTTGACTAAAAAAAATCTAAATTTGAGACAGAGAAGATGGATTGAACTTCTAAAAGATTATGATTTGATCATCGAGTATCATCTAGGAAAAGCTAATATGGTAGCTGATTCATTCAGTCGAAAGATTTTTGCAACGCTAAGAGCTTTAGATACGCACATATATGTAAAAGAAGATAGTGTCTTGATTATTGAACTTAAGCTAAAGTTGATATTTTTGGATTGGGTAAAAGAGTTGCAAGGGCGAGATGATAAATGCTTGATGAGAATGCCGCAAGTTGAGAAAGAAGAGGTTAAAGACTTCGAAATGAGGGTTGATGGTGTTTATATTATCGTGGAAGACTTTACATTCCCGATAATGATTAATTGAACAAAGATATTCTTTATAAGGCACACTATAGCCCTTTGATGATGCATCCATGCATGAATAAGATGTATCAGGATATAAAGAGTCGTTATCGGTGGCCTGGTATGAAAAGAGTAGTATCGGAGTTTGTTGCAAAATGTTTGACATGTCATCAAGTGAAAGCTGAACATCAAGTGCTTTCTGGATTACTACAATCGATATCCATTCCTGAGTGGAAGTGGGAGCGAGTCACAATAGATTTTGTTTCGGGGCAACCTTTGTCACCAGGTAAAATGGACTCAATATGGGTAATCGTGGACAGATTAACCAAGACGGATCATTTTATCGCGATTCGAGTAGATTATTCAATGGATAAGTTTACAGAGTTGTGTATAAAAGAGATAGTTAGACTGCATGGAGTGCCTATATCGATAGTGTCCGATCGAGACCCAAGGTTTACTTCAAGATTTTGGAAGTCTTTACATAAGGCTTTAGGTACTCGATTGAACTTCAACACATCTTTTTCATCCACAGAAAGATGGGCAGTCAGAACGAGCTATTCAATTATTAGAGGATATGCTAATAGCCTGTGTAATTGAATTTTTAGGATCATGGGAAAGGTGTTTGCCTTTAGTGGAATTTGCTTATAAAAATAGTTACCAATCGTGTATTAAGATGGCCCCGTATAAAGCTTTGTATGGGAGAAAGGGCCGAACACCATTAAATTGGTTTGAACTCAAAGATAGAGATCTAGTTGGCCCGGATTTAATGAAAGAAATAGAAGACAACGTGAAAGTTATCTAGGATAATATAAAGATAGCCTCTAATCGAAAAAAGTCTTATGTTGATTTGAAAAGAAAAGAAATTGAATTTCAAGTGGGAGTTATGGTGTTTCTGAAAGTGTCACCTTGGAAGAAAGTATTACGATTTGGACGCAAAGGCATGTTGAGTTCGAGATTTATTGGACCTTTTGATATTTTGAAAAGGGCCAGACTAGTAGCATATCAGTTAGCTTTGCCTCCTGTTATGGACAAGATTCACAATATCTTTCACGTGTAGATGCTCAGAAGGTACTGATCAGATCCATCCCATATTATCACACCAGAGGAAATAGAGATCCGATCAGATTTAACTTATGAGGAAGAACCAATGTGGATCTTGGCTAGAGAAAACAAGGAGTTACGTAACAAGAGAATTCCTTTAGTTAAAGTGCTCTGGCATAATCATAAGGTAGAAAAAGCTACTTGGGAAAGAGAGGAGTGTTGGGACCGTCGGCGCACCCCATGGTGTAGCGGAAACAAAACTCGACGGTCTCACCAGCGATCCAAGTATGAAAAACTGAAATCAGGAGGAAGGGATGAGAATACTTACAACGGGTTCCGTGAAAAATAGCAAGGACAATAGTGAATATTGGTGGTGTAGATCGGTTCGAATCGTAAGCCTCCACGAAAAAATGTCTCGGCCTCTACTCAGTTCACCCGATTGAGAGCAATATTTTTCTTCCCCAAAACAGTTTTGAGAGAAAAATGGCTGAATGTTTTGTGTGTGTGTTTTAAAACGGGTGCTAGACCTAACACACCCTTTTATAGCCAAGTTACCCTAATCATATTAGGGTTTTATTATTTCAAATTAATTAAATCTATATTTAATTAATTATAATTTAATAATCCTTTTATATCCAAGTTACCCTAATCATATTAGAGATTTTATTATTTCAAATTAATTAAATCTATATTTAATTAATTGAAATTAAATATTCGGGATTATTAAAACATATATTTAATTAACTCTAGAAATATATTTTAGTAACGTACAATAAATTGTACATCTTTGCTCATTTCAATCCTAAGGTGTGACGTTGTAGGTTCTTGTAACGTTAGCAGTAATTATTAGAACAATTCTAATATTACATACAATGAGTGACATCTAGTAATATATCATTGTCACCTAAGTTACAAGAAAATGTGATTCGACATATCATCTTGGTGATTAACTCTTTTATGTATTACATCATTATGTCCTTTATATCTAGAATAAGCACAAGTCTTGGAATAATCACACTTGTATAGCCTATATATTGTTTCTTGATATCTAGAGTAGATTGTAATTAACGAATAGTTTATGATATCTCATATAAACTTATTCGAGCTTGGCCATGCGTTTCTAGTCTTACTCAATCAAGTGATATGTGATATATTTCCTATTATATAGGAAGGACAAATCTTATCTTAATCATACACACCCACTACATATATTGAGATATATTCAATAACAGTCTTTATAGAGCAACCAGTTACAAATCTTGTTTAGCTGCATCAAAACATACAACAATATATGTTGGGATAGTATTGATCTCAAGTCTGAGGATCATACATATAGTCATCACCATGATCAATGTTATGATTGTCACATAATAATCTAAGACATATGCTCATGGTCGGTCAATCCAATACATTGTTCTCTAACAATATAATCATGTATCAATTCTGACATCTCTATGTCAATGACAACTCGTTGTCATCAATCAATAACATGTTAGTCTTAAGCGTATTATTATTGTCCATGCCCATAATAATACTTGACTAGGGATCTTTTAGTAATAACAATTATGTCATTATATAGACTTTATTATCTTCCAGTTTATGTTAAACACATATATATATAAATGAAAATAATAGCGACAATGTCTTTATTCAATAAAATCAGTAAATAAAAGTATTATTTCAATCATCATATGATTGGTCTTTGGGCATACTCTAATAATCTTCCACTAGCACTAAGACCCAATCACTCACATATCTAATACCGAGTGACTCAGTGTGACGATCATGCCTCTGCTGTGTAAGAAGTTTCGTCAAGGGATCAACAATGTTGTCATCCGTGTGTACTCTACATATTTCCACATCTCCTCGATCAATGATCTCTCGAATGAGATGAAAGCGCCTAAGAATATGTTTGGATCGTTGATGAAATCTGGGTTCCTTTTCTTGTGCAATGGCTCTATTATTGTCACAACAGAGTTCTACAATATCTGATATGCTAGGAACAACCCCTAATTCCGATATAAACTTCTTGATCCAAACATCCTCTTTTTATGCTTCACTGGTTGTAATGTATTCAGCCTCTGTTGTAGAATTAGCTACTGTTTCTTGCTTCGAACTTTTCCACTCACAGTACCTCCATTAAGTCAAAACACAAAACTTGATTGCGATCGTGAGTCATCCTTGTCAGTTTGGAAGCTGGCATAAGTATAACCTTTTATACTAAGCTCTTTCTCCCCTCCATAGACAATAAATTTATCCTTAATTCTTCTTAAGTACTTAAGGATATTTTTAACCGCAACCTAGTGATTTTCACCAGGGTTTGCTTGATAATGACTCGTCATGCTTAGAGCATACGATACATCTGGTCGAGTACATATCATGGCATACATTATAGAACCAATAGCCGAAGCATATGAAATCTTATTCATATGTTCTCTTTCTAGTGGAGTTAAAGGACACATTTCCTTAGAAAGAGAAATGCCATGTCTCATAGGCAAAAATCCTTTCTTGGATTCTTCAGTACTGAACCTTTTCAGCACTTTGTCTATATATGTACTTTGACTCAGACCTAGAAGTCATCTTGATCTATCTCTATAGATCTTAACTCCTAAGATATACGCTACCTCACCCAAATCTTTCATAGAAAAACAATTACTTAACCAAGTCTTAATAGACTGTAAAGTAGGTATATCATTTCCTATGATGAGTATATCGTCTACATACAAGATTAAGAAAGAAACAATGCTCCCACTAGCCTTCTTATAAACACAAGGCTCATCTTCATTTCTGATAAAACCAAACTCTTTGATTGCATCATTGAAACGAAGATTACAGCTTTTAGAAGCTTGCTTTAGTCCATAAATAGACCTCTGTAGCTTACAAACCTTTCTAGTATTTCCTGGAAAGACAAAACCTTTTGGTTGTGTCATATACACATCCTCTTCAAGTTTTCCATCAAGGAATGCGGTTTTGACGTCCATTTGCTAGATTTCATAATCATGGAATGCATCTATTGCGAGCAGAATCCGGATAGACTTAAACATAGCTACAAGGGAGAATGTTTCGTCATAGTCTACACCATGAACTTGTTGAAAAACCTTTAGCGACTAATTGCCCCTTGTATATTTGTTCATTACCATCTATTTCGGTTTTCTTCTTGAAATCCCATTTACACCCTATAGGTTTGACCCCTTCAGGTGGTTCAAGCAAAGTCCATACATGGTTTACTGACATGGAATCCATCTCAGATCTCATGGCTTCATGCCATTTCTCAGAGTCTGGGCTAGACACTGCCTCTTGATAAGTCATGGGCTCATCTTGATCCATAAGAAGAACATCTCTATGTGTCATAACGAGAAATCCAAATCTCTCAGGTGCACGATGTTCTCTTGTGGATCTACGCAGTGATTGTGTTTCTAAATCTGTTGAATGCTCCTCAACAACTTGTGAAACATGCTCAACTTTAGGTTTATTTATTTTTTTCTCTTGAACTTCTCCAAGTTCAATATATCTACCATTCCCTTTCTTTGAGAGAAATTCTCTTTCGAGCAAAACTCTTGTTCGAGCAACAAACACTTTGATCTCGTTAGGGTTGAAGAAATAGTATCCCTTAGTTTCTTTAGGATATCTAACAAATATACACTTATGAGATTTATGTTCGAGCTTTGTAGACATCTGATGTTTTATATAAGCTTTACAACCCTAAATCTTCATAAAAGACATACTGGGACATTTCCCAGTCCATATCTCATATGGTGTCTTTTGAACTGATTTAGATGGAACACGATTTAGTGTGAAAGCGGCTGTTTCAAGTGCTTGTCCCCAACAAGAAGTCAAAATATCACTATGACTCATCATCGATCGAACCATGTCTAACAGTGTTTGATTCCTTCTTTCAGAAACTCAATTCCATTGTGGTTTACCAGGTGGTGTAAACTGTGAGACAATCCCACATTCTTTTAGGAGTTCATTAAACTCTATGTTTAAGTATTCTCTACCTCGATCTGATCGAGGTGCCTTAATACTCTTGCCTAGTTGATTTTGTACTTCATTTTTAAATTCCTTAAACTTTTCAAGGGCTCCAGATTTATGGCGCATAAGATAAATATACACATACCGATTGAAGTCATCGGTAAAAGTAATGAAGTAATGGAATCCACCTCTGGCTTGTGTAGTCATAGGTTCACATACATCACTATGTATTAACCCCAATAAATCACTTGCTCGCTCACCTTTACTATTAAAAGGAGCTTTAGTCATTTTTCCCAACAAGCAAGATTCACATACATCATGTTGTTCGAAAACAAATGAATCTAAGAATCCATCTTTATGGAGTTTTGATATGCTTTCTCACTTATATGGCCTAAACGACAATGCCAAAGATAAGTTTGATTCGAGTCATTTGTTTTTGATCTCTTAGTATTTATGTTATAAATGGTGTTATCTTGATCCAAAATATAGAGACCATTAACCAATTGTGTCGAACCATAAAAAACACTATCGAGATAAAAAGAACAACAATTATTCTTAATAATAATCTCAAAGCCAATCTTGTCCAAACAAGAAATAGAAATAATGTTCTTAGTCAAACTAGGCACATAATAACAATCCTCTAAATTTAAATCAAGTCCACTATGCAAAGATAAAACATATGTCCCTATAGATAATGCATCAACTCTTGCTCCATTTCCCACTCGTAGGTCCACATCTCCTTTAGCCAGATTTCTTCTATTTTGTAGTCCCTGTACAGAAGTACAAATATGAGAACCACAACCGGTATCTAATACCCAAGAAGTAGATGTTGACAAATTAACATCAATAACATAAATACCTAAAACAAACGTTCTGTTTGCTTTTGCATTCTTGACCTCTTCAAGGTAAACAGGGCAATTTCTCTTCCAGTGTCTGGTCTTATCGTAATGGAAACATTTTCCTTCTTTTGTAGTCCCTTTTGGTTTGGTCTTACCATTGCCCTTAGACTTTTCCACTACCTTTTTCTTTCATTTTCCTTTGTCCTTGTGGACCATCAGAATGGGCTTAGGTCCAACCTTTTTCATGTTACTTTCAGTAGTTCGTAACATGCCAAGTAACTGTGGCAAATTCTTGTTAATTTCATTCATGTTGAAATTAAGGACAAATTGGCTAAAGCTATCTGGCAACAATTGCAGGATAACATCGGTAGCCAATTCATCTTTGAGAGGAAATCCCAGCTTTTCCAACGTTTCGATATAGCCCGTCATCTTGATGACATGAGCTCCTACAGGAGTTCCCTCTGCCATTTTGCATTGAAATAGAGCTTTAGAGGTCTCATATCTCTCTTGACGTGCTTGCCCTTCATATATTTCTTTGAAATTTTGAATCATCTCATATGCAACCATGTCCTCATGTTGCTTCTGAAGCTCAGGAGTCATGGTGGTAAGCATTAGACATCCAACATCTAACATATCATCCATATGTTTCTTGAATTTGTCTTTGTCAGCTTTTGAAGCATTAGCTACCGGTTCATCAGGAACAGGTTCCTCAATGACATATTCTTTCCTTTCCTGTTTGAGAACAATTCTCAAATTACGAAACCAGTCAAGGAAGTTTATGCCATTAAGTTTATCCTTCTCAAGGAGTGATCGCAGTGATAAAGTGTTGTTTGCCATTAAATCTACAACAACGGAAATATTAAAGTAAGTAAATTTATCGAATTAAAATTTATATATAGGACTTTATTTACAAATTACTCCCACTATTTTATTCAAAATTAAAAACCCTCTTTGTTTTATTTTCGAAAACATTTAGCGAAATTTTTTCTAGTGGGTGAGGATCCATAATACATCAATTTCCTAAATCAGCTTTGGCTTTTCTTTTAGGATAGTGATTATTTAGGTAAGTAACAGTTTACTAGTTACATCTCATTTAACTCCTCATTTTGGTGAACAACTTTTGTTCAAGTCATCTCATGACTTATCCAAATATTTAACCTCTAGGTTTCTAATCCTATTAAAATAACCTAGCTAAGTTATTACCAATATTTCAACCGGTGAATATCACTTGCTAATTCTTTGCGTTTAACCAAGATAGATTTATGTGACAATGCTTTGGCAAAGTCCACACAATATCGATCAAAGCCTTAACGAGGGTAAATATTGGACGGTTAAGTTAACTTAGATTATAAAGAGGGATTTACGTAATTATCTCATCATTGTTCTTTTTATTATTAGGCCCTTATTGATCTCATCAATATTTATTCTTATTTTATCATTTGATGCATTGCATACATAACAAATATAGCAATAAATAAGATTCAATGATTATAGCCCAAAATAATGACTAAGGTGGCCCATCCCAAGCTAATGGGAGAACCAAGAACCCTAAAGCCTAAGACTATTCTCTAGGTATCTTCTCGCCATTCTTCTGCTCCTTGTGAATCTTCATAGGTTTATAATTTTAAAAGAAACTCGTTTTTACATACGAGAGAGTAAGATGAGAAAAGAAATATAACAGAGATATAGAAAGGCACGGCTCACAGACCGTATCTCAAAATAAACCATTGTAAATTGAACAAGGGCTATAACCATGCATATCAAACACCATGCAAAACAAACATATCATATATATATATACACGTTGTTACACCTCTGTTTCCATGGAAAAACTTCAGGATTTGATAACAATTATCAACAAAATCGTGCTTTTGGGATTTTCAATCCCGAAGGTTTTTTGCATCGGAACAACCATTTTTCCACTTCCAAACATGATCTGCTATCGCACTCCCACAGATCATCCAGCAACAAATCGATTGAAAAAATATTAACAAATTAACTTATTAATCTTTGCGGTTATCGATTCGAACAATAATATCAGCATATTTACCGAAATTGATAAAACTAAAACATGCATCTCATACATATCACATCAACCAAAAATTTAACCCAAATTCAGATCGTACAAGTGGCTCTGATACCACTGTTGGGACCCTCGGTGCACCCCATGACGTAGCAGAAACAAAACTCGACAGTCTCACCAGCGATCCAAGTACGAAAAACTAAAATCAGGAGGAAGGGAAACGAATACTTACAACGAGTTCCTTGAAAAACAGCAAGGACAATAGTGAATATTGGTGGTATAGATCGGTTCGAATCGTAAGCCTCAACGAAATCACATCTCGTCCTGTACTCATTTCACCCGATTAAGAGCAATATTTTTCTTCCCCAAAATAGTTTTGAGAGAAAAACGACTGAAGGTTTTGTGTGTGTGTTTTAAAACGGGTGCTAGACCTAACACACCCTTTTATAGCCAAGTTACCCTAATCATATTAGGGTTTTATTATTTCAAATTAATTAAATCTATATTTAATTAATTATAATTTAATAATCCTTTTATATCAAAGTTACCCTAATCATATTAGGGATTTTATTATTTCAAATTAATTAAATCTATATTTAATTAATTGAAATTAAATATTCAGGATTATTAAAACATATATTTAATTAACTCTAGATATATATTTTAGTAACGTACAACAAATTGTACATCTTTGCTCGTTTCAATCCTAAGGTGTGATCTTGTAGGTTCTTGTAACGTTAGTAGTAATTAGTAGAACAATTCTAATATTACATACAATGAGTGACATCTAGCAATATATCATTGTCACCTAAGTTATAAGAACATATGATTCGACATATCATCTTGGTGATTGACGCTTTTATGTATTATATCCTTATGTCCTTTATATCTAGAATAGGCACGAGTCTTAGAATAGTCACACTTGTATAGCCTATATATTGTTTCTTGATATCTAGAGTAGACTGTAATTAATGAATAGTTTATGATATCTCATATCAACTTATTCGAGCATGGCCATGCGTTTCTAGTCTTACTCAATCAAGTGGCTTGTGATATATTTTTTATTATGTAGGAAGGACAAATCATATCTTAATCATACACACCCGCTACATATATTGAGATATATTCAATAACAGTCTTTATAGAGCAATCAGTTACGGAGCTTGTGTAGCTACATCAAAACATACAACAATATATGTTGGGATAGTATTGATCTAAAGTCTGAGGATCATACGTATAGTCATCACCATGAGCAATGTTATGACTGTCACATAATAATCCAAGACATATGCTCATGGTCGGTCAATCCAATACATTGTTCTCTAACAATATAATCATGTATCAATTCTGACATCTCTATGTCAATGACAACTCGTTGTCATCAATCAATAACATGTTAGTCTTAAGCGTATTATTATTGTCCATGCCCATAATAATACTTGACTAGGGATATTTTAATAATAACAATTTTGTCATTATATGGACTTTATTATCTTCCAGTTTATGTTAAACACATATATATAAATGAAAATAATAGCGGCAATGCCTTTATTCAATAAAATCGGTAAATAAAAGTATTATTACAATCATCATATGATTGGTCTTTGGGCATACTCTAACAAGGAGGACATAAGGAAATAGTTTCCACACCTCTTCTTTTCAGGTTCTTCTTTAAATTCGAGGACGAATTTTCTTAAGGGGGAGAATTGTAATACCCCAAATATCATATTAGTGACCTTATTGAAAAGATTTAAAATTTTAGAAGATTAAATTGAATAAATGGTAAAGTATAAGAAATGATTTAAGTAAGACCAATTAGTAAGAAATGGAATAATGAAAGGGCATGTTGGACTTTTAGAGTGAAAAGAATTTAAAACTTATTTTTTATTAGTGATTTAAGAAAGGGGAAAGTTAAAATCTAAACTAAGTTATTTACTCCTCTTCTTCTTCCCGCGGTTGAGTGTTATTCTCCATAGCTAAAGGTAACCTTTATCCAACTAGTTTTTCCTTTTGATTCTGGTGTGTTCTTGAAACCTTAAGTGATATGCAAGCTTATGGAAGGGGTAAATAAGATTAAAACTAGGAGATGGATGGAATATTTGAGATTGAAAAAAATGGGTTTTTGAATGATATGTTAGAATATGAGTTTTTATTGATGTTTATTAGTATAATTGACTTGTCAAATAAGTAAATAAGATATTAAAAACATTGGATGAGATTAAAAGCATGTTAGAAAAAGTGGTATGATTCTTGGTTGGAGATGTTCTTTAGAGATTTTAGATGTTATGAGAAGCTAAATGAATGAAAGTTAGTAGGGATAAGTAAAGAAGAGTTTAATAGTATTGATGGAGGTAAAAATAAGAGAATTTGACCAAATTTGGGTAAAAATCGGGCTGAAAATAGAAAATCTAGGTAAGAGTATCAGTACTGGAAGAACAATACCGATACTATAGGCTTAAATTTCGAAAAATTAGATGAACAGTATTGTTACTAAAGCAATTAGTATCGATACTGATGTAGATATCAATACTATGAGGAAGGTATCGATACCATTGATTCCAGAATGTAGAAATGGTATCGATACTGTAATGAAGTATCAGTGCTATAGTATAGAAGTATTGATGCTAAGAGAAAGGTATCAATACAATGGATTCCAGAATGTAAAAATGATATCGATACTGAAAAGTGGTATTGGTACCATAGTATTGGAGTATCGATACCAGGGTAGGGTACCGATACTATTGAGCCTAGAATTTAAAGATAGGCTAAAATTGTTTTAGAAATCTAAATAATAGTACTTGTGAGTATTATTAAAGTATAAATACTAAATGCTAGAGAATATACTAACATTTGGTATGGCATGTATCTTTAATGGATGTTTTAGTAGATCGTAACCAAACTCCCGAGTCAAGCAAGAACAAGGGCAAAGATAAAGTTACCAAGTAGCTGGACATCCTTAAGTCATACAATTGAGGCTTATCAGGTTAGTGCATTTATTATGTACATTAAGAGTTATAGTTGTATTTGATTAAATGCATATGTTGGATTGTTATATCAGTACTATGTGTACTATAGACATTAAGTGTGCAACCTACGAAATTCATCATATGATGATGAACGAGCGTATAGGCACTAAGTGTACAACCCATAGAATTCATCATATGTTGATGAACAACCGTATAGGCACTAAGTGTGCAACCCACGAAATTCATCATAGGTTGATAAACGACCGTATAGGCACTAAGTATGCAACCCACAGAATTCAACATGTATTGATGAACAACCGTATAGGCACTATGTGTGCGAACCACGTAATTAATAATATGTTTATGAATGACTGTATAGGCACTACATGTGTATCTCAACGAAATGTTAATGACTTTAACTGCATGAATTGGTATTTGATGTATATGAAATAATGAAGTAATAACATCATCTTACTAGTATTCTTGCCTCACTAAGGAAATACTTAACGTCTGTTTATTTCATGCATAGGTTATATATAGCCGAGTAAAGAGTACATCTAGCATCACAAATCTGGAATCTCCTCATCAGTAATTGTATGAAAGCTATGTCTATTTTTGATATTATTAGTTGCTATGTAATAGAATTCTGATAATGCTCTGCAAAGTTTTTGGTTGATAATGATGTAGAAAGGATAAAATCATTGAATATTAATTTTTTTATATATTGACATTTAATGAATGTTGTATTATTATTAAATTAAAATGATTTATAAAAAGAAACAAAATTTTATGGATTTCTAAAGAGAAATATTTTTAAAGTGACGTGACATATGTATCTCGTGGATGGAAAGGTATACGAGAAATGGATGTTACATGAAGCTTCTGATCCTTTAGTTGGAGGGTGATTGCTTGTAAATGTATATGCTAAGGTAAGCAAATCTATGCAAGTATACATAATCGAATTAAGTAATAAAGGGTAAGTGAGTTATCGTCTCCTCAGGGATTGGTACGGATTTTGATATTTCACCACAACTAGAACTAGGTGTCAGAGCTAGTTCCTGAATTCTTGTCAAAATAGAAAAACAATTAGTAATAGATTATACGAAGAGATGTCAAAGCAAGAAATTATTATAAAGTATGGTTGTAGAAAAGTTTGGTAGAGAAAAAGTAAATATGCAAAAGTAACAATTTAAAATAGACAAGGCAAAGAAAAGCGTTGATTCAAATATATTCAAAATAACCTCACATATTCAGACTTTTCGCATAGCAGTCTGGTTAGTCTTTTTTTTATGACAAGAAATTATTCTAAGTCTAGAAGGATTTGTTATGATATGCTTAGGCTGCCCAACAGGATTACTGTGTATTCCTATATGATTGTTATGACAATACTACTCAGTGTTAACTACAACCCTTGGTTTGTCAGACTGTTGTTGTAGTAATACCCCTCAGCGTGAACTATAATCGTTGTCTTTCCTACTCAAGCGTCTATCTCTTTTAGTTGATTAAATCCCTCTCCTTATCTCTAAGGTAGGCATGTTAAACATCACCATCCTAGATCCATTCCATTGTTCACGTAGATCTATCTTAATTCTCTCGAATCTAAGAATCAATGTCTAGACAAACGGTAATCTCTCGAAGCTCTTACAATTTCGATACATGTTTTACCTAGGCCATAGGCAATCTCTCGAAAGCTCTTACAGTGTCAAGGTAAAATATTAAAACGATGAACAAAATAGACATAATCAAAATTATAACGCGTCATTCATAAACCATAAAATAATTATCTTGGCAAAACAAAAACCAACACCAAGTAAAGTAGTTCATGGCGTCGCCAAAAATTCATCCAAGAGTATCATAGTTTAATACAAACCCCATAATAAATTAAAGAAATTTAGAACAAAGAAAGAACGACTCCCAAACAAGGGGCTCTGCCGTGACATCTCTGACCAGCACCGTTTCTGCTCCGCCAGTCAGCCTCTCTCGAGGCCTGACCGTCGTTCTACTAAAGATTGGCTATGGAGGACACCAAGAACGGTCGGGTTGGAGAACGGTGGAAGGTAAAACACTACAGCTGCTCACTCCACGCCTTAGGTAAGTTTTTTTCCTTGCCTCCTCTCTTTGGTGGCTATGACTGGGTATTTATTAAGGGAATTTTCCTAGGTTTTACATAATTAAATATTCCTTAAATACTCATGTTAACTTGTCCAAGCTATAGATGGAAAGGCGACTGGATATTGTTATAATCTTGGGGGATTGATTGCATGTGAGGTCATTCGTAGAACTGGTATGTGACATAAGCAATTCGTCAGATCCGCTTTAGACTTGCAAGATAAATATGTTCCTCACTGTCTTTATCTTCTGTGTTCCACTGGCCCTTGCAAAATATATTGTCACGACTGAAATGTTCATCCTAAGTTAATTCCTGCAAATACACAATCCACACAAGCCCTTTCTCTTCACTAGAATCAATCAAACCAAATAAATCTTGCCCAGGCAAAACTTATCCACCACATGCTATTATAACCTAAATGCAACTAATATTCTATGACCACATTGTTTAGACGAGCAATAACTTAAGTAAAAAGACTAGAAATAGAGTCTTTTTTATGGAGTTATCACACCCCCAAACTTATGCTATTGCTTATCCTCAAGCAATGGATAATAATTAGTAGGAAAATTAAATTTGTCATGGTAAATTGATATTAAGATATCATTTGGTTTTAAAATTTCAGCCCTCAGCAAAAAGTTTAACCTCAACATGCTAGAATGGCATATAATTCAAGTACCTTCCTGAGTCAGGATTCTTTGCTAGTGTGTGTACATGATTGTAATTAGTCTATGCATTAACGTAATTAGAAAACTTCAAGTAAGTACTTATGTTTTGCCAAGGTGTCAAATTGTTTGTCAAGTACAGTTTCCACTTTTATTTATTCACTTTTTTTTGAACGGGGAGTCAGCTCATCATACCTACCCTTTCACACTCCAAGTGAAATGGAGCATACCTTCCACCCCTGAGCTAGTCAGTAGAGTCATCATGTGACTACTTTCATTCACTCATATGCCTAGGCAACCTTTTATTTATGGATTTCCCAGATATGTCATTACATAGAGGAGTGTCCATTTTATTCCACAAAGTTTAAGCACTAAAAAGTTCAACTTAAGCTTTACAATTCTTCGATGTCGCGGCGTGCAGAAAGTTCTTTCCTAAAAATTTACTAAGCACCTTAAGCAGAGACATCATACAATCATGTTTATAAGTTTACAAATAATCAATCCTAAGGTTGGTTCTATCATTTCGACTGTCTTACAAAATAATTCTGGCCTATGCAATAAAATTATGCTTTCATCATCAGACTTCCTTAATTTATTCCACACAATAGTCTCAACATACTCATACCATGACAACCAAAACTTTCAACCAATTCTCATTAATTCCTTTTAACTAATTGTGAGATGCAACACCTCCCCCAAACTTGAAGGGTGCATTGTCCTCAATGCATGAAAAATAAAACAAACTTCATGAAACTAAATGCAAATGCAAATGCAGAAGGAAAAAATGTGAACTTACGGTGGTGGGGTAGCTTGACTGGACGCGCGTTTTCTGCTTCGTTTTGGAGGAAGGGCTCTTGGATCCCATAGCTTTTGACGAAATCAGATAGGGAGATGGCTAAAGGACACAACCTGTGGTTCACTTAATGCAACGCGTTGTGCTTGGGGCACTTGCTGGTGATTACTTTTCCTCAGTGTATGTGGGCTGTGTAGGTGTTGCTTGAGACTGGCTTTAGTCAGGTTCGGGAATTGGTGTTGTGTGACATTCTGGGGACTGTTCAGTTGCTTGTTCGGTTGTGGGTTGATCATGGACCGGAATTAAAATCATCATCTACAAAATATTCAGGCGAGATTTCCTGGTGTTATCGGAAGAAGAAAAGGAGGAGCTCAGATATTCGTCTGTCTCACAGTGTCCTTCTTCATGCACAGGCGAGACATGCGTGGGAAGTGGTGGGACATTTACGAGGAACTCGGTGGGAATAGTTTGCATCGAGGCATGAAATTTATTGCTGCCTGCTGTGTGTTTCAGAATTTCATTAGGAAAGGGCGACATTTCTTCATTGGTAATTGGAAGCAGCTCCTTGAAGAATGCATTGAGCTGTGCATCCCTTGTATTGATATAGCCAAAGAAAGTCTGGATGTAACTTTCCAGGTGCTCGATCCTCTCGCGTGTCTCTCTCATAGATGTGACCACGATTATCATTCTTATCGCTGCAACTAATTTGGCTCCTCTCCCCAAGCCCTCATACGGAGCATTATCATCGAAGCTCATGAGTTCTGGCACATTCTTTTTGGTTATTCCTTCCTTTGACTTTATAAAGTCCTCGAACGGTTCCTCGAATATTTTTTTCTTCATGTACAGAGCCGTTATCAGGTTAGGAAAAAGAAGGTTACCTCAGTTTCTCTTTGCACATTCATGAACTTGCTCGAAGATGATTTCTTCCACATCGATTGCTCGCCCATAAGTAATCAAGTGCAGTAGCATCAACCTCCTTACTAATATAGTTGTGTTGTGGGAGATCGACATCATATTTCCCTTTAAGAAGTGATTCCATAACTTTACAATCGGCTTAAGGGCTCGACGATCTACCCGCTTACGCGTTGGCGTGTTTTCTTCAAACTTGGCCCATCCAAAACAGAGGTCTTCCAGGAGTCCATCGTAGGTTTCTTGATCTACCTCAACCAAGAATTTATTATGTTGATCCTCCACTTTACCAAGCTTAAAATAGTGGTTGAGGGCCGATGGTGAGAATCAAATGAATTTCCCTCTCACATAGATATTATGTTACGATGGGTCTCCTAGATGGGCATAAAATTTACGAACCATCATCGGTACCACCACCTTAGGATGTTGAGCAAATTTCTCCCACTTATGCTTTCTTACTATGTTTATTACCTCTTGTTTGAATGGTTCATCACTTTCTGCGAGAAAAACAAAACCGTCCTCTTTTGTAGATTTTTGAACCTTGCTTCAGCTTCAACAGTTTGAAAATGCTCAAATTCGGAGGATGAGGCTGGATTTTTCTTGGATCTAGCCATGGTTTTTGATGTAACAAGGCGTATTGTGGCGGCAGTGTTGAAGAAAGAGGAAAGAGAAAAGGTTGAAGGAAGAGAAAATATGGGAACGATAAGGAAGAATGAGTGATGGTTGGTTTTTTAGGGAAGGTAATGGGTGGTTTATTTGGGGAAAATGATCAAAATGAGGAGGGAAAAAGATATGATATTAATGATAAAATATTTTGATTTGACGTAAAGTAAGGGAGAGATATCTTTCCCTTTTCACAATTGCCGCCAAAACCACTTAGATTAAGGTTTCTTTTCCTCCCATGCGTGAGCTTCAACCCCCGTGCTACCACGTGTACCTTGCATGCCACAAAGAAACAAAAATAAAATAAAACTAAATAACTCATGCATAATAAAAATAACTTAATTTATTTATGTACATAATTTGGATTTTTGTTTCCTAGGTAATTAAAATTGTTTAGGAAAGTAAAGCAAACTCTTGGACATCATATGTTGTCGATGTCGGTTTATCGCGCATGACTGGTACTCCTTTGTATTCCTTCAGTCTCTGACTATTCACCTTGAAGATAGATCTATCATCATGGTTCTTGATTTCTATTGGTTAATTGTTATGGACTTGGTGTACGATGAACGGTCCTGACCATCTAGATTTTAGCTTGCCTGGAAATAATTTGAGTCGTGAATTATAGAGCAATACTTTTTATCCAGAATAAAATTTCCTTGGCAAAATTTTTCTATCATGCAATCGTTTACTTTTTTCTTTGAATAGGCAGACATTTTCGTAAGCGTAAGCTCTAAACTCATCCATTTTGTTCAGATCCAGAAGTTTTCTTTCTCCAACAAGTTGGGCATCCATGTTCAATTTCTTGATGGCCCAATACGCTTTATGTTGAAGTTCCACAGGCAAATGTCACTCCTTGCCGTAGACTAGCTTGAATGGGGACATTCCTAGCGGTGTCTTGAATGTTAAGCGATATGCCCATTGTGTTTCATCTAGCTTTGGCGACCAATCCTTGTGATTTGGGTTAACCAATTTCTCGAGGATCTGTTTGATTTCCCGGTTAGAGACTTCATTCTACCCATTGGTCTGGGGATGATATGCCAAGACAATTCAATGACGTACCCTGTATCTTTTCAGTCGCCTTCGTAATAATTTGTTGTCAAAGTGTATGCCTTCATCACTGATAATACCTTGTGGTGTTCCAAAACACATAAATATATTCTTGTGCGAGAATTTCAGCATGGTCTTAGAGTCATTCTTAGGTTTTGCGATGGCTTCTACCCACTTGGACACATAGTCCACTGCCAAGAGAATGTATAGATCACCAAAGGATAAGGGGAAGGGTCCCATAAAATCTATCCCCCACACATCGAAAAGTTCGACTTCAAAAATGTTTTGTCATGGCATTTCATGTCTCTTGGATATGTTCCTCGTGCACTGACATCTATTATATGACTTATAGAATTCTTATGCATCTTTGAACAAGGTGGGCCAAGAGAAATCGGATTGAAGAACCTTCACTGCCGTCCTCGTTCTATCGAAATGTCCTTCGTATGGGGATGAGTGGTAATGAAGTATAATTTCTTTGTGTTATTCTTCTAGGACACATCTCCTACTTATTTGGTCACCATATTTCTTGAATAGGAATGGTTCATCCAGTAATAGTGTCGCACATCATGTCTGAATTTTTTTGGCTCACGCTAGATAAATCTAGAGGTATAATACCAATAATAAGAAAGTTGACTATGTCAGTGTACCAGGGCACATTCGTGACAAATAAAATTTTCTCGTCAGGGAAATCCTCATGGATGTCCTTCATGCCATGACAAATAATTTTGTTTTCTAACCTAGACAAGTGATATGTTACTTGGTTTTTAGTATCCTTTCTATCCTTTACCTCTAAATCAAACTCTTGTAGTAATAATATCCATCTAATTAGCCTAGGATTTGCATATTTTTTATTGATTAAATATTTAATGACAGAGTGATCAGTATGCATAATAACTTTAATTCCTATAAGATATGGCCTAAACTTATCGAATGCAAATACTACTGCAAGAAGTTGGTTTTTTAGTTATGGTTTAGTTCATCTGTTCATCATTAAGGGTACGACTAGCATAGTAGATAACATCAAAGATTTTACTTTTTTGTTGTCCTAGCACTACCCCAACTGCATAGTCACTGGTGTCACACATAAGATCGAAAGGTACGTTCTAGTCTGGGGGAATAACAATTAGCACCGAGGAAAGTTTTTTATTCAAATCTATAAGGCATTTAAACAGTCATCATTAAACAAAAACAATTGATTTTGTTAAAGCAAAAGACACAAAGGCTTTGATATTTGAGAAAAATCCTTTATTAACCTCCTATAAAATCTTGCATGTCCAAGAAACTGTGTATGCCTTTTAAATTAGTATGTGGAGGTAGATTCTTGATTAAATCCACCTTGGCTCTATCTACTTCAATTCATTGGCAAGAAATCTTGTGTCCCAACACAATTCCTTCGGTTACCATAAAATGGTATTTCCCCCAGTTTAGCACTAGGTTAGCTTCTTCACATCGCTTCAATACTTTAGATAAGTTGTCAAGGCATCGGTTGAAGTCGTCGCTCAAGACGGAGAAGTCGTCCATAAATATTTCCATGCAATCTTCCACCATATCTGAAAAAATGGCCATCATACGCCTCTAAAAGGTTCATGGAGCATTACATAGTCCAAACGACATTCTTCTAAACACATAGGTACCATACGGGCATGTGAAAGTAGTATTCTCTTGATCCTCCGGTGCTATGGCTATTTAATTGTATCCGGAATATCCATCAAGGAAACAGTAAAATGATTTTCCTGCTAACCTATTAAGCATTTGATCAATGAAGGGGAGGGGAAAGTGATATTTCTTTGTTGCTTTATTTAACTTCCTGTAATCCATATATATTTGCCAGCTCATTATTATTCTTTTAGTTAGAAGCTCATAATTTTTATTCTTAACCACGATCACACTGCCCTTCTTTGGCATGCACTGCACTTGATTGACCCATGAGCTATCGGATATTGGATAAATTACTCAATCATCCATCCATTTTATTATTTCCATATCTCTAATGCATTGGAATTTTTCTCTTAATCATCAACATATTTCATGGAATTGAATACATTTATTATGACGCTTTGATCTCCTACCCGCATCGTAAACTCTCCCTTCTCGCAATCTATTAAGATTCCTCCAGTGGCCAAGAAGGGCCGCCCAAGAATGATGGGTGCATTTTCATCGGCCTCACATTCTAATACGAGGAAGTCAACTGGAAACACAAATTTGTCCACTTTTACAATGACATCTTCAATTCTGCCCTCAGAACGAACATGAGACCGATTAACTAACTGTAAGATAAATATGGTTGGGCAAGCATTACACATTTCTAGTTTTAAAAATATAGACTTGGGCATCAAATTTTTGTTTGGCCCTAGGTCAACAAGAGCTCATCCTACAAAGTTGTCACCGATCTAACATGGTATCACAAAATTATCAGGATCTTTTTTCTTTGGTGGGAGTTTGCTTACTGCAGAGCATAATTCTTTTATCGTGGCAACATTTTCTACCTTCCTCTTTTTTGTGACAATGTCTTTTAGAAATTTAGCATAGGAAAACATCTACTCAAAGGCTTCAAGCAAAGGCACATTAATATACAATTGATCTAGAACATCAACAAATTTCTTGAACTGGATTTTGTCATTGCATTTCTTCAATCGTTGAGGAAAGGGTGGTGGAGATCTGACTTCATTTGCTATAGGTGGTGAGGAAACTTTTGCCTTGGCCATAAATTTTCCACTATCTGCTTGACGAACTTTTGAACCTTCATCCTTTTCCTTCTCATCAGACAATCCCTTCAATTCAACAATTTCAGCTTGATCCTCAAGTTGTGTAATGCCTTGGCTAGAATTTTCCTGTTGCTTCCCCCAAACTTATCATTCTGATTAATCTGGGGTACCATTCCTCAGTGTAAGTACACTACACTGCTCTTTTCCATGATGTTTAATTACCTCTGTATCACTAGGGAGACTTCCTTGTGAGCGAGAGTGTAATGTCGTGGCGATTTGACCCACTTGGTTTTCCAATACTCTCAATGATGAACTATGGCTTTGCAAACTGCTTGACTTTGTAATAAATTACCTTGGTTTCTAATTGTTGTTGAGTGCTCATGCATCAAAGTCTTTGTTGAAGCCATGAAATCTTTTTTCGAGGCCATGAATTCCTGCAGTGAAGCCCCCGATGAGTTAGAATTAGAGTTTATATTAGAGGAAGAAGATGTACCTTTAGTATGTTGCCAGGGCATCTGCTGACGATGAAAATTTTGATGTTCCAAATTATTCTGCTATGGCCTATTATGATTGTCTGCCTGATTTTTGTTGTTGGTCTCTTGACTACCCCATGAAAAATTTGGATGTTGTCGCTGTCGTAACCGGTTTTCGCCCGGGCACGAAATTTTTACTTGGTGGGAAAAGTGATGTGAATAAATGGTTTTAAAATGTTTTGGGAGTCTCCATCAGCCTTTTGGGTCAAGTAGGTCGAATACCTAAAAATTATCTTTTAAAAGAGTTTTTAAGAAAACGTTAGTTAAAAGATAAACTGGTCTGCGTTTTAACCAAAATTTTTTTCTTTTTAATAATAAAAAGGGATTCGTGGTCGATTACGTTTGGGAAGGATTAGCACCCCACAACGCCCAAAATTAATACTTATTAATTATAAATTGTCTCTATTATTGAAAATTTAAAAATTCAAAAATATATTTAATTTTGTAATCCTGTTATTTCAAATTTATAATTTTAAGAAAATATATTAATTATATATATATATATAAGATATTTATTTATTTAGAAATATTAGAAAAGGATTCTAGGTGCATTAAGACAGCTCATTTCTTAATATTAAAAAATAAATAAATATTAATAAACATTTCTATTAATATATATAATTGATAAAAGTAAAATATTTTTCTAAAAATATCAGAAAATGGACATCCAGTTGCTTTAAGACTGCCATTTCTTAATATTTAAATAAATATTAAAAATAATAATTTTCTCTAATAAAACAATATGTTTTTCTGGCTTTTATAAGTAAAATATTTTTATTTTTTAAATATCAGAATAGGACATCTAGTTGCTTTAAGACTGCATTTTCTTTGATATTTAAAATAAATATTATTATAAAATTATAATATTGTATTTCATGTAAATATTAGTGAATAAAACATAAATAAATAAATAAAATGCTATATTTAAAGTATAGGATCAAAATAAAATTAATACTATATGGTATTTTATTATTAATATAATATTAAGTAAAAATAATAATGACTAAAATATTAAAACTTATGGTTAAATTAAAAATATAAGTGACTAAAAATAAAACTCAAAATCCTAATTCGAAATACAAAATATGGGTATTAAAAGTATAATTTAAACATAATAATATGTGACTAGAATATAGAAAATTAAAACTATAGGTGTAAATAATAAAATAAAAACTTATGGTAAAAATAATTAATGATTAAATTATAAGCTATAAAACTAAATGCTCTAACTCGAAATATTATAAAATTTGAGCGCTAACAGTGTGATTTACCTATATTAGTTATTCGGATTGAAATATTAAATATAAAATATGAGGGACTAATATGATATTTATCCTAAATATATAAATATTTATGATTAATGACTAAAACATAATATATTAAAATTTGAATACCAAATTAAAATAAATAAAAATAACTAGTGGTGACTATTTTGTAAAGATTACAAACATGGAACACCGCAGAAGGGGTTTACCCCTTAGGAAATTACAGAAACACCCTCCCCAAAACCGTCGTTTGGGAGAGGTATTTAAACCCTTAAATGGCGCCATAGGCCATCTTCCTTCATTTTCTTCTTTGGTTCTCTCTCTAAGGAGAGAACCCTCTCCCTTCTCTCTAGTTTCCTTCACCAGAGGAACGGTGGTCACCGGCTGACTGCCGTGAACCACCATCGACATCCACCACCAGCCACCATTCGCGGTGGCCAGAAATTTCAAACCTAACCCAAATCAACCCTCTTTAAAACCTAAAGTCGAATATAGCCTTCTTCCCTTCTAAAACCCCTATTTTACCTTAGATCTAAAATAATTCGAAGTGGTTACCTTCGGTTATTTGGATCTCCGGTGATGTTGGAAAGGTCTGATGGTCGAGGTAAGGCTCTCAGTTTTTTTTCTATTGGTTTGACACTGTTCGGGATCATTGCTATTTCTTTTCCCTTTTTTTCTCTTTTACTATCCTTGTCGTTTTGCTGTGTTCTCCATGGTTGTTGGTTGCTCTCCTGCTATTTTCTATCTGCTCTCTGTTGTTATCCTTTTCTTTGTCTCCTCTCTTGCTCTCTGTCTCTTCTTTTGCAGGATTCGGTGGTTTTTATAACCACCATGATGTTCTGTTTGGACCGGTCCTGAGAGGAAAACCTCGATGAGTCACCAAATTTAGGCTGGTGACTCATCGTAGGGATGGTTGTGGGCTGCCAGCTGGCATTTTGGAGTCTTCCTTGAGGAGGTGGCGTGGCAGCAAGGCATCGGCAGCAGCTTGTTGGACCATCTGGCTTGGGAGGTGTCGGCAGAGGCAGCTGCTGGGAGTTCTTGGAGGCGGCGGTCATAGTGCTAGGGTTTAGAAACCCTAGTTAAAACCCCAAATGTTTAGAGTTTCCTTTTAGTCTGGGCCAACAGTAAATGGGCCTTGTAAATGGGTTTAGGGTTTTATAATATTTAATTTAATAATATTAATAATATATATAATAATAATAATAATATAGTGAAAAATTAATGTCTACAGCTGTCCCTCTTTGCTCATTCTTGTGTTAACAAGAATAGAGTAAAGGCGAAAAAGACAATAATTTTTTCATTTGACTTCTTTTGAGTATGATGGAAAGGTTGAAAACATTCTTTCGAAATGTCTTATCATCTTGCACTATAGGTCTTATAGATGACCCGGAGGCTTTAAAAAACATCAAAAAGCTCCCGAAGGTTTTAAAAACATCATGCACTGAAGGGCTTACAGATGACCCGAAGGTTTTGAAAACATCATGCACTGAAGGGCTTACAAATGACCCGAACATTTTGAAAACATCATGCACTGAAGGGCTTATAGATGACCCGAAGGTTTTGAAAACATCATGCATTGAAGGACTTACAGATGACCCGAAGGTTTTTGATAACATCATGCACTGAAGGACTTACAGATGACCCGAAGGTTTTTGATAACATCATGCACTGAAAGGCTTACATATGACCCGAGGTTTTGACAACATCATGCACTGAAAGACTTACAGATGACCCGAAGGTTTTTGATAACATCATGCACTGAAGGGCTTACAGATGACCCGGAGGTTTTGAAAACATCATGCACTAAAGGACTTACAGATGACCCGAAGGTTTTGAAAACATCATGCACTAAAGGACTTACAGATGACCCGAAGGATTTTGATAACATCATGCACTGAAGGACTTACAGATGACCCGAAGGTTTTTGATAACATCATGCACTGAAGGGCTTACAGATGACCCGAAGGTTTTTGATAACATCATGCACTGAAGGGCTTACAGATGACCCGAAGGTTTTGAAAACATCATGCACTGAAGGACTTACAGATGACCCGAAGGTTTTTGAAAAACTTCATGCACTGAAGGACTTACAGATGTTGGAAATAGTTTACTAAGTAAAAAAACTATGGAAATCATTTTCTTACTTTTCAACAATTTCATTTTTAGAAAAAATGAGAAATTTTGGAAATCGTTTTCTCATTGAAATAACTTATTGATTGGGTAACATGACCCAATTAAAATAATGTCTCTTATGTGGATTGCATCCATCTATTCTTTAGATGTTTGCATGATTCTTGTATTTGAGGTTTTGAATTCTACCTTCTTCTTGTAAGGTATTGTTCATCATGAATCTTCTTTTTAATACAAAGATCTATAAAACTTCATGTTTGAATGCATTCAGATGTATCAATGTAATGCATTGTCTATTATGTAAATGATGTTCTTATGAATGCATGAATGTTTATGCAATCTTCATTTGAATTCAAAGTGGTGAACTTGGTCTTCTTTTACTTCATCATTTATTGCCAGGGTTACCTTCAGATATCAGTTTAGCAACCTATGCAATAAAGCTGAAGAACCATCTGATTAATCTTGTATATTTGTGTCTTCTTCCTTTGCATTAAAGTCTCAGAAGAAATGTTTTATTTATGGAACTCTTGTCGTAATCAGAACTATGATCTTGATGCCCCATTTTGTCGTGGATAAAACTGACTTTCTTAATCTGGACTTGTGTAGAAATCAAATAAAGCTTTCATCTTTGAAAAGATAATTTATCATCTTTAAATAGATAGGCTATCATCTTTGAAGAAAGAGTCTATCATCTTTGAAAAGTGTAGATGTAGATATGTCATACTCAGCAGGGATTAATTAGAAGAGCAATGTCTGTTCTGATTTGACTCTTACAACACATTATAAGGAGGATGTATCCTGATTCCTTTCATGTCTCTACACCTAATTGGATCTTGAACAAGGCAACTTGTCATTCAACTTTAGTTGGCTCCACTAGTTTCTTGTTGTAAAACATTTGATAGCACATTCATCATTTTCTTGTGATTTCTGCACAGATGTTTCGTAAACATTTAACAATACATTCATCATTTCATGTGGCTTCTGCTCATATTTTTCAATCAAATGAAGCTCTTTGCATAATGTTCAAAGCTTTTGTATGATGTCACAAGACCACTTGAGAACAAAACTTAGTGGGGATACAATTAAGATGTTGGTATGACCAAAACGTTGGTCAAATTCACGATATATGCTAGTGCCGAGTTGAATAAGAGATACCAACTGATCTTGATATCATCTCGAGCAAGGGAAAGTGTGATATCAATCACGTTTTCTTCAGAAATGAGCATTGTAGAAAGTAGAAACACTTCAGCTATAGGATCCATGTACAGAAGGAGGTTTATGGAATTCTTGCCGCTGGGGATGAAACGCACAGGATAAACCAAATAGATAAAAACTCAGTTCACCCTGGCTAGCAATGATAACATTGAAAATAAGAATAAAATTCAAACAAGAACTGATGTGTAAAATAGCTTTGTAACCTCAACAGTATGGTTGAAATTAATTGCCATGAATCTCAAAGAAATATTTCCAATCATCACTGACACACAAAAGACCATGTTCAAATTCGATATCTTGAGGAACTGTTCCCGGGATCGAGTAGTCTGTCTGGGGACCATCTTTATCCATGCAACTGTGATGTAGTTAAAAAAGGAACACACTATCATGTGACACATTGTTAAGAAGATTGGGTATTTGAAACCATACTTGCTGAGTAGATATTTGTTCAAAAACAGGACCCTAATACAACTGCCTGATGAACGAAGCAATCATGTATAATCAGCTCGACTGTCACTGCTTCACCATTTTCATTCTTCATACCTTTCTATCTCATTGGAAATATTTTCTCAAGTCAATGATCTTTTTGTAAAATGATATAGGCCTTCAACATGCCCCAACATTGGCTAATACAAGCATTCAAGATGTGTCAACATTCTTCATTCTGATTGAAAGGGGCTTTCAGCATGCCCCATTTGCTGATATAAATGTTCAAAATACATCAACATTCATGATTCTGATTAAGAGGGGTTTTCAGTATGCCCCATCATTTTCTTCTTGTTAATCTAAGCCTTCAAAATACCACACATGGATCTGTCTGAAGTAACCTTTAAAATGCCCCAACATTTGCTGATACAGGTGTTAAAATGCATTCATATTATTTCTTGTTGAGATGAGCCTCCAAGAATGCCCAAATATTCATATTACTATGAGCCTTCAAAATGCCCCACCATTCTATTCCTGGTTGAAATAGGCTTTCAAGATGTCCCGCATGGATCTGTCTGAATTGGGCCTTCACAAAGCCCCTGATATTCTAAACTGTAAGGCTTACTTTCAATGTCTGTTTGACTTGAATATCATGATCCTCACGAGGTTAAATTTTGCTAATGCCCCATTGAGGGTACTCGTGGCTCTATCCGTGCCCCAAATCTGTTTATCTTGAATGTTCTCATTCTGTTGTTACAAAACAATATTGTTGTCAAGTAATTTGAGGAATTCTCTTCATGTTGTCACAAACTTTAAGAAGTAATCAATCATTCTGATGGAAATGTCTGAGATATGTGCCTCTTCTGAATGAGGTGCCCATTTATTAGTCTGGAGGGATCTAGTTGAACAGAATTGTATAGATCAATTGGTATTTCATTCTAGGTTGACACAGTGAACCTTTTTTCAGTGAAGGTTCTTAAAAAGTCTGACCCATACAACATGTTGATTCTGATAACTACTCATCTGATTAGGAAGCGATCTTTCAGGATGATTTCACAGATATTGATAGTTCTTCTGATACCAAGGAAATCCTGAATTCTGATTCTAATGAGGAGAATAAACTGTTATACTTGACGAAAATGGGGTACTCAGAGGCTGAGGCTTCAATAGCCATGGAGAAATGTGATTCGAATTCATCAATTGCAGAGTTGACAAATTTTATATGTGCTGCTCAAATGGTTAAGGCTGCTGACACACTTCTTCTGGTAAAAGATAGGAAACCATTATGCAATGACCCCAATTACAAGAAAAGGTAAAACTCAGGCTATGATTTTTGTAAAGGAAGAAGTAGAGGAAGCTTGAAAAAAGTTTCTCAATGAAGACGATCATGCAGTTCATCTTCCAAATCTAATGATTGGTTTTGGGGTTCCTACCGAACCAGATCAGATAACTTAAAGAACACTTCCAGAAGATGCTATTGGGCTTCCTTATTTCTACTTCGAGAATGTGGCACTTCTTCCAGTTAGTGTTTGGACCGAAATGTCACGGTACTTATACGATGTAGAACCAGAATTTGTAGATTCAGAGTATTTTTGTGCCGCTGCACGAAAAAGGGCTATATTCATAATATGCCAATTGATAATAGATTTCCTCTTATTCCGCTTCCTCCACGCACCATACATGATGTTTTTCTATTGACAAAGAAAATGGTGGCCTTCTTGGGATCCAAGAACAAAATTGAACTGTTTACAAACATGTATAGGAAATGCCAAATTAACAAAAATCATCTGTAAGGTTCCTAAGCTTATGACGATGAGCCACCTTCGAATGTCCAAAAGTATGTTCTTGATGAGTGCCAAAATGGAATCTAGCATGGGTTGGAAGGAATAAAGTTGTTCCTCTTGAACCTGATGAGGTGGAAATGCTTCTAGGTTTCCCTAAAAATCATATACGAGGAGGAGGATCTGCTAAAGACATGTTCTCTGATGGTATCAATGTTTTGTCTCTTTTCTCAGGAATTAGTGATGCAGAGGTTGCCTTCTACTGTCTTGGCATACCTTTGAAAACAGATGCGTAAGAACTGAATGATGATTGGTTGGAGCAATTGATGAGTAGATTTCGCAAATTTGACCTTGTTGTTGCTGGCGTTCGGTGTAACAACCTTACCGGAAGACATAAACATCATCAAGATGAACTAGAAGATTTTTGTTGGCGCATTTTCTTGCAATGGCTACTAAAGTGATTGTCTCTCCTGCTGCTTCACCTATATATTCCACTCTTCCCAAACCATGGAAAGGTTTAGTTGAAATGGGCTTTCAGTATCTCCCTTTAGAACAAGGTAATCATTCTTGATAAGTTGCTGATAATGTCACAAGAGAGCATCATAAGTTCAATTCTCCAAACTTTCTGGCTTCTTAGACCACTTGATTTCAAGAGTGCTTCATCATTTGGGCATAACTTATTCTTTTCTTACAATAGAAGTAGAATAGGCAACAATTTACTTCAAGAACCTTCCTCATTTGAGACTGTCCTGTTTGAAAATGTGTTTTCTCCCTTTTTTTATTGAAGAATGACAGAATTTTGTAAAGTATTGCCCTTTACAGGTTCATAATAGAATGAAATCATAAGACATGAAATTAATGAATATCAAATAAATCAACTACTCTTTTAACTCATTCAAAAATCATAGTCCTATGGCAAGTGTCAAAACTATTGGCTGATTTAAGGTGTAGGTGGATTCTGGTAAAGTAAGGTCTCTCAGATCAGTCCAACATATATGTCTCTTTGGGTTAACTTGAAGAAATGATTGTTATGCTCATCTTGTAGAGATACTTCTCGTTGTTATGCTCATCTCGTAGAGATACTTCTTGTGTCTGACTCTCAGGAACATATTTGGGATGTGTGGTGCTTCATTAAGAGCTTAAGATCGTCTCTTATGTTGTTGTTGCACCATTCAATATTTGAGCCACCTTTTCAGGTTTTCAACTCGAATCCTCCTTTGGTTTCAAGATGTTATTTAAAAAATTTACATCTTGAACCCCCCTTTTATCATTTTTCATATCATGCATTAAAGATTTTAAAAACCAATTTTTGCAAACAAAAATCAATCTTGAGAGGCGAAAGGAATTATGAAGATTTTCTCTTTTAATTAGATGCCTTCAATCTTGCTTTGCTTAACTTGGATCTGTTTTGCTGGGGATTTTTCCATGATTCATTCATCTCCAGTATTTCTTGCGTTTCTTGTTGAATATGAATCTTCGAACTAATGGCACTTGATCAACCTTGTAACTTGAGGCTCCATGAGTCACCCATATTGGTTCAATTTTTTCCTTTTTCTTTTTTTCCTTTTTCCTTTTTTTTCCTTTTTTCCTTTGTTTTCTCTTTTTTTAAGTATAATATTTCTTGACAGAATCTGAATTTATTTGGTTTCTTAGAACTTTCCCATTGCCAAAATCAAAGCTCTTCCTGAAAAGGCCTATTTTTTAGGATATTTGACCCTTCCCAATTAGACATCCATTTCTCACAGAAAACTTTATGTATAGGAAAGATCTTTTTAAACACTAGATCACCCTCTTGGAACTCTCTCGAATGTGATATTTCATCATCCGTTTCTGATGCATCTGCCGAGCTTGGATCCCTTCAGCCTCCTCTAATTTTAGCTCCTTTAAGATACAAAGTGATGGTATCTCAAATTGGTAAGATTGAACAATAAGGTGTTGCCCCAATGATGTTCAAACAGTATTTCGATATGTATATAAGGCAAAAGGTAGCTTCGCGTACCAATCCTTGTAAGTTTAAGTGATCTTTGTAATGATCATCTTAATGTTCTTATTTTTTCCTTCAACTGCCTCATTCATCTTTGGGCGATATGTCAATGAGTTTACATGCTTAAACTGTGCACAAAGTTAAGTCGTCTCATACACAGAAGCCTTTGTAAAAAGAATTATATCCAGGGGGATGAATATTGAAGATTAACTTTCATTTACATGAAAACAATGTAATTAATGCATGATATATTTTACTTAAATTAATCATTTTTTCTTCTTTGAGTATGCTCCAATCACTCAAAATTATATTCGATAAGCTGGTCCATAATGCCTCATCTCGTCTCTTCTTATAGGAAGATTCATGGATAATTGAAAGTTTGGTTCTTTTGAGGTCATTTGGTTTATGATGGTTTTGTATTTGGAAGGACAAAAGTGTGACTTTTGAAGTCGTGTATGTGGTGGAAGGTAGTATCATAAACCAGTAAATATCTGGATTTGGTCTCTTAAAAATAGGTAGAGACATTTCTTCAGAGTCTCAGATAATCGTAGTGTCAGGATTTGGTTTTGGTAAGGATCAAGTAATTGGCGTTGGATGGGATATGGAAGATATAATTTTACCACTTGCCAAAGATCTATAACTCTTGAAAAATTAAAAGAATATTTAATCTACTTGATACTCAAGAATTTCAAGATTAAAATTTGATTCCTTGCTCATAACCATCAAAGCAACACAGGTTTATTTATTGTATGAAAAGCGCAGAAAGGAACAAAAAAAAAGTTCAAACAAGATGCTGAAAATGAAAGGTACTACAGTGGTAGATATCAACTTCCACTTTTTTTATCATGCCTCATTAATCCTTTAATGTCGGGTGTGTAATAGGATCAGGGTCATTGTCTTCAGTTGCCCCCCCTTTCTTGATCATTTCTTGTGTTAAGACTCCTTTGTCAACAAACGTCTTTATTTCTTTTAACAATGGCCAACAACTCCCTGTTAAATGTCCTTTTACCCCTAAGTGAAAATTACAAACACTACCTTGATCATAACTATGAGCAGAAGGGTTTGGTGGCACTTTCGTTGATCTTGGTGTGATGTATCGACCTTTAACCAAATGAGGGTACAAGTCTGAAATGGAAATTTGGAACACTTCCAAAGTTTTTCTTGATCGCGTGACTTTCTTTGGTCGATACGAACAACTACTTGATTTTTTTCTTTTACAATTACGGGGACTCTAGATACGACACTCATTTATATCATCAGCTTTTTCTTTTTGATCTGTCGGGCTCTTGGATGTGACTTTTGAGTTTTCTTCGCTGATTACATTCTCAATTAATTCTCCACTTGTCACAAGATTCTCGAATTCCTTCGTCGGATTCGCCTGTATTAACTCGAAGAAAGGAGCGGGAAGGGAATCACGAAACATACGTGATCTCTTTTTCTAACATAGGAGGTTGAACTTGTGCTGCCACTCCTCTCCATCTTAAGGCATATTCTTGAAACCTTTTATTGGCTTTCTTCTTTAACCCTTGAAGATTCATACGTGTTAGAGTTAAGCCTTTAACATACCGATATTGTCCCAAAAATGCATCAGCTAGATCAACCCATCTCTTGATCTGTTCTTGGGTCAACTGGTTATACCAGACTATTGTTGGGCCAATGAGGCTATCATGGAAAGAGTGAATTAACAGATCATTAGAACTTAAATATCCTTCCATTTTTATGTAAAACATTTTCACGTGGATTAGGGGACAACTTGTGTCGTTCTATTTCTCAAAATATGGCATTTTAAATTCATGGGGAATAACCAAGTCTGGAACCAAGCTGAGCTCTCTTGCTTCTAATTCTTTGTGGAAGGCATTAACACTTTTTATATTTCTGATTGTTTCATCCATCCTCTTGAATATCTCCTCATACTGTGAATAATTAACGAGGCTATTCCTTGGGTTCGAGTAGGATACCCCAGGGTATGTTATCATTTTTTACTCTTCAATCTGACAGCATGGTTGCTTTTTATCGGTTATCTCTTCTTTATCAGATGCCTTCCTCTGAATAATTTGATTTGATCCATCTGGTACTGAATCTGATGCTTCTTTCCTTATATCCTAAGGTAACCATGTCAATTGTTCTGGCCACTGATCTTGTAGTCCCTCATAAGATTGCTCCATTGTTTTTATGATTATGGTATAGTAAAATGAATGATCTTGGTTTTACTGTTACAAAACCTTTCATTAATTATTTACATGTTTTTATAATTAATGTATATACCAATATTTAAATAAATGTAATGTAAATACGAAAATGCATAAATAAAAAAATAAGAATGCAAACTATGCAAGACAAAAGTAAACATAAAAGTATGAATACAAAATAAAAATGCAAAGATGTAAAATGCAAATGCATGTATGAAAAGGTGTTACTCAAGAGTGATCATCTTAGAACATATTTCATTGAACATAAAAGTTTTCGTGCATCAAACAAAACTTTTACATGTAGGGGACAACTTTCAGTCCTAACTTTAACAAAACTTTACATATAGGGGATAACTTTCCCATTTTATTCTCTAAAACCAAGTTAGTGTATCAGCTTATGGGCCATATTGCTTGTCTGGACTACAACTTTTTCCATGATATTCTGGTGTTCTTGGTGTTCTTTCATCTCTTGTGTCAATTCTCGGAGTTGCTCATTTTCCCTTGTGAGAGAACCTTTGTGTTTAAGAAGTTCTTGGACAAGATCTTCATATATGTTGCAATTATTTTTCAGTTTGGTGATCCCTATTATCCACTCTTCTGGGGTATTTCCTATGCCAGAATTTCGAAAAGCTTGATTGATCTTCTGGAAATCTTCCTGCATGGTTTCCATTTTGGTGCTTAATTTATTGTTTTCCATCTTTAAATGACGTATTTGATCCTCGAACCTCAGCAAATCTTCTTCTTTTGGGTGCCCCTACTGATACTCTTACCTTTGAAGATTTTTTGTATTAATCTAGCAGGACTTTTGGTTACCAAACTAGGTCGATCATTTATCATAAGTTGTAAGGTTCCATGATCCAAAAGACTTTGGACTCGACGTTTGAAGGCAAGACAATTCTCAATGGTATGTCCTTGAGCGCCGGGCATGATATTCATAATAAACGTTGATGTCATACCACTTCGGATACGGAGTTGGAACGTTTTATGTAGTAGGGAGTCACTTCTTGCGCTTCAAGTAGCTTATCATATAACTCTTTATATGATATAGGGATAGCATCAAAATGAGAACTACCTTTTGTCTTGGATTGAACCTGAGTTTTAGACGTTGGGAGCAGACTAAACGTCGTCGATTTTAGATTATATGATTTCTTCTCATCTCTGGGAGCTTTTACAATTGTCACCATTTCCTTAATATCTCCAAACAACTTATGAATACAAATAATGATTGTCTGTAACTTCTCAAATTGGTTAGGATCAGAAGTCCCTTGCATATTTGAAATTGCAGGATTATCTTCATTAAGCTTTCTCTCTTTCTGTGCAGTAATCTCTTCTCCTTTGGCCAAAACAGATATTCTATCCATCATCTTGGACATTTGCTCTCTTATTTCTCGTATCTCCTCTTGCTCTTCCATGGGCATACGATCTTTGGGCGAATAGCTCTCCTCTAACCTCGGAGTTCCCTCAGGATGCCTTTCCTTGGCCACATCATATTTTGTTTGATCATAAAACTTTTTGTCTATTTATGATTTCTTTCAAATTTGATGAACAGACTTTCAAGTCAACACCTTTTGGTTATGTCATGATCATGCAATACAAACAAAAGAAATTAATATGAACAAGTTAGAGCAAAATAACATGCAGTAAAAAAGATAGAAAAAAAAATGGTTAGTACCAACTAATGAAAAGAAAAAAAAATTCTATCTATCAAGGTATAAATCCTAACCTCATGCTTTCTAGTTCCATGCTTTGTTTGGAAAAATTAACCTAATTACATGATTTCTAGTTCGCATGCATTTATTCATAAAAAATAAAAAACAAAAAAAAAAAAAAACAAGTTAGAACTTATTTCTCCTTACTGTACACCTACGAACAGAGGTTCAGTACTGTCTTAGATCAGGAGAATTTCTAGGGTTTATTATATGCAGGGTTTCGATTCTAAGAGTAAAGGTACCCGAATTGTCCTTGTTGGTGCCCCATTGGGCTGTCAATCCCTCAATCCTAGTCCATCACAGACTAAAGCGGATCAAGTTCAATTCGAGGGGATACACTTCTCTATGCCTGACACGAAGAATAAATTCTCGCGAAGACATAGAGCATATGAACCCCGAAAGCTACTTGCTAGGTCTGACACAGAGAATATATTCTCACGAAGACGTCGCTTTCACTCCCACTTAAAAGGGACAAGCTTGACTATAAAGCTTATGTTTATGCAATGCACGTATTGTGTGTGAGGAGAAATGTTCAAACCTCTAACAAAAAAATAAATAATGAAAATAAAATACATGAAAATAAAATAAAAATATTAAAAAATAATATATATATAAATATTATGAAAATAATAAGTATATATAAAAATTTTGAAAAGAAAGAATTATAAATTAAATATATGAATTTTTAATTTATAATTAATAGAGATAATTTATAATTGATTTTAAAGCTTGACAAAATCCCCAGCGGAGTCGCCAAGCTGTCGTAACCGGTTTTCGCCCGGGCACGAAATTTTTACTTGGCGAGAAAAGTGATGTGAATAAATGGTTTTAAAATGTTTTGGGAGTCGCCATCGGCCTTTTGGGTCAGGTAGGTCGAATACCTAAAAATTATCTTTTAAAAGTGTTTTTAAGAAAACATCAGTTAAAAGATAAATTGGATGTTTTAACCAAAAATTTGTTCTTTTTAATAATAAAAAGGGATTCGTGGTCGATTACGTTTGGGGAAGGATTAGCACCCCACAACGCCCAAAATTGGTACTTATTAATTATAAATTGTCTCTATTATTGGAAATTTAAAAATTCAAAAATATATTTAATTCTGTAATCCTGTTATTTCAAATTTATAATTTTAAGAAAATATATTAATTTTTATATATAAGATATTTATTTATTTAGAAATATCAGAAAATAGATTCTAGGTGCATTAAGACAGCTCATTTCTTAATATTAAAAAATAAATAAATATTAATAAAACATTTCTATTAATATATATATAATTGATAAAAGTAAAATATTTATCTATAAATATCAGAAAATGGACATCCAGTTGCTTTAAGACTGTCATTTCTTAATATTTAAATAAATATTAAAAATAATAATTTTCTCTAATAAAACAATATGTTTTTCTGGCTTTTATAAGTAGAATATTTATTTATTTTTTAAATATCAGAATAGGACATCTAGTTTCTTTAAGATTGTCTTTTTCTTTGATATTTAAAAATAAATATTATTATAAAATTATAATATTGTATTTCATGTAAATATTAGTGAATAGAACATAAATAAATAAATAAAATACTATATTTAAAGTATAGGATCAAAATAAAATTAATACTATATGGTATTTTATTATTAATATAATATTAAGTAAAAAAAAATAATGATCTAAATAAAAGAGATTGAAAGTAATAATAATAAATTGCAAAATATAAAAACTTATGGTTAAATTAAAAATATAAGTGACTAAAATATAAAACTCAAAATCCTAATTCGAAATACATAAAATATGGGTATTAAAAGTATAATTTAAACATAATAATAATATGTGACTAGAATATAGAAAATTAAAACTATAGGTGTAAATAATAAAATAAAAACTTATGGTAAAAATAATTAATGATTAAATTATAAGCTATAAAACTTAAATGCTCTAACTCAAATATTATAAAATTTGAGCTCTAACAGTGTGATTTAACCTATATTAGTTATTCGGGATTGAAATATTAAATATAAAAATATGAGGGACTAAATATGATATTTATCCTAAATATATAAATATTTACTGATTAATGACTAAAACATAATATATTAAAATTCGAATACCAAATTAAAATAAATAAAAATAACTGGTGGTGACTATTTTGTAAAGATTACAAACATAGAACACCACAGAAGGGGTTTGCCCCTTAGGAAATTACAAAAACACCCTCCCCAAAACGGCGTCGTTTGGGAGAAGGTATTTAAACCCTTAAATGGCTAGCCATAGGGCCATCTTCCTTCATTTTCTTCTTTGGTTCTCTCTCTAAGGGAGATAACCCTCTCCCTTCTCTCTAGTTTCCTCCACTGGAGGAACGGTGGTCACTGGCCGACCGCCGTGAACCACCATCGACATCCACCACCAGCCACCATCCGTGGTGGCCGAAAATTTCAAACCTACCCTAAATCGACCCTCTTTAAAACCCAAAGTCGAATCTAGCCTTCTTCCCTTCTAAAACCCCCTATTTTACCTTAGATCTAAAATAAACCGAAGTGGTTACCTTCGGTTATTTGGATCTCCGGCGATGTTGGAAAGCTCTGGTGGTCGAGGTAAGGCTCTCAGTTTTTTCTCTTTTGGTTTGACACTGTTTGGGATCGTTGCTATTTCTTTTCCATTTTTTTCTATTTTATTATCCTCATCATTTTGATGTGTTCTCCATGGATGTTGGTTTCTCTCTTGCTATTTTCTGTCTGCTCTCGGTTGCTATCCTTTTCTTTGTTGCTGCATCAGCTGTTCTTTGTCACCTCTCTTACTCTCTGTCTCTTCTTTTGCAGGATTCGGTGCCTTTTATAGCCACCATGATGTTCTGTTTGGACCGGTCCCGAGAGGAAAACCTCTGTGAGTCACCAAAGCTAGGCTAGTGACTCATCGTAGGGATGGTTGTGGGCTGCCATCTGGCGTTCCGGAGTCTTCCTTAAGGCGGCGGCGTGGAAGCAAGGCGGCGGCAGCAACTGGTTGGACTATCTGGCTTGGGAGGTGTCGACAGAGGCGGTTGCTGGGAGTTCTTGGAGGCGGCGGCAGTAATGTTAGGGTTTAGAAACCCTAGCTAAAACCCCAAATGTTTAGGGTTTTTTTTAGTCTAGGCCAGTAGTAAATGGGCCTTATAAATGAGTTTAGGGTTTTATAATATTTAATTTAATAATATTAATAATATATATAATAATAATAATAATATAGTGAAAAATTAATGTCTACAGTCGCCATCCAGGATTGTATGTATTCGAGTAGGGGTTGTTATTACTTCGGATGTAGTTGCCCACAAAATTGATGGACTTTTGGCTTTCTGACATTTACTCTCATGGTAGTTGCCACGACAGAAAATGCATGCAACACTAGTTGCCTTGACTTCTCTTACCTCATTAGGACGCTGCAAATTTTCAATATGTTAGTTATGGAAGAAAGTTAAGAAGAGATGAATCCTTACCCTCAATTTCATATGCTCCAGATACTTTTCTATCGGTGATTTATCAAGCAAAGTGTCATTCCCTGAGGCATCCAACATCATTCGAGTAGGTACATTGACTCCATTATAAAACATCATGGCTTGAGTCCAGTCATGAAATCTGTGGTTTACACACTTGCGCAACAGACTTTTGTATTTGTCCCAACATTCGTACATGGATTCATCGTCACCTTAGCGAAAACTTGCAATTTCATTGCGTAGCTGTGTGTTCATATTGGGTGGATTGTATCGAAGTAGAAAGCTTTTACATAAATCCCCCAAAGATTCCATTAAGCCCGAAGGGACTCCACTGAGCCAAGCTCTCGCTCGGTCGCTTAGGGAATAAGGGAAAAGTTTAAGCTTCAAGACGTCTTCATGCACTCCTTGTTACCTGAATGAATTGTATACTTCGAGAAAGGCACAACATGCTATCTAGCATTCTCATTAGGCGAGCCACAAATTGATCGTTGGAGTTTAGCATGTTAAACATCACCAGTTTAAGTTCAAAATGGGTTGCATGTATATCAGATGCCACGATGCCTGGATTGAGATCATCAAGAATTAGATTCAAGTGGTCTCGTATTGTTCGTGGTCTTGTAACTTCTCTAGGAAAATTATTTACCGCTACCTCAGGATCTACCTGATCTCCCATATTGTTGTTGCCTTGATACTATAGTTGGTTCATATACTCTCTGGTTCATATAGTTGGTTCATATCGTTGGTTACATCACCTTTGTTTGAACGACTGTTTAATTTCAGGGTCAAATGGTTCTAATGGTTTAGCAGCATATCTCAGGGTCATGCAATGATAAAAACCTTCAAGGGAAAAAATAAACAAGTTAAGCTGACTAAGTAAAGTGTGACAAGAAATAAAAAATTGTTATGGAAAAATTTTAAAAAATTTCGTCAGTTGCTAATCCCCGACAATGACGCCAAAAACTTGATCGCTTATAAATGTATATGCTAAGGCAAGCAAATCTTTGTAAGTATACACAGTCGAATCAAGTAATAAAGGTAAGTGAGTTGTCGTCTCCTTAGGGATTGATAGAGATTTTGATGTTTCACCACAACTAGAACTAGGTGTCACGAGCTAGTTCCTGAATTCTTGTCAAAATAGAAAAACAATTAGCAATAGATTATATGAACAAATGTCAAAGCAAGAGAATTTTATATAGTATGGTTGTAGAAAAGATTGGTCAAGGCAAAGTAAATATGCAATAGTAATAATTTAAAACAAACAAGGCAAATAAAAATGTTGATTCAAATATATTCAAAATAACCTCTCATATTTAGACTTTTCATAGAGCACTCAGGTTAGTCTTTTGTTATGATAAGAAATTATTCTAAGTCTAGAAGGATTTGTTATGATATGCTTAGGCTACCCAACAGGATTACCGAGTTGTTGAAAACATTAGCGTGTTTTCAAATATAAAAAGCCTAGGCAACCCTCGAACTAAATCACCTTGAATTAGGCCAATTTTAAAGAAAACTCCATATGAAATTTTCAAAAATAAAAAGCCTAACATTAGCTATTTTCATCCTTTTGGATGTAAATGTTTTGTTTTAAACAACGGTAAAGAAAACCTTGGCATATTTGATGCTAAAAGTGATGAAAGAATTTTTCTGGGTTACTCCTTAAATTCTAAAGCTTATCGAGTATTTAATAAAAGAACTTTAGTTGTAGAAGAGTCTATACATGTTGTTTTCGATGATAATCCCCTTCCAAGGAAGGATTCTTGTCTGAATGATGATGTAGGTATTATAAATACAAATGATGTTAGACATGAAGTTGGAGAACCATCATCAAAGGAAGAAACAAAAAACGAGGAAACTCATGATCCTCTTGAGAATCCAACCATTGAAGAAAGGGAAGTATCTTATCCAAGAGAGTACAACTATGTCAAGGATGGTGAAATTATAGGTGATCCATCAAAAGGGGTAACAACTCGATCTTCTCTTAGAAATATTTGTAATTATGTTGCATTTATCTCATGCATATAGCCTAAGAATATTAAAGAAGCATTAAATGATGAACATTGGATTATGGCTATGCAAGAAGAGTTAAATCAATTTGAGAGAAGTAAAGTATGGACATTAGTTGAAAGGCCTAGTAATAAATCTACTGTAGGTACTAGATGGGTATTTAGGAATAAGCTTGATGAGAGTGGTAATATAGTGATAAACAAGGCTAGACTTGTTGCTCAAGGGTATACTCAAGAAGAGGGCATAGACTATGATGAAACATACGCTCCCGTAGCTAGGATGGAAGCAATTAGAATGTTATTAGCATTTGCATGTTTTCATGAATTTAAATTATATCAAATGGATGTTAAAAGTGCATTTTTAAATGGTTTTATAAAAGAAAAAGTGTATGTGGAACAACCTCCAGGTTTTGAAGATTCAAAATTTCCAGATCATGTTCTTAAATTGACAAAAGCTCTTTATGGTTTAAAACAAGCTCCTATAGCTTGGTATGAAAAATTGTCAAATTGTTTAATTGAAAAAGGTTTTTCAAAAGGAAAGGTTGACACTACATTGTTTTTAAAGCATAGAGGTAAAGATTTATTAGTAGTTCAAATTTATGTTGATGATATAATATTTGGTTCTACTAATGATGTTCTTTGCCAAGAATTTTCTAAGCTAATGCAAAGTGAGTTTGAGATGAGCATGATGGGGGAGCTCTCATTTTTCTTGGGACTCCAAATCAAGCAAAGAAAAGATGACATCTTCATTAATCAAGCTAAGTACGTCAAAGATATGCTCAAGAAGTTTGGACTGGAAAATGGGAAACCTCATGACACTCCAATGAGCTCTTCAACAAAGCTTGACTTAGATGAAGGAGGTAAATATGTAGATGTTAAATTAAATAGGTCAATGATTGGCCCTTTGTTTTATCTAAATGCAAGTAGACCGGACATTATGTTTAGTGTTTGCTTATGTGCTAGATTTCAATCATGTCCTAAGGAATCACATTTACTAGCTGTTAAGAGAATCTTTAGATACCTTAAGGACACTCCTAGTTTAGGACTTTGGTATCCTAGAGACTCTAGCTTTAGCTTGCATGCTTTTTCTGATGCGGATTATGGAGGATGCAAATTAGATAGGAAAAACACCTCTGGTACTTGCCAATTCCTTGGAAATATGCTAATTTCTTGGTTTTCAAAGAAACAAAATTGTGTTGCATTATCTACCACTGAAGCGGAATATATTTCAGCCGGTAGTTGTTGTGCACAAGTTTTATGGATGAAACAACAACTTTTTGATTATGGAATTGAAGTAGGTACTATTCCTATCAAGTGTGACAATACTAGTGCTATTTGTCTCACTAAAAATCCCATCAAACACTCTAGAACTAAGCACATTGAAATAAGACATCACTTCATTAGAGACCATGTCACTAAGGAATATGTAGTTCTAGATTTTGTTGATACTTTGCACCAATTAGCGGATATCTTTACAAAACCTTTAGACAAGGAACGATTTTGGACACTTAGGAGAGAATTAGGTTTGACCAATCTATCTTCACTGAGTGTTTAAAATAATTTTAGCACTTTTAATAATAAATGAAAAATGCTTATAATAGTAAATTTTGATTGCATTCATTGCTATTAGTTAGGAGGATTTTATGATTCTTGATAAAAAATTAATTTTATGTTCAAATATCGTTTAAAGATTAATTGAATTGTTTGAACATGATTAATTTTCAATATATGAGTTGCCAATACCACTAGAGGAAATTAATTTAGCATTTTGGGTGTTTAAAATCGGATTTTAGCATTTTGGTGCAGAGGGAATCGATCCCCCCTTGAGGGAATAGATTCCCCCTTTGAAGGGGAAACGATTCCCCCCATAGGGGAATCGATACCCCCCTGGGGTTCTGGTTTTATCGGGCAGAACCCTTCAAAATTCCCAAAACCCTTCTTCTATCTTCAAGCCGTTTCTCACCCTCAAACACTTAAATCTCCATTCTTACCTCAAATCATTGATTTTAATCGGAATTCACTTCAAATATCATCTCCTAAACTTGCAATCATCATTAAAATCGTGCAAACATCAAAATCCACTCAATCTCATCCTTCAAGGTAAAATTTTCTAAACTCCCTATTTTATTGATTTTGAACATAGGACTTGTTTTAATTAGTTCTAGGATGAATTTTAGATCGTGCATTGATTGTTTAGAAACTAGATATTACAACCAATTTCATCAAAAACACAAGAATTTTCCAAATTTTTTTATTTTCGAAATTAAAAAAAATGTTAATTTTCAAATTATTGTGTTTTGATTAAATTATGTTGTTGTTATAAAAACTATACATATATTGTTTCTCAAAACCATATTTTTCAAAAGTTTTTCAAAAACTTTGCCCATTAGGATTGATTTAGAAAACCTTGAAATATTGAGGACTCAATTAAGTTTTGGGATTGATTAAATTGCATACATGTGTTTTCTAAATTGCAGGTTATCAATTCTATTCCGATTTCCTAAACCATGTCCAATCCTAAACGTGCTAGGTCTTCATCTAGTCATTCACACCGTCAACCAAATCCACCTCCAAATCCTCCACCTATTCTAATTTCTAATCCTAATCCTATTGATCCAAATTTGACTATCCAAAATTCGTGTTTCAATCATACTGGTCCTAGAAATCATCGTTTTTGGTATTATCAATATTTAGACTCTTACAAAATCCGAGAAGAACGTATTCCTTCTCGTCAAGCTATGTTAGCTATCAATTTTAAATATCTTCCTCTTTTACAAGAGTGGAAATTTGATAAACTCTTTGACCTTGAACCCATCGTTTACCATCAACTTGTTCGTATTTTCTATTCTAATGCCGTTTGTGTTAAAGACCAAACTGAAACTGAAACCATAGGAATTCGTTCCTACCTTCTAGGACAATTCTTATATATTGACTCGGCTTACATATCCAATACATTCGGATTAGATAATGATGGGATTTCAAATGAAAAATAGGTTTTAGGATCTCGTTATAAAAGAAGGGATAGTGCAAGTGTCCTAGACCTTCATGAACGTTTTCTTCATCTAATGATTTCTTGGTGGTTTCAACCATCCGGAGGTCGTTATTCTACTCTTAGAGCCTTAGATCTTTGGTGGTTACATTGTTTCAAAAACAATATTAAAATCAACCTACCTCAGATTATTTTTGCTGAAATTGTTGAAACCGTAAATCTTGTTCCTAATAAAAAAACTCTGTTCATCTCTTCTTTACGGTTGTATTTTGAGTAATCTGTTTTCCAAAGCTGGGCTTAGAGTCGGTCTAGATGTCGTTTTTCCTCTTAAGAAACAAATTAACCTTCTTTCCTTAACGAGAGCGGGATGGATTAAGGATAAGGAAACCAGGGAATGGGTTTGATCTTCTGCAAATACTCCGGGAGCTAGTTCTTCACAAGCTCCACCCGAGGCTAAACGAAGATCTCGAGCTTGAGCAATTAATGCAAGACATCGATGAAGCTGAAGATGAACCTGAGCAGCCCCAGGAGCAGCCCGAAGAGCAAGCACAACAAACGCATCCAATGCCTCCATATTTCCAATCCTTTATGGAGACATTCGATTTTCGATACGCTACTATGGATTCGCGCTTTACTTCTATAGAGTCCCATTTATCCACAATGGGAGCTCAACAATTAGAAATTCTTCGGGAAATGCGTGCAAATAATGAAGCAACCAACGCACGTATTAATGACCTCACTAACGAAATGGCCGCTATGCGAGCTCGTTTTCCTCCTCCTGATCCGGATATGTGATTAAATGTTTTACTTTGAACTCCAAACTTATTGTTTTAACATTTTGAATATTTTTGGAATGTTTGAATTTGTGAATTGATTGATTGTGAATTTGTTTGGATTTATGGATGGTATGAACTTATATGTTTTGTGTGATTTATTCATTATTTCATCATTTACTTCATGTTAGATATATGACCAATTTTTGCCATATCACATTAAATATGAATATTGATTATGAAGCTAATGGCTAATGTTTCTCTTGATTGTGATCTTAGCAGCTTATGCATACATATACCTAATCAATTGGCTAAATATTTTTCACGTTTCTTTGAATCTTTTTGATTTAACAAAAAGGGGGAGAAGTGGTTTTAAGTGTGTTTTAAAATGATAAATGGGAGAAGTGTTAAAGTAAGGGGGAGTAATTTCAAAACTTGATTTCAAAATCTTAAAATTACTAAAATGTTTTGTTATATCAAAAAGGGGGAGATTGTTGAAAACATTTTGATATTTCGATATAACAAATTAAGTTAAATGAATTTTAAGATTTTCCAAAATGATTTTCTAAGTATATTCGATATAATTATTCGAATATCAAAACATTACTCCAAATATTTCAAAAATCATTTTTAATCCTTACTTAAGTGTAAAAATTAAGTTTTAATCTTAAAACAATTTCAAAATAATCTTTCAAAGTATTTCGAACCATTTTAAAGCCAAAAATTTCAGATTGCTCAGAGGGAACCGATTCCCCCCCAAGAGGGTACCGATTCCCCCCTGAATGGTTTGGCTCCGAGATTTCCAGAATGCTCGGAGGGAACTGATTCCCCCATAGGGGGTACCGATTCCCCCCTGTTCAACGGTCGAAATATTTGAATTTTACACTTAGGGAACCGATCCCCTATGAGGGGGAACTGATTCCCCCCACGCTCCAAGCTGTTTTATTAATTGTTTTCACACTAAAACGGCTATATGATCTTCACTAATCATCCCCAACGTTCAGAAGTGATTCAAGGTGTATTTAAAAAAGTTATGAAGCCCTTGAACAACAAGAAATTATAGAGAAACAAGAGAGAAAGCATCAAACACCAAGTTTGTGCAAATCAAGCCAATTTTCCTTTCAATATTCATTTTTTCTTTCAAGAACACCATTTGTGCTCATTTGTAATTATCTTTGAGTGTTCTTTTCTTATTCTAGAATTGTGCAAACATCTTACCTTGTGAGGTTTTCCTTATAAGTTTGCAAATTTGTAATCTTCTCTTTGGGAAAGGGTGTTCTCAAGAATTGGGGTATATTCTTGAGGGTGTTGTAAGGTTATCTCTTTGGCCTCAAAAGAAAGAACAAATTAGTGAATTTGTTGGAAAATCCTTAGTGTGGATAGCTAAGGTAGTGGACGTAGACTTTGATTGAGAAAGTCGAACCACTCTAAATCGCTGTGCAATTACTTTCAATTTTATGCAAAAGCTTCCACCAAATTTTTAATTGCCAATTCACCCCCCTCTTGGCCAAATCCGTCAATCGATTAACTCAACACGAGTATTCCTAGACGGTTGTTATGGAAATGCTACTTAGCGTTAACTACAACCCTTGGTTTGTTAGACTGTTGTTGTAGCAATACCCCTTAGCGTGAACTGTAATCTTTGTCTATCCTACTCAAGCATCTATCCTACTCAAGCGTCTATCCCTTTTCATCGATTGAAACTCTCTTCTTATCTCTAAGGTAGGTAGGTTAGAACATCACCATCACAGATACATTCCATTGTTCACGTAGATCTGTCTTAATTCTCTCGAATCTAAGAATCAATGTCTAGACAAACGGCAATCTCTTGAAGCTCTTACAATGTCCAGACGTGTTTTACCTAGGCCCCAGGTAATCTCTCGAAAGCTCTTACAGTGTCAAGGCAAAAATATTAAAACAATGAACAAAACATACATAATCAAAATCATAATACGTCATTCATAAACCATAAAATAAATGTCTCAGCAAAACAAAAACCAACACCAAGTAAAGCAATTCATGGTGTTGCCAAAGAGTCATCCAAGACTATCATCGTTTAGTACAAACCCCTAAACAATTTAAAGAAACTAAGAACAAAGGAAGAACGACTCCCAAACAGGGGGCTCTGCCGTGACATCTCTGACCAGCATCGCGTCTGCTCTAGCGGCTAGCCTCTCTCGAGGCCTGACCACCGCTTTGCTATAGTCTGGTTATGGAGGACACCAAGAACGGTCGGGTTAGAGAACAGTGGAAGGTAGAGCATTGCAGTTGCTCATTTCTACGTCTCAGGTAAGTTTTCTTCTTCCTTGCCTCCTCTTTTTGACAGCTGTGACTGGGTATTTATTAAGGGAATTTTCCTAGAGTTTCACATAATTAAATATTCCCTAAATACTTGTGTTAACTTGTCTAAGCTATAGATGGAAAGGTGGCTAGATATTGTTAGAATCTTGGGGGCTTGATTGCATGTGAGGTCAGTCGTACAGCTGGCAAGTGTCATAAGCAATTCGTCAGATCCGCTTTAGACTTGTAAGATAAACCTTGCCTTGGCAAGATAAATTTGTTCCTCACTGTCTTTGCCTTTTGTGTTCGACTGGCCCTTGCGAAATATATTGTCACGACTAAAATGTTCATCCTAAGTTAATTCCTGCATGCACAAAATCCACACAAGCCCTTTCTCCTCAACAACATCAGTCAAACCAAATAAATCTTGCCTAGGCAAAACTTATCCACCACATGCAATTATAACCTAAATGCAACTAATATGCTATGACCATATTGTTTAGATGAGAAATAACTTAAGTAAAAAGACTAGAAATAATGTTTTTTTATGGAGTTATCAGAGGGTTAGACATGGAGAGTTGTTGACTGAAAGCCACAATTGGCATTCATCTAACAATTCTTAGTGGAAGAAGAAGTTGTTGCATTCTTATTGACATTTTTCCCTTTGATGTTGATGACTTGTTACTGCTGGTGTAGTTGTTGTTGATGTTGTATTCGGTGTGGTTGTTGATGATGTTGTGGATTTTGAGGTTGTTGATGTTACTGAGGATGCTAGTGTGGCCTTTTTATAGGTTGGTTTGCACCAACTTCACCTCTACATGTCCTTTTGTTGTAGTGTTATTTATCATATCTCGTGCAGTTTGCTTCCTGCCCTCTTTTGCTCAAATTAGGATTATTTACTTCATCTGCTTTCTTTCTTCTCTTTTTGGATGGTATTCCCGGTGGCCTCCTTAAAAATGATCGCAAAATCAATTTCATTTCAGTTACTGGAGTTCATTGGTTAAGACCTACATAAAATTAAAAGAAAATTATCAATAAAAGCTGTTGAGTTAATCAATAAGCTAGGGTATTACCCTTGATTGAGTTAACATGTTGGGATAAATAATAAATTTGGTTTTCATACTATAATATTCGTTGATATAGATTTATGGCCTTTCATTATTTAATCGAAAGACTGATGTTGCATGTGGACATGGGATGCCAGTGAGGTATCATTTCCTGCATGTACATGTATGATGCCCAAGGTCCACAACATGTTGATTGTTTGGATCAAGTTCAACTTGAAATTTATTTCCACCAACATAGGTGGGCCAACATCTGTAAGCAAAAAAAAATTGAATTAACATGACGATTTAATAAAAATGGCAAAGTAAAATAGTGAGATTAATTAATTAACATTAAGCCTTGTTCAATACTAATGTCCAATTTTTTTGTAGTTTTTACACAAAGGACCTGGATACTTTTCAACATATTATATTCTTCTCACAATCTATTTTATATTTTTTGTTCGTATAATCTCCATCGAAGTCAATATAGACTTATCTCTAGCCTCCACAATAGACTACATTAAATGACAGAAAATGAAGTTAACTAGATAATAAATAAACTTGATCGGTAGTAAATAATACAAATAATACAATTCATACCTTGTTAAATGACTCACAAAGATTGTTAAGAATCATATCACATTTGATCCTAGTGGGGAAATGTGATATTGACCACTGAGTAGGGTTCTTTTCCTTAATCTAGTTATAGGCTTTGATTGATAGTGCCTTCAACTGCTCCAAAGCATCTTCAAACTCACAAACATGTGTAGCTCTAGTAGCCTTCCAACCATAATTTTTTAGTGTTTTCCCTTTATGTCTCTCCTTGAAATTTATGTATGTGTCTGACATATATCCTAATCTCTACATTAGGGAATAATTCTTCAACAACTTTAACAAACCCCTACATTAAAATATCAAGTCGGTATTAGTAAACTAGAAAATAAAGAAAGAAAAAAATAAATACAATCATTTGTATCAATCCCAATAGACGCCAACAAGTATCCATGGTAAAAACCCTTTAAAAAAACAACCATAAAAGTTGATGATCCTTATACAACTAGCTTTGAACTTATCTTTGCATGCTTGTGGACAAACATACAACCTTTCAAACAGTCTACAATATATGAGCAGTTGTTATTGTTTTAGGATTTGTGACTCGCACCTCTTGCAAGTACTCATATATCCTTCAATATTGGTCCTTGTGATTTCCTATAATCATATTCAGGGCTTTATTCTTAGCCGAATAACACTTTCAAGCGACACAAGTGTATCAGATTCTTCAAACACATCTTGTTGTAGTGACCTCAGAGAATAATTTGGATCAGACATAAATTTTCCAATATAATACTCTTTTATCCATGCATATGTGATATACTATTTTTCATCACTTTCAAACAACTATTAGAACCAACAACTGTTTTTATTTGTCGAGTCTAGTCCACAGTTTCCTTGGGAAACATTGGGACAGTCTAAAGTTTCCATGGGCATCATTCCTTATATATTACTTATAACTTTCTGTTGTCATTTTTCTTAAACTTCACTGTCACCCTATTGACCCTTTCATATTATCTTACAACTTTATTTACTGAATTTTTATTTAGGAATAATAAACCTTTAACAAATTGAAGGTTTGTTATGCCAGTGTCAACATTAAATTCATGATACGTAGGCTTATCTAAGTCAGAATCATGCTTACTATATAGTTCATCAGATTTTTCATTATCTGATTCCAGTTCAGGATCCATACTCACACCCTCAGGCCCAAAAACTATTCATTTGCCTTTGAACCCTAATTCATATATTCTTTTTGTACTTTTCATCTTCTCTCCAATCATAATCATCATCACTAAGCTCATCTTTATCTTCAGATTTTTCTTCACCTTCTTCCTCTATTGCATCTTTTCCTTTTTCAACTTGTTCATCTTTCACTTCAACTTGTTCATCCTCTGCTTGTTCAAATTCTTCTTCGACTTTTTCATCTTGTTCAGTATCTTATTCGACTTCTTCACCAAATTGTTCTTTCTTTGCAACAACTTATTCTTCTTCATCTATTAGAATTTTTTCATCTTCAACTTGTTCATTGTTTTATTATAGAAAAATATGCAAGTATCTATTGCGAGACATGTTGTTTTTCATTGTCATAGTCATAATCATGCACTAATAGCCTAACAGAAGCAATAGACAAGGAATCACCTGGTACTCTCCAAAAAACCTCAAAAGAATCATCTAAACCTATCTGTTGGACCATATCACATACAACAAATATCGAAAATGTAACTATGTCAACCAAATCAAAACATGCTATATATTTTTTAAGTAAACTTCATTATGGGTGAAGATACAAAGTGCCCACCATAATGAATGACACGGGTAAACTTTTCTGACACATGACTTGCAAAGTAATAAAGTCAAACATATCAATTTAATAATATCATTAAACTATCAATAAACAACATAATGTTTACACATATTTAAAACATGGTATTTTATATCAAATCAAATTATTCTACAACCCTAATTCTTGGGCTGATTTAACCTTTCTCTCTTGTTCTAACTTGTTTCCGACATCGAAATTATTCTCCAAGGCCTTAACTTGATCCATGGATAACCGTATTTTCTTCGTTGCTGGTTGAACACCTTTGTCTAATCTATCTTCCTCTTCTAAGCCATCTAACATCTCCTGCAATTCTCTGCTGTAAACTACAGTGTTCTTTGAACTCGTATCCTTTATATCAATAACAAATTTAACTCATCAAAAATGGTGAAAAAAACATCGAGATATCTTGAGTAAAAGGGAAACAAACATGGTAATACCTAAGAGAAAATGAGAACTTAATGAACCGAGTCTCTATATTTTTTGTAGGTTTGTTATTATGATCTCTTTTGTTTGGATAGGCCATGATTACAAAGAACACTATATTTGTGCTACTCAACACTTACTAGAGTGGAAAGAATGAGTTTGATGCAGGGGGATCCGAGACAGATGATGCTGAGCTGTCAGATTGCACCTTGATGGCGCTGAGATACCTTGAATTGGCAGATCAACGCAAATGCGGGAATTGGTTGTGACATGTTCCTCATTGAGGTCGTTTTGAGTATGTTTTAGTCTTTTCGCCATAACTTTGGCTACAGGTGTCAGAATCGCGCATAAGACCCCAATCCGAAAAGCTCTTTTCAACACGAACGCTCTTCACATTGAGCTACACTCCATGTGGCCTTTTTTCAACCTCAAATTCTACCATTTTCCCCTCCGAATCACTAGATTTAGATATTTTTTACTATTTATGGTAATATTTCGATTGTCAATTAGGAAGTCAATTTAAATCCGATTTAGGCCGATTTTTTTGGAGATTGCTTATTTTATTTCGAATTTCAATTTAGAGTGATTTTCGGGATTTTTCTATTTTTGGAAAAATTCGAATAAAGACAATTTTTGGCTATAACAGTTCGGTTTGTGGACTGATTATCTCTTGTGAATCATCTGTTGGAGCTAGCCTGCAGGATAATCACTATTCTATCTCGCGTCAGTTGGTATCAGAGCTTCAACATCTTCTTGGGAAATTTCACCAGTTTCAATGGCTGGAGGTCGTGATCGTGGTCGTTGTGAACAGGTTCCGAATAAGGAAGCTCAATGTCGTGATCGCAGCGTTCAGGATGTGATGATTGCGGATTTGCAGAGGCAAGTCGCAGAATTAACCCAGTGTCTGGCGGGGCAGGACTTCGAGGATCGTGAGGCCTCTGATCGCGATACCAATTCCACTTTCGAAAACCCATATCACAATCGTGCTCTATTCCGGGAGCACCGTGGTCGGGAGGAGCGTCATAGAGACCTTGGTTTTCGGGTTGATCTCCTTGAGTTTTCTGGTACGTTATAGGTCGAGGGATTCGTGGATTGGATTAATGAAATGGAGCGTATTTTTGAATATAAGGAAGTCCCCGATCGTGTGAAAGTGAAACTGATAGCCATCAAACTCAAGGGCAGAGCATCTGCGTGGTGGGAACAGTTGCGACGTTCTTGAGAAAGACAGGGCAAGGCCAAGATCACTGATTGGGAGAAGATGAAAAAGAAGATTAAGGGTCAGTTCCTTCCCTTCGGCTACACGCAAACCTTGTTTCAGTGACTTCATGCGTTGAGGCAGGGCGCACAATTAGTAGATGATTACACGGAGGAGTTTTACCAATTGGTCGCCCGGAACGATTTATCTGAGACGAAAGAGCAAATGGTGGCGCGGTATTTGGGGGGTTTACGCCAGCCCTTACAAGATGTCCTCAGCCTTCATTCACTGTGGAGTGTTTCGGAAGCTTACCAGCGTGCACTTGCTGTTGAAAACCAGCAAAATAGGAGACCAGTGATCAGGAACGATCACAACAGTCGGCCAGTTCATCCTCAGGATTCCCGTCCTGCTCAACAGCCACCGCAGGGTAATTCTAACCCTACTATTAGATGTTTTCGTTGTGGTGAACAAGGGCATAGGGCGTCTGATTGCAGGAAGCCTGCTAGTCAAAAGGGAAAAAATTTGTTGATTGAGGAAAACGCGGAAGACGAGACTAAGGAGATTGGCGAACCCGTGTATGACATGATGAGACTGATGATGTGCTGTATGGAGATGGTCATGAGAATATGGTCATTCGCAAGAGTCTACTTACTCCCAAGGGCGATTTAGGGGACGATTGGTCGAGAACCAATATTTTCCACACGACCTGCACAATTGCAGATAAAGTCTGCAAAATGATCATTGACTGCGGCAGTTGTGAGAATGTAGTGTCCGAGGAGGTTGTCTAGAAATTGTAGTTGAAAACGGACCGTCATCCTAAGCTGTACAAGTTGTCATGGATAAATAAAGTCAGTGAGGTAACAGTTGATAGGCGATGCCTCGTGTCTTTTTCAATTGGTAGAAAATATTTTGATAATGCCTGGTGTGATGTTGTATCTATGGATGCGTGTCATATATTGTTGGGTCGACCTTGGCAGCATGATCGCAGTGTCATTCATGATGGACAAAAGAATACATATTCCCTTAGCATCAAGGGAAAAAAGATTGTGTTGGCACCCCGGCGGGAAGGAATCACTCCTACCCCAGTAACCCATAATACTACTCTGCTTTCTATGTCCAGGTTTTTAGATGAGATTGAGCATGGCGACGTGGTCTATGCCTTACTACCTTGCGAGAACAATGCAGTAGACGTGGATGCAGATTTACCAGTAGAGGTGCAGCGGCTGCTAGCAGAATTTTCTAACTTGATGCCAAAGGATCTTCCTCCTGGGCTACCACCTATAAGGGATATTCAGCATCAAATTGAACTTGTTCCTAGGTCAAGTTTGCCAAATCGACGAGCATATCGCCTTAGTCCCAAGGAGGCTGAAGAGTTGCAGCGACAGGTGGAATAGTTGTTGGAGAGGGGCTATATCCGAGAGAGTTTGAGCCCATGTGCAGTCCCTTCTCTACTAGTGCCAAAGAAAGATGGTTCTTGGCGTATGTGTGTTGACAGCCGAGCGATCAACAGAATTACAGTGAAGTACCGATTTCCAATTCCCCGTCTAAATGATATGTTGGATCAGCTATCTGGTTCTAAGGTCTTCTCAAAAATTGACCTTAAGAGCGGTTACCACCAAATCAGAATAAGACCTGGAGATGAGTAGGAGACGGCGTTTAAAATACCACAAGGGTTGTATGAGTGGATGGTCATGCCTTTCGGGCTATCCAATGCGCCCAGTACGTTCATGAGATTTATGCATCAGGTCTTGCGGCCTTTTATGGGGAAATTTGTTGTAGTTTACTTCGATGATATCCTCGTTTATAGTCCGATATGGACTTCACACTTCCATCACCTCCGTGCTGTTTTTGAGATGCTGAAAACGGAGTGCTTGTTTGTCAATCAAAAGAAGTGTTCTTTCTTCACTACTTCTGTGACTTTTCTTGGTTTTGTTGTGTCTACTGATGGTGTTCATGCAGATTAGTCAAAGATAGATGCAGTCTTGGAGTGGCCCAGACCAAGGACCTTACATGACATCTAAAGTTTCCATGGCTTGGCATCTTTTTACCGCCGATTCATTAGAAATTTCAGTAATCTGATCGCCCCTATCACAGAGTGCCTCAAGGGGCATGATTTCCAGTGGTCTGAGGAGGCAGAGGCCAGTTTTCAACTGGTCAAGCAGAAGATGACCAAGGCTCCAGTTTTGACACTTCCAGATTTTGACAAAGTGTTCGACGTAAATTGTGTTGCATCTAGCGTTGGCATTGGTGGTGTTTTGAGTCAGGCAGGTCGTCCGGTTGCTTTTTTAAGTGAAAAACTATCAGGATCAAAGAAAAATTATTCCACTTATGATCTGGAGTTCTATGCCATAGTTTAGTCCCTGAAGCATTGGCGTCACTACCTAGTACAGGAGGAGTTTATTCTGTTTACCGATCATGAGGCCTTGAAGTACATCAATGGCCAACACAAGCTGAGTAGACGTCATGCCAAGTGGGTGGCATACTTGCAATAGCTCACTTTTACGCTGAGGCACCAAGCAGGGTGTTTGAACCGCTTCGCAGATTCCCTGAGCTGTCGTACCTTATTTCTCACCACCATGAGTACTAAAGTTGCAGGCTTTGAGATGTTCATAGATATGTATGCAGCTGATCCTTCCTTTGGAAGGATATTTCAGGAGGTAACTGAGGTTCAGCGTCATGATTTTGTTTTGCATAATGAGTATTTGTTTCGTGGATTACAGTTGTGCATTCCAGATTGTTCATTGAGGCAGCAAATTATAAGTGAACTCCATAATGAGGGACACTTTGGCCGAGAAAAGACCTTGGCCCTTATCTCTTCTGACTTTTATTTTCCCAAGTTGACTAGTGATGTGGCCCATTATGTGGACCGTTGTTATGTGTGCTAGCGGTCTAAGGGAGTTCTCACCAATGCGGGCTTGTACACTCCCTTACCTGTTCCTAAAGCTCCTTGGTTCGATGTCAGCATGGATTTTGTACTAGGCTTACCCCGCACCCAAAGGGCCTCGGATTCTATCTTTATTGTGGTTGACAGGTTTTCCAAGATGGCTCATTTTGTAGCTTGCAGAAAGACTATGGATGCTGACCGGATTGCCCATCTCTATTTCAAGGAGATTGTGCGATTACATGGTGTTCCTCGATCCATCACTTCAGATCGTGATACTAAGTTCATCAGTCATTTCTGGAAGAGCCTGTGGGGGAAACTGGGAACGCAGTTGAATTTCAGTAGCGCCTACCACCCCTAGACGGATGGCCAGACCGAGGTGGTGAACCGAAGTTTGGGAAACCTTTTGAGGTGTTTGGCAGGAATGAAGCCGAAGCAGTGGGATTTGGCATTGCCTCATGTAGAATTTGCCTACAACAGATCAAAAAATAGAACCACATGTTTAAGCCCATTTGAGATTGTCTATGGTCAGAACCCATCCAGGGTGCTGGACTTAGCCCCTATTCCACGTATAGGTCATTTCAGTCCTAAAGCAGATGAGATGGCAAAGTATCTTCGGGGTATCCATGAGCAGGTGAAACAGACCATTCATGAGAGCAATACCAAGTACAAGACTCGGGTCGACAATCATCGTCGTCAGGTACTTTTTGATGTTGGTGATTTTGTTTGGGCTGTATTAACTCGTGATCGTTTTCCTGTTGGTGAGTATAATAAGCTTAAGGATCGGAATATTGGACCTTGTGAGGTCGTGCAGAAGATCAATGATAATGCTTACAGGTTGCGCCTTCCCAGCCACTTGAAGACTTCTTATGTCTTTAATGTGAAGCACCTGAGTCATTGTTTTGTGGATTCTGATGACACTACTCTGAACTCGAGGACGAGTTCTTTCCAACCCGGGGTGACTGATGCATGGGGATCCGAGACAGATGATGTTGAGCTGTCAGATTGCACCTTGATGGCGCTGAGATACCATGAATTGGCAGATCATCGCAAAGGCGGGAATTGATTGTGATATGTTCCTCATTGGGGTCGTTTTGAGTATGTTTCAGCCTTTTGGCCATAACTTTGGCTACAGGTGTCAGAATCGCGCATAAGACCCCAATTCGGAAAGCTCTTTTCGACGCGCACGCTCTTCACATTGAGGTATACTCCATGTGGCCTTTTTTTAACCTCAAATTCTACCATTTTCCCCTCCGAATCACTAGATTTAGATATTTTTTACTATTTATGGTAATATTTCGATTGCCAATTTGGAAGTCAATTTAAATCCGATTTAGACCGGATTTTTTGGAGATTGCTTATTTTATTTTGAATTTCAATTTAGAGTGATTTTCGGGATTTTGCTATTTTTGGCAAAATTCGAATAAAGACGATTTTTTGCTATAACAGTCCGGCTTGTGGACTTATTTTGGGCATTGTTTGATTTTATAATATTTTATTAAACCCTAGAGACTTTTTCTCTGGTTTTTTGGGCGAATTATCTCTTGTGAATAATCTGTTGGAGCTAGCCTGCAGGATAATCACTATTCTGTACGGCGTCATGGTTCTATTGATTTGAAGAAGATGATATACAATGTAAAAAGATCAAAATAGAGTTTTGAATCCCTTCTCCAGTCTTTCATGCAAGTTTATATACAGATTCTTAGTGTTGGTGTCATGCCTAAGATAATGATGGTCATCTGTATGATGACAGGGCAAATATATATGGCCATCAAATAGCAAATTTGTCTCTGATAGATCACGTAAGCCTCTCAATAGTCATGTCAATAGATTATGACTAACTGAAGGATATAGAATTTCGGAGGTTTAGATCAGTGAAGAAATTTATCTGGAGGCTTTGATAGGCAAAAGAGTGACGGCGGAAAAAATCCAGAGAAGGTACAAGTAAGACTTTATTTTTTAAATTTATTTGGTATAACTTTATAATCTTTATGAGGGTTTATTAGTATTTTTCATTCTTAAGAATCTTTTCCATGGTTGGGTTGTTTGTTTAGTGTGTCTTTTAGTTAAAGGCATGTAATCTCTATTTAAAGGAATGATATGCAATAATAAAAATTCAAGTCAAATTTTATTTAAAATTCTTGAGTTTTATGACTCTCCAAACAAGTCTAAGGTATAAAATTCACTTTGACGAGTTCAGTTTAATAATAAAAGGTCATAATCGTGGAAGAAGAATGGGAGAAAAATCCAGGTGAAGAATCGCCCAGTGGCTCGATCCATTTGTGAAGCCCATAACATATACCCAACGACTCGAGGGGAACGACTAGAGCTTACCCAACTTGTAAAACAATTCTACCCTGTACTACTGTTATACAAAATTGTACAAAATGTTGATAAATTACACAAATTATTATAACTTTACTAATATTTTGTCCAAATTTTAATTGTGTAATTGAGTAGCACACAAAATGTTATCAAACTATCCAAATTTTTAGAACTTTAATAACATTTGGTGTAGTACTCAAATTTTTGATTAATTACAAAAATTTTTTACCCAAATCGTAATATTTTGTGCAATTACACAAAATGTTATCAAAACTGTAACAATTTGTGTAATTTGATGATATTTTGTGTGGTTTTTCCTTAAATTTACCTTTTTGTAAATTCCTTACTCTAAAGCTACCCAATAATGCAGCCCAAAAAAATATTTACGTTGCAAATCTGCAAATTAGGAAACAAAAGGAAGAGAAGAATAATCCAAGTTACAACTGCCACATTACCAAGCAAGATAATGAGTGTTAACCAGTGTGAGTGTGAGTGAGTGCATGCTTTTGACTTGGATCACTTGTGAAGACATATGTTCAAGGAGAAAGGACGAGCAGAAGCAACCAAAATCATGCATCCTAATACATAATTATGTTCATGAAAGGAAAAAAAATAATATGATCCAGTACCTTAGATTTGCATTGGTTCATGATATCAATAAATTCATTTCTCCCAATTCCAGTAAGTCTCAAGGCATCAGCGGCACTGAAATTCGGGATACTGTCATAAGGTTGCTCTGTTAACAACAAGAAATGCCTAGGAATGGTCAATACCTAAATACAAAGGCAATAAAGATTCATAATGATTAGTGAAAGGTCACTTCTGCCAAGGAAATGCATCCTTATTTATACTGGATCAGTCATACCATTACATAAAAGGAATTTGCAGGATAAAACCAATAAATTGTTGCAATTACCGTTTCTCATTAGATCGAATATCATATCACAGTAATATCGGAAAGGAGACACCCTCATCACACGGCAAACATACTCAGCAAGGTAGTAAGGGAATAACTGCAATCGAGAAATTACAAAAGTTAACTACAAAGAACCACTAGAAACTTATCAGGGGGAAATAAAGGGCAGGGTCACTTAACATCTTCCACAAACTGCTGCTAACGGGAGTAGTTTTTATTATGTATTCGAGCAGTCAAACTATGAAAGCAATTCTTTATGTTCAGTTCCAAACTTCAAGTTGAAAAAATATACCTTTATTGTGCAACAAGAATGTTAATCATGAGAACAAAAGTATTTTCTAACATATCATAGAACAAATCATTACCACAAGAAATAATTAAAAAAAAAAAAAGAGTCAAAAGAACTTGCTTTAACACGCACCGCTAGACTCTTTCGCAAGAAACGCATCATCTCGTCATAATATTCATTTTCTTTACAAGCTTTGCCAGCGAAAACTAAATAGAAAACTAAATAAAAAAAGAAGTGTTCCATTGGAGCCTTTTCTTGATACAATGATCAATAACACTAAATGAAAAAACAAGAAGAGAGGGGGGTGGGGGTAAGATCATGAATAGAAAAGAAAATTGATCCAAGAGCACACGAAAACTATAATGTTCATAATTTACAGAGAAAATGAAATGTACGTTGCAATAGCAAGTGAAAACTGATAAAACAACAATACATCAAGAACTATTACGATTGTGAAATGTTAGCATCTCAAATAGAAAGAAATGCCAGAAAGAAACATATGCAAAACCTAATGATTACTTTAAAACATATTCTATACGAGCACCAAACCATGCACGAATTCTTATTTAGGGAAGACAAACCTCAATTATTAATAGGAGCACCAACGTGCCAGTTCTAGTTTCTAATTAGTTTCAGGAACTCTTTCACAGAACTCCCTCACAATAAGGTTAACTAACCCATCAATCATATATACAAAGCGTGACAAACGTATTTCCTAGTTCAGCGAATTGATCCAAGATTCCTCTCTAGATAAAAAAAATGAAGTTGTTCAAACCCAAACTAAACGATCCTTAAGATTACAACATAGAAAGTAAAACAAAGAGTAAGCAGCAAGGACCAGGCTAACCTTCTGTGCCATTCTTCTTTAGAATTAAAAATGGCTTGAAGTCGTTTGGGCAAATTAACCCACGGGCAGTCTTCCTTAACCGCTCTCAAAAACAACTGTTCCTCGACAGTCGTCGGAATATGCTGCATCTTTATAGATCATTCAATCTCCTCCCCCTCTAAAAATCAATCAATCGATCAGCTGGCCTAACACATCATTGACGAAACAACTTTTGATCCATAAATGAGCATTACGCGGTGGATCGAACCTGGAAGAGAGAGAACAAGAGGGAGATTTGATCGCAGTGGCAATGGCGGATCGAGCTATAGTTTAAAATTTTGTTAACAAATCTGTGTAAAGGAAGATCCAAATCTAAACAAATGAAAGTTGAGAATTGCGAAATGTTAGAATTGCCACTACTACGTGTTTGCATGTGTTACGACATGGATGCGGGTGTGGCACTTTGCATGGATTTATATTCACCCAATCCACTATATAGGGTTGTAAAATCGGATAATCGTTCAGGTTTCAGTTGGATCCTGTCAGGTCGGGTAAAATAGAATACAGGTCAAGTCAAATAAATTTGATGCTTCGACTCGGATCAAGTCAGTTCCAGATCAAATCAGGTCGGGTCATTTTCAGGTTGATTTGATACCAGATACAGTTCGGGTTCAGGTCGGGTTACTTTCAGTTCGGAACGATACTAGTTCAGGTCAAAACAGTTCAGGTCCGGAGCAGTTAAAAAGCAGGTTAATTCAGGTTCGGATGGACTTGAGGCGGATCTCGTTCAGATCAGGTCACATCATTGGCAGATAAAATTCAGGTTAGATGTTTACCAAATACAGATTGAGTTCAGGTCGGGTCGTTTTTATTTTTGGATTAATTATTTTGTCATTTTTCGTGATTGTTGAGTTGTAATTGTATATGATTTCGAGTAAATTACAAAAAATATCATTGATCAATTTTGTAAAAAATATAAATTTAAGGACAAATTTGAAGAAATGTAAAATTACAAATAAAATTTTAAAATATAAATTAAACAACACACATAGGTAAGGGTCCAAATCGAAATAAATTTAAAATGTGAGGTTTAAACTAATATAAAAAATGATTAAATTATATCCATTTAAAAAGTTATGGGTCAGTTACAAAAATATAAATAACAACGGGCCAAATGAAGATGCAAATATAAATTTAAGGACTAAATTGAATACATATAAAAGTGAAAGACTTAAAAATTGAAATAAATTAAAAAACACAAAAGGATGAAATCGAAATAAATGCAAAATCTGAAGAAATAATAAAAAATATAGTAAATTGCATTCATTTAAAAAATAAAAAAAAACATAATATATATAATATAAGTTTATATATAAACTATATTTATATTATAAACTATATAATTATTATAAGCTATATATATAAATAATGTTTATATGAACTATATATATAAACTATATATCTAAACTATATATATGTATAAACTATAAAATATTCACATGAGTGGTAGGAATTTAAAGGTGGGAATTGACAAATTTTGATCTTATAATTGGCAAATTTAGAGGTGGGAAAATTTTTGAAGGAGTTTTGGCAATTTGATTTTATAATTTGGAAATTTTTTAGGGAAATTTTCGGGCATGGCGAGAAGGTTTAGTGCCCAATGAAATGGACTGGGTTAATTAGGCCCCCCATTCCTCCATAAATCAAAACTTTTTTATTTTGTTATTTGATTTTTTTTTTATTTTTTTAATTTAAGTCATAGTTTAATTGTAAATCATTTATTGAATTTTTAATTCAATGTGATTTAGTCATGTATATAATTCTAATTATTTTTAATTTTCCCTTCTTTCTTTAATGTGCATAATTATTAAATGTTAATGCTAATTTTAAAATCTTTTATTTTAGTCACTTATGTTTAATTACATATATATATAAAGTTATGTATATACTATATATATATATATATATATATATATATATATATACATATATATATTATTCAAAGTGAGTGGTGGGAGAAAATATTTTAAAAGAAAGATTTTTTTGTGTGAATTTTTTTTGATTTTATTTGTGAATTTAGAGGGAAATTGGGAAATTTTAAGAGTATAGGGAAATTGAGAATTTAGAGGGAAATTGGGAAATTTAGAGGGAATAGAAAATTTTGGGAAGTTGGTGACAAATATAGTGTCCAACAAAATATTTTGGGTTAATTAGGCTCATGCTCCTCCAACAATCATCATTTTTCCACTTGTATTGGATTTTTAATTTCTTTCATTTTAGTCATGCTTAATTGTAAATATCTTCTTAAATTTTCAATCCGATGCAATTTAATCTTGTATACATTCTAATTACATTTAATTATATATATATATATATATATATATATATATATATATGTATAAACTATATATGTATAAACTATATAAACTATATAGTTTATAAATTATAATTTATATTAATATAGTATATATATATGTATAAGTAATATAAGTAATTTATAGATTATATATATATATATATAGTTTATAGAAACCCTAAACACTAAATTGGGAACCCTAAACCTTTGACCCTTAACCCTAACCCTTGAATTATATTTGTAACTTATAATATGTGTATGTACCATGTATAGTATATATAAATTATATATATATATACCTATATATAAAAACTATGAATTGCCCATCCAGCTCAGTTGGTAGAGCGCAAGGCTCTTAACCTTGTGGTCGTGGGATCGAGTCCCACGGTAGGCAATTCATAATTTTGACTGCCAGAGGTCTCCCACGGAAGTTGCTCTTAACCTGGCGTTGGGGCAGCCTACTATCCTACCTCTCCCTTATCCCATTACACATGGGAATAGGGTCAGCTATTATATATATAAACTATATAAAGTATATTACTTATATAGTTTATAGAAATACTATGCATAAACTACATAAAATGATAAAGTATATAGTTTATAGAAACCCTAAACCCTAAACCTTAAATCCTAAATCACAAACCCTAATATAAATGGACTAACACTAATGCATATATATTTGTAATAAAAGAGTGGGTTTATGTATTGGGCCTATGTAAACTAATGTAAATGGACTAGCACTAATGCAAATAGACTTATTTTTTGGTTTTATTATTACTTGTTCATAACAACAAAATAAATGGGTTATTAATGTGAATTAACCTAACATGCAACTAAAATACTAATTATGCAAATGAAATTAATATGACATGTACTACTATTTATGAGCCATATAATATGCAATGTGACATACTAATTATTTAACACCTAATTAATCATGTTTTATATAATTTACATTTAAATAATTTTATTAATTTTATTAAATAATTTTATATAATAGGTCTATTTATTAATTTAATTATCATAATAAATAGTTATTATAACATTTAAAAAGTAATCATATTAATTTTTTAATTACATCTAAAACTAAAAAACTCATAATTTTATTTAAATCTTATAATTTCGTCCATGGTAATATGTATATATAAACCATGTATAGTGTATATATATATATATATATATATATATATATATATATAAACTACATAAAGTAAATTACTTATATAGTTTATAGAAACATTATGCATAAACTATATAAAGTAATAAATTATATAGTTTATAGAAACCCTAAACCCTAAACCCTATACTTAAACCCTAAATCACAAAACCTAATATAAATGTACTTGCACTAATGCATATATATTTGTAATAAAAGAGTGGGCTTATATATTGAGCCTATGTAAACTAATGTAAATGGACTAGCACTAATGCAAATTGACTTATTTTTGGGTTTTATTATTACTTGTTCATAACAACAAAATAAATGAGCTATTAATGTGAATTAACCTAACATGCAACTAAAATACTAATTATGCAAATGAAATTAATATGACATGTACTACTATTTATGAATCATATAATATGCAATGTGACATACTGATTATTTAACACCTAATTAATCATGTTTTATATAATTTACATTTAAATAATTTTATATAATATGTATGTATAAACCATTTATAATATATATAAACTATATATATATATATATATAAACTATATAAAGTAAATTAATTATATAGTTTATAGAAATTGTAACCCTAAACCCTAAACATTAAACCCTAAATCACAAACCTTAATGTAAATGGACTAGCACTAATGTATATATATTTGTAATAAAATAGTGGGCTTATGTATTGGGCCTATGTAAACTAAGGTAAATAGACTAGCTGTTAAAAACATTTTGATATTTCGATATAACAAATTAAGTTAAATGAATTTTAAGATTTTACAAATGATTTTCTAAGTATATTCGATTTAATTACTCGAATATCAAATTATTACTCCATGTCTTTCAAGATCAATTTCAAACCTTACTAAATGTGTAAAATTGTGTTTTACACTTAATATATTTTTTAAACAATTTTCACAAAGTATTTTGAACCAAAATCAAGCCTAAAATCAATTTTCAAAGGAATGCACCGATGCACCATTGAATAAATTGAACATCGAATGCATTTTATGCATCGATGCACTCAGGTTTTAATGAAAACATCGAATGCATTTTATGCATCGATGCACACATCATGCATCGATGCACTTAGGCTTATTCAAAACATCGAATGCCTTTTATGCATCGATGCACACTTAGTGCACCAATGCACTAAGTGTTCCAATGGTCAAAATATTTGAATTTTGCACTTGATGCACCGATGCACCCTGTGTATGCATCGATGCACTGATGCTCCCAACTGATTTTATTAATTGTTTTCACACTTAAACGACTCTATTGACTCCACTAATCATCCCCAACGTTCAAAATCAATTAAAGGAGTATTTAAACAAGCTTAGAATCCATTGATCAATAACAAGAAACAACAATCAACAAGAATCAAGAGAGAATCAAAGAGAAAGCATCAAACCTCAAGTTTGAGCATTTTCAAGCCTATTTCATTCAATATTCATTTTTGTTTTCAAGAACACTTATTGTGCTCAATTGTATTATTCTTGAGTGTTCTTTTTTTGTTCTAGAATTCTGCAAACAATCTACCTTGTGAGGATTTCCTTGTAAGTTGCAAATTTGTAATCTTCTCTTTGAGAAAGAGTGTTCTCAAGAATTGGGGTATATTCTTGAGGGAGTTGTAAGGTTATCTCTTTTGCCTCAAAAGAAAGAACAAATTAGTGAATTTGTTGGAAAATCCTTAGTGTGGATAGCTAAGGTAGTGGACGTAGACTTTGGTTGAGAAAGTCGAACCACTTTAAATCGTTGTGCAATTACTTTCAATTTTCTGCAAAAGCTTCCATGAAAATTTTAATTGCCAATTCACCCCCTTTTGGCCGATTCCATCGATCGATTAACTCAACAATTGGTATCAGAGCCTCACTCATTTGAAGGTTTAACCACCTCTTGAGTCGATTCGGGAAGAGTTAAATTGATAAAGATGGCGTCCACTTCCAGTTCATTCTCCATGGAAGAATCCATACCAATTGACGTGCCTCCATACTTCTATGGAACAAATTATCGTCGTTGGATGAGGTTTATGATGATATTTATCCAAGCATTTGATATGGAAGCTTGGATGATAATCGAGAAAGGATATTCCTCTCCTACGAATAAGGAAAAGAAGTGGAGTGATCAAGAACGAAAGAAAGCTCAACAAAACACAAAGGCTATGCACGTGTTATGTTGTGCAATTGATCATAATGTATATAAAGAAGTTTCTTCTTGTTTAAGTGCCAAGGAGATGTGGGATAAGCTTGAGGAGATCTATGGAGACAAGGAAGAACAAAAACTAATAAAGATGATGTTCTATTAGCTCTAACAGAGCCAAAGGTATCTTCTAACTCAAATAGATTAAATTTAAAATCTTTTAATGAGTTACAAGATGCTTATGATGAATTATTTTCGGAGTTTGAGACCATGAACTCCAAATACAATAAATTGATTTCTAAATTTATAGCTAAAAATGATCTTCTTTTGAAAGCCAAACTAGATTTAGAAAATCAAAAAGAAATTTTGAGAAAGGAGTTAGAGCTTTCAAAAATAAAATCTGAAAACTTTGAAAAAGAAATTTTCAAATTAAACAAACTTCTTCTAGAAACAAAAATGGATTTTGAAAATCAAAATGAAATATTGAAGAAGGATTTAGAGCTTTCAAAAATGAAATTTGAAAGTATTGAAAAATAAAATTTCGATTTGAAAGTTAAGCTTTAATGTTTAACAAAAGAAAAAGATATCATTTTAAATAATTCATCTAGTTCAATAATGACAATATGTTCACATTGTCATTATCGTGGTCATAAGGAACATACTTGTCCTTTAAAGAAAGGAAAACAATTTAAAATTAGACAAGTATGGGTTCCAAAAGGAACAAGGGGCATTGAAACTAACATTCACGGATCCAAAGCAATTTGGATATCAAAATCTTCTTAAATGTCTCTTGTAGGTGTGTGGGAGCAATGGTGATGAAGATGATGATATTCAAGATGCTCTAGCCACACATGAAAAGGGAATGGGTAACCTCTAAACTTAATATTTTTATTTTATTTGGTTGCTCATTTAGTTTATACATGCATGAGGTTTTAAATGTTGAATAATTCTAAATGATTATGTTTTATCTCATGTATGTTGAAAAATATTGTATGATGAACATAGTAATTTTTGGTAATGTTTTATAAACTCTAGTTCATCATATTAATTTTTGGTCAAAATTGTTTTTAAAATGTAATTTATATATCTTTGACAATTGATATCGATTTTTCAAGAACTTTGGTTTTGCAAAATTTTGACCTTAAATTTTTCTTAATGTTTATACATAGATTTTTTAAATATTATAAAGTTTTAATGCATAACATTTTCAAAAACATTATGCATGTGCTTTTAATCTCGATAATCAACATTACATAATGTTTTGTATGTGAATGGATTAAAGCATAATCCGATTAGATGAATTTGACAAAAGATACAATGTCTTATTTTTAAATTATGTGTTTGCAAAATTGATTGACATTGCATCTATTTTGATTATGCTTGTTGGTCATAGATTAGAAAATATCTACATAGTGCATTTAGATTCCATAGATATGACTAATTTATGCCTATTTGCTAAGGATGAGCATGATAGTTTGTTATAGCATAGGAGACTAGGACATGCTAGTATGAGTGTTTTTGCAGTGGCTAATTCAAGGAGATTTAGTAAGAGGGTTTCCTAAACTTCCGGCTACGACCAACTCTTGTCTCAGATCCTGCGCAAACAAACATTGGGCCTCCGCATCTTGCCTTCGAGCTTACTCCACCTCCTGAGCCTAACTTCCGGCTACGACCAACTCTTGTCTCAGATCCTCTAGCCTCCTCCAACACTATTATCTTGTCATTAGCTTCCTGCAACTCAACTTCTTTAGCTGCAACCTTCTACCTCTGTTCATCACCTTTTGTAGCAACCTTCATAAAGGTAGAATCAACGCCTTCCTTCACCACCATAACATTAGTTGGGTGGTATCAGCATGTGCCGAAGTGGCCTCTACATAGCTTGCCCCTTGAAAGCCTAAGGAATACCCAAAATTGGCACCACCTCCAAGAATGTCTTCAGTTGAGGGAGCTGTGACAACATCAACAAAATGTGAAACTTAAAAATCTTCCAGTTGGTCGTTAGAGCGGCTAAGACATTCCATAAAGCAAGAAAAACTCCCCAAACTATCCATGAAACGCTGAAAGAAAAGAAAAGATGATCGACCGACTCCTGACACTCTTGAAAAAAGGGCAGCTACTATTCGACACCAAAACAACAACTCTTTCACAAGTTCCATTATAACCGGAACTCTCTGGCGAAGCACTCTCCAAACGAAGGCCTCGCTTTTGTATGGTGCAATCCCTGCCAATTTGTGTTCTTCCAATCGAACTCCGTTTGGCACTTGGGGAACTGTAACAAAGCATAGGGCTGAATATTGCCATCATTTGACCCAATCAATATCAACCTATCTGAAGATAAAGACGGGCTCTCAAATTCATTAAGAAGACGGAATAGGGCTGTACATTGAGTCCTCACCCAATCGAAAACATTCCTCCTTAACGGGATGCTCAAACTCCAACCTAAGTCTGATTTGGTTCTGAAATCCGAAACCCGCCCTTCCTTATTCAATGCAAGCGCAAACATTCTTGGAAAAGCAATCATAAGATGACGATTGCCTATAAAACATCTTGCCATAATTTCACTCTTACAATCTCAAACCTGAATTTTAAGATTATCTTTTAAGTTAAAACCTCCTTCTTCCCCCATTGAAGTTATTAAGGAATAAGGATTCCTTTCCAAATCCACGACGCCTCTTTAGACTTTGGGCCAGGAGGGAGGATGGAGGATGAAGGTCGAGTCGAAATTATTCTTGGCTGCAATTACATTTTTCCAAGGGCTCGAAATTTCTACACCAAAACGCCAACACAACTTTCCGAGAATCCCTTATTTTTAAGCTTTAAATCAAGAATTCCAAGCCCCCCCCCCCGCGCAATCAATCGGCTTATAAACCTCATTCCAACAAATCCAATGAATCCCCTTTTTATTCTGCCTTCCACCCCATAGAAATCTTGAGAAAATGCTGTTTAATTTATTATACACCGAGGTTGGCATACGGAATAAAGATAGGAAGTAGGTCGGAACATTATTTAATACTGACTTAATCATAGAAATTCTTCCCCCAAACGACAACGTGACTGATTTCCACCCTGCTAGCCTCTTATCTACTCTTTCAATTACCGGCTCCCAAAGTGATCTAGCATTGCGCTTTGCCCCTAAAGGAAGGCTAACATATTCTGTCGACAATTTACCATCCAAGCAACCGATTCAAGTCGACCAATAATGTACATCATGCTCACATGTATTAATTCCGAATGGCTTGCATTTCTTCAAATTTAGTTTCAGTCCCCACGCGATTTAAAAAATTCGAAGAACCCCTTTTACATTTAGGATTTGAGTTTCCAAAGGCCCCACAGAACAAAATCAAGTCGTCGGCGTACTGTAAATGGGAGATCTTCAAAACGCTCGATCCTTTCCCCACTAATCAACCAGAAAACAGCCCCACATTCACTGCCTTCGTAATTATCAAATGTAACGCTTCGCCAGCCAGGTTAAAGAGCAGGGGAGAAAGAGGAAAACCCTACCTTAGAACCCTCGCCAAATGGAATCTATTCGTCGGCAATCAGTTGACAAGAACAAAGATATTAGTCGTCGAGATACAGTTATGGATCTAATTACACCACCGATCTCCAAATCCCATTTCCTTCATTATTCGAATAAGTCCCAATCGACTGTATCCTAAGCTTTCTTAAAATCCGTTTTGAACACCACTGTCGATTTTCCGCTCTTCCCCACCAAGTGGACCATTTCATTCGCATCAGAGAACAATCGAGGATTTGTCTTCATGGAATAAAGGCGAACTGTGAATTACTCACCAACGTGCCCAACACTAGTCTCAGACGGTTAGCCAACACCTTGCTTAGTAACTTATAGATCCCACCGACAAGACTAATGGGTCGGTAATCATCCAACAATGACAGACTCGACTTCTTCGGAATTAAGGAAATGTATGAGTGATTCAAACCACCATCCAGCTTGCCAAAATTGTAAAAAAAATTAAAAAAAAAAAACAGCAAAATTTCATCCTTTAAATCAGGCCAAAACCTCTTTTGAAAATTGAGATTGAAACCGTCAGGCCCCAGGGCTCGATTCCCATCTGAATTCCTTTATACCTAGAAAATTTCCTGTTCGGAGAACTCCACCTCTGGCGCTCGTACTTGACCCGAGCTTAGTTTTTTGAAAGGCAGATTGATATCCATGATCTCCAATGTAGATTTGCAATTGTAAGCCTCCTGGTGGGATTGGATCATTTGTTTAATACTAATCGTGTCACCTATAATTGCGCCATCCCCCTGCAGCAAAGTCATTAAATTACAATTCCTTCTTACTGAGGTGGAAGTGTTGAAAAAACGAGTGTTCCGGTCGCCCTCCGATATCCATCTAACTCTAGACTTCACCTAGTAGGACTCTTATATTGTAAACACATCCTATTTTAATCAGGCTACTTTCTTACTTTGTTGGAATGAAACAAAAAAGAGGAAAACTCTCTTTTTCACAAAAACTCGCAATTTTAAGGGTTATCGCATAAGAAACCAAATCATACATAAAAAATGGAATCCACGAAATGCCCCCATAACATCAAGTTCTCGAAATGGTTGAAGTAGTTGAATTGGCGGATTGCTATGATTATAGCCCTTGGTAAACTTACCAAATATAAAAAGCAGTTATTTGATATTATGGATGACTGATTACATAGGGACCAGAATCTTTATTAATGCAACCACCCCTTTAAATAGATATATACCATATTTAACTAAAAGTCTTACTAAACAAGCAATTCAACTATGGAAGACTCCTAAGAATGGAAGATACCAATAAAGTCTAATAAATATAATAACTTATTCTTAATAATCTCATACTAAAGTCTGACTCAATAATATTAATAACAATAATAATAGTAATAATAATTGGAGCAAATGACCCCATCAAGCAGCATCCTCCATCGCAGCTCTTTCATGTCCCTTTCAAGCATATGTTTTCCCCACAAATGCATTCGCAACAATATAGATTTGTTTGATGATTTTTCGTTGTAGACAAAATGATTGACCCTGTAAATTTGTATGGCAAATTTGTCCTATATTATGCAAACTAGATTACATTTATAAATTCACGATATTACCTTTTTTATCATCTTACTTGTTGGTTACTTATCTGGAGCTACCCAGAAAATCATGTGGAAGCTGAACAAGTCGATTGCAAAAGAGTTGTTACCTACCCAACCTGTGGACTTTACCATTGAACCTTGGTGGCGTATTTGTCTTGTTAACTTTACCGTGGAAGACTTTAAGGTGAGGTTACTGACGGTTCTTTGCCTTACTATCTAAAAAGTGTCATCAGTTTAGCTTGATATTATGCCTGTTTTGATTCATCTAATTGTCATTGTTAGTCTAATCTGCACCTTCACATTTCTTTGTTTCTTTTATAGAAACTTTCAGAAGATGAAACGGCAATGGTAAATAAAATCTGCAGGGAAGAAGCTAATACATTTGTTCATTTTGATCCTGACATTATAAAAGCTCTTTATCGACGGGGGTTGGTCTATTTTGAAGTTCCTGTATATCCAGATGACCGTATTAAAGGTTAGCTGTTTGCTTTCACTCTCTCTGCCAACGTAGGATCTCTACATTTATGTCTTTAGCTCTCCATTAAAATAATTAAATTTGAAAGTACTATACGCTGCAAGGGCCTAAATAAACTCACTCTTATTATTTACTTTTTATGCATGTATTTTTTCATCTTTATGAGTTTTCTAAACACTAATTTTTTTCATTTCATAATTATAATAATAATAATTATTATTATTATTATTATTATTATTTTATAAATTATTACAAAGCAAGCCCAAATACATTCAATCCTGGAGCCCAATAACCAGGCCCGTTTTACACAACCAAAACCGGCCCAATCCATATCCAGATGGCCCAGCAAGACATAACCCGTTTAGGGTTACTGTTAGGGTTTCTAAACCCTAGCTCCCAGCCGCCGCTACTTCTAGAAGACCCCAGCGCCGCCGCCTTATCCAAGAGCTTTCAGTCACTGCCGACACCACTCCACTGCCAGATGGTTCAACCAGTTGCTGCCGACGCTGCTGCTGCCACGACGCCAGCCTTATCTAGCTTTCCAGAAGCCATATGCCCTCTCCACGACGATGCCCTATGGTGACTCACCGAAGGGCTCCCTTTGGACCGGTCCGAAAGCCACACTGGTGAAGTCTATAAAGCCTCGACTTACCTGCAAATAGAAAAAAACACGAGAGCAACCAGACAGAGAGAACAGAACAAAGAAAAAAAAACAGAGGAAACTATAACACTACCAACAATCACAGTCAACCAAGAAAAGACAAAAAAGAGAAGAAAACTTACTCTGCTCGTCAGTTTCACCGAGAAAACCGAAGGTGATACCTATGGTTTTGCTTAGATTTACCCACCTTAGATCTGGATAAAGGAAAATATAAGTTGTAATTTGGGGTTATTTTTGTAAAATCCAGCCACCGTACCCGCGGCGGAGCTAATGGCAGCGTGTGTGGCTGCTAGCTGGCTACCGAATTCCCTCAGGTGAGGGAACCTAGAGAGAAGACAGAGAGAACTCTGTTCTCTCAGTTTTAGAGAGAGAGGAATAAAAGAAAAATAAGAGAAATGGCTCGAAGGGCCGACCATTCGGGGTATTTAAATCCCTCCCCAAATGACGCCGTTTTAGGAAGGGTATATGTGTAATTTCACATATGGGTAAACTATACCCGCAGTCCATGTATTTTATAACATTATATTTACTCACTGAATCAAATTTTAGATTCTTTTAATTCAGTGTTCGAATTTTAATTTATTATAATTTAATCCTTTATATAAAATATATATTTTAGGCAAATAACCAATCTAGCCCTCATAATTTTAATAATTAAAATTTTAATCATGAACATCATGTTTTAATTTGTTTTAATTTGATGTTCCAATTTTATATATATTTAATTTAGTCCCAAAATTAAAAATAGGACAAATTACATGTTTAGTCATAGAAATATTAAATAATTATTTATAAATTAGGTATCTAATTTTAAAATGTTATAATTTAGCCATTAATTTTAATACCTTTATTTAATTAAAAGTCTTATTACTTTTTATATTTAATGTTAATTTTAGTTATTGTTTATTTATATTTTAAATTTTATATGTTCATATATTTAATTATTATTATTATTATTATTATTTAGTCATGTAAATATTTATAATAAATAATATTTATCTATTTTATAAATTTAACAAATTACTTTTAAATTATTTTAATCATATTTTAATATATATTTATCAATATTAAGAAATGACTGTCTTAAAGCAACTGGATGTCCATTTTCTGATATTTTTAAATAAAATTAAATATTTTACTTTTATAAATTATATATAAATCTATTTTTTATATTATTTTTAGATAAATGTTTTATTAATATTTATTTATTTTTTAATATTAAGAAAAGAGCTGTCTTAAAGAACCTAGAAGCCCTTTTCTGATATTTCTAAATAAATAAATATCTTATTTATATGTATATATAAATTAATAAATTTTCTTAAAATTATAGTAATAAATTTGAAATAAATAGGATTATAAATTAAATATATCTTCGAATTTTTAAATTTTCAATAATATAGACAATTTATAATTAATGAGCACCAATTTTGGGCGTTATAAGGGTGTTAATCCTTCCCTAAACGTCGACCACGTATCCCTTCTTTACTAAAAATATTTTTGGTTATACGCATATCAGTTTATCTTTTAAATTATGTTTTCTTAAAAACTATTTTAAAAGATTGTTTTTAGTTATTTGACCTACCTAACCCAAAAAAGTCAATGGCGACTCCCAAACTATTTTTTAAAAAATAAAAATCATTTATTTATTCATTTTAGTTTTCCCGCCAAGTAAAAATTCGTACTCGGGCGAAAATCGGTTACGACAATTTGGCGACTCCGTTGGGGACCTGGCCAAGCTCTGAAAACCAATTATAAGTTGTCTCTATTAATTATAAATTAAAAATTCTTATATTTAAGTTATAATTCTTTTTAAAATTTTTATATATACTTATTATTTTCATATATTAATATATATTATTTTTTAGTTTTATTTTCAGTTATTAAATTTTATATTTATTTGTTTGTCAGAGGTTTTAACATTTCTCCTCACACACATCACTTGCATTGCATAATATAAGCTTTATAATCAAGCTTGTCCCTTTTATGTGGGAGTGAAAGCGACGTCTTCGTGAGAATTTATTCTCCGTGTCAAACCTAGCAAGTAGCTTTCGGGTTTCATATGCTCTATGTCTTCATGAGAATTTATTCTTCATGTCAGGCATAGGGAAATGTGTCCCCTCGAATTGAACTCGATCCACTTTAGTCTGTGATGGACTAGGATTGAGGGTTAGCAGTCCAAGGGGCACTAACAAGAACAATTCGGGTACCTTTACTCTTAGAACTGAAACTCTGCATATAGTAAACCCTAGAAACTCTTCCGATTTGAAGCCATGCTGAAATTGTGTCCAAAATAGGTGTACACGGAGAAATAACTTCTAATTTTTTCCTTTTAATTTATTTATTTATTTATTTTCTTGCTGAATAAATTGCATGTGAATTTAAATTATTTAAAATATGCTATGTAGAAAGCATGTTTAAAATGGAAATATTTAGGTAGACATTATTATTGAATTAAAAGTTTCCTTTATTATGTGAACTAATTCATTTCTTTTTATGTTTTCTTTTATTTTTGCGGTTTGCATAGCATCATACAGGATTAAAGGTATTGATCTGCGAGTTAATCGTCTCATTGGAAAACCTTCATCTATGGATAAAAAGTCCAAACTCAGAAGTAAGACAGTGGTCTGAGGACTTACAAAGACAAAGGAGAGACAGTCTGCAGGATGATTATGTACCCGAGTTAGCAAGTTATGCTCTGGTTTCTCTAAAAAGAAATGATATGCAGGATCTGCGAGGTATTTGGGAGAATTAGGACTCGAACAAAAAGTTACAGTTTTATCAGGCTTACGGGGACATCCCCTATTTGCTCTATGTCAAAGTTGATGATGAATTACTGCGAGCCCTGATTCAATTCTGGAATCCAGAGTATAATTGTTTCACTTTCAATAAGGAGGACTTGGTTCCTACTATTGAAGAGTACACAACTTTGCTACATATAGGAGGAGCTTTGGAGAATCTAATTTATTCAAGGTCGATTAAAACTCAACCTTTCCAAGTTAAATTAGCAAAGATTGTAGGAGTACGAGAAGAATGGGTAGTAGCCCAGACGAAACAAAAGGGCGAGGGCGAAGGCATTGCTTGGACCAACATCAAAGAAATTATACAGAGTCATCTAGATGATAAAGTACGATTTGATCTTTTTCCTCTGGGTATATATGGTATGGTCATATTCCCGAAAGTATTGGGATACATTGAGGCTGCAGTAGTAGATTTGTTCGAGCAGCTACAAAAAAGGGTCAATCCTGCTTCTGCAATTCTAGCAGAGACTTTTTAATCGTTAAGCGCTTACACAAGGCTAGGAGGTGGACGATTTTCAGGATGTGCATCATTGTTATATGTATGGATTCGTAGTCATTTTTGGAGGACATAAAAGGTTTCATACCATCGTTTTAGTACGGACTACTCACCGTTGAAAGAGTTTCTGGAGAAAGAATGACCGAAAGAAGTCACGAAAGATATTTGGATCAATGCCCTTCAAAATTTACAAAGAGACGATATTGTTTGGTTTGCCCCGTGGAAAATTCAAAGGGATTTTTTTACAAATGTGGTGATTACAACTGGGTGATGCTGCTCGGTTTGTGGGGAGGAATTGGATATGCACCACTTTTGTTTATAAGGCAGTACGAGGGTCGTCAATTTGTTCCTGTTACTGCTAGATTACATTCGTCTGAGTTTACATTTCATAGCAAAAATTACAAAAGAAACATCATGGATGTCGTTATAGCTTGGAAAACAACTTCATGTATTCGAGTTAAAGCATCGAAGGTAATGTTAAATCCTGATTATGAGGAATGGAGGTATGTCAGGAAAAATGAAAATATTCATTTCCCAGATCAAAATGAGGATATCTCTATGGAAGATGGCATTCGGTCAGTTTCATCAGAGATTAAAATCTTAAGAGTTGAGTTTGAAGCAGAAAGAGAAGGTTGGTCGAAAGAGTTAGAAAAAATGAGACGAAATAAAGCTATGCTGGGTGTCGATGTTGACTTTCATTCATAACAATGTGCAATGTTGAGGGAAAACAAAGAATAAGTTGATGGTGAGTTCAGAACGTTAAAGAAGAATTACCATGAGCTACACAAATCCCAGAGAGCATTAGGATCAATGACCAAAGAGTTGAACATCGAGAAAGGCCGAGTTGAAGATTTGAAAAGAAAAAATAGTTATTTGTTCAAAAGCCTTGAGAAAGGAAAGTAGAAAATGGAGGATCTTGAGATTGACAAAAGGGAGCGAATTATAAATCACAAAGCCGAAAATCGCGAGATTATGAATGAAATGCAGAAAGAAAGAGATCGAACCAAAGAATTAGAAAATATGAAGAATAACATGCTTGAGGGGTTTGAGGTTGAGAAAAACACCATGTTCAAGGGATTTGAATCTGAAATGAACAATTTGATTGTCGAACTTGAAGTCATGGGCCAAAGGATTGAAGAGTTCGATGTTGAAAAGGAAAAATGGGAGTTGGAGAGGAAAAATTTCAACACCAGACTTGAAGTAGAGCAAGAAGTGGCCAACACTTGGATGCAACGATGTAGAAACAAAAATGTGCAAATCCAGAAGCTTAATCAAAGGACACAAGAAGCACGAACAAAACTTGAAGAGGATCTGGATCAATTTAGAAACAAAAACTCAGAGTTTAATACTTATATCTTGCAACTTGAAGAATCATTATTCCAAGAGAAGGTTCGTCTAGGACCTAGTGATATTAAAGAAAGTTATAAAGAGAACGCTTCACTACGAAGACGAATCCGAGATCTTGAAAAAACTCTGCACAATTGTCAAGTCAGAATCACTGAATTAGAGCAGACTCTCGAGGGAACTAATGAACAATGGCAAAAATCTACTGACTTCTTTGAAGAAAGAAATGAAGAAAGAGGCAGTATGGTATTCGAGGCCATGGTACAAATGAGCGAAGTTGCCAGATATATTGGGAGTTAGCTGCTGAAGCAAAGATTATTGAGCATCACGTTGATCCAGTTTCTAAGTATGGAAAGAAGATGACTTGGCTGATGAAAGAAATCATAGAGCTTAATAGGAAAGCTATGCCTTATTTGTAGTCATGAACTATTATAAAGAACTTTTGTATGCCGATGGAAGTTGTTCTATGACAGTTAACTTTTGGGATCAATACCTTTTGCATATATTCATACATTCATACATTCATTATTCATGCATTATTTTCTTATAATAATCATGATTTTTATTTTACATTAAGATAAACATTCATTAAATAAATTCAAAAAAATAATATCAAAAGAATTTTCAATCGCAGTTATTCTGGCCAAACGAGAAATTCAACATCACTACGGTACTAGACAAGCTACTAAGAAAATCATGGAGGATAAAATACAACGTCTCGAGGAATAACATAATAAAGAACAGGAAAAAATGAGAATGAAGTTAGAGAAAATTGAAGCTAGTATTGCAAACTCATAAGACAGTATGATGCAGAAAATAGAAGATATGCTTAGGAAGCAAGCTACTATTGGAAAAATTCATGAAAATCCTGTACCTTTCGACCAGGAACCTATGTATCCTTTAGGTTTCACGCCGGAACCGGTTTATCATTCTGGCATCACACTTGTGCAAATCTATGCTTGCACATTGACACTTCAAGAGACTAAACCTAATAAAAGTTAACAAGTGGATCCCGCTTCTTCAAGCAAAAATCCACTTATGTCAGATGTGAAGATAGGGGAATTTAATACTGAATATCTGATTCCAGATTTAAATGAGCTGAATGAGAAAGAAAAAGCTAATGAAGAATTGACCAGACAGATCAAGAGCTTAGAGGAACGAATAAAATTCATATAAGTAACTGAATCATTCTATGGATTTGACGCCAGCGAATTGAGTTTGGTCCCGGACCTAATCCTCCCCATCAAGTTCAAAGTTCCTGAATTTGAGATAAATGATGGTACTACATGCCCTTCGTCCCATATTACCATGTTTTGCCGCAGATTGGCAGGTCATGTGAAAGACGAAAAATTGTTAATTCATTGCTTTCAAGATAGCTTGATAGGACCAGCCTTAAAATGGTATACTTAATTGACCAAAGCCAACATTAGATCCTGGAAGGATCTGGCAAAAGCATTCCTAGAGCAGTACTGCCACGTGATAGATATGGTCCCTGATAGATGGACCCTTCAAAATCTGGAGAAAAAAACAATGAAACATTCAGACAGTATGCCCAGAGATGGCGTGACACAGCGGCCCAAGTTCAGCCACCTCTATCAGAAAAAGAAGCCATAGTGATGTTCGTCCACACTTTAAAGGCTCCCTATTTAAGCCATTTAATGGGGAATGCAACCAGAAATTTTGCAGATCTGGTCATTTCTGGAGAACTCATTGAAAATGTCATGAAAAGTGGCAAAATTGAATCAAGTGAGGGGTCTAGTTCCAAAAGACCCATGTACCGAAAAAAAGAAAATGAAGTTAACAATGCGAACACTTACAACAAGGATACCTCGAAAAGTGTTATGATAACCCATCCAAGGGTTGAGAAGGAAGAAACAAACACTAATAGAACGAAATCTAGAGGATCTCGTAGGGAAAATGAAAGGCTTTCTTTTACACCCTTACCAGTACCCTATGCTGAGATCTATGATTCGCTGTTAAAGGCAGATGTTATACAACCTTATCCGTTGATTCTCATTCAACCACCATTCCCTCCATGGTACGATGTAAAAGCACACTGTGTTTATCATGACAGAATTACGGGTCACTTTGTTGAAAATTGTTTGGCATTCAAAAGGGTGGTCCAAAATTTGATTAGTACGGGAAAACTGGAATTCAATTCACCAGCTACATCAAATCATCCACTACCAAATCATGGAGACAAAAACGTGATCGTGATTCAGGAAGAGAGCAGAAGGAAAGTCAAAACTAATGTTTCTGAAATTAAATCCCCTTTTGTTGGATATTTCAACAACTTTTCCTGTCTAGTATGATTCAGCAAGAATTCAAGCCAAAGTATAATGAAGGCGAGAATTATTGCGAATATCATCAAGAAAAGGGATATGGAATTCAACTATGCTCTGAATTTAGGGATTTGGTGCAAAAATTGATGAATGACAAAGAAATAGAGTTATTTGAAGAAGAACCAGGAAAAAGAGAAGATGACATTTGCGCATCAGAAGATTCTAAACCTAAACAGAGAACAAGTGATCCCGTGATTATCACTGTGAAGTCATCTACAGTAAATCCTGCTCCAATAAAGTCAAAAGTGATTATCACAACTCCATTACCATTTCCATATAAGGATACCCGTAGGGTACCTTGGAACTACCAATGTTTCAATGGTAGAAGGATATGTTTCTCTGGAAACAACAGAAGAGAAAGTAAGAGTGTGGATTCAACATCTGAAGTAGTAAGTGAAGTCGGATTCTTTACAAGAAGTGGGAGGTGTTATTCTCCCAAGACATCGAATGCATCAGAACAGGAAAACAAAAAGAAAAAGCTACATTAATACCCCAAAAGGTATTTGATGATGAATCCCCGCCCATATTCAATGAGCCCGTAACAGAAAAACAAGCACAAGAATTCTTGAAATTTTTGAAACATAGCGAATATAGTGTGGTTGAACAACTACATAAACAACAAGCGCAAATTTCAATTCTTGATTTGTTGATGAATTCAAAAGTACACAGAAATGCTTTGATAAAAGTTCTTAATCAAACATTTATCCCTGAAGATATATCCCTTAACAAGCTTGACAGGATTGTGGGGCACATAGCCACTTATAATTACATCACGTTCACTAATGATGAAATACCGGATGGTGCAATGGGATCAGTGAAAGCTTTAAATATTACCACACATTGTCATGGCCATGTGTTGCCAGGAGTACTAATTGATAATGGATCTGCTCTTAACTTATTGCCTTTGGTTACATTGCAAAGGATGGCAGTAGATAAATCGCACATAAAGAGTTATCAGAATATAGTGCGAGCTTTTGATGGCACTCAAAAAGAGGTGCTTGGAAAAATGGAAATACCACTACTGATCGGACCCAGTCGTATACAATATTGACTTTGTGGTAATGGATATCCACCCTACATATAATTGTTTATTAGGAAGGTCGTGGATTCATTCTGCAGGAGCTGTTTCTTCTTCATTGCATCAGAAACTGAAGTTCGTTGTTGATGGTCAATTGATATGTATAGGAGCTGAGGAATAAATCATTGCCTCTGTAACGAGTGATGCTCCGTATATCAAAACCAATGATGATGCTCTCGAGTGCTCTTTCCGAGCTTTGGAATTTTTCAATGCAACTTTTATTGTTGAGGGAAGCAAAATTCGACATCAAGATTGTTCGATTGCACCAAAATGACTGTACGACAGACTTTAGGCATTATAGCTAAAACTGGGAAAGGTTTGGGAAAGAATCTTCAAGGAAATTCAAGTCTGGTAAATATGAAAATGAAGAAAGATCATTTTGGGCTTGGATTTAAGCCCAACTTTCAATAAAGGAACAAAGAGATGAAGAAAAGAGGTGAGGATAGAAGGGCTAGATTGAAAGGAGAAGAAATTCCGTGGGAACGCATGTCTTTCCCTCATCTAAAGTCCACATTCAAATCCGGAGGAATGGTTAATGTAGAACAACAGCTTGTTGATGCTTTTAAAGAAGAAATGTTGACAAAAGATCAAAGAATGGTTGAAAAAGCTTAAACTTTACTGTGTAGCAGAGAATGAGGCATAGAGAGGCTACAACAATGAAGGAGAAGAGAGGGAGAAGAGAATGAGAAAAATAGGGAGGCTAACCATGATAAGATTAGTTAGAGCTTGAATATGTCATGTACTCCGGCTATCTTCCCAAAGACGCCAAATATTCTCGATGTCTTCCGGTGACACTGTTCAAAACACGTTATTTGGAAAATATTTTTTCTCCTCCCCTATATCGGGCATTTTTTTTCAAAGCCTTACCGGAACATGTTTGCCTTTAGAATGGTATAAGTAATCAAACATTTTTATGGTAGCTTGAGATTCTTACTTCTATTATAGTATTTCACATATTATTACTTTAGCTTGACAATATATGTCAGGAAGTTTGTTGAACATTATAATCATTTTAATTTTTTTTATTATGATGAATATTATAATTATTTTAATTTTTTCATGTAGGTCTTGTCAAGGACAACACTCAAGTGACTGTCAAAGAAAAACCTTAAAATGTGATCAAAGTCACACTTCTCTTTCAGAGCCAAGTCAGACATGTTGCTTAACAATCATTGGGAGTGTTTCAATAAGGTGAATCTGGCCAAAAAAATAGTTATTTGTAAACATACATTTTGTTTAACTTGAAGCTAAATAGAATACAATCATTACATTAGTGAAATCAATTAGATAAAAACTGATACAAAGACTCGCAAAATGGAATGATCAAGTTGAAAAACGTTTTGTTCTTTTGTGCCCTAAAATTGATACAAAGGCATTCATTGTGACCATGTCATTTATGTTATCCCGATGAATCATGAAAAACCATAAACATATGTTGATGATTGATACACAGTGAAAACCAAGAAGATCATCTACTCTCATTTGAAAAGTCCAGTTAGAGGTCAAAATTAATGGACTCATATTGAAACAATGGAGCCTATCCTACAACCTCTATTGAAAAGGCCCCCAGAAAGACTACACAAGAAAAGAATATGTGAGGCTGATGGAGCACCACCTCAGGCTGTTAAGGTTACAAAGAGAGGTGTCAACCTATATTGTAGAAAGTGTGGAGGGTCTGGACACAATGTGAGAACATGCAATGGTCAAGTTGGTGACAATATCATATTCCTCCAACAAACTTCTACCAGAAGATCAAAAATGCTAGTGTATTTTTTATTTATTTATTTTGTTGCACTTGGTATTGAGACATTTTGTTGAATTTGGTTTAGATACATATTTTGTTGCATTTGATAATGAGACATATTTGTTGCATTTGGAATTGGGACATTCTTTTGTTGCACTTCTATTATTTTCATATTAGCTTACCATTGTCGCTTTATTGTAGTTTAGAAGAAATATAATCAGAACCGTTGTCAACAAGATCTAACACTGTTAGATGGATGTCCAACATCAATGTACTCTTTAGTCAAGGTAGTTCTTTCAGTTAAAATCGTCAAGAAGCTCCTCCAACACCAAACCAAGCTACATGAGTCTATACTGCTAGATGGATTTCCAACCCCACTATACCTTGAGTAGGGGTATTTCAGCCAGTCAATCATCTCTAATATGCATAGGAGTGATACTTGATTATACTTGCAGCAAAACATTTTGTTTGGTTTTTTGTGTTGTGACAATGACCATATACTACACGACCACAGTCTTGTTGTGATGCATCATAGTGTTGTTAGCACAACTTTGGATTTACATTTTTTTTATTGATACATTGGTCAAACAGGTGATGTATTTTGAAATATTTTGATTATGTATATTGGTTAAACATGTGATGTATGAAATATTTTCCAAACTTATTAGAATTATGAAATGAATGTAATGGTATTTTTTGCATGGAAATGTATTTTTTCTTAAAATATATTGGTCAGATATATTTTCTTTCTTCATGCACTTTTTACCAAACAATTGTAAACATTACAATACATTTATTTTTGAAATAAACATTACACATTAAATTACATTAATACTTCAATTACAAAATAACAACCATAGAACAAAACCTTAAACACAAACATTAAAACACATAAAATGTTTTTGTTAACACATATACCCATAACATTACACTAATCTTCAATCAACTATTCTCTTTAACAAGTTAATAGATGACAATTCCTAGAACCACTCCCATAAAGAACAAAAGAAAAAGAAAAAGAAAATTCAAACAAGTTTTTGTTTCTTTTTTTCCTGTTCTATGGCTCCAATACTTCTTAGAAAGCCAACAATAACAACTTTTGAACGACAACTAACTAGTGGATCATACCAACAAAAAAAACTTGCAAAGCCTAACCCCTTTTTCATAATTTTCACAGCCCCAAAACCTTATATCTAGATTTTCGTCAGTCCAATCAGTGGTTATTGTTGAACGAACTCCATAGAAGCACAATCGATTCGCGTTATCTGCATCCATGTTTTGATTCCAACCTTCCCTTCTTCTTTCTTCTCTTTATTGCTGTTTGTGTTCTACTTTATTCAACAGCTTATTTAGAGTTTAGACTGAAGAAATATTTTTCCCAAAAGTGGTTTAAGTTCCTTTATGTAAAAACAAGTTTTTTTATGTGGCATTTGGACGTGACCACTTAGAATATCAAGCGTGGAAAAAAGAAAATAATGAAAAATACACGTCAGATGCGTCGCTTGGTTTTTAACGATAAGTGGTCTAATTGAATAGATTTAAATACTGAAGTGGTTTGATTGACAAAATTGAAAGATCAATCGTAAAATTAAAAGAGCTACATAGTTGAGTCGTCAATGATATAGTTTACCCATATAAAAACAATAAATTCATAAAAATTTACTAAATAAAAGGTAACAAACCACCGAATAAGTAATAAAATTTAACTAGACTACATATTTAGTAACTAAAATATTACTTTTTGATTTATTTTGATACCTAAACTTTATTATTTTTTTCAAAACCATACTTAACGTTTAGTTTATGTTTCATTTTGGTATCCCACAGTAAAAAAAATTAACGGTGATGTTGACGTATCACTATAAGGTAATTTCAAGTTATCAATGAAAAAATAAAAAATGTAACGTCAGTAGTTCTGTTAATTTTTTAATAGTATGATACCAAATTGAAATTTAAACTAAACATTAAGTATGATTTTGAATAAAAATAAATTTTACATACCAAAATAGAATAAAAATAATAATTTAGGTACTAGACATGTAGTTTATCCACATTCTAAGATACAAAATCTTAAAAATGTTAATGAAAAAGGCAATAATATTCAACATACGCGATAATACGATTAGGATAGTTTAAAAACACGATTATATGACAATTTCGATTTACATATCATTAGATAAATATTTTTCCCTGCCATGTGTTGTTCTAATATCACAATTTCGAACCACATAAAGTTGTGGCGTTAATAGTTCAAAATTTTGGACTTGCATTTAGTTATCCGCATGGGTCGGTTTGGGTCGGATTTCTGAATAATTAGTTCCCATCTGAAAATTTGATACTCGATCTGATTTTTCAGCTAAAATTGGACTCCGACTCAACCCGATCTAAAATAATATAAATTTAGGTACTAGACGTGTAGTTTATCCACATTCTAAGATACAAAATCTTTAAAAATGTTAATGAAAAAGGCAAGAATATTCAACATACGCGATAATACGATTAGGATAGTTTAAAAAACACGATTATATGACAATTTCGATTTACATATCATTAGATAAAATATTTTTCCCTGCCATGTGTTGTTCTAATATCACAATTTCGAACGACAGAAAGTTGTGGCGTTAATAGTTCAAAATTTTGGACTTGCATTTAGTCATCGGCATGGGTCGGTTTGGGTTGGATTTCTGAATAATAGTTCCCATCTGAAAATTTGATACTCGATCTGATTTTTCAGAAAAATTTGGACTCCGACCCAACCCGATATAAAATAATATAAAATTATTAATTTAAAACTAATATATGAAAAATTTAAAACTTTTTATATGGATGAAATATTATTAAAATTAAATATATTAAATCAATTATTTTGATATTAGTTAAAATATTGATCGATTGTTTGATCATATACTCATTTTTCAAACAAAATATCAAAATTATTAGACACAATATTCCTAATAAAATACTAAAAAATCTTAACATTATAGATAATCAGATTTTTTAAGAGAGGTTAAGAGTTCGAATCTTGACATTATAAATAAAATAAATAAAATTTAGAGATTTAGCTTTATAATAGACCGGGACTTACATGACACACACATAAAAATTATTTATTAGTAAAAAAATTATTAATCTTGGGTAAGTAAAATGTAGTATATGTTCTGTAGCCACACATTTTCGTCCGATGTTTTATTTATTATGTGACTTATTATAGTATATGGTATACGTATTTATGGTGTATACGCATTGCATATGTATGATGTTATATAGTGTGCATACATTATACATTGTATTTATGTTAATATGTGTATATTATATAGTATATATACACATTACATATTTATCATTTTATTTTATTTTTCAGGCCCAAACATAATCCCATCACCCATTACAAATGGCTACAAACCTAGAAGCCCAACAACAATGACCCAGCAGTAGCATACTCGGGTCCACTGAAGCCCGAACTGACCCGATCTGAAACCCTAAGACATATTAGGGTTTTTCAACATATCAGTCGCCGGCTGCCCTTTGTTCTCCATCTTTAGATCTGGACTCGTCCAAATCGCGCCATGGATTAGGGTTCCAAACCCCAAGGCCCCACACTCCAGCGCCGCTCCAGTCGTATCCGAGCCTCCCCGGAGTTCTTGGCACCAACATCACCAAGTCAAAAAAAACAACAAGTCAGTTCCATAGGACTCTCAACGAACCAAGAATAAAGGAGCAATTTTAGTCCTATTAGGAGTCTAAAAATGAACTAAAAATAGATTTTTTAGGGTTATAAATTGATGAAAAATCACAAGGCAGAAACACACAAAAAATCATAAAGAAATACGAGGAAATCAGGAGCAAAAAGTTGTAAAATTTGAAAGCAAATTCGAAATAAAGGTATCGTTTTTATCTTACATGGTTGTCTAGATCACTTACATGTGGTTCTCTTGCTTTATTCTTTGTTGTTTTGACTCAAAAAAACCAAAAAAAAAGGATCGGTCGATGATCGGGGGAATTCAAGATCTTTTTTTTCTCAGATCTAGCCCTCCCCGAGGCTATTTTGAAAAAATGATTTGGATTTTTGAAAAGGGGAAGGTTTGGGCTTTCAAATGGTGTAAAAAAGGTTGAGTTTTGCCGTCGATCTACGGCGGGTGGCGATCGGTTGGAAACTGGGTTTAGGGCGTCTGTTCTTCGTGCATGAAGAACACAAAAAACATGTTTAGAGGGTTTTGTTTTTTCGTTTTTGATCGGTTTGGGAGAGGGGTGAAAATATGAATGTGTTTGTGATTTTTGGTATTTATAGCAACCCGTCAACCCACGGGTTGACCCGATCCAAGACCCCTAGGATACGCGTGTTTTTGTATGAAAAGGGGTTATTCACCATTTCGATCCCTTGTTTATCTTCAATGTCTATTTTGCACCCTATATTCAATTTTATCCTGATTTCGCCTTTTAATTTTACAATTTATCTTAGTTTTCTTTTAATTTGGTCCTTTATTATTTTTTTTTTCTTCCTCATGTTTTAATTATTATTATTAGTATTATTTATTTATTTTATTTAATCTAACATGTTTAATTATATATATATGTACATATTTCATTCTTTTTTTCGGTTTTTTTTATTATGTTTTTCAAATTTAGTTTATTTATTTGATCTAACATGTTTTATTATGTCTATGTATATATTTTATTCTCCTTTTTATTTTTATTTTTATTTTTTCGTTTTGTTTTATTTTTTTGTTTTTCATTTCTTTTTTTTATTTCTCTATTCAATTTGTATGCCCTTTTTTTATCATTCATTATTTTTTCTTCCTTTTTTAGGGTTTTATATTTTATTTTGTTTTATTTTCATATTAATTTCATTTTTTTATTTTTCCCTCTTAGCTACATTTTTGGGTATGAATTTTTTTATTTATCTTCATTTTTATTTGTTTATTCTTTTTTATGTTGATTCAGTATTTTACTTCATCAATCTAACATTTTTTTATTTTTTAAGGGTATGCGTTTAAATCGATCGGATGTAAGTAATTTGGATCAAATTTTACTTTCTAATTTAACTTACAATTTTCTCAATTAAGACAACTGGAAATTAGACTAGTACCGAAAGGGCAGTTCATTGGTGCTAATCATTCATTGACTGTAACCGACTCCCGAATTCAACATATCTTTGATAAGATGCAGATCAGGTAAGAAATCGAGGTATCCGATCAACCTCTTTTTTTCTTAAAATAAATGATCGGTGGCGGCTTTAACCCATTTATTCAAGTCGAAGGCCAATTTCGGGCCCACCCGAAAGACAACTGTGACAGCTTGGCGACTCTACTGGGGACATGTAAGTGAGTCAGGCTAAAGTTAATTTTCAGTTGTCTTCTTAAGTGAAAATGTAAGTTTAAATTTTAAGTTAATTTTTCGATCCTTATTACTTACCTTTGATTATCTTTTTCAAATAAATAGTTGTACTGACGTTTTCTTTCAATGGTTTCAGCTTATCAAACTTTTCCATCTAAGGTTCTATACCCGAGCTCTGAACCCTTTTTAAGTGGGGGTGAAAGCAACACCTTCGTGAGAATTTATTCTTCGTATAGGCCTAGCAAGTAGCATTCAAGATTTATATACCTTATGTCTTCGTGTGAATTTATTCTCCGCAAAGACATAAGGGAATATATCCGCTCGAGTTTAACTTAGTCCACATAAGTATGTATGGGCTTTGGACTAAGGGTCTGGTAAGCCCAATGGGGCACCAGCAAGGAGAACTCGGGTACCTTCTTTACAACCTAAATCGGGAGATTATAGGGAATTAGAGCCTACCCCAAAACTCCATTTCAAATCCTAGGATGTTTTTGCCTTACTCATGCAGTTTTTCATTTTTATTTTTACTTTCATCATTTATATTTTTTATCTTACTAACTAATTTTTCTTTCATGTTTATCTTTTTATCATTTGCATCATAAAAAGAGGTCATTGATCCTTAAAAAGGTGTTCGATACACACAAGTAATCTGCATTAATGGATAAAGGGGTTGTAATGCAAGAGGTAAAAAACGTCGAGGTATTATTATGGTCCGAAAAGACTCAAAATGAAAAGGGAGATAGTCTACAAGGAAGCTATGTGTCAGAACTGGTTAGTTATACTTCTGTCAGCCTAAAGCAGAATGATGTTCAAGAGCTACGGGGCATTTGGGATAACTGGAAGAGTGACCAGAAGCAGAAGTTCAGCCAACAGTATAGTGATATCACTCTCCTTCTCTATGTCAGAATAGATGAGCCCCTAATTAGAGCCTTGGTACAATTCTGGAATCTGGGGTACATCTGTTTCACCTTTAACCAGGAGTACATGGTGCCAACAATCGAAGAGTACACTACATTGCTACATTGCGAGGGAATAAGAATGGAGCGGGTCTACATCAAGCACAAACAAAAGTCAGCCTTTCAAGAATGAACTGGCAAAGGTTGCAAGGGTAGATGAAAAATGGGTAATTGACCGGGCTCGACACAAAGGTAGCGGCGAAGGAATTACTTGGATCCATATTAAGCAACTAATGAAGAACCATCCCTGAATAAAAGGCAATAGATCTTTTCGTACTGGGCCTTTATGGTTTGGTTATCTTTCCGAGAACTTTGGGGTACATTGATGCGGCTGTGGAGGAACTGTTTGAACAACTCCTGAGGTGAGTAAATCCAACACCGACAATCTTAGATGAAATCTTTTGTTCTCTCAACCACTACAAGAAGACTGGCGGAGGAAGATTCATAGGGTGTGCACAGCTTCTCCAAGTTTGGATCCATAGTCATTTCTGGAAGACAAACGGGATTGCTTATTGCCTAATCAGCACAACTTATTCACCTCTAGGGGAATTCCTTACTCTGAAATGGAAAGAAGACGCATCAAAAGAAAAGTGGATGAAAGTATTCACACACCTTTAAGATAGGGATATTGCCTGGAGAGCTTCTTAGTTAACCCATAGTGACATTCTCTTTCAATGTGGGGATTCAGATACTATGACAATACTTGGTCTATAGGGAGGAGTCAGATATTCTACTTTTTTGGTACTTCGGTAGTATGAGGCATGCCAGTTTGTCCCAACAACATACGGAATATATGGATCAGAATTTGTATACCATGGGGACAACTACAAGAAAATGGTCAAGGAAATAGCTGAGTCATGGAAGAAAGTGTTCCGAATGGATGTCGTGGCTGCTAAGGACATGCTTACTCCAGACTATTTGGAATGGTGGAGGTTAAGGAAAAATGACAACATCCCTATGCCAGATCATGAGGACACCCGAACCATGGAAGAACATCTCAGGCATGTCCCTTCCGAGCTAGAGATATCAGAGAAAGAATTTGAAACTGTAAAGAATAAGCTGAAATAGAGGGCAAGAAAACTTGAGGCTGAAAGGTTCCAGTGGAAATTAGATGCCGATACTCAGAAGGATCGGCCAGATAAGTTAGAAAATGAACAGAAGAAAACTTGTTTTGAGCTTGAAGACTTAAGAAAAGGATATCGAGAACAAGTCCAGAGAAATTGCAATCTGAAAAGGTCTTCTGAGTACTGGAAAGGTGAAGCTAGCAGCTTGAAAATAAAGTTTGAAGGGTATGATGAAAGAGAGACCATGAAAGAACATCTATAAACTTCTCAGAGGCGTTTGATAGACAGCCAACACTAGAATCAACGTTTGAGAATCTAGGTAGTTGATTTAGAGAAGTCTCTTCAGAAACAGCAAGAACGAGTTGACAAAACTATAGCTGAGTTGGAGGCCATTTTGGACAGATTCAAGAAACAAGCAAGTGAGCTTCAGATAGTGCCCTTTGATGGAGGATTGCAGTGGTGTTTTCGTTGGGAACAAGCTCAGAAAAGGGTGAAAGCTAGAGATGCAGTCATCCGAGATTTCTTGGAGCAAGTACAAAAGGCAGCTCGTCATTTGCAAGGTTTAGCAAGAGAAGTTGGAGTGGTTCGACAAGGCATTCAACCAGTGACATATGAAGGAATAAGACTTGTCAATTTGTTAGAAGTTGTTCAGGGTCTAGAGGATTAAGTCCAAATGTACCTTTAAAATGTTTTTTATCTCTTAAAAGATAAAACACTTTTGTCTCAATAAAGATTATTTATAATAACAGACATATTTCTGAATCAATGCCTCTAAATCTCATACATCATGCATTTCAGACTTTGCATTGTTATTTTCCATGTTTATTTTCTATTTTCCATTTTTTACATTCAGTTGAACCTATCTCATATCAAGACTTAGGGAGACCTAGCCAAGTCTTTCCTGAAACAGTACAAGCACATAAACGATATGAGACCATACCAAGTTATGCTACAAAGCATGGAGAATAAGTATAATGAAGGTTTCAGACAATATACATAGAGATGGCGGGATTTAGCTGTGCAAGTTCATCCGCTATTAGATGAAAAGAAAACAAGGAAGATTTTTGTGCAGACTCTGAAGGCTCCTTACTTCGGGCACCTAGTTGTAATCACATCAGGAAATTTCTCAGATCTAGTTATTGTCGGAGATATGATTGAAATAGCCATAACACAAGGCAAAATCGAGAGAGGGGAATCAAGCAAGAAACCTCCCATGAAGAATAAAGATAGAGAGATTAATAACGTTAACACCTACAATGTCAATAAGGGTGTTACAACCTCAAACAAAAAAACAACTGCAGCTGTACTGTCAGGTACTTCTAGATAAAATTCGAGGGAACCTAGGAAAGAAAAAGAGAATGAGCAATTCGATGCTATTCCCATGTCTTACAAGGAATTATATCAATACCTTTTTTACACTCATGTAGTGTCACCGTACCCGGTGGAACTAATGAAGCCCCCATACCCCATATGGTATAATGAAAACGCTCACAGTGAACACCTGGTGGTGTGTCGGGGCACACTATTAAAAATTTCCTCGCATTCAAGAGGATCGTACAAAGAATACGCAACAAGAATTGGATCCACTTTAACTCAAGAGCACCAAATGTTGCACAAAATTATTTACCTAATCATCAGGAGACCGGATTAACGCAGTCACTACAGAGAAAAGTAAGAGAGTTAAAACTGGTGTTTCTGAAATAAAGTCTCATTTGGCTTGGGCATGGAGCCAGATGGTGAGAGCATCGCTTCTCGTACCACAATCAGATACATCAAGGAGTGGAGATGGTAACCACTATTGTTACCACAATGAAGAGGAGCATGAGGTGCAAGATTGTCCATAATTTAAAGCTTTGATACAGCTCATGATGAATAGAAGGGAGCTAGAATTCTATGAAGAAATCTGAGACTCTCTAGAAGCGGATGTTTGCGCTACCGGAGAATCATCTAAAAGAAATTACCCCTAAGGTGAGGATAGCAAAAAAGACACAAGCGAAGGTGGTGATCACAGCACCCCGACCTTTTCACTACAACGACAGCCAACAAGTGCCATGGAAATACGAATGTCAAGTGAGCACTCTGAAGGAAGATGATAACGAAATAGGGCATGCTGTGGGGAAACACTACTTTCAAGAGGCTACTTCCCCCCAGAGACCACTTGAACCCTTCAAGGAGGATGTGTTGATAATCAACGAGCCCATAAAAGAGGAAGAAGCTAGAGAGTTTCTCAAATTTTTGAAGCACAACGAATACAGCATCGTAGAACAACTGCATACCTTATCGAGACGCACTTTAATATTAGCACTACAGCTAAGCTCAGAGGCACACAGGGACGTACTTTTGAAGGTTCTGAATCAGACTTTTGTGCCACAAGACATACCAGACAGTAAGTTGGATTGACTGGTTAACAACATTTAAGCTGATAATCTCATCTCATTATCAGATGATGAGATTCCATCTGAAGGAAGAGGTTGAGCTAAGGCATTACACATCACCACTCATTGTATGGGACACGCCTTACCAAGTGTATTAATAGACAATAGTTTAGCCCTTAATGTGATGCCTTTAGTTACATTAAAAAGGCTGCCAATGGATACCTCTTACAAGAGAACCTGCCAGAGCGTGGTCCGAGCATTTGATGGGACCAAGAGGGAGGTAATTGGAATGAGGTACCTTTAACCATCGGACCTGCCACCTACAATATTGAATTTTTAGTAATGGACATCATGCCTTCCTACAACTGCCTTTTGGTAAGGCCTTGGATTCATCAAGCTGGTGCAATACCATCCACGTTGTACCAAAAAGTCAAGTTTTTCATTGATGGGGCCCTGATAATCATTAATTATGAAGAATATATCATGGCGAGTGTGACCACAGATGCTCCATACATTAAAGTAGACAAGGAGGTGGTAGAATGTTCATTCTGCTCCTTAGAATTTGTGAATGCCACATTCGTGGCTGAAGGAAGAAAGATTTCCAAACCTCGGTTTTCTGAGTGTACCAAGATGGAGATAAAGCATACCTTGGGAAGATGTGCCAAGATAGAAAAAGGATTTGGGAAGTTGTTGCAAGGAATGATTAATCTCGTCCTTCCTATATAAAAGTTAGATCAGTTTAGGCTTGGTTTTCAGCCCAGTCAGCAACAAAAGAGGAGGAAAATTCAGAAGAACCGAGAAAGAAGAATGGTCAGATTAATTGGAACTGAATTTCAATGGAAACCCATGGTATTCCCACCTCTTTACGACACGTTCAAGTTAGGTGGTTATGTGTTTGAAACCACCTCACCATATTTGGAAATGGCTCTGAAAGACTTGAATATCAACGCTGTAATCATAGAGAATACTGAAGATGCCGATAGATCTGGAATCCACCCACTACCAACTGGGACTATGCTTAGAAACTGGTCGGCGGAAGAACTACCTTTGATTTTCAAATTTTTTTTAGAGTAATATTCAAACTATCCCTATTTGCCAATACCCGGGGCAATAGGTGATCTTTTGTAAGGGTGAATAAACATGTTGTTTTAAATTCAATAAAAGATGTAATTTCTTTCATGACAAACATTTTCCTTATTTCATTTCTTTTGAATTCAGTTTTTTTCTTCATTTCAGTACTCCTTTTCATTCTCTTTCGAAATTAATTTTCGATTGTTCTGTGTGGTATATTTGCCTCTCACGCATACACATTTCCTTTGTCCTTCAGGCTCCAAGATAACGATAATGTAGGAACAGATGATCCTGATTCGAATGTGGATTTTGAATCATCCATTTATCTTGGGGAAATTGATGAATGTGACAATGAAGAAAAGTACAACTTACCTACCGAATTGTTGAGAATGGTAGAAAGAGAAGACAAGCAAATACTTCCCCATGAAAATAAAATCGAAGTCTTAAATTTGGGCACTGAAGAGGAGAGAAAGAATGTCAAAATTGGCACAACTCTTTCGGCTGAAGCAAGACAAAACTTGATAGTCTTACTTCAAGAATACAAAGATGTGTTTGTATGGTCGTATCAAGACATGCCAGGGTTAGACACAGATATGGTAGTCAACAACTGCCTATCAAACCAGAATGCAAACCCGTGCAACAAAAGCTAAGGAGAATGCGACTTGAAATGCTCCTTAAGATCAAAGAAGAGGTTAAGAAGCAATTCGATGTTGGTTTCCTACAACTGTCCAAGTATCCGGAATGGGTGGCCAACATAGTGTCGGTTCCAAAGAAAGACGGGAAAGTGCGCATGTGTGTTGATTACCGGGACCTTAACAAGGCAAGCCCCAAAGATAACTTTCCTCTGTCGCACATAGACTCTGGTGGATAATAATGCCGGGAACACTTTCTTCTCGTTCATGGATGGATTCTCAAGATATAACCAGATTAAGATGCATCCTGAAGACATGGAAAATATCACATTCATCACAATGTGGGGAACTTTATGCTACAAAGTAATGCCTGTTCCATGACATGATGCACAAAGAAATCAAAGTTTATGTCGACGACATGATTATCAAGGCACAAACCGACAATAAACATGTCGAGAATCTGAGAAAGCTCTTCCAGAGATTAAGAAAGTTTTAGTTGAGGATGAACACTAGCAATTCCACCTTCGGAGTAACATTTGGGAAGTTGTTAGGCTTCGCGGTCAGCAGGAAAGGTATCGAAGTTGATGCCAATAAAGTTAAGGCTATCCAAAATCTACTTCCCCCATAAACACAAAAATAAGTTCTAGGTTTTCTGGGAAGATTGAATTACATAGCACAGTTCATATCTCAGCTAACCGATAAGTGCGATCCAATCTTTCGCCTTCTCCGAAAGAACAACCAAGGAGCATGAGATGAGATCTGCCAGACTATATTTTAGAAAGTAAAGGAATATTTGTCTCACACTCCTATCCTGATGTCCCCCATCTCGGGTAAACCTCTATTCTTGTATTTATCCATATTCGACAATTCAATGAGGTGTGTCCTGGGTCAACATGATAAATCTGAGAGGAAAGAAAGGGACATCTACTACTTAAGCAAGAAGTTCACTGAATGCAAGGTCAGATATCCTTCTGTTGAAAAGGTTTGTCGTGCTTTAGTCTGGGCTATGCGAAGACTCTGACAATACATGTTATATCACACCACTTGGGTAATTTCCAAGTTAGATCCATTAAATTACATGATTGGTATGCCTGCTCTCTCTGGAAGGTTAGCCCGATGGTAAATGTTGTTATCCAAATTTGACATCAAGTATATAAGCCAAAAAGCTATAAAAGGAAGTGGTATATCAGATTTCTTGGCAAACAAAACTGTAAAAAATTACGAGCCATTGGACTTTGACTTCCTAGACGAAGACTTGACGGCCATATCCTTAGGAGAAACAAATACTTCCATAAACAAATCTTGGAAAATGCATTTTGATGGTGCATCAAATGCATTAGGACATGGCATTGGGGCAATATTAGTCTCCCCTGAAGGAAATCATTACCCATTCACTAGCAGACTGAATTTCGATTGCACCAACAACATGGAAGAATATGAGGCTTGTGTTTTGGGGATCTGAGCTGCAATGAGGCAAAATATAAAGACTCTGCGGGTATATGGAGATTCGGCTTTAGTAATATATCAGCTCCGTGGAGAATGGGAAACCAAGGATGTAAAGCTGGTGGAGTATTGGAAGCTAATATTGGATCTACTCGATGAATTCGCCTTTCATTATGTGCCTAGAGAAGAAAATCAAATGGATGATGCTTTAACTACCTTGGAAGCCGCATTAAAGGCTAGCGGGGAGTCTGATATGATGCCAATTGATATATAATCGTATGAGTACCCGACACACATTGTTACCAAATCGAGAAAGTAAAAGACACTAAGCCTTGGTACCACGACATTCTGCAATATATCAAGAATCGAAGTTATCCAGAGGAAGCCATAGAAACTGAGAAAAGAACCATTAGAAGGATGGCAGCTGGAAATGTCCTTGAGGGGGAGGTCTTATACAAGAAAAGCCATGATCAAGTCTTGCTGAGATGTGTAGATGCAGAAGAGGCAAAGATGATAGAAGAAGAAGTACATGACGAAGTTTGTGGGACGCATACGAATAGACATATGATGTCGAGGAAAATAATGAGATACGGATATTTTTGGTCCACATTAAAAAGTGACTACATCAACTATGCTAGAAGATGTCATAAATGCCAAATCTACGGGGATAAAATAAATGTTCCACCTCAAGCTCTTTATGTGATGAAATCACCATGGCTTTTCTCTATGTGGGGCATGGATGTTATCGGGGAAATCCATCCGAAGGCTTCAAATGGTCACCGGTTCATTCTTGTGGCAATTGACTATTTCACAAAATGGGTAGAGGTTGCATCATATGCTAGTGTCACTCAGTCCACTATTTGTAAGTTCTTGAAGAAAGAGATCATATATCGGTGTGGTTTACCTGAAATGATCATTATCGATAATACTACAAACTTAAACAATAAGATGATGGATGTTGCTTTGAATAATTCAACAAAAAGCATCGCAACTCTACTGCTTATAGAACGAAGTTGAACAGAGCAGTAGAGGCAATAAACAAAAAACATCAAGAAGATAGTGGAGAAAACAAATGAGACATACAAAGATTGGCATGAGAAATTGTCTTTTTATTTGTTTGCTTACTAAACCTTGGTACGAACTTCGACTAGGGAAACCCCATTTTCATTGGCATATGGGATAAAAGCAGTGCTGCCCATTGAGGTAGAAATTCCATCACTCCGGGTTTTGTCAGAAGTCAAACTATATGATGCAGAATGGATGTAATCCCAATATGATCAGTTGAACCTAATAGAGGAAAAAAGATTGAAAGTCATTCATCATGGTCAACTCTACCAGAAATGAATGATTCGAGCACATAACAAGAAGGTGCGCCCAATAGTATTCCGTGAAGGTGATCTTGTTCTAAAGAGAATTTGGCCAATTCAAAAGGACTCCAGAGGGAAATGGATGCCAAATTGGGAGGGACCTTATGTCGTGAAAAAGACATTCTCCGAAGGAGCACTTATCCTAACTGAAATGGACGGGCCAGAACTGCCAAATCACGTTAATTCAGATGCAGTCAAAAAATACTTCGCTTAGGATGAAAACTTGAGAGGGTGTCCTAAGTTGAAAAAGAAAAAGAAAAGAAAAAAGAGAAAAAAACGTTTAGGGTGAAAACCAGAAAGGGCGCCCTAAATTGAAAAAAAAAAAGAAAAAAATTGAAAAAGAAAAGAAAATAAGGTGGGTCCAAGATGAAAATCCGAAAAAAGTTCCTTGAAACCAAGGATAGATCCAAGTTGAAAACCCGAAAGGGTGATTTGGATAATGATTCAGAAAAGGTCCTGAATCTAAACTATGAAGCATCACGGCATCCGAATCTTCTACGTACTTAACGAGTCGGAGAAATGTTGCACTCTCCTGAACATTGTCGCATCTTCGAAGATCCCTTGACAAAGGTTGCGTTTAAAGTCATCTAACGGCGTATCAGTTCCAAAGTGCATGCATTATTGAGATCTAAAGCATCCATTCATACTTCGTTTATGTATTCACATTTTAGAATGTTTGTCGTATACTGTTTCTTCTTTTCCCCTTATAAATAAAGATGACCACTTCTCTAAATCAATTCCTTTTAAGCATCTTGGGTTGAATTTAAACCTAATGATTTATTCACTTCTAAAAAGATAATTGCATATTACTCTACAAAGATTTTTTGAAAAGTACAGAAACTCGAAAGCTGATCAAGGCTCATGCACTATACTTGAGATGGTTGAAAAGCATTTCCCAAATCAATGATAAAAATAAAATTCTGCACATCAGATTTAAACGTGTTGAAGAATCCAAGATCAAGAATAAGAAATTCAAGATTCCAGAGTCAAGATCCATCAAGACTGACAACCAGAGATTGAGATTTCTCTCCAAATCCTAAAATAACATATTTCACATATGCATTTTAGACACACATAAGAGCATTGCATCCATAAGTATTGCATATATGCATAATTTTGCAGATTCTTGCTAGAGTCAATTTCAACTTCATATCAAAGGATATTGAACTTAAAGTGATCAATTTACAAGATGGAATTTCAACTTCACAACGAAGGATATCCAATTCAAAGAGCGACTTCACAACGAATGAGCCATCCACGATTTCAACTTCACGAAGAAGGATATCGTGCCCAATGGATTGACTTAATTTCACAGCAAATGAGTCATCTGTAACAATAGGGGTTTATTTCCCAAACAAGTACAGCATAACTCAAAACGAGAAAAGTTATATGTCAACAATAACTTTCGAGATCGATTCCGTTCAGCTCAAGAGCATATTTATCGCAAGGTAGCAGCAAGGAACTACTTTCCAGTCAAATCTTCACACCAAGGTCTTTAAATCAATAAGAAAACCAAGGTTGACCCAGATTGGCAACGAAGAGCCACTTTTCTTCACAATGAAGGATATCATACCCAAAAGATTGACCCAACTTCACGACGAATGAGTCATCTGTAATACCACAATGAAAAACCAGTGTCATACCAAGGTCTTCAGGTCAAATTTTAGCTTCACGACGAAGTATATTGGGCTAGAAGACGATCTATGAGCTACTTTCCAACGCTTTGAGCTCGGTTTTCAACTTCACAACGAAGGATATCGTGCTCAAGATTCTACAGCTCAACTCTACCTCACGATGAGGGAATCATCCGTAATTTAGTCCAAATTAACTACAACAAATAAATCATGCCATCAGATTTCAACTCTATGACAGAGGATATTCGATAAGATAGGAATCAATTCTCATAACAGGGGACGATGATGGATGAAATTGGTGTCTTTTAGTCTTTGCCCTATTTTCATTACACGATAATGGGAAAAAATGGGTAGCTGCAGCCACACATTTTCGTCTGATGTTTTATTTATTATGTGACATATTTAGAGTATATGGTATACGTATATTATATGGTGTATACGCATTGCATATGTATGATGTTATATAGTATGCATACATTATATACATTGTATTTATATTAATATACGTATATTATATAGTATTATATATACACATTACATATTTATCATTTTATTTTATTTTTCAGGTCCAAACATAATCCCATCACCCATTACAAATGGCTACAAACCCAGAAGCCCAACATCAATGACCCAATAGTAGTAGACCCGAGTCCACTAAAGCCTGACCCGAACCGACCCGGTCTGAAACCCAAAGACAGATTACCGTTTTTCAACATATAAGCCGCCAGGCGCCCTTTGTTCTCCACCGTTAGATCTGGACCCATCTAATGGTCCAGATCGCGCCATAGATTAGGGTTCCCCAAAACCCTAAGGCCTACACTCCAGCACCGCTCCAGCCGTATCCGAGCCTCCTCGAAGTTCTCGGCACCAACATCAATAAGTAAAAAAAACGACAAGTCGGTTCCATAGGACTCTCAACGAACCAAGAATAAACAATCAATTTTAGTCTGATTAGGAGTCTAAAACCAAACTAAATATAAGTTTTTAGGGCTATAAATTGATGTAAAATCACAAGGCAGAAACAAACAAGAAATCATAAAGAAATACGAGGAAATCAAGAGCAAAAAGTTGTAAAATTGCCAAAGCAAATTCAAAATAAAGGTATCGTTTTTACCTTTCATGGTTGCCTAGATCACTTGCATGTGGTTCTCTTGCTTTATTCTTTGTTGTTTTTTACTCGGAAAAAAAAAAAAGATTGACCGATGATCGAGGGAGGACATTCAAGATCTTTTTTTCTCAGATCTAGCACTCCCTGAGGCTACTTTGAAAAAAATGATTTGGATTTTTGAAAAGGGGAAGGTTTGGGCTTTCGAATGGTGTAAAAAAGGTCGAGTTTTGCTGCCGATGAACGGCGGCCGGCGAGGCGACGATCGATCTGAAATTAGGTTTAAGGGCTCTTGTTCTACGTGCATGAAGAACACGAAGAAAAAGTTGAGAGGATTTTTTTTTTCGTTTTTGATCGGTTTGGGAGAGGGCTGAAAATCTGAAATGTGTTTGTGATTTTTGGTATTTATAGCAGCACGTCAACCCACTAGTTGACCCGATGACCAGATCCAAACCCCTAGGATCCGCGTGTTTTGGTATGAAAAGGGGTTATTCACCATTTCAGCCATTCGTTTATCTTCAATGTCTATTTTGCACCATATATTCAATTTTACCCCGATTTCCTCTTTTAATTTTACCATTTATTTTAGTTTTCTTTTAATTTGGTCCTTTATTATTTTTTTCTTCCTCACGTTTTAATTATTATTATTTTTTTCTTTTTCTTTTATTTATTTAATATAACATGTTTTATTATGTATATATATATATATATATATATATATATATATATATATATATATATATATATATATATATATATATATTTCATTCTTTTTCATTTTATTTTTATCTTTTTGTTTTATTTCGGTTTTTCTTTTGTTTTTTATTATGTTTTTTTATTTTTTTATTTAGTTTTATTTATTTGATCTAACATGTTTTATTATATATATATATATATTTTATTCTCCTTTGCATTTTTATTTTTTCCTTTTGTTTTTGTTTTTCATTTCTTTTATTTTCTATTTCTCTATTTAATTTGTATGCCCTTTTTATCATTCATTATTATTTTTCCTCTCTTTTAGGGTTTTATATTTTATTTTATTTCATTTTCATATTAATTTTGTTTTTTTTATTTTTTCCCTCTTAGCTACATTTTTTTGTATGAATTTTTTTATTATTTTTGTTAGCTTCATTTTTTTTGTTTGTTCTTTTTTCTTTTGATTCAGTATTTTACTTCATCAATCTAACATTTTTTTTATTTTTTAAGGGTATGCCTTTAAATCGATCCGAGGTAAGTAATTTGGATCAAATTTTACTTGCAATTTTCTCAATTAAGACAACTGGAAATTAGACTAGTACCGAAAGGGCAGTTCAAGGGTGCTAATCATTCTTTGACTGTAACTGACTCCCGAATCCGACATATTTTTTGTAAGATGCAGATCAGGTAAGAAATCGAGGTATCCGATCAACCCCTTTTTTCTTAAAATAAATTATACGTGGCGGCTCTAACCTATTTATTTAAGTCGAAGCTCAATTTCGGGCCCACTCGAAAGATGGCTGCAATATGTTCAAATATAATTCTCAACGATTTGACATTGAATGTTCATATCTCTGGTATTCATGGTGCTTAATAACAACAATTCATTTATCACTGAGATAATTTGGTTCTTACATATATGTTAGTAAAATAAAATGGCTTGACAATACACATTAATCATGGACTGTCTCCCTAATTGCGAGAAAATTCGTTTTTATCGAAATTTCCTAATTAATTTTCTCAATTAATTACTTTATATTATACGAATGTCAATTACTTAACACGGTGAACCTTTTTTTAGTCAAATAATTTCCGCATATGCCAAATGTTACGTAGCAAAAACGTGGGAAGTTGACGAAATATTACACCTATTTGTAATTTACAATTTAATTCTTTTTCAAAGTATTTAATTTAAGGGTAAACTACAAATTTAATGCCTAAAACATTATGTTTGCTTCATTTTGGTACTTAAACTATAATTTTTTTTAAATTATACGTAATTTTTAGTTTAGATTCCAAATTGGTACTCTGGCGTTAAAAAATTAAAAGAATTACTGATGTGATATTTTTTATTTTTTAATGATGAGGTGACATTACCTTATGGTGACATGTTAACACAACCATTAAGTTTTTAACGATGAAATATCAAAATGAAACTTAAACTATCAAAAAAATGAGTCATGGGATTTCTAAAATACATTGGAATTTGCTCGGTAATAGAACGGAGTTATGGGGGGACACATTGGGATGTTGTGTGCATGAGTTCTAGGAATTACTCAACTCGTGGTAGAAATGGACAGTCTTGAAGCCGTCCGATTCCTGCAAAGAAAATCAACTTATCAAGGCACATTTTCCATCCTCGTACACATTCAAGAAATGAGCAGAAGACGTTGGACTGTTCGGTTCCAATATGTATCTCGAAAGAGAAACCGCGTCGCAGATTTTCTAGCTATCGAAGGGACACCAAGGGACCTTGAAGTTCAACTTCTCCCCGAACCTACATCAGCAGTGAAAAGACTGCTGCATAAAGATGGAACCTGTGTTAGTTAAATTCTAAGAAGAAAAAAAACTAAAAGTTATATATGATTTTGAAAAACAGTAATGTTTAGATATCAAAACGGAATAAAAGTACTAGTTTATGTGTTAAATGTATAATTTACCCTTAATTTAATTACACCTTTGCCGTGTCTTTTTAGGTATTTATACCGTCTCTTTTATGACAGTAATAAGTTTATCGTCTTCCTCTCAAAATTTTAACTGTTTATCTCTTAATTTGTTTGATTTCAATGGGGTATAGTACAAGGCTTAGCGCCGTGTTCGGAATCTTGAAAGACAAGGGTTCATTGATCAAAACAACATTGTCAACAAAGCGCCACAAAGCTTCTGTTCGTCGCGTCATTCTACGCGCCACCACTCACGGCTCTTCCGTTCCACCTGCAGATCACCGAATTGCGCCGTTATCGCCCTGGGACACAGTTCAGACGCCACAGCATGCACTTGTATCCTAGCCCTCATGGACCGACTACACTGCACCAAGAATTCAACGGTTGCTCTGAAATGCCTCTACACAATCCATAACATTACAGGCAAAGGGTTCTTCATCTTAAAAGATCAGCTCGTGATGTACCCTTCGTTTGGTGAATTTTCTCAATCTGTCAACGTTCCGATACGATTCCGATCCGAAAGCAATCGAAATGTCGGCGTCGGTCCGGTGGTACGCCGGGATGTTGGAACAAAATATGATGGTTTCGAGGATGTTAGGCTATCACCTTCATTCTCCTCCACGTTCCAACAATCGAAATAAGGTATCGGACTCGGATTTGTTCAAGGAAATGGACGATCTTGTTAATTTTGCCGATCATTTAAGCACTGTGCCGGCGTCGCTTTATCTACAACATGAGAGTTTGGTGTACGAGGCTGTAAGATTGGTTTCCGAAGATTATAGATTAGTCCAACGTGAAATCTTTGTCCGAGTTGCGGAACTCGGAGCGAGGACAACGGTTTTGAGTTTGAGTGAGTGCACTCACTTTCTGAATTCCATAAACAGGCTGGATGGTTGCAAGGAGAGGGTATCTTTGTTGTTGGTGAACAGAAACAGGAACGATGATCTGTGGGATTTGATTAAGGAAACGAAGGAGAATCTAGTGGCGACGATGGAGAAGGAGAAAGAAGGGAAAATGGTGGTGATTGCGGCGGTGGGTAATGAGTCGAGAAAGTTGACTGGGTTTAGCGAGTTGTATCGGTTGGCGTCACGGGGGAGGTGAGTTGAGTTTTGACCGAGTCATTTCCCGGTCCCAAATGTTTCAAGCGGTTGTGAGTACTTTTGCTTTTTTTTTTTCTTGAATGGTGTACAGAATCATTTGAGTTGTCCTATAATTGATTTGACTAACGCAAAATATTAAAATGTTTTAGGTAAACTACATATTTAGTATCTAAACTCTCACTTTTATTCCGTTTTAATGTCTAAACTTTCAAATATTTTTTTAAAATCATACTTAATGTTTACTTTTTGTTTCATCATAGTACTTGTAATTTTTTGTTTCATTTTAGTACCTAAAATTTTAATGGAGGGTACTAAAATGAAACAAAAAATAAATATTAGATATGATTTTGAAAAAATAAAAATTTAGATATTAAAATGAAACAAAAGTGATAATTAATTACTATATATGTACTTTACCCAAACGTTTATTGATTTTTTAGTAGGATGGCTGTCTTTCCATTCATGAGTAGCACTGTTATTCTTTGCAGGCCTAATGTTTATTATATATAGAAAAAGTATATTACTTATTAATTTTTTATTTTAATCGTTTAAATTTTTTAATAAAATTATTATTAATGGAATTACTTTTTTATTTTGGTAACTGACATACAAAAAATTAAGGACGATATTAATATGACACCTTATTAACGAAAAAAATTAAAATTTAAGAAAGTGAGGAAATCCATAACCGTTTACAAGGAATTCTAGAATTTAACCATTAAATTACGCCGAAAATTTATTAATATTTCATTAAAATTCAAATTAAACACATGAAAACGAGAAATTATTTCATTAAACTCTTTCCACCACGTCCTTTTAATTAAAAAAACATCCACATCATCTATTTTTTTTTCATATCATTTATAAATTAATATTTATTTTCCAAACCATCTTCTCTTTAATATCAAAATTAAGAATAATTGGGGTTTTTTTATTCACATTCGTAATTCCCCTTTACCCAAAACCCAAAGAATTATAGTAGCTATTTGCTTCATCCGAGTGTTGCGATTGCTTTATCCAAACAATTTCTTGTGTTCATTCACTGAAGAGAGATAGAATATTGTTGCGGTAGTTATTTGCCATGCTTCCAAACTCGTTCATGTCTCAAGAATTACAAGAATCGATCTTCATCCTCCAATTTCGGACATAATTTAAGTCCATTGGTATGCTACAATTTCGCTCTCTATAAGGGCTTATTGAAAGAATAAAAGAGGTTTAAAAGAGATGGGATGGTCTTATCTCTTTTGGGTGTGCAATATGTCAAATGGTAATGGTCGTAGAAGGATTCACTAGGTGTTGTAGGATCGTTTGTTTGTTTTGAAGTGTAAAGGTAAGATGGGGTTTCATAATCTCCACTGTCTCAATTTGGCTTATTGACTGGCCAATTTGTGAGATTTATCAAAAATTCGGATACTCTTGTTTCAAGGTACTTCAAAACTAAATACTTTTCCTCCCGTGGTAAAGCACGAAAAGTATGGCAATCGAATAGCTTGGTCCTTCACATTCAAATGCTGGGGATCATTTGTCTACTGTGTTGAGACAATAGGAATGTTTGTTTTTTTCTTTGAGTTATTTGGTTCCATGGGACCTTATACTGTTTGTAACAAAAAGATACGACGATAACACCGTATATTATTCATACTGTAATTCCATTTTTGTTTGTCTAACAGACAGCGTTCAATGGATGGTGGTGCCCTGGATCGTATATTCCGAGCAGTGTAGGGGCCTGAGAAGGTTGATGATATAGCGGAACTTCGAGAACCTTTCTTCAAGGTGAAGTTTAGCTCTGCAGAGATGTTGGAGATTGTCCTTAAGCAAAGTCCTTGGACTTTTGAGGGTGACATATTCTCATTACTGCCCTACAATGCAGAGAAGGGCATTGATGACTATTCTTTTGATCTCATGGCTATTTGGGTGCGTATCTACAATCTCCTGCTGGGATTGACGACCAAATCAATGGGTTTGGCTCTGTGAGGTTGTATTGGTACTGTATTGCCGTAGACATACGATTGGTTGGAGGTAACCTTGGTGAATTCCTTAGCGTCCGGGTGGAGGTTGATGTAACCAAATCTTTGCGGAGATGTATTCTTCTTGGTTCCGGGTGTAAGGTTGCCCAATTTTTGCTACAAATGCTGTGTTAGGTCACAATACTTTGCTTTGTCCTGTGAAAGTGGATGACATGACCTCCAAATTACCCTATGAGGACTGGTTGAAAGTGTCTGGTCAGCAGCCGAGGGCCAAACCTAGACTTTGGTGATCCATCGAATATGTAGCATCTTCTTGTTTTTCATGCGGCGGATCCCCTAGGGGAACGAGTTGTTCCAAACACTAAAACAATCTCGAATGAGCAAGACACGTTGGTAGACGCTGGAAGCCACACGTTTAATGTTCCTAAGGATACTGTTGCTATTGAATAAACAGATATTGGCGTTGCTGGTAGTCCTTCTCCTGATGGTGGTACGACTGTGAACCTGTCTGCCAATGTGAATCAGGTGAATGTTAATTATGTGGTGATAGATGGCGCTAATGGGCGTAAAGATGAACCGGTACCCAAAGCTTCAAAGAGAATTTTGCAAGGGAAATTTGAAGTTATTAATTCTGTTACTTCAAAAGGATCCAGATTATCCTCTAAACCAGATGGTGGGTTGGTATTTTGTCTTACTCTCGTATTCACATAGACGTTATTGTTTAATATGGAACAAATAAATTTCATTTTACTGGAATTCATGGGTCATATTCTGATCAACATAAGCAATTCACGTGGGATACATTGTCTACAATTGGTAGGGTTTCGTCTCTCCCTTAGATTCTAGGGGAAACTTTAATGGGATATTTTATGATTCTAAAAAGCATGGTGGATGTAGGAAGGTGAGATGTCTTGATGAGTTTCTCACTTCGTTAACTAACAATGGATTATTTGATTGCAAACCTTCTCGTGGATGGTTTACTTGGCATTGTGGTTCTGCTGATAATCCCGCAGTTCGAGATCGTTTGGATCGTTTTGTGGCCACTAAGGATTGGTTTACTTGGCAATCGACTGACTTGGTCGTTCCCATTCAAGTGTTGGGGATCTTTTGTCTTATGTTTTGAGCTCCTCAAATATTGAGGACATTAGGAAAGTTCGTGTTTTTCTTTGGGTTATTTGGTTCCATAGGGACATTATATTGTTTGTAACACAAAGATACGATGATAACACAATATATTATTCATATTGTAGCGGCATACTGCAGTTCCGATTAAGCACTTAGCATATTGCTGCGTCGACTAAGCACTTAGTATAATGCTTTGTCACTAAGAGTTTCGGTAGAAAATTAAAACATAAAATTTTAATTACAGTGTTTTGTGAGAAGATATAAGTTATTGATGTTGTCAATATACGTCCATGTTTGCTATCATTTTTCATCTTTCATTGTGTTTCTTTATCTTTCAATAAAATTATAAGTGGTAATTTTTGTGCAGATTTTTTAGCCAGTTAAGACTTATGATGATAGTTTTGAGTTCATGAATTGCATAATCCTTTTTATGTTGTATATAATCTTATACAAGACAATAAAACATGCACCCTTATAATGTTCATATATTTTATATATATATTTGTTATAAGTAGTTAGTATTCTTTATATGTATAGTATTGTCAGTCTATACCTATAAACATTGACTTGAGTTTCTTGGATTAGTATTGACAATATTTTTTTTTCTCGGAAAATATCAAAATAAATTATTTCGTTAAAATTCTCCCTAAACCTAAACGAAGAAAAAAAAATATATTCTACTTGACTTTATAGGTACAACCTGACACGAAATAACCCCTAACCAATTCGACAAATTCTTGCCAACCACCCACCTAGCAAACGAAAATCACCAGGATTACAAAGCAATAAACCTGCTTAAGTACTCTCCTGTCTACTGAATTGAGAACCAAACAATATAATCAACAAGGATATATAACACCTAGTAAAATGGACCACTCCCCTGTAAACTTTACTCCTGAAAAAATGAAAATCTCCAGGATGCATTATCAATGGAAAAGAGCAGGAAAACGACAAAGCAGTGGACAAATGAAGATTATCAAAACCATAAAAAATACCACCCATCTTTGAAGAAGATTGATCTACGCATTCATCAATTGCGAAACATCTAGCCTCATACATGAAATCACAACCCATCACTCCCATTACAGCTGCACAGAACTTTCTACAAATCTCACTCCTCCAAAAGCAACAGCACATTCAACTACCCTTTCTGCTGGATTTTAATAAATTCTACAGCTCAAATACTCGATCAATTGTAATGCCTACAACCAAGGTTTGAGGAGGATTCCCACCAAGGAGTGATATAACATTACCAACAGTAGCGTGTTTTTGGGTTTAGGATGGGAATTCTATTCCCTTTTTCTTAGGTATTATGTTATTCCCGTCGTTTTGGACATTAATGCCCTTGAAGAGAAAATATGGATTTTCTTTGGTTCTACTCCAACCTACTATTAGGTAATGAATTAATAGTTTTTTGTGTTTTTGCTTGGGATTTTGATTTCTAAATGAAGTTTTTCTATTGAAATTTCGTAGGTTTCATTACCCAATAATTAGCGCATGAACTGTAAGAAGGAAATTTATGATCGACTCTTTTGGTTGAATGCTTTTATTTCTTTTGGGTTATGAAGAGAATTTTGTTAATTATGTGCGATGTGACATCTCAATTGTAGAGGTGGGAACTTGCTGGGTGTATGATGCGATTGATTTATGGATTTTGCTACAAGTTTGACTAATGAACTACATTTGTGGAGTTACTTGCATAGTTCGCGATTTGGTGACCAGGTGGTGCCTTCATTTTAGGTGAAGTTTGAGTCGTTTAGAATGGTTTGGAGCTTTGTAGGGGAGATGAATAAGGGAAAGTTAGTCACATATGCTGAATCAGGTTAAAAATCAGAGGCAATTTCCAATGTTGAGCACGAAAACAATGATTAATCTTTTGGTGGTGTGATAATGTATGTCGCTGGTATTATGGAGGGGGCATTACTTGAATGAAATTTGTTTTCATGCTAGCTAATGCTACTTTCTAAAGGAGGTGATGTTGAAGGAGGCTAGGAAAGCCCTAGAAATTGGTAAGTGAGTAGGTTAAGGGTTATTGGAAATGAAGAGAATGTCATTGAAGATATAGTATAAATGAACTTGGATAAATTGAAAGGTATTTGGATTATTTTAGTTTTGTATTTTGTAATTCTATGAAAACATGAGGCATTTTACCTAACTATAGCTTTTCTGATTTACTTTATGATTTTATTACAAGTCTATGGTTTATATAGTTATTATGCTTGATATAGAATGTGTTCTTTTATGGATTTAGGTGATCTTGTTTTTGGATTCTATAGAGTATGATAGATGATTATTTAGTAAGTGTCACTGAAGGGTGTGTGTTAGAATCAATTTGCAAGCACATGATATAAGGTTTGTCTAACGATGATGGATATTTTGGTGATTGTTATTATCTTAGTTTTGCTTAGCGTGAGTGGAATTAATTCAAAGCATTCTTAAGCTTTAGGTATTGGAATGTGTGTAAGGGAGTGTCTGAATTCTCTCTAATGTTGATGGTATCTATTTTGGGTGGAGGGTTTTTTAAGGGATATCTATCGCGTGAGGAGGCTCACAAAGCTACGACAGTTTCATAAGTTTTTCTGTTGGACATTGGGGTGGGACTTGGACCAATTTGAAGTAAGGAATTAAACCTTTTGAATCAAATTTTTTGTTTCTGTCGTAGCTTTTTGTTAGGTGAATTCTTAAAGTGTGGATATTTTGGTTCCTTGTGATGTTGCTTTTTAAACCGTGAGTTGTCTCAGTCTGGGGATGCTGTGGGTTTTTTTTTTTTTTTTGATAACGTAGGACCTCTCAAGACCAGGTTGAAGAATCCGACCCTACAAGACAACCTCCGGAAGGACTCAAAGAACCCCCACTCTATCCCCTCGCTTTTTTCCAAGATTCCCAACTAACGCGATTCGAACCTAGGACATGAGACCAACTCATAATCCCAAGAGTCCTTGCTTTACCAATTGGGCCACGCCTGCGTTGGTGATGTTGTGGGTTGTTTTCTTCCTTACTGATATAAAAATATGTGACCTGTCGACACAACGATCTCTGGTGCTTTAGAGATCAAAATGATTTGGCTACAAGCAGTAGCTGCAATGTTTCAATTACGTTATTTTTGGGGCCATGTTGGCGATTATTGACAATGTCTCCGTTTAAAGTTAGGCATCAGTTTTTCACAATGTTATTTAATTTTCTTCTTGTGTTTCTGTAATTATTGTTCTTCTAAGCATAATGTGTTGTCAATGAGGAGTTTGATCGAGTCGGGTCTTGTTTCAGGCTTAATTCTTGTTCTTTTATTATTAATAATAAAATATCTTATAACTGATAAAAAAAATGCTACTTAAGGGTGGTTGATGTCTCTTTCAGCGAGGACATTGGTGCTAGCAGATTGGCATTGTGACTCAATTGAATTTTACTACAGATTGAATCGGACTCTAGGTTTCTGTTTGGTTTCTCTTTGAGCAAGGACAATAGTGCTAGCAAATTTCTGTTTTACTGTGTGATTGCATAGTTTATAATAGAAAAATCTCTAAACCTTATTATTATAATTAATTTTCTCATGTTATGTATTTTACTTTTATCATTTTCATAAATTAATTTAATTATGTTTAACTCACAAAAGCTTCAATTGCAAAATTTATCATAAACAAATATAATTTTTCATAAATAGTTTAGTTTTTTTATAAAAAAAAAATTCGGTTTCGGGTTGGGCCGGGTCGGTTTTTTTAAATGTGTTGTTCGGGTCGGGTTTAGAGTGAAAAATACCCGGCCCGACTCGAAAAAAATATAATTTTACCTTATATATTTAAGAATAATTACAATAATATCTCTATATATATAATTTTTTTCAATTTACTGTTTTTATAGAATAAAAATAGTACTTTTTATTATTTCGGGTCGGGTCGGGTTTCTAAGTTATATATCAGGTCGGGTGGAATCTTGTTTTGGTTGAGTCGGGTCTCGGGTGGAGGATCGTTTGTTCTCGGGTCGGGTCAGATGGACCAAAAACCCGATTCAACCCGACTCATGCCCATCCCTAATTCTAACCCTTATAAAACTATGGTTTTATAATGCACTTTAAATTGTCTTTTGAAGGTTAGAATTTGAATATCTTTGAATGTTTGCAAGTAGTTCCTATAATCAATTGATGAAAAGAATTAAATTAATAAAATATAAAAGATTCGTTCTAATAAAAAAATAATTTAATTCACATGTTAATTATATGTGTTAAAATAACAAACCAATAATCAATAATAAAATTTGTTTAAAAATTAATACCTGACAAAAATTTGGATGTTGCATCAATCTTTTGTTGCATATTATAAGGTAAATTCGAACCATTTGAACACCCATTGTTATTTAGAGTCTAAAATAAATAAGTAAAATATATTATTTAATTCACATGGTATTTAATAACATAAAAATAAAAAAAATTCTAATGGTTACCATATTATAAAATTGCATTGCATTGGGATAAAGAGATGCATAGGTATTGTTTGGAGGCAACATCATTGAAAGAATGACCTACAATGCAAAAATTATAATAACAATGTATAACAAAATTTCTTATATATAATATGTAAATAAGTCTTATACTTACAAAATTTTCATGACCTTAAGCACACTAACATGTACAATTGAGTGTTCTTCAATTGTTGATTGTTTTCTTTTTCTATAAAATATAATATTTATAAAAAAATATATATTTTTAAAAAATTAATTGAACTAAACATGTAACTTTACAATAAAATCACTTACTAAGCTTTGGTAACTTGGATGTTGTTGATTTTCTTTTCTCAAGATGTCCTTTAAGTCTAAAATTAGAGATCCCTTTTGGCCTAACACACGGGGGACTTAAGATCGAAGAACTTTTATTTTCACAATGTTTTACAATAACGCCATCATCAGTGGAAAGATCATCAATTATCGACTTCTTCACATTTTCTACATTACAACTTATGTAAAAAGGCATAAAACGTTACAAAATTTTTTATTGTATGGGTAATTTACTAGATCAAATTAATCTTGAATTTGTCTCATTCTCTTTGAGCTCGTGATTCTTAGAGACACGTAATTTTATCAGTTCTTTCTCAATTTCCATATTTCCTTCATACAAAATCTTTTGGCAAAGTTGTCTCGTTTCTTTATTTGTTGACTCTTTGTAATCAATTCATAAGCAAAGTGAATCATTCGATTACGAAATACAATTTCAGCCTCTGTATCATTTTGTTGTGAGAGATCAACAACATTACCACCATGCATGTTTTTCTTAGCATCTTTAGTCCATCTCCTTGAGATATATTGTTAAGAAATTTCCTTAATATTTTTAACACTAAGAATCAGTAAGGCATGAGAGCAAAGATACCCACAAAAATCAAACTTCTTGCAAGTACAATGAATCTCCATGGAAGCTGTGTTAAATTTGATCGTTCATACTCTTAAACTATTTTCATCCGTTATCACTTCAAAAGTGTAATTTTTATCAGATTGTGCAACTTCTCTCCAAATCAATGGAATACCGTCAAAATCTAATTTCGATTCACAATCTTACATACACTTATAGAATAAGGCATGGAAGTCAACATTTGCATTGAGACTACGGAGATGTGAAGGGGCCTTTTTAGAAATATGCCATAAAGATGATCTGTGGCATGAATTAGGAAAGACTTCTTCTATAGCTTTGCTAATTGCATGATCCTAATCTGTCATGATAATCTTTGGTGCTTGATTTCTCATAGATTGTAAGAAAGACTTTAACAACAATACAAAAGAAGCACTAGTCTAATCTAATAAAAATGCACACCCAAACATTATAGTTTTTCGATGATGATTAATCCCTACAAATGGGGCACGTGTCAAATTATATATATTAGTGCTATAAGTAGTATACAAAAATCACAACATCTCCAAAACAATTATAATCAATTCTTGATATACCATCTCTCCAAAAGAAGTTTGTCAATTTTTTTTGATCCACTTGAACTATGTAAAAAAAAATTTGGATCTCTACTTGGTTTGACCTTCAAATGATGGAGTCAACTTTGACCATCTCCAACTTCAATTATAATCATCCTATGTTTATTCATATAATTATAATAATCTTGTCTTGTGAACCCAACAATTTCAATACCCCTCACTTCATTCAACATGTAAGAGTAAACATTTGTGGGACGTATACCAACACTAACCATTGAATTAATAACATTAGCTTTGGTCACTGGAATTGATTGAGTTGATATGAGTAAATGTCTTTTTGAAGGGGTTTCCAATTCATGATTATGCTCAGAGATATGAGTGACTATCCATTGGTTATTTTGCACTGTAAAATGAATCATTGTTGAACACCCTGTTATAGTTTTCAATTTGTTATGCCTTTTTGTGTCATCGTCGCCTTCAAGTTCTTTGAAACCTTGTTTAGAGAAATAAAAGTCTTTACTGCAGATAATTTTAGTGCCAGAAAGATATCTATTTTTTTACTTTTCGAACACTGAAACCCATGCCATTACCATAATCGTTATACAAATTATAAGTTGCATCTTCACCATCTACCACAAGTCCTTTCATATCAACCTTATTTGTGTTTGTCTTTTTTATGAAAGTCAAACTTTGAGATAAAGATATCTATTTTTTTTCCTTTTCGAACACTGAAACCATGCCATTACCACAATCATTATACAAATTATAAGCTGCATCTTCACCATCTACCACAGGTCCTTTCATATCAATCTTATTTGTGTTTTCTTTTTTATGAAAGTCAAACTTTAAGAATTTTTCTCGTCACTGTTATGGGACATATCTGCATAAAACTAAATAATTGATATACATAAATATAATTTTTACAAGAAAAGAGTCGAGCCTAAGTGATTCAAGCCTATGCCAATGCTAGCATAACTCTTTTCAACTCTACCTATTTCTATTGAAAAAATAAATACAATTTATTCATGAAACTAGCCATTATTCTTAGAGAAAATAACCTCAGTGACCGAAAATCCCTTATAATATACGATTTTAACCAACTTTTTTTGGATTTGCCAAAATGACCAACAAAATCGCAATGCGATCTCTAAATCGCAACGCGATCTCCAGTATCGCAAATAAATTTTCAGATTCGCAACGCGAATTTGGAAAATCACAATGCGATTCTGATAGTCCAAATTCGCGTTGCGATAGTCCGAATTCGCGTTGCGATAGCACTGTTTACCGTTGCAATAGTACTGTTTACCGTTGCGATAGCACTGTTCACCGTTGCGATAACACTGTTCACATTGCGAATTTGCGATAGTATTGTTGTTTCTTGTCCAGAAGGATGCAAAAAAGGTTTAAACTTGGGATTTTTTTGTTTGAATTCTCTTTATAAGGTTTTATGATAGAATATAATTTTTTAAAAAATAAAAATAAATTTTATAATGTTTATTTATGATAAACTATAAATTTTGAATAATATAAAATTAAATAAATAGAAATTCTAAATTATTTATGATAGAATAGAATAGAATTATTTATTTATATTTAATCTCTTAATTTTCTTTCTTTTAATTCCCAGATTCTTCAGCTGCATCTAAAGGTACTAATTGCACCTTTTATTTCTTCCCTCAAATGCCAAGTTTTTCTACTCCTGTTAATGGCATTTTCTTAAACTCTGTCTTAATGGTTTCCATCAACTAGCAGTGCTATCGCAAAAAAAATCATTGTTGTTTCCTGTCCAGAAGGATGCAAAAAAGCTTCAAACTTGAGATTTTTTTTGTTTGAATTCTCTTTATAAGGTTTTATGATAGAATATAATTTTTTTAAAAATAAAAATAAATTTTATAATGTTTATTTATGATAAATTATAAATTTTAAATAATATAAAATTCAATAAATATAAATTCTAAATTATTTATGATAGAATAAAATAAAATAAAATAAAATCCCAAGTTTGAAGCTTTTTTGCATCCTTCTGGACAGGAAACAACAAAAAAATTATAAAATGTGAACAATGCTATCGCAACGGTGAACAGTATTATCGCAATGGTGAACAGTGCTATCACAACGGTGAACAGTGCTATCGCAACGGTGAACAGTGCTATCGCAACGGTGAACAGTGCTATCGCAACGGTGAACAGTGCTATCGCAATGATTTTGGACTATCGCAACGCGAATTTGGACTATCGCATTCAGAATCGCATTGCGATTTTCCAAATTCGCGTTGCGTATCTGAAAACTTATTTGCGATACTGGAGATCACGTTGCGATTTAGAGATCGCATTGCGATTTTGTTGGTCATTTTGACAAATCCAAAAAATATTGGTTAAAATCGTATATTATAAAAGAGTTTCGGTCACTGAGGTTATTTTCTCTTATTCTTATCTCATAATACTGATTTTTAGGCATTTCGACTGTTGAATCCTAAAGATAAAGTAAATTCATTAAACCAGGTAAATAAAATAATCCTAAACAGTAAAATATAAACTACATCGTTTTAAGATCCAATGAGCAGTAGTTTAATGGACTACCCGATATTAGATTCTTCCAAGCAAATCATTAGTGAAGAAGCAACTGTATTAGAGATACAAATCTTCTAAATTCTGCAATAATAAAAACCATTGGTAAGAGAAAACAAAGAAAAATTAATATTTTATAGAATAGATTGTATTTTTTTCAATCGAATAGATAAAATTGAATCCTCTAAAATAAAATAAAATAAAAATTAAATTCATCAAATCAATTTAATAAAAAAAAGACCATAAACGATATAGTAGCCAAGGACGGGTGTAGGCCTGGGCCTACCTAGGCCATGCCCCCTATGAAAAAAATAATCATAATTTTATTGAATTCAAAATTTAATTATCCTATTTAAGTTAGAATCAAATTATCAATGGTCCTAGCTCTAATTTAATTTTACTTCACCATAGCAGCTGCCTATAAACTAGAGAGCATGAGGCCCAGGCGATCTAAAAACCCTCCCTCCCTACACGACTCTTTTAAAGCAAGAGGTGGAATTTGGAAGGCATTAAGGCAATCAACTATTTCGATTGAACAGGCTATCTCTCTGCAACAATTTCTTTTATCGCAAGAGGTGAAATTTAAAAGGTAATCAACTATTTTGATTGAGGTTTTAGCTTATTTTTTTTATGTTTTATCTATTATAATTGATAAATTTAGGGTAATGGAAAACACTGATTATCTTATTTATTTTTCTAAGTTAAAATATGAAGAGAAAAACAATATATTCTTACTTTTCAAAATTGAAACCCACACTCGAATTAGACGTTGAGAATACACATCATAATGCTCTCATTGAAATAATTGTTGATACAAGTTAAGGGATATCTACTCAAGTTTCAAATGAGGAACCTTCGGATCCATATAGAGATAAGCCTACAGTTAATATTGATAACATTCTTTTTGTGCATGATCCAGCTGTGCATAAGTCAATTAGTAATTGCTCATCAGAAAAACGAGAAGAAGTTATACATAAATTCATAAATTATGGAAGTTATCAAATTCTTATGTCCGAGTATCCTCAATCCGGTCCAAATGGCCATCCACGACAATTTCATGCTAAATAGTTTAAGACAAATAATTGATTTGAGTATTTACTGAGTACTACTGATGATGCTTATTGTTTCAAGTACTTTCTTTTTGGAAAAAAACCATTAGGAAAATATGATTCGTATACTTTTACAGTACAATGATTTAAAAATTGAAAGAGGATTGGAGGGAACGAATATGTATTTGAAATACAAGTCATGGATATTATGTTCATTGTTGGGAAGATTTTAAGAATCACAAATGTCATATTGATACTGTATTTGAAAATCTAACTCTAAAACAAAAATGCCAATAATCATTTTATGATTAGGTGTTTTAGTAGAAGATCTATGATGGCTCACATTTTAAAATTGTGCATTCAGGGGCATGATGAGAGTACAACGGCAAAAAATCAGGGGAATTTTCTAGAGATGTTGAAACTCCTTTCTTTTCACAATAAAGATAAACGAGACGTTGTGCTAGAAAATGCTCCACAAATGCAAAATATATAGTTTCTTCCATTCAATAAGAAATTTTGTACATCTTTGGTCAAAAAGCACAAAAGAAATTTGTGAGGAGATTGGAGATTCAAAATTTTACATAATTATTGATGAATCTTCTAACATGTCAAAAAAAAAAAAAAAGAACAAATGGATATAGTCATAAGATTTGTTGATGGAGATAGAATTGTACGATAACGGTTTTTACAGTTCGTACATATCAAAGATACAACGTCAAAAACTCTCAAAGAAGATATTTCTATAGTTTTATGTAACCATGAACCTAGTATTTCAAATCTTAGATGCCAAGGATATGATGGAGGCAGAAATATACGAGGTGAATGTAATGATTTACAAGCTCTACTCAAGAAAGATTGTCCCTATACCTATTATGTGCATTGTCAAGCACATCAATTACAGTTGTCTCTCATTGCTGCTGTAAGAGAATTATCTGAAGTTCATGATTTTTTTAAAGAATTGATTTTCCTTGTGAATGTTGTTAGTTCTTCTAAGAGTCATGATGAACTACAAGATACTTAAATTAATGAATTGGAACATTTAATTGAAAAAGAGATCGAGACTAGAATAGGGTCAAACCAAATTGGTACTTCGTAACATCCTGAAGACACTAGATGTAGTTCTCATTACAAGTCAATTTGTAGTGTCTTAAGGATGTACAATGCAACTCGTTTTGTTCTTGGGAAAATAGCTATCGATCGTCAAGTCCCATATTCTCAATGTGGGGATGCTAATTTTGCTCTTAAAAATTTGTTGGCTTTTGATTTTGTATTCGTTTTACATATGATGCGAGAACTTATGAGATACACAGATGCATTTTTTTCAAGCTTTTCCATATAAGTCGCAAGATATTTTAAATGAATGAATTTAGTTACTGCCATGAAGTCTTTAATTCAGAAATTTAGAGATGACGGTTGAGAAGGTCATTTACATAAAGTACTTTATTTTGCAATAAACATGATACTCCCGTCTCTAATATGAATGAAACTTATCCTAATATAATTCAATCTCGACGCAAAAAGATATCGTTAAGTGGAGTATCATCATAGACTGGATGTGTTTACAGCTACTATGGATCAGAAATTGCATGAACTAAACACCTGTTTTAGTGAGCAAACAACAAGTTACTTATTTTAAATGCGGCTTTGAATCCTACAAATGGATATAAGAACTTTAATGTGGAAAACATTTTCATCTTGTAGAGAAGAACTATCTCGAAGACTTTTCTGAACATGATAAAAAATCATTTGGACTATGAACTTGAGTTATTTTTTCATGATGTTTCTATCATTTAGAGATGGAGAATTTGAGCACCATAACTCAATTATGTCAAAGTTTATGAGAAATCAGGAAATCCTTTTCTTATCTCTTAGTTAATAGATTGATTGGACTTATTTTGACTCTTCCTATTAGTATAACAACTATTGAAAGAGTCTTTTCAGCAATGAAATTGTTAAGACTAGTCTACGAAATAAGATGAAAATGACCTTCTTTTAGATTACGTAATTGTATACATTGAAAAAGAAATTGCTGAAAATTTTACTATTGCCTCAATCATATATTTAGTTCTATGAAAAGAATAAGAGTTATCTTAATTGATGAAGATATTATGTTTTGGATGATGTGCTTTATACATAAATTTAAAGTTTTTCGGAACATAATTATATTAATTTGATCTATTATTCCAGTCAATAATATTTTTCTAGATTCGCTATTGAAGTAGCAACTAGAACAAAAATTTAATATTTTAAACTCCAGCAGCAGTTTATATAACTCACTGTGAATTATTTGAAGCATTTAAATGGATGAAACTATCACAACACTAATGAATGAAGAAAAAGGTTACTGCAATTCTTTGGATTTTGGGTAAAGGGAAATTAGCAATGAAAAAAAATTATTATTAAGAAATGGATGAAGTAACCGCAAGACTTGTGGTTGTAGCAAATAACTACATCAATTATAGGAAATTGCATTTTTGTTAAACCTCTCAAAGCATACCAGTGGAAGAAAGTTCGGCCCGAAATTGGAGGATGGAGGTTAACTTTTGCAGTTCTTGAGATAAGAATGAGTCTGAAAGCAAGGAAAATAGTTACTGCAACAATATTTTATCTCTCTTCAGTGAATGAACACAAGAAATCCTTTGGATGAAACAATCGTAGCACTCTCGGATGAAGCAAATAGATGCTGCAATTCTTTGGGTTTTGGGTAAAGGGGAATTATGAATGCGAATAAAAAAAAAATCTAATTATTCTTAATTTTGATGTTAAAAAGAAGATGATTTGGAAAATAAATATTGTGTTGATCTAGAAAATAATTATTAATTTATAAACGATATGGAAATAGATGACGCAAAAGATTTTTAATTAAAAGAGACTATGAATGATGTGATAGGAAGGGTTCGTGAAATAATTTCTTGAGAAGTAGACTTAAAATCACATCAAATACAAGAAAAGTGTTGAGTCTATGATTTTAAGCACACTCTAGTCTTATTTTTGGATTGAAGGGGAGCGTGTGTGATGGGAGTGGGGCGAGAAGGAAACAGTCACCCCTTTCCTTATTTGAATTGATATTTTCATTTAAAGAAAAGAAAAGGAAATTAAATTAATAATTGTGATGATGGATTTCATAACGAGATTTCGTTATCTCCAAGTAAAAAGGATTATGTGTGGGTCGTAGTGGACCAACTAACTATGATAACATATTTTATTTTGGTTATGATGGATCACTCTATAAAATAAATATGTAGAGTTGTATATCCGAAAAATTGTAACAGTTAATGACATGCCAATTTCTACCATTTTGGATCGTGATATGAGGTTTACCTCAAGATTATGTATTCTTTGCATAATGTCTTAGGGATGCAATTAAAATTTCGCACTGTGTTTTATCCTTAAACAGATGACAATCTGATAAATTATCCAGATCTTAAAAGACATGCTTCATGTTTGTGTGAGTGGATTCGAGGGTTTATAAGAGAAGTAATTGTCATTAGCTGAGTTGGCACACAATAATGAACAATTTAATACGTTATTTATTATTCGGTATAAGTGCATAATTTAGAGTTATTATCAAATTAAATTTTAATTTGCATTTCTAATCATATATTAATTTTTTATTTAAATGTATTGATTTATTTCCATTTTAAATAAATCATTGTTAAATTACATGTTTGTTAATAATAATTGATTTTTATTAATAAAAAATGTCTTTGAAAATTAAATTAAATTTTATTGTATTTGACCAAAATAATCTTAAAAAGTAGAGTTAATTGCATCGTATATCTTCAAAGTCTGACCCTCATTTTAAATTGATTCCTAAACTTTAAATGTTCCAATTTCATCCCTAAACTATAATTATCATTCTAAATTAGTCCTCAAACACATGAACATTTTAATTTCATACCCAAACTATGACCTTCATTCTAAATTGGCCCTTAAACTTTTTGAACATTCCAATTTCATCTCAAACTATACATTTATACTAATCACATCACTTGTTAATAAAAATCGTTAAGCCAAGTTGTATTATTGTATGTTTGAAAAAAATAAAATTTAAATTAAATTATGATTGAAACTAATTACATATTTGGATGGATTTGGGGATGAAATTGAAACACTCAAAAGTTTGGGGACTAATTTAGAATAAGAGTCATAGTTTAGGGATGAATTTAGAATGTTAAAAAAATTAAGGACTAATTTAGAATGAGATTCATAGTTTGGGGATGAAATTGAAATATTCAAAAGTTTAAGGACCAATGTAAAATGAGGATTATAATTTGGGGATATATGATGCAATTAACTCTAAAAATTATCACATTCGCAATTAAATGTTTTTTCTTTTTTCTTTTTGAAAAGCATTCCCAAATAAATGTTTAATGAACTAAACATACTGCATATGAATTTCTTAATATTTTAATAAATATTTTCTCATTTATAGTAAACATTATAATATTACTGTTATAACCATTACATTTTTTTACTTATCATATCACCAAGAATTACATTATATTTAAAATCCTAATACGAGAAAGGAAAGGCTAAATGTATAAAGTATAGAATCCATCAAGTGATCTCAGTAGTTAAGGAGAATGTTATTTTCTTTAAAAGTTTTGAATTCAAATAGTTGTGTTTACAAGATTTATGTACATTCTCAATAATTAAAAGGATTATAAAAATATTATATTATAATTATCTCGTTGTAATCATCAATTTTCACCTAATAAAATTAAAAGTCAAAGAAACCTTACCCTGCTCCTACCCAAGCCATGTTGCTGCCACCACCAACCGAATAGGCCATGCCCTATGCTCTCCATTCTCCTGCCATACTCCATGATGCATCAACCAACACCAATATATTTATTTTGGTTATTTCACATGTAAGAGGGATATAAAAAAACCAAGTGAAACAACTGTGGTTTTTTTTTTTTGTTTTCTAGATTAGAGAAAATATCAATACAAGAAAAAAAAAAGGTTATCTTTTCCTCATCTTTGTCTCATTTTACAGTACTTTACTTGTTTTTTACTACTTTCAAACATAAAATAAAGGAAGAAGATAACTTACCTTTGGGTTGAGGGAAGTCTCGATCAAGATATGAGAGGAGGAGGAGAGGTGTATTAGGGCTGAGGTCTCAGTTTAGGTGAGGTTTCGGTCTCGTCTGGTGTCCTTGGTGGCTACCGAGGGGAGGTTGCACCGAGTGTCGTGGGTGGAACGATGGCGTCGGGTTCAGGTTGTTATTGGTCGAAAAGAAATGGAAAAAGTTTTACGAGGAGTTGGAATGGCCACCAAATCTGTGGCCAGAGCGTCATCGGCCTAAGGCCCCACGGTGGGCGCCGTCGTTATTGTTGAAGAGGGGGAAAGAGGAGTTGAAATTTTTTTAGGTTTGGTTTTAGTTTTCTCGGGCAAAAAACGAAACAGGGGGAAGAGTATTAAATTTTATAATTTTTGGGCTAATCATGCTAATGTCCCTAAACCTTTAACATGATTTCGCGTTTGGTCACTAGGTCGTGGGTTAATTGCCTACAGGTCCCTGTACTTTAGGTATTTTGTGTAATGGTCAATAAGGTATGGTCTAATTGGATTTTTGGTCCTCTTTTTTTAGCTTGTTATGCGTTTTAGCCATTTGTCTAAGGAAAAATCATATGTAGGTTCCCCTAAGTTTAGTTTTTCGCATTTTGGTCGCCTACAATGGTTATTTTGTTTTATTTTAATTTGATTGGGTTGATTCTATAATTTTTCCGTTTTTTTATTTAATTTAGACTTGAAAATGGATGATTGCTATTTAGCCCTATACTTCTAGCGTGCTTTTATATTTTAGTCACTAACATATTTTTTATTTTGTTTCATTTTAGTTGTTTAATTTAAAATTTATTTTAATCTCGTCCTTATATTTATGTTATTTTATTTATTTTTTACTATTTTTTATTATTTGTTGTTTTATTATTTTAATTAAGTTTATTAATTGTTTTGATTATTTCATAGTTTAAATTCTTAAATTTAGTTTTAAATTAGATTAACACTCCAATCGAATTTAGAAGTTAGGATGACACTCTAATTTAATTAGGGAGCAATTCGAGTCGAGTTTTCGCATAAGATGCCCGATTACTCGAGTCGATTGCTAGATTCTAAAATTAATTAATAATTAATATTTTCTAAAAATAAACTTTAAGTTTAATAATTTAGATAATAATTAGGTTTTAAATTAGCCCCCTAATTTTAGAAATTATCAATTTAGGTCCTAAGCTTTTAGAACTTTTAGAAATTAGTATTTTAGATCTTGACCTTTTTAGTCCCCGAACTTCAATTAATGTTTTAATTTTGACATAATTAAATAGGTTAAATAGAGCCTCCACTTTTAGATAGATTTTAATATAGTCCCCCTAATTTAGGGATTAATCTAAGTCGACCCTCGCGTAAATGCTTAAGGGACCACCTCAGTTATTCGATTAAATAATCGGTTTAAAAGTCAAATAGGATTAATATTAGAACATATACTTATAGTTTTGAGCCTTTAGGTCCTTTAACCATCATAATTTGACACTTTAAGCTCGAAATAACCTTAATTTACTTTTAGTTTAATTAAGATAAATAAAATTTTGTTTGATCGCATTTTTTAACTCTAAGGCACTGTTCACTTATTAAGGAATTAACAGTATATCCCCCGCAATTATGCTCCAGGGGTGACTATTGGTAATTCTCGAAATAAGTTGACATCCTTTTCAAGGCCGCATCATGATTTTTAAAATTAAGGCAATGTCCGGTTATTAGGCACAATAGCTTATCTTCCGCGTTTATGCTAGGGGCGAATGCTATCAGCCTTAATAAACGAATACCCTTTTTAACCTTTTTCATCCATAATGATTTTTTAAATTAAATAAAGATTGAACTCAAAATTTCCAATTTTAAATATAGGGTAATCAACTAGGTATCAATTTTTGGGTGTTTGCGAGGGTGCTAATCCTTTCCCACACGTAACTGACTCTCAAACCCAATTTCTGGATTTTCCTAGACCTTAAAACTTGGTATTTTGATAAATATAAATTGTTTTATTAACATCACCTGGTTTTTACGGTCTCCCAATCACACCTTAAATGATTGGTGGCGACTCCTCACCTTTTGAAACACTTTTCAAAAGAGAAAACCCCCCGAGTCGGTATTGGTCTTTTCCCCACTCGGGCAAAAAGCGACGTCGACAGCTTGGCGACTCCGCTGGGGACTTTTTTTTAACAAATTGAGAGTCAGGCCACGAGTTACGTACCCTATATTTAATATTCTAGAAATTACGAGTTCGATCTTATTTAATTTACTGTTCATTATGTTATTTCAAAAGAAAAAGAAAAACATATTTTCTCTCTGGTTAATGCTTACACTTTTGTGGATTTATTTAAGATTGTTTCATATCATAACTCTAAACCCGAGCTCTAACCCAATTTACCTAAGTAGAGAGAAACATCACACCTCACGAGGAGCATTGGGCTTCCTTGTGTGGGTCTGATAAAGTACCTTTGGAAAGCATCCTAATTTGCCTATCTGGATATCAGATCCGAGGTACAATTTTAGTGGTGTGATCCTCTGAGCTGAACCCGATTCGCAAGTCTGTAATGGGCCAGAATCGTGGTCAACCTTAACAGGTTGTAAAAATTGCTCAGGAACCCTTGCTGAACCCCGTCACATGTAGAGAATTTTGTAAACCTACCCCTCTAGAGCCATGTTGATAACCTAGAGGAACTAGAGTGCATGTGGTTAGGATTTTAATCGATCGATGAATCGGCCAAGAGAGGGTGAATTGGCAATAAAACTTTCGGTGGAAGCTTTTGCAGAAAATTGAAAATATTTGCACAGTGATTTAAAGTGGTTCGACTTTCTCAACCAAAGTCTACGTCCACTACCTTAGCTATCCACACTAACGATTTTCCACAAATTCATTAATTTGTCTTTCTTTTGAGGACAAAGAGTAACCTTACAACTCCCTCAATAATTATACCCCAAATTCTTGAGAAAACTCTCTCCCTAAGAGAAAATTACAAATTTCGCAAACTTACAGAAAAACCTCTCAAGGCAAGATGTTTGTACAATTCTAGAACAAAGAAAGAACACTCAAGAATAAATACAATTGAGTAAAAATGGTGTTCTTGAAAGCAAAATGAATATTGAATGAAAATAAGCTTGAAATGCTCAAACTTGAGGTTTGATATTTTCTCTTTGATTCTCTCTCAATTCTTGTTTCTTGTTATTGATCAATGGCTTCACAACTTGTTTAAATACACCTTGGATCACTTCTGAACGTTGGGGATCATTGGTGAAGTCAATAGAGCCGTTATGGTGTGAATACCATTTAAAAAATCTATTGGGAGCGTAGGCGTATCGATACACTCAGTGTAAAATTCAAATATTTCGACCGTTATTTGACCAAATGTACCGGTGCACTAATTGCATTCGATGTTTCTCGGAGCCAAAAATAACATGAGTGTATCGGTATATTCGGCTATGTATCGGTACACTAATTACATTTGAAATATGAGTGTATCGATACATCAGAGGAGTGTATTGGTATACCCTTTATAAAACTTATTTTTGGCTCGATTAAGGTTCAAAATACTTTGTAAAAATTGTTTCAAAAATATTTTAAGATTAAAACACAATTTTACACTTAAGTAAGGTTTAAAATTGATATTTGAAAACTTGTAGTAATATTTTGATATTCGAATAATTTACTAGAATATTAATTTTGAAATCGAATATAAAATCTTAAAATTCATTTACACTTTATATTTTATATTGAAACATCAAAATGTTTTCAACAATCTCCATCTTTTTGATGTAACAAAACATTTTAGTAATTTTAAGATTTTGTTTTTAAAAAATCATTTTTGAAATCAATTTTGAAAAATTACTCCCTCCCCCTTACTTTATTCTCCCCCTTTTTGTTAAATAAAAAAGACTCTAAAAATTTAAACAAGGTTTTAAATAAATTAGCCATTTAATTTATATAGATATAGCTTAAGCTGCTAAGATCACAATCAAGAGAATTGTTAGCCATTAGTCCATAAACAATATTCATAAATGTGTAATGGTAATTGGTTATATTTTTACTAAGATGTAAATGATGCAAAAACTAATGCAATCATAATAAACATGAAGTTCAAATTAACCAGTCAAACCATTCAAATATATCTAAACATCCAAAACACATAAATCCAAAACATATCAAAATGTTTTAACAATAAGTTCAAATTCAACCTATGAAAACTAAGCAAGAAACGGTTTAGTCATCCATTGATGGGTCGGGAGGAGGAAAATGTACTCGCATAGCATCCATTTCTTGTGTGAGCGCATTTAGTATTTCATTCATTGTTTCATGGTTAGCTCGCATCTCCTGTTGGTTCTCTAATTGTTGAGCCCCCATAGCAGTTAAGAGGGACTCTATGGATGCAAACTTCATGTCAAATGTCTCCATGAACGATCGAAAGTATGGAGGCATTTGACTCTCTTGCTGGACCGAATCGTCCTCGCTAGATTAACGGGAACGTCGACATCTCGAAAAAGATCTTCAAGTTTTGGATCGTCATCAGCCGGTGTCGATGCTGCTCGTGAAGAACTAGCACCCCGGTGTTTTATGGGTTGATCGAACCGATTGATCTTTATCCCGGACCATCCTGATTTACGCAAGGTTTTGAAATTTATTTGTCTCTTAAGAGGGATGATTACATCAAGATGGACCACGAAGATTGGATTTGATAAAGAAATTACTAAGAAGACAACCGTAAACTAAGGTTTCTATATATTTTGACGGGACGTTGTTTACGGTTTCTACTAACTCAGCAAAAATGATTTGTGGGTAATTTATTTTATTATTATTTTGGATACAACGTATCCACCATAAATCTAAAGCTTTAAGGGTGGAGTATCTACCTCCGGATGGTCTAAACCACCAAGAGATAATCAAATGAAGAAAACGCTCATGATGAGTTAACAAGGTACTCACACTAGCCTTAGCTCTAAAACTGGTAGCCATAATTTCTTTTTCGTTATCTAAACCATCGTTATCTAAACCAAATGTCCTAGCGATTGACTCGGAGTCAATATGAATGTATTGGCCTAAAAGATAAGATTGAATACTGACAGTGGCAGTTTGAGACTCGTTTTGGACACAAACAACATTGGAATAGAAAATGTGGACGAGTTGGTGATAAACGACATGTTTAAATTGAAAAAGTTTATCAAATTTCTAAGATCGGAGGGTAGGAAGATATTCAAAATTCATATCGATCATTGCTTGGATAGAGGGTATACGCTCTTCCCAAATATTATATGACTCGAATAGATTAGCAAACCTATGGTATAGATTTTCTCGACGGCCAGGTTCGATAAACAAGAATTTAGGATAATCATTTCCGGTTCGTTTGGGTTTAGATTTGGAGGTGGAATAGGAGGTCAGTTTGGTGGTTGGTTTGACCAACTAGACGAAGACCTAGGGCGTTTACACATGATATTAAATCAGAATGGGATTAAGGAATACCTTGAAAATTCAGATTTGAGTGAGAATAGATGTTGTTTACACTGATTTGATGAATGTAGCAGGATTAGGAGTTGAAAATCAGTTGAATTCCGACTAGATTTTGAAGGTTTTGAGGAATTTGGAGATTGGGTATGAAGAGTGGAGAGAACTGGCAGATGAGTGTTTAGTTTAGGTTTTGAGAGAATAAGGAAATTTTAGGGATTTTAAGCCTACACCCGATGGGTGTATCGGTACACATAGGAGTGTATCGATACACATTCAATGACTGTATCAGTATACATTCATAGTGTATCAATACATAGCAAGGGGGTATCGATACCTAGTTATCAATACACTTTTCACAAAAAATGTCAAAATATGTTTTTAAACACTTGGAATGCTAAATTAATCAGCTCTAGTGGCACTGACAACTCATATTTCTAAAATTAACCATGTTCAATCAATAAAATCGATCTTAAAATTTTATTTGAACATTTTATTAATTTTCATAAAAAATCATAAACTCCCCCTAACTATTAGCATAGAATGCAATAAAAGATGTCAATTTTATAAGCATTTTTCACTTTCTAATTAAAAGTTCTAAAATGATTTTAAACACTAAGTCAAGATAGGTCAGTTAAACCTAATTCTTTCCTAAGTGTCTAGAGTGTTGGATGGGATTTTTAGTGAGACAAATAGCACTAGTATTGTCACACTTGATAGGTATGATACCAACTTCAATTCCATAATCTAAAAGTTGTTGTTTCATCCATAAAACCTGTGCGCAACAGCTACCCGCTGAAATGTATTCCACTTCAGTGGTAGATAATGCAATACTATTTTGTTTCTTTGAAAACCATGAAATCAACATATTTCCTAGGAATTGACAAGTACCGGAGGTACTTTTCCTATCTATTTTGCATCCTCCATAATTCGCATCTGAGAAGGAATGCAAGCTAAAACTAGAGTCTCTAGGATACCAAAGTCCTAAACTAAGAGTGTCCTTAAGGTATCTAAATATTCTCTTAATGGCCTTTAGATGTGATTCCTTAGGGCATGATTGAAATCTAGAACATAAGCAAACACTAAACATAATGTCCGATCTACTTGCGGTTAGATAAAGCAAAGAGCCAATCATAAACCTATAAAGTGTAAGATCTACACATTTACCTCCTTCATCTTTGTCAAGATTTGTAGATGAGCTCATTGGAATAGCTAGGGGTTTGAGATTTTTCAAGCTGAACTACTGGAGCATATCCTTGACGTATTTTGCTTGATTGATAAAGATGCCATATTTTCTTCGCTTGATTTGGAGCCCCAGGAAAAGTGAAAGCTCCCCCATCATGCTCATCTCAAATTCACTCTGCATTAGCTTAGAAAATTCTTGGCAAAGAACATCATTAGTAGAACCAAATATTATATCAACATAAATTTGAACTACTAATAAATCTTTACCTTTTCGCTTTAAAAACAATGTAGTGTCAACCTTCCCTTTAGAAAAACCTTTTTCTATTAAAAAGTTTGGCAATCTTTCATACCAAGCTCTAGGAGCTTGTTTTAAACCATATAAAGCTTTTGTCAATTTAAAAACATGATCTTAAAATTTTGAATCTTCAAAACCAGGAAGTTGTTCCACATACACTTCTTCTTTTATAAAACCATTTAAAAATACACTTTTAACATCCATTTGATATAATTTAAATTCATTGAAACATGCAAATGCTAATAACATTCTTATTGCTTCTATCCTAGCTACAGGAGCATATGTTTCATCATAGTCTATGCCTTCTTCTTGAGTATAGCCTTGAGCAACAAGTCCAGCCTTGTTCCTCACTATATTACCACTTTCATCAAGCTTATTCCTAAATACCCATTTAGTACCTACAATAGATTTATCACTAGGCCTTTCAACTAATGTCCATACTTTACTTCTCTCAAATTGATTTAGCTCTTCTTGCATAGCCATAATCCAATTTTCATCATCTAATGCTTCTTGGATATTTTTAGGCTCTATGCATGAGATAAATGCAACATAATTACATACGTTCCTAAGAGAAGATCGAGTAGTTACCTCTTTGGATGGATTACCTATAATTTCACCATCCTTGACATAGTTGTATTTTCTTGGGTAAGAGACTTCCCTTTCTTCAATGGTTGGATTCTCGAGAACATCTTGAGTTTCCTCATCTTTCACTTCTTCCTTTGATGATGGTTCTCCAACGTTATGTCCAACGTCATGTGCATTTACAATACCTACGTCATCATCAACACCAGAATCCTTCCTCGGAAGGGGATTGTCATCGAAAACAACATGAATAGACTCTTCTACAACTAAAGTTCTTTTATTAAATACCCAATAAGCTTTAGAATTTAAGGAATAACCCAGAAAAATTCCTTCATCACTTTTAGCATCAAATTTGCCAAGATTGTCTTTATCGTTGTTTAAAACAAAACATTTACATCCAAAATGATGAAAATAACTAATGTTAGGCTTTTTATTTTTGAAAAGTTCATATGGAGTTTTCTTTAAAATAGGCCTAATCATTACTCAATTAATAACATAACAAGCGGTATTTGTAGCTTCCACCCAAAAATATTTTGGCAAATTGTTTTCACAATGCATGTCTCTAGCCATTTCTTCTAAAGTTCGATTTTTCCTCTCAACAACTCCATTTTGTTGAAGGGTTCTAGGTGATGAAAAATTATGGCTAATTCCATTTGAATTACAAAATTCAGTAAATCCAAGATTTTCAAGTTCAATACCATGATCACTCCTAACACTAGAAATAGAGTAACATCTTTCATTTTGGATTACTTTTGCAAACGTGATGAAATTTTCTAATGCTTCATCTTTAGTACTTAAGAATAAAACCCAAGTATATCTACAATAGTCATCTACCAAGACAAATGCATATTGTTTTCCACCCAAGCTAGTAGTCCTAATCGGCCCAAAAAGATCTATATGGATCAATTGTAATACTCTACTAGTTGATACATCATTAATGGATTTAAAGAAAGCTCTTTTATGTTTTCCTTTAGCACATGCATCACAGATTTTATCTTTATCAAATTTTATATTTGACAATCCTCTTACTAAGTCTCCTTGAATTAGTCTTTGCAAAACACTCATGCTTATATGTCCTAGTCTCCTATGCCATAACCAACTATCATGTTCATTCTTAGCAACCAGGCAAAAGTTAGTCATATTTATTGAATCTAGATGCACCATGTAAATGTTTCCTATTCTATGACCAATAAGCATAATCTGATTAGATGCAATGTCAATAATTTTACAACCATTTGTTTCAAATAAAACATTGTATCCTTTATCGCATAATTGACTATTACTCAATAGATTATACTTCAACCCATTCACATATAATACTTTTTTTATTTGTATGGAAGAGGTATTACCTATAGTACCTATACATTCAATGTAACATTTTGAGTTGTCACCAAAGGTTACCACTCCTCTATTTTTGCCGTTAAGCTCTATAAACCGGCTCTTGTCTCCGATCATGTGTCTTGAGCATCCACTATCAAGGAACCATGAATTTAAACTTGTATTTTGTATCTTGTAGCAATGCTCATTTTCCTACAAACATAGATTAACTTTTTATTTTTGGTACCCAAATTCTTTTGGGTCCATATTCATCAGTCCCTAAAATTCTAATCCCCTTGAGTATCCATTTGTGTAGGATATCCTTATCTTTAGTAGTAATGAGTTCTTTAGGAACCCATATACTTCTAATGATTTTACCATTAGAGGTTCTTTGGGGACCTCTATGATTGTAGTTTTTAAAACTCTTTCTAATATAGTTGGATTTTGATCCTTCTCCTTTTTCAAAACGTTTTGGTCCAACTTTATTGAAAGAAGTTTTAAGATCATCAATTTCTTTTTAATGATCATCGTTGACTCTTGAAAGTAAATTATGCAAATCAAAATTTTTCTTTTCAAAATCTTTGATTTTGATTTGCAATTCATTAATTTTACTTTCAAGATCATTGTTGGTCTTGGATATGAGATTATTTTCGTTTTTCAATTTTGAAATATCTTTCTTATGTTTCAAAAATAACTTCTCATAATCCAAAGCCAACTAGTATATTCCTCTAATAACTCATCAAAAGAATAATCTTCTAAATCAAATGAGTTAGAGGTTACCTGAGAGTCTTCCCCGGTGGTCATCAAGCACAGGTTCACTACTTGTTCCCCTCTTCATTTGATAATTCATCATTATCACTCCAAGTAGCCACGTGTGCCTGGTGCTTTTTCTTTGATTAACCTTTCTTCTTTAATTGCGGGCAATCATATTTGACATGCCCGAGCTTTTTGCATTCATAGCAAATGATTGGGTCATTCTCCTTTTGGTTCATTTTTGAAGCCTTCATTTCTTTTGAATTTTCTTCCTCTGTTGGGCTTCATTAATTTTCTGAACCGTTTGGCAAATAATGCCATTTCTTCATCATCGTCATCATTATCAGAATCACTCTCATCTTTTATGGATTTGAGGGCAACTCTAACTTTCTTCTTTTTCTCTATCTCCTTCTTTGTCTCATCCTTCTTCTGGAGGTCTACCTCATCTTGAATCATCATTTCATGCGTGAGGAGAGAACTAATAAGCTCATCGAGAGTTAAATATTTTAGGTTTTTAGCTTCGATAATCGTTGTCTTCTTTGATTGCCAAGCTTTTTGAAGAGAATAAATTATCTTCCTCACAAGCTTCTCATTTGGAATGATTTCTCCATATGCTTTGAGACCATTGACAATAACGGAAAATCTATCCGTCATAGCTTTAATATCTTCTCCTGGATTCATCCTGAAATTTTCATAGCTATGAGTTAGAAGACTAATTTTGGATTCTTTTACCTCGTTGGTGCATTCATGAGTGACTTGTAGTTTATCCCATATCTCCTTGGCGGTTGTATAGGATGAAACTGTCCCATATTCATCTGGTCCAAAGGCACAAAATAGAATATGGATAGCTTTTGAGTTGAGCTGGAACATTCTCGTCTCTTCTTCACTCCACAAATTTTGATGTGTGGTTGATTCGATGTATCCGTTCACCACGATTTTCCAATCTCCCATGTTACTAGTTTGAATGAAGTACCTCGTCCTATTCTTCCAATAAGAATAATTAGTTCCATTGAAGAAATGAGGCTTGTTGACAGGCTGAGAATTAAGAACGAAGTCGAAGTTTGAAGTAGAAGCCATTGATGACTTGAATATCGATATAACTCTTCCCAAATTGACTCAAGAGGTGGTAAAACCTTCAAATGAGTGTAGCTCTAATACTAATGGTTGATTTAATCGATCGATGAATCAACCAAGAGGGGGTGAATTGGTAATAAAAATTTCGGTGGAAGCTTTTGCAGAAAATTGAAAATATTTGCACAGTGATTTAGAGTGGTTCGACTTTCTCAACCAAAGTCTACATCCACTACCTTAACTATCCACACTAAGGATTTTCCACAAATTCACTAATTTGTCTTTCTTTTGAGGACAAAGAGTAACCTTACAACTCCCTCAAGAATTATACCCCAAATTCTTGAGAACACTCTCTTCCAAAGAGAAAATTACAAATTTCGCAAACTTACAGAAAAACCTCTCAAGGAAAAATGTTTGCACAATTCCAGAAAAAAAAGAACACTCAAGAATAAATACAATTGAGTATAAATGGTTTTCTTGAAAGCAAAATGAATATTGAATGAAAATAGGCTTGAAATGCTCAAACTTGAGGTTTGATGCTTTCTCTTTGATTTTCTCTCAATTCTTGTTTCATGTTATTGATCAATTGCTTCAGAGCTTGTTTAAATATACATTGGATCACTTCTGAATGATGGGGATCATTGGTGAATTCATTAGAGCAGTTATGGCAACAATGTTTAAATACCTTCTATGCAATTTTAAGATTTTATATTCGATTTCAAAATTAATATTCGAGTAAATCATTCGAATATCAAAATATTACTCCAAGTTTTCAAATGTCAATTTTAAACCTTACTTAAGTGTAAAATTGTGCTTTAATCTTAAAATATTTTTGAAACAATTTTTACAAAGTATTTCAAACCTTAATCGAGCAAAAAATAAGTTTTATAAAGGGATGTACCAATACACTCCTCTGATGTACCGATACACCCATATTTTGAATGTAATTAGTGTACCGATACATAGTCGAATGTACCGATACACTCATGTTAATTTTGGCTCCGAGAAACATCGAATGTAATTAGTGTACCGATACACCTGGGGTGTACCGATACACTTGGTCAAATAACGGTCGAAATATTTGAATTTTACACTAAGTGTACCGAAACAATTTGATAGTGTACCGATACACCTACGCTCCCAACAAATTTGTTAAATGGTATTCACACCATAACGGCTCTATTGAATTCACCAATGATCCCCATCATTCAGAAGTGATCCAATGTATATTTAAACAAGCTCTGAAGCAATTGATCAATAACATGAAACAAGAATTGAGAGAAAATCAAAGAGAAAGCATCAAACCTCAAGTTTGAGCATTTCAAGCCTATTTTCATTCAATATTGAGCTCATCTACAAATCTTGAAACATAATTGCATAGATTATTTTCATTGTTTCCTGATTGCATGTATTATTTTCATTTTCATGTCACATAATTGCATAGAAGGTATTGATTCCTAGATTATCTAGTTTCTGTAAAAAGATTTTAAGGAAACAATGTCTTTCGATGAGACTGAGAACGCGATAAATGTTCAGACCTAGTCTGAGTATGGGTAGACACGGTTTGGGGATAATATTTTCACTACCGAAAAGTTAGTTTTGCCAGAGAAAGTGATTGTTAGTGTCAAACAGGCACATTGGTGTGAGTTATCGAGAATTTGGGCCAGTTGGGATGATAATGAAAAGATACTGTTCAGAGAGGTATACAGTGACATCGTCGAGTTGTTGAGGGTATCGATAGATGTAGTGGTGGTTCGAGCCTTGGCCGAGGGTTAGAATCCGACTTACCGTTGCTTCACTTTCAGTAAAGTGGACATGACTCCTACCTTGTAAGAATATACGACTCTACTGAGCATCCCAAATGTTAGAAGGCATTCCCTTTACACCAAGGTGATCTGACTTAAGGGGTTCATAACTAAGATGATCATGCTGACAGGAAAGACCAAGGAATGGGTCGAGGAGTACATTCATGATGAGGGGATCTCTTGGGCTCAACTGAAGAGTTTGATTTACGAGCAGTCTCCATCCAAGAGGAGGAGAGATCACTTCGCGCTTGCAGTATATGGCTTGGTAGTTTTCCTAAGGAAGGAGGATCATTTCGACATAGCCTAATTAACGTTGTCAAAGTCATTTCTAGAAAGAGTAATCCCGCACCAGCCATCCTAGCAGAAACGTTCTTGTCACTAAACCAGTATAGACGGTCAGGGGAGGTCAGTTCACTGGTTGCTCCTCGCTGTTACTAGTTTGGTGGTGGAGTCACTCCTACATAGTCGAGAAAGGTTGGGATCGAAGACATCAGCCATATTTTTCTCCTCTAGTGGACTTCCTCGACAAGTGCCAAATCCTGGAGCATCGCAAGAGAAAGGATTGGGTTGAAGATCTCCAGAACATAAAAGATACCGAGATAATATGGAAAGATTACTGGTTACCTAAGGAGGACATGCCATACAGGTGTGGTAACGATAGCTTTGTGATGTTGCACAGACTTTGGGGAGCAGTCGAGTATACCCCACTGATAGCACTCCAACAATTCAGTAGCCGGCAATTCATACCAGCTACCCACGGTCTAAAGGAGGCAGATTTTTCTTTCTCTACCCCGGGTTACCGAGAGTGGATCTTAAAGATCTACACGACATGACAAAAATCCTACCTTATGATTTTCAAGATGATAAAGCCTGCATTTACGCCAGCATACAAGGTTTGGAGGTCGGGGAGGATTAATGACAACACCCTAATATTGAATTTAGAGGATGGGCTGACCATAGAAGAGAGATTGATGAGGTTCTCGACTGAGACTGAGTTGTTGAGAGAGGAAATTCGGTTAATGAGCCTAGAGAGAGAAAGAACAAATAAGTTTCTCCGATGAAAAGACAATGTGAGAGCTCGAGTTGATTAAGAAGGATAAGGTAATAAAGTAATTTGCCAAAGAAAAAGAGAAAGTCCATAGAGTTTTGATGCTCTAGAAAGGGATTTCAGGGACCTAAAAAAGAATATGTGAGCATACTGCTAAGGTCCTAAAAAAAAAGCTCGACGGGGTAGAGAGAAGTGCAAGAAAGAGCCAAGAGGAAAAAAAATGAGCTATACAACACGCTCAGAGACTGAGAAAACAAAGGGATGAGGCTAATCAAGAATTGGCACAGAGGTGAGCACAAATTGAGCAGCTCGAGTAGCTCGAGTCACAACTAGTTAGCTTAGAGAAGACTTTTCAGAACCTTTATAACAACAACGAGTTCATTATTTAAAGAGAGAATGAGGCCTTAAAGAAAAGAATAACAGAGTTGGAGGGAGGATAGTTGATCCACTAATCCACACGAAAATGGCCAGATAGGAAAATAAAGCCTTAAAAGCCAAGATTGTTGAGTTAGAAGTCACAGTAGAAAGATGTCATAAGTAAATCCAGCAGCTAGAAGAGAGTCGACGATTGACTAGTCCAGAACTGGGAGTCACGCTGAGGCAGGCTAGGGAAACCATTCAGAAGCAGCATGAAGCAATGGAGAAAGCAATGGATCAGGCCAGCGGTGTTGCTCACCAAGTCTACAAATTGTCTGAAGAAGTGGCAGCCTTGAGAGTTTTCGTGATCCCGAAATCAGAGGAAGAGCGGCACATCATAGAATTGATGATAGAGCTCGAGAGATTAGGGGTTTGGGCTAGATTCTATATTTAGTTCCCTGTTGATGTATTCTATTTGACTAAGTGCTTAGGCATTGTGTGTTGTCGAGAACTTTTTGTATGAACTAAGTTATTTTGGAATCAATATCGGTTTGCATTTGCATTTACATTTTCATGTTTTTTCTCTAAATGTTTAAATCTTAATGATTGTGTTAAAACAATTCATTCATTCATTCAAAAAATTCACCAAATGATAAAATACAATTTTCGATCATTTGTAGTGATCCTGGCATACACCTCACACCCATACGGTACTTGTAAGTCAACCAAGAAAATGGAGGCAAGACTAGCCAAAATTGAACAAGAACAAAGAGAAGCACAAGAGAAAATGAGGGAAAGACTAGGTAAGATGGAAGCGAAAATGGCAAACTCGCAACTTGGTCTTCTAAAAAAGATAGACAAGATATTCAAGAAGCATTCTACGGGTGGAAAGGCCACAATCGACCAGTTAGCGTCATCCGAGCAAGAGCCCTCGCATCCCCCAGGTTTTGGACTAGGATCGTCACATCTTGCTGGGTTTACATCTGACCCCCAACACTCACTAGGATTTACACCAGACCTCCCGCATCCTCCCGGTTTCACCCTGGTGCACATTTCTGTTAGATTGCTAGCTTTACAAGAAACTCGCCCTGGAATTTACGTGGCTAATCAAAAAATCACACCGAGCCCGTATTCCAAACGAATTACCTACCTGCTGCTAGGGTAAGACCTGTCGAATCAGGGGTGGAGGAGCTGCCACCCGACTTGCATGAAATAGAAGAAAAGGAAAAGGCTAATAGAGAGATAACTAAGTAGTTGAAAAGTCTAAAAGAAAGATGAGGTCAGTAGAAGTGGAGCCTTTCTACGGAATGGACGCAAGGGAGCTAAGTTTGGTTCCTGATCTCATACTCCCCCTAAATTTCAAAGCACCAGACTTCAAAAATTACGACGGGACCACTTGCCATCGGCCCACCTCTCCATATTATGCAGGAGAATGGCGGGATATACTAAAAATAAGAAGCTTATGATACATTGCTTCCAGGACAGTCTGACTGGATCGGCGGTCAAATAGTACAATCAGTTAACCAAATCCCACATCAAATCGTAGAGCAATTTGGCTCGAGCATTTTTTGAACAATATCGTCATGTCAGTGACCTAGTACCTGACAGATGGACGCTGCAAAAATATGGAGAAATGACACAACGAAACCTTTAGTCAATACGCCCAATGGTGGCGTGATATGGCATCACAAGTGTAACCTCTATTGTTGGAAAAAGGGGCTATAATTATTTTCGTGAATACCCTGAAAGTTCCATATCTGGGGCATCTGTTAGGAAATGCTACCAAAAACTTTGCCGACCTGGTCATTTCCGGTGATTTAATCGAGAATGTCGTTAGGAATGACAAGATTGAAAGAGGAGAAGGGTAGAAGAAACCCTATTTTAAGAAGAAGGAAAGTGAGGTAAACCACGCGAGCATTTTCCACAAGAACTACACGGCCAGTGTTATAATTTCCCAGCCTAGAGCAGAGAAGAATACCTATGAAAACAGGGGGAAGAGAAGGGAGAATACGAGACCAACTTTCTAACCAGTGCCAGTGCCGTACTAAAAAATTTATGCCTTGCTCTTGAAGGTAGATTTAGTACGTCCTTGCAAGTTGACCCCACTGTAGCCTCCTTACCCCTATTGGTATAATGCCAGCGCCCACTGAGGATACCATGTAGGGGTCGCTGGGCATGAAATCGAGAATTGCTCAGTTTTCAAGAGGATACCAGTTATGAACGCTCACCCCTGCCCAATCATGGGGGCAGGGAGTCAATATGATCGATGAAAGGGAGATCAAGACAATAAAGAGAGATTTATCAGAAATCAAATCTCCCCTCTACTGGATGTTCAGGCAGCCGTGTGCATCAGGAATGATTGAGGGTAATCCTGAACCGTGGCCATTGGGATAAGAAACATATTACGAATATCACCAAAAGGAGGACCACTACATCCAGAGTTGCCACGAATTCCAAAGATTACTTCAGAAGATGATGAATAACGGGGAAGTGGAATTTTTCAATAAAGAGGAGAACCCGTGAGAGATGAACGTCTGTATGACGGATGTCTCTGACAAGATGCAGGGGACGAGAAAATAATTTGTCATATTTAGACCAAGACAAGTGAGTTCATCATCAATAACTCCTAAGGTTGTGATTACAACTTCGTATCATTTCCCATTCAAGGACACCCACATGTTCCCTGGAGTTATGCAGCTAGCGTATCAATACCGGAGGGGCCGAATATTTTTGAAAGAATAAACAAGGAAAACAAATTGATCTCATAAGAAGTAAGTGAGGTTGGCCACTTCACAAGAAGTGGAAGATGCTACTCACTAGAGAGTCTACTAAGGTAGACAAAGCAAAGGCCAAAGCCAAAGCAGTGGACGCCTTGGAACAAGAAATCATAGCATATGTGACGTTCGAGACCCCATATATCGATGTCAATGAGGACGTCTTGGAATGCTTATTCAGGGCTCTAGAATTTATCAACGCAACCTATGTGGCCAAAGGAAATAGAATTCCACGTCCCACACTGTCAAAATGTACTAAGATAACGATAATACAAACCCTAGAAAGAGGAGTGAGAATAAGAAAATAACTGGGAAAAGATCTACAAGGAAAAGTACGACCCATAACTATTGAATGCAAGAGAGACCATTTTGAGCTCGGGTTTAGGCCTACCTTCCAGCAGCGTGTCCAAGAAATAAAGAAAAAGGCTGAGGCGAGGAAAGCCATATTGAGAGGAGATGACGTCCCTGGAGAACGCATGTCCTTCCCTCATCTGAAGAACTTTTCCAAACTTAGAGGAGTGTACAACATAGAGCAGCAACTGGCTAGTGCCATCGAGATCGAGAAGCTGACAAAAGAAGAAGAGTGGATCAGTGAAGCTCTAAAGGGACTGTTAATCAACATGATTTCTAGGGGCAATCAACCCAAGAAGTTTCCAGGTAGAATTCGTTTGTGCTTCTCTTGTGTAAAGCTCGACAATTGGACAGTCGAAGATCTCCCTGTAGTTTTTAGGGTCAATCCAAAGTATTTCCCAAAAATAATTTCTATTAGCATCTTAAAAATATCTATTGAACATTTTGTAAAACCCAACGATTATCCAATCAGTTAATGAAAGATATTTTTTCTCAAATGGTAATCACTTTCATTCTTCGCATTTTTGCATTACGTTATTTACATCATATTCTTTATTCTATATTATTTATTCTTTACATTCCAATATATCTGAGGCAAATTTCGTGTAGATGTCACAATAATACTAGCATAATTGTTTCCTAAGTCCAGTTGCAAGACTGATTTCAAGCGACCATTATTTCTAGAAGAAGTCAATGAATGCGAAGATGAAGAAGATTGTGAAGTCCCTAATGAGCTATTAAGATTTGTGGAAAGAGATGAAAAATAGATCCTATCCCACAAGGAAGAAATAAAACTCGTGAATTTAGAGACAATGAAAGTACAAAGAGAAGTAAAAATCGACACTACTCTATCTGAAAAAAAAGCCTAGATTTTTAAGTTTTCTCCAGGAGTTTAAAGACATCTTCGCTTGGTTGTATCAAGATATACCGGGGCTAAGTACTGATATAGTAGTCCACACATTGCCCATTAAGCCAGAATGCAAGCCAGTTCAAAAAAAAACTCAGAAGAATGAAACCAGAGATGTTATTAAAGATTAAAGAGGAAGTAACAAAACAGATCGATGCAGGTTTCCTTCAGGAGGAAAAATATCCCAAATGGGTAGCCAATATAGTTCCAGTACCTAAGAAGGATAGGAAGGTCCGCATGTGCATAGATTATCGAGATCTTAGCAAGGCTAGCCCAAAGGAAAATTTTCCCTTATCTCATATAAACACCCTGGTGGACAATACTACAGGGCATTCATGGTTTTCTTTCATGGATGACTTCTTAGGGTACAATCAGATCAAAATGAACCCTGAGGACATGGAGAAAACGTGTGGGGAAATTTCTGCTACAAAGTAATGACATTCGGGTTGAAAAATACTGGGGCAACCTATCAAAGAACCATAGTGACTCTCTTCACGACATGATGCATAAGAAAATAAAAGTATACGTGGATGACATAATTGCCAACTCTCGAACGGAAGAAGAGCATGTATAGAATTTGAGAAAATTGTTCCAAAGATTAAGAAATACCAACTAAAGCTCAATCCAGCCAAATGTACATTTAGAGTAAAATCAGGGAAGCTTTGCTTCGTGGTAAGCCAGAAAGGAATCGAGATCGATTCGGATAAGGTTAAGGCAATTCAAGACCTTCCAATACCTCGCACACAGAAAGAAGTTCAAGGGTTCCTGGGAAGGTTAAATTATATATCGCGATTCATTTCTCAGCTTACCGATAAGTGTGATCCAGTATTCAAATTGCTCAAAAAGAATAATCCTGAGTTCTAGAATAACAAATGCCAGAAGACTCTAGAAATTATCAAGAAATACCTGTCTAATGCCCCCATATTAGCAACACCTGTACCCGACAGACCGCTAATTCTCTACTTAACGGTTTTAAAAAATTCAATGGGTTGTGTACTAGGGTAACATGATGAGTTAGGAAGAAAGGAAAGAACCATTTATTACTTGAGAAAGAAGTTTACCGATTGCGAGACTCGATACCCATCGATTCAAAAGCTGTGTTGTGCCTTAGTTTAGGCTATCCGGAGGCTCAGGCAATACATGTTATACCATACGACATGGTTGATATATAGGATGGATCCACTGAATGTTTTGATGGGGTCCCCTACCCTGACTGGTAGACTGGCTAGATGGAAGATGTTGTTATATGAGTTTGATATTGTCTATATGAGCCAAAAGGTAATAAAAGGAAGCGCTATAGCCGACTTTCTTGTAAGTCATGCCTCGAAGGACTACGAGTCTCTGAACTTCTATTTCCCAGATAATGATTTGATGTGCATCTCTACCAATGAAGAGAGCTCTTGGGTAAACAAATCTTGGACCTTTACTTTAATGGTGCCTCTAACACTTTAGGAAATGAAACTGAGGTAATGTTGATTTCCCCAGAGGAGATTTACTATCCTTTCACAAGTAGGATAGAATTCTTTTACACCAACAACATGGTCGAATACAAAGCTTGTATTATGGGGTTAAAAGCAACCATTGAAAAAAGATCAAAATGCTCAAAGTATATGGAGATTTATCGCTAATGGTGTACCAACTAAAGGGAGAAAGGGAGATGAAATACCCTAAACTAGTCGAATATCAAATTTGGTCCTCGAACTATTAAAGGAATTTTAGAATGTCACGTTCAGATATCTCCCACAAGAGGACAATCAAATGGCAGATGCTTTGGCTACCTTAGTAGCAATGTTTAAAGCTAATAAGAGAACAAACATAATGCCCATAAGGATACAAGTATACGAGATCCTGGCCCACTGCTATCACATAAAAGAAGAAATTGATGGCCATCCATGGTACCTCAATATTTTATAGTATATGAGATACCAGACGTATCCCCCAAGCGCATATGAAATTGACAAGAAAAAATCAGAAAATGGCAACCGTGTACTTCCTTGATGGGGAAATTCTATATAGAAGGGGCAGTAACCAAGTTTTACTATGATGTGTAACTGCCAAAGAAGCAAAAAATGTGATGGAAGAGGTGCATGGAGGAACGTGCGGAACACATGCAAATGGTTTGTCCATTGCTAAAAAGATTATGAGATATGGATACTATTGGGCCACAATGCATACAGATTACATCAATTACGTGAGAAGATGCCATACATTTTATATAAATGCAGATAAAATTTCAAGCACCACATTCACCTTTGCACATCATGAGCTCACCCTGGCCGTTCTTTATGTGGGGCATGGGCGTCATTGGGGCAATCATACTAAAAGCTTTAAATGGGCATCGATTCATCTTAGTGGCAATCGATTACTTCAAAAAATGGGTAGAGGCTACTTCCTATTCCAGTATCACGAGATCTATGGTTTGCAGATTCATAAAGAGAAATAATCTACCGATATAGGTTGCCAGAAAGAATCATCACAAAATGGGTAGAGGTTTGCAGTTCAAGATAAAATATGCCAACTCTATGACCTATCGACCGAAAATGAATGGGGCAGTAGAAGCAGCAAACAAGAACATCAAAAGGATAATTACAAAGACAACAGAGACTTATACAGATTGGCATAAGAAATTACCTTTTGCCCTATATGGATATAGACGATCGTGCATACATCGACAGGGGCAATGCCCTTCTCTATGGTTTATGAAATAGAGTTAGTCGTACCTATTGAGGTTGAAATTCCATCACTTCGAGTCTTGAAAGAAGTGGGATTAGACGAAGCAAAGTGGATCCAGTCTCGTCTTGATCAGTTGAATCTTATCGAAGAGAAAAGGCTGAATACTATATGTCATGGGCAAATATTACCAAAAGAGGATGATGAGAGCCCACAACAAGAAAGTGCGCCCAAGAGAGTTCTGAGAGGGGGATCTAGTATTAAAGAAGATTTTGCCAATCCAGAATAATTTTTTCAGAAAATAGATGCCTAATTGGGAGGGGCCCTACGTTGTCATAAATGCCTTCTCTGGGGGAGCTTTAATTTTGGTAGAGATGGACAAAAGGGTACTGAAAAACCCAATAAATTCATTCTCGGTCAAGAAATACAGCATCTAAGAAAAAAAAAGGAAAAAGAAAAAGAAAGAAAAGAAAAAAAAAAAAGGAAAAAAGAAAAAGAAAATGAGAGGTTCGAGGTGAAAACCCGGAAAGGACGCCTTGAAACCAATAAAGGATTTGAGTTGAAAACCTGAAAGGGCGGCTCAAATGCATTTTGATATGGAGGCATCTGGAAAGTAAACCCCTCGAAAGACTAGTAGTTCATGAAGGACTTCACTTTTACAAACAGCTCTACCACATTGAGATCTCCCGGACAAAGGATTTCTCAGGATGTAAAATTAACTAATTCAGGAACACTTGCGTTAGAAGTCATTATGACATATTCTTTTTCCCTCATAATCTTTTTTCAATTCTTTCGATTTCCATGACTTTGTGTAAAACTTATCTTTTGTCAATACATTTCATGATTATCATTTCAATCTTCAAATCATTCATTTTTGTGTGCTACAAGTAGCCTAGCATTATCCAAATTCTAAAAATTTATCGATATTACTTTTTGATTAATATATAAAAATATTGGGAATCCAAGGCCGTCCATTCGGTCGATATTTGCACCGATTAAAGTAAGTGATTGATGAAAAGGCGAGACAAAAAGTGATAGCAGCCCGAATAACATAGAAAATAATGAGAAAGATTATGAATCTGATAAAGAGTCGGCAAAGACAAAGACTTGACGAGGATAAAAGAGGGAAACAAAGGCTTACGAGACCATAAAACCTAAAATCACATCATACATACTCAAACATTTACTGAATAGGAGCATACACATTCATTTTACATCAGGTTTTGAATATCTGACAGAAATTTAAAGAGCCAACAAAAATTCATTTCACAACTTCAGCAAAGAATTAGTCCATATCTATCATGGATAGCAGCAAATTCGAAGACCTTGAGGTCAATACCTTTGGGTACTTCAGACACCAAATCACTGACACATGATAATCTTTTGCATGTTTAAAACTTCTCAGATAGAGGATAAACCAATTATCATGGAATGCTTCATAATGAGAAGAACTCGTCCGATGAAAGAAAGAAGTTCATAATGAGAAGAACTTGATTCAATATTTCTTCAATTCCATTATAGAAGAAGGTGAATCATCATTCCCATGGAGAGTTCATAATGAGAAGAACTCATCTGATAAGATAGAATAAGTTCATAATGAGAAGAACTTTTTTAGTTTTTGTCCGATTCCATCACAAAATAAATTGGATCATCATTCCAAATAGAGAGTTCATAATGAAGAACTCATCCTATAAGATAGAAGAAGTTCATAATGAGAAGAACTTGTTCAGTCTTTGTTCGATTCCATCACAAAAGGAGGTGGATCATCATTCCCAATGAAGAGTTCATATAATGAGAAGAACTCATCCGATAAGAGAGAAGAAGTTCATAATGAGAGTAACTTGTTAAATCTTTGTATGATTCCATCATAGAAGAAGAAAGAAGAAGTTCATAATGACAAGAACTTGTTCAACCTTTGCTCAAATACATCATAGAAGGGGATGGATTTTCATTTCCAAAGGAAGTGTTCATAATGAGAAGAACTCATCCAAAGAAGAAGAAGTTCATAATGAGAAGAACTTGTTCGACCTTTGCTCAAATCCATCACAGAAGGATGTGGATCAACATTTCAAAGAAATGTTCATAATGAGAAGAACTCATCTGAACAGAAGAGTGAAAGTTCATAATGAGAAGAACTTGGAACTCAAAATTTCACTGATGGACCAAACAGATGAAAATTGGTGCCTTATGTCTTTGCTCTATTCCTGTTTCACAGCAACGAGTAAAGAAGGGCAGCTGTAATCACCAATTTTCACCTAATAAAAATTAAAAGTCAAAGAAGCCTTACCTTGCTCCTTCCCAAGCCATGCTTCTGTCACCACCAACCGAACAGGCCATGCCCTGTCTCACTATTCCCCTTCCATACTCCACGCTGCAACAACAAACACCAATACATTTATTTTGGTTATTTCACATGTAAGAGGGATATAAAAAACCCCAAGTGAAATAATTATGGGGTTTTTTTGGTTTTCCAGATTAGAGAAAATATCAATACAAGCAAAAAAAAAGTTCTATTTTCCTCATATTTGTCTCATTTTACAGTACCTTACTCATTTTTTACTACTTTCAAACATAAAATAAAGGAATAAGATAACTTACCTTTGGGTTGAGGGGAGTCTCAGTGAAGATATTAGAGGAGGAGGAGAGGTGTATTAGGGCTGAGGTCTCGGTTTAGGTCTCGTCCGGTGTCCTTGGTGGCTACTGAGAGGAGGTTGCACCGAGTGTCGTGGGTGGAGCGATGACGTCGAGTTCAGGTGGTTTTTGGTCAAAAAAATGGGAAACATTTTACAGGAGTTGGAATGGCCACCAAATCGGTGGCCAAAGCTTCGTCGGCATGGTGGGCGCCTGTACTTTAGGTATTTTGTGTCCTGGTCACTAAGATAGGGTTTAATTGGGGTTTTGGTCCTCCTTTTTTAGCTTGTTATGTGTTTTATCCATTTTTCTAAAGAAAAATCATATGTATGTTCCCCTAAGTTTAATTGTTCGCATTTTGGTCACATACAATTGTTATTTTGTTTTATTTTAATTTGATTGGGATGATTATATAATTTTTGCATTTTTTTATTTAATTTAGACTTGAAATAGATAATTGTTATTTAGCCTATACTTTAGTGTGCTTTTATATTTTAGTCACTAACATGTTTTTTATTTTGTTTCATTTTAGTTGTTTTATTTAAAATTTATTTTAATCTAGTCCATATATTTACTATTTTTTTTTATTATTTGTTGTTTTAATTATTTTAATTAAGTTTATTAACTGTTTTGATTATTTCATAGTTTAAATTCTTAAATTTAGTTTTAAATTAGATTAACACTCCAATCGAATTTAGAAGATAGGATGACACTTTAATTTAATTAGGGAGCAATTCGAGTTGAGTTTTCACATAAGATGCATGATTACTGGAGTCGATTGCTCATTATAAAATTAATTAATATTAATATTTTCCAAAAAAAACTTTAAGTTTAATAATTTAGATAATAATGATGTTTTTAATTTGCCCTCTAATTTTAGAAATTATCAATTTAGGTCCTAAGCTTTTAGATCTTTTAGAAATCAGTATTTTAGATCTTGACCTTTTTAGTCCCCAAACTTCGCTTAATGTTTTAATTTTGACATAATTAAATAGGTTAAATAGAGCCTCCACTTTTAGATAGATTTTAATATAGTCCCCCTAATTTAGGGAATAATCAGAGTCAGCCCTCGCGTAAATGCTCAAGGCACCACCTCAATTATTCGATTCAATAATCAGTTTAAAAATCAAATAGGGTTAATATTAGAACCTACACTTCTAGGTTTGAGCCTTTAGGTCTTTTAACCTTCATAATTTGACACTTTAAGCTCAAAATAACCTTAATTTACTTTTAGTTTAATTAGGATAAATAAAATTTTGATTGATCGCATTTTATTTTTAACTCTAAGGCACTGTTCACTTATTAAGGAATTAATAGTATATCCCTTGCAATCATGCTCCGGGGGTGACTACTGGTAATTCCCAAATAAGTCGACATCATTTTCAAGACCACATCATGATTTTTAAAATTAAGGCAATGTCCGGTTATTAGGCACAATAGTTGATCTCCCGCGTTTATGTTAGGGGGCAATTGCTATCGGGCTTAATAAACGAATACCCTTTTTAACTTTTTGTATCCATAATGATTTTTAAATTAAATAAAGATCGAACTCAAAATTTCCGATTTTAAATATAGGGTAATCAACAAGGTACCAATTTTTGGGCGTTTGTGGGGATGCTAATCCTTCCCCAAGCGTAACTGACTCCCGAACTCGATTTCTAGATTTTCGCAGACCTTAAAACTTGGTATTTTGATAAAAATAAAATGTTTAATTAAAATCACCCAGTTTTTACGGTGTCCCAATCGTACCTTAAATGATTGGTGGTGACTCTTCACCTTTCGAAACACTTTTCAAAAGGGAAAACCCCTGAGTTGGTATCAGTCTTTTCCTCTCCCATACGAAAAGCGGTGTTGACATATTAGTTTACGGGAGTGACTACTGGTAATTCCCGAAATAAGTCGACATCCTTTTTAAGACTGCATCATGATTTTTAAAATTAATGCAATTCCGATTATTAGGCACAATACTTATCTCCTGCGTTTATGCTAGGGGGCGAATGCTATCGACCTTAATAAACTAATACCATTTTTAATTTTTGCATCCATAATGATTTTTAAATTAAATAAAGATCAAACTCAAAATTTCCGATTTTAAATATAGGGTAATTAACTAGGTACCAATTTTTGGGCACTTGTGGGGGTGCTAATCCTTCCCCACGCGTAACTGACTCTCGAACCCGATTTCTGGATGTTCTCAGACCTTAAAACTTGGTATTTTGATAAAAATAAAATGTTTTATTAAAATCACCCTGTTTTCACGGTGTTCCATTCGCACCTCAAATGATTGGTAGTGACTCCTCACCTTTCGGATTACTTTTCAAAAGAGAAAACCTCCGAGTCAGTATTAGTCTTTTCCCCGCCCGGCCAAAAAATGGTGTCGACACTCGTACTATTTTAAAATAATGTATGAAGTCCGGGAGTTACCCCATAACGGTTAGTTTTGTATAAACAACCAATCGGAGCACCCTTCACTAAAAAACAACCAATCGGAGCACCCTTCACTAAAAATAAAATCTCTCAAAAGGTGTGATTGGTGGTCATCTGTGGTAAGACCTTATTATTTGGCATTAGCCTGTATGGTCCTTAGGTATTTTAATCTTACTCCAAAGACATACAATTCTTTATGTATATTAATCTTTTTCACTAAAAAGCAATACTTTATATCCAACTAGAGTGGGTGGGAACTAATTGTTTGTGTTCATTTGTCTTTTTTCCCTAGTTTGTTAAATTATACATTTGTCTCTGCATTTTTAAGTTAATTGCCCAATAAATAAGTCATCCACCAATCATATATAATAAGTTTTGAGAAAACCAAGAGAAAATATAATGGAAGTTGGTGTAGCATAAACATTTGCATAACCTTGACCTTAAACTAATAGATTAGTACACGATAGGTTTATCGAAGAAGTCAATTGCGAGTTGAACATTGCTCAACTCGTGCTCGATAAAAGAAATTATTACTTGACTCGGCTCGTTGTTCGTGAAATTTGATAAAAATTTACTCGACTCGTGTTCCTTAAAATAATTTGTTTCTCGTCTTGACCATTACTCATTAAGTTCACTAGAATTTTCACCTATTTTTTTAAAATATATATAAAATCTAGTTTCTTGTTGTTGATTAAAAAATAATAAATTAGTTCATTAAAAACTAAATTAGTAATTATTAATTGGTAATTTAGCATCTTTCTTATTATATATTAGCAAAATAATGTTTTAATTAAATTTTCTTTTTCTAATGAAATAATTTTTTAAGATAACTACTAAAAAATATTAAAAAATAAACGAACTACTCACAAACTTATCGAGTCCAGTTAGATCTTACTCAATTCAACTCATTAGGGTCTCGAGTCGAGCTCGAATTTAAATCGAACGTTGCCTAAATTTCAATCGAGTCAAATTTAAACAACTTACAAATTACTCAACTTATAAAGCACTCCTAGTACAGGTTATCCACCCCTACCCTTTTTAGACATTTCATGATTGCACTAAATCTCAATTATTATTAAACCCTCAAAATCCAAAACGAGACAAACTCTATTAAAAATAAGCCAAATCAAATAGGATAAGAGTACTATACATGTCCTTTATATTGTATCTTTGATCCCTATACTTTTAACGTCTAAAAGCCTCGTAATGTTAGATAAATGAATAAAATGATCATTTATATACCAGTGATAAATTTGATTAAATGATGTGTCAGTTTTAATTTTTAAAGGTTGTATTGTAACTTAAACTGTTGCATTCAAAGAGGGTGAATAGATAATAACAGTTTAAGTTAAATTAGTGAACTTAGTGAACCTGTTGTATCAATCAAAACGTTCACTGGACTATTTAGTCTGTGTTTATTGATTAAAAGACAATTCTGCTTTTGCTATGTTTCTCTAAAGCAAATGAAAAAAAGGGTCGAATTTTTTGCTGCCCACATTGCCTATAAATGACTGGACTTCTGAGAAATATAAGGACAGTTTACTGGAGAATTGAAGCAAGATCAATGATTCAATTTCCTTGGAAATGTTCTGTTACATAATAAAAAATAGGGTAAACTACTTCAAATACGACTCACCTTTAGGCTCGGGCTCGTTTATGTCCCCAACGTTTCTATTTTGCTAATTTTAACACTAATGTTTAAGTTTAACTAGAATTATGCCACTCCATCGTTAATGACTTAATGGCATGACATCTCTGTTCCGTGGCATTACTGACGTGGCTTCCTCACTAAAATGACGTCGTTTTGTTTGAGAAAATTTAGTAATTAATGCAATTGAAGGGATTTGAACCAAAAACCTTCTAAAACAAAAATTGAGGCTTAACCACTATGCCAACTTAAAGTTTTTGTAATAATTTCACAAACACAATGTACACAAGTCAACATTCCAAAAGTTACTTTCTAAAAAACCATGAAATTATTAAAATTCCCAAAAAAACCCTTAAATTCCAGAAAATCTCAAAAAATCCCTAAATTCCTAAAAATCCAAAAAAATCATAATCCCTAAAAATCATAAAAATCATAAGATTCATTTTTTAGAATGAATTTAGGAATTACCAAAAAAATCATAAACTCTAAATCGTAATCCCTAAAAATCATAAGATTCATTTCTTGAATGAATTTAGGGATTATCAAAAAAATCATAAACTCACTAAAAATGAATCTTATGATTTTTAGGGATTACTATTTAGATTTTATGATTTTGTTTTTGGAATTTTTAAGAATTTAGGATTTTTTTTAGATTTTTTGGAATTTAATGTTTTTTGGGAATTTTAATAATTTCATGTGTTTTTTAGAAAGTAATTTTTGGAATACTAACTCATGTTATGTTTATAGGATTATATCAAAAATTTTAAGTTGGCACAATGGTTAAGTCTTAAATGGTTACGGGTTCATATCCCTTCAAATGCATTATTTACTAAATTTTCTCAAATAAAACTACATCGTTTTGAGGTTTTTTAGCGCCAAACACAATCATGCCAAAAACACACCGTTTTGGTGAGGGAACCACGTCAGCAATGTCATGGCATGAAGTTATCATGTCATCGTGCCGTTAAGCCATTAACGACAGAATGACATAATTGCAGATAAACTTAAACGTTAGTGTTAAAATTAGCAAAATTGAAACGTTGATGGCATAAATGAGCCCGAGCCTAAAGTTAAATGGTATTTGAATTAGTTTACCCTAAAAATATGATTGAATATTACCAGGTAGCAGCCAAGAATGCCAATGAAATAATAAGCTCTCGATTATGAGATTTTGATGCCCCAAGATGAATCTAAAAATTAGGCCTTTAATAATAAATATTGAAAAAAAATTAAGAGTATAAAAATATAAATTATTTTATTTATAAATTATATTTTTTATTACACTCAACAAACTATCTAATAAATATATTAAATTTCACATAGAAACATCAATAAAATTTATTTAACACCCAACTACTACATAAAATAATTTCTATGAGCATTTCTAGATGCAAAATCACTAGCAATAGTGTCATATCAATATGATCTAACATGTTTTTCTCAATACATAAAATGGCTAGACCATTCAATCTTTCTTGTGACATTGACGACCTCAAATAGGTTTTCAATAATTTTAACTTCAAAAATTTTCTTTTAGTCGATGCAATTGTCATCGGCATAGTTAAGAGAATTCAATATGCAATTAAAACATTTGGATAACAAACTACAACTTTGACAAACTTAAGAATTTCAAATGCTAACAACTCATTTGGCAAAGTAACTTGTAACACTTTCAATTTTGAAAAAAAAAGATCTTCTACATCAATATATAAGGAAAAAACAATCTTAAAGTTCATGTAAGATTTTCATAATTCATCATTGCCAAAACATTGTAACCTTTTGGAATTAAGTAAAAATCTAAAAATATTGTCAAAAACTTCAATTGTTTAAATCTATTTTTCAAAGAAGTTATAGTTAAATCTACAATTACAAGAAAATAATTAACTCTAAAAGATTCTTCGGTGATTGTACTTCTTCTTCGTTATCATTCTCGTCAAATTGTCTTCTTGTAAACACATGACGTTTTGTTAGAAGTGTTGGTTCTATATTCATATCAAAAGTTATACCTCTGGCAATATCCATGCAAGACTCTAACCCTTCTTTTCTATACTTATTAATGAATAACATTACACTTTCCACTTCATTAATTGTAGTTCCAATACACATAGATTTAAATTGCAATTTCTTACTCACCTTATTAATAGTAAATAAAATCTCATACCAAATCACCAAGATAAGTAAGAACTCAAAAAATCGCAAGAGAATTAGCTAAACTTTATGCTTCACTTTTTGTCTTAACATCTTAACCCTAGAATTATACAATGCGAACAAAGCTAATTTTATTTGAGATGCATGAAATCTAATAGATTTAAGTTTTTTTTCGACTCTCCCATCGAGTATTACATAAAATTTCACTGTATAATATTTAATATTATCAACTAAAATCTTCCATTTTTTACTAGAGGTTTATAATAATTTTACATAATAATAAATCATATCCAACAGAGAGTGAGATTGAGACTATGGAAAGCACCGAGACTATGGAAAGCATATGACATATATAAAGCCATTGGATTTATTTCAAGTAACCTCTTCTGAGTCCCTTGGTGTTTTCCTTTTATATTAGAATAATTGACATAACCTTGACGCCTAATACCATTAACATATATATCAAGTGACTTACATACACTTAATAATTCATTAAGAAGTCTAATCCAGATGTATCATTTATATTTTAAACTCCAAATAAAAAACTCATCTATTTTTATTTCATACTTAACACATTTACACATTTTACTATGAAACTCATTTGTTCTAGATGGCTCAAATATGGGGCACAATCAAAGATAACATAAAAATATTTTGCCTCTTTAACAATTCTTATCATAAAATTTTCTAACACTATGAGCCTAATGAGAAATTAACTCATTTTGAATTTAAGAACCAAGTGAGTATAATGAATTTCTCAGCTTTGGATATGCCTAACACATTATTAAACAAATTCAACTATCATTTCAATTAAACCTTAAAAATTAGTATTACTATCTTCATAAAGTTTTTGACTTAAACCACGAAAAGCTAAATTATTTTTGACAAGATATTTCGCAATTGATATTATTCTTATTAAAACTTGTCTATAACATTCATTTTCTTTTGAAATTCCTTCTTGCAAATTTTTATCAACACCTTTATTCTTTTTTAATCTTATTATTGTTTCATTCCAAGTAATCATATTAGTCATATGCTCAACACTATTCTCATGTTGTTTGAGCCTCTCGCTCAAATGTTTCCAATCATTCATTCCATCATTTTCTAAAATGGTTTTGTTATTTTGAGAAGTAAATAATTTACAACAAAAATAATATTCTTTATTTACATGTATAGAGTAAATCAACCATTTTCTAACATGAGTTTCTCTATTGCTCAATTTCCTATCCTTAGAAAATTTGAGATTCAATTCTCTAATGACCCCCTTTTCAATCAAAATATATCTAGTTTTAGTATCAAGAACGTCCCAATTTCTAGGATCATATATATCAAAAGGAGAGATTATGTGCTCATCACTACCAATATCGATATTTGACCCATTAAGTACATTATTTAAATTAGTAGTATCGTCATGGAGGAGATTATCATCATTCATATTTTTCATTAAAATTTTTAATATTATCTTCATCTACATCTGACTCATCATTATCTAAAGAATCTTCTACTCATTTTGAAAAAAAAAATTATCTAAAGCTCTGTGATTCTACTAATTCTTGTGTTCTTTTTTTTTTTCGTTTTTTCACTACTGGAAGAATGTTTTCGCGTTAACATTATACTATGAAAAAATGAAGAAAAATACAAAATGATAGCACCTGAGTCCTTGCTGTTGAAGTTTTGCCTCACTATTAGATAATTTAATCAACGATGTAACTCACTCTCATCTACATTATCGTAATTAACAAAAAAAATCGAGAAAACATAATTGATAACCACATATTACAAACATACAAAAAAATATGAATTTACATAAATAAAATCAAATCACAATCATAAATTCATAAAATATATTTACCTTAATTTTGAGGTGACTTTTGATCTTTCTATCTTGATGGATGAAAAAACACAAAACAATGATTATTTTATATAAATTTATAAAATAATGTTCTTTATCTTATTGAAATTTCACGTTCTAATACGAGAAATACTAAAAAAGAATTAAACGGTTTAAAAATCATAATCTAAATAGAAAAATGTTTTTTTAACATAATGTTCACTATATATACAAGTAGAAAGACAAAAAAAAAAACAAAACAAAACAAAGAGTTGTTGAACATCCATCAATTACACCAAACAAATGTATGTAGAAGGCAAGAATAATTAATAATAATAATGACCCATTTACATAAAAAAATTAATTATATTATAACATGACTCTTTATTTTCAGATTGGATGTATTTATATTTTTGGCTTAGTTTTCCCATTTTATTTTATATTTTGAAGTTTTAGGCCCCACTTAGCTGATGGGATGTTTCTAGACATTATTTGTTTTGATTGATTTTAATACAAGGTTGACGTCTGACGTTTCAAGCTAAAAAAGAATGTTAATTATATTATAACAGAAAAAAATAACATTTTGGTTGGACCCGTGGCATTAATTATGGGAAGTTCTGCGGTGTGACGTTTAAAAAACGGCGTGATCGATTAAATAAGTGATCAGTTAAAATTTAGATCGGTTATGTTATATCATTTAATCAGAAATATTATCAAGTACATTAACATATTACTTACCGCTTATATAATGTAATAAGTAGCGCTTATATAATAAAATAGGTTAATTACTAGAAACATTATCAAACATAATAACATATTAGATACCGTTGATATAATGTAATAGGTAGCGCTTATATAATGTAATAGGTAACGCTTATATAATAAAATATGTTAATTACTGAAAACATTATCAAGCACAATAACATATTAGGTAGCGTTTATATAAAGTAATAGGTAGCGTTTATATAACAAAATAGGTAATTACTTACTTAATTTGTTATTAGTTATAATAAACTTACATTAGGAATAAATGTAATAAAATTTAAAATACCTATTACATTAAAATACCTACCGTTTTTTTAAGGTTGTTAATAATGTAAACGGTAAAAAAAATAGGCACTACCTATTACATTAAACTACCTATTGGGTATGTTGAAAGTATTGATTCCATTTAAATAAGTATCGACACTTTTGGAATTTAAAAGAAAAGCAGTAATAGCGCCTATAAAGTATCGATACTTTATAAAAATGTATCGCTATTTTACAATATAATAGAAAAAAATATGACAAAACCAATTTCATTATGACAAAACTGGTAAAATTTACTTGATATGCTGAAAGTATCGATCTTTTTATAAAAATGATAGATACTTTACAATATAACATGTAAAAATATGACAAACCCAGTTTCATTATGACAAAAACGGTAAAATTTACCTGATATGTTGAAAGTATCGATCCTTTTATAAAAAGGATAAATACTTTACAATATATCAGGTAAAAAAATATGACAAAACCAGTTTCATTATGAAAAAAAGGGTAAAATTTACCTGATATGTTGAAAGTATCGATCCTTTTATAAAAGGGATAGATACTTTACAATATAACAGGTAAAAATATGACAAAACTAGTTTTATTATGACAAAACCAGTAAAATTTACTTAATATGTTTAAAGTATAGATACTTTTTATAAAAAAGATCAATATTTTTTTAAAGTTATGTAATTTATGTTTCCAAAATTTTTAATAGTGTTTCATGTTTTCCACCTACAATATTAATTTAATAATTTCATTTATATAAAAAAATATTTGATTGTTTTGATATTTTATAAAATATTATTTAGAATTTAAATTTAACAATTTTAACCAAAGATAATAATAAATATGTAATATCTATATTTATTGTTTTTAATTTAATAATAATATATACCATAACATAAAATATAAATCATTAGACACGTATAATTACAAAATTAATATCTGTTTGGATTTTTGGAAGCTCGATTCGACAACCGAAACGGTTTGCAAAGAGGGGTCGGAACGGTTTTGTGTTTAGGGAGTAAGGAGATTGAAAGATAGAAAATTGCACAACGATTTAGAGTGGTTCGACTTTCTCAACCAAAGTCTACATCCACTACCTTAGCTCCTCACCAAGGATTTTCCAACAAAATTCACTAATTTGTTCTTTCTTTTGAGGACAAAGAGATATCCTTACAACTCCCTAGTTTTTCCGGGCTAAACTAGAACCTTTCCCTAGCTTTTACACGGGATAAGCTAGAACATTTCCCCTTTACAAAAGGATAAAATAAGTAAACAAGAAAACCTCTCTAAGGTAGGTGTTTACAAGATTGAGCTCACAAGAACAAAATATTTACAAGAGAAAGATGAAATAAGAATGAAAAACTCTTCTCTTGTGTTTGATTGCTTGGATAGTTGTTCTCTTACTCCTTAGCTTGTATTTATAGCTTGGAATGTGTTTGATGTTGTATATAGCCGTTGGGGATGTTTTGGAGCCGTTTGGGGATGATTATTTTACTAAAAAATGCTGCCCATAACATGGTGCATCGGTGCACTATCATGGTGCATCGATACCCCTTCATTAAATTCAAATAAACCAGTCGTTACTAGCCGTTGCAGCCTTCGTGCATGGATGCACAACAGGATGCATCGATGCACATCCTTGATGCATCGATGCACATAAGGATGCATCGATGCACTAATTGCATTCGGTGTTTGAGTGCATGGATGCACTGCATGATGCATCGATGCACTAGTGCAGGTGCATGGATGCACTGCAGGGATGCACTGCAGGGGTGCATGGATGCACTTTGACACCCTTTAGCATTTTGGCTCAAATCCGAATTTAATGGACTTTGAATTATTTTTGAAACCTTTTAAAACAATTTTTGGAAGCTCGATTCGACAACCGAAACGGTTTGCAAAGAGGGGTCGGAACGGTTTTGTGTTTAGGGAGTAAGGAGATTGAAAGATAGAAAATTGCACAGCGATTTAGAGTGGTTCAACTTTCTCAACCAAAGTCTACATCCACTACCTTAGCTCCTCACAAAGGATTTTCCAACAAATTCACTAATTTGTTCTATCTTTTCAGGACAAATAGATAACCTTACAACTTCCTAGTTTTTCTGGGCTAAACTAGAACCATTCCCTAGCTTTTACACGGGATAAGCTAGAACCTTTCCCCTTTACAAAAGGATAAAATAAGTAAACAAGAAAACCTCTCTAAGGTAGGTGTTTACAAGATTGAGCTCACAAGAACAAAATATTTACAAGAGAAAGATGAAATAGAATGAAAACTCTTCTCTTGTGTTTGATTGCTTGGATAGTTTTTCTCTACTTCTTCAAGTGTCCTTAGCTTGTATTTATAGCTTGGAATGTGTTTGATGTTGTATATAGCCGTTGGGGATGTTTTGAAGCCGTTTGGGGATGATTTTTCTACTCAAAAAGGCTGCCCATAACATGGTGCATCGATGCACTATCATGGTGCATCGATACCCCTTCATTAAATTCAAATAAACTAGCCGTTGCAGCCTTCGTGCATGGATACACAGCAGGATGCATCGATGCACAACCTTGATGCATCGATGCACATAAGGATACATCGATGCAGTAATTGCATTCGGTGTTTGAGTGTGTGGATGCACTGCATGATGCATCGATGCACTAGTGCAGGTGCATGGATGCACTGCAGGGATGCATGGATGCCTTGCAGGGGTGCATGGATGCACTTTGACACCCTTTAGCATTTTGGCTCAAATCTGAATTTAATGGACTTTGAATTATTTTTGAAACCTTTTAAAACTTTGAATAAATTCAATTAAGTCCAAAAACATTTTGTAAATTCAATTCAAGTACAAAAACCATTTTTCCTTAAATTTGTTATATCGAAACATAATTCAACAATCTCCCCCTTTTTGATATAACAAAACATTTGAAAAATTGTTTTTGGCAAAACACCCCCTTAATAAAATGTTTAATGAAAAAGATACCAATTGTTAACAATTGTTGAAAATATGAAAATGTTAAGCTCCCCCTTTTTCATTTAGAAATTGATTTTTTCAAACCAAACTTCTCCCCCTTTTTGTTATATCAAAAATAATTCGATCTTTGAAGTTCAAAATAACTTTGGAGAGTAAGTGGTAAATTTGACATTTAAAAATCATTTGAAAAATCAAAGCTCCCCCTCAATAAATGTATTCCAAACAAAAATTAGCTTTTAAGAACATGACACTTAAACAAAATTGAATTTCATCAAAGAATAACAAACATGCTAGTAGCACATGAAATTCAATATATCCAAGTCTAAAATACTTTATACAATATCAATTGTTGAATTTAAGATCATATGCATAAAGTTTTTCCAAAAATGTTATGCATAAAAAAATTTGATATCAATTGTTAGAGAGATATCATTTTCATTTAAACCACATGCATAAACATTCAAATTTAGGTCAAAAATTAAAATTTGTAAAATCAAAGTATTTGAAAATTTTGATATCAATTGTTAGAGAGATATCATTTGCATTAAAACCAATTTTGACCAAAATTTTATTATGATGAACTAAAAAAAATCATTAAAAATTTAAAATGTTCATCATAACCATTTTTTTAACATACATGAGATTAAAAACAACGCATAATCATTTAAAATCAAAACTCATGCATGCATAAATCCTATGAGCAACCAAATAACTAAAATTAAAAAAATATTAAGCTTAGAGGTTACCCATTCCTTTTTCATGTGTGGCTAGAGCATCTTGAATATCATCACTTTCATCACCATTGCTCTCACACACCTACAAGAGACATTCATTTCAATTTTGGTATCCATATTGCTTTGGATCCTTGGACGTTAGTTTTAATGCCCCTTGTTCCCTTAGGAACCCATACTTGTCTAATTTTAAAATGTTTTCCTTTCTTTAAAGGACAAGTATGTTCTTTGTGACCATGATAATGACAATGTGAGCATATTGTCATTATTGAACTAAATGAATTATTTAAAATGATTTCTTTTTCTTTTGTTAAGCATTCAAGCTTAACTTTTAAATCAATTTTTTTTTTCAAACTTTCAATTTTTATTTTTGAAGCTCTAAATCTTTTTTCAAAATTTCATTTTGCTTTCAAAATCTATTTTGTTTTCAAAAGAAAATCATTTTCTTATATTTGGAGTTCATGGTCTCAAACTCTGAATATAACCTATTAAAAGTATCTTGTAACTCATCAAACGTATACGAATTAAATTCAATTGAGTTAGAAGATACCTTGGGCTCTTCACAAGCCATTAGAGACACCACCTTTGTTGGTTCTTCTTTCTTGCTTCCATGGATTTCCTCGACCTTATTCTAAAGCTCCTTGGCACTTGAACATGAAGAAACTCCTTCATAGATTTCAGGACCAAATGCACACAACACCATGTGCATGGCCTTGGCATTAAGTTGAGCTTTCTTCCGTTATTTGTCACTCCGCTTCTTCTCTTTCTTCTTTGGAGAATTGTATCCGTTCTCGATTATCTCCCATGCATCAAGATCATTGGATTTGATGAATACCTTCATTAATTTCTTCCAATGACGATAGTTGATTCCATTGAAGTATGGAGGCTTGTCCGTTGGTAGGGAGTCTTCCATGTGGAATGAGCCGGAGGTGGAAGCCATCTTCTTGGTTGTGTCGGGAATTGGTAGAGCTTCTTCGAGGATCATCTCAAGGTGGTTAAACCTTTTTAACGAGTTAGGCTCAGATGCCAATTGTTAGGATTTTTGGAAGCTCGATTCGACAATCGAAACGGTTTACAAAGAGGGGTCGGAATGGTTTTGTGTTTAGGGAGTAAGGAGATTGAAATATACAAAATTGCACAGCAATTTAGAGTGGTTCGACTTTCTCAACCAAAGTCTACATCCACTACCTTAGCTCCTCACCAAGGATTTTCCAACAAATTCACTAATTTGTTCTTTCTTTTGAGGACAAAGAGATAACCTTACAACTCCCTAGTTTTTCTGGGCTAAACTAGAACCTTTCCCTAGCTTTTACACGGGATAAGCTAGAACCTTTCCCCTTTACAAAGGATAAATAAGTAAACAAAAAACCTCTCTAAGGTAGGTGTTTACAAGATTGAGCTCACAAGAACAAAATATTTACAAGAGAAATATGAAATAAGAATGAAAAACTCTTCTCTTGTGTTTGATTGCTTGGATAGTTGTTCTCTTACTTCTTCAAGTGTCCTTAGCTTGTATTTATAGCTTGGAATGTGTTTGATGTTGTATATAGCAGTTGGGGATGTTTTGGAGCCGTTTGGGGATGATTTTTCTACTAAAAAATGCTGCCCATAACATGGTGCATTAAATTCAAATAAACTAGCCGTTGCAGCCTTCGTGCATGGATGCACAACATGATGCATCGATGCACAACCTTCATGCATCGATGCACATAAGGATGCATCGATGCACTAATTGCATTCGGTGTTTGACTGCATGAATGCACTGTATGATGCATCGATGCACTATTGCAGATGCATGGATGCACTGCAGGGATGCATGGATGCACTGCAGGGGTGCATGGATGCACTTTGACACCCTTTAGCATTTTGGCTCAAATCTTAATTTAATGGACTTTGAATTATTTTTGAAACCTTTTAAAACTTTGAATAAATTCAATTAAGTCCAAAAACATTTTGTAAATTCAATTCAAGTCCAAAAACCATTTTGCCTTAAATTTGTTATATCGAAACATAATTCAACAATATCTTAAAACTCACTCAAAACATAATCTTAAATTAATGATTTTTACAGTGAAATACATAACTATTACATTAAACTACCTACCTAATATGTTGAAAGTATCGATTCCATTTAAATAAGTATCGACACTTTTGGAATTTAAAAGAAAAGCAGTATAGCGCCTATAAAGTATCGATACTTTATAAAAATGTATTGATATTTTACAATATAACAGGTAAAAATATGACAAAACCAATTTCATTATGAAAAAACCAGTAAAATTTACCTGATATGTTGAAAGTATCGATCCTTTTTATAAAAAGGATCGATACTTTACAATATAACAGGTAAAAATATGATAAAACCAGTTTCATTATGACAAAAAGGGTAAAATTTACCTGATATGTTGAAAGTATCAATCCTTTTATAAAAATGATAGATACTTTACAATAAAACAGGTAAAAATGTGACAAAACCAGTTTCATTTTGACAAAAACGGTAAAATTTACCTGATATGTTGAAAGTATCGATCCTTTTATAAAAAGGATATATACTTTACAATATAACAGGTAAAAATATGTTAAAACCAGTTTCATTATGACAAAAACGGTAAAATTTACCTAATATATTGAAAGTATAGATCCTTTTATAAAAATGATAGATACTTTACAATAAAACAGGTAAAAATGTGACAAAACCAGTGTCATTTTGACAAAACCGGTAAAATTTACCTGATATGTTGAAAGTATCGATCCTTTTATAAAAAGGATATATACTTTACAATATAACATGTAAAAATATGACAAAATCAGTTTCATTATAACAAAACCGGTAAAATTTACTTAATATGTTGAAAGTATAGATACTTTTTATAAAAAGGATTGATACTTTTTTGAAAGTTATGTAATTTATGTTTAAAATTTTTTTAATAGTGTTTCATGTTTTCCACCTACAATATTAATTTAATAATTTCATTTACACAAAAAATTATTTGATTATTTTGATATTTTATAAAATATTATTTAGAATTTAAATTTAACAATATTAACCAAAGATAATAATAAATATGTAATATCTTTGTTTATTGTTTTTAATTTAATAATAATATATACCGTAACATAAAAAATAAATAATTAGATGCGTATAATTACTAAATTAATATCTTAAATCTCACTCAAAACATAACCTTTATTTAATGTTTTCCACAGTGAAATACCAACCTATTACATTAAACTACCTATCGGATATGTTGAAAATATCGATTCCATTTAAATAAGTATAGAAACTTTTGGAATTTAAAAGAAAAGTAGTAATATCGGCTATAAAGTATTGATACTTTATAAAAATGTATCAATATTTTACAATGTAACAAGTAAAAATATGACAAAACCAGTTTCATTATGACAAAAACGGTAAAATTTACCTGATATATTGAAAGTATCGATCCTTTTATAAAAAGGATAGATACTTTACAATATAACAGGTAAACATATGACAAAACCAGTTTCATTATGACAAAAAAGGTAAAATTTACCTGATATGTTGAAAGTATCGATCCTTTTATAAAAATGATAGATACTTTACAATATAACAGGTAAAAATATAGCAAAACCAGTTTCATTATGACAAAAACGGTAAAATTTATCTGATATGTTGAAAGTATCGATCCTTTTATAAAAATCATAGATACTTTACAATATAACAGGTAAAAATATGACAAAATCAGTTTCATTATGACAAAACCGGTAAAATTTACCTGATATGTTGAAAGTATATATACTTTTTATAAAAATGATCGATACTTTTTTGAAAGTTATGTAATTTATGTTTCAAAATTTTTTAATAGTGTTTTATGTTTTCCATCTACAATATTAATTTAATAATTTCATTTACACAAAAAATTATTTGATTGTTTTGATATTTTATAAAATATTATTTAGGAATTTAAATTTAACAATTTTAACCAAAGATAATAATAAATATGTAATATTTATGTTTATTGTTTTTAATTTAATAATAATATATACTGTAACATAAAAAATAAATCATTAGATGCGTATAATTACTAAATTAATATCTTAAATCTCACTCAAAACATAACCTTAAATTAATGATTTTCACAGTCAAATACCTACCTATTATATTAAACTACCTACCGGATATGTTGAAAGTATTGATTCCATTTAAATAAGTATCGACACTTTTGGAATTTAAAGGAAAATCAGTAATAGCGCTTATAAAGTATCGATACTTTATAAAAATGTATCGATATTTTACAATATAACAGGTAAAAATATGACAAAACCAGTTTCATTATGACAAAAACGGTAAAATTTACCTGATATGTTAAAAGTATCGATCCTTTTATAAAAAGGATAGATACTTTACAATATAACATGTACAAATATGACAAAACCAGTTTCATTATGACAAAACCGGTAAAATTTACCTGATATGTTACAATATAACATGTATAAATATGACAAAACCGGTAAAATTTACCTGATATGTTGAAAGTATAGATACTTTTTATAAAAAGGATCGATACTTTTTTGAAAGTTATGTAATTTATGTTTCAAAAATTTTTAATAGTGTTTCATGTTTTCCACCTACAATATTAATTTAATAATTTCATTTACACAAAAAATTATTTGATTGTTTTGATATTTTATAAAATATTATTTAGAATTTGAATTTAACAATTTTAACCAAAGATAATAATAAATATGTAATATCTATGTTTATTATTTTTAATTTAATAATAATATATACCGTAACGTAAATAATAAATCATTAGACGCGTGTAATTACTAAATTAATATCTTAAAACTCACTCAAAAGATAACCTTAAATTAATGTTTTCCATAGTGAAATAAGTATGGACACTTATATATATGTATCGATACTTACCGATAACCAAAGTTTACCGGTTACCAAATTTTTTAATAGTTTTTCATGTTTTATACCTAAAACATTATTAGTCTATCAACATAATAGGTAGCGCTAAACCAAATTTATTAAATATCTTTTAATGTATCCGGTAACGCCGTATATTAGTCATATATTAGCCCGCCTTTCCTGAGACAACCCCATTAATTATGTTTTAAGAGAATTTGTTTGTAATTTTTGTTTGGGGCTCTGGGCAGCTGTCGGGAGGTTCTACTATGAGACGGTTAAAATACGATTAAAAATTATATGACTAGTTAAATAGTTGATCAATTAAAAGCACTACCACAAACAGTATATGTTTTCACTGGAAATATTATTTGTGTTGGTAATAATAATGGTAATAACCTAAAATAATGATTGTTGTATGTAAAACAACCGCCAAAAATTATAAGTATTGATACTTTGTTTATGAGTATCAATATATACTTGGACATTTACGCCTATTTTTATTATACTGGTAGAAACGTTTACCGTGTAAATTGTTAATTTACCTATTACTTTAAAGTAATAGGTTTCGAAATTATAAGTATTGATACTTTATATATGTGTATCGATACATTTTGCGTGCAAATTGTTTGAAAAGCATACTGGAATAAAGTATACATACTTATATAAAAGTGTCGATACTTGATATTTATGCCTATTATCAATATATCAGTAGACTCTTATCGTTTACATTGTTAATTAACTTATCACTTTAAAGTAATAGGTTTCGAAATTCGAAGTATCGATACTTTATATATGTGTATCAATGCATTTTGCGTGCAAATTGTTTGAGAAACATACTGGAATAAAAGAATCTATACCTATATAAAAGTATTGATACTTGGTATTTACGTCTATTATCATTATACCGGTAGACTTTTACCGTTTACATTGTTATTTTACCTATTACTTTAAAGTAATATGTTTCGAAATTCCAAGTATCGATACTTTATATATGTGTATAGATACATTTTACGTGCAAATTGTTTGATAAACATATTGGAATAAAACTATTCATACCTATATAAAAGTACTAATACTTGGTATTTACGCCTATTATCATTATACCGGTAGACTTTTACCGTTTACATTATTAATTTACCTATTACTTTAAAGTAATAGGTTTCGAAATTCCAAGTATCGATACTTATATATGTGCATAGATACATTTTGCGTATAAGCTATTTGAGAAGCATACTGGAATAAAAGTATCTATACCTGTATAAAGAGTATCGATACTTGGTATTTACGCCTATTATCATTATACCATCAGACTTTTACCGTTTACATTATTAATTTACCTATTACTTCAAATTAATAGGATCCAAAATTCCAAGTATCGATAATTTATATATGTGTATCTATACATTTTGCGTGCAAATTGTTTGAGAATCATACTTGAATAAAAGTATCCTTACTGGCATAAGAAGTATCGATACTTGGACATTTTCATACTTTGCTTACATTGTTTCGAAATTATAAATATCGATACTATAATAATGTGTATCGATACATTTGGCCTACAAATTGTTTGACAAACATAATGGATTTAAAGTATCCATACCGGCGTAAGAAGTATCGATATTTGGACATTTTCATAATTTGCATACATTTTTTCGAAATTATAAATATCGACACTTTAATAATGTGTATCGATACATTTGGTGTTCAAATTGTTTGACAAGTATACTGGAATAAAAGTATCGATATCAACACAACAAGTATCCATTCTTATAGAAAATGTGTATAAACTTATATTCAAAGTATCGATATTTACATTAGTGGTATTGATACTTCCAGTTAAATTTATTGCATTTGGTAGTTATTAATTGTACAAAACTAAATATTCACCATATTGAAATCTACAATTTTGTATATCAAATTCCTCCATCAACGATCAACACAATTCCCTCTGAATTGGTCGATCCCTCACTCCTATCAAAGATCCAAACCCTATTTCTTCCAGCACATGTATTTTGTTTTTCATTTTCCTTCATATATTAGTTTATAAACATTCAAGCATTAAATCAAATCAAATCAAATACAAGTTACATACAGTTTATTCAATATACAAGTATCGATAACTAATCCTATAGTAATCGCTTACGTTCAAAGGAATGGGAATAGTATCTAATACAAGTATCGGTACCTTTATACAACCTACAATATCAATTTCTACCTATAATATTATATAAAAGTATCAATATTTATTTTCTACCTAGAATATCAATTTCTTCCTATAATCAGTCCCAAATCATTCTTTACTTTAAAAAACCCCAAACCATAAAATCTAACCCCTATTTTCAAATACTATAATACTAAAAAACTAGGGTTTCGACAACATATATTTCGATTGATTTCAACAACAAACAACTACGCTTTCAAAAAATGCCTTGCTTCTATTTCGTAGCAACTAATACGTTTCAATTTCAAAAACTACGACTGTCTTCTATCTATTTCGCAGAACGTAATGCCCTTTCAAATTCTCTATTATCAATGCCTTTGATATTTTAACTCGTTATGTTATTTATATTTAATCCATACCATTCCCCAAGTATCGATACATTTGTGTAAGGTATCGACACTTTCGAGACATTTTTCTTTTTTCATTACTTTTAAATTCCTAAAGTACCAATACTATGGTACATATACTTATAAACATATCGATACTTTCAACAATTCCGGTAGCGCTTTACCGGTTTTGTCAAATTGAAATTGATTTTGTCAAATTTCAACCTGTTATATTGTCAAGTATCGATACATGTGTCTAAGGTATTGATACTTTATAGACTCTATTATTGCAATTCTTTTAAATTCCTAAGTACCAATACTTTGGTACATATACTTATAAAAGTTTCGATACAAATTTCAACCATTTCTGTAGTTCTTTACCGGTTTTGTCAAATTGAAACCGATTTTGTCAAATTTAAACATGTTATATTATCATGTATCGATACATATGTCTAAGGTATCGATACTTTATAGCCGCTATTATTGTAATTCTTTTAAATTCCTAAAGTACCGATACTTTGGTACATACATTTATAAACGTATCGATACAAATTTCAAAAATTCTGGTAGCTCTTTACAGGTTTTTTCAAATTGAAATCGGTTTTGACAAATTTCAACATGTTATATTGTCATGTATCGATACATGTGTAGGTATCGATACTTTATAGCCGTTGTTATTGCAATTCTTTTAAATTCATACAGTACTGATACTTTGGTACATATACTTATAAACGTATCTATACAAATTTCAACAATTACGGTAGCTTTTTACCGGTTTTGTCAAATTGAAACTGGTTTTGTCAAATTTCAACCGGTTTTGTTAATTTCCAATCGGTTTTGTCAAGTTCGTTACCTGTTTTTCCAAATTGAAATCAGATTTGTCAAATTTCAACATATTATATTGTCATCTATTGATACATGTGCATAATGTATCGATACTTTATAGGCATTGCAATTCTTTTAAATTACTAAAGTATCGATGCTTTTATACATATACTTATAAATGTATCGATACTGTTATAGGTAGATATATATATATCGATACTTCTGTGCATTGTATCGGTACATACCGATAAACAAAGTTTGTCGATTGCCAAATTTTTTAATATTTCTTCATATTTCCCACCTACAACATTATTATCAGTCGACATTCCGGTAGCGCTTAACCAACTTTTTAAGTATCTAATTAAATTTTCGGTCACACCGTTTCTTAACCGTATATTAGTTCATCTTTCCTTAGACATTCTTACAGGTGTCCCTTTTGCCCAAACCCAACTACGGCACTTCGTAAATGAACAGCTAACTCGTCAACACATTATTAAATTGTTGGGTTTGGGTTTTAGCTATTGGTTGCATCGATTACTGCTGGATTATTACAATTCTGTTGGAAGTTTCTTGTTAGATTGTTATGGGCTAACCAACTTCGTTAGTTTGTTAATCTGTTTGATCAATTGGGCTATAAAACTCAATTGTGTTTAGGTATAGGGTCTTAAGGCCTGCATTTTCTAGTCCTATTATTTTTTCTTCTGTTTAGCCTAGTTTCATTTGTATTCTTTGCAACCGTCGTTCAGCTCACCTGATCGTTAGAGTTTCGGCTACATACATGCACTCTTCGCTGAAAATCAATGCACATTAGGGGTGAGTATTCGATTGGATCGAGTCGAGTAAAAAAATTGAGTGATTCAAGTTGAAGAGCCATATTCTATAACTCAAACTTAACTTAAAATTTTTTCAAGTTGAGTCGAGTTTATAAATTCAAGTCAAATCGAGTTTGTTCGAGTTTCTCTATAAAATAATAATTTTCATTTTATTAAACTATGGGTCTCATTAAAACATCCTTCTTATCTATGTCATGTCAAGACAAAACCAAAGAAAATGAAAGGATGACAAAGAGTACCCAAAAATATATTATTAACTAGACAAAACAATTACACATTAGAGTTTAGAAAACTTAACAACATCACAAGATGATACAAATAAACCATAAAAAAACAAAGCTAAGATATTCCAAAAAGTCAATTACAACAAACTACTTCTTGAGTTCTCGAATTACATTGTCAAATGCCATAGATTTCTTCTTCTTGTGCATTATTAGTAACTTTGAAAAAACTTCTTCTTTATCGACTATTCTTGATAAATCTAATTTTTTTAAACAATAAACATGCTAGTTAATTATAAATAACTTTATAATATAACTGACATAAAAATAAACATTATGAATCAAAATTAAATATTATCATCTTTCATGTCTTAAAGTTTTACAACATACTCATCCAGATTGATGAGATCCTTAGATTTTCGAAGTCAATCTTGAGTGCAAACCAAAACTTCAACCATCGTTGGAGTTAATGGTCTTCTAAAACCATTTAGAAAATGTCCATCTATGTTGAATGCACTTTTTGTGGTAATTGCCAACATAGAAATCGAGAAAACATCTCAACCCATTTGTGAAATAATACGTTATAATGGACTATTCATTTTCCACCAAAATAAATAAATCAAATAAATTCAAGTTGTTTTTATATTCCTCCTTAGCCAAATATTTATCAAACTTAGATTTTTGTTCCAAACTCAATCATTATTTCTTCAACATATATTGTTGCACGACCAAACTCATCTTTGATTGATGTAATTTCATAGACATGGGAATTTTTTTAGAATACTTTATTGACCTTCATGGATCACAATTCTCCCGATAATGGAAGAGTATTCATCGAACAAACAATACAATTCTTTATCAATCATCTTTATAACCTCACTAGAAACATTAGAAAAAAAAAAGTATACCCTAAAATGTACAAAATGCATTGTATGTTGCGGATCTAAGATAATGGATAAGCAAACTATGAAGTTAATATTTTTGAAATCATCTCAATACTTGTTGTACTTCTCCCTCATTTTTGAAGTCATGGAGATTTATTATTATGTCTTCACAATTTATCCATCCATCAAGTATGTCGAGACATTTCTTTGCCCTGGCGACGGAGAGTGCAAATAGTACACCCCAGACGATGTAACTAGTCTCGAAAAATTAAGTGTTTATCTTCAATGAATCAGCTAAAACACCAAATTGTAGAGTCGCCACCAATCTTTTTATATGGTGAGATTGGTCACCAAAATGTCATATTATTTTAATAATAATTCCTAAGAATATTATTAAAATAATACAACTCAGGTATGCTTACCAAAAAAATGAGTTCGGGAGTCGGTTACGTATGAGAAAGAATTAGCATTCCCACAACGCCCGAAATTGATACCGATATTTATTAATTAAATGTCTTTGCAATAATTTATAAATTTGTTCTTTAAACTAATTTACGAATGACTTAAATAAATTATTAACTAATAATACTAATAATCTCATTAAAATACTAAATATTACACAAGTTAAGTAATTTAATAATCCTAATATAAAATATAAATATTTAATATTATAGTAATACTTAATAATTAAAATATTAATATTAATATTAATTACTATAATTTTAAGTAATATTAAGTTATTGTACTAATAATGTAATTTACCTTAAGTTATTAAAAGGATCGAAATGTAAATTATTAAGATATTAAGGACTATATTTAATTTTTATAGTAATATATATATATATGGGAGTGATCAAAATATAAATAAATAAAATTAAAGAATGAAATTAAAATGCTTGAAATATGCTTTTGAGGACTAATTTGTAAGGTTACAAAATTACACGAACCCCAAGAATCATTTATCCATACCCGTATTTACGCTCAGGTACCTCCCCAAAACGACGCCGTTCGGGGAGGGATATAAATAGGCCAAATTAGGCCTCAAATTCCCAAATTTCTCATTTCTCTCTAGAATTCTCTCGCCGGAGGTAATTCGTCTCCAGTCGGCCACCATGAACCGTCATCGATAGCCACCGTCGACCATCGCCCACGGTGGTCAGATTTTACCTAAACATACCAAAATGAAGCTCGATTGTCGTAAAGACGAATCCAGCACCGTTTCTCCTAAAAACACTAAATCGTAGAATATCTAAAAAAAATTACCTTCGAAGTTGTCTTTTCCGGCGACGCTTGGGCTCTCCAACGACGGTAAGGATCCTCTCTCTCTCTATTCTCTAATTGTTATGTATATTGTTTGTTGCCTTGGTTTGCTTTCCCTTGTCTTTGCTGTTGCAAGATCAACCCTATTTATAGGGTTCGAGTCCCCTTTCAGACCGGTTAAACGAACGAACCCCGGTGAGTCACCGAAGCTACCGTGGTGACTCACCCCAAGGGTGGTGGGCTGTGTGGAGAGACTGGGTACATTAAATGCACCCAGATCCTGCAGATCCGGCGAGGACGTGGCACTATCGTGGCATCAATGGTTGGATAGTTCATCGGCGGGACATCATTACCTCTACGACGGCGCTGGAATATCCCTAGGGTTATAATACGTAACCTAGGGTTTCTACTGGTCGACTATGAACCATTGGATTTGCTTCTGGATCGAACGATTGGGATCTGTGCATCGCTGGAACTCGTGCGAAAACCCTAGCTGAACTTCGGTTTGATTCTGGTCCTATTGGACTGTTAGGTCCAAGTTTGGTTCTTCATCGACCTTGCTGGGCTGCTCGATTGATTCGAGTTCGAACTGGGTTATGGTCTGATAACCTTGGGTTGTAATCGGGCTTTGGGATTTAACTTTGTAATTTGGGCCTTTGGGTTGTAATTTGGATCTGTAAAAATTATAAAAATTAATTATATCATATAATAATATTATAATAATATTTATTATATTATTTATAACAAATATATAAAATAAACGTCACTCGGATGAAAACTAATGTCAACAACTGCCCTTTTTGCTTATTTTTGTGTTAACAAAAATAAAGCAAAGATAAGAGACAAAGTTTTCGTTGAGTGGGTTTTTATTTGACAAAATTCATTCCACTACTCTTGCATGGAGATCAAACTTTTGATCTGATCTTGCTTCTGATCTGATCTTGCTTCACTACTATTTTTGTGAAGGCTTGATTTGCATTGCTTCACTACTCTTTTGTGAAGGCTTGATTGACTTGAGAAGAATCTGTTTCACTACTCTTCCATGAAAATCAGATTCGAAATTGATTTGATTCCACTACTCTCTCGTGGATATCGGAATGACTTGGAAAAAAATCGTTCCCACTACTCTTCCGTGGGTGCTATACTTGTGTAATCTTTGGATATCCCTCTTTTAGAGATTTTGAGTTGACTATTCCAATCTCGAGATTTAGACTTTCGACTTCTATTTGTGAAACCTGCAAAAGTGACTTGTGTTTGCTATAATGCATTTATAAATGTCATGACCTTATTTATGACTAAAATGTGTGCAATAACAAAATTTCGGGGTATCATTTTTTGAACAAGGACCCCATTTTGCTATCCATTTTTTACTTAGTCTCATCATAGATGAAACAATCATAATGATTTTATCTCGACCAACCATCTTGATCTTTTCCTTTTGAACCTGAACTTGCTTTTATTATTCTCGAACTCCACCAGTACAAATGACAATCATTCAATTGATAACAAATATTTCAATGTTTTATGTATCATGTCATCATATGTTAAAACATTGTTGACCTCAGAATATAAGTATTTTCAAAGACTTTTTGTACAATAATACACCATGATTTTATGTACTTCAAATTACACTACATGTTTTGAATCTTCAAATCAAGATTTTTTGCAAAAAGAAAAATATTTTTATTTATGCAAAGAATTTACATGGCAAACTTTTATTTGTAAAAGGCAAAGTAGGTGTCTTCAAAAGGATCTCGAAGTTATGATGAAGGTGTGGATTTCCTCAAATCCTTTTTCTCTTTATGCAAAATATCTTTTAACTGCATCTGAATTTACTGGGTAAGGTAATTCCGGTCCATCCATTTCAGTAAGGACTAAAGCTCCACCAAAAAAAACCTTTTTTACAACATAAGGTCATTCCCAATTTGGCATCCAATTTCCTCGGTGATCCTTTTGAAAAGGTAAAATCCTTCTGAGCACAAGATCTCCTTCGTAAAATTCTTGAGGCAAACTTTCTTATCATGTGCTCGTATCATCCTCTTTTTGTACATCTGAACAAGACAAATTGCTTTCATTCTTTTTTCTTCGATCAAATTTAATTGGTCATATCTGGTTTATACCCAGTCTACCTCATCTAGCTTTACTTCTGATAGAACTCGTAATGAAGGAATTTCTACCTCAATTGGTAAGATTGCTTCTATCCCATAAATTAATGAAAATGAGTTGCCCTAGTCGATGTTCGTGCCGAAGTTTGATAGGCTAACAGAGCAAATAGTAGTTTCTCATGCCAATCCTTATAAGTTTCAGTCATCTTCTCTATAAGCCTCTTGATATTCTTATTAGCTGCCTCAACCGCTCCATTCATCTTTGGGCGATAGGTGGTGGAATTATGATGTTTTACTTGGAATTGATCACAGACTGTTTCATCATTTTGTTGTTCAGATTCAAAGTATTGTCTGTAATAATTCTCTCTGGAAGACCATATCGACAAATGATCTATTTTTTCAAGAATTTACAGACTGTAGACTGAGTAATGTTTGCATAAGAAGTTGCTTCTACCTATTTGGTAAAATAGTCTATTGCCACCAAAATGAAGCAATGATCATTTGAAGCTTTAGGACAAATTTATCCAATAACATCTATGCCCCACATAGAGAATGGCCAAGGATCTGTCATTACATGCAATGGATGAGGAGGAGTATGCTTCCTATTTCCATAGATTTGACACTTGTGACACTTTCGGGCATAATTAACACAATTTGTTTCCATAATTGACCAGTAGCATCCAAATTTCATAATTTGTCTAACCATTGTATGCCTATTAGCATGAGTACCACATATTCCTTCATGTACTTCTTCAAGAATTGATTTAGCTTTTTTGGTATCCACACATCTCAACAGGACTTGATATAGGCTCTTTTTGTACAAGACTTCTCCATTGAGTACATACCCGTATGACATTATTCAGATAGTTCTCTTATCTTTTTCAGTTGCTTGTTCAGGATAACTTTATATGATATATTGCAAAATATCATAATACCAAGGTTTCTCTTCTTTTTTCTTCTTCAATGTCAAGACAATGAGCTGGATATTCATAAGCTTGTATTTCAATAGACATCATATTTGCATGTCATTTACCTTAAATACGACTGCCAAAGTTGCCAAGGAATCTGTCATTTGATTTTTTCTCTGGGATGTAATCAAAAGTCATTTCTTCAAATTCTTTGATGAGTTTTAGAACCAGTTTATGATATTTTACAAGCTTAAAATCTTTCGTCTCCCATTCTCCTCTGATTTGGTAAATTACTAGAGCTGAATCCCCATAAACCTTGATCATTTTTACTTTACGTTCAATGGCAACTCTAAGACCCAAAATACATGCCTCATACTCAGCCGTATTGTTTGTGCAATCAAAATTAAGTAGACTAGTAAATGAAAAATACTCTCCATCTGGCGAAACTAATATTGCACCAATTTCGTGTCCCAAAGCATTTGAATCACCATCAAAAGTCAACTTCCAATGTTCATCATTGGACACACTTGCTTCTCCTATTGAAATTGCCATCAAATCTTCACCAGGAAAATAATATTTATTGGTTCATATTAATGAGATGTTCTACTTGTAATAAATTCAGCTATGACACTTCCTTTTACTGCTTTTTCGATTGACATATTGGATGTCAAATTCTGACAACAAGATTTTCCAGCGATAATCTTCTAGATAATGTAGGAACATTCATTAGATATTTTAAAGGATCAAATTTAGATATGAGCCATGTAGTGTGATACAAATATAATATCTAAGTCTTCGAGTAGTCCATACCAATGCACAGCACAATTTCTCAATTAAAGAATATATGGTTTCACATTCAGTTGATTTCTTACTAAGATAATAAATAGATCTTTCTTTCTTCTCAATTTGATCATGATGTCCTAATACACATCCCATTGAATTACCCCAGACCGATAAATAAAGAATTAAAGGTTTATCTAGGATAGGTGGTAATAATATTGGAGTACTCTATAGATATTTCTTAACTGTCTCAAAGGCTTCTTGACATTCTTCATTCCATGTCCCAGAATCATAATTTCTAAGGAGGCGGAAAATAGGATCACATCTCTCAGTTAGCTGCGAAATAAATCGAGCTATATAATTAAGCCTTCCCAAAAATCCTCGAATCTCTTTTTGTGTTTGTAGGGGCGACAAATCTTGAATAGCTTTGACTTTATCTGGATCTATTTCAATTCCTTTTTGGCTTACCACAAATCCTAAAAGTTTACCAGAGGTTACCCAAATGTACATTTATTTGGGTTGAGCTTTAACTAACATTCCCTTAATCTCTGAAAAAGCTTCATCAAATTCCCAACATGCTCTTCATCGGATTTGGCTTTGACAATCATATCATCACATAAACTTCTATTTCTTTGTGCATCATGTCATGAAATAGGGTTACCATAGCCCTTAGATAAGTTGCTCTTGCATTCTTAAGTCCAAATGGCATCACTTTGTAACAAAACGTTCCCCATAAAGTGACAAACGTTGTTTTCTCCATATCCTCAGGGTACATTCTGATATGATTATAGCCAGAGAAACCATCCATAAATGAGAACAAAGAATTCTTAGCAGTATTGTCCACTAATGTATCTATGTGTGGCAAAGGAGAATTATCCTTTGGACTGGCTCTATTAAGATCTCGGTAATCAACACACATACAGACTTTACCATTATTTTTTGTTACAGGGACAATATTTTCTACCTATTCAGGGTATTTGGCTAACTTAAGAAATCTAGCATCAAATTGTTTTTTTACTTATTCCTTGATCTTGAGCAGAATTTCAGGTTTCATTCTTCTCAGTTTTTGTTACACAGGTTTACATTTTGATCTTATTGGTAACTTATGTACTACCAATTCTGTATCCAATCCTGGCATGTCTTCGTATGAACAAACAAATATATCCTTGTATTCTTGCAGTAATTCAATCAAATCCTGTCGTCCTTTATCAGATAAAGTGGTACTAAATTTCACCTCCTTCTTTTCCATATTGGATCCTAAATTTAAGATCTCAATAGGTTCCTTTATGAGTTAGAATTTTCTTATCCTCTTTTTCCACCATTTTTAACAATTCAGAGGGTAAATCACATTTTCACCATAATCTTCAACTTCCTCAGGACACATAGACTACTCAAAATCAATTTCCGGGCAGCATCATTAGCATCTATGTCATGGATATTTGAGTTCCTAAAAATAAACAAGAGTATATACATATAATCATGAAAATGCATTTAAAGTGATTGCCATTTAGAACTAATGCATCTTTTTATTGAAAAAGAAAAACATATAGTTTAACCCTTTACAAAAAATCAAACTTTTGCCCCAGGATATAGGCAATAATGAAAGTTTTGGTGTATTACTCTGAAAAAGACTTAAAAACTACACGTAATTCTTCTGCAATCCAATTATTTAACTCAAAGTCTGGTGATGCGGGGTAAATGCCCACATCTTCTTTTTCTACAAATTCATCATTTAATGGTGGAAAGGTCATTGGTTCCCATGTGAGATATTCTCAAACTAACTTCGCCTTTCTTAATTATTGATTCCTTCTAATGCCTCTCTGTCTCTCTTTTAGTGTTGGTTGATATCCCAAACCAAATCAATCTTTCTTGAAATAGGAAAAATTGGATTCGATGGTCCTTACAAATAGCTTCCTAATTCTTTTCCTTTTTTTTGCCCCTTTTCCTAAGGTCAATCTGAGTCCCATTGTCGTGCACTTGGAAATTTTGGGTTTAGGTATCCTTTTCCCCTCAGCCACAAGTGTTACATTGACAAACTCCAAGGATTTGAAAGAGTATTCAATAGCTTCCTCATCCAATTCATATGGAGCAATGATAGAGACTAAATCAATGATGTATTCTTGAGCATTAAGACATGTCAGCCTACTATCTATTAAAAACTTTACCTTTTGGTGTAATGTAGATGGAACTCCCTGCTTGATGAATCCAGGGTCTTCCTAACAAATAATTATAAGTGGGTATAATATCCATTACAAGGAACTCTATCTCATTTGTACCTGGACCAATAGTTAAGGGAATATCGATTTTTCCTAATACGTCCTTCTTAGTTCCATCAAAATCTTGGAAAATACTATAACTACTTCTCATAAGTGTGCTATCAATTAGTAATTTCTTTAGAGTCACTAATGGTATTACATTCAAAGCCGAGCCATTATCTATTAACACTTGAGATAAAATATGTCATTTGCACTTAACTGTAATATGCAGATCTTTAGGGCTACCATTCATTTCAGAAGGAATTTTATCTTTGGAAAAAGAAAAGAAATTATCAGCCTGTATATTTGCAATCAACCTATCCAATTTGTTAAAAGGAATTCCTTTGGTACAAAAGTTTGATTCAACATTTTTAGCAAAGTATTACGATGTGCTTTAGAGCTTAATAAAAGTGCTAAAACTGATATACGAGCTGGGAACTTGTGCAAATGTTCAACAATGTTGTATTCACTATGCTTGAGAAACTTCAAAAATTCTACAGCTTCGCTTTCAGTTACGGGTTCATTGATGGCAGTTTCATCCTCTTTTAATTATAGCTCTACCTTTTTCCCTTTATCAACTGGACCTTGTTTCTCTGATTCCTAAAATAACGTATCCCACTGCGGGTAAAATGTCCAACTTCATCTACCTCTTTATTTCCTCCCATTGTTTCCTTCATTTGGCATTCGTAATTCCATGGAACTTGCTTGTCATCATTATAAGGAAATAGGGATGGTAAAGAAATAACCATATTTGGAGCTTTCTTATATAGTACCTGAGTTCTTGGTGTGATAATTAGAGGATGATTAGAGTTATAAAACTCTTTGTATGATCTCAGATGCACAAATATTCATTTATTCTTCTGATATTTCTTTGAAAAATTCCATCACCTTTTCATCCATCATTTTTTGTACCAAATCCCGAAAATCTGAACATTGTTGTATAATATGTCCTTCATAACCATGATAATGACATATATTTTCGCATCTTAATTTTTCTCCTGATATATTAGATTTTAATAAATCAACTTTGATCATTTGAGTCCATACCCATAACATATGTGATTTCACTTCACTGATTTGCCTTATCACCTGCTTTCCTTTTTCCTATATAACTACATTGATTCCTGCTCCTGTATGATTTGGGAACGGATTTTGAGCAACATTTGGTTGTTCTTTATCACCAAAATTTAAGATATTCTTTATTCTCAGGCTTTAAACAATTCTTTTGAATGTGATGCAGTTTTCGATGGAATGCCCACGAGCCCTTGCATGATATTCGCACTGCACGTTATCCTTGTACCACTTAGGATACAGAGGTTATATGGGTGACACATGATAGGGAGATATTATATGTTTGTCATATAATATCTGGTATAACTCTTTGTAGGTCATCGGAGTTGGATCAAATTGAAATTTCTCTCTTTCCACCCTTGGTTTCATTGTTTCTTGTTTGGCAAAGTTTGGTGTAGAAGATCCAATATCATGAGGTCGAGACACTGTGATATTATTGGACTCATATTTCCTTGCATCATTTACCTCACTTTCTTTCTTTTTCATACATGGCTTTCTTGCTAGATTCACCACTTTCAAGTTTCCCACTCTTAATTGACATTTCAAACCTCTCACCAGCTGTAACTATGTCAGCAAAGCTTTTGAAAGAATTCCCTATGAGGTAAGTAAAGAAAGGAGCTTTCAAAGTGTTTACAAAGAGCACATTTGTTTCTTCTTCTTCCATGGGTGGGTGTACCTGTACAGCTATGTCCCTCCATCTCTGGGCATATTGCCTGAAACTTTCATTGAATTTCTTTTCCATGTTCTGCAATACCATTCGATTAGGCCTTATATCCTTCAGATTCTTATATTGTTCCAAAAAGGATTTAGCCAAATCTTTCCAAGATTGAATATGAGTTCTACTTAATTGGTTATACCATTGGATGGCCGAACCAGTTAAGCCTTCTTGAAAATAATGGATCAGTAGTTGATCATTCCCTATATAACCCGTCATTTTTTGCAAAACATTGTGATATGGGTAGAAGGACATTTCATACCATCAAATTTTTCAAAATATGGGATTTTGAACTTAGGTTGTAATACCAAATCATGCACCAAACTTAATTCCTTGGCTTCAATTCCATACACATTAGAGTCTTCCTTTATTTCCCTAACTTCTTCCATTAGTTGTTCCAGTTGTTTGTTTGACTCTTTCTTTACTTCTTGATCAAAATCTGGAACATTCTCAACTTGTATTTGGTTTATAGAAGCACTAGGTAAGTTTATGTTTACCCTCCGTGTTTGGGTAAATTCTCCAGACTGGGCTTTAACATGAGAGGTTGTATGGAGGGTATAAAGGTTCCTCAGTTACTTTAGTTTTTAGGTGATCTGCTCTTGGTGTAAAGCCTGGAGGATATAAAGGATCTTCAGTGAAAGTACCAACAACTGGGGCATTTGTTTGATCCATGTTTCTTCTTTGTAACGTACTTGCAAATTTTTCCATCTCATTCTGGGATTTCATTAACTGTTCATGCATTTCTTCCTGAATTTTCTTGAAATTCTCTTGCATCTCAAGCTGATTCCTTTCAATATGAGTGACCTTATCATCCATTTCCCTTTTTCTGGTATTATATGGATGCTTAGGGGGGTCCAGTATTCTTCGGAAAAGAAGAAAAAACCTTTTTAATGAATATGGATGAAAAATATAATGTCAAAATGTTCATGCTCAATATGTAAATGCAAGGTGTTGATATCAATATGATTTCTTTAGAATAGCTTTTATATTAAAACAAAGTCTTATTACAAAGCTTTTAAAACATAATACATCATAGATACATCTGAGCAGCTTCTCCTAACTGCTGAATGTGTTCAAGTAACTTAAATACCTTACGAGCTTCTTTAGTTCCTGGTTCTAATTCTTCACTCAAAGTATTAGCTTCGTATGCCAAGTCCACTAAATATTGTGCACTCCCTAAGTTTGCTCCAGATACTTTGCAATGAGGTTGTCTCTTTATTTGACCTTCCATTGAGAACGTTCCCAATGGTAGTGCCATTGCAAAATTCCTTCGTACGGGACAATAGGAAGTTGATTTGCCCTTCTCTGAAGATCTTGGACTTTGTTTTCTAGCTCATTCATTTGCTTCTTTAGATTCTTAGTTTCCGAGTTGCTTTCTTGACTTCGCAGTGCAGTTTCCAACCCTTTCATCTTACTTTTTAATCTCTAGTTTTGAGCTTATTTTCCAATAGTATTTTCTCTAATGCCTCATTTTCTTTAGAAATCATATTGGTCTGGTGTTTACTTTATTTGTGCTCATATTTACCTTTTTCATCTTTTCTTTTCAGACCTGTCAATTATTGTTTGCTTGATCTTTCGGTAATCTAGTTTTTACCACCCGTTGATAAGTTGACAGGAGATCGTTGAAGTCTATCCTGAGATGTTTTTCAACCTTGCTAACATGATCTGCTCCCTTTATGGATATGTATCTCAATTTCTTTATGGTAGACTTTTTCTTCCAGCTTTTGCAGAGTCTTCCTCCATTGCTTTCTTTCGATCTCAAAATCTTGCTTTGCTAGCTCCAATGGAGATGGTATAATTCTCAAATGTTCTTTGATGGGTTGAACATTCTCAAAATTAACCACTGGAATGTTGTCGTTGACACGGTTGATTCTCCATCGTTCGTATTTGGGGTAAGAGCTTTTGACTAAAAGTAAATAAATTTACTCGATGAATCCATTTCCAGGCCTCAGTAACTTTTCTGATCTTTTCCTTGTACTGATCACTCCTGAATGCAAATTCTGATTCGGATAAACCAGATGTCACGGGAATAAACTATCTTGATCCATATTGTTTGGAGACCATCAAATGTGTATATCCTATAGAACCCTAGATGCCAAGCAAAAGAACCCAATCGTGCTCTCCACACTTATATGTTATATTGGAATAAGAATTCCATGAGGTTCGCCATATATCATTATCTTCGAGATTTCGAAAGATGTTCATCCATTTTTCTTCTTCATAACCTCCGGGCCATTTGCGAGAAAGGAAATCTTATAGAGGTGAAAACCCTCTAGAAATACTTGTACATGATCTCTTTCTTCATGTTTAAAATGGTTCAGAATCCATACCAATAATAGGGATGCACATCCTATAAACGTCCATCTCCTTTGCGTCTGCAGGAATTCATGGAACGGAATGTTTCAGCTAACATAGTAGGAACTGGATCTGCATTCTTGTTCAATCTCTCAAACAGGTCTACAGTTATATATCCACATGCCCCAGAATCTTCAAGAAAATGATTAATCCATAAATTCCTAAGGCCATCATATCAATCTTCTTCCTTTTGTCTGAATGGTGGTAGATTACTTCTTTTAAGGCAACCCATTACCTATCACCCTTTTTCTTGATATGTCTTGTAGCCTATTCTTCACTCATCTCGGTCAATAAGAGTACTTTCTTTTTGAAAGGAGCAATGTTAAGTGACTTGATATATACCATATCTTCGTAGATTCTTGGACAGTGGATAAGAGCTCGATATTCTTCTATAGTAGGTGTCAAATCTACCTTGCCAAAAGTTAAGCAACTGTAGGCAGGGTTCCAAAACTGTGATAGGGCTTTGAACAGATTCAGTCAATAGGGATGTCTAAAATATAAGCAATATCTCCGTATAATTGATGAAATAACTGCTTGTTTGATGCTTCCCACCTTTCCCAGATTTCTTTCAACTCAACCAAGTTATTTTGGCGAACGTTGATATGTGTATATTTGACCAAATCTGACACGTACCCAGGTAATAGACTGTTTCCCTTGACAAGTTGAGACTGCTCAGACCATCTTAAGATAATTGCATTGTCTTCTACTTCGTATTGGACTCTTTGTTCCATATTTCCAGCTCTCTATATGAAATCAGTCATAAAACAACACCATGTTATGAAAATGAAAAATGCAAAAATGAGAATGAAGCCTAAAATTAATCAAAATAATTAAACCCTAATTTCATGTAATCTAGTTTCATGATTTATTTAAAACAACAAACCTAACCGTATGATTTCTAGTTCGCATGCATTTATTCATAAAATAAATAAAAGATTCAACATGCTTTCCCATGTGTGCTAACTTTAAAGACTTATTTGGGTTGGGTTCCGCCTGAACTTATGTTCTAAGTTTTACTATATGCTAAGTTTTGGCTCTAGAGTAAGAAGGGTCAACGAATTATCCTTTGTTGATGTCCCCTTGGACTGCCAAACCCTCAATCCTGGTCCATTACAAACTTTCGATTAAGTTCAATTCGAAGGAACACACTTCCTTATGTCAATACGGATGTGAAAACCACATGAGGAACATAAGGTGTGAGCTCAAAGAATGGTCCCCTATCCCCATACGGAGGTGAAAACCACACGAGGGAATAGTTTCTCATTCACTTAAATAGGATAAGATTGGGGTTTTAGCTCATGTCATGAATGCAGTGCACAGTGGGTGAGGAAAAGCATAACAAAAAATAAAATAATATACAACCTATAATTTAATGACCTAAAATTAAATCTGTGCATATAAAAAACAAAAGTTAGTAAAATAATAAAAATAATTAAAACAAAAATCAAAACAAATTTATTATTTACTGCAAAGACGATTAATTAATAAATTGGTGGCTAGACTATCATTTTTAAAAAAAATTCCCCAGTGGAGTCCCCAAGCTGTCGAGATGTTTCTCTTCCCTGGCGACGGAGAGTGCAAATAGTACACCCCAGACGGTGTAACTAGTCTCTAAAAAGTAAGTGTTTATCCTCCATGAATCAGATAAAACACCAAATTGTAGAGTCGCTACCAATTTTTTTATATGGTGAGATTGGTCATAAAAATGTAAATAAAAATATTACACAAAATAATCTCATTAAAATACAAAATATTACACAAGTTAAGTAATTTAATAATCCTAATATAAAATATAAAATTTTAATATTATAGTAAAACTTAATAATTAAAATATTAATATTAATTACTATAATTTTAAGTAATATTAACTTACTGTACTAATAATGTAATTTACCCTAAGTTATTAAAAGGATCAAAATGTAAATTATTAAGATATTAAGGACTATATTTAATTTTCATCATAAAATATATATATACGGTAGTGATCAAAATATAAATAAATAAAATTAAAGAACGAAATTAAAATGCTTGAAATATGCTTTTGAGGACTAATTTGTAAGGTTACAAAATAGAGGGACCCCGGGAATCATTTATCCATACCCATATTTACGCTCAGGTCCCTCCCCAAAAAGACGCCGTTCGGGAGGGATATAAATAGGGCGAATTAATCCTCAAATTCCCAAATTTCTCATTTATTTTCTCTGCTTTTAGAGAGAGAACCTCTCACATCTCTCTATAATTCCTTCCCCGGAGGGAATTCGTCTCCGGCCAGCCACCATGAGCCGTCATCGATAGCCACCGTCGGCCACAACCAACAGTGGCTAGATTTTACCCAAAAATACCAAAATGAAGCCCAAGTTGTCCTAAAACCGAATCCGGCAACCGTTTCTCCTAAAAAACCCTAAATTGTAGTAGATCTAAAATTTTAACCTTCGAAGTTGTCTTCTCCGGTGACGTTTGGGCTCTCCGACGGCGATAAGGCTCCTCTTTCTTTCTATTCTCTAATTTTATGTATATTGATTGCTGCCTTGGTTTGCTTGGCCTCTGTCATTGTTGTTGCAGGATCAACCCTATTTATAAGGTTCTTCTAGTCCCCTTTCAGACTGGTTAAACGAACGAACCCCAGTGAGTCACCAGAGCTACGGTGGTGACTCACCCTAGGGGTGGTGAGTGTGCGGTGGAGAGACTGGGTGCATTAAATGCACCCAGATCCTGCAGATCTGGCGAGGACGTGGCACCATCGTGGCATGCATTGGTTGGATAGTTCATCGGCAGGACATCATTACCTCTACAATGACGCCGAAATAGCCCTAGGGTTACAATGAGTACCCTAGGGTTTCTGTTGGTCAATTGTGAACCGTTGGATTTGCTTCTGGATTGGATGTCTGGGATCTGTGCGGGGCTGGAACTCATGCGAAAACCCTAGCTGAACTTGGGTTTGCTTTGGATCTATTGGACTGTTAGGTCCAAGTCTGGTTCTTCATCGAGCTTGTTGGGCTGCTCGGATTGGATCCGAGTTTGAACTGGGTAATGGTTTGATAGCCTTGGGTTGTAATCGGGCTTTGGGATTTAACTTTTTAATTTGGACCTTCGGGTTGTAATTTGGATATGTAAAAATTTTAAAACTTAATTATATGATAAAATAATATGATAATAATATTTATTATAATATTTATAACGAATATATAAAATAAGCATCACTCGGAAGAAAACTAATGTCGACAAAGTAAACAATACATAACTATCAATGTTTTTCTAAAGAAATAAGAGGTGACATGCAATAATCCAAACACTTTCAATGTAAGATCATAAAAAGGCTCTAGAATTTTTACAATTCTTCGAACATTTTCCCAATCATCAAATGTAAAGACTCTATCTCCAATAATGGGATCGAGCAAAAAAACTATTGTGATCATGAGCATATGAATCAAATGCATGCTCATATTTTCAACCACCTTTAACATCATATACGTTGAATTCCACCTAGTAGGCACATCTAAATGCAAATGAGCTTTAGTATCTATCATTTCTTCTTTTGTTCAATCATAAAATATTTTTATCCTTTATGGTGATACTCTTATGCACTTCACAATAGCTTTATCTCAATCAATAGAAACATAAGCATACTTAACACTTTCTTGCATGATAAGATTAATAATATGTACAACACATTTCATACGTATATATTTCTTATTTGCAATACAAGTATTTTGATGGTTCATTTTCTTTCTCAAATATTCAATACAGACACTATTAGCATATGCATTGTCAACTGTAATAGTGAAGACCCTCTCAAACCCCCAATCTTGAATGCACTTTTAAAGGGCTTGACCTATGATTTCACCTCTATCAGCTTATATAAGACTGAAGTTTATGATTCTCTTTTACAACATCCACTCATCATCTATTCAATTTGTTCTTAGAATCATATAAGCCGCCATTTGTAGTGAAGTGCAATTGTCAGTTGTTAAACAAATTCTACCTGTATCTTTATGAAAAACATTCCTCATTAACCTTTTCATAATTGAATAAATTGAGATAATCCATTCTAATTGTAAAACAAGAAGGGAGATGAAACCTTGGACATGTTAGAGAAAGAAATAACTTAAGCTCTTCTCCATTTATAATTCAAAATTTTAACTCATCCACGATTATCATGTGAATCAATGTCTTTCTTATAACATCTTCTTTAAACTTGTAGACACCCATTTTCGTTCGGGGCTTATTTAGTTTATATAATAATATAGTATAGTCTTTGAAAATATTTTTGAAAAACATATAATATATAGCTTTTAGAAAATGGTTTTTTGAAAGCAATATAATATATAGATTTTTAAAAATCGGTTTTGGAAAACATATATATAATATAGTTTTTGAAAACGTATTTTTGAAAACATATAATATATAGTTTTAAAATATTTTTGAAAGCATATAGTATATAGTTTTTAAAATGGTTTTGAAAATATAGTATATGTTTCTAAAATAAATATAGTATAAATATTATTTATATACATTATTTATTGTTTATTATATATATATTATATTATATTGTTGTTAAGATTATTATTTTTATTTTTTTATAGGCCCAAGTCCAAGGCATCAATGAAGGGTCCGATTAGCATCCAGACCCAGCCAAGCTCACAAGCCTGACCTAGCAGGTGAGCCCGTTTAAGCATGCAAGCCTGACCCATTCCACGAGCTCATTAGGGTTTTATACATTAACCAGGCGCGCCACACACATCTTAGCCATTATATCCGGCGTGAATCAAGGGTACAGATTGAGGGGTTTTAAACCCTAAATAATATACCACTAGCATCGCACATGTGGCGCGTGGAAACTACTTGCAGAGTGTGAAAATCAGAAGCCAACAACTGGCCGAGATCGAGTCTGAACCATCCCGAAAATCTCGGTCGAACAACATGCATCTAGAAACGTTGCGAGACAAAATTGGAATGATTAACCCAACAAAAACACGAACAACCCGGAAAATCACAAACCCACACGAATCTCGTCCCTTTCGGGACTCAAAACATCCAAACTCGGGGCTATAAAAGCCACTGGTGAGGTCAAGAAAAGGGGACCACAAGAAAACCGAGCAAAAATACGAGCAAGCAACAATCAACAAACAACAAAACTACATTAAAAAATATAGCAAAAAATCACGAAAAAACCAAGCCATATTCAGTTGAAAACCGAAAACAACCAAGCTTAAAAAACCTCACAAAATAAAGCCATAAACTCTCTAAACCGAAACCGAAGGGTAAAGCTTTGCCACACCGAGAGTCGGAAGAAGTGCGAGGGAGCCTCTTCGGAGAAGAGGAAGCCATCAGAAGTCGAAAAGCCACAGCTGAACTAAGTTAAAAAAATGAACATTTCGGTGTAGATCTACATTATTTGGGGTGTTTTGTAGGATTTTAGATTTGGTTCGGTGATATCGGGGTCGAGGAGAACGTTTTGAGTAAGTATGGTTTTCCGGTGATGGGAGGCTTCGTTGGAAGGTGGCCGATGTTTGACCGGAGAAGGAAAAAGTGGGTAGCTTTTTGAGAGCTCTTTTGTTTTTTTAGTTGTTGGTTAAAATGATTTTTTTTGTTTTAGGGTATATAAAGGCAGAGGACCAATTTGTAAATACAAGAAAGTTACATTATTTCCGCAGTCCCTGGATTTTTATGTGCATTTCATTTTGGTCACCTATTGCAATTTTGCCTCTGAATTTTCAATTAATTCAATTTAGTCCTTTATTATATTTATTACATTTTGCTATGCAGTCCCCTAACTTTTGTTTTTTCTCTTGCAACTCATTTCTTAGTATTAATTCGATCCATAAATTTCAATTTATTTTAATTTGATCATTTTAATTTTTATTTATTCATTTTTAAACCTTTTTTTAGTTTTTAAAGCACTTTTTTATTTTCTCTTTTAGCATTTTTTATATTTGTTATTTCTCTCAAAATTTAATATTTTCCTCAATTTTTATTTTTTTATTTTTAAAAAGATTTAATATTTTTTCATTTTATTGATTTTATTTCATTGTTTCTTTTTAACATTTTTTAAAATGTTTTCCTTATTTTCTTAATTTAACCCTTTTTGTTCTTCTCTTTGATTTACTTAATATTTTATTTTACAATCTAACATTTTTTTTGACTTTTTAGGTGCAATTTCAATCGATCAAAGGTAAGCAATTTGAATCGAATCTTTAATGTTCAATTTAACTTTTAATTTTCACAATTAAGACAACCGAAAAATTAAATTGGTACCGAGAGGACAATACAAGGGTGCTAATCCTTCCTTGATTGTAATCTATTCCCGAATCTGACATATTTATGGTAAAACGCAGATCAGGTAAGAGGGTAAATTAAGGTGTCCGGTCAACCTAATTTCTTAAAAAAATGATCGGTGGCGGCTCTAACATATTTTATTTAAGTCAAAACCCGATTTCGGGCCCACCCGAAGGATGGTTAAGACAAAACTTCCAAGTTGAAACTTTGTCGCTTCACTTTCAAGGTCAATTCCAACCTTAACAAATGCTATTTCTGATTGCTTAGAACCCCAAGTATTGCCTTGAGGTTTTTTTAAATATTTCTTCAAATGATTATTTATACTAGTTGTAGAACCCCCAGTTTCATGAAGTAAGTTGTGTCACAATATTGCATATTTCCCTATTTTCCATATCTTTAGTTACATATTTGTTGACTTTACAAGTAGAAGAACTTTGTAAACTTTGAGTTGAATTATAACCGCATGGTTGTAAGCTTTGAATCCTTGTGAGTCACTCATATACAATATCAAACTATAATATATTAACATTTTCATTTTTAATTTATAAAATAAGACATAATTTAAAAATAATTATCTTATTCTTATTTTTAAAATTCAACAAAACAACAATATAGTTTGTTGTTGCCTTCTACTGTTTGCACAATTCAACCATAATAAGCTCAAACAAAAAAAAAAGGACACAGAGCAAGTACAATGTTAGAAATACTTTTCATCAATGCACGGGTTGAATCATGAAACTATTTAATTTTTACTTCTTATTTTTCAATGTCACTAGCTTAATGGAATTAGGCAAATAAAACATTTTGATTCTTGTTTTGATCTATGTATTGTTCTACTATGTGTTGACTAGAGATTATATGATTTTTCTTTTTTAAAAATATCTTAATGGACCTTTAATATCTTCTCCATCAGTATTCTTTTTTCCATCACTTAATTTCTTTAATAGAGAGATCCATACAAATCTTCTTTTGGGAGCATTACTAACCTTTAATTATTTAATTCAATGTAAATTGATTTTTATTCTTTACATTACTGCATTAATTTTAATGCACCAACAAACTAGTCAATATATATATATTATGCATACGATTATCATTAACTAATAATATAAATATTATATGCATTAACTACACTTATTGCAATCAATCAACCAATATATATATATATATATATATATTAGTTGCAAGTGAATAAAAAGTAGCCAAAATGTGTGAACAGACTAGCTAGGGGATGACGGTTGTGAATAGGACGACAAGTTTTCACATGGAATGTCTAAGCTTTCACATGGGGGAACAACAGTTTCCATATAAAATCTTCCTTTGATAATGTTTTTGTCACACCCAAAGTTGATGTTAATATTTGGAATTGGTTAATATGGGACAAACTTAGTGTCAGCTAGTGAATTTATGGAAACCTAGGTACTATGGGCATAATTATTCCATAAATATTATGGTATTATGAAACCCTATTCCTTTTCTTCTCTATTTTCCCTCCCCAACCTTTGTTAACTCTCTCAATCTCTTTATCTCCAAACTCATTTTTTGTCATTTCATCACCATTCGTGAGGTAGTGAGTCTCACCGCCAGCATCTTTGTGCTTGTATTGTCATCTCGGTTAATCTTGTGCTCTTTGTTCGTCATTCACCACCGCGATTTGCAATTGGGGAAAAGGTGAATATTTTGATTTTGTAAAAACCCCACCTCTACCATTCACCGTCATAAACTATCCTCGGTAAGAAACTCCCCATGCTTTAAAATACAATCTGGAAAAAATGGTTTGGTTTATACCATCGAAAAGGTTTATGCGTCGCCGCTGCGTGTGTGGGAATGTTCCAGCGGTTCAAACTGACCAGTTTGCCCTGAACCGGTCCGAACTACTGGCCGAACTGAAATGTCAACCGTTGACTTTTTTTGTAGATCCTTATCTTTATGTTTTTCTACGTTTTGAGTCTGTGTTAGCCAAATTCTTACTTGAAAGTCTCTTTTTGCATCATTTATTGCTTTACGTTATAATTATTCTAAGTAAACTTTGGAATTTAAGGACTTACTCTATGAAGTTGTGTTCTGAAGGTGATTATGTGTCTCTGCATCATTCTCCAGTGGATCCAAACCATCCTCGCACAACTCTTTTTGATTCTGTACATTTGACTCGAGATACACGTGAGTGTTGTTTAGTGAATTACTAGTCTATTTATGTTTATATATATATATATTGTTTTAGTACTCTTATAGTATTATGTTATTATTAGGTTCCCATTTTGCAGGACCTCGTACTATCTTGTAGGGTTTAGTCGGGATAATTTAGATATAATTGTGTTCCTTGACACATACTTTATGTATACTTTTCATGTTGTGATATATTTTGGATATATATTGCACTGACATGTCTAAATCCTGAATAATGTTATGTTCTTTATAATATGCATAATGAAGTATTTATGTATTTTGTTTGGGTTTCTCTTCGGAGGGTAACATCCTTATCTCATTTCTCAATTATTGTATTCTATTTAGGTTCATCTTTGGAGGATAAAGTACCCATCCTAATTTCTAATTTTTTTTTGGGTTCCCCTTTGGAGGGTAATGTCCCCATCTTATTGTCTGGTACAAAAGGTAAGGTTGTGACATTTGTTGTAATATTCTAATAGAATTTTTATCTAATGTACTAATAGTATGATTTATATATTGTATTTTATATCATGTTTTACTTATCATGTATAAGTATTCATTTATATTACATTTAGAGGATACATTAAGATTTAAAGCTCACTCTTTTAGTTTATGTCTTTTCATATCCTTTTGGTCTATAAGATTTTCGATTGTTACTTTGAGGATCAATTGATCGAACTTTAAACTTTTACACATATTTCTATTGAACTTGTTTATTTCTGTTGTATTTTGAACAGTCGATTAGTTTGTTATTATAGGGTTCGAGACTTGTTTTTGCATGCATTGTTTTATATAAACTTGGTATCTTTAAAATATACAGACTTTATGTCACTGTATGTTATATAAAAAATTGTTTACGAATATATTATTTGTCAATTAACTTGTAAAAGCTTGTTTTCTGTTAGTTTATATTGTTGTGATGTTTGAGATTCAGTTGTACAATTTGGGTCAAGTTTAGGGGGTTATATTTATTCGTATCAGAGCTTAGGTTTAATTCTCCAACTGTGACACAGTAAAACTTATATTGTTCTATACATTCATTTTTTCATGCATAGAAAATGTTTTGGGTATGAGAAATATTTTCTTAAATCTATTTTGATTATAAATGTTGATAAATAATTTAATCTCATTTGTTTTCAAATATGAAGTTTTTATATGAGTTATTCTATTTCAAAACTGTAGTACAAGATATGACTTTAGTTTCTATTTATGTTTGATTTGTCAGACATGATAGATAGTATGCCTCTATGTAGAGGTCGACGTCCTTCTATAATACCGTGGATGTGGTAGTGCTCACAGTCGTGGTGGCTGAGCGACTGATATTGGTAGGGGTCCTCCTATTCCAAAGGTTAAGACATCTACGTCTGAGGGTGACCATAATACTCGAGTGACCGAGAGAACACCCCTGTTATTGAGATGGGAGTCGTAGGTGATTTAGATGATGCTTCTGTTGGTCGAACAGTGTTACGCTTATTTTTTAGATCAAATGAGGTTCAACTAGAGGATATTATAGTTATTGTACCATCGATTCTCCTATACATAGAGAAAACTATTTCAGAGGACTCACGTGAGCATCCTCGTCCGTTGGAGAGTAATGGATTGAGGAGATCGAGCATTTTCTTAACGAGATGAATTATCCTCTGTGGATGAGACTTTAGGTAGTAGTTTCTTTGTTAAAAGATGATGCCTTGAGTTGGTGCAAGTCGGTTAAGATGAAAAATTGGGTAGATCCGTTAACATATGAGTATTTATGGAATGCTTTTCAGAGTTGGTTTGTTGGCAACCATTATCTGAAAGAACGAAAATAAGAGTTTATAGATATGAAGCAATGTGATGTGAGAATTCAAGATTACGAGTTGGAGTTTCTACATCTCATTAAGTATGCCATTGGATTGATTACTACAGAAGAGGATAAATGCTTGTGGTTTGAGAAAGGTCTTTACGTTGGGATTAGAAACATGGTAGCTATTCATCATGAGTGGGACTTTTTAAGCTTATGGATCAAGCTAAGAAGATCGAGGAGATGTAGAATCTCAGTAGGGAGCAAAGTAATCGCAATAAAAGGAAGCACTCAGGTTCTGAGGGTTCTTATGATTCTTTTTCTCGTTCTAGCAAGCGCTTAAGGGATGACACTTCGAGATATGATGATTTTGGATATAGAATTATTGATTCTTCTAGTTGGTCAGTGAGTAAGGGTATATCGTTTACACAACAGGTTATTATTACCTATAATTTATGTAGTAGGCAACATGATGGAGAGTGTCGCAAGAAGTTAGGGGCGTGTTTCAGGTGTGGTTTCACTGAGCACTTTTTGAGAGATTATCGCAGTCTCCTCTGACATATCAAATTCCCATTCTTTCTCAGGGATCATCTTATACATATAGGGGTCATAGTTAGGGTAGACCCGCATCATTTGGATTTGCATCGGGTTTTCGAGTTTGGGCAATCTACCCAAGGTAGAGGGTCTATTAGATCAGAGTCTAGACAACCTGCCTTATTTATGCTATGAGACGTCGGGAGGATCTTGATGAGCTAGATGTCGTTGCAAGTATACGTGCATATGTTATGAGTTTTTTTTGCACAATCTTAGAATTTCGGTTGAGTCAACCACCTGTCATATTATTGTTCAGTTTTCTATTGGTCAATCAGTAATGGTTGACAAAATTTATTGAAATTACCCTCTTATGCTCTGTGGAGAGATCTTTTGGATAAACCTTATAAATTCTCGCTAGATGAGCTCTACCTTATACTTAGTACCGATTGGTAACAGAGCATCAGGTTAACTTGAATTATGAATGTAAAAGAGCGATTATGAAAACTTCTGGTGATAGGAAAGTTATTCTAATTGGTGAGCGGCGAGGTTACCTGTCTAATGTTATATCAGCCTTAGTAGCTGATAAATTAATCCAAAAGGTGCCGTAGAGTATCTAACCTACATTCTAGATTCAAGGTAATCTAAGTCTGAAATTGAAAAGATTCATACAATGAGAGACTTTCTGGATGTCTTCTTGGAAGAGCTACTTGTTGTACTACTTGAGAAGGAAACAGAGTTTGGAATTGAACTATATTCTGGTACCGCACCAGTGTCCATGGTGTCTTATCGCATGGCACCTAAAGAATTAAGAGAATTAAAGGTCTAATTGTAGGAGTTGTTGGATTGAGATTTCATCCAACGTAGTACCTCACTGTGGGAGCTCTAATACTTTTTTGTTAAAAATAAATATGGAACATTGTGTTTGTGCATTGATTATCAAAAGCTTAATAAGCTGAAATACCCATTACCACGGATTAAAGATCTATTTGATATATTTTAGGGTGAAACTGTTTTCTCTAAAATCTATTTCTGGTCTGATTATTATCATTTTCAGGTGAAAGATTTTGATGTTTTGAAGACGAGTTTTTGGACTCGATATGGTCACTACGAGTTCCTAATGATGCCATTCAGGTTAACTAATGGCCTTACTATTTTCATGGATATGATGAACTAGGTGTTCTAGCCATATCTAGACCAATTCATCTTCATTTTTACCAACGATATCTTAATTTATTCCAAGTTTGAGGTAGAACACGACGAACACTTAAGGGTTATTTCTTAGACCTTGAAGGTAAAACAACTATATACAAATTCAGTAAATGTGAATTATGGCTTAGAAAAGTAATGTTTTTGGGTCGCATTGTTTCTTCTAAGGGTATTTTTGTTGATCTGAATAAGGTTGATTCTATTTTGAACTAGAAGCATCCTAAGAATGCGACTAAGATCTGTAGTTTCCTGGGTTTGGCAAGTTATTATTAGAGTTTTTAGAGGGGTTTTCTATGATTGTTGCTCCTTTGATGAAAATTTTGAGGATGAATGTACCTTTTTTTTGGAGTAAGGCTCAATAGTTGAGTTTTCAACGGTTGAAATTGGTTCTAACTCAAGCTCCAATTTTGATCCAACCCGAGTCTAGGAAAGATTTTACAGTTTACAATGATGCTTCTTGGTTTGGGTTTTATTCTGATGTAAGATTGGAAGGTAGTAGCTTATGCACTCGTCAGTTGAATCGTATGAGTAATTATTCTACTCATGATCTGGAGTTGGTTGCAATGATCTTTGCTCTAAAAATCTAGAGGCACTACCTGTATGGTGAAAAGTGTTATATATACCGATAAAAAAAGTTTGAAGTATTTGTTGATTCTGAAGGATCTCAATTTGAGAAAATGTCATTGGTTAGATTTCTTAAAAACAATGATTTTGAGAATCTCCCAAGGAAGACCAATGTAGTTTTCGATGCTTTGAGTCAAATGGTGACTACTGATTTGAGGGTTATGTTAGTTATAAGAGTCGGTACGATGATGGTACCTTGTTACTTGAACTCTGTGTTAAACCTACTTTGGCGGCGGAGATCAAGTCAAAGCAACCTTTCAATGTGTTTTTGCTTCCATTTGTGAAGTGAGCTGAGCAAAGTTTTGATTTTGAACATGCGTTCGATGGTGATGTTGTATTATGTTTTTGAGGACAATATTGTGTGCCAAATGATCCTGAGCTCCGACAATCTATTCTTCAAGAAGCTCATGATAGCTCATATTCTATGCATTCCAGAGGAAATAAGATATATCGAAATCTTCAAGAAAGACAGTGGAAAGGTGTGAAAAAAGGTTTGATCAAATCGATCCGATCCGTTGATCTAGTGATTCGATCTAAAAAATTGGATATCAGATCCATTTTTTGATTTTTGAATAATTTGGATTGGATATTCAAAAAATTTTGGGATAATTGGATCAGATACGGATAAGATAAATTTCAATTTCAAATTATCTTAAAATTTGAAGAAAAATATTGGGTTTTTAGATTTTAGATATCTTTAGCCTAATAAATGAGTAACCCACTAACCCATTAAGTATAACCCAATAAAAATTAGGATATTTAATTATTCATTGTATGAGTAATTAAATAAATATATAAAATGTAGCAGAGGTATCGAATAAGTTACATTAAATCACAAAATATAACAATATAAAATTGATTTTTTGTCAAATTAATTTTTATATTCGAATTCGGATATTCGATCTGAAAATTTGGATATCTAATTTTTTCGAATTAGATACGAAACATTGTTTTAGAAATATGGAATTTTTGGTTATCCAAATTTATGGACCGTATCGGATATGATATCCAAATTTTCACATCCCAAGATATTGGTGGTCTAGATTAAAAAGTGATGTGACCAATTATGTGGCTAAGTGTCTGACATGTCAGTAAGTAAAGGCTGAGCATTAGTTCTTATCTAGTTTACTTCAACCCATTCAAATTTTAGAGTGGAAATGGAGTGAGTAAATATGAATTTTGTCAGTAGATCGCCTTTGACATAGTCCAAGAAGGATTCAATCTGGGTTATTGTTGATCTTCTTACCAAGATTGCTTACTTCATTTTGGTTTGGACTAGTTATACCTGGAAAAATTGGCTTGATTGTATATCTTTAAGATTGTTCGTCTTAATGGGGTTCCCTTATATATCATTTCTAAACAAGATCCGATGTTTACATTACGCTTCTGGAAAACTCTTCACGAGGCTTTGGGTACCCATTAAATTTCAGTACAGTTTATCACCCGAAGCCTAATGGTCACTCTAAGCGGTTTATTCAAATTCTAGCACCGTATGAGGCCTTGTATAATCATAGGTGTTGTACTCCGTTATGTTGGACTAAGTTATCTGACAAGAGGATTATGGCACCTAATCTTATTAAGGAAGCCGAGGATATAGTCAGGTTCATTTGAGATAGATTTAAGGCTAAATTTGATAGACAAAAGTCTCATGCTTATCTAAAGAGACAAGATATTGAGTTCAAAGTGGGTAATCAAGTCATTATGAAAATATCTCCTTGAAAGAAGGTACTTAGACTTTTTTTTTATAAAGGCAAATTGAGCCCGAGGTTTATTAGACCTTATCAGATTCTACATAGAGTTAGACCAATTTCTTATTAGCTTGAGTTGCCGCCAGAACTTGAGTGCATTCACGATGTTTTCCATGTCTTTATGTTGAGGCGTTACCATTATGATCCATCTAATGTTATTCTAGTTGGAGATGTTGAGTTGAGACCTGATATGAGTTATGAGAAAGAGCTTATTCAAATTCTTGCCTATGAGAATTGAGTTTTGAGAAGTCAATATATACTGATAGTTAAGGTACTTTGGAGTAATCGTGATCTTATCGAAGCACCTGGGAAACTCAAGAGTCCATAGAAAAGCAGTTTTCTCGTCTTTTTTCTCCAGGTAAAATTTTGGGACCAAAATATTCTTAAAAGGGGAGAGTTGTCAGACCTGGGTTAGGTTTTAATATTTGAAATTGGTTAATTTGGGACTAAATTGAAAGTTTTTGGAAACCTAGGGACTAAAGGCATAATTAACCTATAAATATTAGAGCATTATAAGACCCTATTCTTTTTATTTTCTCCATTTCCCCTCCCCGGCTATTGTTAACTCTTTCTCAATATCTATATCTCAAAATTCTTTTTTTTGTTTTATCATCGTCTGTGCCGCAGTGAGTCTCACTGTTGGCACCTTTGTGCTTGTCTTGTCATCTCCGTTCGTCCGGTGCCCTTGGTTCGTAGTTCACTATCGCCATTTCCAATCGGGAAAGAGGGGAATATTTGGGTTTCGTAAAAACCCCACCTTCGTTGTTCATCGTCATAAACCGACCTCGGTAAGAAACTGATCATGCTTTAAAATATAAATCTAGAAAAAATGGTTTGATTCCGACCACCGAAAGGGCTTCCATGTGTCATACGCGCGCTGAGCGTGTGTGAGTGTTTCAGCGGTTCAAACTGACTAGTCTACCCTAAACAAATCCAAACCACTGACTAAATCGAACCGTTGATCGTTGACTATTGACTTTGATAGTTGAATTTGACTATTTATTTCGACCGTAGACCTTTTCTGTTGACCCTTACCTTTATATTTTTTTACATCCTGAGCTCGGTTTCGCAATCCGTTTTACCAAATTTTGACATGAAAGCCCCGCTTTGCAACATTTATTTATTTATGTTATAATTATACCAACTAAACTTTGGAATTTAAGGACTTACTCTATGAATTTATGTTCCAAAGTTGATCACGTGTCTCCACATCATTCTCAAGTGCATCTGGACCATCCTTGCTCAGCTTAGTTCGATTCTATACATTCAACTAGAGATATATGTGAGTGTTGTTTAGTGAATTACTAGTCTATTTCTGATTAGATATATGTTGTTTTAGTACTCTCATAGTACCATATTATTATTAGGTTCCCGTTCCGCAGGACCTAGTAATACCGACCATGGGAAATGTTTCTTAACTCGTACTTTATGTACACTTTTTCATGTTGTGATATATTTTTCTAACCTATATTGCACTGACATGTCTAAATCTTGAATAATGTAATGTTCTTTATAATATGCATAATGAATATTTTTGTATTCTATTTGGGTTCCTCTTCGGAGGGTAACATCTCCATCCTGATTTTTCTTTTCTTTTTAAGTTCATCTCCAAAGGATAACGCCCCCATCCTGTTGTCCAACAAGAAAGGTAAGATTGTGATATCTTTTGTAATATTCTGATGAAATTTTTATCTGATTTATTGATAGTATGATTTCTGTATTGTATTTTATATCATGTTTTATTTATCATGTATAAGTATTAATTTCTGTTACATTTAGAGGACACACCGAGCTTTAAAGCTCACTCTTTTATTTTTTTTAGATCCTTTTGGCCTATAGGATTTTCGATTTGTACTTAGAGGATCGATTGATAGCCCATTTCTTAGATACCATATAAACATTTTTGGACTTTAAACTTTTACACATATTTCTATCAGACGTGTTTATTTCTGTTGTATTTCGAAAGTGGATTATTTTGTTATTATAGGGTTACGAACTTGATTTTGGCATGCATTATTTTATATAAACTTGGTTTTATAGTTAAAATATACATACTCTTTTTCACTGCATGTTATATCAAAAATTGTTTTTGGGTATGTTATTTGTCAATGAACTCGTTAAAGCTTGTTTTATGTTAGTTTATACTGTTGTGATCTCCAAAATTCGATCGCACCGTTTAAGTCGAGTTTAAGGGATTACAGTTTTTTTCTTTCATGGAGTGACTTAACTTCAGTTTTCTTTCCTACTCCGAAGGTTGAGATATGTCTTACTGCAATGATATTAATTGTATATTTTTTTTAGAATCTTACTAAAATACGTTAATTCCATATTTATTCTATCCAACAACCATAATTGATAGTTTAATAAAATTAGTAACCTAATGAATCTTTAGGCCAGAGCTTAACTCCATATACAACCATTTTTAAGAGGAATAAATTTTCTTTGTAAACTAAAACAAAATATGATAATTTAATAAAATTCAAAAATAAATTCAATATTAGCATTTGTTTAATTGAAAGCAGTTAACATATACACTGCTGAAACCATTCCACTGAAGATTTACAAAAGAAAAGCTACTTGAATCAAAAATAATGACGAAGCAAAAAATTAGTTGGATCAGAAACAAAGAAAATAAAGCGAACATGATTTGGGTGCTTAAAGTCGAAACCCCTAATTTATTTGGATATTTTGTTGCGCTGTTAATGAACCGATGCCAATGTCGATTACTGAAAACCGGTGCTAATGACGAAAAAAAAGGGAAGGCTTAATAAAATCAATCCATCGTGAAATCATGGAAGAATTGAAGAAGATTCACAGTAAGAGTTAGGGATTTTGAATATCGATTTTTCAATTATAAGAGTTGGCAAAATATGAACTTGACTCAAATTCAAAAATCGAATCAATAATTCGAGTTGACTCAAATAACTTGAATAACTCAAATAATTCGAAATTGAAAAAATCAATTTTTGAAATCGAATTGAGTTTTATTTGGCCCTAATGCAAGCTTTGGCCACATTCAATATATTAACTGCGACATTATTTCTCCATTTGAATTATTTTAACATTCTGTTTTTGGGCTTGCTAATTATTAATATTTAAAATTGATTATCAGATAACCTGGTTAAATCATTAAAAAAGTTATTTGTAAAATTAAATTAGAAAATATTTTTTGAAAAGTACATTTCAGAAAATTATAAATGATTGAGGTTGAATTTATTAATAATAATAATAATAATATTATTATTATTATACATTAATTTAGTTTATAAAAAATGAACTAAAGGACTATTTTGTAACGAGTGCTAAAATTAAAGCTCCAAAGATGTTACTTGTCTCTTTTAGAAAGATGAATCAAATTTAATTTTAAATTAGTTTTAATTAATAAATATATTTATTTTATAAACTTTATTTTATTAATTACATAATATTGAAAATTCTTTTAATTGGTTTTAACAAAATCCTAACAAACTTTGACTAAAGTCATAGTTACAAATCTCATCCAAACATTCATATTCTTCTCTCTCAAATTTCTTATTTTCTCTTCACCAAAACTCCCCCAAGTTTTCTCCATTTTCTTCAAGATTTTCATTCAAGGTTTTGGCAACAATGTAGGTTCATAATCCTCGGCAATTGTGTGGTTGTTCTTGCCTTTAAAGATTAAGGAAATTTTTCTTAAGCATTCATTCCAGATTCCATGGAAGAATTGTACGAAAATTAAACATTAATTTCTACATTTTCGTGTTGATTTTTTAAAAGAAAAATAGCTCTTTAATTTATATGAAATGTTAATAGATTTCAATGATTTAATACCTCATAAATGTGTAAAAATCATGGATCATCAAATTGAACAATTTCATATTGATTCTTGAGCTAAAATTTGAGTTGTGTTCATAATTCCTTGAATTTTAGAGTTAGATTTTGCTATTAAATTTAGTAATTTGAAGGATCTTTTAAGAGTTCTTGAGGTGTTCAATTGGGTATTTAAGTGATGGAAAAGACAGATTAGGAACTGATAATCAAATGGATAGAAAATCATTAATTTCCACCTTGTTTCAACTAGTTGAATGAGTGGAATTTAGACTGCTGTTTGGTAGTGAATTTCTATTAGATACCTGAAGTTATGTGTAACAACTCGGTTTTTTGAGTCAACGCTTAATTGAATAAATTAATTATAGTATGATAATCCCATAGGTCGAATTTGAGTTTATGAATTGGTCCGATGAGGGATAAAAATGATATTTTTGAGCGTATATAAAAAGAGGAGGACCTATAGTGTAATTTCTTCTTGAGGAAAATCATGCTAATCGGGGAGGATTTTAGTTGATTTCTATCGTAGGTAAAGACTTCACTTTTTTTCATCTCCTTCGTCAATCTGAGAATCCAAGATAGGATTCATGGTCTTGGGACCATGAGCTTCAAGGGGACTGCACCACCATCTTCAATTGTATTCTTGTGCTCACATGAGGTTTTAGGAGGATTTAAGCTTATCGACACTCGTTTTCGTCCCGACAATATTAATATTATTATTTTCTTTACTATTATTAATATTATTATTAATATTAATATATATATTTATTTTACAGATCCAATACAATCCCAAAATACAAGTCCCAGCCCGCCAAAATCAGTGGCCCATCTGCTGCTATCCGTTTCGGGTCTAGCCCAACAACCTGAAGCCCAATGCCACAGCCCATGCGTGAAAGCCCGAACCCGATTACAGTTCTTCGCTCTTTCCATCAAAATTGCCCAATGATTAGGGTTTACCCTAAGTTTCACCCATCGCCGTCGCCACTCATCATGGGTCATCCGATCTGGACCCTTCCAATGGTTCAGATCAAGCCAATCAATCCACTGCGTTTCCAACAATCCCCAGCCACCGATGTTTCCACCAACCAAGTCCCCTGCAATTTCAGACAACCAAGTCAACAAGCAACAACACACACACATAACATCACAATGATTTCCTTTTGTCATCATTTCATATTAGAAAAGAAAAAGAAAAAAACTGTAACAAAATGTGGGCTATAAAACCCAAAGGATGTAAAGAAAAAATCTCTCGGTTTTCAGTTTGAGCGAAGGCAATAAAAAAAAGTCAAAAACATTTTCAAGGTATTTTGTTATTATTTTTCTTAGTTTCGAAGTAAAAAAATAAAAAAATAAAAAACCCAAACCTTCGGAACCTTGCATGAAACCAAAAAAGAAAAATAAGGGGTCGAGTAGTTTACCTGAGTGGGGAGTTAAATTGGGGATCGGTTCTTCTTCGGATGTCGTCGGAGGGTGAGAAAGCCGAAGGGTCGAGGGAGCTTTTCGGGCTTTAGGGAGTTTTATCCCTAGATCTAGGTTTAGGGGTCTAGATCCGAGAGTTTAGGAGTTTTTGGGTAGGTTTTGGAGCTCCGACCACTATGTGCGACGGTCGGACGGCGACCAGAGGCATCATAAGGTGGCCGGTAGTGGGTCAGTCGAAGATAGAGAAGAGAAAGTTTTAATTTTTTTAAATAGTTTAAAATAAAAAAGGTTTAAGTTGTATATGTAGATGAAGTTAGGGGAAATTACAATTAGGTCCCCCTAACTAGTGCAAGTTTTTGCATGTTAGTCACCTGTAGGGACCATTTTTGTAATTTACCCATTTTTATGCATGTTATATATTTTTAGGGTTATTTACATTTTAATCCCTATAAGTTTATTACAGTTTAGCCATGTGTAGTAATGATCTAATTTTTAAATACTTTTGTACTGATTTAGCAATTTAACCCTCTTTTATTCGAATGCATATTTTAGGTTAAAAAGGGAATAATTAGGAAATAACCCCTATAGTTTATGCATGTTTATATTTTGAACCAGAATCTATATTTTTATTTATTTTAATTTGGCCAGGCAATTTTAGTTTATTTTAATTTAGTCCCCATGTTTTATTTTTTTTTTATTCTTTGTAATTTTAGCACTTAATAATAAAAATGCTCATTTTAGTCACTTTTGTACTTTATTTGTTTTAATTTGGACATGATGGTTTGATTGTTTATATTTTAGTCTTATTTTCATTTTATTTTATTTTATTTTAAGTTTTACATGTTGCTTGCATGTTAGTTCATTTTAGTCCTTAATTAATTTTACATGATACCCTCATAAGCATCTCTTGACTCGAATCAAAATAATTTGACTAAGGGTAATATTCATTAATTTTAATATTATCATAAAGTGATTGTCTTAACGTATAAGAAAGTTACTTTCGATAATTTTAAAATGAAAGTCTATCCCATTTAGTGATACGAATTAAATCAAAACAATTTTAAAATTTGTGGATTGGGAAAAAGATCATGTTCTTTTAATTAAATTCATCGAGAGAAGATTGTTACATCGAATCTAAGGTTTTCTCGAGGTATTTAAATAATTAAACATTATTCTTCTTATTAAATATTGGTAAAATAAATAATTAATCATACTTGCTTGATATACGCTTTTGATTTGCTTTATTTTTGTATGTGTTTTCCATTGGGTTTTCAAAATAATAACACTCAAATCGATATTCAGAATAATAATATATTTTCATTTCAGTTGAAGTAATAAATTACTACTTTAAGGCATGAGATGTCTTTTATTCTCGATTGGAAATAATTCAATTTTACCGTTTTCTCTCGAATCAATATTGATTTTTAAGACGGAATAGTGATATCTATTCATTTCGATTGGAGCAATAAATGACTGGTTTAAGGTATGAGAGGTCATTTATTATCGGTTGGAAATCATTAGATATTATCATTTTCACTTGAATCGATATTGAATTTTAAGACAAAATAGTAAGATATCTTCATTTTGATTAGAGTAATAAATGACTGTTTTAAGGCATGAAAGGTCATTTATTTTCGATTGAAAATAATTAGATATTATCGTTTTCTCTCTTAAAATTATTTTGGGTGTTGTTATTTTGAATTAATAATGAAATTTAGAATGGAATTTCAATATTTCTTTATTTCATTGGAGTAAGAATCGATTGCTTTAAGGTATGAGAGGTCGATTCTTCTCGATAGGAAATAAATAAATATTTTTATGTTTCGTCCAAAAATTCAAAGAATATTATTTGTAGGGGATCTTAAATTAAATTAGACTCCAATTCTTAAATTTCATTGCAAAGAAACTAATTAATCGGCTAGGTACCTATTTAAGGCGTTGTGGGGTCGCTAATCCTTCCCCACACGTAACCAACTCACGAACTCAAATTTGGTAACGCATACCACAAATTTGTTATTTTAATTAAAAACGAAATACGTTTTGGGTGCCTAATCACACCTAACCAAAGTTTGGTGGCAACTCCTCGAACCACGTTTTATCATTAATCGAACATCAAAATTTATTTCGAAACGAGACCCCCTTCCCTTTTTGGAAAACCGTTTCGACAGCTTGGCGACTCCACTGGGGACTATTTTTTTTAGAGAATTAGGACATTAGTTGACTAATTATTGTCTTTGCAAATGAAAATTATAAGTTCACTCTAATTTGATTTTTGACCCCTTGTGGTTTGAATAGATTTTTGTTTGTAGTTTATAAACCACTGAATAGTTGTACTGATTAATTTGCTAATGTTTTCAGAGTAAAGAAATGTTCAAGTTTTTGAAACTTCTGTTTGGTGTTGTTTGTTTTGTTTTCACTTTTCCTCACACACTGTACAGTTTCATTTGCATAACATGAGCTAAAACCCCGCTCCGTCCTATTTAAGTAGGAGTGAGAAACTACTCCATCGTGTGGTTTTCACCTCCGTATGGGATAGTGAGTCTCTCTTGGGGCTCACGCCTTATGGTCCTCGTGATTGTTTTCACCTCCGTATGACATAAGGAGGTGTGTCCCCTCAAATTGAACTCGATCCAAAAGCCTGTGATGTTCCATGATTAAAGGTTTAGTAACCCAAGGGCACTGACAAGGACAGTTCGAGGACCTCTTACTTTAGAGTAGAACCCATCATATAATAAACTTGGAATCCATATAGAGCCTTATCCAGATCTTAAGAATCCGTGAAGAGAGTACCCAAGGAAAAGCCTTTTTGATCATTTTAATTTTGTAGTATAGTTTTATTTTTTGAATAAATGTATGCGAACTAGAGATGATGTTGTTAGGTTTATTTTTTTCAAGCAAGCATGTGAACTAGATGGCATGAGGTTAGGGTTTTCTATAAACAAAGCATGTGGGTAGAAATCCTGTTTGGGTATGATCAATTAAAGCATGATTAGGTAGCCATCATGTGGGGTAGGTTTTTTATGTGTGATTAATTTCTTTATGATTACTTACTAATTTTCTCTTATCTTTTTGTTTTATTTGTGTCTCATTTTTGCATTACACTATTAATTCCATGGTGTGGATCCGTGACTGATGTAGATATAGAAGGCTGGTTATATGGAACGAAGGATTCAAAAAGAGGTAGATGACAATGCAGATGTTTTGAGATGGTCCGAGCAGTCCCATATAACAAATGGAGACAGTTTACAGCCTGGGTACGTGTCAGATTTGATTGGGTATACACACATCAATGTCCGTTAAAATAATCTGAGTGACCTGAAAGAGATTTGGGGAAAGTGGTAAGCAACCAATAAGTAGTTGTTTTATCAACTCTATTATGACATCTTGTATATCTTAGAAGTTTCGATTGACCAAAATCTGTTTATAGCTCTGGTGCAGTTCTGGAATCCCGCCTATAACTGTTTCACTTTTGGCTGAGTAGACATGATACCTACCATAGAGGAATACCACACCTTGATTTGTTATCCGAGATTCCAAGAAGACAAGGTGTACACCAAGCCGTGAAACACTCATTCCTTCAAGAAGAAACTGTTTCTAATAACCGATATGAGTGAAGAGTAGGTCGTAAGAGGCATAGCAAGTGTATTACCTGGACCGCTCTGAGAGAAGTAATTGACCATCATCTTGATAAAAGAAAGAAGATTGACCTGTTTGCTCTAGGTATTTATGGGCTAGTCATATTCCCGAAGGTTCTAGGGCACGTTGATGTATCATTGGTTCACTTGTTCGAGAGACTAGACAGAAATATGGATCACATTCTGGATATCTTGGTATAAACATTTAGTTCCTTGAACTCTTGCATATGAGAAGGAGAATGACGCTTCATAGGGTGCGCACCACTGTTGCTAGTATGGATCCTCAGTCACTTCAAACACGTCGAGAGGGCTCCTGGTGGAGTGTTTCTAGAAGGATTTTAACCTTTGAAGGATTTCCTTTCTTGAGAATGGCCTGGGGGTTTCACTGAAGAGAAGTGGATATTCATTTTCAAAGATATCCTAGAAGGTGATATTTTATGACGCACTTCATGGAACGTTTCCTCAGACATACTGTATAGGTGTGGAGAAGAGATTGAGTTTTGTTGCTAGGCATATGGGGTTTTGTAGGGTATGCTCTATTACTAGTTTCCAGACAGTATGTGTCGAGACAGTTTATTCCAGCAACTTGGGATTTATCCAGGTCTGAGTTCACATTCAAAGGAGAAAAGTACAAGAATAAAGTCAAAGGGGTTGCCTGATGCATGGAAGCACACTTGTAGGGTAAGTGTCTTTACCTTCAACTTAAAGTTGTCACAAGAGTTTGAGGAGTGGATAAGCAACAGATTCGATGATAATATCCTGATGGTCAATCCTAAAAAATACTCAATCAATGGAAGAACATCTCAGAGTAGTACCATCTCCGCTAGAACTAGCTCGACTTTATTTTGAGGCCAAAAAGAAAAAGTAGAAGGAGATGTTACATAGATTAGAGGATGAGACATACCAAAAAAGCTTAGAAATCGATATCTAAAAGGGTCGAGCTGACTGTGTCAAAAAAGTAGAAAAGCAACTTATATTGGATTTCGATGATCTCTAATTATCTTACAGCGAATGGTTAAGCTCAGATGGCCACTATCTCAATTAAGTCTTCTACTAAATTGAGACAGTAAGTGGCGAGTTTAAAAAGAGAAGTTGGGGAAAGCAACGAAGAGCTTAAACAGAGTAAAATTAGGCAAGCCCCTTTCAAGAGAAAACAATACACTAAAGCAATATCTACAAGAGAGTCGGGCCTAACAATAGAAATTGAAATGTAGAATATTGAGTTTAGAGACGTCCTTGAGACGGTACCGAAGTTGAGAAAGCAGTTCAAACTGTATAGAAGTTGAAAACCTAAGAAGTGTGTGAAAGAACTCGAAGCTATGGTTCAAGATTTTCAAAGAAGGGAAAATGAACTGCCGATAGTCCCCTATAAAGGAGTTATACAGTGGTGCAATCTTTGGGAACATGATCAGTGGAGAGCTAAGCAAAGGGATGACCTCATCACAAGCTACCTGCAACATGTTCAATGAGTGACTCAATACTTGGTTGACTTGTCGCACGAAGTTGATGTTATAAGCGAAGGATTGGAGCCCGAGACTGAAGAAGCTCAAAGAGTTTTAGATTTACTGGGGCACATACAGCAATTAGGAGAGATAGTTTAGATTTATTTGTGATATATTTAAGCCTTGTAACCAAACTTCATTCTAATATTAAAAGTTTTTCTATGGAATCGTTCTAGAATCAACACCTTGCATTACATTTACATTACATCTACATTGCATTTTCTTTTCACATTGCCTTTTTTCATTAATAGTCATATTTTTCATATTCATTAATAAAATACCAATATTTAATAAAAAGGTTGTGGTAGAATACTGGACACTTCTAAGCATTCGTAAAATACTAAAAAAAGGCAATGGACGAGAGAATTGCCCAGATTGAGAAGACTCGGCTCGAAACGTTGGAGAGTTTCAGGAAAGATAAAGAGGAAATGCGAGAACAGATGTTTAAAACTCATAATGATATGATGGAAAGGCTTTCAAGTATGTTGCAAGGAAAGAATGCAAATCGTGAAGAGACTCCGATTCTCGATGATGCCATCGAAGAACCTGTATATCCCCCAGGCTTTCAACAATGTGCTGATCGTCGAAAGGCTCCCATTGTTGGTTACTCTTAAAAACCCTTATACCCCCTTGCTTTACACCACCGTATGTTAGGGCACAGCAGGAAGCAATTGCCAGCTGGGAAGAATACACATAAATTACCTAACACTTCTGTAAATCTACACCCTGTTGAATATGTCCCAGATTTTGATGAGGAGGGAAAAAAGAGCAGAGTAACCAATTTAAGGGGAATGGAACAACTGGAATATGAAATTAGAGCTATGAAAGAATACGTTACCTTTATGGGATCGATGCTAAGGAGCTAAGTGTGGTTCATAATTTAGTGTTCCACCCAAGTTCAAAATTTCAGATTTTGAAAAGTTTGATGGCACAAGATGTCCTTCTGCAGCATACTATGTTCTATAGAAAAAATGACCAGGTATGTAGGGGATGATCAACTGTTGATCCACTACTTTAAAGAGAGCCCGACAAGATCAGCCATCCCTTGGCAATCAGTTGAATAGGCTCAAATTAAATCCCAGAAGGACTTGGCTAAGCTTTTATGGAATAGTATAATCACGTAAAAGATGTGAGGCCTAATCGAATCATATTGCAGAACATAGAGAAGAGGTCTAAAGAAAGCTTCTAGCAATATGCCCAAAGGTGAAGGGATGTGGCTATACAAGTTCATCCACCGCTTGAGGAAGAAGAAACCAATATGCTCTTTATAAACACCCTGAGAGCTCCATTCTTTGGCGACCTCAAAGAAAATTCATCCAAGATCTTTGATGATGTGGTCATAGTAGGATAAATAATCGAAATAGCGATCAAGACTGGAAGATTGATAAAAGAGAATATAACACGAAATCGCTAGCGAAAAGAAAGAATAATTAGGTCATTAACGTGAGGAAATATAACTCTAACAACATTACTGTATCTTGACCTGAAGCCACTGGGTCTTCTACACAGAACTAGGCCAGACAAGAGGTGAGAGAACCAAGGCATGGGAGGGAAAGGCTTAATTTGACCCGATCCCCATGACCTACAAGGAATTGTTTCAGATTTTATATGATAAACATGTAGTGTCTCCTTACTACACTTCATCGATGCAACCTCCCTACCCTGAGTGGTATGAAATACGAATATCATGCGGGGGCTTAAGGGCATTCAATAGAAAATTGTATTGCCATTAAAAAGATTGTCCTAAGATTAAGGCAGAGGAACATCATCAACTTTTGTGACAGTGAGCAACCCAATGTGGCTCATAAACCACTGTGAAACCATACAGGGATAGGGGTCAACGCAATTATCGAGGATATAGGAAAAATATATAGCTGAGGTGAATGAGGTAACGTTACCCATGCATTGGGTGTGGAGGCAGATGATTAAGGTAGGGCTGAGCAACCGAAACCGAGAAAACTGAAAAATCGACACGAATCGAGTAAAACGGTTCGGTTCGGTTTGGCTTTAAACGGTTCGTTTTCGGTTTGGTTTAAAGGCTTCATTTTTTTTATTCGGTTCGGTTCGGGTTTTCCATATGGAACCCATTTGTTCCATATTGAACCGAATAGGCAATTCTTGTAAAAAAAATTATAGTTTCAAGTGATTTTTTATTGAAAAATCGATAAACTGAACCGAACCGAACCGAAAAAACCGAACCGTTAAAAAAACCGAACCGAACCGAAAAAATCGGTTTCGGTTTTTTTGGTTTTTTAACTATTCGGTTTCGGTTTAAATATTGAAAACCCGTTTATTTCAATTCGGTTCAATTTTTGGTAAAAAACCGAACCGAACCGAACCGAATACACCCCTTGATTAAGGTAGGCTTGCTGGTCTCTAACATGGTTAACAGGAGTAAGCGTGCATGCCCATACAAGCTTTGGTGCAAAGGCTGATGTATAACAAGAAATGGAATTTTACCAAGAATTTACTGAGGATGAAGAAGCATAGATTTATACGTCTGAGGGTTCATCCAAGGAAGTCTATAATACCAACTTCCCTATGGTCATCACGCCAAAAACTCGTATGGTAGAGAGAGTAACCCCTAAAGTGGTTATCATACCCTCGTCTTCTTTCCCTTATAAGGATAATAAATAGGTCCTTGGAGATACGAGTTCTAGTTGGATAACATCGGTGTTTTAGAGGTTGCCAAATGAAAAGTGGATGAGGTAGGCTATTTCACCAGAAGTGGAGATATTATTCTCCCAATCAAACCAATGAATCTAGAAAATAACTACTGCCGATAAAGGGAAGAGAGTTGAGATACTACTAAAAGATGATGAGTCGATCATTAATGAGCTTGTAACAGAGAACGAGGCTATGGAGTTTCTGAAATTTTTAAAGCATAGTGAGTATAGCATCGTCGAATGACTTCACAAGCTACCTACTCGCATATGAATCTTGGTTCTTTTGCTAAGCTCTGAGGCACACCGGATTGCCTTCTTGAAAGTCTTGAATCAGACTTTCGTATTGAATAATGTACCTGTGGAAAAGATAGACCGACTGGTTATGAAAATCAAGCCGATAATTTTATCTCCTTCTCCGATTACTAGATCTCGTCTAGGATGGTTGGCAACCTCTAAGCCCTACACATTACCATCAGGTGCAAGGGGCATGTGTTATCCTGGGTGCTACTTGAAAACGATTCTGCACTAAATGTAATGTCATTGGTGACTCTGAAGAAGTTATCGGTTGACAGTACGTACAGGAGAAATTGCCAAATCATAGCTTTTGACAGAATGAAAATAGAGGTGCTCGACAAGATTGACATCCCTTTGACCATAGGCCACTCAACTTACGAGGTCGAGTTCCTTATTATGGATATCATGTTAAACTATAATTTCTTATTGGGAAGGGCTTGGATCCACCAGGTAGGAGCCGTGCCATCTACTCTACATCAGAAGCTCAAGTTCATAATTGAGAAAAGACTGGTGTGCCTTAATATCGATGGAGACATCACTACTTTGTGTCTACTACCGCTTCATATGTCAAAATGGAGGAAGAAGTTGTTAAGTGATCCTTCATGTCCCTATAGTTTGTTAATGCCAGCTTAATGGCTGAGGAAAAGAAAATATCGAAGCCTAGGCTGTCAAATTGTAAAAGAATGGAACTGAAAATGACTTTGGAAGGGGAGCCAATGCTGGAAGAGGGCTGGGTGCCGCCTACAGGGATCCATCAGTCGAGTTTTTCCCATCATCAAGAGAGACTACTTTGGTCTGGGATACCACCTACCTTGAAAGATAAGCTAAAAGGTATTCATAAGAGCCAGGAAAGGAGGAGAGCAAGGCTACTTGGGGAGGATATTAAGTGGGAGCCTTTGATTTTTCCACCATTGTGTGACACCTTCATATCCGGGGGCCATATGTTTCAGGGAGGCTAGTCATATAAAGAGACAATTATCAAGAATGCCTTGGGGGATTTAGGAATCAATGTGATATCATAGGATATGATTGAATAAAGAAGAGCTATGGCATTTATCCCGCACTGCTAGGCTTTGTGCTAAACAATTGGACTGCATAAGAAATCTGTAGTTTACAAAACTTTCCCTATTGTCTAAGAATCTGGGAAATATGTGATCTTTTGTAAAGGGTTAATCTATTTGTTTTCAAATATTTAATGAAATATGTATTCATGTCAATTCACAATGTGGCAAACATTCTCCCGTGTATACTTTTTCATTCTTTATTTATTATATATTATTATTTCATTCTATTTTGATATGGGATAGATTTCTCATGTATATGTATATATCCTCTATTTTATTATTCTTTCAGTACCTCCGGTTTCTATAGTATGAATGCCGATGACTCTGACTCAGAGATATATTTCGAGCTGTCTTTAAGTCAAGGGGAAGTCGAGGGTTATGATTATGATGAGAAATGTAACTTACCTTCTGAACTTCTAAAAATGGTGGAGAGGGAAGATAGACAGATTCTTCCTCATGAATAGCCCATTGAAATTTTGAATATGGGATCAGAGGAAAATAAGAAAGAGATAAAGATTGGCACCACCCTATCTGTTGAGGGACGAAAAAGTATGATTGAGTTTCTTCAGGAGTACAAAGACTTGTTTGCTTGGTCATATGAGGACATGCTATGTTTAGATATTGAGTTAGTGGTACACAAACTACTGATAAAGCTAGAATGTAAACTGGTACAACAAAAACTCATAAGGATGAGACCCGAAATACTGCTGAAAATTAAAGAAAAAGTATAGAAGCGATTCAATGTTGGGTTCGGGAAAGTATCCAAGTATCCATAATGGGTGGAAAACATTGTTTAGGTATCCAAGAAGGATGAGAAAGTTCACATGTGCGTTGACTACAGAGATCTTAACAGGGCCAGCCTGAAAGATAATTTCCCTTTGCCACACATAGACACCCTGAAAGATGGTTTTTTGGCTATAATAAAATAAAGATGCATTCGAAATCTATGAAAAATACTACGTTTGTCACCATCGGGGCACGTTTTTCTACAAGCTGATGTCGTTTGAGCTAAAGAATACAGGGTATCCAACCAAAGAGCCATGGTAACAATATTCCACGAAATGATGCATAAAGAAATAGAAGTCTATGTTGACGATATGATTGTCAAGGCCAAAACAGAGGAAGAACATGTAAAGAATATGAGGAAACTCTTCTAAATATTAAGAAAATTCCAGCTAAAACTCAATCCAAGCAAGTGTACCTTCGAGGTAACGACTAGGAAACTCTTGGGGTTTGTAGTAAACAAAAAAGGGATTAAAGTAGATCCAGACAAAGTCAAAGCTATTCATGATTTACCACCCCCCACAAACACAAAAATAAGTTTGAGGATTCCTGGGAAGATTAAACTACATCGCCCAGTTTATTTCACAATTAACTGAGAAGTGTGATCCCATTTTTTGCCTTCTCCATAAAAATAACCCAGTAGTATGGACCAATGATTGCCAAGGAGTTTTTGAAGTGATAAAGGGATATTTGTAAAATGCTTCGGTCTTAATGCCACCAATCTTAGCCAAATCATTAATCATTTATTTGTCAATATTTTGGAGAATTCAATGGGGTGTGTATTAGGGTAGCATGACCAAACTGAGAAAAAGAGAGAGCAATCTACTACCTCAGCAAAAAGTTCACCAATTGAAAAGTTGTGTTGTGCTTTAGTTTGGACTACTCAAAGGCTCAGACAGTATATGATGTATCATACTACTTGGTTGATCTCTAGACTTGATCCTCTGAAATATCTAATGGGTGTACCCACTTTATCTGGAAGATTGGCTCGTTGGCAGATTTTATTGTCTGATTTTGACATCCAGTATCTAAGCTGAAAAGAAGTTAAAGGGAGTGCTATAGTAGATTTCATTGTAAGCAGAGCTTCTGAGGAGTATGAACCACTGAACTTCAATTTCTCAGATGAAGACTTAATGGCTATTTCAACCGAAGAGATGGTTACTTCTACTGATGAACATTAGAAGATGAATTTCGATGGTTCCTCGAATACCTTGAGGTATAGGATTAGGGTAATTTTGGTCTCGCCTAATGGAGACCACTATCCTTTCACTAGCCGTTTGAATTTTGATTGCACAATCAAGATGGTTGAGTATGAAGCATGTATTTTGGGTCTCAGAGCTTCCATCGAGCGTAAAGTAAAATTTCTCAAAGTGTATGGGGATTCAACTTTGGTAACTTATCAACTTAGAGGTGAATGGGAAATAAAAGACCCCAAGTTGGCATAATATCGTAAGTTGGTCCTGGATCTCATCAAAGAAATTGAGGAAGTTACATTTCTTACCTCCTAGATAAGAGAATCAAATAGAGGATGCTCCAGCCACTTTGGAAGCAGCCTTCAAAGTCAATGAGCACTCAAATATGATGCCCATCGAGATGAAAGCTTAGTATTCAGTACACTGCTATAACATAGAAGAATGAGAAGATGGAAAACCTTGGTATTATGATATCATGCAATACATCAGATATAAAAGTTACCCCGAGCAGGCAACTGAAAATGACAAAAGAATTCTGCAAAGAATGGTCACAGTATGTGCTTGATGGAGAGATCTTATGTAAGAAAGTTCATGATCAAGTTTTTTTGAGGTGTGTGGATGCCAAAGAAGCTAAAACAATCATTGAAGAAGTGCATAAGGAAGTATGTGGTACCCATGCTAATGGACATGCAATGGCAAGACAAACAATGAGATTTAGGTATTACTGGTCAACTATGGAAATAGATTGTATCCATTATGCCAGAAAATGTCACAGGTCCCAGATTTATGGAGACAAGCTCCATACCTCTCCTTATCCATTGCATTTGATGACTGGTCTATGGTCATTCTCTATGTGGGGCATGGATGTCATTGGACAAATTTTACCCAAGGCTTCCAATGGTCATCGTTTCATCTTGGTAGAAATTCACCAAGTGGGTGGAAGCGGCTTCCTATGCAAATGTCACTCAGTCAATAGTTTACAAGTTCTTAAAGAAATAGATTATCTTATGATATGGGTTATTGAAAGAATCATCACCGATAATGCCTTGAATTTAAATAATAAGATGATGGAATCAATATGTAAACATTTCCAGATAAAACATCATAATTTCATAACTTATCGCCTAAAGATGAATGGGGCAGCAGAGGCATCCAATAAAAACATTAAGAAGCTCATATAGAAAATGACTGAGACTTAGAAAGACTGGCTTGAGAAGTTGCCATTTTCTATGTTTGCCTATCGAACCTAAATAAGGACTTCAACTGTGGCAACTGTTTTCTTTAGCCTATGGGATGGAAGCTGTGTTACCCATCAAGGTTGAAATTTTGTCACTTCGGGTGATATTAGAGGTTAAGCATGACAAAGCAGAATGGGTACAAGCTAGGTATGACCAGCTAAATATGATTGAAAAAAAAGATTGAAAACAATCTATCATGAACAAATGTACCAGAAACGTATGATGAGGGCACATAATAAGAAGCTTTGACCACTAGAGATTCAGGAAGGAGATATGGTACTTAGATTATTTCAATTCAAAAAGACTTTAGAGGTAAATGGATGCCAAATTGTGAGGGACCCTATATTGTAAAAAAAGCCTTTTCCGAATGAGCTTTGATCCTCACCAAGATGGATGAACCAGAGTTACATAACCCTGTGAATTCTGACACTGTTAAGAAGTACTTTGCCTGAAGAAAGAAAAATGATAAATGGTAAATAATAAAAGAAAATGAAAAAAAATGAAAAAAAAAATGAAAAAAATGAAAAAAAAAATGAAAAAAGAAAAAAATGAATAAAAAAACAAAAGAAGGTTCAAGATAAAAACCCGTAAAGGGCGTCTTGAAACCAAAGAAGGTCTCAAGTTGAAAACTCCCAAAGGGCTGCTTGAGAGTGATTCAAATTCAGAATTCGTGCATGGTAGAGGTTCTAATTTAGTTTTGAAGACTTGAACAGTGACATCAAATTATGGTCAGGGTTAGGATTGAAAATCTAAAAGGCTTGGATAACTATAAAAGAAATGAAGAACGCATGAGATTCAAATACAGGTTTACGCATCCAATATTTGGTGAATTTAGTAGTACAGAGGAACTTTACACCCTTGTGAATTGTCACAATCCTCAAGATCCCTTTGAAAAAAGCTACAATCGAGTCATTCTGCGGTGTGGCAGTTCAAAAGTATCCATACTATTGATATCTAAGGACACGTATTGTGTTTTCTTTTGATTATTCCTCTTAAAAGTGTTCCATGTATTTACCCAAAAACTCTTTATTTATATAAATAAAAATAGGTATTTTTCTTGTTAAAACCATGTTGCAAGCATCCTAATTTGAAAATAAAATCATGCTAATTAGTTTGGGAAACATGAGATCATTGTGTATTACTGTACAATAAGTTTTGGAAAAATTGAGGTATTCTGAAGCTGAAAACGGCTTTAGCATGAGGCTTACATGATGATGGGCTAAGTAAATTTAAAACCTTAGGCTACACATAAAAGTTCAGTGATCGCTTGTAAATGTATATGCTAAGGTAAGCAAATCTGTGCAAGTATACACAATTGATGCAAGTAATATAATAGTGAGTGTGTACCATCTCCGCAGGGATTGGAGGGCTTTTAAAAGATTGCTACAACTAGGAATAAGTGTCACTAACTAATCCTAAGTATATAAGTTTAATGATATAAACAAGGAAAATAAGCAATGGAAAATGGTATGAACAGATCGAAAAAGTATGGTCTAGACAAGAAAAATATGCAAAGGTAAACAAATAAAAAGTTGTCAAGGCTAAAGTTATCAAAACTCTTTAACGGGGCACTTGGGTTGGATTTGCTACGGTGATAAGTTATTTTATGCTAAGAATGATTTGGTATTCTATGCTTAGGCTGCCCGACAGGATTACTGAGTATTCTTAGACGGTTGCTATGGAAATACCACTCGGCGTGAGCTACAACCCTTAGTTTGTCAAACAATTGTTGTGGCAATACCCCTCAGCGTGAACTATAGTCGTTCTCTATCCTACTCCTGCATTTATCCCTTTTAGTCGATTGAAACCCTCTCCTTATCTCTAAGGTAGACAAGTTAGAACATCACCATCTCGGATCCATTCCATTGTTCATGTAGATCTATCTTAATTCTCTCGAATATAAGAATCTATATCTAGACAAACGACAATCTCTCGAAAGCTCTTACAAGGTCTAGAAATATTTCGCCTAGGCCCTAGGTAATCTCTCGAAGCTCTTACAGTGTCAAGGCAAAAGGATAAAACAGTAAACAAAACAACACTTAACAAAACATACTTAATCATTCATTAACGATAAAATAAAATATCATCCAAGCATTCCCAACACCAAATAAAACAGTTTATGATATGGTTAACATCATCCCAAAAATATTCATTAAGTACAAGCCCTTAGAAAAATAAAACATGAAGAACAAGAGGAATAAAAACTCCCATAACAGAGCTCTGACGTGACATCAGACCACCACCATGACTGCTCCAGCGCACCACCCTCTCTCGAGGGCCTGGCCGCCGCCCCAACGAAGCCTGGCTATGGAGGGCACCAAGGACGGACGAGTGGGAGCGGTGGAAAAAAGACGTAGAGACCGTCTTTTTCTAAACCTGGGGAATTTTTCTGTATGATTATCCCCTCTCCCCCCTCTTTTTGGCGGCTGTGACTGGGTATTTATAATGGGAATTTTCCTAGGGTTTCATATCATTAAATTCCCCCTAAATAACCATTTTTTCTTGTCTAGCTATAAAAGAAAAAGGTGGCTGGCTGTTGTCAGAATTTTGGGGGATTTCTTGCACGTGAGGTCAATCAGGCAACTGGCTGGTGACGTTAGTAGTTCGTCATATTCGCGTCAGACTTGTAAGATTTTCCTTGCCTTGGCAAGGAAAATATGTTCTTCACTATCTTCGTCTTCTGTGTTCCATTGTCCCTATCAAATTAATTTGTGTCGGCAAATAAATTTTTCCTCAGACATTTCCTACATCATCACAATAAACAAACAACCTTTCTCATCAGCTGCATCAGTTTAATCAAATAAGCTTTGCCTTGGCAAAACTTATCCACAATATGAAAATATGTCCTAAATGCAACAATATGAAGCTAAAATGCTATGTGAATGGCTTTTAGACAATCAATAACTTAAGTGAGAAGACCTAAAATATAGTCTTTTTACGGAGTTATCACACCCCCCCAAACTTGCTATTGCTTGTCCTCAAGCAATGGATAATAAGAAATTGAGAAATAAGTTGCCATGGCAGAGCAAAAAATTAAGACAATCATGTGGTTTAAAATTTCAGCCCTTAGTAAAAAGTTTAGCCTCAACATGGTAGATTGTACGAGAAGTCAAGTACCTTTCCTAGGTCAGGATTCTTTGTCAGTGTGTGTGCGTGATTGTATAACAGACTATGCTTTAATGTAGTTAGAAAACTCATAAGTAAGCGCTTCTGTTTTACCAAGGCATCAAATTATTCATCAAGCATAGTATGGATTACATCATTGGGCATCATCAACTTTTTCCAACAACTATCCTAATGAAACTCATGCCATGACAACAAATATTTCAACCAATTATTAAAACAATTAAGTATGGAGTAGAACATCTCCCCGAAACTTGAGAGATGCATTGTCCTCAATGCATGAAGACTAAACTAAAGATGAAATGTAATGCAAGGTACCTTGACTAACATCTACTTTGATGGTGGTGGGGTTGTTTTACGCAGATTCCTCAGGAGGAGAAGTCCAAACGTGATTTGTTGTCTTCTTCAGATGATGCTTGATCAGAGGTGTTTCAATTCGTCGTGACATTTGTGCAGATGGGTGGACATCATCAGCAATGTAATCATTTGTGCCAACACCAATTGAGTATTATTTCTAAGTGGGTGCAGTATCCATGGGGGCTTTCTCTTGTCCACATGCTCAGGAGCCTGTTCTTCTAAAAACTAATATTAAAAGTAAATAATAAAATAAAGCAAAGAAAAACATAAACACAAAAAAATGCCATAACCAAATAAAATAAATAGGGTTTAAGGGATGTAAACTTTAAACATCCTGAACTGATATGGCAGTTTTGTTGTGTTCGATTAGAGCACCAGTATAGACCAAAATGCCCCACACATATAACAGTTCCACCTTCAAAATATTTTGCCCTGGCATTTCATTTCATTCACATCTAAATTATAGGACCTTTGCAGTAGTGCGCTCTCCTTTAAAGTGTTCTCCGTATGAAGCTAAATTGTAGTGGAATATGATCTCTTTATTATGCTCCTTCAATCGTGGAGGGGGCCTGACTTCATCTGCTGCAGGTGGGGGTAAAACTTTTATTGTGGCAATAAATTTTCCACCATCAGTAGGATGACTTGTTACGTCCTTTTCCTTCTCTATAGGCAATTCTTCTTGTACAACATGTTCAGCTTGACATTTAGATTCTTCTGGTACAATGTCGTGGCAAAACTTTTCTTGATTCTTCCCCCCAAACTTGTCTTCTTGATTGAGCTGGGTACCACTCCTCATTGTAAGCGCACTACATTTCTCCTTTTCGTGAGGGTTAGTGATCTTTGTATCACTAGGGAGGCTTCATTGTAGGCGAGCATATAACGCTGTGGCACTTTGGCTCACTTGGTTCTCCAATACTCTCAAAGATGAGCTATGACTTTGTAATAAAGTTGTCTGACTTTGCAACAGTATGCCTTGTCTTTTAATTGTTGAAGAGTGTTCGTGCAACAAGGTCATAAAATCTTGCAGTGAAGCTTCGAGGGAATTAGAATTCAGGAAAGATGGTGAACCCTTGTTAATATTTTTCTAGGGCATCTCCTGATGCTGAAAATTTGTAGGTTCATAAATACTTTGTTGTGGTATGTTAAGGTTGCATGCATGGTTGTTGTTGGTCCCTTGATTACCACAAAAAATTTGGATGTTGTCGCTATCCGAGATTATACGTATTAGAGTAGGGGTTGTTGTTGCTTCTATTAAAATTGCCCACAAAATTGATGGACTCTAGGTTTTCTGGGCATTCACTTTCATGATGGTTGCCATAGTAAAAATTGCATGCTGAGCTGGTTAACTTGACTTCCTTCACCTCGCTGGAACGCTGTAAATTTTTCAACATATTTGTTATGGCAGAAAGTTGGGTAGACACTAAATCCTTATCATCAAGTTCAAATGCCTCATAAACTTTTCTTCCGGTTCCAAGCCTTGTAGACGGGAATTGATAATCGTTATTGGCTATCCTATAAAGGATATCAAAGGCTTTCTCAGGTGATTTGTCAAAAAGTGTACCATTAGTCGAGGCATCCAACATCATGCGAGTGGGTGCGTTGAATCCATTGTAGAACATCATAATTTGAGTCCAGCCTTGAAATCCATGATTGGTGCACTTGTGAAGCAAACTTTTGTATCGGTCCCAATACTCCTACATAGACTCTTCATCGCCTTGGTAAAAAGATGCTATGGCATTCCTAAGATGATTGTTCATATTGGGTGGATTCTGCCATAACAGAAATTATTTGCACAAGTCTACCCAAGACCTTATCAAGCCGGAAGGTAGTCCATTAAGCCATGCCTTGGCGTGATCTTTCAAAGAATATGGAAATAACTTCAATTTCAGTCCATTAAACCTCCAAAAATGCTCGAACATGTTGCCTTGCATCCCCGTGAGGAACATCACCAAACTGTCCAATCAAGTCCAATATGTCGAACATAATCGGTTTGAGTTCGAAGTGGTCTGCCTGAATCTTGGGAGCTATAATAGCAGGCTTAAGGTCATCCAAGGTTGGAGCTAAGTGATTTCTAATATTTCGTGGTCTTGTAACATTCTTCGCATTTTTATTTAAGGTGACCTTTAATTTTTCAGGTCCTCCACTTCATTTTAAACTTTGTATATAGCTTTTTGAGCTCCTTGAACATAATTTCTTTGACAGAAATTTCTTTCAATCTCAGGCTCAAAATGAGATAATGGTTCCTTGGCACTTTTACAAGTTATGCAACCACTCAACACCTGAAAAGGGTAAACAAGATAATGCTATAACAAAACTTTTAAAAACACCAATTACAAATCCTGGTAACGGCACCAAAAACTTTATCTCTTGTAAATGTATATGCTAAGGCAAGAAAATATGTGCAAGTATACACAATCAATGCAAGTAATATAGTAGTGAGTGAGTATCGACTCCAAAGGGATTGGAGGGCTTTTAAAAGATTGATACAGCTAGGAATAAGTGTAACTAACTAATCCTAAGTATATAAGTCTAATGATATAAACAAGGAAAATAAGCAATGGAAAATGGTATGAACAGATCGAAAAAGTATGGTCGAGACAAGAAAAATATGCAAAGGTAAACAGATAAAAGTTTTCAAGGCTAAAGTTATCAAAACCCTGTAAATAAACTGGAAACCTCTCACAATCAAACTTATAACGGGGCACTTGGGTTGGCTTTGCTACGGTGATAAGTTATTTTATGCTAAGAATGATTTGGTATGCTATGCTTAGGTTGCCCGACATGATTACTGAGTATTCTTAGACGGTTGCTATGGAAACACCACTCGGCGTGAGCTACAACCCTTAGTTATCAGAGAGTTGTTGTGGTAATACCCCTAAGCGTGAACTATAGTCGTTGTCTATCCTACTCCAGCGTTTATCCCTTTTAGTCGATTGAAACCCTCTCCTTATATCTAAGGTAGACAAGTTATAACATCACTATCCCGGATCCATTCCATTGTTCACGTAGATCTATCTTAATTCTCTTGAATCTAAGAATCTATATCTAGACAAACGACAATCTCTCGAAAGCTCTTACAAGGTCTAGAAATATTTCATCTAGGCGCCAGGCAATCTCTCGAAGCTCTTACAGTGTCAAGGAAAAAGATTAAAACAGTGAACAAAGCAACACTTAACAAAACATACTTAATCATTCATTAACGGTAAAATAAAATATCATCCAAGCATTCCCAACGCCAAATAAAACAGTTTATGGTGTGGTTAACATCATCCCCAAAATATTCATTAAGTACAAGCCCATAGAAAAGTAAAACATGAACAGAAGAGGAAGAAAAACTCCCAGAACAGAGCTCTGTCGTGACATCAGACCACCACCATGACTGCTCCAGCGCACCAGCCGCTCTCGAGGGCCTGGCCGCCACCCTGGCGAAGCCTGGTTATGAAGGGCACCAAGGATAAACGAGTGGGGGAGGTGCAAAAAAGGACGCCGCGGTCGCCTTTTTCCAAACCTGGGGAATTTTTTCTGTATTATTCTCCCCTCTCCCCCTATTTTTGGCGGCTGTGACTGGGTATTTATAATGGGAATTTTCCTAGGGTTTCACATCATTAAATGCCCCCTAAATAATCATGTTTTCTTGTCTATCTATAAAATGAAAGGCGACCGGCTGTTGTCAGACTTTTGGGGGATTTCTTGCACGTGAGGACAATAAGGCAGCTGGCAGGTGACGTCAGCAGTTCATCAGATTCACGTCATACTTGCAAGATTTTCCTTGCCTTGGCAAGGAAAATATGTTCTTCACTGTCTTCGTCTTCTGTGTTCCATTGTCCCTAGCAAATTAATTTGTGTCAGAAAATAAATTTTCCCTCAGACATTTCCTGCATCATCACAATAAACAAACAACCTTTCTCATCAGTTTAATCAAATAAACTTTGCCTCGGCAAAACTTATCCACCATATGAAAATATATCCTAAATGCAACTATATGAAGCTAAAATTATATGTCAATGGCTTTTAGACAATCAATAACTTAAGTAAAAAAGACCTAAAATATAGTCTTTTTATGGAGTTATCACTCAGCAAGGTGGGATTATCCAAGAGGTTTGTCACTAATCAAGTAGTTGGTCGTGAGTAGTGCCTAGGTTTAAGAGTAAAGAGAATCATAGTCATGTTCAACAAAAGAGTGTCTGACCAGAGTTGTCAGCCAGGGTGAACTGTTGTTGATTTTCGTGCCCAAGATTCGATTGAATTACAAGGCTTTTGACAAAAGAGAGTTCTCATTTGAAAAGAAAATACCCTCAAACATTTTGCACAATTACACACATTTTAGGCATAAATAGGATCATGACATAAAATGCATGATAATGATAATGCAATTGAGTACTTACATGTTCTCCAACAGGAAATGATGGAGTTGTAAATACCCAATATAAAAGTAACCAATTCAGATTCTCATGCTAGGTGGCAGCAAGACAAGCTCCCACAAGAAAAAGCAATTTCAAAAGATTATCCTCCCAATACTTTTAGGTATGATGTTTCCAAACTCTAAAAACACATACTAACAAGGGTTAATGCTTATTTTTTAGATTCGATATTCTTAAAGACAAGAAAAATGAATCGAACTTGATTTAATTTTCCCTGAAGAACAATGGAATAAATCAACTTTTCCATATCTTATTTTCCCTCAATAAACAATGGAACATATCCCTCTTTTTCCAAATTTAATTTTCCTTTAGGAACAGTGGAATAAGTCTACCTCGATTCAATCTTCCCTGAAGAACAGAGCAATGAATCAATGTCCCCAGATCTGATTTTCCCTCAAGAAACAATGAATTAGATCCATTTTTTTCAGATTTGATCTTCCCTGAGGAACAGTGGAACAAGTTTACCTCGATTCAGTCTTCCTTGAAGAACAGTGAAATGAATCAACTTCCCTAGATCTGATTTTCCCTCAAGAAGCAGCGAAACAGATCATTTTTTTCAGATTTGATCTTCCCTAAGGAACATTGGAACAAGTTTACCTCGATTCAATCTTCCTAAAAGAACAGTTGAATGAATCAACATTTTTAGATCTGATTTTCCCTCAAGAAGTAGCGGAACAGATCCCTATCTTTCAACATTTGATCTTTCCTGAGTAGCAGTGGAACAAGTCTTCCTCGATTCAATCTTCCCTGAAGAACAGTGAAATGAATCATCGTTTCTCGATCTGATCTACCCTGAAGAAACAATGGAGCAGATCCCTTATTAGATTTTAAAGCACGGAGTCAACCAGACGAAAACTTATTTTCTCTTTGTATTTGCCCTATTCTTGTTGACAAAAGACTGAATAAAGAGGGACAATTGTCGACACTCATTTTCATCCCGAAAATATTAATATTATTATTTGTTTTATTATTATTACTATTATTATTATTATTATTATTATTATTATTATTATTATTATTATTATTATATTTTTTTATTTTACAAATCCAATAGAAGCCTAAAATATAACTCTCAGCCTACCAAAATCAGTGGCATATTTGCACCAACCTGTTTTGGGTATAGCCCAATAACCCGAAGCCTTATGCTACAGCCCATGCATGGAAACCCGAACCTAGTAAGGGTTCTTCACCCTTTTCATCAAGCGCCTCCAGTCCAAGATCGTTGGATCTGGTGTTATATCCAACGATCCAGATTGCCCAATGATTAGGGTTTACCCTAAGTTTCCACCTACTGTCGCTGCCGCTCACCATGGGTCATCTGATCTGGACCCATCTAACGATCTAGATAAAGCCTATCAGATCCACTGCTGTTTCCACCAATCCCCGACCACCGATGCTGCCATCAATCGAGTCCCCTGCCATTGTAAGACAACCAAGTCAGTAAGCAACAACACACACACGTTATATCACAATGATTTCCTTTTGTCATCATTTCATATCAGAAAAGAAAAAGAAAAAATATGTAACAAAATGTGGGCTATAAAGCCCGAATGATGTAAACAGAAAATATCTCAGTTTTCAGTTTGGACGAAGACAATAAAAAGCAAAAAAAAAAAGTCAGAAATATTTTCAAGGTATTTTATTATTATTTTTCTTAGTTTCGAAGTCAAAAAAATTTAAAATAAAAAATAAAAAACCCAAACCTACGAAACCTTGCATGAAACCAAAAACCAAAAGAATGGGTCGAGTAGTTTACCTGAGTGGGGAGTCAAACTGGGGATTGGTTCTACTTCATAGGTCATCGGATGGTGAGAAAGTTGAAGGGTCGATGGGGGCTTTTGGGCTTTTAGGGAGTTTTAGCCATAAATCTAGGCTTAGGGGTCAAGATATGAGCATTTAGGAGTACTTTGGTAGGTTTCGAAGCTCCAGCCACCGTGTGCGGCGATCGGAACAACAATCGGGCGGTGGCTGGAGGTATCGTAGGGCCGCCGACAGTGGGCTGGCCGAAGAGAGGAAGAGAGAATGGAGAGTTTTAAAAAAAATTAAAAATCGTTTAAAGTGAAAAAAAGTTTAAGTTGTATATATAGAAGAAATTAGAGGGAAATTGTACTTAAGTGCCGCTAACTTGTGCGTGTTTTTGCATGTTAGTCACCTGAATGGATCATTTTTGTAAATTACCCACTTTTATGCTTGTTATATTTTTTGGGTTATTTGTTTTTTAATCCTGTATGTTTAGCGTGTTTTTGCAGTTTAGTCATGTGTAGTGATTATTTAATTTTTTTAAATACTTATAGACTGAATTAGTAATTTACCCTCTTTTATTCGAATACATGTTTTAGGCTAGAAAAAGGGAATAATTAGGAAATAGCCCATGTAGTTTCTGCATGTTTATATTTTGAACTAGAATCTATTTTTTATTTATTCTAATTTGGCCATGCAATTTTAGTTTATTTTAATTTAGTCCTCATATTTTATTTATTTTTATTCTTTGTAATTTTAGCACTTAATATTAAAAATGTTCATTTTAGTCGCTTTTGTACTTTATTTTGTTTTAATTTCGACATGATGGTTTGATTGTTTATATTTTAGTCCTATTTTAATTTTATTTTATTTTGATTTTTGCATGTTGCATGCATGTTAGTTCATTTTAGTCATTAATTAATTTTACATGATACCCTCATAAGCATCTCTTGACTCGAATCAAAATAAATTGACTAAGGATAATATTCGTTCATTTTAATATTGTCGTAATATGACTATCTTAACGTATAAGAAAATTATTTTTTATAATTTTAAAATGAAAGTCTATCCCATTTAGTCACATGAATTAAATCGAATCCAATTTAAAATTTGGGGATTGGGAAAAAATTATGTTCTTTTATTTAAATTCACCGAGAAAAGACTATTATTTCGAATCTGAGGTCTCGTCTCGAGGTATTTAGATAATTGAACATCCTTATTCTCATTAAATACTGGTAAAATAAATAATTAATCATACTTGCTTGATACATGCTTTTGATTTGCTTGATTTTTGCATGTGTTTTCCATTGGGTTTTCAAAATAATAACACTCGAATCAATATTGAGAATAGTAATATTTTTTCATTTCAGTTGAAGTAATAAATGACTGCTTTAAGGCGTGAGAGGTCATTTATTTTTTATTGGAAATAATTCGATTTTACTGTTTTCTGTCGAATCAATATTGATTTTTAAGATGGAATAGTGATATCTATTCATTTCAATTGGAGCAATATATGACTGGTTTCAGGTATGAGAGATCATTTATTCTCAATTAGAAATCATTATACATTATTGTTTTCACTCGAATAGATATTGAATTTTAAGACAAAATAGTAAGATCTCTTCATTTCGATTAGAGTGATAAATTACCGTTTTAAGGCATGAAAGGTCATTTATTCTCGATTGGAAATAATTAGATATTATCGTTTTCTCGCTAAAATTATTTTGGGTGTTGTTATTTTGAATTAATACTGAACTTTAGAATGGAATTTTAATATTTCTTTATTTTGATTGTAGTAAGAATCGATTGCTTTAAGGTATGAGAGGTCGATTCTTTTAGATAAGAAATAATTAAATATTATTATGTTTCGTCCAAAAATTTAAAGAATATTATTTGTAGGGCATCTTAAATTAAATTAGACTCGAACTCTTAAATTTCATTGCAAAGACAACTAATTAATATACTAGGTACCGATTTAGGGCGTTGTGGGGCTACTAATCCTTCCCCACACATAACCGACTCCCGAACTCAAATTTCGGTAACGCAAACCGCAAATTTGTTTTTTTATTAAAACAAATATTTTTTTAAATGACAAATACTTTTTGAGTCCCCAATCACACCCTAACCAAAGATTGGTGGCAACTCTTCAAACCACATTTTAACGTTAACTAATCATTAAAAAATATTTCAAAACAACGCCCCTTCCCTTTTCGAAAAACCGTTTCGACAAAGCTCTAAGAGCTTCCTCCAAATATTTCCATTTGAATTTCATGTAGTTTAAGTGTTGTTTAGAAAATTATAAACATCATTTTAATGTTGGGAATATTTTTGGTGGCTCGTGTTTAGTGGAAGAGTTGTGTGAACCTCTCAAGAGCAAAGGCAGTGACAAGTTGGTCCTTGGTTGAGCAAGAAGGTGTTTGAGGTTACTTGGGATCTAAGGTAACACCTTATAACTCTTCTTTACTTCTTGTATGTCATTTACATTTGATATCTTTACTTGTATGTGGTGGTGAAGCATAGGGAGTGATTTGAGTGTTGTAAATTCATGTGATAAATCTAAACATTAGAAATGTATGAAAATAGTGTCAAATCACCCCTCTTAACTCACATAAGCTTTAATAATTAACTTAGGGTTTAAAAAAGTGTTTTGGATGAGTTTGGATCTGATTTTCAGGCAAAACAAGGTATTTCTAGATTCGAGTATCTATACCAGTTCATTTGGTATCAATAGTATTCTTAATTGGTCAAAATCTAGACATTTTGCAAGGGGAGTATTGATACCAATTCATGGGGTATCGATATTGTTCCTTTGGTATTAATACCGAGGGATTGATATTTGATATCAAGGTATTTTTAGGAGTCTTCCAGGCTAAAAAAATACCAATACTCAAGGAGATTATTGATACTCTACATGTGATATTGATACTTAAGCTATGGTATTAACACCAAGGTTAATTATTGGACTTCAGGGGTATTTTTGGTACTAATCACTACAAGAAAAAAAACCCTTTAATTACGCGCATTGCGCGTCATCTATGGGTGCAGATGACACGCAAATGCGTGTCATTGAAGCAATCGTCATAAATCTTAGATAACACGCAATTGTGTGTCATAAATCTATGATGCGCATTTATGACAGGCATTTATGACACGCATTGCGGGTCATTGAAGCCCCCGCCATAAATAAAGATGACATACATTTGTTTGTCATTGAAGCACACGTCATCAAAAAAGATGACACACATTTGTGTGTCATGATTGTATGCCGTAAATTATATATATATATATATTGTAGATTGACAAATAATTAAACTAAATCACATTTAATGCCTCATAATACTAAATATATATATCATATTATATATAAGCAATCCATTTGCATACAATATATTAACATTAAGTTATCAAAAATATTGTAATCATATGTCGATACAAAATACCACATCATAATAAAGTTTGCCACATAAGATGCCCATTCTTTGCGAATATCATCAATGTCATCATCCGTGTATTCTTCCTTCCCATCGCCAACCTAAGTAAAAAATATGAAATAAGTATATAATTTATACTTATTTAAAGTGAAGTATATAACTATCAAAAAGTACTAAAATGACCAGTTTTACATATGCATTCTTTGAAGCATATGTAAAAATAAATTTTACACATTTAATTAGTAAAACTTCCCATAAAATTTATATACATTATCACGGCACGAATTCACAGTTTTAAGTCTTTCTAACAATACTTGCATTAATTTGTTTAGAATAGCGTCCTACTTCAAGTCCATATGATAGTTGTATGACTAATGTGTATGTATGATATGACAGATGTGTATCAAAAAAGTTTGCTTACATTCTTATTGACCAGCACTTCAAGTTCGTTCTCGACTATCTCTTTCATGAACTTACAAGCATAATATCCACACTCGGTACCTCCCGACTGACGTGGACACTACAAACAGTTTACAATAAACGATTAGTCAAAATGAAAGCTTCGATTTAAACAAGGAATGATCGATCGAAGTCATCACCAAAGTCATCAACAAGTAATCGTAAAACCGGTCATATCATCCACAGTAAAATCCACTTCAAAATCTTCCCAAGTTATGTACGTGAAACTCTCGTACCCCAAACATATCGTTCTCACATTGCACTTTCACGGACTCTACATTTTTATGTTGTATATCAACCATACAGACAAACACTTTCAAAACATGGTTGCTTTTAACTCTTAGCCTTGTCCTCATTTATGCTCTCGTCCTTCTCCTTTGCGGTGTTCCCTCCTCATTTTCTTTCTTTTTTTTCCTCTTCAGTGTCCCTTCTCCGTTCTCCTTTTCCTTTTTCCTTAGTGGTGTCCCTTCTCCTTTCCCCTCTTCCTTTTCTTTCTTTTTTTCCGTCTTCGGTGTCCCTTCTCCTTTCTCCTCTTCCTTTTCAACAAGTTCTCTTTGCCCTTTTTTCCTTTCTTACTATCTACTTCATCTCCGTTCACACATTTTTTCCCATCAACGCCTACACTTTTTCCGACAAAAAATATAAAGAAATCAATTAAATTAGACCTATATAATTTCTTTAAATAAATGAAAATATTACCAAATCAAAGCATTGAATGACTAGATGTCTAGGCCACTTCACTAGGTACCCCACAGTATCTTTAACCTTGTAAATGAACTCTTCATCTAGTGGAAACGGTAGTAAAGCGTCTCCTTGCACACTCATTTCCATCATTACTTCAATGTTTTCACCTATTATATAAAGGTAAAAATAAGATCCAATATTCTAAAAAATGAAAAAAAGAAAACTGATATTTTTTGTAATACCTGATAGATTGTGCTTCACTATTGTTCCTTTGGCAACTATATTGGAGGCAATATCAATCGCAAGATAACAGGAAGTATCCTACAAAATATAATATTAGTTGTAGTCAAGACTTACATTTAATTTATAATATAATTTAAAAAGACTTACAAGTAATTCCTCGAGTAGGTTGTCTTCAAAATCTGCTTTGTCCCACCCTTGGCAACTCACGCCTTCAGAAGCATGATTCATCCTTTTTTGTAGTTTCTCTATTGCACCTTCAATTTTGTTGAACCTTTTTTATTCTTTTTCTTCTCACCATCTAAGTAGTTCTTCATGGTCTTGGGTAAGTAAAAGTATTGGTGTGGCCTTACAAATTTGCCCATCCCTCGTACACGCCCACATTGTTCATGGGTACCTAGGGCCTGGGCAAGCATGTCATTTGTTCCACAAGTGACCTCTCCTAAAGTTTCTGAGTTCTGCATCTCTTCCTGTAGTGAAAGAAAATATTCATATTCAAAAAAGTCAAAGGATTAAAGCTCATAATATCAAACCATATGATCCTATCATTTTTTAAAGTTTGATGTTTGTTTATTTAGCTTGCATTGAATGACGCTGAGCAGTTTATGAACTTAAACAAAATTCTATACTGGCATATATCCTGAAGGCTAATGCGCTGATGTTGGTGAGTATTTCAACATATTGTGCATTGTTTGCTTAAAATTACTCTATGAACCAATCACAACTCCATACGGGCATACTTTGGGTGATTTTGACCCGTTTTCTTTTTAACTAAAGACATTGAATCAGGAGATGCTGCAAATGAGAGTTTTGATTCTGAGAAAGAGTGGTCTTTGGTGTTTGAGGAGCAAAGAAAGAAACTAATACAACTATGGAATGAATGCAACATACCATTGCATCACAGGACCTATTTTTTCTTACTTATCACATGTGATCTATCAGATTCTATGTATATTGAGGTGGAGCTATTGTTCATAATATTTTATAGTAATTGATGGCATTATGAAGACGTTTTATGATTTTCTCTTTTGCATTATTCATTATACTTTATAATAATTGATGGCATGATGAAGACTTATTTGTAGTTGACTATTTTTTGTTGTTGCAGCTACTTACTTATGGGCGAAGAATCCAGTTTACTGAATAATTTGCCAAAATTGATGCAGTTGATGCTGCCACCATCAAACGTGTAGCCAACATATTTATATTTGACCAGGTTTGCTAGAACTAATCTGATTCTTGTTATTGATTCAACAAGGGAGAACACAAGGGTTCTTAATATTTACTTGCTTTTATTTTTCGTGGGGTTTTATTTTAATCATAATAATAAGATTATTGCAAGTATGGAAATAAATAAAGTAGTTTGAAATAAGCAGACATATATATACTAACTTGGTGCTATTACAATAAGTAAAAAATAAATAAAGTAGGAATGTTCACAGGAAATTGCCATTTTATCAACAACAATCTGGACATTCGGGTCATAACCTCCTTTTTTCATTTGTCTTACCTTTTTCCACAACAATGCTTTATCAATCTTGTCGTCCTCCTTTTCCGTTTCTTGCATCTAAATTAAAAAGAATAACAACAATGAATAAACATAAATAGATTGCATATCTATACTATTCAATTAATTTACTACATACAATCTCAAAAGTTAGTCCAGCATATCCTTTTCTACTCAACCGATGATTGTATCTATGATGTCCACGCATTGTTTTTAGCTTTCTTACTTGTTTCCTGCATTAGAAACATTAAAAAAGTCAAGACTGGTTTCTAAAACTAATATATATAACAAATACATACACGAAAAGTTTAACTAACCTCCCACTTCTTTGAAAGTCTTTGAGATACAAAAACTTTCCAGTCATCTATCTTCAAATAAGGATACATATCTGGAGAGTTGAGCAGATTTGCATTAGGGTCATTCTTAAACTTCTCATTGAATTTCTTATATAGATGATGCTTAAAGTTCTTCCAATTTGTCCCAATGGATTGAAGGGTATTCTTCCGACTCCTTGGATCAAGTTCAAAATTCATCTGAAACATAAAGCATATTATTTTTAACAAAAAAAAGATAATTAGAAGTTCAGATCATATGTTAGACTTACCAAACTGTATTGCCATAAGTTTTCTTTTTTTCCTGTTCAACATCTCGCCAAGTGGCATAAATGATAGGCACAATTGATCTTGCTACCATACCCTCAAAGGAAGCAAGTTTCGTTGCTTCAACACCATTCGAAACACCCTTTTTATTGTAAGTAACGATAACTTTTCCTTTAGTAGGTTTTCCCTTTATTGTTGGACCTCTTTGTTTAGAGTCTTCATCATGACTCAAAGACTGATCTGATTCCATGGTACCAAGTAGAACCTGTTTCAACATGATTCAAATAAAAAAAGTTAGTACATTGCTATTTCTTGCAGTTGGGACAGAATTAATAACATACAGATGTTGAAATAAAAACATACCAAAAATTAAAGATTTTATTTTGTACGCAATATTTTAAACTAATATGCCCTCGCCATCCGGGCGTGTACACAAGAAATCATCATCAAGTTCTACTAAAGGGGAGTCTTGTGAAAAATCAAAAGTAGCATGGTATTCCAACATATCATCAGTTTCAACATTTGCTCCATACTTGTACATCTTATATGGTATGAAGCCGACAACAGACAAATTTGCATCTTGTTGATCTTGAACATAAAAAACTTGTTTGGCTTGACTAGCTAATATGAAGCGTTCAGATTGGTGATCAAGCCTAGTAAAGTTAACCACTATGAATCCAAAATCATCATTTTTAATTCCACGACTATCAACCCAATCATACATGAAAACAAGAACAGTGAATATGCAATAATCAAGATCTTATATCTCATGTATACGACCATAGTAAGTAACAGCACCATACACGGGATTGGAGTCTTTTAAAGTGTGTTTGTAATATTTTTAACATCCATAATTAGAGTTTATTTTAAAAAAAGTTATACTTACATGTTTTTTCATAATAAAGAAATATTCGGGTCAAAAGGTCAAAATTGGTCGAAACAAATCGGTTTTGATCGGGTTAATCATATCGCACTGGGACACTATTTGGCTCGTTAGATTTGGAGGAATATCAAACTGAGGTTAGTGGTTTGGCCAAGATTTTTAGGCCCAAGACGATGTGCACTTGAATCCTATTTCAATTGCAATTAAGAAGCATTTGCATAGATGCCAAAGTACCAAATGGACATCTCTTACATATAAAAACCGAAAATTTCTTTAAGCTAGAGAAATGAAGTATATATGTTCACTGAAGCTCACCAAGTAGAAGTACAGTATGTGGAGAGAAACAGGCTTGATCTTGCAGTACCAAAAAGACCTTTAGCCAATATTGTGAAAGGCCTACATCAAGTAAAGAATATTAAGTCTAAATAAAAACACTTTGTAATATAAATAACTTGTAGGTCTTATAAAGACAATTACAGGACAATCAAAAGAATATATAACAAAAGCTTTGATAATCGTGTTCTTTTTCCACGTATAGTTACGGTAATTGCTTATAATGACTTTAGAAGAATGAAGAATAAAGGTGTGGATAGATGATCATTGAAATTCAGAAATATCCTAAATTTCATACTTTCATCTTCATTGGCAGTGGTTAGTTGGAGTCAGTTAGTATGTGGTCAGGTGGTGATCAAGACAGAAATTTGGTAGATGGGTTCACAAATTGACTAGTTTGGCACAGAATAATGCTAGAAATTGGAGGATTACAATGCAAATTTGCTGAAAGCTAAGAAACTTTTATTAACAATTGACGAATTAGAACGCTGGTTAGTTAAATAAAAGTAAAACACATAACTACAAACCATATCTAGAACAGAGGAGTAAGAAATACTATTTTGAGGACAAGGAGACAAACAAATACATACCGTTTTCCAAGTCCTTGGCGATGTACTATAAGCACAGGAATCAAATAAACTGGAAGATAAACAGGTACTGCTCTTTTGTATGCTTCGAAAAAGAATGAAAATGCATGCCAACTACATGATTGGTTTTCATGTATGATCTGAAAAATCCACCTCTTATGTTGAGTTAGCAAAGATTACCTTTCCACATAAACCTTTATGCAACGATAAACAACGTTTTATAGAGAAATCAGATAACCACAAGCCAAGGTTCCTGAACTGCGTAAATAATAGAAATTATTCATTTTTAACTTAGTGTATTCTATATGATTCGATCAATATAGTTGACCAGCAATCACAATGCTATATTACTTTACTTCTCTCAACCATCTCTTCTTTTCCTTAATTGAGGTGCTTAGTAGAAATCAAGAGCTAATACCGAGTCAAAAATTGTTCCAATTATAAACAAAATACAAAATTTATGACCTTCTCTGCCTAAATAGATCATTACTTATATGATTTACCAAAAGTCCATTTTCTGACCAATCTTGTTATATTGACAAGAAATCTATCTCTTTAGTATCAACACTAAAAACATGAATTTTACAAATACTAAACTCCACCCACTTATTGCAAATTGGTAGTTAGAATTTTCTACATAAATAAATGCAAGTATATTCATTAAATGTCTTCAAATAGAACTGAAGCTCAAACTACATGATGATAAAAGATCCAAATTTAAGTGGTTGTTTATAAGACCCTAAAAGAAAATCAAGAAGAAAGATTAATCAACATTATAGAGGTCAATCAGCTCTCTTACAGTTTACATCCAAGTGGATCCAAATAAATGGGTATTTATACTTCTTAAAATGTCGTAAAAGGTCTATTTAAGGTGGTGTTTGGTTTTAGTGATTATGTGATATAGAAAATCATAAATAAATAAATAGTAGTAAATCAAATCAATCCTCCATGCCCTTAAATTATTGTTGACTGAATCTCGTGTTCTAGCCTATCTCCACTTCCACCTTCTCTAATTCACCCAATGATTCTTTATAAACCCTAATTCACTAGTAAATTAACCATACCCAAAAGTTGGAATTCCGTAGAAGTTTAAGTTTCATGATTGTTTGTTAGACAAGAAAGAAGAACAAATAACCGAAAAAGCACACTCTATATCTTCACATATGCCTAACACTATGGTACTAATGGAAAAGAAAGTAAGAGTTGCTTGGTTTACTGTACATATTACGAAAAATCATGTCAAACACCGAAGATAACACACCACTTTGAGTTTCAGTTAAAATGAACATTAACAAACACACATTATTTCTCCCGTTGCAATAGATAAAGGGTTTTACATACAAATTCATAGGAATATAACATAAGTAATTCGTAAGACCAGAAACCCAAATTGAATGGTCGAATAGAGAACAAGGAATACCTGTGGAAACCCTTGAATTTTGACTCCCTTCATCTGCGTTGTGGTGAATGGCGAAACCAATGGACCGAGAAGCCTTGTGAGAGTGCAGATTGTTTGACTTGAATATTTGAATTGTTGCTATATTTTGTCTACGTTATGGTGAATGGTTAAACCAGTGGATAGACCGAGAGGCCTTGTGAGAGTGCAGATTCGGCTGTGCTAATCAGAATGCAAAGAGAAAAAGGGGGAAGCATGCGTGCGTGAACTGATGCAAAGAAAAAAGGGAAACATAGATTTAGTGTGAACTGATGATCGAGGAGGACTAGAAGCAAGAAAGCATGCGTGTGTGATGTAAATTATGGGGGGAAATTAAAAGACGACTTTTAGAGATGACACACAATGAAAAGTGTACTCCGTGTGTTTGCTAAATTTTTGGATTATGACTATTAAATATGAAAAACATTATTATAAGTCATAAATCGTTCAGATTTTAAGAAACGTGACATTTTTTATGACACACATTTTTTGCAAGTCATAAATTAGTGTGTGTCATCGTTCGTGTGTCATTAAAGGTATATTTTATTATAGTGAATATTCAAGGAGAGTATCATCATTAGGTTGGTATCAATACCTATGTATAGATATTGATGCCATCAATGATAAATAGATAGTATACCTTGATTATTAGTTGTGACTTGAGAGTGAGTAATGTTTAAGATCGATTGATAAGATAAAAAGTGGCAACTTTCAAATGAGAACTCGGCAATAAGAACTTGGTAAATTATGAATGAATAATAATGTAAAGGTTAATGTTTTATGATTGATATGCATAAGAAAAGTATGATAAAAGATTCCATAGAACTTATGCTTTTGTTTGACACTCAAGAAACGAAGAGGACACCCAAGTTACTTGTGTATGAATATTGTCTAGTGCTATGTGAGGAATATCTAAATATCCTAAGAGTAGTGCCTAGGAATTCATAGAATGCTAGTCAGATGTTTCTCTAATGCTATTGTGACATAGACACATTCGAATACTCTAAAGGAGTAGGTTAGCCAGGTATACGTTCTTGATGTGTATGTAACATATGTCTCACCTGAGTTACTTAGCTATCGAGGAGAGATCATATGTATGTTCCTGATACGAGAGTGACCCAAGCCTCATCAAAAGTACCAATGTTACTAAACTATAAGGGTGTGAGTCTTGTGTTCTAATGTGCTCCCGAGTTAGTCATGGTGTCTACTTGTGTGTATGTGGATGGGTGTTTGAGCTATATGACCCGAACTTCATACTTGATGTTATATTATGATTTTGGATATGCTTGACATTATTTGTATTGCTTATCTGACTATACTTGCTAGCATGCTTATGTTATGAATGTTTCTATATAGTATAGTTATTTTTGTGGAAATGAACTAGTAGCACAACATTTAGAATATGTTTTCGTCTATAGTATTTAAGTGACAATTGAGGAGCACCATCTCCATATTAGAGTTTCAATCATTGTTGATCAACATATGTCTAGGTTTATTATAATGGGCATATATATAGTAGACCTTGCTTGTATTTAGTAGTAACTCTATTTTTTAAAAACCTATTATGATCATTTATATTTTTTACTACTTGAGGCTCCATATTTTGAAAACTTAAATTATCTTAACTTTATCTACCTTGGTATTTGAGTTATTAATGGATAATTTGATTAGATGTTTTAAAAAAATGGTTTATCACTTCAGTGATTCCGTGTGACACTCGAATCCTCCAGATTTAGGGTGAATCATATTAGGGTGTTATATTTAATGATATTAGAGCTTACTTTGAGTCCTCCCTAGGACCAACAGGCAGGCCTGTTTCTGAGATTTTGGTAGCCTAGAGCGAATCTAAAAATTAAGTCTCTAATAACAAATATTAAATAAAAATTTAAGAGTATGTAAAAATAATTATTTTATTTATAAATTCTATTTTTATTACACTTAACAAACTATCTAATAAATATATCAAATTTCACATAGAAAACATCAATAAATTTTATTGAACACCCAACTACTACACAAAAGAGTTTTTAGGAGCACTTCTAGATGCAAAATAACTAACAATAGTGTCTATATCAATATGATCTAACACATTTTTCTCAATATATAAAATAGCTGAACAATTCAATCTTTCTTATGACATTGACGACCTCAAATAGGTTTTCAACAATTTTAACTTCGAAAAACTTCTTTCATCTGATGCAACTATCACCGGCATAGTTAAGAGAATTCGGTAAGTAATTGAAATATTTGGATAACAATCATCAACTTATTCAAACTTGAGAATTTTAAATAATGACATTAAATCATTTGGCAAAGTCATTTGTAACACTTTCAATTCTAGAAAAAGATCTTCTGCATCAATATCAGACAAATCATTATGAGAAAAAACAGTCTTAAAGTCCATGTAAGATTTTTTTAATTCATCATTGCCCAAACATTTTAATCTTTTGGAATCAAATAAAAATTTAAAAATGTTGTCAAATAACTTCAATTGTTTAAATATATTTTTCAAAGAAGTTATAGATAAATCTACAATCATAAGAAAATAATTAACTATAAATGATTCTTAAAGTACAATCTTCTTCGTAATTACCATTATGATCAAATTGTCTTCAACTAAACATGTGACTTTTTTTCGAAAATGTTGATTCTACATTCATATAAAATTCAACACTTTTGATAATATACATGCAAGACTCAAACCCTTCATTTCTATACTTGTCAAAGAATAGCATTACACTTTCCACTACATCAACTGTAGTTCTGATGCACATAGATTTAGATTGCAATTTCTTACTCACCTTATTACTAGTAAATAAAATCTCATACCAAATCACCAAGCTAACTAATAACTAAAAACTCATAAGGGAATAGCTAAACGTTTGCTTCACTTTTTGTCTTGGCATCTTCACCACTAAAATTATACAATGCTAACAAAGCTAATTTTATTTGAGGTGCTTGAAATCTAATAGTTTTAACACTTTTTTATTCGACTCTTTTATCAAGTATTACATTAAGATTTCACTTTAAATATTTATTATTATCAATTAAAATCTTCTATTTTTTAGTAGAGCTTGCAAATAATATGTATATTCATTGCACAATTCCAGAAAAAGAAAATATTTCACACAAGAATGAGCCCTAACCGATGGAGTGAGATTAAGACTATGACAAGTACATGGCATATATAAAACCCTTGGACTAATTTCAAGTAACCTCTTTTGAACCCCTTGGTGTTTTGCTTTCATATTAGAACCATTTTCACAACCTTGATGCCTAATATCATTAACATCTAAATTAAACTTAATAAATCATTAAAAAAACCTCAATCTAGATATATCATTTACATTTAAGAACTCTAAAGAACGCGTCTATTTTTATTTCACTACTTGACACATTTACACATCGTACAATTAAAATCATTTGTTCTTGATGGCTCACATCTAGGGTACAATCAAGGATAACATTATCTTACATTATTAAATCAAATTCAACTATCATTTCAATTAAACCTAAAAATTACTATTACTATCCTCATAAATTTTCCATTAGATCCACAAAAAGCTAAATTTTTGGCAAGACATTTCACAACTGATATTGTTCTTATTAAAACTTGTCTCCGATGATTCTTTTCTTTCGAAATTCCTTGTAAATTTTTATCAATACATTTATTATTTTCTAATCTTATTTTTGTTCCATTCCAAGTATTCGTATTATTAATATGCTTAACTCTATTCTCATGATGTTTGAATCATCTATTCCAGCGTTTGCTAAAAATGTTTTTTTTTTATTTTGAGAAGTAAATAATTTACAACAAAAACAATATACTTTATTCATATGTCTAGAGTAAACCAACCATTTTCTAACAAGAGTTTCTCCATTGCTCAACTTTTTAGAAAAATAAGTAAAAGAAAAATGTCTAGAAAAATTATCCTTAGGAAATACAATATTCAATTCTTTAATGAGTACTTTTTCAATCAAAATATCTCTAGTTTTAGTATCAATAACACCCCAATTTCTAGGATCATATATATTAAAAGGAGAGATTATGTGCTCATCAATGCCAAAATCAATATTTGAACCATGAAGTACATTATTTAAATTAATAGTATCCTCATAGAGGGGATTATCATCATTCAAATTTTTAACATTTAATTTTTTATTAAAATGTTCAATATTATTTTCATCTACGTTTGACCCATCATTATCCAAAGATTCTTCTACTCGTTTTGAAAAAACAATTGTGTAAAGCCCCCTTTTGTGATTCTATTAATTTTTGTGTTCGTTTTTTTATAACTACCAGAAGCATGTTTTCGAGATAAAATTATACTATAAAAAATGAAGCAAAAAAATAGAATGATAACACCTGAGTCCTCCCCGTTGAAGTTTTGCCTCACTTTTAGATAATTAATCGATGGTGTAACACACTCTCACCTATATTATCATAATTAACAAAAGAAAACAATCAAGAAAATATAATTAACAATCACAAATTACAAACATACAAAAATTCAGAATTGACATAAATAAAATAAAATAAAAGCACAATTATAAATTCATAAAATATATTTTAGATTTTTGGATAATTCATATCATATATACAAAAAAAACTGGATAATCGGATCGGATACGGATCAGATAAGTTTCAATTTTGGATTATCAAAAAGTCTGGAAAAAACAACAATTGTGATTTTATATTTTAGATAGTCTTTAGCTCAAAAAAGAGTAACCCACTAACACATTAAAGCTCTAATCTAATAAAAATTAGGGTATTTAATTATTTATTGTGTCTGAGTAATTAAATATATATATATATATATATATATATATATATATATATATATATATATATATATATATATATATATATATATATATATATATATATATATATATATATATATATATATATATATATATATATATATATATATATATATATATAATAGACGTATCAAATAAGTTACATTAAGTCACAAATTTTAAAATTTAAAATTTATTTTTTATCAAATTTAATTTTATATTCAGATCCAGATATTCGATTTAAAATTTTAAATATCTGATTTTTTTATCAAATACTTATTATTATTTTAAGTATCTGACCTGAGTGGCGCCCCACAACCCGCTCTAGATAACACTCCAACTGGCGAGCCAAGCCAATGGACTAGTTAAACGAGCTGGGCCCAGAAGACAAGCTTGAATTTCCTCATAATTAAGTCCACTATGTTTGAGAACCTAACAACGATTTGGCCCAATAATTAAGATTAATATAATCCTTTTTAGGTATTAATTTTGGCACAATATAGATGCTTTAATCTTTCTCACGTATAACCGAATCACAAGCTCAAATTTGATCATAATATTAGATATATGTTAAGTTTAAAGGTATTTGGTCGTACATAGTTCAAACGATCGATGACTACTTTATCTTTTGATAATTACTTAATATAGTTAATACAATCAAATTTTTTTTGAATAATTTGGGATGTGATTATAAAGGTAGTATTTATTCTAGATTTTTGTTAGTCATTGACAACGCACAAACCCACTGCAGATGTCGCTGCTCGAATCCAGAACCTTAAAAGAGAATAGCACTCCCTTTAACCACTCAATTAGTTCATTAATCATTTCATTTAATGATATATTTAAAGAAAACAATAAAGACACTTTTTAATTTCTTACGCTAGCATGAATTTTGTTTTTTTAATGATAAAGTGGGTGTATTTAAGAATAATATACGTTGATATTTTAATTGTAATAACTAATTATTAACTATCGAATAATGTTATAAAAATAAAAAAAAAAATTATGTGAAATTAAAGACCAAAACCATAATTTAATGAATTTTGTGAGTTAAAGTGATGGTTAAACAATAGTTAGGAAACATTACTCGCATGTTCTTTGCACTTATATCAAACACCAACTCTCCTTCCCACTTTACAGGACAGCAGACATGGTTATACGATATTATATTTGCATGTTGGATATTATTTATAGTAAATAGATAACAAGTTGCCTAAATTCTACTTTAATAAAAAGAAAAGGAAATAAGATTTATCTAGAAATAAATTTAAAATTAATTAAAATTAAAATAATATCATTTATTAGTATATCACATATTTGATTGATGAATATAATATAAAATATTGAACATTATTTGAAGTAACTATTATGTATATATGTATGTTGGTATCTAAACAAGCTTATGGAAGCATAAATAGATTATTATTTTTATTTTTATATCTATATATATTCAATCTATTAATTAACCAATCCGAATTGAATTATGTATAGGTAAGAACGACATTATCAACTCAATTCTTTCATCCGCAAACGTCATTAATTTAAATTTTTAACTTTACTTAAATAATTTAATATTTTATCCCCTAAATCAACTAACTTTTTTGGTAATAGATTATCTATTTTAATTAAGGAAATATTCGAGTTATATGAAAACTTTGATTATTTATACCTACACTCAAACTAATTCATTATTCTGCTTCCACCAAAGGCATTGATTAGCCTGGCTCCTCGCCGCCGCCTGAACTGTCTGTCAGATGAAGTGCTGATGTTCCTATCTTAGAATTATATTATCTACATCCAAGAGATTATATATATTATTATTTAATTTATTAATAACATTTAAAATTATAGGTAAAGTACACAAATGATTCTCTATTATAGAATGTTATTTTATTAAGTCAATTAATTATTAAAAATTATAATATGGTCTTTCGATTATAGGATGTTGCTTTGTTGAGTATTCTGATTATTACAAGTTATTGTCATAACTGATTTTTGATGGGAAGACTGATCTGAAGTTTTGGAAAATAAATGGTTTTAATGAAAAGATGGGAGACTTCATCAATCATTTTTAAGGTGAGATTGGAATACCTAAAATCAAGTAATTTTAATAAAACATTTTATTTTACTAAAACAATTACTCATTTTTGGTCTCCGAAATCAAAAATCAGGTTTAGGAGTCCGTTACGCGTGGGAATGATTAACATCTGCACATCGCCCAAAATTGGTACCTAATCGATTACCCTATATTTAAAAATTAGAAATTTTGAGTTCGAAATTTTATTTAATTTAAAATTTATTATGTATGCATATTTTAAAAAAGATGTTGATTTACCAAGATCATTAACGACCGCCCCCAAGAAAAAGCAGAAGCTTCGTTACCAATCCCAATAAATGAACATTGCTTTAATGATTTAAAAATCATGATGTTGGTTTTTTTTTAAAAAAAAGATGTTGATCTACTTCGGGAATCGATAGCAGTCACTATCGGGCAAAAGCGGGAGATACACTACTAACCACCTAATAAATGAAAACTGCCTTATTTTTAAAACAAAATACAATCAAACAATCGATAATTGAACATAATTATACTAAATGAGTTAATTAAGGGCTTCCCTCTAACTTAAAGTGTCAAATTATGAAATTTAAAGTACCTAGGGAATTAAACCTAAAAATCTAAACTCTAATATTAATCCTGTAGAACTATGTTTCGATATAAAAAATTAAGGAAAAATGTTTTTGGACTTGAATTGAATTTATTTAAAGTTTCAAAAGATTTCAAAAATAATTCAAAGTCCATTAAATTCATATTTGAGCAAAAATGCAAAGAAGTACCGATACTACTTCATGTAGTATCGATACCATATGAATGAGTATCGATACCCTACATATAGTATCGATACCATAGACAAGGGTAGTACTGATACCCTTTAGGTAGTATCGATACTACTATGAAGGCTCAAATTCAATAATGCAAAATGGGTACTGATACCATGCAAGGGTATCGATACCATAGTACAAAGTAATAACGATACCCCTTAGGTAGTATCGATACTACAAGGCTCCAACCGCTAGCAACATCTAGTTAAATTTGAATTTAACAAAGGTAATATCGATACCCCATAGAGGAGTATTGATACCCCCTGTTCTGGACAACCTTATTTTGCAGAAAATTAATCCCTAACGGCTCCAAAACATCCCCAATGGCTATATATGACTTTAAACTCATTTCAAGCTATAAAAACAAGCTGAGGGTACTTGAAGAAGATAAGAGAACACCTATCCAAGTAATCAAACACAAGAGAAGAGTTTTTCAATCTTATTTCATCTTTCTCTTGTAAATATTTTGTTCTTGTGAGCTTAATTCTTGTATACACCTACCTTCGAGATGTTTTCTTGTTTACATTACCTTTCATTGTAAATGGGTTTTGGTTCTATCTGATCCCGTGAAAAGCTAGGGAAAGGTTCTAGTTTAACCCGTGAAAAACTAGGGTGTTTGTAAAGGTTATCTCTTTGTCCTTTAAAAAGAAAGAACAAATTGTTGAATTTGTTGGAAAATCCTTGGTGAGGAGCTAAGGTAGTGGATGTAGACTTGGTTGAGAAGTCGAACCACTATAAATCGTTGTGCAATTTCCTATTTTTTAATCTCATTACTCCCTAAACACAAAAACAGACCCGACCCCTCTTGGCGAACCCCTTCAGTTGTCGATTCGATCTTTCGCAAAATCCCAACAATTGGTATCAGATTTTGAATCGTTAGAAGGTTTAACATCCTTGAGACGATTCTCAAAGAAGCTCTACCGATTCCTGACAAAACCGAAAAAGAAATGACTTCAACCTCCGGTGCGTATTACATTGAAGAATCACACATTCTAGATTCACAACCGGTAAACAAGTCACCCTTCTTCAATGGAGCAAATAATGCCCATTGGAAGAATAAGATGATGTTCTTTATTCGAGCCTACGATCTAGGAGTTTGGAACTCAATCATGAAGGGTTACTCCACTCCACTTGGTGAGATAGATGATTAGGATGATTGGAGTAATGAAGAGAAGAAAAAGTTCCAGCATAATGCCAAGGCTATGCACATTCTCTTTTGTGCCTTAGGCCCAGATGAATATGGAAGAATCTCATCTTGTTCCAATGCCAAAGAGATTTGGGATAAGCTCCAAGGCACTCATGAAGGAACTGACGAAGTGAGGGAAACAAATATATAAGTTTTCTCAACCATAGCTACGTAAATTTCATGATGAAATTCGATGAAGACATCAAAGCTATGACGGATAGATTTTACGTGATTGTCAACGGTCTCAAGGGATTTGGAGAAGTAATCCCTAATGAGAAGCTTGTAAGGAAGATGATCTACTCTCTTCCAAAGTCTTGGCAATCAAAGAAGACAGCTATTATCGAAGCTAGAGACCTAAAGTCTCTCACTCTCGACGAGCTAATTGGTTCTCTTCTTACTAATGAGATTATGTTGAAGGAATAAGAAGAAGGTGAAGAGAAGAAAAACAACAAGAAAAATGAGGTAGGAATTACCTTCAAATCCACCAATGAAAGCTATCAAGATTCAAGTGATAAAGTGGATGAAGACAATGATGAACAAGAAGATAAGATGGCCAAGCTCTTGAAGGAACTCAAGAGATTCATGATTTCCAAGGAAGTGATGCATGAATCAACCAAGAAGAAGATTCCCCCGGTGTGCTTCAATTGTCAAAGAAAGGGACATATCAAATATGAATGTCCTCTTCTAAAGAAAAAGGGGTAAAGCAAGAAGAATGTATTTGTTGCATCTTGGAGTGATGAAGATGACTCCAATGATGAAGATGAAATAGTCAACCTATGTCTCATGGCCACCAAAGAAGAATTTGAGGTATCTTCTAACTCATATGAATTTAATTCATTTACTTTTGATGAGTTACAAGATGCTTATAATAGGTTGTATTTGGGATTTGAGACCATGAATTTCAAATATACGAAATTAATTTCAAAACTCAAAATTAAAGATAAATCGATTTTTTATTTTGAAAATCAAAATGAAGTTTTGAAAAATAATTTAGAGCTTTCAAAAATCAAAATAAATGATTTAGAAAAAGAAAATTTTGATTTAAAAGTTAAGCTTGAAAGCTTAACAAAAAGAAAAATAATTAATTTCTAAAAACGACCTATTATGTTTAAAAATGGAAAAATGCTCATATTGCCATTTTCATGGTCATTTGGAACATACTTGTCCCATAAAGAAAAGAAAATCTTTTAAATTTAGACAAGTATGCGTTCCCAAGGGAACAAGGGATATTGAAACTAATGTTCAAGGATCCAAAGAAATTTGGATACCAAAATCTACTTAAATGTCTCTTGTAGGTGTGTGTGAGTAATAGTGATGAAAGTGATTATATTCAAGATGCTCTGGCCACACATGAAAAAGGAATGGGTAACCTCTAAGCTTAATGCTTTTAATTTTTGTTATTTGGTTTCTCATTTGATTTTAATCATGCATGAGTTTTTTTTAAATGATTATGCATTATTGTTTTAATCTCATGTATGTTAAAAAGGTTTTATGATGAACATTTTAAAGTTTTAATTATTTTTCAGAATTTTTAGTTCATCATAATAAAATTTTGGTCAAAATTGGTTTTAAATGCAAATGATATCTCTCTAACAAATTTTAAATTTTGACCTTAATTTTTAAATGTTTATTGTTGAGTTAATCGATTGACGAATATGGCCAAGAGGGGTGAATTGGCAATTAAAAATTTTGGTGGAAGCTTTTGCAGAAAATTGAAAGAAATTTGCACAGCGATTTAGAGTGGTTCGACTTTCTCAACTAAAGTCTACGTCCACTACCTTAGCTATCCACACTAAGGATTTTCCAAAAATTCACTAATTTGTCTTTCTTTTGAGGACAAAGAGTAACCTTCAAACCCTCAAGAATTATACCCCAAATTCTTGAGAACACTCTCTCCCAAAGAGAACAATACAAATTTGCAAACTTACAAGGAAATCCTCACAAGGTAGATTGTTTGCACAATTCTAGAACAAAGAAAAGAACACTCAAGAATGAATACAATTGAGCACAATAAGTGTTCTTGAAAGCAAAATGAATATTGAAAAATAGGCTTGAAATGCTCAAACTTGAGGTTTGATGCTTTCTCTTTGATTCTCTCTTGATTCTAGTTGCTTGATGTTTCTTGTTATTGATCAATGGCTTCTAAGCTTGCTTAAATACACCTTGAATCACTTCTGAATGTTGGGGGATCATTAATGAAGTTTTTGGAGCCGTTTAAGTGTGAAAACAATTAATATTTCTGCTTGGAGCGTGGGGGGAATCGGTACCCCTAATGGGGAATCGGTTCCCTAAGTGTAAAATTCAAATATTTCGACCGTTGAATAGTGGGGGGAATCGGTACCCCCTGGGGGGAATCGGTTCCCTCCGAGCATACTGGAATTCTTGGAGCCAAACCATTCAGGGGGAATCGGTTCCCTCTGAGCAATCTGGAATTTTACGCTTTGAAATGATTCGAAATATTTTGTAAAATCGTTTTGAAATTATTTTAAGATTAAAACTTAATTTTACACTTGAGTAAGGATTTAAAATGAACTTTGAAACACTTTGAGTAATATTTTGATATTCGATTTAATATATCGAATATGCTTACAAAAAATCTTTTTCAAAATTAAAATTCTTTTAATTTAATTTGTTATATCGAAACATCAAAATGTTTTCAACAATCTCCCCCTTTTTGATATAACAAAACATTTTAAGATTTTCTAATTTCAAAATGAATTTTGATTTTGAAAATACTACTCCCCCTTACTTTAACACTTCCTCTTCAAAAACCCTCCTTTTAATTTAATAACATTTCCCCCCCCCTTTTTGTTAAATCAAAAAGATTTGTAAAAGAATTTAAACAAGGTTTTGAAATCATATAGCCAATTGATTATATATAGTTTAAGCTGTTAATATCACAATCAAGAGAAACGTTAGCCATTAGTTTCATAATCAATATTCATAAATAATGAGACATGGCAAATATATAAGTTCAAACATCCATAATCCATCAAATAAGTTCAAATATCCAACAACAAAAGGAAAATAATCCAAAAACATTCAAAATGTTTAAACAATAAGCTTTAAGTTCAAAGTACTAAAACAAAACACAAAATCAAGCATCCGTAGGAGGATCGGGAGGAGGAAAGTGAGCTCGCATAGCGGCCATCTCATGAGTGAGTTCATTAATACGAGCGTTTGTTGCTTCATTGTTTGCACGCATCTCCTGAAGAATTTCCAATGTTGAGCTCCCATTGTAGATAAATGGGACTCTATATAAGTAAAGCGCGAATCTATGGTAGCATATCGGAAATCGAATATCTCCATAAAAGATTGAAAATATGGAGGCATTTGATTCGTTTGTTGTGCTTGCTCCTCGGGCTGCTCAGGCTCATCTTCGGCTTCATCGATGTCTCGCATTAATTGTTCAAGCTTGGGATTGTCGTCAGCTTCTGGTGGAGCTCGTGAATAACTAGCTCCCGGAGTATTTTCAGAAGATCGAACCCATTCACCGGTTTCCTTATCCTTTATCCATCCCGTTCTCGTTAAGGAAATAAGATTAATTTGTTTCTTTAGAGGAAAGACGGAATCTAGACCTACTCTAAGCCCGGCTTTAGAAAAAAGATTACTAAGAATGCAACCGTAAACTAGAGATGAACAGAGTTTCTTGTTAGGAACAAGATTTACGGTTTCAACGATTTCAGCAAAAATAATCTGAGGTAGGTTTATTTTAATATTGTTTTAGAAACAATGTAACCACCAAATATCTAAAGCACGAAGACTAGAGTAACGACCTCCGGATGGTCGAAACCACTAAGAAATCATTAGATGAAGAAAATGATCATGAAAGTCTAAGACACTAGCACTATCTCTTCTTTTATAACGAGAACCTAAAACCTGTTTTTCATTTGATATACCATCATTGTCTAATCCTAATGCTTTGTCTATGTAAGCCGAGTTAATATGTAAGAATTTTCCTAGGAGGTAGGAACGAACCTCTATGGTCTCAGTTTGAGCTCGGTTTTTGACACAAACGGCATTAGAATAAAAGATGCGAACAAGTTGATGGTAAACTATAGGTTCAAGGTCACAAAGTTTATCAAATTTCCACTCTTGTAAAAGAGGAATATATCTAAAATCGATATCTAACATAGCTTGACGAGAAGGGATACATTCTTCTCTAATTTTGTAAGAGTCAAAATATTAATAATACCAAAAACGATGATTTCTAGGACTAGGATGATTGAAGCACGAGTTTTGGATAGTCACATTAGGATCAATAGGATTAGGATTAAGAATTGGAATTTCAGGAATATGAGGAGGATTTGGAGGTGGATTTGGTTGACGGTGTGAGCGACTAGATGATGACCTAGCACGTTTAGGATTGGACATGGTTTAGGAAGTCGGAATAGAATGGATAACCTACAATTTAGAAAATACATGTATTCAATTCAATCAATCCCAAAACTCAATTGAGTCCTCAATATTTCAAGGTTCTCTAAACCAATCATAATGGGCAAAGTTTTGAAAACTATTGAAAAATAAGATTTTGAAAAACAATATATGTATAGTTATAACAACAACATAATTCAATCAAAACACAATAATTTGAAAAACAACCTTTTTTATTTCGAAAATTTCAAAAATTTTGGAAAAATCTTGTGTTTTTGATGAAATTAGTTGTAAAAATTTAGTTTCTAAACACTAATAAGCAATGCCCGATCACTATTTCTATTTAAAACTAGTCATATGTTCAAAATTAATGAAATAGAGAGTTTAGAAAAATTTACCTTGAAAGATGAGATTGAGTGGATTTTGATGTTGTTTGCACGATTTTAATGATGCTAGTAGGTTTAGAAGATGATATTTGAAGTGAATTCCGATTAAAAACGTTGATTTGAGGCAAGAATGGAGATAGGTAGAGTAGAGAGGGGAAACGACGGCAAGGAACATGAAGAGGGTTTAGGATTTTTGGGTGTTCTGCCCGTGTTAAAATCCAGAACCCCAGGGGGTATCGATTCCCCTAGGGGGGAATCGGTTCCCCTTCAAAGGGGGAATAGGTTCCCTCATGAGGGTATCGATTCCCTCTGCACCAAAATGCTAAAATTCGATTTTAAACACACAAAATGCTAAATTAATTTTCTCTAGTAGTATTGGCAACTCATATATTGAAAATTAATCACGTTCAAACAATCAAATTAATCTTTAAACTATATTTGAACATAAAGTTAATTTTCATCAAGAATCAAAAACTCCCCCTAACTAATAGCAATGAATGCAATCAAAAATTACTATTCTAAGCATTTTTCATTTAGTCTTAAAAGTGCTAAAATTTTTAAACACTAAGTGAAGATAGGTTGGTCAAACCTAATTCTCTCCTAAGTGTCCAAAATCTTTCCTTGTCTAAAGGTTTTGTAAATATATCCGCTAATTGGTGCAAAGTATCAAAAAATTCTAGAACTACATCTTCCTTAGTGACATGGTCTCTATGAAGTGATGTCTTATTTCAATGTGCTTAGTTCTAGAGTGTTGGATGGGATTTTTAGTGAGACAAATATCATTAGTATTGTCACACTTGATAGAATAGTACCTACTTCAATTCCATAATCAAAAAGTTGTTGTTTCATCCATAAAACTTGTGCACAACAACTACCAGCTGAAATGTATTCGGCTTCAGTGGTAGATAATGCAACACAATTTTGTTTCTTTGAAAACCAAGAAATTAGCATATTTTCAAGGAATTGGCAAGTACCGGAGGTGCTTTTCCTATCTAATTTGCATCCTCCATAATCCACATCAGAAAAGGCATGCAAGCTAAAGCTAGAGTCTCTAGGATACCAAAGTCCTAAACTAGGAGTGTCCTTAAGGTATCTAAAGATTCTCTTAACAGCTAGTAAATGTGATTCCTTAGGACATGATTGAAATCTAGCACATAATCAAACACTAAACATAATATCCGGTCTACTTGCAGTTAGATAAAGGAAAGAACCAATCATTGACCTATATAATTTAACATCTACACATTTACCTCCTTCATCTAAGTCAAGCTTTGTTGAAGAGCTCATTGGAGTCTCATGAGGTTTGCCATTTTCCAGTCCAAACTTCTTGAGCATATATTTGACGTACTTAGCTTGATTGATGAAGATGTCAATTTTTCTTTGCTTGATTTGGAGTCCCAAGAAAAATGAGAGCTCCCCCATCATGCTCATCTCAAACTCACTTTGCATTAGCTTAGAAAATTCTTGGCAAAGAACATCATTAGTAGAACCAAATATTATATCATCAACATAAATTTGAACTACTAATAAATCTTTACCTTTATGCTTTAAAAACAATGTAGTGTCAACCTTCCCTTTTGAAAAACCTTTTTCAATTAAAAAGTTTGACAATCTTTCATACCAAGCTCTAGGAGCTTGTTTTTAAAACCATAAAGCGCTTTTGTCAATTTAAGAACATGATCCGAAAAATTTTGAATCTTCAAAACCTGGAGGTTGTTCCACATACACTTCTTCCTTTATAAAACCATTTAAAAATGCACTTTTCATATCCATTTGATATAATTTAAATTCATGAAAACATGCAAATGCTAATAACATTCTAATTGCTTCCATCCTAGCTACGGGAGCGTATGTTTCATCATAGTCTATGCCCTCTTCTTGAGTATACCCTTAAGCAACAAGTCTAGCCTTGTTTCTCACTATATTACCACTCTCATCAAACTTATTTCTAAATACACATCCAGTACCTACAATAGATTTATTACTAGGCCTTTCAACTAATGTCCATACTTTACTTCTCTTAAATTGATTTAATTCTTCTTGCATAGCCATAATTCAATGTTCATCTTTTAATGCTTCTTTAATATTCTTAGCCTCTATGCATGAAATAAATGCAACATAATTACAAATATTTCTAAGAGAAGATCGAGTTGTTACCCCTTTGGATGGATCACCTATAATTTCACCATCCTTGACATAGTTGTACTCTCTTGGATAAGATACTTCCCTTTCTTCAATGGTTGGATTCTCAAGAGAATCATGAGTTACCTCATCTTTTGTTTCGTCCTTTGATGATGGTTCTTCAACGTCATGTCTAACTTCATTTGTATTTATAATACCTACATCATCATTCACACAAGAATCCTTCCTCGGAAGTGGATTATCATCGAAAACAACATGTATAGACTCTTCTACAACTAAAGTTCTTTTATTAAATACTCAATAAGCTTTAGAATTTAAGGAATAACCCAGAAAAATTCCTTCATCACTTTTAGCATCAAATTTGCCAAGGTTTTCTTTACCGTTGTTCAAAACAAAACATTTACATCCAAAAGGATGAAAATAGCTAATGCTAGGCTTTTTATTTTTGAAATTTCATATGGAGTTTTCTTTAAAATAGGCCAAATCATTACTCGATTTACAACATAACAAGCGGTATTTGTGGCTTCCGTCCAAAAATATTTTGGCAAATTATTTTCACAAAGCATGGTTCTAGACATTTCTTCTAAAGTTCGATTTTTCCTCTCAACAACTCCATTTTGTTGAGGGGTTCTAGGTGTTGAAAAATTGTGACTAATACCATTAGAATTACAAAACTCAGTAAATCCAAGATTTTCAAATTCAGTGCCATGATCACTCCTAACACTAGTTATAGAGTAACATTTTATCGTTTTGGATTACTTTTGAAAACGTGATGAATTTTTCTAATGCTTCATTTTTAGTACTTAAGAACAGAACCCAAGTATATCTAGAATAGTCATCTACCAAGACAAATGCATATTGTTTTCCACCCAAGCTAGTAGTCCTAGTTGGCCTAAAAAGATCTATATGGATCAATTGTAATACTCTACTAGTTGATACGTCATTAATGGATTTAAAAGAAACTCGCTTTTGTTTTCCTTTAGCACAAGCATCACAGATTTTATCATTATGAAATTTAAGCTTAGGCAACCCTCGAACTAAATCATCTTGAATTAGCCGTTGCAAAACACTCATACTAGCATATCCTAGTCCCCTATGCCATAACCAACTATCATGTTCATCCTTAGCAACTAGGCACAAATTAGTCATATCAATAGAATCTAAATGCACCATGTATATGTTCCCTATTCTATGACCAACATGCATAATCTGATTAGATGCAATGTCAATGACTTTACAACCATTAATATCAAACATGACATTGAATCCCTTATCACAAAATTGACTAATACTCAATAGATTATGCTTTAATCCATTCACATATAAAACATTCTTGATTTGTATGGAAGAGGTATTACCAATAGTACCAATACCTTCAATGTGACCTTTTGAATCATCACCAAAAGTCACTTCTCCTCTATTTTTGGCGTTATGAACAGGTTTTTATCTCCGGTCATGTGTCTTGAGCATCCACTATCAAGGTACCATGAATTTGGATTTGTTTCCCGTGCCTTGTAGCAATGCTCCTTTTCCTACAAACATAGATTAATTTCTAATTTTTGGTACCCAAATTCTTTTGGGTTCATATTCATTAGTTTCCAAAATTCTAGTCCCCTTAGGTATCCATTTGTGTAGGATATCCTTATCTTTAGTAGTAATGAGCTCTTTAGGAACCCATATACTTCTAACGATTTTTCTATTAGAGGTTCTTTGGGGACCTCTATGATTGTAGTTTTTAAAACTTTTTCTAACAAAGTTGGATTTTGAATTTTCTCCATTTTCAAAACGTTTTGTTCCAACTTTATCAAAAAAAGTTTTAAGATAATCAATTTTCTTTTGATGATCATCATTGACCTTTGAAAGTAAATTTTGCAAATCCAAAATTTTCTTTTCAAACTCTTCTAGTTTGATTTGCAAATCTTTGATTTTACTTTCAAGATCGTTGTTTGTTTTGGATATGAGTTTATTTTCATTTTTCAATTTTGAAACATAATTTTTATATTTTAAAAACAATTTCTCATAATCCGAAGCCAACCTATTATATTCCTCTAATAACTCATCATAGGATATATCATCAAAATCAGATGAGTTAGATGTTACCTTAGAATCTTCCCCGAATGCCATCAAGCACAAGTTTGCTACTTCTTGTTCTTCTTCATCGGAACCTTGTTCATCGCTCCATGTAGCCACATGAGCATTTTTCTTATTCTTTGATTGACCCTTTCTCTTCAATTATGGGCAATCATATTTGACATGCCCCGGCTTTTTGCATTCATAACAAATGATCAGGTCCTTCTCTTTTGGTTCATTTTTTAGGCCTTCATTTCGTTTGAATTTTCTTCCTCGATAAGGTCTCATCATTTTTCTGAACCGTTTGGCAAACAATGCCATTTCCTCGTCATCGTCATCTTCATCCGAATCACTATCATCTTTTATGGATTTGAGAGCAACTCCAATGTTTTTCTTCTTCTCCTTCTCCTTCTCCTTTGGTGTCTCTTTAATCTTATCAAGGTCCACCTCATCTTCAAGCATCATTTCATGAGTGAGGAGTGAACCGATTAGCTCTTCAAGAGTTAAGGACGTTAGATCCTTAGACTCGATGATTGTCGTCTTCTTTGATTGCCACGATTTTGGAAGGGAGTAGACTAACTTCCTCATAAGCTTTTCATTTGAAATGATCTCTCCATATGATTTGAGACCATTGACAATCGTTGAAAATCTATCCGTCATAGCTTTGATATCTTCATTTGGTTTCATCCTGATGTTTTCATAGCTATGTGTTAGAATACTAATTTTAGATTTCTTTACCTCATCAGTACCTTCATGAGTGACTTGAAGTTTTTCCCATATTTCTTTGGCAGTTGTACAAGATGAAACTCTTACGTATTCATCTGGTCCAAGAGCACAAAATATGATATGGATGGCTTTGGAGTTGAGCTGGAAAATTTTTGTCTCTCCTTCACTCCATAATCTTGGATGAGTGAAAGGCTTGATGTATCCTTCTTCTACGACATTCCATGCTCCCATGTCACTTGCTTGAATGAAGTACATCATCCTATTTTTTCAATAGGCATAGTTAGCCCCATTGAAGAAATGAGGCTTGTTGACATGAATTAAATCGAGATCGGAGTCAAAGTTTGAAGTAGAGGTCATTGATGACTTTGATTATCGATGTAACTCTTCCCGAATCGACTCAAGAGGCGATTAAACCTTCAAATGAGTTAGGCTCTGATACCAATTGTTAAGTTAATCGATTGACGAATATGGCCAAGAGGGGGGTGAATTGGTAATTAAAAATATTGGTGGAAGCTTTTGCAGAGAATTGAAAGAAATTTGCACAGCGATTTAGAGTGGTTCGACTTTCTCAACTAAAGTCTACGTCCACTACCTTAGCTATCCACACTAAGGATTTTCCACAGATTCACTAATTTTTCTTTCTTTTGAGGACAAAGGGTAACCTTACAAACCCTCAAGAATTATACCCCAAATTCTTAAGAACATTCTCTCCCAAAGAGAACAATACAAATTTGCAAACTTACAAGGAAATCCTCACAAGGTAGATTATTTGCACAATTCTAGAACAAAGAAAAGAACACTCAAGAATGAATACAATTGAGCACAATAAGTGTTCTTGAAAGCAAAATGAATATTGAAAAATAGGCTTGAAATGCTCAAACTTGAGGTTTGATGCTTTCTCTTTGATTCTCTCTTGATTCTAGTTTCTTGATGTTTCTTGTTATTGATCAATGGCTTCTAAGCTTGCTTAAATACACCTTGAATCACTTCTGAACATTGGGGATCATTAATGAAGTTTTTGGAGCCGTTTAAGTGTGAAAACTATTAATATTTCTGCTTGGAGCGTGGGGGGAATCGGTACCCCTAATGGGGAATCGGTTCCCTAAGTGTAAAATTCAAATATTTCGATCATTGAACAGTGGGGGGAATCGGTTCCCTCCGAGCATACTGGAATTCTCGGAGCCAAACCATTCAGGGGGGAATCGGTACCCCCTTGGGGGGGAATCGGTTCCCTCTGAGCAATCTAGAATTTTTGGCTTTGAAATGGTTCGAAATATTTTGTAAAATCGTTTTGAAATTATTTTAAGATTAAAACTTAATTTTACACTTGAGTAAGGATTTAAAATGAACTTTGAAATACTTTGAGTAATATTTTGATATTCGGTTTAATATATGGAATATGCTTAGAAAAAATCTTTTTCAAAATTAAAATTCTTTTAATTTAATTTGTTATATCGAAACGTCAAAATGTTTTCAACATTTATGCATGTAATTTAAAATGTAAATGATATCTCTCTAACAATTGATATCAAAATTTTTCAAATGCATAACATTGTTAAACTTTATGCATATGCAATTAATTTCAACAATTGATATTGCATAAAGTATTTTACACTTGGATATATTGAATTTCATGTACTACTAACATGTTTGTTATTCTTTGTTGAAATTCAATTTTGTTTAAATGTCAAGTTCTTAAAGCTAAATTTTGTTTGAAATGCATTTATTGAGGGGGAGCTTTTGATTTTTCAAATAAAATTTAAATGTCAAATTTATCACTTACTCTCCAATGTTATTTTAGAACTTCAAAGATTGAATTATTTTTTATATAACAAAAAGGGGAGAAGTATGGTTTGAAAAATTCGATTTCTTAATGAAAAAAGGGGAGCTTCACATTTTCATATATTTTCCAACAATTGGTAACAATTGGGTTTCTTTTTAACCATTGGTAACAATTGGTATCCTTTTAACAATTGGTATCTTTTTCATTAAACATTTTATTAAGGGGAAGTTTTGTCTAAAACGATTTTTCAAATGTTTTGTTATATCAAAAAGGGAGAGATTGTAGAACTATGTTTCGATATAACAAATTAAGGCAAAAAGTTTTTGGACTTGAATTGAATTTATTCAAAGATTTCAAAAGATTTCAAAAATAAATCAAAGTTTATTAAATTTGGATTTGAGCAAAAATGCAAAGAAATGCCGATACTACTTCATGTAGTATCGATACCACATGAATGGGTATCAATACCCTACATGTAATATTGATACCATAGACAAGGGTAGTACTGATACCCTTTAGGTAGTATTGATACTACCATGAAGGCTCAAATTCCAGAATGCAAAATGGGTATTGATATCATGCAAGGGTATCAATACCATAGTGCAAAGTAGTACCGATACCCCTTAGGCAGTATCGATACTACAAGGCTCTGACATCTAGCAACGGAAATTTGAATTTAACAAAGGTAGTATCGATACTCCATAGAGGAGTACAGATACCCCCTGTTCTTGATAACCTTATTTTGCAGAAAATTAATCCCCAACGGCTCCAAAACATCCCCAACGGCTATATATATGACTTCAAACTCATTTCAAGCTATAAAAACAAGCTGAGGACACTTGAAGAAGATAAGAGAACACCTATCCAAGCAATCAAACACAAGAGAATAGTTTTTCAATCTTATTTCATCTTTCTCTTGTAAATATTTTATTCTTGTGAGCTTAATTCTTGTAAACACCTATGTAACACCCATAACCCGTATAATTATATCTATACAGATTATAGATGTCACCCGAATTTCTAAAACCATTATATATTTTCAAAAGCGATTTAAAATTTATTTCCTTAAAATGGTAACTGATAATATAAAAATATCATATCATAAAAATTAAGTTTCATTATAACCAATTTAATTCAAAAGATTTTTTTATGAATAGTGAATAGTACCCATGAACAGTAACAGTAAATAGTGAACAGTGAGGGTATCAGTACCTGTGGCAGGGTATCGGTACCCCAATAGTATTCTGGAAATTTTGCTTAAAATGTGGTTACTGTTCACTGCTACAGTAACTGTTACAGAAATTTTTCAAAAATTATATAAAACTCATAAATTAACCTTTCATTACTATAAAATTTCCATTTTTGTTTCCTACTTTATTCAAAAAAAATTAAATTAAACATTATTAATTACATGCCACTATCTATATCAAAATTCTATCAGGATGTCTTACTGATATTGTAATATACTCCTCGATGTTTGATTCACTTTGAACTCTTTATTCCATTACTAGTTTTTTACCTACGCGTGAAAATCATCACACGCTAAGTATAAACTTACTAAGGCAATTAAAACAATAAACAGTGCAATACAAATCATGCATGAATTTCAATTTCAAATCAAATGCCGTAAAACCATGCTAATAGCATATCCAATATTTTACCATGATCAAAATATCATAACTGAATATAAAAAAATATTCTTTCCAATATACTTGCCATTCATTCCATTAACTCATAAGCTTATTTGCATAACTTACCATTTATTAACCTATAAACCATAAACCATATACAATAGCCCAATATACAACCCTGAGGACCCTGGGTACACGAGTCAAATATAAGCACCATAGTGCTAATCCGTATGACACATAAGGTCGTGTCCACCCTAATCCGTATGACACATAAGGTCGTGTCCACCATCCGTACTAGGTATCCTTAAGTACAGTTTCGTATGGCACATAAGGTCGTACCCACCATATACACTAGGTATCCTTTAGTGTATCCCGTATGCAGCCTGCTGTTGGACTCTATGGCATGCCAACTATACCCTGTCCCTCAATGACTTACTTGGGCATACAGTCTATTTTATTTGATCCATCCATGGCAAAGTATATTATCAATATTTAACAATGGGGTAGTTCATACCCAAAATAACATTCATGATAAAATATCACGTTTTCCAAAATCAATGCATTATAATTTCATACTCTGACATATCAATGTCATGTCAATTTATAAAAATATGATATAATATCATGCTGATAAAACAAGGTCGACTTATCACGAGTCTTCCTGATGATGTATAAAACATCCATGTATAATTTCATGCATGTATTGCACTCACCTTGACACTTTATAATTTCTAACATGTGCCTCCCTATTGTCCATAATAACTCTTTCCTTTTCTATTTGACTTGCTTCAATCACAAATCAAACACAATCTATATAAATCACAATTTCATAATAATACATATGTTAGTATTGTACTAACATAAACATATCCTAAAATAACTCCATAATCATACTTCAAACTATTCACCACCAACTACTTTAACTCTTATTAATTCTTTTAATATTGGAAATAAATTTTCCAATTTACTCAAAATGGTCCTTCACCATTTTACTACTTAAAATTTCAATACAAAATTTCCAGTATTGAAAGTATTATCAACCAAGTACCCATACTATGCAAATGTCGTACTTAAATCAGAAATCTTTTCAAACTTCCAAAATAGCCATATTTCACATCTAAAACTCATTTCAATTCCCAAACAACAATTTCCAGCATAGTACATCAATTATATAACACTTACACAACAACCCATCAATTTTCCAGAATTCATACAACTCGCACTACCTTTAAAGAATCAATATTCTTTATTGATATACACACTGGAATTTAATTCCGTTTCTTCCATTGAAAACTAGACTCGAATAATAATCTATCCATATAAATAACTCCTAATTCATTCTGTACAATTTATGGTAAATTTTCAAAATTGGTCAGCAGAATCTGTTGTCCGATTTTTCTGACCTTTCCTTGGTTAAAAATTCATATCTTTTTGTATACACCTTGAAATTGATCCCCGTTTGTTTTTTAAAAAACTAGATCGATATATGAACACAATATATAAAAATAACCTCCAAATTATTTTTATATAATTTCTGGTGAATTTTCAAACCCACTATAAATATCAAAATCTAAAATGTTTTCTTTAACTTCATCCTTAAGTTCTTCATCAATTCTTACAACCAATTCTTTGAAATCACTTAACTCTTCAAAACCCATCAAACACAAAAATCAACATCCCCTTCATCAACCCAATATAAACTTGAACATGAACCCTAGTAATATTCATGTCAAACCGTAGAGAATTGAACGTAGAATACTTTTCCTAATAACACCGAAGTCTAATTCTCAACAAGATTGCTTCAAAATTCAAAACAAAAATACCTACCTTGCAAGCTTGGGGGTGTCGGTCTTGGATGAAGAAGAAGCTGAAGATGCTCCACCATATTTTATATTCTAATGCTATAATAGATCTAACACATGCTTAATAATATATCATAGATTTTTTTTATTCAACACCATAGGAAATTTCATTTTTGCCCTTAATGAATCTTCCTATTCACCATAAAACCATGCCATCTGATCCTTATCATATTACAAAGTCAAAGCTGAATTATTTTGACTTTTATTTCCAAAATTTCCCTTAAATTTTTCAAATCTTGCGTTTTAGTCACTAAATTCCATTATTTCGGTTAAATCTGAAAATTTGCACATTTCCAAACCAAATTTCTCTGATCCAAAATATTAAAATAATAATTCTAACCATTTTATAACATCCTTCCAATTTTTATAAAATTCCAATTCGATCGGAATTACCGATTCCTTATAGGACTTTAACCCTTTCTAATTTTTCTTTACTAAAAATTCCAAATCCAAAAATATGATTTCCTTAAAACTCCACTCTCAAAAGTAAACTATCTATTTATGGAATAAAATTCTTTTTAGGAAATTTATCCCTTAATTCCTCATACTTTTCCCAATTTTCTACTTTGACCATCAAACTTTCAAAATTTTTATTTTTGTCATTATCTAAATTTTTGTGGTATTACAACATACCTTAGAGAGGTTTTCTTGTTTACATTGCCTTTCATTGTAAAGGGGTTTTGGTTCTAGATGAGCCCGTGAAAAGCTAGGAAAATGTTCTAGTTTAACCCGTGAAAAACTAGGGAGTTTGTAAAGGTTATCTCTTTGTCCTTGAAAAAGAAAGAACAAATTAGTGAATTTGTTGGAAAATCCTTGGTGAAGAGCTAAGGTAGTGGATGTAGACTTGGTTGAGAAGTCGAATTACTATAAATCGTTGTGCAATTTCCTATTTTTTAATCTTCTTACTCCCTAAACATAAAAACCAACCCGACCACTCTTGGCGAACCGCTTCGGTTGTCGATTCGAGCCTTCCACAAAATTCCAACAAATCCAAACCATTTTAATAAATTATTGAATCGAATAATTAAAAATGGAACATCAAGCAAAAGCGAGTACCAAATTAAAAATTCCCCTAAATTTAAGGACTAAGTTTTAAATTAAACCTAAACCATAGTATCTAATCATTAACCTAGTCAATTTTAATCAATCATTTGACTCGAATAATTAAAATGAAACATCGAGCAAAAGTGAGGAACAAATTAAAATTTCCCCTAAATTTAAAGACTAAGTTTGAAATTAAACCTAAAATGGAAGCTTTAATTATTAACCTAGTCAATTTTAATCAACTATTAGACTAAACTTAAAATCTAAGTAATCTAGATTAGGACTAAATTAATATATATCTAAATCTAAAGGTTTAATTTAAAAATCTAAAATTCTAGGGCTAAATTTAAGGAAATTGAAATTAAAGACAAACATGTAAAAAGGACAAAATTGAAATAAACTTAAAATTGCAAAGCTGAAATTAAAATTCTTTAAATAAAGGACCAAAATAAAAGAAAACAGATATTAAAGCTTAAGTTAAGAAATTGCAGAAAATTTTAATAATTAGAATTTAAGGGACTAAAATAAACAAAAAAATAAAGTGCAATAATTAAAGGACTAAAATGAAATTACTGAAAAGTAAAGGGCAGAAATAAAAAACAAAAATTAAAATAAATGGAATTTAGGGACTGAAATTAAATAGAGAAAAATAGAATTCACCAATTTAAAGTGCATAAAATTAAATAACATAAATAAAAGAGCAATAAAAATAAAATGTTAGTGTTAATTTTAATATTTAACCCGAACCGTAAATAATGCGAGTCGTACTCCGAGGAGGGTCGTCGCAAGTTCATACCATAATTCGAACATAAAATTAAAAATTAGCGGTTAGTAGTTAGTGGTTAGAAGTTAGGAAAGTTTGTTGTTAACATTAGTAGAACCCAAATCGTGATAATGCTGGTCACACCCCAGACCGGGTCACCGTAAGATCGAATTAATGTTTAAGATCAATATTTTAATAATAAGGACTAAAATGAAAGAAAATAAAAAATAGTGAGTAGATTATAAATAAAACAATGACCAAAATTCAATAAATAATAAAACAGTGTCAAATCATAGTAAAATGACAAAAATAAAAGTGACCAAAATAAAATGAAAGTAAAACAGTAAGCCAAAAATCGAAATAAAAAAAGGAAATAGGGGACCAAAACGTAAATAAACGGTAAAGAAAAATGGACTAAAGTGTGATTTGCCTCTAGCTTAGTGATAGATAAAAAAGGAAATAGGCGCCTAACATACGGGACTAAAGCGTGAATATCCCATAAACTTTACCTTATATGCTCCCCTTTTCCATTCCAAGTAATAAAGAATTTTAAACCTATAAAAAAAAACCCCTAAGCTTTGTCACTCCCCTCACTCTTAAACTCTTCTAAACCTATCCTCCCAACGGCAACGCCTATCTCCAAGCAACATGGTCACACTGGCGACCACTCACGACGGCCCTATCCTCTTACCGAGATCCTGCCAAGACATGGGCCATCGAATGGCCACCCAACTCAACCCCAGAAGACCCCTGCTCACATTTACCTTCCTCTCCAATCGGTCGAAATGGTCATGGCTGCTCAACCATCACCGCCTCAATGTAACGACGGCTCCCCTCACGGCCAAAAACCCAATAACCATATCTCCTTAAAAAACAAACAAAAAAACGAGCCTCTCCCTTAACAACTAAAGCTCTCAGCCCTCTACATGGCCGAATGCCCCCCTGTGCGCGCCGCACCTCGACAGCCGTTCTACTCACCACCGAGAGCTCTAAAACGAGGTGAAGAGCACACTCTCTACACCTTACTTCCCTTCACATGCTTGTACAGAAAAAACAAACAGAGAAGAGGCTAAACAATAGAAAAAAATATCAATGGGGAGCTCCTTTACAAAGTTGGGTTCTCTTGAATAGGGGAACAAGAACCGGGGAAATGGGCAAATAATCCAGACGAATAGATTATTTGGCCTAATAGGTCAACATGAAGATTAGTTTGGGATCTGGAAATCGTAATGTCGACCTGACGAGTTTTATGGGATATATTTTTAATGGGTCGTATAACATGAGTCTTACAATCCGAATTAATTTAATATATTCTAAAGGACTCGTCACGCGGGCATGATGAGTTTTAATAAAAAAATAATTTTTTTTGAAATTATTAAAAGCATTGCAAAAAAAATTATTTTATTGCTAATGAAACTCATCACGCCGGTATGATGAGTTCCAACAGGTATAATTTTGAATTTGTTGACCGTTATTAAATGGGCATTTTTTTAAAAAAATCAATGGAACGACTATTTTCAATTTGAAAAAGCTAGTCGTTTATAGTCATTGGGTAGAGTAGTATAAATAGAGGTTTGGGTTAGATTGATTTTTCACTTGAAATAAAACATTTTATTGAAAGTAAAAACTTTTGTGTTGAAGATTTTGTGTTGAAATGACATCAAGAGAAGAAATGTTACGTCTTGATGATGTTCATATTTCATCGACCGAGTTGACTACGGTAAATTTAATTTGTTTTATTTTATTTTAGTTTTGACAAAATTATATTATTAATAATAATTATTTATATCAAAACTATTTAATACAATTACATAAATAATTATTATTAATACTATAATTTTGTCAAAACTAAAATGAAATAAAACAAATTAAATTTACCTTACCGTAGTCAACTCGATCAACGAAATATAAACATATTCAAGACGTAACATTTCTTATCTTGAGGTCATTTCAACACAAAATCTTCAACACAAAAGTTTTACTCTCAATAGAATATTTAATTCCAAGTGAAAAATCAATACAATATAAACATATATTTATACTACTATACCCAACAACTATAAACGGTTAGTTTTTTCAAATTGAAAATAGTCGTTGGAACTCGTCACACCGACATGACGAGTTCCTTTAAAAAAAATTCAACAACGGCCAATCTAACAGTCAACAAATTCAAAATTATAGCAATTGGAACTCGTCAAACCAACGTGACGAGTTCCATCTGCAATAAAATAATATTTTTTACAATATTTTTAAAATTTTTAAAAGTATAATTTTTATTAAGACTCGTCATGCCCGTGTGACGAGTGCCTTAGGATATATTAAATTAATTCTAGTTGTGGGACTCACATGACACAGCCTATTAAAAATATATATTACATAAAACTCGTCACGCCAACATGACGAGTTACTGTAGTATTTTTGCTTTTTCTTTTGTACATATTTTCATATTGGTTTTTTTGCTTTCTTTGCATGTGTCCTTGACGTGGAAAGTTTGCTGATGAGGCGCTGACTTGGTGTTACTGTGGTGCTTTCTGGCGTGAAAAGATTTCCGCCGTGGCTTGCTGATGGAGCCCTGCTGTTGGCGTGGAGGACTTGGGACCAAGGTTGAGGACGTGGTAGTGGCTGCTGTTTGGTGCATGCGTGCAAAGCTTACTGGCGGCGGCTAATCTTTGTGTTAGGGTTGCTGATAACCCTAAAAATTGTGTTTTAGGCTTTGCTGGGTCAGTTTAGTTTAGGGTTTGATATTTGGCGAATTTGATTTGGTTGTGGGTTATGGGTTGAATGTAATTGGGGTTTTAATTTTATAAATGGACATTTACTTTTGGATTTTTGATATTATTTTGGTATTTTGGTTTTAAGTAATAAAAAGGCTATAATTTGGGCTTTAAACACCTAAAATGAATATATATGGTTACTTAAGGCTTACAACCCACTATATGTCTGAAATTTCCCAAAGCCCATTAATCCAATGCAAATATTCCATGAATTCATTTTCATTTCCACCCAGTGCCACCTGAATTAATTTGATCCCAATACCCGAACATCTTTAATTTGTTCTTCGATCCTCTTCTATCCGATTTGAAATGTTCGAACAAAATTAGGTATTATAGTTATAAAATGATCACCCGACTATTCATATGTTTCAAATTCGTCTTTTTCGTAAAAAAATTTACTGTAGTCTGAGTTCGACGTTAACATGTTGACATAGATATGCTAAAATCTGATATAAGAATCTCAAATGATTATCATATCTCAATCATCATATTAACATACAACTCATATGACCATTAATTTTTGTTTTACCAAAAAATGATGAGTTTGAAATATAAAATAGTCAGCTGATCATTTGATAACTTTTAATAATCGAAAAATTTAACAAAGTAATGTCATATAGTCAGAAGGTCATATTGTAACTTTTAATAGTTGATAGACTTAACAAAGTAATGTCCTATAGTTAAGGAATCTTTTGTATACTACCCTAAAATTTTACGTTTAACCTTCACATATAATTATAAATTAAAATATAAATATAAATAACATTGAAAGGGTATGAAGGATTTGTTCTCTCCAAGTAAAAAAGGACAATGCTTAGTGTAGCTCTCATAATTGTCTCCAACTCAATTTTAACAAATTCAACGAGCCAAGTGGGCTGAACCTTGTGTTTAAAGATATGCAACTTGAGTTTATTGACTGATTTGAAATATTTTATCAAAAAAATTGATTTAAAATAGTATTAGCAGCACGTTCAATAGCATGCAGTTGTTGAAAATGAAAAAGTTGTAGCCCTTTAGTAGGATAAATCATTGCCTCATTGGTATTAAGTTTGATAAATTCAATTGTTATGAAATAAAAATAAATTAATTAATAATATGAATAAGAGAAAAGGTATCAGAATAAAGAGATAATTTTATATTATTTTATCAATCACTTTATATTTATAACATGGGTAGATATCATATAAAATTTATTCTAATAATTATTAAACTAATAACAAAATACATTAAAATCTTAATTAATACATGGAGTTCTAATCATAATGGACATCTATAAATAATAATTATTGATAATACTTTTTTGAATGTCCATTGAAGATAATATGTATTCTTTAAAATCATACTAATATGAAAATCCTATGGAAAAAATTTAATGAACAAAAAAAATTACACATATCTTCAATATACGCATGTCACCTTATTAATCACAAAAACTCAATGTCATAAAACAAGTTAATGAAAAGAGAGTACAACGTGTATTTACCACCTCATGAAAACATCACATAAGCTCTTTGAGTCTTTAAATTCAATCTTGAATATAATTTTCAAATGTTAAAGTAGAAAAAGTACTGATGAGTAGATCCTACAAATTATCGATTGAATAGTTTCACCGAATATTTATATAATTATTTTTCTAAAGATCATGAGGATATAAAATTTAGGGAAACATGTTTCGTTTTATCCCCTTTGACATATCCGACTTTCAACTAAGCTATATATTTTATATTCTCAACTTGCTCGTGCATGACAATTACTTTTACATGATTTAAATAAGTATCAAATAATGATTTTCTAGCACTTACATAGTAATTTTAGGCCAACTAAAATACGATGATTCTGAAGATATAATATTTTGAGACCAAGGATTTCTTTATCCTTCTTCTAAAAAAAAGAAGAAAATCTCTATTCACATTTAAAAATCTTGCAATCATTGAGTGTACTCAATAAATACTTTTTACTCTTATTGAATCTCTTTAATAATATCCTCTTAATATGTGTCAATTTAAGGAAACAGTTTTACATTTAAGTGTTCGATTTACAAGTCGAGACAAAGCTTAATTACAAGATTATTTATCTCAAATTTTCTAGTTATATAATCAAATCATTTTAAAGTTCTTCATAAATTCTGATTCAAAGCTCTTTAAGAGTTCTAATAATTGAAATTATCAATACATACGCACTTGTATAAATTTTCAAAAAATTCCATATGTTTCTCACATTTCAAATCCTTCATGAATAAATTTCACTATATAATGATCCACAAAATTATTAAATGCATATAAAATTTTCATAGCTTCTAAACTAATATATAATTTCATTCACCATGTACAACTTTAAAAAAATTCTTCACAAAAATCATGTTTTATATATCATAATTACTCATTTATATCTCACTTGTATTATACTTTTAGGTGTTTGGAAGGTTTATATTTTGACTAATCATTTCAATTTATATAATTTTTTTATAGATTTATATTTAATATCCTTATTTTGTTTCTTTACTTTTATAGAAATATTATATGTAAAATTGTTGTCAATAAATTTTTACTTTGGCTATAATTTTTTTCCATAATGACATGAGTTGTTAAGATTCTTTCATTTATACATTTTTGGTATCTTTTATAATTTTATGATTAGTTATGTCTTGGATCTTTTCAAGGCATTTGTCTTTATCATATGATCATTTTGATTATTATATTATTGGATGAGTCTGTTACGTTTGGGGAGTACCCATGAACATCACAAACAATGAGCACTATTAATTTAATTTATAAAATTTTAAATTCTAAAGTACTCTACCTATAATTATAAATTAGTTAAAAAACTAAAGGTAAATTATTTAAAATAAAATATTAATTACATTATTTCCCATAATCTTTTTTGGCTTAAATACATCATTTCTCCCTAAAGTATGTCATTTGTACCAAGTTCTCCCCTAAAGTATTTTTTGAGACGTTTTACCCCCTAAAGTTTAAATCAGTACATTATTTTCCCCAAACAGTTGCCTCAGTTAGAAATAGCAACTATAAATTATGTATTTAGCCACTCAACTATTTTCACGGTTCTATTTTGGTCACCCAACTATTTCACTCACTCAAAATATCATTAAATTAAAATTTTTGTTTGATTTTGATCAAGTAAATCGATTCAATTTATTTTCTTGAACTTACTAACTTTTGTTAATTTGATCCTTATATTTTTTTTGTTTACAGTAATCTCTACACCTAATTTCTTTTATCATTTTGATGATATGCCGCATGACACAATCTTAAAATTTCATATCATTAAAATAATTAAATATAAGAAAAGTTACAAAGTTTTTTGACAATAAATTTCATATCATTTCTCTAATTAAGTTTTACTTAAAAACATTGATTGTTGCAGGGGGTGTGACAATAAATTTTTTGAAGAATAATAAATAAGTAAATAAAAAGTAAAGATAAATAATTTTAACGAAGAAGGATTGGTTCAAGTGGTAAGCAGTGACGGGTTAGTATGGAATTAGTCAAGGCAATAAAAAAAGATAAATAATTTAATGAATTAAGGTATCAAAATCAAAGTATAGGTACCATGAACAAAGAAACTTATTGTTTTTTCTTCATTAAAAAATGGTTCACTGCGTCTCTTGCTTGTCATCTTTCCATGGGACATTTTTTCTTTAATCTAATTTTGATTTTACTGTCTTTATCTAAAATTTTAATTAATATTTGAGAATATTTGACTAAAATATTAAGTCTAAAAATAATTTTGAAGAGAAAAAAATATTAGCTCGGTTGGGTTTAAATATTCAGGGGTCGAGTATGACTCAACTTGTTATTTGGTTTATAATATTCATATATTATGTAATTTTTATCTCAGGGGTCGACTATTTGTGTGTCGAGTAAAAAATGTGATATAAATGAATTCTTATTTATTACAAATTTTAAAAATAAATCGAATCGATTTAGGTGACCAAAATGAAACAAAAACTTAAGTTTAGTGATGATTTTGAGAGAGAAAAAATAGTTAAGTGAGCAAAACAGAATCGTGAAAATAGTTGAGTTGCTAAATATGTAATTTACCCTTGGTATTTCTAACGGAGTAAACAATTTGGGGCAAACGAGGTAATGATTTAAACTTGAGGGCGTAAAACGTCCCAAAAAATATTTTAGGAAGCAACTCGGTACAAATGATATACTTTAGGGGACAATGATGCATTTGAGCAAAAAAAGTGAAAAAATGTAATTAATATTTTATTTTGAATAAATTACCTCTAGATTTTTTACTAATTTATAATTATACGTTGAGTTCTTTAAATTTTAAAATTTTATAAATTAAAGTAACAATTTTCATCATTTGTGGTACTCATCGGTACTCGTCGAGCATTGCACAATTTTTCTATACTATTTTACGAGATTTTTATTATAAGAAATAATTCAACTCTCATACTTCCGACATGACTTATTTTTATTTTCTATTAGGGGTGAACAAAACTCGACTCAACTCAAAAAATAAAAAAAATTAAATTCGACTTATTTTAATCAAGTTATTCGCGTTATTTGAGTCAACTCGAATTTTTAATTTGTTTTTTTGAGTTCGAGTTGATTTTAGATTTTTCCAACTCTGAAAACCGAAATTTAAAATAACATCGTTTGATTTTGTTTAAATATTTCAAAGCTATGTCGTTTAGTTTTGTAAATCAATTTGCAGACCACCTTGACCTAACGGGCAACGACCAACGACACCAACATTCACGCGAAAGTCAAAATCCCTAAAACTTTTCTCATATACAGTAATTGATATTTGCGTTTTTGTTAAGGAAGCCTCACGAATTCAAGTAAGTTGTTAGTTGCTTTCCTTTGTTGATTAGTAATTAATTTCATTTATATTCAGTATTTAACATCTTTATTTTTTGTTCTCTCTCCCTCTCGTAAACAATATTATGAATATTTTATAACTTTCAGACATAAAGTGTAAATGCATTTCATAGTAAAGTAATAGGATAGATAAAATGGGTGGAAACAAAAAAATTCTAAGTGTGATATCTGGGATTATATAGCAGCTATGGAAATTTGCTTTTCTAATTTCCATAGATTTTGCAAATTGAAAATTGCATATATTCCCCGAACAAAATTAACTGCACAATTAGTCTTGTGCACTAATAATATCCATTATAAATTGAAAAAATTATAAGGTTTTGCTAAGATGGGCCATTATGCTATTAAAAGCATGAGCTCTGCAACATTTGTTTTGTTAGAAACTTTGTAGATATTCACATGTATACACCCAAAATCAGAAATTGTAAAACAAAACTTCCACAAACATATGATTATTGAAGTCAAGTAGTTTCAATATTGAACTGGAATATGAATCATTATGATCATACCCGATATGAATCAAGAAAAAAATCAGAAGCTAACTATATGCATTAGGGTGCTGCCATACATTGAAAAATGATTAAGTGAAGTCGTTGGTTGCCTTAGACGGATTTAACCATCGTCCAAACTTAAATTTCTTTCATTGTGTAGAGATGTTATACCCCATAAATAAACAAAAAAAAAAAGTTTGAAAGTTTGATTAATTCTTATTCTTCCATGAAATTGTTCTTGGTGTGCCCATTGTTTCAAAGAATAGTTTTGAACAGTGTAGTTTGATACTACTTTCCTGTTGACATCAGAATTTTATATTTTCTTTTATTAATTTCTTGATTCTTTTTCTGTGTGTTTAATCATTTGGTTTTGTCCTTTTATGTTTCATATATTCATCACAATTCTTATTTTTTATGATATTGTAGATGAGTGAATCAAAAGGGACTCAAAGCTCAAAACCATATGGTCATAGTTTAACTCAAAGTTCACAAAGTTCTACTGTAAAGTCAATAATCCAACGAGTAATAAAAATGTTTGAAAGAGACAAAAACCTAGAGCAGCATGTTGAAATCATTTAAAAAATATGTCACTGAAGATGGGGGAAATAGGGCAAAATGATATTATTGTGACACAACTTATTGCATGGAAATTAGGGGGTCTACAAATAGTTTGAATAATCATTTGAAGATATGCTTAAAAAACCTTGAGCCAATACTTCATATTCTAGACAATCTGAAATAACAATACTTTGGTCTGACCTTGAAAGTAAAGCGACAAAACTTTCAACTTGAAAGTTTCAAGAAGAGGCTATTAGAAAGGCATTGATTCACATGATAATCATGGATGGGCTACCTTTTTGAATTGTAGAGGGTAAAGGGTTTAAGTCATTTCTTTCTTTAACATACCCAAGATTTCATCTCCCTTCTCGTTTTATAATTAGAAGGGATTGTCTCGATTTATTCAACTCCATGAAGAGATTAATGAAGAATGTTTTTGAAAAATATACAAGCAGAATTTGCTTGACAACTGACACTTGGACTTCATTTCAAAGGGTATATTATATGGTTCTAACGGCACATTGGATTGATGGTGAATGGATGCTGCAAAAGAGAATCATAAACTTATTTCTGATATCTGCTCATAGACGTGAAAGCATATGTCAAGCCCTTGAAAAGTGCATCTGAGATTGGGGGATTGAGAGAGTCTTCACTATTATAGTTGATAACGCATCTTCTAATGGTGTTGGTATTGAATATTTGAGAAGAAAGTCGAACCATCAAAATACTTGTGTTGCAAATGGGAAATATATGCATATGAGATGTGTTACACGCATTATTAATGTCATTGTGCAAGAAGGTGTTAAGTATGCTTCTTTGTATATTGATAGAGTTAGAGTTGTTGTGAGGTACATAAGAGCATCACCATTAAGGATGAAAAAATTCTATGATCGAGCAGAAGAAGAAATGATAGTTACTAAAGCTCATTTTCGTTTAGATGTGCCTACAAGGTGGAACTCAACGTATTTGATGTTAAAGGTGGCTAAAAATATTAGCATGAATTTGATTCATATGCTCGTGATGACAATAGTTTTTTTCTCGACCTCACAGTTAGATATGGAGTCCCTACATTTGATGATAAGGAAAATGTTCAAAGAATTGCAAAAGTTTTAGAGCCTTTTTATGATCTTACATTGAAGGTGTGATCATTCCATGTCACCTCTCATTTCTTTTGGGAAACATTGATAGACATGCATTGTTTACTTGGTGAAAGGATAAATTGTGAGGATTTAGAAATAATCTACATGGCTTCAAAAATTAGGGAGAAGAACAACAAGTATTGGGGTGATGTCAAGAATATCAACTTCATAGTTTACTTAGCCATTATCTTAGATCCACGATGGAAAATGGACTTTGTGAATTTTGGGGTATACTTGCTTTTCCCTAATGTTGCTAGCGAGGTTATGAAGATTATTGATAAAGAATTTCATTGTTTGTTTAATGAATACTCTTCCATTGTCGAGAGAACTGTGAGCGCTCATGAAAGTCAATCAAGTATTCCGAAAAAATTGTTTGTGTTTATAGACTTGTATCAATCAAAGGCTAGTTTGGCTGTACAACAATATTTGTTGAAGAAGCAACAAGTTGGTTTGGAACAAAAGTTTGAGTTGAATAAATATTTAGCTTTAGAGGAAGATGAAAACAACTCGAGTTTATTTGATTTATTATTTTGGTGGAAAGTAAATAGTCCAAGATACCGTGTTCTTTCACAAATGGCTCGAGATGTTTTCTCGATTCCTATTTCGACAGTTGCCTCAGAAAGTGCATTCAATACTAGTGGACATGTTTTATATTGTTATAGAAGTTCATTAACTCCGACGATGGTTGAAGCTTTAATTTGTACTCAGGATTGGCTTCGAAAATCTAAGGATCCTATCAATCTTGACGAGTATGTTGTGGAACTTCAAGACATGGAAGATGGTAATATTTTATTTTGATTTCTAATGTTAATATTTTTACTTTATTTATATTATAAATTTATTTATAATTTAAGTAACATGTTTGTTTTGAACATTTTTAGATTTATCAAGAATAGTCGATAAAGAAGTTTTTTCGAAGTTACTGATAATGCATGAAGAAGAAGAGGAAGTTTAAGGTCTTTGACAATATAATTTGAGAACTCAAGATGTTGTTTGACTTTTTAGACTATCATCACTTTGTTTTTGTTTTTGGTATCGTTTTGTGATATTAGATTTTCTAAACTCTACTATGTAATTGTTCGATTTAGTTATTAATATATTTTGGGGTACTCTTTTCCCTCCTTCTGTTGTCTTTGGTTTTGCTTCGGCATGACTTGGATAAGAAGAGGATTTAATGAGGCCATTTTTTAAATAAAAAAATATTATTTTATAGAGAAACTCGAATAACTCGACTCAAATTTCTTAAACTCGACTCAAAAAAATTTGACGTCAACTCCGAGTTGTAAAATAGGACTCGTCAACTCGAATAACTCAAATTTTTTTTACTCGACTCGATCGAACGCCCACCCCTATTTGCTAAAACAAATTATCCTTATAAACATTCAATTAAAATTATAGCGTTTATAGCTGGTGCATGAGACTTAGTTACTTTTATTGGGTCAGTAAAAACCTTTGACATTTGAGTTTTCATGAATTATGCTTTGAACTACTAGTTTATATACAAAAATTTAGATAATGATAATTTATTTAACTTTTTCATACAACTGGTTATTCTATCCTCATAACGTTAAAAAAACTATCTAATCAAAAGATAGTAGATATATCATGTGATACAATAATCTTTAATTAATGTTCAAGGTATTCAATAATAAGAAGAGACTCATATTCAATGTAAATTCTCAACCTTTTTATGATTCCTATTTTGAGTGTTATGGTGGAGTAATTCAACATATATTGTAACTTTTAAAAAAAATTCTAAAATGAAAATTATATGAATGAAAAATTCTACAACGTTGGTCGAGCACCGTTAACGGTGAGCACCATTAAATTAATTTATAAAACATTAAATTATAAAATATTAGTTTTTAGGGTAAGCTATACCATTGACCACCTAACTATTTACCCATTTTACTTTAACAATCGATTTTTTAATTTTATCAATCGGGTCACCTAACTATTTAAATTTTGTCAATCAAGTCACCTGCCGTTAAATATTAACGGCGAAGATGACGTGGCAGTTAATAAAATTTGAATAAGTACACCTTTAGTCTTCATTACTTACACATTCTATTAATTTAGTTCTAACTTTTAATTAATTTAATAAATTTATCCTCAATCAGATGGTGACATGTGTCACTATATGATTGGATTTTTTTAATATTTTTTAATATAACTTATTTTTCATCCAATTAGATAGTGCCACGTACCACCAATTGAATGAATAGAAAATAATAAATTGAATCAATAATTGTTGTTAGTGAGGTTTGAACCCAAGACGTAAGGAGATGAAGCAAATGCCCCAACCACTATATAGTTAATGTCAATAAAAAAAGGGAAAATAACCTAATAATAACTCCAACATGGAATAATTGAATAATACGATAATATGATATATATATATACACAAATATTATAATTGGTTAATATGTGAATGTATTTTATTTATATTTTAAATCGTTTTAATGAAAAAATAAAAATAAAAATAAAAAGAATTTTAATATATTATAATTGAAATATAATGAAGAGCTTCGTTGACTTAGAATTTTGCTGATAGTTGAGGGCATATCATAGTAAGAATTTTAACTTATGCAATGACTTGTTTATATCTCAGTTAAAGTAAGAATTTTATATTTTAGTATTTATTCATTATATATTTGAAGAAAATTTTAGGGGAAACTTGATTTTATTGAATTAGTCTATTTTAATATAGAGTTGTTAAATAAGATTAGAATCCGATCGATGTTATAATATTTTAAAATATAAGATATGATACATTTCATTTCAATAAAATTAGAATAATGAAGATAATTTATTAATTTAAAATATGTAAAATGATACATTTTAATTATAACATATTAAGTTCACTTTTATTTTAATTTTTTGCATTAAATGTGATTTAAAATATAAATAAAACATATTCATTCATTAATCAATTATGATATATATATATATATTCATACTATTCAATTATTTCATGTTTGAGTCATTATAAGGTTATTTATTACCATTAATTATATTATAAATTATATAGATTATTTATGTATATTAAACAAATTTAGTGGTCTAGCTTAGTGAATAGGGCACTTAGTTTTTCGGCTTGCGTCTCAGGTTCAAACCCTACCAACAACAGGTATTGATTTAATTTATTTTTCATTGATTCAATTGGTGACACGTGGCACCATTTGATTCGATGGAAAATTTATTAAATAAAAAATATTAAAAAAAATCCAATCACACAGTGATACATGTCACCATCAGATTGATGATTCAATTTATTGAATTAAATAAAAGTTAGGACCAAATTAATAAAATGTGTAAGTAATGAGGACTAAATGTATAAGTATATAAATTTTATTAATTGCTACATCATCTCCTCTATTAATAAATAAACAATATTAAAAAATCTAATCAAATGGTGATATATATCATCATCTGATTGATGATTAAATTTATTGAATTAAATACATGTTAGGACCAAATTAATAAAATGTGTAATTAATGAGGACTAAATGTGTAATTATATAAATTTTATTAACTTCTACATCTTCTCCTCCATTAATATTTAACGACAGGTGGCTTGATTGATAATATTTAAATAGTTAGGTGACCTGATTGACAAAATTGACAAATCGGTGATTAAAGTAAAAGGGGTAAATAGTTAAGTGGTTAATTGTATAATTTACTATAAAAACTAATGTTTTATAAATATTATATTTTAATTAAATTACATTTAGATTTTTAACTAATTTATAATTATATATTTAGTACTTTATAATTTAATATTTTATAAATTAATTTAATGATGCTCATCATTAACAGTGTTTATCCGTGCTTGTCGAGTGTGACAGCATAATGATGAGCATCATTAAATTAATTTATAAAATGTTAAATTATAAAGTACTAAACTTATAATTATAAATTAGTTGAAAATCTAAATGTAATTTAATTAAGATACAATATTTATAAACATTAGTTTTTATAATTTTTTAATTATAACTAGATTACATATTAATTTGGAAAAATTATAAACCCTAATTTATTTTTATAGTTTTGAAGCCACCGTCGCCGCCACCCCAGTTATCATCTTTCACCATCGGAGAACGAAAAAGACTAAATTGAGGCGAAAGATGATACCGACAGTGGTGGAGGTAACGACGATGGTGGTGGCGACGGTGACTTCAAAGCTATAAAAATAAATTAGGGTTTATGAAATTCCCAAATTAATATTTGATCTAATTATAATTAAAATAAAATTATAAAAACTAATGTTTTATAAATATTGTATTTTAATTAAATTACATATAATTTATAATTATATGTTTAATATTATAATTTAACGTTTTATAAATTAATTTAATGATATTTACCCCTTTGCTAGGGGGTGATGTTCCCAGGTTTTTCGCGAATGTGAGGTTCAAGTACTGCCATCCTTTGTTGGTCGAGTTACTTTGTAACCTAACTTTTTCTTATCCTCTCTTGACTCGCTAAGCTATCACTTCCGGAGATCCCGAGAAAGATTCTACTCGCTTCCAGGTCGAAGAAAAAAGAAGAGACAAACCTTCCTTCTTACCTGATTGGTAACGTGCTAGTCCTTATTAGCTTGCCTATATTAGATCGATCAAGTGATAACCAGCGATAGGCTCCTATTCACTCCTACGCTTGTAGTTCTAGAAACATTCCTTTGTTACTGTTCGGGTTCGATTGAATCAAATACGGACTTATCGCGTTATCTGTCCTGCTAATTATTCCTCCCTTGCTTGTTGGAACGGTGAGTGCGGGTGGAAAGAATAACAGTGCTTATCCACACTCGATGAGCGTTGTAGAATTTTCTAATTGAATTCTTAGCAAAAGTCAATCATAATAGGAAATATTTATTATAATTTATTAACTTTATATGTATACGTGCTCACTGGTGGAGCCAGCTTATTAAGAGGGGTGTCAAATGACATCTCAAAAAAACTTAAAATATTTTTTATAAATTTTGTTGGAACTGTCCTTAAACTTTTTGGGGCTATGGCGGGGAGCGATCCAACTTAATCTTGGAAAAGGTTGGGTTTTAAAATAAAGAACAAATAAATAGATTTGGAGTCGCCATCGACCTTTGGGTTAGGTAGGTCGAATACCTAAAATACCTTTTAAAATAATTTTAATAAAAATAATTTTAAAAGATAAAAAATGATATGCATTTAACCAGAAATTCGTTTTGAAAAAAAGTTCAGGAGTCGATTACGTGTGGTGAAGGATTAGCACCCCCACAACGCCCGAAATCGGTACCTAAGCAATTATACGTCATCGAAATATTGAAATTGGCAAATTCGAATATACATTTAAATTACGATCCTTTTTAGAAAAAATAAATACAAGAGATATTATTTTGTACGAACAATCCTCGAAAATACTTTCCTAGTCAGTTAAGGGGCATTTCCATGGATTCCTCATACAAAATAATATTACCCTAATATTTAGATAAAATACATATATATTAAATATATTAAAAAAAATTCATTCGAATATAAAATGTATTATTTTGTTCGAGCATTTCTTGGAAACACACTCCTTGTCAGTTAAGGCCCGTTTCTATAAATTCCTCGTGCAAAATAATATTTGAAAATATTACAATTAGCAAGAAATTAAAAAAAATGGAAATGATGGATCAAAAATAATAAAGATGGTGACTTTAGGGATTAAATCATAAAACCAATAAGAAATACAAACTAGCCACTATATTCGTAAATAGACCAACTTCTATCATTTAAGACCAAAATGGGCATATTTAAAATAAGGCATTCAAATTAAAATATTCCTAAAAATAAGATAACAATCAAAATGGGACTAAATAATAAAACTGGAAAGGTAATGTCTAAAAAAAAGATAAATAACACAACACGTAATATAAAAATAACATTACAAACACTGAAAACGTAATAAACCCATATATTTAGGACCGAAATATAAATATCCAATATTACATTCTGGAAATTGAAATAATAAAAAATATATAGCTTAAAGTGACCAAAATGAACACGCGTAAATAAAAGAGGCCAAAATCATAACCTTAGGAAAGTTTTTAATCCGGGACTAAAATTAAACTGTCGAAACCTGAAACCCCCCTTTCAGTTTACCACACGTGCGAAAATACAGAAGCCCTAACCCCCTAACGATGTCGTTTTGAGACTAATATATATATCCTATTATAAAACATTTTTACCCTAGCCTCTCATTTCTCTTCAACCGACCTCTCTTCTCTTTTCTCCCAACCATTTACATTTTCTCTTTTTTTTTCGTTATATGAAAACCCATTTATGGCCAAAAATCACTGTGGTCACTACTATAAACTGCCCCGACGAGGGGCCAACCTCCCTTGAAAACCCCTTAAACACTAACTCCTAAACCTTTAAACCCCTAAACCAAAACCTTTTCCCCCCTTAAATCTCCCAAACCATAACCTAAAACAAAAAGGCTACTTTAAATGTTCGACCAACTTCCTTGTCATCGGTGAAGACCCTTAATCCCGAGGTAAAACTATTATTTTCTTCTTATTTTTTCTCTATTTTTTTTTCATTTTTTTCCTTTTTTGAAAACCGAATCCTCATTTTTTTCTCTTTTCTTTTGGTTCCCTTTAAACCCCCCCCCCAAATCTTCTTTTTTTTTCTTCTTTCTTACATATTCGGTTTAGCTAAAACCATAGGGAAATGCTTTCCCTGCAAAAATATTTAAAACCAGATTCCCTAATCTGACAAAAATTCAAATTGTTTTCAACATGTTTGGTATGGGTTTGGTTAGCTTTACAGTGGCGACGACGATGGCTGAAACTAGGGTGGAAAATTAGGGTTTTAATAAACCCTAATCTTAGTAGGATTAGGGTTTGGGCCGGTTCATTAGGCATGCTGATATAATTTGGGCTCAGGTTTGTTGGGCTGGTTGAGTTTTGTAGCCTGTAAATAAAAAATGAAATATAATAATAATAATAATAATAATGTTGGGACAAAAACGAGTGTCTATAGTTGCCCTTCTTTGCCCATTCTTGTGTCAACGGGAATATGGCAAAGACGAAGAGACAATGAGTTTTCGTTCGATCGACTCTGTGCTTTGAAATCTGACGGGAGATCTTCTCCACTGTTTCCCAGGGTAGATCTGATTAAGAAACGTTGACTCATTCCACTATTCTCCAGTAAAGATCGAATCGAGGTAGATTTGTTCCACTGTTACTCAATGAATATCAAATCTTGAAAGAGAATGATATGTTCCGCTTTTTCTTGAGGGAAAATCAGATATGGGGACTTTGATTCATTCTACTGTTCTTTGGAAAGTGATTTATCCTGTGGGAGCTTGTCTTGCCACCACCAAACATTGAATTATGAATTGGTTACTTTTATGTTGGGTCCTTACATTTCATTTCTTTCCTTTTGAAGAACCTTTAAGTACTCAATTACATTTATCATTATCATGTATTTTATGTCATGGTCCTATTTGTGCCTAAAACGTGTACAATGGTGCAATTGTTTTTAGGGTATTTTTCTTTTCAAACGGGAACTCTCTTTTATCGACAGCTTTGTAATTCAATCGAATATGAGACACGAGAAATCAACAACAATTTATCCTAATTGAAAACCCTAGTCGGACACGTTTTGGTTGAACATGACTCTGATTCTCTTTACTCTTGAACCCATACACTATTCATGACCAGATACTTGATCAGTGACAAACCTCTTGGATTATCCCACCTTGTTGAGCTTATACGTGTAGCCCCAAGGCTTTTATTATTCTGTACCCCAACATTATGTAAACCTCATGCTAAAGTCATTTTCAGCTTCAGAATACCTGTATTTTTTCAAAACTTTTTGTACAATAATACATTATGATCTCACGTTTTCCGAGTTAATCTACATGTTTTTATGTTTCAATTAGGATGCTTGCAACATGATTTTAACAATAAAATACATTTTTATTTATATAAATAAAGAGTTTTTGGGTAAATACACGACAAACTTTTAACTGAAATAATCAAAAGAAAACACAATAGACGTCCTCACATAATAATAGTACAAATGCTTTTGAACTGGCACGCCGCAGAATGACTCGAGTGTATCTTCTGTCAAAGTGATCTTGAGGATGGTGACAATGCGTAAGGGTGTCAAATTTCCCCTCTACTATCGAATTCCCCGAATTTTGGATGCCATAAACCAATATTTGAATCTCATCCGTTCTTCTTTTCTTTTTTGGTTATCCAAGCCTTTTTGATTTCCAGCCCTAACCCTGACTATCATTTGATATCACTATTCAAGTCTTCAAAACTAACTCAGAACCTCCACCATGCATGAATTATGAATTTTAATAATTCAAAAGTCGCCCTTTGCGGGTTTTCAACTTGAGACCTCCTTTAGTTTCAAGATGCCCTTTTCGGGTTTCATTTTGATCCCCCTTTTATTTATTCTCATTTTCTTTTTTTCTTTGTTTTCTTTTTTTTCCCATTTTTTCTTTAATTTTTCCATTTTATTTATTTCTTTTCTTTTTTCTTATTTTTTATTTTTCTTCAGGCGAAGTACTTCTTGACAATATTAGAATTCACAGGGTTAGGTAATTTTGGTCCATCCAATTTGGTGAGGATCAAAGCTTCTCTGAAAAAGGCCTTTTTTACAACATAAGGTCTCTCCCAGTTCAGCATCTATTTACCTCGAAAGTCTTTCTGAATTGGCAAAATCTTTCTATGTACCAGATCTCATTCCTGAAACTCTCATAGGCAAACCTTCTTGTTATGTGCCCTCATCATATGTTTCTGGTACATTTTCCCATGACAGATAACTTTTAACATTTTCTCTTCAATCAGATTCAGTTGGTCATACCTAGCTTGTATCCATTATGCTTCATCTATCTTAACCTCTAATAGCACCCGAAGTGATGAAATTTCAACCTCGATGGGTAACACAACTTCTATCCCATAGGCTAAAGAAAATGAAGTTTCCCCAGTTGATATCCTCATTGAAGTTCGATAGGCAAACAGAGCAAATGGTAACTTCTCATACCAGTCTTTATAAGTCTCAGTCATTTTCTCTATGAGCCTCTTGATGTTCTTATTGGTTGCCTCTACTGCCCAATTCATCTTTGAACGATAAGTGGTGGAATTATGATGTTTTATATGGAGCTATTTACATACTGAAACCATCATCTTATTGTTTAAATTCAAGGCATTGTCGGTGATGATCCTTTCTGGTATCCCATATAGATAGATAATCTCTTTCTTTAGGAACTTGCAGACTGTTAACTAAGTGATGTTTGCATAGGAAGCCACTTCTACCCATTTGGTGAAGTAGTCTATTGCCACCAATATGAAACGATGACCATTTGAAGCTTTGGGTGAAATTTTCCTAATGACATACATGCCCCATATAGAGAATGGCTACGGAACAATCATTATGTGCAACATATAAGGAGGGGTATGGATTTTGTCTCTATAAATCTGGCATTTTCTGCATTTTCTGGCGTAGTTGATATAATCATTTTTCATGGTTGACCAATAATACCCAAATCTCATTATTTGTCTTGTCATTACATGTCTATTAGCATGTGTATCGCATATTCCCTCATGCACTTCTTCTATGATTGTTTTAGCTTATTCGGCATCCACATACCTCAACTAAACCTGATCATGACTTTTCTTGTACAAGATCTCACCATCAACCATATATCCTGCAACCATTCTTCGAATAGTTCTTTTGTCATTCTCAGTTGCCTGCTCAGGGTAGCTTTGATATCTGATGTACTGCAGGATATCATAATACTAGAGATTTTCATCCACTTCCTCTTCTACTATAATAGTGATCTAGACTCATAAGCTTGCATCTCAATAGGCATCATACTTGAATGTTCATTGACTTTGAAGGCTGCTGCCAAAGTGGCTAGAACATCCTCCATTTGATTATCTTCTCTGGGGAGGTAATGTAATGTCACTTCTTTAAACTATTTGATAAGCTCCAGAACCAACTTACGGTATTCCACCAACTTAGAGTTTTTCATTTCTCATTCACTTCTAAGTTGATAAATTACCAGAGCCGAATCCCCGTACACTGTAAGTGTTTTTACTTTATGCTCAATGGCGGCTCTAAGACCCAGAATACATGTTTCATATTCATCCATGTTGTTTGTGCAATCGAAGTTCAGTCGACTAGTGAAAGGATAGTGTTCTTCACTAAGTGAGACCAAAAATGCCCCAATCTCGTGTCCTAAGGCATTCGAGGCACCATCAAAATTCATCTTCTAATGTTCATCTGTAGAGGAAACTGCCACTTCAGCTGAAATAGCCATTAAATCTTCGTCTGGGAAATCAAAGTTTAGCGATTCATATTCTTCTGAAGCCCTTCTTGCAATGAAATCAACTATAGCAATCCCTTTAGCTGCTTTTTGGCTTACATATTGGATGTCAAACTCAGACAACAAAATATGTGAACGAGCCAATCTCCAAGATAAAGCGGGTACACCCATTAGATATTTCAAAGGATCAAGTCTAGAGACAACCAAGTAGTGTGATACAACATATACTGCCTAAGCCTTCGAGTAGTCCAAACTAAAGCACATCACTACTTTTCGATCGGTGAGTATCTTGCCTCGCAATCAGTGAACAATTTGCTGAGGTAGTAGATTGCTCTTTTTTTCTCGGTTTGGTCATGATGCCCTAATACACACCCCATCGAATTCTCGAATATTGACAAGTAAAGAATTAATGGTTTTCTTGAGATTGGTGGCATTAAGACCGGAGCATTCAAAAAATATCTCTTTATTGTTTCAAAAGCTCTTTGGCAATTATCGTTCCATATCCTTGGGTTATTTTTATGGAGAAGGCAAAAAATGGGATCACACTTCTCGATTAATTGTGAAATAAACAGAGCGATATAGTTTAATCTTCCCAAGAATCCTAAAACCTCTTTTTGTGTTTGTGGGGGTGGTAATTCTTGAATAGCTTTGACTTTGTCTAGATCTACTTCAATCCCTTTCTTGCTAACTATAAGCCCTAAGAGTTTCCAGATGTTACCCTGAAGGTACACTTTCTTTGATTGAGTTTCAGCTGACATTTTCTTAATCTTTGGAAGAGTTTCCTCTAATTCTTTGTGTTTTTCCTCCGTTTTGGCTTTAGCGATCTAATCATTAACATAGACTTCTATTTCTTTGTGCATCATGTCATGGAATAGTGTCACAATGGCTCTTTTATAAGTTGCCCCTGCATTCTTTATCCCAAACGACATAACCTTGTAGTAAAACGATCTCCACATGGTGACAAACGTAGTTTTTTTTTCATATCTTCTGGATGCATCTTTATTTGATTGTAACCTGAAAACCCATCCATGAATGAAAATAGGGAATTTTCAATAGTATTGTCTAACAGGGTGTCTATGTGTGGTAGAGGGAAATTATCTTTCGGTCTGGCTCTGTTAAGATCTCTGTAGTCAATACACATATGAACTTTCCCGTCCTTTTTGGGTACTGGAACGATGTTTACCACCCATTCAAGTACTTGGATACTTTTAGGAACCTGACATCGAATTGCTTCTTACTTCTTCTTTGATTTTCAGCAGCATTTCGGGTCTTATCCTTATGAGTTTTTGTTGTACCAGTTTACATTTTGGATTTATTGGCAATTTGTGTACTACTAACTCAATATCTAAACCTGGCATATCCTCATTTGACCAAGAGAACACATCTTTGTATTCTTGAAGCAGCTCAATCAGAATTTGTCATCCCTCAACGGATAGGGTAGTGCCAATCTTTATCTTTTTCTTATCTTCATCAGATACCAAATTCAAGATTTCAATGGGTGCTTCAAGAGGTAGAATTTTCTTATCCTCCCTTTCCACCATTTTTGGCAGTTCAGAGGGTAAGTCACATTCCTCATCATTATCATAACCCTCAACTTCCCCCTGACATATGGACAACTCAAAATCTATCACTGGGTCAGAGTCATCAGCATTCATACTATTGATACCGTAGGTCCTGAAAGAATAAGAAACAATATGATATATATACTTATACACATATAAGAGAAAACTTATCATATATCAAAATAGAAAGAAATAAAAATAAATAATAAATAAAGAATGGAAAAATCTGCACGCGAGAATGTTTTCCACTTAGTGAATTTACTGGAATGCATCTTTCATTAAATATTTAAAAACAAATAGATTAACCCTTTACAAAAGATCAATTATTTCCCCGAGTTTTTAGACAATAGTGAAAGTTTTTTGTGCATTACTCTGAATTTTTTTTGTAAACTACAGGTAATTCTTCTACAGTCCAATTACTTAGTGCGAAGCTCGGTTGTGAAAGATAAATGCCCATAGCTCTTCCTTCTTCAGTCTCATCCTTTGATATCATATTTATGTCCAAATCCCTTAAGGCATTCTCAACGACTGACTCTTAAGAGGACTGGTCTCCCTAAAACATATGACCCCCAGATACAAAGGTGTCACATAGTGGCGGAAAAGCCAAAGGCTTCTACTTAATATCCTCCTTAGCTAGTCTGGCTTTGCTCATCTCCTGGCTCTTTTGAATATTTTTCAGCTTTTTCTTCAAGGTTGGGTGGTATCTCAGGCCAAAATGGTCCCTCTTGATGACAGAACACACTGAATTGACAGATCCCTGTAGGCAGTTTTCTAGCCCCTTCCCGACATGTCAGCTTTAATCCTATTGGGCTGCAGTTGGATAACCTGGGCTTAGACATCCTTCTTCCTTCAGCTACTAATGTGGAATTGATGAATTCTAAAGAGCTGAAAGAACATTCGATGGCATCCTCATCTCCTTCCACATAAGGAGCAGTGGCGGAAATAGAAGTGATAATATCCTATTCGACATTAATACATATTGGCCTCCCTTCGATTATAAACTTAAGCTTCTGATGCAGTGTGGATGATATTTCCCCCTGCTTGGTAGATCCATGACCTTCATAATAAATAGTTGTAGGTTGGCATGATATCCATGACAAGGAATTCATTCAAACGCTTGGACGATACTCTAGCAGTTTCTCATGTGCGTACTATCGACTGATAACTTTTCAAGGTTATCAATAGTATTACATTTAGCTCCAAAACATTTTCGATCAGTACTCAGAAATAAAATATGCCCTTTACAGCTGATGGTAATGTGCAGGGCCTTGGGATTGCCAACCATCTCGGATGGGATTTCGTCATCGGAGAAATAGATCAAATTATTTACTTAGATATTCACAACTAGCTGGTCTATATTTTCCACTGGCACATCTTTTCGTACGAAAGTTTGATTTAAGACTTTTAACAAGGCATTCTGGTGTGCTCGGAGCTTAACAGCAGAGCCACGATCAAGATACGAGTTGGAATCTTGTGCAACTGCTCCATGATACTGTACTCACTATGTTTAAAAATTTTCAAGAACTCTACAGACTCATTTTCCGTTATAGGCTCATTAATGACCGACTCATCATCCTTTAGTAGTATCTCGACCCTCTTCCCTTTATCAGCAACAACTCTTTTCTCAGGTTCATTGTTCAGATTGGGAGAATAACATCTCCCACTTCTAGTGAAGTGGCCTACCTCATCCACTTCCCCTTTGGCGACCTCTAAAACTCCCTCATTATCCAATTAGCACTCATATCTCCAGGGGACCTGTTTATTATCTTTATAAGGGAATGAAGACGGGGGTATGATCACCACTTTAGGGGTTACCCTCTCTGTCACCCGGGTTTTCGGTGTGATGACCAAAGGGCAGTTGCAATTATAGACTCCTTTGGATGGACCCTCAGACGCACAAATCTCTACTTCTTCTTCCTCAGCAGCTTCTTGGTAAAATTCCATTTCCTTTTTATCCATCAGCCTTTGCACAAAGACATGGAAATTAGCACAATCCTATATGGTATGATCCTTACAGTTGTGGTATGGGCATGCATTCTTACTTATGCCAACCATTTTTAAGACTAACAAGCCCACCTTGATCATCTGCCTCCACACCCAATGCATGGTGACTTCACCTCATTCACCTCGGTTATAATATTTTTTCCTCTCTCCTCGATAATTGAATTAACACCTGTCTCAACATGGTTCGACAGTGGATTCTGAGCCATATTGGGTTGTTCATTGTCACCAAAGTTGATGACATTCCTCTGCCTTAGTCTTTGAACGATCTTTTTGAAAGCAATGTAATTCCCTATTGAATTCTCTGAAGCCCCCGTGATATTGACATTAAGCATTGGCGTTATACTATTTTGGGTAGGAAGGTTGTATTGGTGAAGTGTGGTAGGGTAACACCACATACTTATCATACAATATCTGAAATAATTCCTTGTAGGTCATGGGGATCAGGTCAAATTAAAGCATTTCCCTTTTTTGTCTCGGTTCTCTTGATCCTTGTCTAGCAAGGTTCTGTACAGATGACTCAGTGGCTTGAAGTTGGGATACAATAATGTTGTTGGATTCATACTTCCATACATTATTAACCTCAATGTCATTTCTTTTCGCTGATGGCTTCCTGCCAGATTCTGCTCTGTCAAGCTTCTTACTCTTGATCGCCATCTTGATCATTTCTCCTACCATGATCACATTAGCAAAACTCTTGGATGAATTTCCTATAAGGTGGTCAAAGAATGGGGCTTTCAGAGTGTTCACGAAGAGTAAGTTAGTTTCTTCTTCCTCCAGCGGTAGATGAACTTGTACAACCACATCCCTCCATATTTGGGCATACTGACTGAAGCTTTCGTTAGAATTTTTCTCCATACTCTGCAACATTATCCGATTAGGCCTTACGTCTTGTACATTCTTATACTATTATATAAAAGCTTTAGCCAAGTCATTCCATGATTTAATTTGAGCCCTGCTCAACTGAATGTACCATTGGATGGCTGATCCTGTCAGGGTCTCTTGAAAGAAGTGGATTAATAGTTGATCATCCCCTACATAACCGGTCATTTTTTGCAAAACATCATAATGTGTACAGAAGGGCATCTTGTGCCATCAAATTTTTCGAACTCTGGAATTTTGAATTTAGGAGGTAACACCAGATCGGAAACCATACTCAACTTTTTAGCATCAATCCCATACATGCTATTATCCTCCTTCATAGCCCGAATTTTTATTCTAGTTGTTTCCATTTTTTTCTAATTGTTTTTTCGTTTCTTTTCTGCCCTCTTCATCAAAGTCCAGGACATCTTCAGTTTGTTGTTCGTTTATAGAGGTACTAGGTAAGTTTATGTGCACCCTTCCTGACTGAGTAATCGCTCCTTCTTGTATACTAATATGAGACATTATAAAGCTTGATGGGTACACGGGTTCCTCAGTAGTAACACCAATAGCTGAAGCCTTTCTACGGTCTGCTCATGGTACGAAACCTGGGGGTATAGAGGTTCATCAATAGTAGCACTGATAGTTGGAGTCTGTTCTTGATTTATATTTCTCCCTTGTAGCATGCTTGCTAGCTTCTTCATCAGATCATTTTTGGGATTTCAACATTTGTTCCTTTATTTCCTCTTGAGTTTTTTTGAAGCTCTCCTGCATTTCAAGTTAGGCTCTTTCGATTTGTGTGATTCTCTCATCCATTGCCTTTTTTTGGGTATTATAAGAGTGCTTAGAAGTTTCTAGTATTCTGTAATGTACCCTTTATTTTTAATTTTGGTGTTTTGATGATGAATATAAATTATATGGAAGTAAAATGCTAAACAAATAACTGTAAAAGAGCAAATAAAATGCATAACACAAAACTTGAGCGGTAAATAAAGTGCAAATGCATGTAGAAAGGCATTGATTCATAAAACGTGTCCAGTCTTAGAACAACGTTCATTTAAGGACAAAAACATCATCGTTACAAGACGAATCCAATACAGAAAAGGCCTAGCCCTATTATTCAGCTCCATTATCTCATTGACAAGCCAAGTGACCCCTTTTCCAAAATCTGATGCTAGATTTGTATAGCTTTGGATGAATTTTGCTTGGATATCCATTTTCTCCTAATTGTATTGCATTACCACTTAATTGATTCATGGTTTCGATGATTAAACGATTCACATTTGTTTTCCAGTCCTCTAAGTGATCGTTCACATTCTGCTACTGCTGCCTGGTGCTTCGGATAGTGCAATCAAGACCAGTGGGTTGTACTTGACAACTTTGTACAATATCCTCTAAGTCACGAACCTTTCTTTGTAAAGTGGTATTCTCTTTGAGGCTAATCGTTAGATCTATCGGCCCGCGCTGACCATTTTCTGTAAATAAGGAATTTTCGAGCTGCAGAATATAAGCACTATACTCTTCATTCTTAGCCTGAGCCTGAGCTAACTCTTCCTCATGCCTTACTTCCATATCTTGCATCTCTTGATTGAGGACCTCTATTCTCTCATTCTTTGTCCCACATCGTTGTATCCAAAGGAAAACTTCATCCTGCTTGCCTTGGAGCACATAATCTCGATGTTGCCTTTCTAATTTCAACTCTTCATTGCTTCGCCTCTTTTCATCTTTAAGCTCCTTTATTCTTTATCCTCTGATCTCGAGTTCACTCAGCATGCTATTCACCTCCATTTTGAACCCTTTGAACATATTATTTTTCTCAACTTCTAATTGTTCGACTCTTTGCTTTTTATCTTCTAGCTCGCTTTATCAGCTCTAACTTTCAACTTTGGGCTCTGCAATATTATCTTGCAACCCATGCACTTCAAAAGTAAGCTCCTATTCTCATTTCTTGCTTAGAGTGTGCCTTTGTCTCAATTCTTTGGATTCTTTTCTTTTACCACTCAATTCACGAGCCCAGGACTTCTTCTTTATTTGGAGCTCTTGATCTCTTTTTTTTTTCTCTGCCTCTAGTTCTCTAACTCGACGTTCTCTTTTAGCTCTGACGTCCTTAACTTGAAGATCTTTTTCATCCTTGAGTTCTAACTTCCACTGTTCTGAAGTCTTTCCTAGTTCAACAATTTTCCATGCCCGATTCATCTTTTGGTAATCTTTCTATAATTCCATGAAATCGGCCTTAACCTCATCTTTCCTCTTTCGCATGAGCTCAAATTGTTTGCTATGGAACCCAAAATCTAGGTCCAACATGAAATTCTCTTGCCTAAGACATTCACACTCCTTTTCCTTCCTGGAAATTTCGGCTTCACATTCATTCCTCAGTATTTCCAGCTCAGACGACATATATCTAAATTGCTCTTCTAAAGGAATAACTCGATCACTGACAGACAAGGGAATGATGTCATTCTTCCTCACATCTCTCCAAGACACATAATCTGGTGTTAACATGACATCGACTGCTACCACATCGGTTCGAAAGGTTAACTTCCAAGCATCTGACACTAAACGAGTTGTTTTCTTGTAGTTATCTCCGTGGTACACAAATTCAGACTTATTTAGGCATGAGGTGGCTGGGACAAACTGGCATGCCTCATATTGCCTTAACACCATTAGTGGAGCATAACCTACTCCACCCCATAACCGTAATAGAGTTACCCAATCAGAATCCCCACATTTTTAGAATATATCGATAAAGGCTAAAAATGGGACGTGCCATAATAAATTGTGATCTTATAAATTCCTGAAAATACTGAAAAGTGAAACCCAATATTTTCAAGTGAGAGGCTCAAGCCATTCTTTGGTGAGGAAATCTTTCAATGGAGAATAAGCACTTGAGAATCGACAAATTTTATTCTCGATCAATCTTCTAGAAGTGCCTATGGATCCACACAGTAAGCAACTGAACACACCCAGTGAAGCGGCTACTCTCTGTTCTTTTGCAACTATTAAGCAACCTGAATGTCTCAGCTAAGACTGCAGGAACAAGATTCACTTTCCTTTCCAAATGATTAAATTCCCAAAGCAAACATTTCCATGCTTTTCTCAATATCACCGTGTTTAACAATTAGTTCTTTAATGTACGTCCAAGGAACACAGTCAGACTCTACTTTCTTTTGGAGGCAGACAGCTACCTATTTCTCCCCCATTCCGGTAATCTTTGTGAGCTTCATTTTGAAAGGTTTCACTCTTGTCGCCTTTAAGTAGATTATATCCAAGTGTATCATTTCGAAATGAAATAGGGAGGTGTACTCCTCTAGCGTGGGAGTCATGTCCTTTTTTGTTGAAAGTGAAACAACTATATGTTGGATTCCAAAATTGGATCAGAGCCTTGATCAATGGCTCATTTACCTTCACATATAACAAAAGAGCTATGTCACCATACTTTCGCCAGAATGCATGCCTCGTATCATATTTCCAACTCTCCAAGATTTCACATAGCCCTTGCAAATCATTTTTCTTCAAACTGACTGGGGCGACCTCTGGTAGCATTGATATGTAGTCTTCAGTCAAACTATCCCTCTTCTTCTTCTGAGTTTCTTCAGACCAAGACCTCACTTCTGCATTCTTTATTTCATTGTTATAAAAACTCTTTTCCATTTTATGACCGCCTTCTACTCTGATACCATTTCGTGAACCAACATCTTTCTTAATGAATGATCATGCAATGCAACAATACCAAAAAATAGAAACAAAAATAAAATTGTGTCAGTATATACAATGAATAATCAAATAACAAGAAAATATATTATAAACCTTACCCACATGTAATCTACCCAACATGATATTTACCCTCATGCTTTTATTTGGAAACTAAATCCTAACCATATTTTTTCTAGTTTACATGCTTTGTACAGAAATATAAAACCTAACCGCATACTTTCTAGTTCTCATGATTTTGCAAAATAAATAAAAATATTTGAGGAAAAGGTTAGAGTGAGTTTCCCCTTCATGAATTTTGGAGAAACGCGGACAGAAATTCTGTATGAAATGGGCAAAAATTTGGTATTACTAACAGGGTCCTCGAATTATCATTTGCTGGTGACCCCTTGGGCCTACTAAACCCTCAATCCTCACCCATTATAGGCTTAAATGGATCGAGTTGAATTCGAGAGGATGCATTTCCCCATGTCCATGCGAGGAAACTCAATGTTTCGCTCATAAACATGGGGCATATGCGCCCCATAGGTTACTTGCTAAGGCCCATGCGGAGAAAAATAATTTTTCTCACATAAGCATAGCATTCACCACTACCTAATGGGACAGAGCACAATTAGAAAACTCTTAATACTTGAACGGTTATAGCGTGAGTGGGGGAAACTCACAATCCTTTACCTCGATCCAAGAACAATTAAACTAAAAAAGGTCAGAAATCTAAAACATGTAAACCAATCACATCAGTACAACTAATAAATAAATAAAAGATGTATGATGTGATGTGATACAAACAAAATATAAGGATCAAAATTTAAATATAATTCATATTTACCATTTTCAACTAAAAATATGACATATAATCGATTACGGCCTGACTCTCTAATTTCCCTAGCAGAGTCGCCAAGCTGTCGGAACGGTCCTTAAGGTTTTTGAGGCTATGGTGGGGAGTGATCCAATTTAATCTTGGAAAATGTTGGGTTTTAAAATAAAGAACAAATAAATAGATTTGGAGTCTCCATCGACCTTTAGGTTAGGTAGGTCGAATACCTAAAAATACCTTTTAAAATAATTTTAAGAAAAATAAATTTAAAAGATAAAAATGATATGCGTTTAACTAGAAATTCATTTTGAAAAAGGGTTCGAGAGTCGATTACATGTGGGGAAGGATTAGCACCCCTAGAATGCCCGAAATCGGTACCTAAGCGATTATATGTTATCTAAATATTAAAATTGGCAAATTCAAATATACATTTAAATTATGATCGTTTTTAGAAAAAATATAAGGGATATTATTTTGTACAAACAATTCTCGAAAATACTTTCCTAGTCAGTTAAGGGGGAATTTCCATGGATTCATCATACAAAATAATATTAACCTAATTTTTAGATGAAATACATATATTAAATATATTAAAAAAATTCATTCTAATATAAAAGGTATTATTTTGTTTGAGCAATTCTTGGAAACACACTCCTTGTCAGTTAAGGTGCGTTTCTATAAATTTCTCGTGCAAAATAATATTTGAAAATATTACAATTAGCAAGAAATTAACAAAAATGTAAATGATGGATCAAAATAATAAAGATGGTGACTTTAGGAATTAAATCATAAAACCAACAAGAAATCAAGGCAAAAATTGAAAATATTTTACAAACTAGGCACGATATTCGTAAATATACCAACTTCTATTATTCAAGATCAAAATGGACATATTTAAAATACGGCATTCAAATTAAAATATTCCTAAAAATAAGATAACAAGCAAAATGGGACTAAATAATAAAACTGGAAAGGTAATGTCCCAAAAATAAATTAAATAAATAACACAACACATAATGTAAAAATAACATATTACAAACATTGAATATGTAATAAACCCATATATTTAGGACCGAAATATAAATATCTAATATTACATGATATAATCGAAATAATAAAAAATATGTAGCTTAAAGTGACCAAAATGAACAAGCGTAAATAAAATAGGCCAAAATCATAAACTTAGGAAAGTTTTAATCTGAGACTAAAATACAAACTCCTGAAACCTAACACCCCCTCTCTCAGTTTACCCCACGAGCGAAAACACATAAGCCCTAACCCCCTAAATTGTGTCATTTTTTTACCTTAGCCTCTCATTTATCTCCTCTTCAGCCGACCTCTCTCCCATTTTCTCAGAACCATTTCATTTTTCTTCTTCTTTTTTTATTTTCGTTATACGAAAACACATCGGTGGCCACAAACCACCGTGGCCACCACTGTAAACTGCCCTGACGAGGGGCCAACCTCCCTCGAAAACCCCTTAAACACTAACTCCTAAACCTTTTAAACCCTAAACCAAAACCTTTACCCCCTTAAACTCCCCCAAACCATAACCCGAAACAAAGAGGCTACCTTAAATGTTCGACCAACTTCCTCATCGCCGGTGAAGACCCTTGACCACGAGGTAAAACTATCTTCTTTTCTTCTTTTGTTTCTCTGTTTTTCGTTGTTTTTCTTTTTTGAAAATTGAATCCTCCTTTTTTCTCTTTTCTTTCAATTCCCTTTAACCCCCCCCCCCGAAATCTTCTTCTTTTCTTCTTTCTTGCGTGTTCGATTTAGCTAAAACCATAGGGAAATGATTTCCCTGCAAAAAACATTTAAAATCGGATCCCGTAATCTGACAAATATTTGATTTTTTCAACATGTTTGGTATGGGTTGTGTTGTCGATGATGATTTTCTTGTGGATTTTGTTTTTTTATTGATTTGCTTGACTCGATTTACTGTAGATGACGGTGTGCACTTGAAATGACCGTCAGATTGTCGGGAACAGGCCGAAATAGTTGCGGCGGCGCGGCTCTTCACCTGGTGGTGATGGCAGCGACTGGAACTAGGGTGGAAAATTAGGGTTTTAATAAACCCTAATCATAGTGGGCTTAGGGTTTGGGTCGGTTCATTGGACCCGTTGATGTAATTTGGGCCCAGGTCTGTTGGGCCGGTTAAGTTTTGTAGCCTGTAAATAAAAAATAAAATATATTAATAATAATAATAATAATAATAATAATAATAATAATAATAATATAACTAATGTCGGGAAGAAAATGAGTGTCTACAACTTTAATATAAAATATTTTAAAATAAAATAAAATAAATATATTTTTAAAAGAATATTAGTACTTTTAAATATAATTTGACACATTATTTATTTTCATTCACTTAAAAAATCTTTATAAAATTTCTAATTTTCACACCCCAAAATAATTTTTTTAGCTCCGCCCCGAATGTACTACTACATATGAAATACAATACAAATATTTTGTTAAAAGCTATTAAGAAAAAGCATTCTGTCAAAAAAATTGTTAAACTATTTTTCTTCATAAACAACCGACTTTATAATATTATTTCAAATTATTTATTCAATTCATGATTTCGAGTTTGAGTCGAGTTTAAAAAAGTTAGGCTCGTAAATTTTTTAGCTTAGTAGAGTTTCATTTTAGAATTTTCGAGTCAAGTCAAATTTAACAATACTCGAACTTGACTCGACTCATTTACAACCCTATTGATCACAGTAAGGGGTGGGATGAGCGGCTACATATGCCTTAATAAGTAATTGAAGTAGTTTTTTTTTTATAATTATCGGTATCAAATTTATTAATCTACTAATTCATATCGGTACTACAGAAGAGAGGGCGACCCTCCTAATCCTGTTTGTTTCATTTGCAAACATCAAGATTTAAATCTCTGGCAAAATTAAAATAATATTTTAATTATAATTTAAATATCAATTCAGATATTAATTTTTGTTGTTAACATATTATACTATTAATTTAATAAGAGTTAACAATAAAATTTTAATTTTATAATTTAAAAACAATTTTAATAATTATAACGTTAATTTTTTAAAATTGAAATATAAATTTATTAAAACTTTAATAACGATGAACTCAAATCATTATTTTATAAATGAGGAAAAAATTATTCCAACATGTAACTTAATTAATCAATTATTTATCTATTAACAACAACAACAAAACTCTACTCCCATATGCAATGAGGTAAGGAAAGGTAAGGTAGTAGGCTGCCCCCGACGCCAAGTAGAGAGCAGCTTCCGTGAAAGACCTCCGACAATCAGAAAATTAAAAATAAAGATAAAATACAATGTATGTATAAATAAATAAATAAGTACATAGTTGAACACACTTTATAAGCAGTCTTCAAATGCGCATCTGTAATGGGAAGTAATACCTGTAAATAAATCTCTGCGTAAAAATATCTACATATAGACAGTAAACGTAAGATCCGACAAAATTTAAAAAAAGGAAACATGAAGAGAAATATACACAGTAGTCAGTGATAGCAAGCTACGAGAAGGTAAAAAGTCAAATGGGTTAAAACCTATATTAAGGCAACACTACTACGCTACCCTAGTTCAAAACCTTCATAAATTCCAATGACAGAACCATATAAAAAGTAGAAATCATGGAAATTACTGCAAAAGATATTAAAAAAAAGACAGAGATGTTACACCCTATGGTTGTGGTCCGCACTACTCGACTACCCTGGTCTTTAAAACTCTATACTTTCCTGTCAGAGATCATGTCCTCTGTCAGGGTTAAATAATACCTAATTTTTATTAAGAAGCAAAAGTCATCCAATTTATAAACACAAATGACAGCTAAATAAAGGTGCAGAATCATGTTAATAACCTGAATACGTCCAAAGACTACAAGTATTACAAATAGAAGCCATATCCACAGCTGAAGTAGTGCATAGGACCAAAGCAAAAATGGCTTATCTTTACCAATCTCCTCCACCACCATCTCCGCCTCCTCCTCCTCCGCCATGCAACCCAGCCCTGTCACCACCTCCTCCAAAACGCCGCCACCACCACCACCACCACCACCATCATCACCACAAGCCATCGCCACCACACAGTCATCATCTCAAGGCAACTCCCCCTAAACCCTCACATCCACCACCGGGTTCAAACCATGGTAAAGCACCGCCTACGTCCTCCAAGGGATCACCACCTCACTCCGAACCACCACCAAAACTTTCACCGCCTCCATACTCTCCACCACCAGCGGCTGCACCAGCCCCACACATTGGTAAAGCACCTCCTACACCCTCCAAGGGATCAACACCAAAACCTTCATCACCTCCATACTCTCCACCATCTCATCACACGCCACCAACAGCCGCTGCACCAAGTCCGCACATTGGAAAAGCACTTCCTACACCCCCAAAGGCTCAACGCCTCACTCTGCGCCACCAACAAAACCCCCAAAATCTTCATCTCCTCCATACTCTCCACCAATATCTCATCACGTTCCACCGCCAAAATCACCACCAGCGGCTCCACAAAGCCCACACACTGGTAAAACACCGCCTGCACCCTCAAAGGGGTCACCACCTCACTCTGCATCACCAGCAAAACCTTCGAAACCTTCATCACCTTCTCCACCATCTCATAATGCGCCAGCACCAAAATCACCAACAGGTAAAGTACTACCACCAGCTGCTGCACCAGGACCATACACTCGTAAAGCACCACCACCAAAATCTTCGTCACCTCCCTACTCGCCACCGTCCCATTATGCACCACCACCAAAACTAGCACCTGGAAGCTTACCTCTTGCACCAACACCACCTTTCAGTTCTCTGCCACCATCATCAGAATCAGACGTAACAGTAGTACCACCAGCACCACCGGGAGGAGGAGGAGGCAACCACACAACTATTATCGCCGTTTTTGTTTCTCTCGGTGGGGCCTTTTTCCTTGCACTCCTTTTGGTTGGTCTCATTTGCCTAGCCAAAAGGAAAAAGAAACCAATCACGATTCCTGCTGCAGCGGCAGCTTGCTCCGATGAAGAAAGCCAAGGAAGCAGCTCGTCATCCTCGACAACCCCACATGCAGAACAAACAGCGGCAGAACCAATTGATCTGCACAGCACTGATATTCAAGCCATATGTGCCGATAGTTCGTCTCATCATCGAGACAGCTATATTCACCGGTTTCGAAGATGTAATAATTAAATGAGTATAGTACACAGATGAGCCCTCGGTTATAGGGCATTACTTTATTGAGTCTCTATATTATTAAAAGTTATAAAATGGTCATCCAACTGTTCATTATGTTCCAAAGTCGCTATTTTCCGTTAAAAATTAACGATCTTATGAGCTAGAAATTAACATGCTGATTGAATATGATTAACTATGTTGCACCGATACGGGGACGGATACGGGGACGGGGACAGAAAACGACAATTTCTAAAATTACAGGATACGGGAACGGCAAGGGTACGACATATAAAATAATTTTAAAATTATAAATAGATGTAAAATATTATAAATAAAGTCAAATATCAAGACTCAAACCACAATATTAAGTTTAGAATAATAAAATTTATAAATAAATCATAATATTAAAATGTCAAATCTCAAGATTCAAATCACAATATTAACTCTAGAATAATAAAATCCATAATCAAACCATAATATTAAAGTATCAAATATTAAGACTGAAACCATAATATTAAATATAAAAAAACACAAATCAAATATTGTTAAGATTGAAACCATAATATTAAGTATACAAACATCTCGTGAAGAAAAGGTTTTTTTTCTTCAAAAAATGAAGGTATAGTCGAAACCCATATCGAGTCCGGGTCGGGCTGAGAAGTACCCGTCGCCATTGATGAGATTTTTGAGAAGCAATGTTGGGAGTAGAAGCAGGGGAAGGTCACATACAAGCCCAATGTTCGTTAGAAAAAATAACACCGCCATTGAAACCCAGGAGCCTTCTTCGCCTAAGGTTACTTGCATGGGTCAGATTCGTGTCAAACGCTCCAAACAAACCGGTGCGAAACCCGGAGGACCAACCCGTCGACATAGGCAACCTAAGCCTTAACCAACAGATCAAGCTGCTATTGATATGGGAAATGGAGAAAATATCTCTTGAAGAGATTGTGTTGGATTTTAAAAGTCTGTTTTTAATTTATTTTGCTTAGATGCAACTTTTCCCGTACGAACCAAACTTACCTGAAACAAACCATCGACCTAGCCACTTCCTATCACCGTTCTCCCATCTTTGGTCAGCAATGGCCTGCACTACCGCCACCAACAATTTCTGTGCATCTAGCAAACAAACCCGAATCGCCAACTACCCTGAGTAGCTCGTCATTCGTCTTGAAATCGTTCGAAACCCATCTTCGTTTCCCGTCGGTGATCTCAACCGTCGGTTGTTGATGAGTGTCACTGCCAACATCGACTGAAACACCTCCCTCGTTCGATCTTAGCCCAACATCCCACTCGGTGAGAACCCATGTCGTTCGTCGTAGAGAAAGATTCCAGGATTCGACGGAATTAAAAGCCTTGATGCTGGTTTCGCGAGTTCCGACCGAACCCACCGTCCGTTCACCTCATCGCCTCTCCCATTGAGTTTTCAGGTCACCTATGTTGCACGGGAACGACAGAGGAAGGGTTTTTCAAGTACCCAAAATGTCCCCGGTGAGTACCGAAACGTCCCCCGTATTGTTCGACTGTACCCTACCATAGTGGCTCGTCCACGGTACGTACCTCGACCGTCCACGATACGTACCCCGACCGTCCCCGTATCGTCCTCATGTCAGGGACGTTTCGAGTACTTGAAACGCCCTTCCTCTTCCGTTCTCGTGCAACATAGATATGATAGTCTTTTGGGATTATGAGATCATATTTTTTATCATATCCTAGTCAGCAGGTTAATGTCCATCTCAGAATGCCGTCAATTTTTTAATAGAAAATGACGAGTTTGAAACATATGAATAGTTGGGTGATCATTTTGTAATTTTTTAGATTCGGGGATCAACAAAGCAACATCTTTTAGTTGGGGACCATTTTGTAACTTTATAGTTTGAGACTCAACAAAATAATACCATATAATTAGGGGACAATTTGTGTACTTTACCCTAATTAAATTGTATGTTGCATGTTTATTCGTGCTTGATTCCTTTGAATTTATTTGATTAATACTTGTTTGAAACGTGCTTGGTATCAGTGCTTTCACTGTATACACCGTCAGCTTCTATGCCTGTGCTTGGATTATTATAGTAAATCCAAAGTACTAAAGAAATAAAGCATTCCTTTTACCCACCCACCCAAAATGAATAGTAAAAGGTTAATGTTTTTAAAATATGTATATATAAGCTAAAAACTCATAAAATACAAAAAATAGAAAACAATATATATATATATAAAACTCAAATTTTAGAATTTATAGTTTTTCCAAAATTAAAATTATGTTTAATTCTTTTTAAAAAATAAGTTATATAAAATAATTAAATTTTTAATTATGTACACATGTATTTACAATTTCACTACAATATTTAAATTGGGTTCTGATCAAATCAGAATTTTAGTTTAATATCCAAATTAATGGTAATTTAAAAAAAATTTGATTGATGTAATATTAATCATTTAAAAAGTCAATTACAAATTTTAAACTTAAAAATCAATTTAAAATTTAAATAATAATTTAAGAATTAACCTTTACAACAACTTCCACATGCAAACAACTAGGGCACTATAATAAAACCAACCGTAAAATACAACAAATACCACTAAACTTTAAGATTTGTATCAATTTACCATTTGAGTTTGAATTACTTCAATTATAACATTATACTTTAATTTTGGCTTCAAGTATGTCACTGAGTCGTTAACTCGAAAATGATACGATGATAGGGACAACAATTACTATCACTGTGTCGTTGTGGATATTTAACGTAATGTCTTTAAAAACAGGAAATTATTGTTTTAAAGTTACTTCGGTGAATTAGGGTTTCCTTTAAAGAAATATGTGGTTCGAGGAATCGTCAATAATCTTTGTTTAAGATTTCATTGAACCATCTATAAAATTACTATTTTAATAATTTTTTTGGGGAACTATTATTTTTTTAAATAGAATTTTATAGAAAATATTAAAATAACAATTTAAGGTCCACTTTACCAAAAAACAAAAGCGGATATGAAATTCGATTACGTGTTGAGAGAGATTAACGCCCGACAATGCCCTTTGAATATGTAGTCAATTATATCATTGTCTTGGCAATAGATATAACGAATTCATGTTTAATTTAGTTAGTGATCCATAGGAATAAATGAATAAATTATACTTATTAATTGTGAATTAAAAATACCTATAAAAATAATATAATATAATGATAAATATAGTGTGTATTTAATATATATACATATTAATAATAAATACTAATAATAATATAAATATACTAAAAAATAGTAATAAATATAAAAGAAAGAAAATATATAAAAATATAATAATAATATAAAGATAATAATAATACCGCGCGCGCACACATTTGTGACTAAATGAAAACAACAACGAAAATCAATGTGTAAATTTAATATTAGGGTAAACTATCTATTTGGTCACCCACCTATTACTTAGTTTTTGTTTTGGTCATCTAACTATTATTTTTTTTTCAAAATCATATCTAACGGTAAATTTTGGTCACTCGTTTCACTATTTTCTTCCGGGGATTATTTAGTATATATATAATAATATAATATAGTTTTTGAAATTTTTTTGAAAACATATGCTATATAGTTTTTAGAAAACGTTTTTTGAAAGCATATAATATATAGTTTTTAAAAATTAGTTTTTGAAAATATATAATATGGTTTTGAAAACACGTTTTCGAAAACATATATTATATAGTTTTGAAAACACATTTTTGAAAACGTATAATATATATAATTTTAAAAACTATTTTTGAAAACGTATATAATATAGTTTTGAAAACATAATTTGAAAACATATATATAGTTTTTCAAAACGATTTTTGGAAACATATATAATAATAATTTTTGAAAACATATTATTTTTGAAAATATAATATATGTTATATAGTTTTTATTATATATTATTTATATTATTATTTATTATTTTATTTATATTATTATCTTTCAAACAGGTCTAAGTTTAAATTTGAGTCCAATTCAGTCCAGAGTGCAACCCAACCGAGCCAGCAGACCTGACCCAGTAAGCTAGCCCGGTTAGGGAGCCTGATCCAGCCCAAGATAAAAGAGTTTTGTCATAAGCTAGGGGCGTCGCACGGTTCACGGCAGTTAGATTGAGGATAGATCAATGGTCCAGATTGAAGACAACTAGGGTTTTAACCCTAGCACCAGCGCCGCACAGGAGTAACACATCTAGTCAAAATGATCCAACGACAGATCGAGAAAATTGAAAGATACCCACCAGCCGAACAACGACCACGCACCAACGAAACAACCAAAGTCGAGAAAAGCGCTAAAAAATCAAACATGCAAAGGAACCCTGGCTAAATTGGGACTGCATCATCCTGTTTAGTCGGTCAACAACAACCTTCTTAAGCCTGGGTAAAACGAGGATGAGTGAACGATCCCTAAAATAGCATAAAAATAGCCCCGACCGGGGGCTATATAAATACAAGCAACTACAGAGGAACCATCATCAAGAAAAATACCATGACAACCAACAAAAAGAACACATAAAACCATCACTAAAAAAACTTCAAAACAAAAAAACCAAGCAGTATACAACAAATATACGAAAACCCAAGCCAAAGCAAAGAGCAAAAACATTCGAAATCAAAAAAAAAAAAGCTTAAAGCTTTGTTTCTTTGAAGGTCATCGGAATGCGTAGAAGCCTCGTATGAGGAGGAACAATCACTGAGAAAGCGAAGAGACCTCATCGGAAAAAGGTAAAAAATTGAAACGCTACGTTTAGATCTACATCAGAGGGGGTGTTTTAGGGTGTTTGGACCTCGGTTTTAAGTTCACGAGGTCAAGAGGGAAATTTTGGGTAAGCTTTTAGGTTTCCGGCCACCAGAGGTGGTGGTCGGCGCGACGGGGCTTCGCCGGAGTGATGGCCGGTCATAAGCTAGTTGAGAGATTTTAGAGGGAGTTTAGACAGAAGTGAGAGGATTTGATTTTGGGAGAAATGAGTGAAATGTTATTTTTAGTGATTTGGGGGGTATTTAGGAAGGGCCTTTGTGTAAATATGAAATTCTTAAATTATTTCTGCAGTCCCTACAGTTTTGATGCGTAATTCATTTTGGTCACCCGTAGTAAGTTTGCCCTTGAATTTCAAATTTATTCAATTTAATCCCAATTTATATTTTTATATTTATGCAATTTGACCCCCTAACTTCTTATTTTGTTCTTGCAATCTTTAATTAATGTTAATTTGATCATTAACTTTTAATTCTTTTCAATTTGGTCATTTTTAATTGAAGTTTTCTTTTAATTCTTTATTTTTTATATTTATTTTTTCTTATTTAACATTAATTTGATTTATGTTTTTAGGTCAATTTTAAACCCTTCAATGGTAAGTAATTCAGATAAAACTTTTAAATTTTAATTTAACCTTTAATTTTTGCAATTAAGACAACCAAGAAATTAAATTAGTACCGAAAGGGCAGTACATAAGTATCATTTCATGACTATGATCGACTCTCGAATCCGATTCAATTCTGGTAAAAATGCAGATCAGGTAAAATGGTAAATTATGGTATCCTATCGACCTAATTTTAAAAAGATCGGTGGCAGCTCCATCACATTGAAATTAAGTTGGAACCCGATTTCGAGCCCACCCGAGGGACGATTATGACAGTTCGGCGACTCTGCTGTGGACATGTAAGTGAGTCAGGCTAAAATTAATTTCCAGTTGTCTTCTTGAACGAAAATTGTAAGTTTAAATTTAAATTTATCTTTTCGATCCTTATTATTTACATTTGATTATTATTTTTCAAATAAATAGTCATATTGATGTTTTTTTAATGATTTCAGCTTTTCAAAAATTTCTCTCAGGCTCTATACCCGAGCTCCAAACCATTTTTAAGCTGAGGTGAAAGCGACGCTCCGTATAGGCCTAGTAAGTAACCTTCAGAATTCATATACCTTATGTCTTTGTGTGAATTTATTATTCGTACAGACATAAGAAAATATATCCTCTCGAGTTTAACTTGATCCATATGAGCTTGTAATGGGCTTAGGACTAAGGATCTGGCAAGCCCAAGGGGGCACCAGCAAGGAGAACTCGGGTACCTTTTTAGAACCTAAACTGGGATGCTATTAGGAATAAGAGCCCACCCCGAAACTCCATTTCAAAACCTAGGCTACTTGAATTATTTCATACTTTATTCTCTATTCAAGGCATGCGAATTAGAAATATATATTGTTAGGATTTGTTCAGAAATTTAGTATGAGGGATAGAAATCATGGTCGGGTAAGAAGAAAAAGCATGTGGGGTAAATATCATGTGGGGTAGGAATTCTTTAATTTTATTATCATTTCGATTATTATCTTTATTTTATTAACTTGTTTTCTTTCATTTTTGTTTCTTCTTTTTTATTCGGATCATTTGTATCATTTAAAGAGATGTTGGTCCACAAAAAGTGTTCATTAAAACCCAAACAATTTGCATTAATGGACAAAGGGATTGTAATGCAAGAGGTGAAAAATGCAGAGGTCTGACTATGGTCATAAAAGACTCAGAAGGAAAAGAAGGACAATCTGCAAAGTAATTATGTGTCAGATCTGGTTGGTTATGCTTTTGTTAGCCTTAAGCAGGATGATATTCAGGAGTTGCGGAGCATTTAGGACAGTTGGAAAAATGATAGGAGACAAAGATTATGCTAGAGGTACGGTGATATTTCACATCTGCTCTATGTCAAGATTGATGAATATTTAATTCAAGCCTCAATGCAATTTTGGAATCCGGGTTACAGTTGCTTTACATTCAACCAGTAAGACATAGTGCCCACAATTGAGGAGTACACTACTCTATTGAATTTTGAAGGAGTCAAAATGGACCGGGTCTACACCAAATATATCAAAAGTCATCCTTTCAAGAGTAGGTTGGCAAAGGTTGCAGGGGTAGATGAAAACTGGGTAACTGACAGGATTCAACACAAAGGCAAGGGAGAAGGAATTGCTTGGACTAATATCAAGCAGTTAATAAAGAATCATCTTGATGAATAGAAGGTGGTTGACCTTTTTGTACTGGGTATCTATGGCTTGGTTATCTTCCCAAAAACTTGAGGACACATTGAGGTAATTGTGGTGGAATTGTTTGAACAACTACCTAAGCGAGTGAACCCTGCGCTAGTAATCGTAGCCGAAACTTTTCGTTCACTAAATCATTACAGAAGGACTGGTGGAGAACAATTTATAGGGTGCACACAACTTCTTCATGTTTGGATCCACAACCATTTTTGGAAGACTAATGGGATTTCTTACTGCCATTTCAGTACCACTTACTATCCTTTGGAGGAATTTCTTACACAAAAGTGGCGAGAAGTCATTCTGAAGAAGAAGTGGATAACTGTGTTCATGTACCTTCAAGATAAAGACATTGTATGTAGAGCCCCTTGGCCGACCCATAGTGATATCCTTTACCGATGTGGAGACTTAGGAATCATAATGTTACTTGGGTTATAGGGAAGAGTTGGCTATTCTCCACTTTTGGTACTTCAACAATATGGGGCCCGATAGTTTGTCCCAGTTACACATGAGATATATGGATCAGAGTTTGCATACCATACAACTACAAAAAGAATGTCAAAGATGTAGTTGAGTCATGAAAGAAAATATTTCGCACTAATGTCGTAGTTGCTAAAGGCATGCTCACTCCATATTATATAGAATGAAGAAAGCTAAAAAAGAATGACATCATTTCCATACCAGATCATGAGGATACTCTGACCATAAAGGAGTATATAAAATATGTTCCTTCTAAATTAGAGATAACAAAGAATGGAATTTGAAGCTGAAAAGAAAGAGTTAAAACAAAGACTAAGGGAACTCAAAGTTAAAAGATTCCAATGGAAGTTAGATGCTGATACTAAAAAAATCGAGCAGACAAGCTAGAAAATGAACATAAGAAAGTCTGGTTTGAGTTGGAAGATTTGAGAAAATGGTATCAAGAGCAAGTTCAAAATAATTCCAGTTTAAAAATATCTTTCAAATACTGGAAAGGTGAAGCCAGTAGCCTGAAAAGGAAGTTCATGGGACAAGATGAAAGAGAGACACTGAAAGAACAATTAAATACTTCCCAAAGACGTTTGTTCGAAAACCAACACCAGAACAAACAGTTGAATACTAAGGTAGCTGATATGGAGAGGTCTATTGAAAGACAACAAGAACAGGATAGTAAAACCATAGTTGAGTTGGAGGCCATTGTGGATAAATTCAAGAAACAATCAAATAAGCTTAAAATAGTCCCTTTCGATAGAGGACTCCAATGGCGTTTCCATTGGGAACAAGCTCAGTAAAGAGTGAAGGCTAGAGATGCAGTTATTCAAGACTTCTTAGAGCAAGTATAAAAAGTGTCACACCACTTGCACGGTTTGACGAGAGAAGCCCGAACAGTTCGACAAGGTATTCAGTCGGTGACAGATGAAGGAAGAAGACTTGTCAACCTATTAGAAGCCGTTTCGGGTCTAGAAAACTTAGAATGTACCTTTGATTTGTTCTTATCTCTTAGAAATAACACTTTTGTCCCAATAAAGATTATTTATAATAACATACACGATTTTGGATCAGTGCCTCGAAACTTCATGTGTAATGCATTCTTGCATATTTTGCATTTTTTTCTTTTCATTTCTTTACATTCACTAACAGAAAATGTCTCATCAAAAAAAGGAACAAACACTAGACGTACCACCTCAAGCATTGGATACACCTCATCTTTCATAATACCCGTTCAAAGAAAAAGAAAATGGAAGCTGAGATCGTTCAACTTGAAGAAAGCATGCTAAGGTTATAGAAGGAACTATAAGAGAAAATAAGTTAAAATCAAATAAATACCATGGATTCCATCACTAGGAACCAGGATTCTTTAGTTGATCATATTGTTGCAAGGCTGTCTAGCCTAAATCAAATGAGTACTCCTGGGGCAGGGGCATCTGAAGGGGTGATTGTACCACCTACCCTACAGTTGATTATCTCACCTGAAATCTTACCGGGACTTCAAGGAGACTCATCCACTGCAAAAGCACATGTATCATCCGTTGTAAAAGTACAAGCTTTATCGGCTAAAAAAGCACAAACTTCCGTAACTAACCCTCAAAACAATCTGAATGATTATCACACTCCGGATTTTGATGAAGAAGATAAAGCAAAGAAGATTGAGGAGAAAATAAAGTTGTTAGAAGACCAAATGAAGACTATTAAGGGGGAAGATAATTATTACGGGGTTGATGCTATTGAACTAAGCTTAGCCTCAGATCTAATTATTCCCTCTAAGTTCAAAGTCCTAAATTTTGAGAAATATGATGGGAACAGTTGTTCTTCAGCTCACATTACCATGTTCTGTTGAAAGAAGACAGAATACATGGGAAATAACTAGCTCCTAATTCACTACTTTCAGGAGAGTTTGTCAGGTTCAGGCATCCGGTGGTATAATCAGCTGAACCGTTCACACATCAAAACATGGAAAGATCTCGCCAAGTATTTCTTAGAACAATACAAGCATGTAAATGACATGAGGCCAGATCGTGTCATGTTGTAAAGTATGGAGAAGAAACATAATGAAAGCTTCAGACAATATACACAACGATGGAGGGATTTAGCTGTACAAGTTCATCCTCATTTGGATGAAAAAGAAACAATAAAGTTTTTCGTAGATACTTTGAAGGTTCCTTTCTTCAGACATCTTGTTATAATTACATCTGGGAATTTCTATGATCTGATTATGACCGAAGAGATGATCGAGATAACCATTAAACAAGAAAAGATAGATGGAGGTGAATCAAGCAAGAGACCTCCCATGAAAAAGAAAGAAGTAGAGATCAATAACATCAACACCAGTAAAGGTGTTACGACCTCTAAGTCCAAACCAACTACAGTTGTACCATTAGGTACTTCTAGACAAGATGCAAAGGAACCAATGAGGAAAAATAAGTATTTCGAGCCAATTCCCATGGCATATAAGGAACTATACCAGCATCTTTTTGAAACACATGTGGTGTCATCATACCTAGTAGAACCACTAAAGCCCTCATACCCTAAATGTTATGACGAAAACACATATTGTGAGTATCATGGTGGTGTCCCGAGGCATGCCATTGAAAACTGCCTCGCCTTTAAGAGGATTGTTCAAAGGATGTCCAATAGAAACTGGATTCATTTTAATAATTTAGAATCACCTAATATTGCACAGAACCCTCTGTCTAACCACCAAGAAAGTGGGGTTAATGTAATTATCAATGAGAAGGTAAAAAGAGTTAAAACAAGTGTTTCTGAAGTAAAATCTCCTCTGGCCTGGGTATGGAGGCAGATGGTAAGGGCAGAACTTCTTGTACCTCATCCTAACACATCAGAATACGAATGTGGTAATCATTTTTGTAATCACAATGAAAAAGGACAAGATATGTAAATGTTCTGAATTTAAAACTTTTATCCAACTAATGATGGACATGAAAGAGCTGGAATTTTATGAGGAAGATCAGGACACTCCAGAAGTCGATATTTATACTGCCGGAGATTCACCTGACAAAGGATTTGGCGTGAACCATCCTTTGATAATCGTTTCAAAAGTAAAGGTGGCAGATTAGGCACCAACAAAAGTGGTAATAACGGAACCAAGATCATTTCCCTATAGAGACAAAAAACAAGTGCCTTGGAAGTATGCATGTCAAGTAAGCTCTGTGAAAGAATATGTCAGTGAAATGAGGCATACTAATGGGAAATACCACTCCAAATAGTCTAACTTACACTATAGACCACTCGAGCCATTCAAAGGAGATGTACCCATAGTAAATAAGCCAATAAAGGAAGAAGAGACTGTAGAGTTCTTAAAATTGTTAAAACAAGTGAGTACAACATTTGGAATAGTTATATATCCTCCCAACACGTATTTCAAGGTTGGCACTGCTGCTAAGCTCAGAAGCACACAAAGAGGCACTTCTGAAGGTCGTGAATCAAACATTTATGCCGAAAGGCATACCAGTCAATAAAATAGATCGACTGGTTAATAACATTCAAGCTGATAATCTCGTCTCATTTTTTTATGATGAGATTCCATCCGAGAAAGAGGCCGAGTTAAAGCATTACACATCATCACCCATTGAAAGGGCATTTTTTGCCAAGTGTACGAATAGACAATGGTTTAGCCCTTAATGTAATACCTTTTATCACTCTGAAAAGGATACCAATAGATACATATCACATGATAACATACCAGATCGTGGTTCGAGCATTTAATTGGATAAAGAGAGAAGTGCTCAGAAATATTGAGGTACAGTTAACCATTGGACCCGCCACTTATAACATAAAGTTCCTGGTGATGGACATTATATCGTCTTACAATTGCCTTTTAGGAAGGCCATAGATCCATCAAGCTGGGCAATACCATCAAACCTGCACTAGAAAGTCAAGTTTATTATCGACGGGACTCTAATAATTATCAATGCTGAAGAAGACATAGTGGCAAGCGTGACCAAGAGGCCCCTTATATAGACGTGAGTGAGGAAGCTCTAGAATGTTCTTTATGATCATTGGAGTTTGTTAATGCCACATATTTTACCGAAGGGGGTAAGATTCCCAGACCTAGATTCTCCAATTGCACCAAGATGGAAATCAGACAGACTTTGGGGAGAGGTATAGAGATTAAAAGGGGGTTTGGGAAATCTCTACAAAGAAAAATTTGCCTCATTTTCCTGTTACCAAGCTAGATCAGTTTGGGTTCAGATTTCAGCCTAGTCATCAACAAAGAAGGAAAGAAGTTTAGAAATGCTAAGAAAGAAGAAGAACGAGATGGACTTGGGAAGAAATTCAATGGGAGCTAATGTATTTTCCTCCTCTTCATAGAACATTCAGGTTTGGCGGTTATACTTTTGAGGAAGAAACAATGATGACCTTACCTAACAAGAGAGTAGCTCTGAAAGAGTTGAGCATCAATGCTATATGAATAGATAATAATGAAGACATGGATAGATTTGGAATTTGTATGTTACCACTAGGGTTCGTGCTTAATAACTGGACGGCTGAAGAATTACCCGTGGTTTTCAAATCTCGTTCAGTGTAATACTCAAACTTTCCCTATTTACCTATACCCGAGGCAATAGGTGATCGTTTGTAAAGGTTTATGGATTGTTGTTATTTATATTTCAATAAAAGATGCAATTTTCCTTTCCGATAAACATTTTTCCCCTTTTTGCTTTATTTTATTTCCTTTCTTTCGTATATAATTTTGTTTCCTTTATTCATTATATGTGGTATATTTTTTATCTCGTATGTACATATTTTTCTTCTCTTTGCCCTTTCAGGTCTTTGGATCTTCTTGATGTGGACAATAACGATACTGACCTGGTGGTGGATTTTGAGCAATTCAAGTGTCTTGGGGAAATTGATGAATGTGACCATGAAGAAGAGTGCAACTTACCTTCTAAGCTATTAAGAATGGTGGAGAGAGAAAACAAACAAATATTTCCCCATGAGGAGAAAATCGAAGTTCTGAATTTGGGTACTGGAGAAGAAATAAAAGAGGTCAAAATTGGCACAACTCTTTCGTCTAAAGCAAGGAAAAACTTGATAGACTTACTTAAGGAGTACAAAGACGTGTTTTCATGGTTGTACCAAATATCCAGAGTGGGTGGCTAACATAGTTCCAGTACCAAAGAAGGATGGAAAGGTGAGCATGTGCGTCGACTACTGGGACGTCAATAAAGCAAGTCCTAAAGATAACTTCCTTTTGTCGTACGTAGACACTTTGGTGGATAATATAATTGAAAATTCTTTCTTCTCATTCATGGATGGGTTCTCAGGATACAACCAGATTAAGATTCATCCATAAGACATGGAGAAGACCATGTTTGTCATGATGTGGGGGATATTTTGTTACAAGGTAACGCCCTTCGGATTAAAGAATGCATGGGCAACATACCAAAGAGCCATGGTGACCTTGTTTCACGACATGTTGCATAAAGAAATCAAAGCTTATGTTGATGACATGATTGTCAAGGCACAAACTGATGATGAACACATCGAGAATCTGAGGAAACTCTTCCAAAGACTAATAAAATTCCAATTAAAGTTGAATCCAAACAAGTGCACATTTGGAGTAACATCTGGGAAGCTGTTGGGCTTCATTTTTAGCAGAAAATACATTGAAGTTGGTCCAGATAAAGTCAAATCTATCCAGAATCTACCTCCCCCATGAACACATAAAGAAGTTTGAGGTTTTATGGGCAGATTAAATTATATTTTCGGTTTATATCCTAGTTGACAGATAAATGTGATCCAATTTTCAGTCTACATCGAAAGAATAATTCTGGAACATGGGATGAGGATTCCCAGATCGCTTTCATGAAAATGAAAGAGTATTTGTCTCGCACTCCTGTTCTAATGTCTCCCATCCAAGGCAAGCCTTTGTTCCTTTATATCTCTATATTTGAAAATTCGATGGGATGTGTCAAGGGACAACATGAAGAATCAGGAAGGAAAGAAAGAGCCATTTACTATCTAAGTAATAAGTTCACCGAATGCGAAGCTAGATATCCACCCATCGAAAAGGTTTGTTGTGCTCTAGTCTGGGCCACACGAAGACTCAACAATATATGCTATATCATACCACTTGGTTAATTTTCAAGTTGGATCCGCTTAAATTCATGATGAGTGTGCATGCTCTCTCTGCAAGATTAGCCCGATGTCAATATTATTATCTGAATTCGATATTGAGTATGTGAGCCAAAAGGCTATCAAGGGAAGTGTCATATCTGACTTTCTAGCAAGCAGAACGTCTGAAAACTATGAGCCATTAGACTTTGATTTCCCAGATGAAGACTTGATGGCCATATCTTTAGAAGAAGTAAGTATTTCCACATATAACTCCTGAAATGCATTTCGATTGTCCATCAAATCGTTGGGGCACGGTATTGGGGCTATTTTGGCCTCACCCGAAGGAAATCACTATCCATTCACTAGCAGATTAATTTTGACTGTACTAACAACATGGCAGAATATAAGCTTATGTTTAGGGATTCAAGCTGCTATTGGACAGAACATAAAGACTCTGATGATATATGGAGATTCTGCCTTAGAGATCTATCAACTCCGAGGAGAGTGGGAAACAAAAGATACCAAGCTGGTGGAATACAAAAAGCTCATTCTGGATCTACTAAAAGAATTTGATGAGGTCACTTTTCATTACGTACCAAGATAAGTGAACCAATGGCAGATATTTTAGCTACCTTGGCAGCAACATTCAAAGCTGATGGAGAATCTGACTTGATGACAATCAAGATGCAATCATATGAGTACTCGGCTCATTGTTATCAAATCGAAGGGGTAAAGATGAAACAACATGGTATCATAAAATTCTGCAATATATAAAAAATCAAAGCTATCTGAAGGAAGCCATTAATACTGACAAAAGGACAATCAGAAGAATGACATCCATATATGTTCTTGATGGAAAGGTCTTATATAAGAAAATTCATGATCAAGTCTTGCTAAGGTGTGTAGATGCGAAAGAAGCAACAATAATATTAGAAGAGGTACATGACAGAGTGTGTGGAACACATGCAAACGAGCATATGATGGTAAGACAAGTTATGAGGTGTGGATACTTTTGGTTCACATTGGAGAATGACTGCATCAATTATGACAGACGATATCATAAGTGCCAAGTCTACAGGGATAAAAAAATGTTCTACCCTGTCAACTTCATGTAATGACGAGACCGTGGCCCTTTTCCATGTGGGGCATGGATGTCATTAGACAGATCCATCCACAAGTTTTAAACGATCATCGATTCATTCTTGTAACGATTGACTACTTTACCAAATGGATCGAGGCTGCGTCATATGCCAATGTCACTCAATCCACTATTTGTAAATTCTTGAAAAAAGAGATCATGTGTTGGTCTGGTTTACTAGAAAGGATCATTACCGATAATGCAACCAACTTAAACAACAAAATGATGGATGCTGCATGTGAACAATTCAACATAAAACATCATAATTCTACTGCTTATCGACCAAAGATGAATAAAGCGGTAGAAGTAGCAAATAAAAATATCAAGAAAATAGTGGAGAAAATGACTGAGACATACAAAGATTGGTAGAGAAGTTACCTTTTACCTTGTTTGCTTATCAAACTTCGGTGCGAACTTGAACTGGGACAACCCCATTTTCATTAGCATATGGGATAAGGCGGTATTGCCCATTGAGGTAGATATCCTATCACTACGGGTTTTTTCAGAAGTTAAACTGGATGATACAGAATGGGTGCAAACTCAATATGATCAACTAAACCTAATAGAAGAAAAAAGGTTGAAATCCATTGTAATACCCCAAATATTAGGTCAAAGACTAAATTGAAAAGAATTAAAAATTTAAGATTTATTTGAATAATTGGTAAAATATGAGAAAATGATTTGGAATAGTGTTTTGAACTAAATTGTAACAAGGGATGGTTTAGAGGGCATTTTAGTCCTTTAAAGAAAAATGAATTTAAAATTCTTATTTTATAAGATATTAAAGGTAAGGGAAAAGGAGAAAGGAGATATCAACAAAAGTTATTTCCTCTTCTTCTTCTTTCACGTGATAAGCCTCCTCCATAGCTCCCAAAGGTAAGCTTCAATTGTTTAGTTTTCTTGTTGATTATGAGTTGCTTTTAAGTGGTATAGAAGCTTAAGGAAGAATTAAATGAGATTAAAACTAAGAAATGGAAGAAATATATGGGATTTTATAAAATGGGTTTTTAAAATGATATGTTAATATAGGAGTGTTTATGGATGTTTTATAGTAGATTTGACTTGTCATAGAGGCAAATGAGAGATTAGAAGCATTGGATATGAGTAAACATACATTAGAAAAAGTGGTGTGAATTTTAGAACTAATGTTCTTGGTAGATGTTAGATGTTTTATGAATCAAGATGAATAAAAATTAGTATGGATAAGTAAAGAAGAGTTAAATAGCATTGTTCAGTGTAAATATAAAGAAATTTGGTCCTATTTAGCTAATAATCAGGTTAAAAACTGGAAAATCTGGGCAAGGGTATCGATACTGGTAGAACAGTACCAATACTATAGGCTAAAATGAGATAATTAGATGAAGTAGTACCGATACTGATTCAATCAACATCGATACAGATGAGGTAGTATCAATACCATGATAAGGGGTATCGATACCAAGAAACATCAATCTAATTTTGGTATCGATACCAGTAGGGGTATCGGTACCATAGAAGGGTAGTATCGATACCATGGTAAGGGTATCGATACCAGACAACATCGAACCTAGTTTTGGTATCGATACCCGAAGGGATATCGGTACTATAGTATAGAAGTATCGGTAGTAGGGTAGTAGTATCGATACTATGGAGCAGAAATGTTAAAAATAGGCTGATATTGGTATAGAAAGTTATTAATGTGTTCTTTTGAGTATTGTTTAAGTATGATGGTTAGAAAATATTCTAACATTGAGTATGGTACATGTTTTTATGGATGCTTGAGTAAATCAGAACCAAGCTCTCGAAACAAGCAAAACTAAGGGAAAAGGCAAAGTTCTGAAGTAATGAGCCTTATATTTTTTATATATATAGCGAAAAAAATCAGGTGACTGCATTTAATTATGTACGTACATGCTATAATAGTAATAGTGTAGAAATTATTAATGTATGTATGGTTATTACCAAATGGCACTAAGTGTGCAAAATGTTAAGAAATTCATAATAAGTGTATGAATTTCCGTATTGGGCACTTTGTGTGCTAAATAATAAATTGTATGAATTTTGTATGGGCACTATTGTGCAATAAGAATTAATATCATTGTTGAATGTATGGGAAATATATGTTGAATTGTCAGAAGTATAGAATAATGGAATGTGAATTGTGTAGTGGTTAGATGGATGAGTAAAAGAATAATGGCCTAACTGTGCAATTGGTAGAAATGTACCAATTATGCCAGTTAGATGAACGGTTAAATACCGTTGAGTAAAAGAATAATGGCCTAACTGTGCAATTGGTAGAAAGGTACAAATTATATCAGTTAGATGAACAGTTAAATACCGTTGAGTAAAAGAATAATAGCCTAACTGTGCAATTGGTAGAAATGTATCGATTATGCTAGTTAAATGAACAATTAAATACCGTTGAGTAAAAATAATGCCTAACTGTGCAATTGGTAGAAATGTACCAATTATGCCAGTTAGATGAACGGTTAAATACCGTTGAGTAAAAGAATAATGGCCTAATTGTGCAATTGGTAGAAATGTACCAATTATGCCAGTTAGATGAACGGTTAAATAACGTTGAGTAAAAGAATAATGGCCTAACTGTGCAATTGGTAGAAAGATACCAATTATGACAATTAGATGAATGGTTAAATACCGTTGAGTAAAAGAATAATGGACTAACTGTGCAATTAGTAGAAAAGTACTAATTATGCCAGTTAGATGAACGATTAAATATCGTTGAGTAAAAGAATAATGGTCTAACTGTGCAATTGTATAAATGTACCAGTTATACCAGTTAGATGAACGGTTAAATACCGTTGAGTAACAGAATAATGGCCTAACTATGCAATTGGTAGGAAGGTACCAATTATGCCAGTTAGATGAACGGTTAGATACTTTTGAGTAAAAGAATAATGGTTAAAATTGTTGAATAAAAGAATGATGGATTAACTGTGCATTTGAAAAAACAATGTCAATTATGCAAGTTAAAAGAAAATAAATACTTTGGGGTAGAAGAATAAAGAAATTGAAAAGTGATATGAATGACATATAAGTGATATGAAGGGATGTTATAAAGGAAACATAAACAGAACATAATAGGCATGAAAGGATACTCAAATGAAAATATAAAACGGTGTATTAATAGTATTTAAGGTGTAGCCTTAATGATTATAAAAGATATATGATCAATTAGCATCTTGAAGAAATCCATGTATAGTACTTCTACATTTAATGTATGCAAGGCAAATAAAGAATAAAGGGGGAAAGTATACCAAAAAGGATAAGTATGATGAAATACTAAGAATAATTTCTATGATGATATGTAAGAATTATGGTTTAACTGAGGAAGGCTTAACTGGTCCTTATGAATAATGAAATTAAATTATTATTCAATATTTATATGATATTGTTGTATCATTGTAATGCTCTTCAGTTTTATGTCTCCTAAGTAAATACTTAACATGTGTTTATTCCACGCATAGGTAAAGGCAAAGATTAGTGCGTAAGGAGTGTAGCAGTAGCAACAACTTACATCAATTAAAGGTTAACTCATCAGTAATATTATGAAAATCTTATTCAATTTAAGAACTTAGCTGGCATGTAATTAAACTATGGAAAATATTTTGGAATGTAATTAAGTGATAGTTTTCGTATGTTGCTTTCAGAAATATCATATTTTGTAGTTGATCGAATTGAAACAATTTTTACGGGTTTTAAAATGACAAACATTTTTATAAAGTAATGTGACCTCTGTACCTTGTATACGGAAAGGTTTATGGGATATGGGTGTTATAGCCATTCACCATGGTCGACTCTACCAAAAATGAATGATCCGAGCACATAGCAAGAAGGTGCTCCCAAGAGTATTCCATGAAGGAGATCTTGCATTGAAAAAGATATAGCCAATCCAAAATGACTTTAGAGGAAAGAGGATGCCAAATTGGGAAGGCCTTATGTCGTAAAAAAGGCCTTCTCCGGAGGAGCCCCCATCCTGACAGAAATGGACGGGCTGGAACTACCAAATCTTGTAAACTCTGAAGCAATCAAGAAATATTTCGCTTAGGATGAAAACCCGAAAGGGCACTCTAAGTTGATTTTTCTTTTGAAAAAAGAGTGGTTTAGAGTGAACACCCGAAAGGGTGCTCTAGATAATAATGAAAAATAAAAGGTGGGTCCAATATGAAAACCCACAAATGGCATCCTAAGACCGAGGAAGGATTCAGGTTGAAAACCCGAAAGGGCATCTTGGGTAATAATCTAGGATTCGCGCGCGAAAAGATACCAAATCAAGGCAATAAAGCATCACGACATCCAAATCTTCAGAGGGCTTAGTGGTTTGGAAGGAGCTTTGCACTCTTTCAAACGTTGTCACATCTTCGAAGTCCCCTTGACAAATATACACTCAAAAGTCATCTAACGGTGTGCCAGTTCAAAAGCGTCCATATTATTGAGATTTAGGGCACTTATTTGTATTTCTGAATAACGTCGTCTTTTTATGTTTGCCATGTATTTTATTTTTCCACATAAATAAATATGGCCATTTGTCCAAAAAAATCAATTCCTTAGCATCTTAAATTGAATTTAAATGAGAATAATTTATTCACTTTTGAAAACGATCATTGTTTATTATTGTACAAAGAATTCTTGAAAGGTACAGGTGCTTAGAAGTCGATAAAGAGTCTTGCACCATACTCGAAGGAATGACACGAATACTAGACACTGATCAAGATTAGAAGCAAAACTTCTTTTTGAAAATTCCTGGAGGATGTTAGATCAAAGCTTGTCAAGGATTAGAGGGTCTAAAATTAAGAATTGTAAATTCAAGGTCGGCATAAATCAAGAGACGTCAAAAAAATCAAGACTGATAGCAAGAGATTGAGATTTTTCTCTAATAAATCCTAAAATAACATACTTCACATATGCATTTTAGGCATACTGCATTCATAGCATCGCACATGCAAAATTTTTGCAGATTTTTATCAGAGTCAAATTCAACTTCGTAATAAAGGATATTGACTAGGAGAACAATCAAGATTAAGGACGATACAATCCATCCAAGTTGGATTTCAACTTCACAACGAAGGATATCCGACTCAGAAAATATATTCAATTTAGACTCAACTTCACGACGAATGAGTCACCCACGATTTCAACTTCACAACGAAGGATATCGTGCCCAATAGATCGACTTAACTTCATAACGAAGGGGTCATCTACAACAAAGAGGAATTATCTCAACTAAATTCTCCTAGTCAAGTTCCAACTTCACGGCGAAGGGTATTGGGCTAGAAAAAGATGGCGATGATTTACCGTTTACTCCGGGCATCGACATAGATTTCAACTTCACGATGAAGGATATCACCCTCGACTTACTCAATTTCATGACAAAGGGCTCAACCACGATTTAAACTTCATGACAAAGGATATCGTGTTCAAATGCATCTCAGTATCGACTAAACTTAACGATGAAGGAGTCACCCGCAATACAACTCAACAACAAGGAGTCGTCCTCTATTTTTTAAGTCGAGTCTCAACTCCGCAGCAAAGGATAGCCGATAAAAGATTCGACTGCAACATTGAGTTGGATTTTAAACTCAGAGATTGACAACCCTCACAGGAACATGCTTGTTTTCAAGTCCATGTGCACCGAATAAAAATTTGTGTCTTTTTGTCTTTGTCCTATTTTCGTTGCACGATAATGGGCAAAGAGGGGCAATTGTAGTCACTCATTTTCGTCAGGGGCTTATTTAGTATATATATAATAATATAATATAGTTTTTGAAAATATTTTTTTGAAAACATATAATATATAGTTTTCATATTTTTTTGAAAGCATATAATATATAGTTTTTTAAAAATCGGTTTTTGAAAATACATACTATGGTTTTGAAAACATGTTTTTGAAAACATATATTATATAGTTTTGAAAATACATTTTTGAAAACGTATAATATATATAGTTTTAAAAACAATTTTTTAAAACGTAAATAATATAGTTTTGAAAACATATATATAGTTTTTTAAAACGATTTTTGGAAACATATATAATATATAATTTTTGAAAAATATAATTTTTGAAAATAATATATGTTATATAGTTTTTATTATATATTATTTATATTATTATTTATTATTTTTATTTATTTATTTAATTTTTTAAAACAGGTCCAAGTCCAAATTCGGGTCCAATTCAGTCAAAAGTGCAGCCCAACCGAGCCAGCGGGCCTAAACCAGCAAGCCAGCCCGATTAGGGGGTTTTACCCAGTCCAAGATAATTAGGGTTTCAACCTTTAGATCGAGGATAGATCAACGGCCCATATTGAAGACAGCTAAGGTTTCAACCTTAGCCCCAGCGTCGCACAGGAGTAACAGTCGTTCGATCTAGTCAAAATGATCCAACGACAGATCAAGAAAATCGAATTATACCCACCGACCAAACAACGACCACGCACAAACGAAACAACCAAAGCCGAGAAAAGCTCCAAAAAATTGACCATGCAAAGGAACCATGACTAAATCGAGACTGCACCATCCCGTTTAGCCGGTCAACAACAGCCTCCTCAAGCTCGAGTAAAATGGGGATGAGAGAATGACCCTCAAAATAGCCAAAATAGCCCCGACTGGGGGCTATATAAATACGAGACCACAGAGAACCATCATCAAGAAAAATAGCATGACAACCAACAAAAAGAACAAGAAAACCATCACCGGAAAAAGCTTCAAAACAAAAAAAAAACAAGTAGTATACAACAAATATACGAAAACCCAAACCAAAGCAAAGTGCAAAAATATTCGAAATAAAAAACAAAAGCTTAAAGTTTTCTTTCGTCAAAGGTCATCGAAACACGTAGAAGCCTCGTCGGAGAACATTCGTCGAGAAAGTGAAGAGACCTCATCGAAAAAAGGTAAAAATTAAACTACATCGGAGGGGTGTTTGGGCCTCGATTTTAGGTTCATGGGGTCGAGGGAAAATTTTGGGTAAGCTTTTAGGTTTTCGGCCATCGGAGACGGTGACCGGAGTGGTGGTCAGCGTGGCGAGGCTTCGTCAGAGTGATTGTCGGCCATAGGCCGGTTGAGAGAGTTTAGAGAGAAGTGAGAGGATTTGATTTTGGGAAATGAGTGAATTTTTTTATTTGGGGCTATTTATAGGGAGGGCCTTTGTGTAAATATGAAATTCTTAAATTATTTCCAAAGTCCGTACAATTTTGATGCGTAATTCATTTTGGTCACTCGTCGTAAATTTTCCCTTGAATTTTGAATTTATTCAATTTAATCCCAATTTATATTTTTATATTTATGCAATTTGACCCCCTAACTTCTTATTTTCTTCTTGTGATCTTTAATTAATTCCAATTTGATCATGAACTTTGTAATTCTTTTCAATTTGTTCTTTTAATTCAAATTTTCTTTTAATTCTTTATTTTTTACATTTATTTTTTTCTTATTTAACATTAATTTGATTTATGTTTTTGTTAGGTCAATTTTAAACCCTTCAATGGTAAGTAATTCAGATCGAACTTTTAAATTTTAATTTAACCTTTAATTTTCGCAATTAAGACAACTGAGAAATTAAATTAGTACCGAAAAGGCAGTACAGGGTGCTAATTCTTCCCTGACTGTAATCGACTCCCGAATCTGATTCAATTCTGGTAAAAACACAGATCAGGAAAAATGGTAAATTAAGGTATCCAACGACCTAATTTTAAAAAGATCGTGGCGGCTCCATCACATTGAAATTAAGTCGAAACTCGATTCTGGGCCCACCTGGGGGACGGTTACGACACCCGTCATTCAAAAGTTGACAGTGATGCTGGTGTGGAATTACCTTATGGTGACATGTCAGTATCATCGTTAATTTTTTAACATCAGGTGATGAAAATAGAACCAAAACGTAACGTTAAGTATGATTTTGAAAAAGAAAAACAATAGGTGGGTGACCAAGTAGGTACTTTACCCTTATTATTAATCCATGTGAAATTAGAACTAAATTAAACATATACAAAGGTTGAGGGACCAAAAGTGTGTGTTTTACCCAGAAATATCGAAAAGACGTTGATCCTCTCTGGTTTCGAGTTGTGTGAAGGTCGGACCCAAAACCACGTCGCTTTGAGGTCAAACGAAACCTCCCAAACCGATGTCGTATCAGAAGACTTTATATTTCACTACTTCCTCTTCTCCTATATTTTACTTTCTTTTTGGATTGTATCTCTCTATCAAAGAATGCTTTGACTTCTCTCCAGTAAAATCGGTCGTTTTTCGTTCGTCATCACCTCTTATCGCTATTATCTAGCGATCGTTCGTTGTCATCGATATAATAGATTGAATTTCTGTGTTACGTATTGAAGTTGACCCAAGATAACCTTGGGCCGTTATAGGATTTTAATTGGATCCTTGAGGCATGTTGGGCATTATTTGGAAAATTTAAAGGTTTAGGGACTAAAAAGGATAAATAAACCATTAAAGATTTTTAAGGCTGATTTGGTGCTGGTTAGGTCACCGTGGGTTTATTGGGGGAGAAAATGCCTCCTTCTCACTCCTCACCTAGAATGTTAAAAAATGTGTTTTTGACATATAAAAGGAAAGATATTAATTTGAAATTGAAATTAATTCACACTCTGAATGATAAGTTTTTATATCACACCAAATATATAAATGGATTTTAAAGCTGGGAGAAATAACAGTTGGTGTATCAACTTAATTCTCAAAATGAAGATCATTGCTTTTCCTATGATTACTTCAGGTATACTGCACACCAATGATATTTGGGACAAGATTCGGATGCAGCGGCCGAAAGTTGAATGGCACAGGCTCATTTGGTATCCTATGCATATACCAAAGCATAGCCTGATCGTTTGGATGGCCATTTTGAACAGGTTACCTACCAGTGATCGGTTACAAAAAATGGGAATAAATAATGCTGCTATTTGTGTAAATTGCAGAAACTGTAATGAAACAAGGGATCACATGTTTTCCATTTGTCCCATGGTGTCGATCTCTGGAAATCTATTCTTCCACTGAATGGAATGACCTTCACAGCTCTGACTTGGGAAGCAATGGTCTCTCGGGCATGCTTAACGTGGAAAGGGAAATCCCTTACTACCACAATCTTGAAAATTTCTTGGAATGCTTTTATTTACTTCCTGTGGCAAGAACGAAATCGTAGAATGTACCAAGGTCGATCGCGTACTGCTGACAATTTGCTTAAGGAGATTATCGAAGTTGTTAGTATACGTCTTAGGGGGAACCTATTAATAGACTAATTTGCACTAATTTTTCCCTTTGTAATGCTTGGGGAATTGTATAACCAATCACTGGTTTTTTTTTGTATCTTGTTCATTTTGTTCAGTTGCTGATTGGTTTTGGTTGTAGCATAACTTTGCTATTTTGGGTAATAAAATTCTGGTTTATCTAAAAAAAAATGGATTTTAAATATTATTGTTAGTAATAGAGTTTTGAAAAATACAAAATAAAAAAAAAATAAAAACGTAGATGCATTAGTCATAGCAGGCATCTTCGAGAATATTTGTAGCAATACAAACAAGAAAGTCATGCATAAAATAAAATAGTTCAGCCAGAGTGGCCGCAAAGGAGGCTAAAGTATGAGCACTAGCATTGGCAAAACGACACACAACATGAACCATCACAATGTGGCGAAACCCGCTGAAGTTAAAATGTGGCGAGACTCATCACAATCCCAAATTGCATGTAATACAGTCTCGTCGGGGGAACCACATAAACAACACGAACCATCGGCCAAACCAGTGAGAGAGAGTCCGCGGCGACCCACTGGAAGAGCTTTATGTGCCAAACGCCATCCGAAAACTAGAATTTTAGGTAGAGTGAGGAGCCGACTGAGAAATAACCAGAGCGCCGAAGGCGATACAACCGAGTCAGGGGGTCGCATAATCCAATGATATCCGGATCGTACTGCGTATACCCCCCGAAGAATGAGGACCCCGAATACGTATATCCCCATAAGTGGGAGCAAATGGACATTAAAGGATCGTGGCTGCACCAGCGGGAGTGAAGATTGCACAAACTCTTTGTCTATCCCAATCAGGCAAGTCTCGGATCGTGAAATCACCACAACAAATAGGGTTAGACTCATTATCCATGTAAGATGATTCCAGCACCACATGTTTAGATCCACCCCATCGCGCCATATGTAAAGGAGTTGAACTGTTAATGCCCACCCGAAAGTGAAACCCCCTGGATAAATTCGTTGCAGCGAAATGCAGACTCCACCAAGCATATGATGGATGAGATCCCAACTATGCCGATAAAGGATCGCCAAAGGGAAAATACTTTGCGGCATAAACTCAAGAAACTAGACTGTCGGGTCAGTGTATTAGGCGCCAAAGAGCTTTCCCGAGTAAAGCAAGATTGAAGTTATGCTGATTTTCCATCCCAGCCTATCTTATGTGCTGCTATTTACTTCCGCATAACTTACTTGATGACATAGTGAGTGCTCTTCGTGCATATTGGTGGTCGGGCTGTCCTTCGGAACGTGGTTGGCCTCTTTTATCGTGGTCATCTCTTTGTACACCTATTCATAATGTACAAACTATGATATTTCCTATTGAGAATTTCTATTGTTTGAATATATGTGTGTATATATATATATATTAAACCAAAAGGTGTTTGATAGATATTTTCTAGAAATATAAAGTTTCAAATGTGTCTTGTGTAGAGGACATGATAGATCAAGTATTTTGGCCAGAAGCCTTGAAATTAATTTTTTCTGTATTTTATAAAAAAATTAATATACACACATCTAATTAGAATTCTCAAAATGAATGTACTTAACATGTGTTTAATAGAATCCATTGAATGGAATTTAGTATTGTTCTCCTTCTAGGACTCGTGATCGAACAATTGGATTATATAGGGTATATGTGTTGTAAATAAGCTAACGAATAATCTAAACCAATATTACATTGTAATCATCTTATACTATTAAAAAAAAGTTTTTTTGGCATATATAAGATAGAGGTCGATTTGAATTTCAAATTAATTTCACACTTTGAATGATAATTTTTTATATCACACCAATATATAAATAGATTTTAAATATTATTACTAGTATAGAGTTATGGGTAAGTACAAACTTTGGTAATCGTTATTAAGTCAAAATTTATATTGCTTTGCATATATATATATATATATATATATTAATTCATTTGTAAATCAAAAGGTGTTTAAGAATTTTCTACAAATTTTTGAGTTTCGGATAAGATATCTTACGTAGAGACCATGATAAATTAAATATTTTGGATAAAGGTCTTAAAAAAACAATATTGTGAACATATAAAAATGTTAATTTAATTTTGAAATTAGTTTCACACTTTTAATGATAATTTTTTTATATCACATCAAATTTACAAATATATTTTAAATATTATTGCTAGTAGTAGAATTTTAGTTAATTTGATAATCCCTATTAAATCAAAATTTCTATTAAATCAATTTTTTAAGTTTCAGATAAGGTGTTTTAAGTAGAGATCATGATAGATTAAAGATTTCGGATAGAAGCCTTAAAATTTAGCACTATTTTTGAATAAAATATAAATTTAAAATATCAATAATATTGGTTTTGTAGCTCAGTTGATTAGAGCATTGACCTTTTCGATAAAAGGTTTTCTCTACTCATGAGAGTCCATTATTTTGGGTAATAGTAACTCGTTGCAATATAAATCACATTGATTGTTATATTAATTGGTTTTAATACATGATCTTATATGATCTCACCTTATGATCATATAATTTAAAATATAAAATAATATGGTTACATTTAATTTTAAATTTAAAAACATGTTTTTTCTATATAAAAAAATAACATACATAGATCTGATAGGACATTGCCAAAATGAATGTACTCATGTTTGTTTAACAAAACTTATTGAGTGTATTCAATAGTAAAACAAAATGTTGTTTTTCCTAGTAGAATCAGGATCGAGCAACTGGAAGGTGTGTGCGTTGTCAATAAACTAATAAAAACTCTAAATCAATATTATCTTGTAATCATCCCCAACTATTAAAATTTTTTTAAACATATAAAAATAAATAGGTTAATTTAAATTTGAAATTAATTTTACACTTTTAATGAAAATTTTTTATATTATGTCAAATCTATAAATGGATCTTATATATTATTTCCAGTAATAGAATTTTTGTAACCTCCTAGACCCGGCCTAAACATTATGATGAATCTAGTCAGTCACATACAAATTCCAAAAAATCTTCAAAAAATCATACCTTATTTAATTACAAAATTTTATTTACAACATATTTATAACTCACTAAGTAATATATATACAGAAAACCATATAAATATCGAATATGTAAAGTTTGAACCATAATCTATTTATTTGAAATAAAACTTAAATACAAAATCAGTAATACCGTTTCATGTCACCTAAATAAACAGAAGCAAAACATAAAAAACAGTTGATCCTCCGAGGGTCAAGTCCAAAGCCTATAATTCGGTAGTCTCTGGAAAAAAAAACGAAATTTGAGGGAAATATCAGTAAAATAAATATTTAAATCAGTAAATGTTATAAATAAAATCAGCTGCTCCTTAATGAAAAGAAATATTAAAATATAAGTAAACATTTATCTGAAAAACAGATTTTAAAAACATGAGCACTACCTTCATCTAATCACTAAAAATGTGTAGGTTATCTAAAATTATACACTCACATGTACGTTTGGTTAGGACCTTCTGCATATACCATAAAGACTTGCAATAAAGACTTGCCTTATGCACAAAGCAAAGGAACCTACAGTAAAATCTTACAAATTATAGACTAAGGTTGAGATACTTCCTCGAAAAATAATCTCCCGTGGCAATAACAATTTATTAAAATTGTAGTCCAATTTATTAAAATACAAAATTAGTTTAGTAATTTAGAAAAACATGTATATAGATCATAGAAATAAAGGTAACTAGAAAATCATACCTTTATAGCATATGATAAAATCATGCATTCAGAGTAATTAAAATAAATGAATTAGAACAAGAATATAACAATAAGGAACACACGTGTGAGCTGAGAAGTTGGACAATAAATTCTACTAAAAGATCTTACTATCACAAATAATTACGAAACCAGAACCTAAATGCCAGAGAAATCATATTATTATCCTGATAAAAACTAGACATGAATTCTACTCAAAAAATTTACGAGAACATACAATTACTTCTCTAAATTTGGGAAACGAAGGGATCGACTAAACGAGAGACATTAAATCTGGTCGATAACTCAATCAGATGAAGCACGAATACCTTTATGAAATATAATTCTAAATCAGTTTTATAATAGAAGTCTATTTAACAAAATAAATATTGAAGCTATAGTTGAAATCTCGGGTTAACATGCTTATTTTGGGACTTTTGAGTTAGAATTTGGTGAAACAAACTATAAAAATGGACTTAGGACATGAAAAATGTTAAGGTAGGGGTCAACGAAAAATCTAACACCAGTCAATGATCGATCAACGGTCAATGGTTGATCAATTGTCAACCGCTCAGCTCAGTCAATGACTTGAACAAGTTAAGGGCTTAGCTTAGTCGATGACTAAATCTGGACCGGTTTGACTCAGATCAAAATGAACAAGTTCGATTTGAGTCAGACTGGACTAGTTTGGTTCAACCATAACAAATTAAGCTAAAAACCGATTGGGTAAGCAGAAACAAGCCCAATAGGCTTCAGTTACAAAGAATGGGCTAGAACGGGTCGAACACGGGTCAGGCGGATATGATATAAGTTAGAGGTGTGCAAATTCAGATATCGAATATGATCCAATTTAAAAATTTAGATATCTGAAATTTTGGATAACTAAAGTAATGATCTGAATTCAATCCAAAAAAACTGAATATATGAATATCCATCCGAACATGTCATTATTTTTTACCTAAAATTAATCCCATTTTAAAGAAAATACATGGACAATATTCTAATACAAAATTAAAACATTCAAGAGTTTTAAAATAAACAATTAAACAACTTTTAAAATAAACAATAAAATAAGATATTTGGAACCGTTTCCTTCTTCTAAACCATGTTTATCCCGACCATTAGATAGAACTTATTTATTTGTATGATATCCGGATAATGCTTCATCCCCATAACTCTATCAAATATTCCCAAAAAGAGAAATCATAAATATAACTATTCACAATTCACTGGACCTTGAATTGGGAATTAAAACATTCTAATATATTAGATTTGCAAGTCAAATTAATGTCAATTTGCATAATTCGTGGTTAATTTTTCATAAATTCTAGAGTGGTTCTAGAAAAAATCATTTTAAAGAAATTGTGAATTAAATTATACCTAAAATGCCATTGATTCTGTAAACAAGGCAGGCAACAATTGAATAGCTACTAAGTATGAATTTAATTAAATTAAAAATAGATACATAATTTAAGCAACTCATTTAGATTGATAAAAAGTAAAAGGAAGGAGCAAGAGAAACATTAACTTACAATACTGAAAAAAAAGGGTAATATTGGGCAGATAATGAGAGAGGGCGTGAAACATGGGAAGAAGAAGATGGGTATATGAGATCTGCAGGGTAACAATTTTCTTGCACCAGAGCTGCATGTAAAGCTCTAAGCTCGACAGCCTTAGCAATGACAGCTTGTATCTCTTCGCTACAAGGACGAAATTAAGATTAGATATTGATAAGGCAAAATTGTTTTATATCGTAATAAAAAAAATCTATTAGATATTTAAATTTAAAAATTAAGAGGACAAAGGTCTTATTTGACTAATATTTAAACTAAAATAACCTAATGTAGCTTCATCCCTGCTTCGCTGCTAATGTATGTTACTGTTGCTTGTATATATTAGCTGCCAACACTTCAACGGTTTTGAAAGACTTGCGAAGAAGTCTCATGAAAGATAGGGTTATCGTACCTAGAACTAGAGGCCCATTTATTTTTTGGATAATTCAAAATCGTGATTTTTTAAATCTGTATCTAATTTAATTATTCGATTTTTATGGGATATCCAATTTAAATTATTTGAAAAGAAAAATCAAATTATATATCCAAATATTCAAATTAAATCATTAGATAAACGGGTCGAATTGTTCAAACCAGATATTTTTGTACAGCATTAGTATGAGTCGGGAATGAGTACAAGTCAAGTCTTCTAGAAGGTTTCCAGGAGGAGCACAACACCCACGCGTAGGAGAGGTACGTGTGGCGCGTACAATGGTCACTGATGCTCCGAATAACGCCAAAAACTCTAGAATTGAATAAAATAATTTGAAAAGCTTCTTTCCATGTTTATTTTCTAAAGCACGCTTCAGGGTGGTCAAAACATCTCCTTCTCTGAACTCCACCACGGCGACGCCAATAACAACAACAAAGATACTGATCAAATTGAGATGACCCATTGAAACAAAATATGTTACACGATCGATTGGACAGCGACGAAACGGAGAGGGTAGCAAAGGACCCTTTTGAAAGAAAAATAAAACTCTAGAAAAAATATATGGAAGATGGAAAGCAGAAATTTGGTTATAGACCTCTTTAAGTCGATTTACTGAAATAAAACTTAAACTAATTCGAGGCAATTTACGATTTAATATCACCATAGCATGAATGGTTGAGAGTTTGGTTATCAATAAAGAAATAATGAGTTCAAATCCTCACACACTCTTAGGGGTATGCAAAAAGATCTAACGTTTTTTTATTTTCGAATATCCAAGAAAAATTAGATAATTTGATCGAACACGGATCGGATAAATTCTAATTTTTAATTATCCAAAAATAAAAAAAAGTTGTGTTTTTAGATTTTAGATAACATTTAGCTCAATAAAGGAATAACCCACTAATCCATTAAATCTCTAGCCTAATAAAAATTAAGATATTTAATTATTTATTTGTGTGAGTAATTAAGTATACCAAATTATTTTTATATTCAAATTTTTAGATCAGATTAGATCCAATTGAATCCGATATTCGAATTTGCTACGCCTATTTACCTTAAAATGAGCGGACTCTTATGTGACTGTATCCATTCTCAATAACTGGTCTCACATCTCCATTGCCTTACGAAAACCACCCAATAATAAAATAATGCTAGAAGAATGCATGACAATCAATAGAACATAGGCCACCCACAGTGGCAGGTCGGCCCTGGGTCAGACAGGAGAGGCGCCCTCCCAGGGCCCATAAATTAAAAAGAAAAATCCTTAATATAATATTTTTTCTTTTTTTGACAATAAATTAAAAAAACTCTAAAATAAAATAATAGAGCCCATAAATTTATTGAGGTGTAAATTGTTATTAATGAATTTTGATACTAATGTTACTAAATTGTTCACTTTCTATAAAACTCTAATTCAATTTTTTTTTAAATTAAAAAAATCCAATTGAATCTCTAAAATTTTGATCTTTTCAAATTCTCACCATCAATGCACAAAATCTCTTTCTCAAATTTTTCATGTCTTTTATTTACGTTATTTTTCTTCTTCTTCAAAACTCAATGGGAGAAAACAATTGAAGGATAGTTAACATGCTTTTGTTCTCTTCTATATTTCACAATTCCTCTTAAAATTATTACTCTCACTTTTTAATTTCTAATATTTCTCTCAAAGGCAAAGTCACAATTGTTTATCATCAATTGTGGTACTTGAATCATATTGAAGATGGTTCTTAAAATTATAGGTAAGATCATGCTTTCAAATTCTTTCTTTGATTTTATATATTTTCAAATTCTAGATAAGATTGTTCTTTTTATTTCCAAATGCTATGTTATGTATTGAGAAAAATATTGGAAAGCATTGATGTTAACATATCATTAGTGATTTTGCATCAAGAAATGCTCGAATACAATGTTTTTTATTTGTATGCTTAAATATATTTTTAACATTTTTGATATTATAATTAATTTCTATTTTTTAATTTAATAAGAAAAACTCTAAAAAAATTATATTACATATTTCTTAAATTTCTTTTGAATTAGGGGTCCATCTTTTTAATTTCGTCCCAAACCAAAAATTAGTCAACCCACACATTGCAAATCACACTTTCCATTACATATTGCTCCGAAACAAGACAAACACATACTTGGGTAAACTCCAAAGCTAGTAGTATTACAAAAGCTAAAGCAACTCCATAAAATGCCCCACAAGAAAATAACTATCTAAATCAACTTGGATCCATCTTAAAAATAGTCTCGCCAAAAACGACTAAATGAAACATGGAAGAAGCATGATCAGAGTCACCACAAAACTCTTAATACTATGAGCTAACACGCTGAAGCACTTGGGACCACACATAGAAACACTAGGATTTTGTATATTAAAATTTAATCAAGGCAAAAGTATATACATAATGAAGCCTCAAATAAATGCCATACAATTATACATATTAAATTCAATAAACGAAGCCCAAGATTTTGTATACTTCTATACTTTGTACCTAAAATAATTTGTCATATTTATTTTGAAAAATAAAAAGTTTGGTCGTAGGAAAAAAAAGCTTTATCTTAAATTAAAATATGTTGGATATTTTGGATAAGCAATTCACTTTTAGATTTTATTTTATTTTACCACAACCAGAATTCACAAGCCATCGCTTAGTTTCTGTAGCCCATAAAACTATTCACTACCAACAAATTTTGATAAAAACATGAAGGAAATATTTTTGAAATTTTTTTTAAAATATTAACAATATAGGTCTTGTAGCTCAGTTGGTTTTATGAGCCAAGGGTCATGAGTTCAAGCCTTCCCTAAACCAATTAATATTTAATTATAAAATTTAAAATAGTAAGTGGAAAAGGAGACCAAAATAATTTTGATTCTTTTGATATTTTGAAATAATTATAACTTTGAAAATTGTTCTAAGTAGTTTGAATGATATTTTTGACATAATTGGAACTGAGAAAACTTATTTTAAAGATAATATAAATTTTAGGGACTTAAACTTACCTTAATATATATATATGTATATATATATATATATATATTAATTTATATCAAAATCATTTATGTTTATCAATCCCTTTTTTTGATATAACAAAACATTTTTGTAAAATTTTTCTTAATTTAAAACTTATCATAAATTTGTCAAATTATATATCATTCAAAAAATAATGAAAAAGAATTTTCATTTGATTCCCCTTTGAAAAAGAGTTTAAGGCTAAAATTTCAATATATTTTTTTTATCAAAAACAAAGGTTCTCTCCCCTTTTTTAGATCAAAATCATTTATTTACAAGAGAGAAGAAGAAAAATTAGCATAACAAATAATAAAGTCGATATACAATCAAACATGAGATAAAGTAGTGTAGTCAAAATAACTATAAAAAATAAGCATCCATCATCAATAAAAAAAATTCAAAACATCCAAAGTACAATAATAATAAAAAAACAAATATCCTGAATGTGTCATGAAATGCTAAATGAAATGAGGTGATCAATCCTCATCATCCGAATGAGAAAAGGGGCCGAGTGGAGGATAAGGATCCAGGAAACGAGCCTTTAAGGCACCCATACTAGCATCCGAGACATCAAAACGATCGTCAACATGATGAAGAACCTTATCAAAGTGAGTTACCATGTAGTCATAGAGAGATTCCAAAGTAACGGGAGGGTGAGGAGGAGGAGCAACATCTCCATGAACACCATGTTCGACATCGCCTCCGAGAACTTCTTACTTGATCTTAACGGTATTAATCCATTCACCGTTGACGAAGTCATATCCGAACTTGTGACAAGAGGTAAGGTCGATGGTGCTCGTGAGGGGTACAGAGGTGTCATGGGCAAGGATGATCCTACACTTGGTGAAGATGTAGCTAAGCACACAAACATAAGGTAAGAAATGTTTAAGATTAATGCCTTTGGTCACGAAATTGACAAGCTTAGTGAAGATAATGTGAGCGAGGTGAGGACGAGTTCGAGATCAGAAATGATAATCCACCAATAATCAATGTCCCACATACGAGGGGCTTTTCCACTCGAAGGGAGAAGAAAAAAAGTGACAAGAAGATGTAAAAGACGCTCTTCAAAATCTAAAAGAGTAGGATTACGACTGAGAAAAGGAGCAATGCAAACTGGGGCATCTTCATTGAAAGGACCGTCACAAGGGATACCTAACTAATTTACAATGGATTATACGGTAACATCAAAGACAATACCCATAAGGTACGATTGAATACCTATGACTTTATCCGATGTGTTATTAAGTAAGATGACATTGCAAAAGAAAGCTCATACAAGACTCATACAAATTTTATCAGGAATGCACAAAATATCAAGCAACCTCCAAGTGGTGAAGAGCACATGAAAGCTAAATTTATAAATGGGAGAGAAAAGAAAATCATTATGAAATGTCCTTTTTGATTGAATGGTTCTATTACAATAATGGTTATGGCACCTACGACGATCATCGTTAGATTTTAAACAAAGGGACTCAAAGGGATTTGAAGTGGTGGATGATTGGCCGACTCTAGGACGTTTGTTGGATGTTTTAGGAGCCATTTTGGTGACAAAAAATAGTGGCTAAAGAGGGTGAATTTTCGTTTGGAAATTTTATCGAACAATGCGTGGGAAGCCCTAAAAACAAAGGTTCTAAGTGAATTTAATAAATGGGTAAACCTCCTATAACAAGAACAAATATATTGTACACAATAAATTAACCCAATTTCAATCAAAATTTTACACAAATTAAAGAAAATTCAAACCCTAGTGGAAAACTTTTTCAAGAATTTTTTGAGTAAAAACTTAAGATTGAATGATTATAAAGAGTGAAATAAAGTTTAGAAATATTTTGGAAAAGAAATCATTCTTAAAAATGAGATTAAAATTTGTTTTTAAAAGAGAAATTATATGAAATGGGGTTTTAGGATTCACCGAAAATACCTTAAAATGACTAAAGAGGAAGCAAGGAAAATGAGGGAAGGTGGTTGGCGATAAGACGATGGTCAGAGAGCGAGACATGCCTTCTTGGATTAGCGAATGAAGATTTTTTCGAAATATTTTTGTATGGTTCAAACGACACAATAATAAAATAAGAGTTTTTATTAAAAAAATAGAGTTTAAAACCCATTTTGAATTGTGACCGTGTTGACAAGTTTCAAAACTTTCCAAGGAGTTTCGAAAATTTAGGCATAGTTTCGAAACTGTTGTAAAAGTATTGAAGGTCCAAAACATACTGTTTTTGAAAGTTTAAAAACTAATATGAGAGTTTAAAAACTCTAGGTGCTAAAAATGCAATTTTACTATTTTTGAGTCCTAAATGCATTCAAAATATGATTCTAACATGTATGGAATCATTGCACATATGAAAAGCATATCGAAACAAGATTGAAGCTATATGACATTGACTTAAGCATATTTTCTATATGTATGAACACATAAAGTCATATTTAAGTATACTTAGACAATTTTAAAGGTTCAAAACTAGTCTAAAATGGCATGAAATGACATATTTATCTCCCCCTCACTTTTTGCAATGGAAAACCATATATAACTACTTAAGCATGCATATTAATCAATTTTAAGCCAACAAATCATTCATAGCATAAAAATTAAAAAAATTTGGACTAAGGCTTAGGGAATGCTAGAAAGTCCTACCTATTTCCTAAAAGTCCAAAATCTTTCTTTATCTGAAGGCTTAGTAAATATATCAACTATTTGATGCAAATAATCAATATATTCTTAAACTACATCTTTATTAATAACATGATTTCTGATAACTACGTAAACATACTCTATTTTTAGTCTTTTTACTTAGTTATTATTTGTCTAACCATTGTTTTCATAGCATATTAGTTGCATTTAGGTTATAATTGCATGTGGTGGATAAGTTTTACCTATGTAATATTTGTATGGCTTAACTGATGTTGTTGAGGAGAAAAGGCTTTTGTGGGTTGTGTGTGTGTAAGAATTGACTTAGGAGGAACATTTTAGCCGTGACAATATATTTCTCAAGGGCCAGTGGAACACAGAAGACAAAGACAATGAGGAAATATTTTTTCTTGCCAAGTTAAGATTTATCTTGCAAGTCTGAAGCGGATCTGACGAATTACTGATGTCACATTACAACTGTACAACTGGCTTCATGTACAATCAAGTCCCCAAGATTCTGACCATATCCAGCTACCTTTCCATATATAGCATGGACAAGTTAACATGGGTATTTAGGGAATATTTAATTACACAAAACCTTAGAAAAATTCACTTAATAAATACACAGTCACAACTGCCGAAAAGGAGAGGAAAGGAAGAAGAAACTTTACCTCAGGCGTGGAGTAAGCAGCTGCAGTACCTTACATTCCATCGTTCTCCAACCTGACCATCCTTGGTGCCCTCTATAGCCAGTCTATAGAAGAGCAGTGGTTAGGCCTCAAGAGAGGCTGGCCGCCAGAGCAGGAGCGGTGCTGGTTAGAGCTGTCACGGCAGAGCCCCCTGTTTTGGGAATAATTTTTCCTTTGTTCTTAATTTCTTTAATCTATTTTGGGGTTTATATTAAACGATTATACTCTTGGATGACACTTTGGCAACACCATGAATTGCTTTACTTGGTGTTGGTTTTTGTTTTGTCGAGACAATTATTTTAAGGTTCATGAATGATGCATTATGATTTTGCTTATGTCTGTTTTGTTCATTGTTTTACTATTTTGCCTTGTCATTATAAGAGCTTTCGAGAGATTGTCATTTTTCTAGAAATTGATTATTATATTCGAGAGAATTAAGATGGATCTACATGAACAATGGAATAGATCAGGAATATTGATGTTCTAACCTGCCTACCATAGAGATAAGGAGAGGGTTTCAATCGACTAAAAGGGATAGACTCTAGAGTAGGATAGACAAGGACTATAGTTCATGCTGAGGGGTATTGCTACAACAACAATCTGACAAACCAAAGGTTGTAGTTAACACTGAGTAGTATTTCCATAACAACCATCTTAGAATACTCAGTAATCTTGTCGAGCAGCCTAAGTATATCATAACAAATCTTTCTAGACATAGAATAATTTCTTGCCATAGAAAAAGACTAACCTGAGTGCTCTATGAAAAGTCTGAATATGTCAGGTTATTTTGAATATATTTGAGTTAACATTTTTCTTTTACTTTTGCATATTTTCTTTACCTCGACCAAACTTTTCTATAACCATACTTCACAATATTCTCATTCTTTAACAACACTTTCACACATGTTCTTATAATCCATTGCTAATTGTTTTTCTATTTTGGCAAGAATTCAGGAACTAGCTCGTGAAACCTAGTTCTAGTTGTGGTGAAACATCAAAAACCCCTACCAATCCCTGAGGAGACGATAACTCATGTACCATTTATTACTTGATTCGACTATGTATACTTGCACAAATTTGCTTGCCTTATCATACACGTTTACAAGCGATTAAGTTTTTGGCGCCGTTGCCAGGGATTGACAAATGACAGAATTTTTGAAAATTATTGCCCTAAATTTTTTTTCTTGTCACATTTTACTTAGTTTAACCTGTTTAATTTTTTTATTTTCCTTTGAAGGTTCTTATCATTGTATTTGACCCTGAGATTGAACATTCGTTCAGACAATGGTGACGTAACCAACAAGCCAAAGAGCATTTGAATTGACTACAGTATCAAAGTGACAACAATATGTGAGATCAGACATATCCCGACGTAGTTGCAGATAATCTTCCTAGAGAATCTGCAAGACCAAGAGCAATACGAGACCACTTGAATCCAATTCTTGATGATCTCAATCCAGACTTTGTGGCACCTGAAATACAGGCAACCCATTTTGAACTTAAACCGATGATGTTTAACATGCTAAACTACACCATTCAATTTAGTGGCTCGTCTAATGAGGATGCTAGACAACATGTCCATCCCTTTCTTGAAGTGCGATTCATTCAGGCAACAAGGAGTGCAAGAAAATATGATGAAGCTTAAACTTTTCCCTTATTCCCTACGCGACCGAACGAGAACTTGGCTCAGTGGAGTCCCTTCGGGCTCAATGGAATCTTGGGAAGATTTATGCAAAAGTTTTTTACTTCGATACAACCCTCCCAATATGAATACACAGCTACGCAATGACATTACAATTTTTTGCCAAGGAGACGATGAATCCATGTACAAATGTTGGGAAAGATACAAAAGTTTTCTTCGTAAGTGCGTGAACCACATATTTCACGGCTGGACTCAAGTTGTGATGTATTATAATAGAGTCAATGCACCTACTTGAATGATGTTGAATACCTCAGCGAATGGCACTTTTCTTGATAAATTACCTGAGGAAGCCTTCGATATCCTCGACAGGTTAGTGAATAATGACTATCAATTCCCGACTACAAGGTTAGGAACTGGTAGATAAGTATCTAGAGCATACAAAATTGAGGGTAAGGATTCAGTCTCTACTCGACTTTCTGCCATAACTAATATGTTGAAAAATTTACAGCGTCCTAATGAGGTGAGAGAAGTCGAGGCAACTAGTGCTGCATGCATTCTTTGTCGCACCAACCATCATGAAAGTGAATGTCCATAAAACTAGGAGTCCATCAATTTTGTGGGCTACTATAACTGAAGAAATAACAATCTCTATTCTAATACATACAATCCTAGATGGAGACAACATCCAAATTTTTCATGGGGTAATCAAGGAATTAACAACAACAATCATGCAAGTAATTATAATAGGGCACATCAGAATAGTTCAAAACATCAAAAATTTCAGCATCAACACCAGTAGATGCCCTGGTAACATAATAAAGGAAAAACCTCTTCCTCTAATACAAACTCTAATTCTAACTCTTTGGAAGCGTCATTGCAGGAATTTATGGCCTCGACAAAAGATTTCATGGCTTCAACAAAGACTTTGATTCATGAACACTCATCGACAATTAAGAACCAAGGTAATTTGTTACAAATCCAAGCAACTCTTTTGCAAAGCCATAGTTCATCCTTGAGAGCATTAGAGAACCAAGTGGGTCAAATCGCCACACCATTACATTCGTGCCCACAAGAAAGTCTCCCTAGTGATAATGAGGTCATTAAACATCATGGAAAAGAGCAGTGCAGTGTACTTACACTGAGGAGTGCTACCCAGATTAATTAGAATGACAAGTTTGGGGAGAAACAACCAGAAAAGTCTAGCCAAGGCACTACACAACCTTGGGATCAAGTGAAATTTGTTGAACTAGAGGGATTGCTTGAGGAGAAGGAAAATGTTGAAGGTTTAGAAATTCATCAAGCATATAGTGGGGAATTTATTACCAAGGAAAAATTCTCTTCACCATCTATAGCAGACAAAGTCAGACCTCCTCCGCCCTTTCCTCAAACTGAAGAAACACAATAACAAGATTTAGTTCAAGATATTTGTTGATGTCCTGAACCAGTTGTATATTAATGTCCCATTTCTTGAAGCCATTGAGCATATGCCTTCATATACTAAATTTCTAAAGGACATTGTCATGAAGAAGAGAAAGGTAGAAAAAAAAGAAAATGTTACCGCGGCAAAAGAATTCTGTTATGCATTAAGAAAACTTCCGCCGAAGTAAAAAGATCATAGCAGCTTTGTGATACCATGTTCTATTGGTGATAACTTTGTGGGGCGAGCTCTTGTTGACTTAGGGTCAAGCGTAAATTTGATGCCCAAGTCCATATTTTTAAAACTAGAAATGTATAATGCTAGCCCAACCACTGTTATCTTACAGTTAGCTGATCGATCTTATGTTCGTCCTGAGGGCAGAATTGAAGATGTCATTGTAAAAGTGGGAAAATTTGTCTTTCTAGTTGATTTCCTCATATTAGACTGTGAGGCTGATGAAAATGCACCCATAATACTTGCGTGACCCTTCTTGGCCACTATACGAATCTTAATAGATTGCGATAAGGGAGAATTCATGATGCGGGGGGGAGACCAAAGCGTCACAATCAATGTCTTCAACTCTATGAAGTATGTTGATGATTCAGAAGAATGCCAATGCATTAGAGATATGGAGTTAATGGAGGAAAAGGGAGCAGAAAATCTTGGCCAAGGCGAATTTTTACATATAGATGAGTATGACACTTTATGCCAAGGTAAAATTTTTCTGACTCATGAACACGAAAATTTTGGCATGGGTAAGATTTTTTTAAAAGAGGATTGACAACTTTTGCCTCGGCAATAGTTTTTCGAATGAAACAAATGACATATTTTTTGATAATGAAACCAAAGCAGGTTATGAAGATAAATTAGAGGAATAGTCTAGCTTCCTTCTAGCTAGACCAAGTATGAAATTTGAACCCTTGGATTTCAATGAATTTATTCCCAAAAAATCATCATTACAGCATGCACCCATATTGGAACTTAAAACTTTTCATTCGCATTTGAAATATACTTATCTAGGTAGTAATGAGACTTTACCGATGATAATTTCTGCTAGTCTAACCTCCGAACAAGAGAGAAGTTTGTTAAATGTTTTGTCACAGCATAAAAAACTTCTTGGGTGGACCATAGAAGATTTGAAGGGAATTAGCCCTACAATATGCATGCACAGGATCAACTTAGAAGATAATCATAACAATTCTATAGGCCACAAAGAAGACTAAACTCGATCATGAAGAAAGTGGTGATGAAGGAAATCATAAAATGGCTGGATGCTGGAGTAATTTATCCAATATCCGATAGCTCATGGGTTAGTCCGGCTCAGTGCGTGCCAAAGAAGGGCGGCTTGACCGTGGTTAAGAATGAAAATGATGAGCTTTTAACTACTAGAACAGTCATGGGCTGGTGGATATGTATGGATTACAAGAAGCTCAATAAAGAAACAAAGAAAGATCACTTTCCCCTCTCTTTCATTGATCAAATGCTCGATAGGTTAGTAAGAAAAGCATTTTACTACTTCCTTGACGGATATTCTGGATACATTCAAATAGCCATAGCACTGGAGGATCTAGAGAAGACTACTTTCACATGCCCATATGGTACCTATGTGTTTAGGAGAATGACGTTTAGACTATGTAATGCTCCAACAACCTTTCAGAGGTGTATGATGGCCATTTTTTCAGATATGGTGGAAGATTGCATGGAAATATTTATGGACGACTTCTCCGTCTCGGGCGATGATTTCAACTGATGCCTCGACAACTTATCTAAACTCTTGAAGCGATATGAAGAATCCAACCTGGTGCTAAATTAGGAAAATGTCATTTTATGGTAACCAAATGAATTGTGTTGGGACACAAGATTTTTTGCCAAGGCATTGAAGTGGATACAACGAAGGTGGAAGTAATCGAGAATCTACCTCCACCCACCAATGTAAAATGCATACGTAATTTCCTTGGACATGCAGGATTTTATAGGTGGTTCATAAAGGATTTTTCTCAAATCTCAAGCCTTTCTGTATTTTTCTTCAACAAAATCAACTGTTTATGTTTAATGATGACTGTTTAAATGCTTTTACAAATTTAAAGGAAAAAATTGCCTCAACGCCAATTTTTGTTCCATCAGACTGGGACGTACATTTCGAGCTCATGTACGACGCTAGTGACTTTGCAGTTAGGGCGATACTAGGAAAATGAAAAAGTAAACTCTTTCATGTTATCTACTACGCTAGTCATACCCTTAACGATGCACAGATGAACTATACCATAACTGAAAAAGAACTTCTTGCTATAGTATTTGCATTCGATAAGTTTAGTCTATATCTCATAGGACTAAAGTCTTTGTGCATACTAATCACTCAACCAATAAATATTTAGTTAATAAAAAAGATCCAAAGACTAGGCTCATTAGATGTATATTATTACTACAAGAGTTCGATTCAGAGGTAAAGGATAGAAAGGGTATTGAAAACCAAGTAGCAAATCACTTGTATAGGCTAGAAAATAAAATCATTTGTCATGACATGAAGGACATTCAGGAGGATTTCCCTGACGATAAAATTTTATTTGTCACGACTGTGCCGTGGTACGCTAACATAGTTAATTTTCTTGTTAGTGGTATTATGCCTCCAAATTTATCTAGGTGGGGCAGAAAAAAATTCAGACATGATGCACAACACTATTACTTGGATGAACCATTCATATTCAAGCAATGTGACAACCAAATAATCAGAAGGTGTGTCCCAAAAGAAGAACACAAAGAAATTCTATTCATTTCCATTCATCCCCATATGGAGGACATTTTTGTGGAACAAGGACACCAACAAATGTTCTTCAATATGGTTTCTATTGGCCCACCTTGTTCAAAGATGCACAAGAATTCTATAAGTACGTGATCGATGCCAGTGCATCGGGAACATATTGAAGAGACATGAAATGTCATGGAAAAACATTTTGGAGGTCAACTCTTCGATGTATGGGAGATTGACTTTATGGGACCCTTCCCCTCATCTTTTGGTGACCTATACATTCTCTTGACCGTGGACTATATGTCCAAATGGGTAGAAGCCATCACAACACCCAAGCATGAATCTAAGACCATACTTAAATTCTTGCACAAGAAGATATTTACGCACTTTGGAACACCACGAGCAATTATCAGTGATGAAGGCACACATTTTGACAATAAATTAATTGTGAAGGCGCTGAAATGATACGGGGTACGTCATTGAATTGCCATGGCATATCATCCCCATACCAATAGGTATGCTAAAGTATCTAACAGGGAAATCAAATAGATCCTCGAGAAGGTGGTTAACCCAAACCGCAAGGACTGGTAGCCAAATCTGGATGAAGTGCTATGGGCTTACCGCACAACATTCAAGACACCACTTGGAATGTCCCCATTAAGGCTAGTCTATGCAAAGTGTGACATTTGCCTGTGAAACTTGAACATAAAGAACATTGGGCCATCAAGAAACTGAACACGAATGCCCAACTTACTGAGAAACAAGATTATTGGAACTGAATGAAATGGATGAGTTTAGAGCTCAGGGTTACAAAAATGCTCGCCTATACAAAGAAAAAAATGAAACGATGGCATGATAGAAAAATTTTGCCAAGGCAATTTTATTCTGGACAACAAGTGTTGCTTTACAATTCATGACTCAAATTGTTTCCAGCAAGTTAAAATCTAGATGGTCAGGACCGTTCATCGTACACCAAGTCCATAGTAATTGAAATAAAAATCCTAGATGATGGATCCACCTTTAAAGTGAATGGTCAAAGACTGAAGGAATATAAAAGAGCACCAGTCATGCTTGATAAACCGACATCGATAACACATGATGCCCGAGAGCTTTCTTATCTTTCCTGAACAATTTTGGTTGCCTAGGTAACTAAAATTTGAATTATGTACATAAATAAACTAAGTTATTTTATTATGTACGAGTTATTCAGCTTTATTTTATTAAGATATTTTTGTTTCTTTTTGGTATTTAAGGTACACGTGGCAGCACGGGGTTGAAGTTAATGCATGAGAGGAAGAAAAACCCTAATCTAATTAGTTTTGAAGGTAGTTGTGAAGAGTGAAAGATATATTTCCCTTACTTTACATCTAATAAACAATCTTCTTATTAATATCATATCTTTCCCCCTTTCCATATTTATCATTTTACCCCCAATAAACCACCCATTATCTTCCCTAAAAAAATTACCCACCCTTATTCTTCCTTATCGTTCCCGTATTTTATCTTTCTTCAACGTTTTCTCTTCACTTTTTCTTCCAAACTGCCGCCACGATACACCCTGTAAACTATGGCCAGATACAAGAAAAATCCAGCCACGTCCTCAGGATTTAGAGTTTCCAAACTGCCAAAGTCGAAGCAAGGTTCAAAAACCTACAAAAAAGGTATGTCTACTTGGAGGACGACTTTATTTTTCCAGCAGAAGGTGGTGAACCATTCGGACCAGAGGTAATGGATGTAGTAAGGAAGCATAAGTGGGAGAAGTTTGGTCTGCATCCTAAGGAGGTGGCTCCAGCGATGTTCCGAATTTTATGCCCATTTAGGAGACCCATCTCAACATAATGTCTATGTGAGAGGGAATCCATCCAGTTCTTTCCATCAGCCCTCAACCGCTATTTTCAGCTCGGTAAGGTGGAGGGTCAACACAAGAAATTCCTGACCGAAGCTGATCAAAAAACATATGATGGAGTCCTGGAAGACATGTTCTTCAGATGTGCCAAGTTCGAAGAAATGAGCCCACGTAAGCGAGTAGATCGCCGAGCCCTTAATCCAGTTGTAAAGATGTGGAATCACTTCTGAAGGGCAAGCTGATGCCGACCTCCCATGACATAACCATATTAGGGAGAAGGTTGATGTTGATGCACTCGATTATTTATGGGCGAGCAATTGATTTTAGGGAGATCATCTTTGAGCAAATTCATGATTGTGCTTCGATCATGTCTACGAGGAACTATTCGAGGACTTTATCAAGTCAAAGAATGGGATAATAAAAAAGAAGGTGCCAAAACTCATGAGCTTCGATGATAATGCTCCACATGAGGGCCTGGAGAGAGGAGCCAAATCAGTTGTTGCGATAAGAATGGCAGTCGTGGTCACATTACGAGGGAGACGCCCGAGAGAATCGAGCGCCTAGAAAGTCACATACAGACTTTTTTCGGTTATGTCAAGGCGAGGGATGCATAACTAAATGACTTCTTCAAGGAGCTGCTCCCAATTACCAATGAGGACATTCCGCCATTTCATAATATAATTCTGAAACACACATTTGGCGATAGAATATTTCATGCCTCAGTGCAAAATGATCCCCCCGAATTCCCCGCAGTGTCCTACCACTAGCCACGCATGTATCGCCTCTACACCAAGAAGGACACGAAGAGATAGATGAATATCTGAGCTCCTCATTCCTTTCCTCTGAGAACACCTAGAAAATTCTGCCCGGTTTTTTTGAAGATGATGATTTCATTCCGGTCCTCGATCAACCCACTATCAAATAAGAATTTGAGCAGTCCCCAAATCAACATACTACACCAGTTATTGACCCTGATGAAAGTCAGTCTCAATGAACACTTGCAGAGCCCACCTACAGTAAGGAATGACCAGCATCAAGTAGTTCCCTGAGCACAGGGTGGCGCATTAAGTGAACAGCTGGGCATGTCCTTCAGCCATCTCCTTCAGCTATCTCCCTCTATGATTTCACCGAGAGATATTGGATCCGAGAGCCCCCTCCTCCAAAGAAACGCAGAACACGCGCGACAAGCCAAGCCTCCCAACCACAGTAAGGTAAATGTTTTCCCTTTGTATTTGCAATTAGAATAATGTGGTTTATTTTTATTTTTCATGCATTGAGGACAATGCATCCCTCAAGTTTGGGGGAAGTGTTGTGTCTCATACTTAGTTAATAACAGTTGATGATAATTGGTTGAAAATTTTGGTTGTCATGGCATGAGCATGTTTAGATTATTGTTTGGAATGAATTAAGGATGCCCGATGATAAAATCAGAATTTTATTGCCTATGCTAGAACTATTTTACATGACTGTCGAAGGATAGAACCGACCTTAGGCTTGATTCTTTGTGAACTTGTAAAAACGATTGTATGCTTTCTATACTTAAGGTGCTTAGTAAATTTTTATGAAAGAACTTTTGTATGATGTGACATTGAAGAATTGTAAAGCTTAAAGTTGAACTTCTTAGCATTCAAATTTTGTTGAATTAAAGGGACACTTCTTTATGTAATGGCATGACTGGAAAACTCCATAAAAATAAATGGTTGCCTAGGCATATGAGTGAATAAAAGTAGTCACGAGATGACTCTACCTGACTAGCTCGGGGGTGGAAAGTATGCTCCCTTTCACTTAGAGTGTGGAAGGGTAGGTGTGATGAGCTGATTCCCCTCAAAATTATACAAAAAAAGTGAATAAATAGAAATGGAAACTGTGCTTGACAAATAATTTGATGCCTTGGCAAAACAGAAGTACTTACTTGAAGTTTTCTAAATACGTTAATGCATAGACTAAGTACAATCACACACACACACTAGAAAAGAATCCTAACATAGGAAGATACTTGAATTATATGACAATCCAGCATGTTGAGGCTAAACGTTTTGCTGATGACTGAAATTTTAAACCACATGATTGTCTTAATATCACTTTGCAGTGATAATTTTAAATTTTCTACTAATTATTAATCATTACTTGAGGACAAGCAATAGCTTAAGTTTGGGGGTGTGATAACTCCGTAAAAAGACTCTACTTTTAGTCTTTTTACTTATGTTATTGTTTGTCTAAACATTGTTGCCATAACATATTAGTTGTATTTAGTTGCATTTAAGTTATAATTGCATGTGGTGGATAAGTTTTACCTAGGCAAGATTTATTTGGCTTAATTGATGTTGCTGAGGAAAAAGGGCTTTTGTGGGTTGTGTGTGCAGGAATTGACTTAGGAGGAACATTTCAGTTGTAACAATATATTTCGCAAGGTCCAGTGGAACATAGAAGACAAAGACAGTGAGGAACAGATTTTTCTTGCCAAGGCAAGATTTATCTTGCAAGTCTGAAGCGGATCTGACGAATTGCTGATGTCACCTGACAATTATACGGCTGACCTCACATGCAATCAAGCCCCCAAGATTCTGACCATATCCAGCCGCCTTTCTATTTATAGAATGGACAAGTCAACACGAGTATTTAGGGAATATTTAATTACGTAAAGCCGTAGGAAAATTCCCTAGGAGAGGAAAGAAAGAAGAAAATTTAATTGAGGCGAGGAGTATGTAGGTGCAGTACCTTACCTTCCACCGTTCTCCAACCCAACTGTCCTTGGTGCCCTCCATAGCCAAGCTATAGCAGAGCGACAGTCAGACCTAGAGAGATGCTAGCCACTAGAGCAGGCACGATCAGAGCTATCACGGAAGATCCCCCTGTTTTGGGAGTCGTTCTTCCTTTGTTATTAATTTATTTAATCTATTTTAGGGTTTGTAATAAACGATGATACTCTTGGATGACACTTTGGAAACACTATTAATTTATTTAATCTGTTTTAGGGTTTGTAATAAATGATGCATTATGAATTTGCTTACGTTTGTTTTGTTCATTGTTTTAATATTTTTCCTTGTCGTTACAAGAGCTTTCGAGAGATGGCATGATGCCTAGACAAAACACTTCTGCACCTTGTAAGAGTTTTTGAGAGATTGTCGTTTTTCTAGATATTGATTCGTAGATTCAAGAGAATTAAGATAGATCTATGTGAACAATGGAATTGATCCGGGATGGTGATTTTCTAACTTTCCTACCTTAAAGATAAAGAGAGGGTTTCAATCAAAAAGGGATATACGCTTGAGTAGGATAGACAACAACTATAGTTCACGCTGAAGGGTATTGCTACAACAATAGTCTGACAAACCAATAGTTGTAGTTAACGTTGAGTAGTATTTTCATAGCAACCATCTTAGAATACTCAGTAATCTGTCGAGCAGCCTAAGCATATCATAACAAATCCTTCTAGACTTAGAATAATTTCTTGCCACAGCAAAAGACTAACCCAGTACTCTGTGAAAAGTCTGAATATGTGAGGTTATTCTGAATATATTTGAGTCAACGTTTTTCTTTGCCTTGGTATTTTTATTTGTTACTTTTGCATATTTTCTTTGCATGGACCAAACTTTTCTATAACCATAATTCACAATACTCACTTGCTTTAGCAACACTTTGACACCTGTTCGTATAATCCATTGCTAATTATTTTTCTGTTTTGACAAGAATTCAGGAACTAGCTCGTGACATCTAGTTCTAGTTGTGGTGAAACATCAAAAACCTCTACCAATCCCTGAGGAGACGATAACTCACTTACCTTTATTACTTGATTCGACTGTGTATACTTGCACAGATTTTCTTGCCTTATCATACACGTTTACAAGCGATCAATCTCTAATGAAATGATGCCTAATTTCAATGTGTTTAGCCTTAGAGTATTGGATGTGATTCTTAGTGAGACAAATTGCACTTGTGTTGTCACACCTAATTGGTATAGTACCAACATCAATTCCATAATTTAAAAGTTATTGTTTTATCCATAAAACTTGTGTGCAACAACTACTAACCAAAATATATTCTGCTTCATTAGTAGATAATGTGACACTATTTTGTTTCTTTGAAAACCATGACATTAAGATATTTCCTAGGAATTGATATGTATCGAAGGTGAGTTTTATTATATAATTTACAACCTCCAAAATCCACATCTGAGAAGAATGCAAGATAAAATTTGAGTCTCTAGGATACCAAAGGCCTAAACTAGGAGTGTCTCTAAGGTATCTAAAGATCCTCTTAATAGCATGTAAATGAGATTCCTTAGGACAAAATTGATATCTAGCACACAAGAAAACACTAAACATAATATTTAGTCTACCTGCGGTAAGATAAAGTAAAAAATATTATTGACATATATAATTTAACATCATAGATTTACCTTCTTCATCTTTGTTTAGCTTTGTTGAAGCGCTTATAGGAGTGGCTTAAGGTTTGACGTTCTTCGAGTCAAACTTCTTGAGCATGTCCTGTATGTATCTAGCTTGATTGATGAAGATGATATCATTCCTTTTCTTGATTTGAGGTTCCATAAAGAATAAGAGCTCATTCATCATGCTCATCTCAAATTCACCTTGCATCAACTTAGAAAATTCTTGGCAAAGAACATCATTACTAGCACCAAATATAATATCATCAATATAATTTTGTACTACTAATATGCCATTTCCTTTTCTTTTAATGAAAAGTGTAGTGTCTACCTTCCCTTGAGAAAAACCTTATCGAATTAAAAAAAGTTTACAATATTTCATACCAGGCTCTAGGAGCTTGTTTCAAAACATAAAAAAACTTTTAAAAGTTTAAAGCCATGGTTTGGAAATTTTGAATATTCAAAACCAGGAGGTTGTTCAACATACACTTCTTCATTAACAAAGCCATTTAGAAAATAATTTCAACATTCATTTGATAAAGCTTAAAATATTAAAACATGCAAAAGAAAGTAATAACCTAATGGCTTTCATGCTATCTACGGGAGCATATGTCTCATCAAAATTAATTCCTTCTTCATGAGTGTAACCTTGAACAAATAGTCTAGCTTTATTTTTCACTATGTTACCACTCTCATCTAGTCTGTTTCTATAAACCCATTTAGTATCTATAGTAAACTTATTACTAGGCCTTTCAACTAATGTCCACACTTGACTTCTCTCAAATTGATTTAACTTTTCCTGGCTAGCCATAATCCAATGTTCATCATTTAATACTTCTTCGATATTCTTAGGCTCTATGCATGAGATAAATGAAACATAAATACAAATATTTTTAAGAGAATATCTAGTAGTTGCCCCTTTAGATGGATGACCCAAAATTTCACCATCCTTGACATAGTTGTACTCCCTTGGGGTATGAGACCTCCTTTTCCTCTAGAGTTAGATTCTTGAAGACATCTTGATTTTCCTCATCCTTTACTTCTTTCAATGATGATTTACCAACTTTATTTGGATTTATGATACCTACATCATTATCAACACAAAAATCCTTCCTCAGAATGAGATTATCATCGAAAAAAACATGAATTGACTCTACTACCACTAGAGCTCTTTTTATTAAAGATTCGATAATCTTTAGAATTTAAAGAGTAACCAAGAAAACTCCATTCATCAGTGTTTGCATCAAATTTGCCAAGATTTTTTCCATTATTTAAAACAAAACACTTGCATCCAAAAGGATGAAAATAACTAATGTAGGTTTTTTACTTTTGAAAAGTTCATATGAAGTTTTGTTTAAAATAGACCTAATCAATACTCTATTAATCACATAACAAGTGGTATTTGTGACTTTCACCAAAAAATAATTTGGGAAATTGCTTTCACAAAGCATGGTCCAAGCCATTTCTTTTAAAGTTCTATTTTTCTTTTATACAACATTTTGTTGAGGGGTTCTAGGGCTGAAAAATTATTGCTAATTCCATTAGAGTTATAAAATTCACCAAAACAAAGATTTTGAAATTTAGTTTCAAGTTTACTCCTAACACTTGAGATTGTGTAACACCCACAGACCGATGCGGGTGACCCAATCCGATCTGAGCTGTCACATTAGGGCCACCAGAGCGACCCGCCGTAAAAATCCCATAAAATTAAAATTTTTGTTAAAGCGTGTAATATCATAAAACAATTTATATATTAAAAATAAATTTAACAATATACAAAAATAAAACAGATTTCAGGCTCAGATATAAAAAACAAAATACAACTTACATGCCCCCTAATCACATGCACCGTACTCCATAAGCAACGCTGGTGGAACTCCTTTACTGATGTCGACAGTTGCACTGGTACGATTCTTTTAATCTAAAATGGTGAGTAAAAGAGTGAGCTTTGGGAAGCTCAATAATACAGAACTACCAAGTGATGCTGAAGGACATGCAGATAAAATGAACGTCATAAATTTTCTTTATTGACTCAACCGTCTACAGGTCTTCGTAATGAGATGAGATTCCATTGATATTTCATCGGGTAAAAGCCGTGAAGATTTTAGCGCATTGGAAACATTCATATTACCAAGTTTTCATGAAATCAGAATAGGTGTCTAATGTACCAACCAAAAATAGTGAAGAGACACATATCTCTTTTAAAATAATAACATTTTAAAACACGTTTTTAAAAAACATAGTAATACTCTCCTATTGAACACCGTTATGCAGTTCTCCATAACTGCATCCATAAGGACTTACCCTAAGCACACATCAGAAGAGCCACCCTAAGGGAGTACTTTGGGACCTGAGAGCCTACCCAAGAAAGTTTCTTAAGGCCTCTGAGCCTACCCAAGGGTCTCTTTAGGTCCGTAAGGAATTGCCAGCTCGATCAATTTTAACCTATATAAGGAATTACCAGTTTAACCAAGCTGGACCTGTATACTCTAGCCTGCCCATACAATACCTAGTAGAAATCAGATTGAGCAATAACTTTAATATCAAAATAATGATCCACTAGTATATAGTAAAAATGATCATGTAGTTATTTAAATCACATAAATACCCTCCACCCATATACCATATGCGGTCATATTATTTACCCAAGGGAGTGCCTTGAGGGCCTGAGAGCCTACCTAAGAAAGTTTCTCAGGGCCTCGAAGCCTACCCAAGGGTTACCTTAGGCCCTAAGGAATTACCAACTCTATTGGTCTGAACCTATATAAGGAATTAAAAGTTTGATCGAGCTAAACCTCCATACTCCAATATCCTAACCAGATAATGTCCCAATAAAACAGTTCAAGTAGTAACCAATAGATTCCATGAACCATAAATAGGGAACTATTATATTTTCCAATAAAAATAGGAAACCAGATAACACATTTCAGGTAACCATAGTTCATAAACCAGTATATAAGGAAATCAGTGATTTTAGAAAATCACATTTTAAAACATATAAAACATTTACTTGTCACATAAGGAACAAACTAGAGGATCCATATATTATTTGGAGATACTTGACATTTACTAGGTAGGGAACCATGAAACTTTTGTAATTTAATAGGATTTCAGAATCAAGATCCCTATAAAAGGGCATCATTCATTCAGGAAATGATTTTTCAAGATCATACAATATTCAAATATTTTATTACTAGCTATTATTCATTGTTATTCACTTTTTATTACTAACTGCACCAGCTGATCTAATCAATATTAGAATCATCCTTGATCAGTTCTTGAGGAAGCGAATAGGTATTTGTTGGTATTTATTTCATTTCCACATTGTAATAGTATCCTAAAATGTCTGACGACTTGGGTCGTACTCCATAACCTTTAGAGATAGTACATCATTTAGGTTTATTAATGTTCCCATAGTATATCCAACGAAATTCACTTAATCCAAGTCCTAAAAGTATTTAGGTCATCTCGATATCTGGGGTTATTATAGTATTTTGGGTCCAAGCACATTAGTTATTTTAAAACTTGAGAATAACCCATCATTTGAATACTTCAGTGAAGTGTCGCACTTCTAGTAATCTAATTTTCAAATGATCATTCAAAAAAGGGGATCGCCGTATTTAGAATTTCAAAATGTAGAAGTTTATTTTTTTGGGATTTTCAAATAGGTCAAGAATTTAATCAGTGATTCCAAGGTTAAAGCGAATCATAATTTGAGTTCTCATCTCTATTATCATATCCATCCATAGTCCCTTTTACATTTTAAGTATATTATCGTCATTCCAATCCATTATGTCAGTGGCATTACTTCCGATAAGTTAGGCTTCAAAGTATTCTAGTTCTTTTAGAGTTCAAAGTACTTTGGTCATTTAAACATTTGAGTTTATTTCATAGCTCGAGGATATTTCATAATTCCTTTCAATCCAGACAATATACACTTTTATGGTAATTGGTAAAGTATTTATTTCCTAGGTTATTCTTCACAATCAGGGGAAGTCTTGGTCTTTTACAGTATAAGGGCATTTTCATAATTTTACACCATAGGGCTAGTTTTTGGTAAATTCATATCAAATATTCCCGATATTCAACTTTAAAGAAATTAATCAAAATTTATGAATCCTGAAGTCAATTCATTAATTAATGAATCACTAAACTTATAATTATTTCCGATCAATCTTCCAGCTTCTTATGCGAGCCATATGAGGCCTATACATTTTACTGTTTTTTTACTGAAATTCTGCTTGGGTCCAAAAATAATTGATTTTACCCAAAGGACCAATCATTCCATCGATGCAGTTACAATTATCAACAAGTTCTGGAAAACATACAAAAGGTAGTAAAGTATTACCTCAATTTTTATGCTTCACCGATCGAACATTTAAACTTCATTCGATCACTTTCTAACTTGAATTCAACGTCCAATAATTCCTCGGATACATAGTAACTGAATTTTCGTTAGAACTGAACTTAATTGAGAAACAAAATTGAATCCGAGGTAAAAACTGAAAAACGACTTACCGAGTGTGACTTTGGGAAAACAGACTTCAAATTCAAACTTAGGACGTCGAAAAACATAAATATGACTTTTCAAAAAAATTAAATATTTGGGTTAAAGTCAATGGTCAACGGTCAAAGTTAACGGGTTGATTCGGATGATTTTACTCCATCTGGTCAAACAAATTTGGTTCAGATAGGGTGAACCGGTCAGGTTAGTCCATACTGACTAGACCGGTTCTAGAATGTTTCCAGGGCAATGGGAGGAAGCCCACGCACATGCGGCGGCGCGTGGCAGTGGCGACGGGTTCGGGGTGGTTGGCCGATTACTCCACTAGCAGCTACACACCATTCCAGACCAAAATCAAACAAAAAAACATCAACCAAACAGAGAAAAAATAAGTAGAAACATTTGGGACTTACCCACACCGGCGATGTAGGGAAATCGACGGTGACAACCTCACCCACTGGTCGGGTTTTGATCGCACGGAGCTGAGGAGTCTTCTAGGTTGGTGGTGAGGTGAGTAGACGATAGAGGTGGCCATATAACTCAAAACAAATTGAGGAAATGAGGGAGTATTTAGTGCATCTTCAACACCCACGATGAAATGACTAATCTGGAGCCTTCATTGGTAGGGGTTTGGTCGGGGTGGGACTCCAGTTTGATTGGGATGGGCGGTGACGTGCACCGCTGGTCAGTGGATGAAGAATCGATGAGGGAGGTATGGCAGCTTGGGATAGGAATTGGGGATTTTCGGTTCATCGAAACCAGGGGGTTTAACCGGGTTTATTATTCACTGCCAATAAAAAATGGGTAAATTCAGGGTTGGGTCCCCTGAATTTTCTACAACTTCCTTAAACTAACTTTAAGTTTCAAAAACTTATAATTTGACCCCTAAATTGGGGTATGACAATTCTCATCCCCTTAAAAGAATTTCATCCTCGAAATTCACTCAAGTCACATAAATGCATAAGTAAAACTTTCAGCAATTCTTTATTATCTTCAGGTAGCTTTTGAAGAAGTATGGGTCATTTACTAATATTTAACCAGCTGAATATACATTATCGTCAAGACTCTCCCTCATCCAAATAAAAGAATTCAAACAAAATTATCCTTGTGGAATCAATTCGACCTTAGCTACGAGGTTAGGTTCATAGAGTGGTAATATATCCCAATTTCATTTATAGAGTCAGGTCATAATTTTTCGAATACAAAACTCTCAGATTACTCGTGAGGCACTTTACAGAATTTGGAAAAATGTTATTGTATTCCTTTATGCATAGGTCGAGCCCTAACGGATAGAAAACTTAGGTTACCTTGGAGTTCTTGCTTAGAAAAGTACGATTATAGTCTAGGGCATGTACTGACCAAACACCCTATGACATTTGACTAGTCGGTCTACCTAGAAAACTTGACACAACCTAAGCTATGATACCACTAAATGTAACACCTACAAACCAATGCGGGTGACCCAATCCGAGATGTCACATTAGGGCACATGAGCGACCCATCGTAAAAATCCTAGAAAATTAAAATTTTTGTTAAAGGCGTAATATCATAAAATAATTTATATATTAAAAATATAATTTAACAATATCCAAAAATAAAATAGATTTCAAACTCAAATATAAAAAACATAATACAACCTACAAGCCCTAATCACATGCACCGTACTTCTTAAGCAATGCAGGTGGAACTCCTTTACTGATGTCGATAGCTACACTGATACAATTATTTTAACCTGAAATGGTGAGTAAAAGAGTGAGCTTTGGGAAGCTAAGTAATACAGAACTACCAAGTGATGCTGAAGGACATGAAGATAAAAGAAACATCATAAAATATCCTTATTAACTCAGCCGTCTACAGGTTTTCGTAATGAGCTGAGATTCCAATGATATTTCATCGAGTAAAAGCCATGAAGATTTCAGTTCATAGGAAACATTCAAAAGTTCCAAGTTTTCAGGAAATCAGAATATGATGTCTAGTGTATTTCAACCAAAACCAGATAAGAAATACAAATCTCTCTTAAAACACTAACAATTTAAAACATAATTTTAAAAACCATAGTAATACCCTCCAACCGAACACCGTTATGTAGTTCCCCAGAACTGCATCCATAAGGACTTCCCCTAAGCACATAGTAGAGGAACCACCCTAAGGGAGTACCTTGGGGCCTTAGAGCCTATCTAAGAAAGTTTATCGGGGCCTCGAAGCCTACCCAAAGGTCACATTAGGTCCATAAGGAATTACCAGCTCGACATGTTTGAACTTATTTAAGGAATTACCAGTTTGACCGAGATGGACCTGTATACTAGCCTACCCACACAATACCCAGTAGAAATCAGATTGAGCAGTAACTTTAATATCAAAATAATGATCCAGTCGTATATAGTAAAAATGATCATGTAGTTATTTAAATCACATAAATGCCCTCCACCCATACACCATATGCAGTCCCATGATTTACCCAAGGGAATGCCTTGGGGCCTGAGAGCCTACCCAAGAAAGTTTCTGGGGGCATTGGTGCCTACCCAAGGTCACCTTAGGTCCGTAAAAAATTACCATTTGGATCGGTCTAAACCTATATAAGGAATTACAAGTTTAACCGAGATGAACCTCTATACTCATGTATCCTACCTAGATAATGTCCTAATAAAACAATCCAAGTAGTAACCAATAGATTTCATGATCAATAAATCCAGAACTATTATATTTTCCAATGAAAACTTGAAACCAGATAACACATTTCAGGTAACCATGGTTCATAAACATGTGATTTTGGAAAATCACATTTTAAAACATATAAACATTTACATGTCACATAAGGAACACAGTAGATGATCCATATATCATTTAGAGATACTTGGCATTTATCAGGTAGGGAACCATGAAACTTTTGTAATTTAATAAGATTTTAGAATCAATATCCCTATAAAAGGGGGTTTGATAGCTATCTGATTCATCATTCATTCGGGAAATGATTTATCAAGATCATACAATATTTAGATATTTTTTGTATGTAATTCAATATCGGTAAGCCATTAGAATCTAGTTCATCGGAGTTACTAAGATTTCAAGCATGATAGGAGTAATTCCTTTACTAAAACTAACAGGGGTATTCCAAACATTTTGGTTCTTGGAGAATTCTCATTTATTTAACTCAATAATGATAGAGTAGTGATTTGTGGTATTCAAGATTGTGTATTGGATTATCAGGATATCGAGTTCAATTGAACTATAGATCCCAATACTGTGATACTTGTCAATCATTAGGACCGCGATACTTAACTATTATTCACTTTTTATTACTGACTGCATCAGCTGATCTGATCAATATCAAAATCATCCTTGATCAGTTCTTAAGGAGACGAATAGGTATTCTGTTGGTATTTATTTCATTTCACGTTGTAATAGTATCCCAAAATGTTCGACGACTTATGTCACTCCATAACCTTTAGAGACAGTACATCATTTAGTTTCATCAATGTTACGATAGTCTATCCAACGACATCATTTAGAGACAGTACATCATTTAGTTTCATCAATTCGGGGTTATTATAGTCATTTTAGGGTCCAAGCACATTAGTTATTTTAAAACTAGAGAATAATCCATCATTCAAATACTTCAGTGACATGTCACACTTCCAATAATCTAATTTTCAAATGATCATTCAAAAAAAAAAGGATCACCGTATTTAGAATTTCCAAATGTAGAAGTTTATTTTGTAGGGTTTTTCAAATAGATCAAGAATTTAATCAGGTATTCCAAGGTTAAAGCAAATCATAATTTGAGTTCCCAAGTCATCTCCATTATCATATCTATCCATAGTCCCTTTTATATTTTAAGCATATAACATCATTTTAATTCATTCTATTAGTGGCATTACTTCAGATAATTTAGCCTTCAAAGTATTCTAGTTCTTTTAGAGTTTAGGGTACTTTGTTCATTTGAATATTTGAGTTTATTGTGTAGCTCGAGGACATTTTGATAATTCTTTTCAATCCAAACAATATGCACTTTTATGATAATTGGTCAAGTATGTCCTTTCTAGGTTATTTTTCACCATCAGGGGAGGTCTTAGCCTTTAACAATTGTTGACACCTATTTTTGTCCGGATCGAAACTAATTATTATCATTATTGTCATTATTATTATTATTATTATTATTTTTTTATTATCTTTGCAGGACATTACAACAAGCTTTATCGGGTCCAAATTACATCAACATGCCCAATCGGGCCAAACATAAAAAAGCCCAAATTAAACCCTATTGACCCAAAGCCCAGGACCCGACCCGATTTGGTTACCCACTACAAACCCCATACCTCTATCACGATCACTGTGCTCACCATGCCCTGCATCACTGTGCTCCCACGCCTGCCACAACCATACCCTACTGCTACGCCATCATCATCTCTAAATCAGCAAAGTCAACAAAATCAATAAAAATATGTTTTTTATCCTAATAGGTAATGGGTTATAAGGGGCTCAATTTTTTCTAAAGAAAAAAGGCGGAGGGAGAGATCGAAGAAAAATTTAAAACAGAAGGGACTCTCGATTCGAACAAAAAAATAGTGTAAGATTCCTCTTTCGACTTTCAAAAGACAAAGGTAATAAAAAAGGTTCAAGTAATATTTTCTATTTTTGCCTCTATTTCGAAACTTAAGCACAAAATAAACATAGAAAAAAACTAAGAAGAGAAGATATAGTTCTTACGTTTGGCTGGAGCATCGCCGGTGATGGAGAAGGGGAGTTGGCGAGCAATATACTAAGAAACTAAGGCGATCCGATGTCGGACGGTGGAGATCGGAGCCGGGGAAAGCTGAACGATCTTTAGCCATTTCACGATGATCGTTGTATAACCTGGCGAAACGGACCCCAGATCCGACTATTCTGGTCGAGATTACTCTACCAATGTAATTTGGTAGCCAACGACCATCGGAGGCGACGGTGACGCAGCGGCCTACGACAAACGGGGCGACGGTCGGGTGGTAAGCGGCCGGCGACGGCCAATTTTCTAGAGAGATAAAAGACCCATTTTACTTGTTATCTTATCTTTATGACTATTTTAATTCGAGTTCCTTATTTAGTAATTTCCATTTTGGTCCTGTATGATTAAATTTGGTGTATTCACGATTGTAGTGCTTAGATTGTGAAATATTTGCAATGGTTTCCTGTATTTCTTGTGGGTTATATAATTTAATCCCTAAATTCATCATGTTTGTTCTTTTGATCCTTTATTTACATATTCATAAATGTTCTGTTAGTTTTAATATTTTTCAATTATTATTTAACTCAAGGAATTTATAGAAAACACGCCTTAACTCACAAGGAGTGTGTTTCCAAGAATTGTTCGATCAATATAATACCTTTTATATATTCGAATGAATTTGTTTTTTAATGTAATTAATATATGTATTTTATCTAAAATTTGGGCAATATCATTTTGTATAGGAAATCCATAAAAATTCCCTTTAACTGATAAGAGAGGTATTTCGAAATTGTTCGTGCAAAATAACAACCCTTATATCTTTCTAAAAAGGGATCATAATTTAAATGTATATTCGAATTTGCCAATTACAATATTTAGATGGCATACAATCGCTTAGGTACCAATTTCGGGCGTTGTGGGGTGCTAATCCTTCCCCACACATAATCGACTCCCGAACACTATTTCAAAATGAATTTATGGTTAAACACATCATTTTTTTATCTTTTAAAATTATTTTTCTTAAAATTATTTTAAAAGGTATTTTCTGGTGACTCCAAATCTATTTATTTGTTCTTTTTTTAAACCCAACATTTTCCAAGATTAAGTTTGATCGTTCCCCGCCATAGCCTAAAAAGCTTAAGGAATGTTTCGACAGCTTGGCGAGAAAGTTAGGCCGTAATCGATTATACGCCATCTTTTTAGTCGAAAATGGTAAATTCTAAAGATATTTAAATTTTGATCCTCTTGTTTTGGTTGCATCGTATTGCACATCTTTTATTTATTAGTTGTACTAACGCATGATTTGCATGTTTCATATTTCTGACATTTTTTAAGTCTGTTGGTGTTTGTGATCAAGGTAAAGGATTGTGAGTTTCACCTAACATACACTAAAACTATGCTTATTTAGAGCCTTCTAACTGTGCTCTGTCTCGTTAGGTAGTGGTGAACGCTACGCTTATTGAGAAAAACTACTTTTCTCCGTATGAGTTTAGCAAGTAACCTCTGGGGTACATATACCTCATGTTTATGAGTGAAACACTGAGTTTCCTCGCATGAGCGCAGGGAAATGCATCATCTCGAATTGAACTCGATCTGTTTTAGCCTATAATGGGTGAGGCTCGAGGGTCTGGCAAGCGCAAGGGGGCATCATCAAAGGAAAATTTGTGGACCCTTTTAGTAGTACCGAAACTTTTTCATTTTTTTACCAAAATTCTGTATGTGGTTCTTCAAAAGTCACAAAAGGGGAAACTCACTCTAACCTTTTCCTCAAATTTATTTATTTATTTTGCAAAAAGCATGATAATTAGAAGAGTATGTGGTTAGGTTTATTTTTCAAACAAACATACAAACTAGATGGCATGAGGTTAGGATTTATGGGGGTAGAAAACATGTCTCGGTAGAACTGTTATAAAAGTATGTCAGGGTAGATACCATATTGGGTAGATATTTTCCTTTGTAAATGTTTCTTATGTTTTTTTAGTTACGTAGAACTAATAATTCTTTTGTTTTATCTTATTTTTATTTGCTTTATGTTTGCATTTGCATTTTCACATCATAACCAAACAAGGTTTTAAATCACAAGTGATTGATCAAATCAGAAGGTTTTCATATCGACATAAGAGTTTCATAACTAGATATTCATATCAAATCATAATATTCAGGGAATAAGGATGAAGGCCATGGAAAGCTTTAAATAATATGCCTTAAGATGGAGAGGGGTGACATCACAAGTTCAACCTCCTATGTTAGAAGAAGAGATATCATATACGTTTCATAATTCACTCCAAATCCTTTCTTAGAGTTAATGTTGGAAAACTCAACATGAGACTTCAAGGATCTAATGTAGGCTAGGGAATTAATTGAAAATGCAATCAGTGAAGGAAACTTAAAAGTCAATTCCAAAATCTCAACCGATCAAAAAGCGAAAGCTGATGATGTAAATGAATGTCACGTTCACATCTGCAAAAAAAAAAAGGAGTAGCTAGTCGTTCGGACCAATCAAAGAAAGTCTCAAGATCAAGAAATACTTTGGAGGTTTTCCAAACTTCTATTTCAAATCTACCTTTATTTGATTAAAGGTCAATACCTCACACCGAGGCCAATAAAAGTGACACCAAACCATTCTACCCACAACTATGATAAAGATAATGTCTTTGATTTCCACTTGGGCGCATCTAGGCATTCTACGGGGAATTGTAGGCCGACTGTTAAAGAAGATAGAGATGCTTGTTGAAAATGGGATGTTGACAAAATAATTGGTGGAATAGTGGATGACGAACTCGAGTGGGGCATAAAAGAATAATATGTAGCATTCTATTGAGTCAAGTGCCACTGCATTAGATGAGAAATAGGGCATCCTAATTAGGAAGAAGTCATGACATCCATCGTGAGGCTTTATTCCATTTGCAACATCTTGTTTGAACTTGTTTTTTTTTGTCATTTCTCAGAATTTTTTTGTAAGGATATTTTGAATGAATTTGTGCTACTTTAAGGATGGTGAACATTGAATCAAATTTGCAGTCTTGCAGCTTTTTGAATATCAACTAAATTAAAAACTCTTTAAGTGATTAGAGTTATAAATCTTTGACAAAGTGACAAGATTAAAAACTGATAAAACAAGGACCCTTGACCATACCCCAAAAGATACACTCGAGCACCATACCCTTCTCTTGTAGGGACCAATATAGCCATCTCATTTTATAAGGAAATTAACAAGAGGCTTGGTATTCAGGTATGCATAGGAGAACACAACATGGGGCATCTCTTCTGTATGACATTGCAAAACTGACTAGGCTACACTTCTGTTGAAGAAGTTCAATGATGATCTTAATCTTCACAAATGGTATGGTGGAGTAGATGAATTTAGTATAGGTCAATTGTTTGGGAACTGAACTCTAAATATGAGATTGTCTGACCATCAAAGGTACATAGACTATAACAGGTTCTTCTTAATGAGCTTAAGAAATTCTAATATGAATATTCAAAAGGTTAATAAATTATTATTATAGATTATACAATAAAGATGAGCTATTCCACTAAAGCAATTGGTTATAAAGGGAACTCAAAATCCCTAAGTTTATGAATAGATTGTATTTAAACCATGACATTGCTTGGGTACTCGGTAGTTCAATGTTTTCTCCACTGCGATTGTCAAGTCGAAGACTTTGTGATGAGACGAACCCTTCAGCTAGACCAATAAAGGTGATAATAATATATAAATATACAATATAGCTGAATTCAGCTAGCCAAACAATAGAAAATTAAATCAAATCTATCTAATAATGAGTTTCAGTAAATGGACTAAGGTAGTTGAGAAATGCCTGTTAGAGTCAACCTCACACAAACACTCAGAAATTTTATATTTAGAATGATGTCTCTGCACTACCTCTGCTAAGGAAGTATATGAAGCTTGAACAAATGGAAGATTTCTTGTGGGTTGTATAGTTTAATCCCTAAAGTCATCATGTCTATTATTTTGATCCTTCATTTACATATTCGTAAATTTCTTGTTAGTTGTAATAATTTTCAATTATTATTTAACTTGAGGAATTTATAGAAACGCGTCTTAACTGACAAGGAATGTGTTTTCAAGAATTGTTCGAACAAAATAATACCTTTTATATATTCAAATGAATTTGTTTTTTAATATAATTAGAATATGTATTTTATCTAAAATTTGGGCAATATTATTTTGTATGGAGAATCCATGGAAATCTCCCTTAACTGACAAGGAAGGTATTTCGAATTTTTGTGCAAAATAACAACCCTTATTTTTTTTTCTAAAAAAGGATCATAATTTAAATGTATATTTGAACTTGCCAATTTTAATATTTAGATGACGTATAATTGCTTAGGTATTGATTTCGGGCGTTGTGGGGGGATACTAATCATTCCCTACACGTAATCGACTCCCGAACCCTTTTCAAAAATGAATTTCTGGTTAAACGCGGATTTGTTTTTATCTTTTAATTTTTTTCCTTAAATTTATTTTAAAAGGTATTTTTAGGTATTCGACCTACCTAACCCAAAGGTCGATGGCGACTCCAATTCTATTTATTTGTTCTTTATTTTAAAACCCAACATTTTCTAAGATTAAGTTGGATCGCTCCCCGCCATAGCCCTAAAAAGCTTAAGGGCTGTTCCAAAAGATTGGTGACTTCACTGGGGATGTTAAAGAGTCAGGACGTAATCGATTATACGTCATCTTTTTAGTTGAAAATGGTAAATTCGAATGATATTTAAATTTTGATCCTCATATTTTGTTTGCATCACATTGTACATCTTTTATTATTAGTTGTACTAACATGTGATTTACATGTTTTAGATTTTTTTACTTTTGTTTTTGGATCGATGCGAAGGATTGTGAGTTTCCCCCCACTCGCACTATAACTGTTCGATACTTAGATCCTTCTAACTGTGCTTTGTCCCTTTAGGTAGGGATGAACGCTATGCTTACGTGAGAAAAATTATTTTTCTCCGCACGTGCTTTAGCAAGTAACCTCTAAGGTACATATGCCTTGTGTTTACGAATGAAATATTGAGTTTCCTCGTATGGAAAAAGGGAAATGCATCCTCTCGAATTGAACTCGATTAGTTTTAGCCTATAATGGGTGAGGATCGAGGGTTTAGTAGGCCCAAGGGGGCATCACCAAAGGACAATTCGAGGACCCTGTTAGTAATACCAAAAATCTTCTCATTTCGTATTGAATTCCTATTCGCTGTTCTTCAAAGGTTGCAAAAGGGAAGCTCATTCTAAATTTTTCCTCGAATTTTTTTTTCCAAAAGCATGAGAATTAGAAGAGTGTGCGGTCAGGTTCATTTTTTTTCCAAACAAGCATGCGAACTAGAAAGCATGAGGTTAAGCTTTATATGTTGAACAAAGCGTGAGGGTAGAAAAAATATATGGGTAGGACTGTTATAAAAGTATGTCATGGTAGATACCATGGTGGGTAGGATCTTTTCATTTTGTAAATATTTATTATGCTTTTTGGTTAAATGGTACTAGCAATTTATTTTGTTTTATCTTATTTTATCTGCTTTATGTTTGCATTTGCATTTTCACATCACAACCAAACAAGGTGTTAATTCACAAGTGATTAATCGAATTAGAAGGTTTTCATATCGACATAAGAGTTCCATAACTAGACAGTCAACTCCGTAAGGGCGACGACTTAAAAAAAAATTGATCGAAAGGAGAAGAGCTCAAAGATTGATTGAAGACTCTCATTAGACAATGATCAAGATGGAATAAATAGCCAGACAATAGTTGAGTGAAGAATAACAAGATCTTTTACAAATATCAATGCCACTTTTATTCAGGAGAATCCCATGGAAATAGAAGTCTAGAGATCCCATAATCACAATGGGTGAATTAAAACAAACAAAGGTGGGTCAACACTTTGAGGAATCCAATAAAGTCTACAAAGACAATATCAAATCATGAGAAAGGCCTAGATCGAGAAAATGAAGATCGTCTGTCTAATGTAAGGAACACTTACGGTATGATGAATTTTGTTCTATGATGATCGCTTTTGGAATTAACACCTTGTGCATTTGCATTTTCATTAGCATTCTGGTTTTGCATTAATTTATTTTGATTGTTTTTACATTAATTCTTTTCATTTTGTACTAACGTGTTTTTATGTTTTCGTTTGCATCATATGATCATGAAATAATCAAAATGTGTTGATTTGTGAGTGGTCATAAAAGTAAAAGGTTTTCATGATGGACAAAGGGTTTTACAATCAAGTAAATTATAACACAGCTAGGGAATGGCATCTTGAGGAGACTCCGAGAATATTGAAGAGCTATGCACCCAAAGATCATATGTTCGATGAGGAGCAAAAAGAAATAAGAGAAATGAAAGTGCAAATGTCAGAGATGATGGATAGAATAACTGTATTGGCCAAAGAAAAAGAGACTTTACAAAAGAAAAGAAAGAGCTCGATGAAAACAATCCTGTGATGTCAAATGCACAAGGGACTAATTTAGAGCGAGCTAATCCTAGCCAGTCTAAGAAATCACACATAATCATTTGTATCAACAAGTTGTCTGTAGACCCCAAGAAAATGGTGAAAACTGTAGAAGTTCAGAAAGATGAAAAGAAACCCGACAATTAGAACTTGTGATCATTTGAGAGTGTTCTCCAAATGTTAGGAGAAATAAATCTGAAGACTCCAGTTCAATCCAAGTCAAGAGGAGCTCAAGGACTTGACATTGAGAATATCACCACCTTCAAGCATCGAGTCCAACACTTTATAGATCATGGAGTTCGAGATGAAAAGTCGACCTAGTTTGGTAATTGATTGTCTGTTAAGACGGAGGCAAAAGTGTTCAAGGGTAAGGATATTAATGGGGGAATCTAGGAGGAAGAAGGTTTACTAAGGTACGAAACTCATGTGTGTCCTTAAGGAGTAGAAAACAGTGGTCACTTAACTAAAAAATGATGCTGAATAATGGAGAAAGAATAGCAAGATGCATGAAGGTCAAGCCAAGAAGTCCTTTCATGTTGCAGAAATGAGACACAATACAACCATGGATGATTTGGAAAGATGCCAAATCGATAATTAGATGTTAGATATGTCCATAGAAAACATGGAAGCTTCATATTAGCGCCACAAGCGTTAGATTGATGCTGAGCTAGAAGCCACTAGAGCCAGGAACAAGAAATTTATGAGGATTGTAGATAATTTTGAAAATATTACCCAAGGAGTTCATAATAATGAAAACTTTCTTACGATAAAAAATGAACAACATTATCTATAACTCAGAGAATTGACACAGAAGATGAAAGAAAAAGACGACGACATGAAACAAGCTATGATCCAAGCAAGTAATGTGGCTCATAAGTTGATTGATTTAGCTGGCTTTGCAAGAAAATTGAAGCAGATTGACAACTCAGATCCTGGGCATGAGAGGAAGTTAACTTGGCTTCTGAGAGAAATAGAAAAGTTAGGAGTTATGGTTATCCCTTATATCTAAAGTTTGTTTGACATATCGAAATCCTTGTGTTCAATGAAAATTGTTTTAAGATGGTCACTCTTGAATGACACCTTTTGCATATATTCATTTGCATCACATATTTTGTATTTTTGCATTTGTATGTGATTATCGCATATTTACATTCACATATGTACGTCATACATTGCATAATATATTGTATCTCGGCGTGCATTAATCACGGATCCTGGTGATATATCAAGGAAAATCTTTTGACAGTAATATTGAAGGTAAATTAAGGCCACCCCGTTCGTGCCAAGAGAAGATATGAGAGCCATCGATATGAAGTTTGGGGCATGCCATTAAGAATCATGGGTACTGAAGAGCAAGTTACAGAATCTGATCAATTAGGGGCATGGTTTTTTAATGAGCAAGTTGGGCATTAGATTGTAATAACCCTGAAGATCCATCCAAGCACCCACATTTTTGATGAGTAATAGGGCATCCTAATTAGGAAAAGATCATTCCATTAATCGTGAAGCTCTATTTCATATACAGGGTCTTGTTTGAGTTTGTTTTCGTTCTTCTTTCTTTATTTACTAAATATTTTGTAAAAATGTTTGATGATTGAACTTATGCTACTTTTAAGGCTATGAGCAATAAATCAAATATTTAATCCGTTAGTTTTTTAAGTATCAAATTAATTAAAGATTATTTTACTTTTTAAGAATTATAGATCTTTGGCAATGGTAAAATTAGACCTTTCATATCTCTTCCAAAGCCAAAAATACAATTACTCGATCTTTTTTTACCTTACATAATTTATGATTAATACCAAAACCAAATTTTGACACTATATTTATCTGAGACTCTAAAGTCATACCTTTACCTTTTTGTTCGAGATACAAATTCATACTTTTACCTTCTCGGGTAGAGTTGGTCTATTTATAACACTACTTTTCTCCATATACACGACTTCAAAGTCACACATTTGTCTTTTCAGCTTTATACTAGTAAAATCGGAAGGCCTCAAGTGCAAAATTTTCATTTGTTAGTGAATCTTCCTGTAAGAATAAACGAGATGGGGCATCATGAATCAACTTTTTAAAGAGAAGCTCGAATATTTTGGTCATGATTGAAGTAAGAAAAAGAAGAAATAAAAGGAATGATTCAAATAATTCTATCATACATTAATTACATTGTTTTCATGTAAATAAAAGTTAATCCTAAATATTCATCCCCTTGGGGACACCTATTTTTATAAGGACTTTTATGCATGAAATGATGAATGACCTTATTTCATTTATCATTCCACAAAAAGAGAAAATATATCCCTTGTTGTCATAATTTGAGCATGAGTTATTTTTCTTCCGATTCAACACTAACCAAGGATCACCCTCCACATTGGGGGCAAGGTGAAGGATATCTACTCGCATGAGTAAAAATTGTCAATCTAGTTTTGTTACAGGGGCAAGTCTCCGTGAAATAAAGAGAAATATTAAGGAACTGCATGGTAGATCAAATGCAAAGTGCTTAGAGATTAGATCTAGTCGAGAACAACAAAAGAGGTTCCAAATGAAAGAAACAAAAAGGATAGGAAAGTGATCAAAGCAATTGGAGTACTATACTCATCTAATAAGTTCATAAAAAATATAGAGATAAAAAGAAAAGAGAAAATATAGAAAAAAAGAAGGAAAAAAGAAAAGATATAAAAAGAAAAAGGAAAAAATAGCAAAGAGAAAAGAGGAAAGAAAGAAGAAAAAAAGAAATAAGAGAAAAAAAAGAAGAAAAAAAAAAGAAATAAGAGAAAAAGACAAAGAGAAAAAAGAAAAAAAGAGATAAAATAAATCAAGTATTTCAATATGAGTGACTCATTAAGCCTAGAACCACAAGGTTGATCAAGTGTAATCATTTCAAAGATACAGATTCAACAAGAAGAGTGAGAAATGCTGAAGATGTAAGAAAATATAGATGAACTCTAAGGTGAAAACCAAAAAATGGGCAGTCAAGAGGAATCCAGAAAAGGAAAAAAATATAAAAAATAGGAAGCAAGTAGATCCAAGCCAAACAAGGCAAGATTAAAGGCATCAGAACGAATTGATTATTGGTTTAATTTCCCTTAAACACTCGTTTGGGCCTATTTATCCCCTTCTTTCGTAACCGTGAGCCCTGACCTATGTTACGTGCTCGAAAAGTCCATTCTAATCATATATTGATTTCTAACTAAACGAGACAATCTTCAGATTTCTTTCCGCTTCTCTGGATTAATTTTATTTGCAAAAATTATTTTTCTAAAATCTTTAGTACATGATAAGAAAAATAATAAAGGAGTTCAAGACATAAAATTTTGAATAACTTCTTGAAGCCAAAGGAGGATTCGAGTTGAAAACCTGAAAGGACGGTTTGAATATTAAATTATGCAACGAATACATAAGAGATGGTCTTACAAAGCTCTTGATGAAGTACCACACATCCCAAAGGTGTTCCTGAGAGTTTGGAACCAATAAGTATCTCTAGTAGATGAGCATAACAACCATTTCTTTAACTCAGTGGATGCCAAAGAGATAAATATGTTATAATAAAAAGGCCAACCTGAGAAACCTTACATTTTCATAATCACCTACACCTTAAATTTGTCAGTAATTTGAACACTTGCCAATGGGCTATGATTTTTTGAAATATTAAAAGAGTAGTTGACTTGTTTGATATTCATTAAATTCTTGTTTTATGATTTGTCTCAATTGTGAAACCTATAAAGGGGTAATATTTTTCAAAATTTTTGATTAAACATTTGTCAAAATTATTTCAATTTGATATTTTTTTTATTTTTGGAAATAAAAAGAAGAAGAAAAACATTTTCAAACAAGACAATGCTGACACTTGACACAGAGCTCATGATTAAAATTAGTACTGGAGCAAGAAATGGTGAATGTTGGGGCACTTTTGAGGACCCATATCATCTAGAAATAATAAATGTTGGGGCACTTTTTAAAGCCCATATCATCCAGAATACAAGATAATTGAATTGAACAAACATTTATTTTCAATGAAACATAAAGGTGTGAAGAATGAAAATGGTAAAACAATCAATTTACTTCTAAAAATCAATGCAAAACTTAGAGGGCTAAGTTTTAGGTTAGCAATTAAGAAAACATCTTCAATCTTAGTTATCTCTAAGGTTCCAACCATCATCCTTGCATGGATGCGTCTCATAGCTCTCTTAGACAGTCTGATATTCCATCAATTGTTGCGATGGTCAGCTCCAGGTAATGACCTTTGATTTCCTGCTATAGGGAAACAACACATACTCAGTTTTAAAGCTTCAAATGGTGGATCATCTTTTCAAAAATGAAAGCTATGTTGGATTTCTACAATATCAGATGAAGAAAACCAATCTTAGCAAGGGAAGATATTTGTTGGGGGTAAGAAGAAATTGACACAACTATAGAATTGCAAGATTGCACGTTGGTGCAAACAAAAAAACTTAATCAATAAGAGAATGAAGATCGCTCTTGCAACCGTCCCAACCACATATCAAGAAAACATGCATTTATACACGATACATAAATTTATGTCATTGCACATACATAATTTCATACATACTTGATAAATTTTGATCTCCCTCATGAGGATGGCTGTTAAAATATGTTTTGGGAAATTTTCTCTCTCTTAAAATGGTTTCCCTAGAAATTTCAATCGTTGCCTTCATAGAACATGTCTCATAGGAAAATTAATCTTGTCTTACTTAAATTCATTTTCCCTTGAAGCTTCAAATTTACTCTCTCGTGAAGAGGAGTCAACCTTTCAATGTCATTATTGACTTCCTTATGAAGAAAAGTCAATCTTTGTTATTCTTGACTTTCTCGTAAAGACAAGTCAATCATTCAATGTCATTCTTGACTTTCTCGCAAAGAGAATTCAATCTCTCAATGTTATTTTTAACTTCCTCATTAAGAGAAGTCAATATTTGTTATTCTTGACTCCCTCGTGAAGAGAATTTAATCTTTCAATGTTATTCTTGACTTTCTCGTGAAGAGAAGTCGATATTTTTTATTCTTGACTTCCTCGTGAAGAGAAGTCAATCTTTTTTATTCTTGAATATCTCGTGAAGAGGAGTCAATATATCTTTTTTATTCTTGACTTCCTCGTGAAGAGAAATCACCTTTTTACTCTTGACTTCTTCGTGAAGAGAATTCAATCTTTGTTATTCTTGACTTCCTCATGAAAGAGAAGTCAATCTTTCAATGTTATTCTTGACTCCTTCGTGAAGATGAGTCAATTTTTCAAAGTTATTCTTAACTTCTCGTGAAGAGAAGTTGATATTTGTTATTCTTGACTTCCTTGTGAAGAGAAGTCAATCTTTGTTATTCTTTACTATCTCGTGAGGATGAGTCCATCTATCTTTGTTATTCTCGACTTCCTCGTGAGGAGAAATAAATCTTTTTTACTATTGACTTCATCATGAAGAGAATTCAATCTTTGTTATTCTTTACTTCCTTGTGAAGAGAAGTCAATCTTTCAATGTTATTCTTGACTCTCTCGTGAAGGGGAATCAATCTTTTAATTTTATTCTTGATTTTCTCATGAAAAGAAGTCAATCTTTCAATGTTATTCTTGACTTCCTTGTGAAGAGATGTCAATCTTTGTTATTCTTGGCTCTCTCGTGAAGAGGAGTCAATCTTTCAATTTTATTCTTGATTTTCTCGTGAAGAGAAGTCAATCTTTTAGTTTTCTCATTCTTGACTTCCTCGTGAAAAGAAATCAATCTTTCAATGTTATTCTTGACTCCCTCATGAATAATAGTCAATCTTTCAATGTTATTCTTGACTTCCTCGAAAAGAGAAATCAATCTTTGTTATTCTTGACTTCCTCATAAAGAGAGGTCAATCTTTGTTATTCCTGACTCCCTCGTGAATTGAAGTCAATCTTTCAATTTTATTCTTGACTTTCTCATGAAGAGAAGTCAGTCTTTTAGTTTTATCCTTCTTGACTTTCTCACGAAGATGAGTTAATATTTCGGTTTTGTCTTCCTTGACGTTCTTGTGAAAAGGAGTCAATATTTTAGTGTTGCCTTCTTGACTTTCTCGCGAAGAGTAGTCAATCTTTTGGAGTTATCATTTTCGAATTTCTCGTAGAGAGGAGTCAACTTTTCAATAGTATCATTCCTCAACTTGACTTTCTCGTGTAGAGAAGTCAATCTTTCTATAATATTATCTTCAATCTTGACTCTCTTAGGACTGGTATCGTAGAAAGTATAGTTTAATCTTTCCAAAGATTGTTCCCCAATGAACCTTATCTTTATTTTCTTAGGATTTGTGTCCAAGAATGTTCACTTTAGTCTTTCTTGAGATAGATTCCCTATAAACCTCAACATTATCTTCCATAAGATTCTAGAAATTAGCTTTGTCTATTTTGGGTCGCTTTCATGAAAGTTCTAATTTTTGTCTTTCTTAAAGACCTTTTCACTTTCTCAAAAGATTAATGATAAATGAATTGCATCACTGCATTATTTATTCAGATTTGTTGCACTTTCAAGATGAATATTTTATAGGTTTTTCAAGAAAACTAAAAGATTTATGACCAGCAGAAGTCATCAACCAATCTAAAGTTCCAAGAAAGGAGATGTTCAAATGGCACTCGAGTCAAGGCATTTTCCCATATCTGGTGGCTGCGAGACAAGTTCCCATAAGAGAAATGGATTCTAAAAGATTCTCTCAAATTATAAACTTTCATACATTAATGATTGGTAATGCTTGATTTTCAGATTCTATCTTCATGAAGATAAGATAAGCAAATCGATCCCGGTTCATTTCTTTCCAAACAATGGTGGAGTGAACCAAATTTATTTGAAAGGTCTGGTCTTCCCAAAAGAGTAGTGGAGCAAATCCCCATTTTTGTTTAAGATTTGGTATTCCCGAAGAGCAGCGAAACAAATCATGTTTGATTCAATCTTCCTTGAAGACCAGCGAAGTGGATCAAAACTTTCTCGAGTCAGATCTCTTTAAAGAGTAGTGGAACAGATTCTCTTTCTTTCATATTTGGTATTCCTGAAGAGAAGTGAAGCAAATCATGTTTGATTCAATCTTCCCTGAAGAGCAGCAAAGTGGATCAAAATTTTCTCAAGTCTGATTTCCCCTAAAGAGTAGTGGAGCAGATTCTCCTTCTTTTAGATTTGGTCTTCCTAAAGAGCAGTGGAGCAAATTGATTCTGATTCAATCTTACCTAAAGAATAGTGAATAGGACCAAAGTTTTCTCGAGTCTGATCTCCCCTAAAGAGTAGTGGAGAAAATTATTCTTTTTTCAGATTTTAGTCTTCCTAAAGAGCAGTGAAGCAAATCGGTTCTGATTCAATCTCCCCGGAAGAACAGTGAATTGAATCAAATCATTCCGATCTGATCTACCCTGAAGAAATAGTGGAGCAAATACAATATCAGATTTTAAATAATAGTTTCGATCGGACGAAAAATTGTTGTCTCTTCGTGTTTTGCCCTATTCTTGTTAACACCAGAATGGACAAAGAGGGGCAGCTGTTGACACCCGTTTTTGTCCGGATCGAAACCAATTATTATCATTATTATTATTATTGTTATTATTAATTTTTTTATTATCTTTGCAGGCCATTACAACGAGCCTAACCGATCCCAAATTACATCAACAGTCTCAATCAGTCCAAACAAAAAACATGCCCAAATTGAACCCAGTTGACCCAAAGCCAAGGACTAGACCCGATTTGGTCACCCAATGCGAACCTCATACCTTCTCATGGTTACTGTACTCACCATGCCCTACTATCACAATGCTACCACGCCGGCTACAACTATACCCTGTTGCCCCATTCACCAACAGAGCACGCCATCATCATCTCAAAATCAGCAAAGTCAACAAAATCAGTAAAAATATGTTTTTTTATCCTAGGATGTAATGAGTTATAAGGGGCTCATTTTTTCTAAAGAAAAAAAGGGAGGGAGAGTTCGAAAAGGAAGGACCCCGAATCAAAGAAAAAATTGTAAACAGAGGGGACTCTCGATTCTTACAAAAAACAGTGTAACATTCCTCTTTTGGTTTTCAAAAGAAAAAGGAAATAAAAAAGGTTCAAGCAATATTTTCTATTTTTGCCTCTATTTCGAAACTTAAGCACAAAATAAACACAGAAAAAAATAGAGAAGAGAATAAAGAGTTCTTTCGTTCGGCTAGAGCGTCCCCATTGGTTGGGGTTTTATTTCCCAATCTGAACGGTTAAAATAGATAAGGGGAGTTGGGGAGAAACATACTAAGAACCGAGGCGATCCGACGGTGGATGGTGGAGATCAGAGCCCAGGAAAGTCGAACGATCTTTGGCCATTTCACAACGATCGGAGTATCACCTGTTAAAATGGACACCAGATCCGGACTATTCTCATTGAGATGAGTCTACCAATCTAATTTGGTGGCCAATGAGCACCGAAAATGATGGTCGACACTAGAAGGCCGACGATCGGCGGGTGATAAGCGACGACGGTCAATTTTCTAGAGAGAATGAAGACCCTCTCTCTAGAAATATTTAGAAATAAAGAAATGAAAATAATAATAAAAAAGAAAAAGATTATATTTATAGAAAATATTAGGGGAATTTGCACTTAGGTCCCCCTAAGTTAGGCGTGTTTTCACAACATGGTCACGTGTAGGGATCGTTTTATAATTTTCCCATTTATGATGCATGTTATATATTTTTTTGTTTAATTTCTGTTTGTTCCCTATATTTTTATGTGTGTTTTACATTTTGTTCATATGTATTGACTATTTAATTTTTTTTAAATACCTAGGGACTGATTTAGTTATTTTCCCCTTTTATTTCTCAGCACTAACTTTTGGGTTTACTCCTGATTGCAGTAGGAATCCAAGAAACGAAACATTTTTCTGAGACTTTAATGCAGATAAGAGGCGAAGAATACACAAAGACATAAGATGATCAGATGGCTCTTCAAAGATGCAAGTTTGAAATTTTAAGTTGTTACACTGATATCTGAGTAAAAACTGATGATGAAGTGGAAGAAGACGAGTTCTCCCTTTTGGAGTCAAAGGAAAATTGAATTAACATTTATGCATTCATTAGAACATCATTTGCATAAAATAAAATGCATTACATTTAATTGTATTCGCGATTCACATAAACGCATGATTTTTATAGATCTTCCAGTGAAAACAGAAGATCCAGGATGTCAAAATCCCAATAAGTGAAAGCTAGAGTTCAAACCTAAAATCTAGGGGATCATGTTTAGAGAGGGAGAACCTGAAGAACATAGGGGCTCGATCCACAGAAGAAGCATTACTTTAAAGTGGAGTATGTTACCCGATCATTAAGTTGATTTCCAAAAAAATGAGAAAGCGATTTCCAAAGTTTCTCATTTAAATCATTTTAGAAAATGAAATTTTTGAAAAGTAAGAAAGCGATTTCCAAATTTTCTTATCCAGTAAATTATTTCCAAAATTTGTAAGTCCTTTGGGCCATTAGTAAGTCTTTCGAGCATGATGATTAAATCCTTCGGGTCATCTGTTAGTATTTCGAGCAATATGATAAGTCCTTATGGCCATCTATAAGACCTTCAGGCAAGATGTTTTCAAATGATTTTTGAAAAAAGAGAAAGAAATTTCCAAAGTTTCTCATTTAAATCTTTTCAGAAAATGAAATTTTTGAAAAGTAAGAAAGCGATTTCCAAGGTTTTTTTACCTAGTAAACTATTTCCAAAATTAGTAAGTCATTTGGGCCATCAGTGAGTCTTTCGAGCATGATGATTAAATCCTTCGGGTCATCTGTCAGTCTTTTGAGCAAGATAACAAGTCCTTTGGGCCATCTATAAGACCTTCGAGCAGGATGTTTCCACATTATTTTCAAAAAATGAGAAAGCAATTTCCAAAGTTTCTCATTTAAATCTTTTCAGAAAATGAAATTTTTGAAAAGTAAAAAAGCGATTTTTCAAAGTTTCTTACCAATAAACTAATTCCAAAATTGGTAAGTCCTTTGAGCCATCAGTAAGTCTTTCAAGCATGATGAGTAAATCCTTCAGGTAATCTGTAAGTATTTCGAGCAAGATGATAAGTCCTTTGGCTATCCATAAGACCTTCATAGAGGATGTTTTCACATGTTTTTTCTCGAAAAAGGAGAAAAGTTTCTCATTTAATTATGAAAATAGATTTTTTTTTTCAAAAAATGAGAAAATAATTCCCAAAGTTTCTCATTTAAGTCTCTCTGAAAAATATAACTTTTGAAAAATAACCAAATTAGATTTCCATGTTTGGTGGCAGCAAGACAAGCTCCCACAGGAGAAATCACTTTCCAAAGATTATCCTCTCAAGCCTTTCAGGTATGATGTTTTAAAATTCTCAAACACATACTAACAAGGGTTAATGTTTAATTTTCAGATTTGATATTCTTAAAGACAAGAGAAGCAAATCGAATTCGGTTCAATCTTCCCTGAAGAATAGTGGAATGAATCAAAGTCCCCAGATCTGATTTTCCCTTAAGAAGAAGCAAAATAGATCATTTTATTTCAAGATTTGATATTCCCTGAGTAACAAGAGAAGCAAATCGAATTCGGTTCAATCTTCCTTGAAGAACAGTGGAATGAATCAAAGTCCCTAGATCTGATTTTCCCTTAAGAAGAAGTGGAACAGATCCTTCTCTTTCAAGATTTGATATTCTATGGTAACAGTGGAACAAGTCTACCTCGATTCAATCTTCCCTGAAGAATAGTGGAATGAATCAAATTTCTTGATCAGGTCTACCCTAGAGAAACAATGGAGCAGATCTTTCATCAGATTTCAAAGCATGGACTTAACTAGATGAAAACTTATTGTCTCTTCGTCTTTGCCTATTATTGTTGACACAAGATTAGGCAAAGAAGGGTAGCTGTCGACACCCATTTTCTTCCAGAGACTTCTCAAAATTACAACAAGCCCAAATTGAAGCCCAATTATAAATGACTCAATGGGCCCAACACCAAGCCCAAATCTAGCCTAAACCCAAAATCTGATCACAGCCATGCTCTGTACACCAACTCACTACAGCAGCCTATGCCCTGTTATCCCCTGCTGCACACCATAACTAGCCTGGTTACACGTCAAATCTAACCACCAAAATTAGTAATTTGTACATGTAAAAATGGGGTATAGAACCCAGACGGAGATCATATTGTAAGGGGGCAACAATTTTTTTTTAATCAAACAAAGAACGAAAGAGTTTTAAACTCAAAGGTATTCAACCACTGTTTTTTTCTTTTTTAATTCTTGACATGCATGTTATAATTCGAATCTAAAAACCACAATAAAAGTAGGGATTTAGAGTTTACCTTACTGCTACTGGTGTGTTCTATCGAGGCTAGGGGTATCATCGGGAGAGAGATTGAAGGTCGATCTAGGTTGGTTTAGATGGTGGCGATATCGCTCGTGGTGGTTTGGCTTGGGTTTGGACCTCTCGACTGAGGGAAAAGAATGGTTTGAAGCTGGGTTTTGATTGGGGTTCTTGTGGGATTGGTTCCCTATTATGTCGAGTGCTGACGAGGGGACAATGACCACCCATATATGGTGGCCGGAGCTATGCTGGTATTGGCTCTTTGGGAGGGTTGATTGTCGCGTGTGTTGAAGGAGAGGAAGATGTGAGTTGAGTTTAGTTTTTTTAGGGTTGGTTATTTGATATTTTTGGGTAGCAGAGAATAGTTATTAGGCTTTGTTTATATTTTTGGGTTAATCATGTTAAGGTCCCTATACATTTAGCGTGTTTTCATGTTTTGGTCACTTAGTTGTGGGTTAATTACCCTTTAGGTTCCCAGACTTTAGGTAGCCTTTCAAGTCCTAGGTATTAATTTAGGGTTTTATTCCTTTTTAATCCTTACTTCTTTTAGTGTTTTGTATTTTAGCCATTTGTTCAGGGAAAACTCTCTTTAGCCCCCTATCTTAGCCATGCTTTTACATTTAGGTCACTAGTTTTATCTTTTATTTGTTTGTTTTGATTTAAGCTACATGTTTTTTTATTTATTTTGGTCACTTTTCATGTTATTTATTTATTTATTTCGATTTTTTCTGTTAGTTTTTATTATTCTTATTTAGGTCACTATTTTAGTCATAATTTGTTTGTTGTTTTTTTTCTTATTTTATTACATTTTGGTCCGTGATTCATTACTTTTGGGATTCTAATTTGGTCACTATATTTTTTCATTTTTTATTTTGGTTCCTAAGCTTAGTTTTAAATTTCTTACTTGTTTGTACATTTAACATGTTGTTTTTGAAACTTTTATTTTAATCCCACACATGCCTATGGGTTTGATTCTAGTTTGGTCCCTGGAATTAATAATTTTTACGCTGGATGACTCATGTTTGTTTAATCCACCGATTAAGTCCTTAGATTTGCTATTATAAGATTGGATTGCTTGCTCATTTGATCATTATGCAATTTTTTCCTTATTATGTACATATGCTCATTACCACTTTGTATTTATTCATTTGTATAAGTCCAATGGATATTTAATATATATAATCATTTTATGTTTCGTGTGTATGCTTTAGAATATATAAGTGTCTCCTACCATTTATTATCATTGTTTTCTATGTTAATTTATTTTAATTAATATATATATATATATATATATATATATATAGGAATTAATCAATGTTTTAGTACAAATGTATGTAGACACTGCATTTTTAATATATTTGCAATGGTTGCCTTGATTTCTTGTTGGTTGTATAGTTTAATCCCTTAAGTCACCATCTTTATTATTTTGATACATCATTTACATACTTGTTAATTTCTTGCTATTTTTAATATTTTTAAATATTATTTTACTTGAGGAATTTATAGAAACACGAATTGACTAATAAGGAGTGTGTTTCCAAGAATTGTCCGAACAAAATAATACCTTTTAGATTTGAATGCATTTTTTATATATGTATTTATCTAAAAATTTGGGCAATATTATTTTGTATGGGGAATCCAAGGAAATGCTCCTTTAATTGACAAGGAAGGAATTTTGACAAGAATGTTCGTGCAAAAGACTATAATTAGGTACGATTTCGGGCGTTGTGGGGGGTGCTAATCCTTCCCACATGTAATCGACTCCCGAACCCTTTTCAAAACAAATTTTTGGTTAAACACAAATCATTTTTTATCTTTTAAAATAATTTTCCTTAAATTTATTTTAAAATGTATTTTTAGGTATTCGACTACCTAACCCAAAAGTTGTTGGAGACTCCAAATCTATTTATTTATTCTTTATTTTAAAACCTAACATTTTCTAAGATTAAGTTGGATCATTTCTCGCCATATCCCTAAAAAGCTTAAGGACCATTCCGACAACAGTTCAAAGGCATTTTCATAATTTTACCTCATAAGGCTATTTTTGGTAAATCCATATCCAAATATTCCTGATATTCAACCTTTAACAAAATTAATCAACATTTACGAATCATGAAGTCAATTCATTTATTAATGAATCACTGAACTTATAATTATTTCCGATCAATCTTCCAGTTTCTTATGCGAGTCATCTGAGTTTTATTCATATTTTTGTCTTTTTACCAAAATTCTTTTCAAGTCCAAAATTAATTTATTTTACCCAAAGTACCAATCATTTCATCGATGCAATTACAAATAATTAACAAGTTCTAGAAAGCATACAAAAGATAGTAAAGTATTACCTCAATTTTTGTGCTCCATCGATTGAACATTTAAACACCATTCGATCACTCTCGAACCTGAATTCAACGTCCAATAATTCCTTGGATACATAGCAACCGAATTTACGTCAGAAATGAACTTAATTGATAAACCAAATTGAATCCGATAGTAAAACACTAAAAAAATGGCTTACCATGTGCGAATTTGTCAAAACAAACTTCAGATTCGGACTTAGGACGTCGAAATATATAAAATATTACTTTTCGAAAAATTTAACTTTTTGAATCAAAGTCAAAGGTCAAAGTTAACGAGTTAACTTGGATGAATTGACTCATAGAGTTAACTCGATCGGGTCAAATTGACCCAGTTCAGACCGGGTTTACTGGTTCAGGCTGTTCTAGACCGACTCGACCGGTTATAGAATGTTTCCTGGGAAAGAGAGGAAGCTCACGCGTACGAGGAAGCTCACGCGTACGCAGAAACACGTGTTCACATATGGCGGAGGCGATGGGCTCGGAGTGGTCGGTCTATTACTCCAATAGTAGCTACACACCATTTTAGACCAAAATCAACCAAAAATATCAATCAAACAGAGCTAAAATAAGCGGAAACATTCGGGACTTACCTATACCGATGATGGAGGAAAATTGATGACGACAGCCTAACCCATTAGTCGGATTTTGAACGTGCGTAGCTGGGGACTCTTCCTAGGGTGCTGGTGAGGTGAGACGGCGATGGAGGCTACCGGATAACTCAGAAAAAAATAGAGATAACGAGGTGGTATTCGGTGCAGCTTCAAACTCTCACCCACGATAAACGACGATCGATCTGGAGCATTCGACGGCTGTGGTTAAGTCCGTTGGGACATCGGTTCAATTGAGACGGGCAGTGACGTGCACCGTCGGTCGGAGGAGGAAGAATCGAGGAGGGAGGTACGGCGGCTAAGGTTGGAAATTGGGGATTTTCAGTTCTTCGAAACCAGGGGGTTTATTATTCATTGCTAACAAAAAATAGGAAAATTTAGGGTTGGATCCCCAAATTTCCTATAACTTCCTAAAACTGACTATAAGTTTGAAAAACTTATAATTTAACCCCTAAATTGGGGTGTGACAGATTGAGTAACCTTTTTCATTTTGGTTTATTTTGGAGAAAGTGATGAAACTTTCTAAAGCTTCATCTTTTGTAGTTAAGAAAAGAACTCAAGTAAACCTAGAGTAGTCATCTACCAATACAAATACATATTGTTTTCCACCCAAGCTAGTAGTTCTAATAGGCCCTAAAAGATCTATATATATCAATTGTAATACTCTACTAGATAATACATCATTAATAGGTTTAAAAGAAATTTTTTTGTGTTTTCCTTTAGCACATGCATCACAAAATTTATTTTTAGGCAAACCTCTTACTAGATTGCTTTGAACACAATTTTGTAAAACACTCATGTTAGTATTTCCAAGTTTCCTATGCCACAACCAATAATCATGCTTATCTTTAGTAACCAAACATGCATTAGAAATGTCAATATTATCTAGATGCACCATGTAAATATTTCTTATCCTATTACCAACAATCATAATCATATTAGATGCAATGTCAATAATTTTGTAACCATTAGACTCAAATAAGACATTATATCTCTTATCATATAATTGACAATACTAAGAAGATTATGCTTAACCCATTCAAATATAAAACATTTTCAATAAGAATGGAAGAGTTGTTACCAATACAATCAATTCCTTCAATGTGACCTTTTGAGTTGTCAACAAATGTTACTACTCTTCCACTTTTAGCTTTAAGCTCCAAGAACTGACTCTTATCACTAGTCACGTGTCTTGAGCATCCACTATCAAGGTACTGTGAATTTGAACTTTTGTTTTTTTCCTTGTAGCAATGCTCCTCCACCTACAAACATAGATCAAGTTTTTATTTTTTGTACCCAAATTCTTTTTGGTCCATAAGCATTAGCTCTTAATAATCTTATCCCTTTTGATATCCATTTTTCAAGGATACTTTTATCATTGGTAGCAATAAGTCTTTTGGGAACCTATATACTTCTAATGACATTTATATTTGAGGTTCTTTGGGGATCCCTATGTTTTTAATATTTAAAGTTATATTTAACATAATTGAGTTTTGAATGTTCACCTTTTTGAAATCTTTTTGTCCCAACATGCTTAAAAGAAGCTTTAAGATTATCAAGCTTGTTTTGATGATAATCATGAACCTTTGAAAGTAAGTTATGCAAATTTTGATTTTTCTTTTCAAATTCCTCAAGTTTTACTTGCATATCCTTGACTTGACTTTCAATTTCATGATTAGTCTTAGAAATGAGAACATTTTTAATCTTTCAACTTAGAAATATTTTTCTTATTCTTAGAAATCAAGTTCTCAAATTCTAAGGCTAATTCATCATAAGCCTCTTGTAATTCATCAAAAGAATAATTATCTGAAATAGATGAATTAGAGGTTACCTTAGGATCATCCTCTATGGCCATAAGACACAAGTTAACTATTTTTTCCTCCTCTTCATTGGATGACTCGTCATCACTCCATGTAGCTACATGTGCCTTCTGTTTCTTCTTAGAGGATCATTTCTTCATCAATTATGGGCATTCAAATTTGACATGCCCATGTTTTTTCCACTCTTAGAAAATTATAGGATCCTTCTCCTTAGATTCATTCTTTAAGCCATATTTCCTTTGGAATCTTATTCCTTTGTTAGACTTCACCAATCTCTTGAATCTTTTGGCAAATATTGTCATTTCTTCATGTTTATCTTCATCATTTGAGTCACTATCTTCTTTGGTAGATTTGTGAACAACACCAATCTTTTTCTTCATTTTTATTTCCTTCTTTTCTTCATCTTTCTTCTCTCGTTGTTCTTCTTCCTTCACCATTATCTCATGAGTAAGCAAAGATCCAATGAGCTCATCTAGGGTAAGGGTATTTAGATTCTTTACTTCAATATGGATACCTTCTTGGATTCTCATGACTTGGGAAGACTATAGATCATTTTCCTAAAAAGCTTATCATTAGGAATAACTTCTCCAAAGCCTTTAAGACCATTGACAATAACCGAAAATCAATCAATCATGGCTTAACTATCTTCATCCAGTCTCATCTTAAAGTTTTCATAGTTATAACTGAGAAGATTAATTTTAATTTTTCTTACCTCATTTGTTCTTTCAAGAGTAACTTCAAGCATATCCTAAATGTACTTAGTGTTGGAACAAGATGATACACTCCCATATTCATCGGGGCCAAGTGCACAAAATAGAATGTACATTGCCTTTGTATTGAGTTGGACCAATCTCTTATCTTCTTCACTTTACAGCTCCATTTCTCTAGTCAGAATAGAAAGACCTTTCATCATGATGCTCCATGCTCCCAAATCACTTGCTTGAATAAAGAGTTTCATCATATTCTTCCAATACACATAGTTGGCTCCATTGAAGTATAGAGGCTTGTTGGTGGGTTAGGAATCACTAAGAATGTTGAAACTTGATGTAGCAGCTATGAATAACTTGAATGATGATTTAAATGTTCTAAGATCTTCTCAAGAGGTGGTTAAATCTTCTAATGAGTCTTACTCTGATACCAATTTTTGAGTTAATCGATCAAAGAAAGTGGCCAAGAAGGGGTGAATTAGCAATAAAAATTTTGTTTGAAGCTTTTGCAAGAAGTAGGAAAAATGAGAAAAGAATTTTAGAGTGGTTCAACTTTCTAAATGAAGCCTACATACATTAGCTTAGCTTCCACACTAAGGATTTGAACAAATTAACTTATTTGTTCTAACCTTTTAGGACAAGATGTAACCTTACAATACACTTAGACTTATACCCCAAAGTCTCAAGTGTACGATCCTTTCCAAGGAGAAATTACCAATAAGAAAACTTTTAATATCCTCACTAAGATAGATAAGCTTTCACACACCCAAGAACACTAGAATGAAAATTATAATAAATGCAATAGTATGCAATGAAAGAAAGGTTGAATTGAATACAAATTTGACTCTAATTGCACTTTGATTGTTGCAATAGCTTTCTTGTCTTTTCTTGGCTGTTTGAAGACCCATTTTATATTCTCTCATTGATTTTATTCATTTGAGGTTGTTCAAGAGAGTTTGAAGTCGTTTGAAGCATTAAATTTGTGCATTAAAGGCTATCTGCACATGAAGTTTCGAAAGAGGAAAGAAATTTTTTTGACCATGGTAACCCAAATTTTGGAAACTTTAGGGGAATTTTTGAAACTTTTGAGATAGTTTCGAAACTATAGAGAAGTATCACAACTTTTAAGTATTTTGTTTTTGCGAGTTTCGAAAAAATTTATTCTTTTGATAATTTGAAATAATTCTAACTTTGAAAATTGTTCTAAGTAGTTTGAATGATATTTTTTATATAATTTGAACTTAGAAAACTTATTTTAAAGATCAAATAAATTTTAGGGACTTAAACTTAATTTTTTAAAAATATATAAAAATATTTATTAAGTTATATCAAAATCATTTATGTTTATCAATATGAGAGTCCATTGTTTTAGCCTGATCTGGATTAGTCAGTCAATAGATCGGATACCAATGATTAATTCAAAAAAATCTAAACTAATATTACTTTGTAATCATCACATACTATTAAAAGAAATATTTTTTACCTTTAAAAGGAAAGAGGTCAATTTAAATTTAAAGTTAATTTCACAGTTTTAATGATAACTTTTTATACTACATTAAATCTATAAATATATTTTAAATATTATCACTAGTAATAGAGTTTTGGGTACCTTAAGCAATGTTAGGAGTTCGAACTCTGACATTTGCGAATGGAGCAAACTGGGTTGGGAGGGTCACCCTCATCTATGCAGTTCCTGATCTGGATTAGTCAGTCAATAGAATGGATACCGATGATTAATTCAGAAAAATCTAAACTAATATTACTTTGTAATCATCACGTGCTATTAAAAGAAATTTTTTTTACCTTTAAAAGGAAAGAGGTCAATTTAAATTTAAAGTTAGTTTCACAGTTTTAATGATAACTTTTTATACTACATTAAATCTATAAATAGATTTTAAATATTATCACTAGTAAAGGGTTTTGGCACAAACTTTGGTAATCCCTATTAAATCAAAATTTTTTATTGCTTGCGTAAATATATATTTTATAATTCATTTGTAAACCAAAAGGTGTTTTAAAAAATTTCTAGAAATTCTTGAGTTTTAGATAAGGTATTATACGCATAGGTCACGATAAATTGAAGATTCTGTAAACCTTCAGGTGTTTAAGAATTTTCTAGAAATTCTTGAGTTTTAGATAAGGTGTCTTACTTAGAGGCCATGATAAATTGAATATTTTTGGATAGAAGTATTGAAATTGATTTTAGGATTATCAAAGTAGATCCAACAATTTCACTCTATCTAGAATTAACTAAAAATATAATTGTTTTAGACCTTTCGTCTACATCCAATCGTCACAAATGGATTCATAAGTTGTGCTCGTTTTATTAGTTTTTCACTACACCGTAGGGTTTCATGACGGTCCACCAATGATCCATGTCAAATATGTATGATTAAAATTTATAATTATGGACATATATGTATAATGTACGATGTTATTATAAAATATGAAATAAAATTAAGTGATTATTTATGTTACATGTGTCATAAATAGTAAAGTGTCATGAGATTAAAGTATACAATAAGTTGTATGTATAATTTAATAAGGGTCATAATTATAAATACTTAAAATATTGATCTAATATTCAATCTCTATAAAGAGAGAGTGATCTTTAAGAAATAGGTTAATTAGTATTACTCTTATCATGTTAAATCAATGTCTTATCATGTTGAATTATTACGAATCAATCAATATTTTCAGATCATTTTATTATATAGATAATATTATTTTTTTATGATCCAACCAATTTATTTTTTATTTTAGTTTTCATCGATTCAAATAATTTGTGTTTCAATTTTGCTTAATTGACGAGCGATAGAGTTCTAATTATTTGGTATTCGTTCACTTCAGTTAGTATATTTTTAATTGGCCATTAAAAGATGAAAGTTTAGGCGCAATTTAGTTTTTAATATTAAAGGCAGTAAATATTATACTTTCCAGTGTTATCATGTTTCAATACTAGAGTTGCATTCAAATTTTATGCGACATGGGTTTATGATAATGTAGTAATTTCATATATGTTTGATTTAATTCGATCGTTTTTTTTTTGGTTAAGAATTGTTCGATAAAGATGGTACTGATTTTATATTTTTATTTAGATATTTGGAGATTGTTGCATCCATCATCAATTGTTATGGATATTTGGTTTCGGTTTTAGAAAATCATAAGTAATATTAAAGTTTCATGTGATCGTTATTTAATTCTTTAGTATGTATTTTGATTTTGACTTTGGATTTAATTTGGGTATGTTATTATTGTCACTATTTAGTTTTGATTTCTTGTTTCGTATTTTGGTTTAATTTAGTGGATCTATATTTAAAAACCTTCTTGAGAAATAATCAAAGATATATATTTTTGGTTTCTAATGACGTCTTTTTAGATAATCTTATTTTGGGTTATTTCTAAAATAATGAGTTTATCAGGAAATTTTAGTTTTAGTGTTTGATTGTTACAAAAATATTAAATTCTTAAATTAAAACTTGCTTCTACTTTAGCTATCGAAATATATATGCATGCATGTTGTTAATGTTATGGATTATAGAATATATATTTGATACATTTTGATCATGAATTTTTTTTTATCTTCGGTTGTGATGAAAATATTAAATTCGAATATGAATATTTATTTTAAGATAACCTAATCAAAGTAATAAGTCATTAAAGTGACCTTGGAAAATATTTTATTTTGAAATATGGAGGATTATGTGCATGTAACTTGGATTATGTTAGAATTGATCGGCCAAATAAAGATTAATATTTGACATAATTACATGTGCAATTTTGATAATAGCCATGTGATAATTATTTGATATGATATGTGAGTAATAAATCAGCCCAAAGGAAGATTTTCGCTCGACATGTTCTTATTATCAGTGTTTGATTATCACACCATATACCACTTAAAGTAAATATTTTGTCAAAAGATGAAATATTAATGAAGTATATGATATATTGATACGAGGTATACATTTATTCAAATTTATTATTTTGGTTATCTTTTAATTTAGTTGAATGATAAAATTAAGAAATATTGATTGGTTGACAATATTTTTATGATTTTATATATTATTAATGCAATCTGAAATATGTATATATTTAATTCGGTTTGATCAAATTTTGTTATTAAGGAAATTATTATAAAACAAATAAATTTGTAATTTGGCTATGTTTGATATTTTAGTGGATTTATCGACACAAAATGTTGTCAAAATGACATCTTTTGCTTAGATTAATTTATTTAAAATATCAAGATGATTATGTGTTATTGTAATTCATGCGTTTATTAAGTGACCCAAATGAAAGTTAATATTTGTCAGGATTTCAAGTGACAACTGTGGTAATAAATGTGTAACGATTATAAGGTATTTTATGTAAGCATTATATTAGTTCAAATATTAATCTTTTGTTCGACATAATTTATTGTCAATGTTCGTCATAATTAAAAAGTATTGATTGGTTGACAATATTATTATGATTTTATATATTATTAATGCAATCTATGAAATATGTATATATTTAATTCGGTTTGATCAAAATTTTAGTTTTTGATTGTTTGTTATTAAGGAAATTATAAAACAAATAAATTTGTAATTTGGTTATGTTTGATATTTTAGTGGATTCATTGACACAAAATGTTGCCAAAATAACCTCTTTTGCGAAGTTTAATTTATTTAAAATATCAAGATGATTATGTGTTATGGTAATTCATGCGTTTATTAAGTGGTCCAAAAGAAAATTAATATTTGACAAAATTTCAAGTGAGAACCGTGGTAATAAATGTGGGACGATTATAAGGTATTTTTTTAAGCATTACATTAGTCCAAAAATTATTCTTTTGTTTGACATAACTTATTGTCAATGTTTGATTACTACAAGAGTATTATTTACTATTCATATTATTGTCCAGAGATCTGATATTTTTTTGACTAAAAATAAAAAAAAAATTATTAATAAGATTTTACTTGATAGTATGCCTTATTTTAAACCTCTAAGCCTAAGTGGGGAAAAGAGTCCATATCACCGAGAACCACAAGGAAAAACAATCAACAAGTACAAACGGTCGCAAAGTGAGCACAGCACAAAAGCAAAAACAATAGATCAAAACAGACACGATCATAAAGCGAGAACAATACAAGAAAAAAATTACAGACCCTCACAAATCACACCAGCAAAAACGAACACATAAAAGTAGCAAACATCGAGCACACAGTATGATCACCACCACGCCTTAAAAAATTCAGACCTTGAGACCCCGTTGACAGCCAAACAATCGTCCATTTATATGGAAGAACACGAAACAAGAGTGAGACTCACCTTATCTAAAGCCTTTAACCGAGCGTCAATTTCCAAGAGACCCGGCCACCTCAACACTGGGCGAAGACAAGGATTTCGAATCCAATTAAGAAAAATACTCGAAGAATAATCGATCAACAGGCAAGCAGAATCAAAACAATTGGCCTCCAAGAATACTTCCAACGCAAACAAAATTGCTGCCACAGGAGCGCCATCCTCGCCTTAAAAACCAGAATCAACAACCGAAACGCTTCGGACAACCCTTGAAAATATAGCCCTTATTTCACCAATGGACGAGCTAAGAAAACCTCCACATCCACTCTCGCTCCCTAACAACGCCAGCAACCCTGAACACCCACGGTTCAGCAGCAAGGGGACGCTCCAAAAGGGCAGACTTACAAAGAAACGCAATACACTCTCTTGGGTTAATCCACCAAATTACATCAGTTACAACTAAATTGCTCTTAATTGCTTTAAGCAAAATCAACGCACACAATACTGCATTTTACAAACAAATGATCAACGTCCTCTAGAGAATTCTTACACCCAATCCACGTCCCCGTTTGACAACAATACTGGAGAATGATCAAATGCTACACGTTTAAGTCCGATTTATTCAAACGATCCTTCACCAAAGAACCATCGCTCATCCACAAGGAATCTATCTAGTCGACTTCTTTTGTTCCCCTGGCCAAACCACGTATATTTCTTTCCCCTCATAGGCATATCAATCAATTTACATACTGATATGAAATCATTAAACTTTTCGCTCCCAACTACCGAACTCACACAGCCACTACGCTCGCCGCTATTCCTCACCACGTTAAAAGCATCCCCCATCAGCCAAACATTTGTATTCGAGACCCTCAAAGACAGTTCACCCCATAATGTAATTTGGTCCGATAACACACTATACCCATATACACAGAAAATTGAAACTTCCATACCTGATTTTAACCACTTACCCTTAACACAGATGAATCTTTGATTCGAAATCAACTGAACCAACTCAAAAGTGTAATCACCATTTTTATCCCTATATATGTGTATATAATAATTATTATTATTATATATTATTATTATTACCAAAAATACAAATACGGAAAAGGCAAAGTCAAACAAAAAATAGACAAAATCCCCAAATATCTGGGATATTAATGCCTTGATTCCTGCCATCTTGGCTGCAACACTGTTACCCGCCTGACCCGTCGATCCCCGACTGTACCAGGTGCCATTTTCATCCTTTATGCTTGTATTATCATTTTATTTATTGATTCCAATTCTCATACTTTTGTATTTAGTATATGCATTTGCTGTAGCCTGTAGGTTTCATTCTAGCCTTTGTTTCGTATCATACAATACTAACGTCTATACCATTTATTATATATATGTATATTATAGGTATATTATTTCTACTATTGTATATATTTAATATATCTTATTTTTATTTAACTCTTATTATATGTATATACTATAAGCATTACATTATATATACATGTATATATATATTTATATAAATCACGCACTGCATATATATTATCCATTTTACGTATATATTTTAATGTAGGTACTAAGCTTTGGAAATTTTATATAAATATAAAAAGTTAATATATTAAATATTTTTTATATATGCTTATGTACATAAATGAATATATTTTTTTACTTTCTTTTTCATGTAATATATATTAAATTTATAATATAGTATTAAGTATATATATTAAATATATGTTATCGTTTTAAATTAGTATATACATATGTAACAAATATATTTTGTACCTTATTTACCTTCTTTCATGTACATGTATTATATATATATCTTTTGTTATACTATTTATACATTATATATATATATATATACATGCCTTACTTTAATTAATTTCTCTATGTTAAGCATAATATAATATATTACTTAATTTATTGAGATTAAATATATTATTTTACATATGTTTTTAAATATTATGTATATAAGTATGATTATTTGTACATTTAGGTCTAGACATTTTAAATATGTATGTTAGCCTCATATGCATAACTTTGATCGACGCCATAATTGAATTAACGACAATATTTATTTATTTTAAAATATTGAGAAAGGGGTGTCGTAAGGTAACTAAATGTCATATTTCGATACTTTAAAATAAATAAACACCCTACTCGTGAAACCTAAAAATTAGTTAACCTTAAAATGAATCATGACAAAAAGAGAAATGGAAATGTTCTTTTACTTAAACTTAATTGAGAAAATTCGTTTAATTCATATTAAGGACTTTGTCTCGATCTTTTAATAACTGAAAATTCCCCATCTTTTCTAATTGGATAAGTGATTCTGATAATTGGCTTAAATTATCATTTTATTTTTGTCTTGATCAATTGCTCGATATTGAGTTCTTAGGAGAAACTACTATATTCCTTTTGTTTCATTTGGAAAGAGAAATAATCGTCCTAAAGTATGTTAGGGATTATTTTCTCTTCGATTGAAAATAATGGAATATCCTCTTTCTCCTTAAAATTTTCCGCTAATAAAATTGTGTGATTGAATCTGGAATAAAATGACCGTAATTTAAATTTACACTTGAATTCTTAGACTTTCGCTATTAGAGATAATTTATAATCTATGAGGTACCAATTTTGGACGTTGTAGAGGTGCTTATCCTTCCCCACGCGCAACCGACTCCCGGACCCTTTTTCTTTAAATAAAAATGAATTTCTAGTTACATATAGATTGGTCTTATCTTTTAAATGATTATTTCTTAAAACCTCTTTTAAAAGGCAATTTTCATGTATTCTACCTACCTAACCCGAAAGGTTGATGGTGACTCCAAAATATTTATTAAAACAAAATCAAATTCTTTTCCACAAAATAGTCAAGACTCATTCCAAGCTTAAGGACAGTTCCGACAACTTGGTGACACTGTTGGGGACACTAGAGGGTAAGACCTTAAGTCAATTATATATTGTCTCTATATACGGAAATTATAAATTTAGTTTTATTTAATTTGTGATTATTTTAATTCCCTTAGAGTATTTTATTACATTATGTATTCTTTTTGACACTAATGTTTGCATTTGTTGTTTTTTAGATATTGAGATGTTTTGGAAATGCTTTTAATTTGTGAGAATTTCCCCTCACACACGAGGCGTGCATTTGCATAACATAAGCTCTATACCCGAGCTCTTTCCCTTATTAAGTGGGAGCGAAAGCGATGTCTTCGTAATAATTTATTCTATGTGTCAGATCTAGCAAGTAGCTTTTAGGGTTTATATGCCCTATATCATCATGAGGATTTATTCTCAGTTTCAGGCATAGGGAAATATGCCCTCACGAATTGAACTTGATTCAGTTAGGGAAGTAATGGGTATGGATCGAGAGTCTGGCTCTCCTAAGGGGGCACCGACAAGGACAATTCTAGTACCTTTTCCTATAGAGCCAAAACTCTGCATGTAATAAATCGTGTGAACTCACCCTAGTTAGAGCCATGCCAAATCTTTACTTGATAAGGAGAAACCTAAATAGGTACACAAAAGGGGAATCAATTCTTAACTCTTTCTTTATAATTTCATAAAAAGATTTTATATTATCAAATAAAGCATGAGAACTAGAAAATGATGTTATTAAGTTTATTTTTCTGAATAAGCATGAAAACTAGAAAATAATGATATTAGGTTTATTTTTCTGAACAAGAATAAGAACTAGATAACATGAGGTTAGGATTTGTTTTGTGAACAAAGCATGAGAGTAGAGATCATGTCTGTATAGGATCTATTAAACCATGTATGTATAGTTAGCATGTGAGGGTAGGTTCTATTTGTTGATTATAGTCTTACTATTTTGATGATAATCTTATGTGAACTAACCCATTTTGTTCGTGTTTATTCATTTCTTTCATTTGCATCTCCATGTCATCCAAAGGTGTTAATTCGCAAGTGATTGACTAAATAGAAGGTTGTTGGTAATGAGACAAGGAATTCTTAGCCATGTAGTCAAAACAGAAGATCCAGAGATGTTCCAATGGTACATAAAGAAAGAGAACTGATCATTGAAGAAAATTAAAGTCGACTAAAGATCTTTTTTCGAAGGCACTTAGACCAAGATGCTCTCCTAAGTGATAGATGCCAACCAAATCGAGAACGAAGACATGAAAACCTTTTCTCCTTTAAAATCTCATTAAAATTAAGTTCTCAAGATTCAACAATAGGCAATTCAAGAAGATGACCCAGGCCTCACAAAATATGGGTGATGACTCAACATTGGTGCGACAATGACCATGAGTCCAACATCATAAAATAATTTGAAGAGACAAAGAGACACAAATTTATTCCTGCTTGTGAGTTTGACTACCTGGTGTAATAAAACTTTGTTATCTAATAAAGATTGTTCTATTGTGCTCACTTTTGGAATTAACATGTTTCGCATTTGCAGTTTCATTTTCATTGTACTCATTATGCATTTTTACATACATTCAATCATAAAATATAAGAATAATTTGTGGAGGGTTTCATGGGGTAGAAATTCTAAAATTAAAAGGATCATTGTGATCGTACCTAAAAGATCGATAGAAATGAATGAGATAGTAGCACTTGTTAATAGAATAAAGAGACTTCAGGAATAACTTGTCTAAACTCAGCAAGAGATGAATGATCAAGCAAAGAAAATTCAAGACGATTCAAGAGAGAAGATATCAAAATTGATGCACATGATGACTATTTTGATCCATGGGGAGAAGCCACTAAAGAATCCTACTGCAAAGGCTTTGAATGAGATTTTGAATGTTAGTTGTGGGGGTAAAGTGACATCAACATATGATCAAGAACTTGTTAAAGAGCAAGGTAACTCAAGCCAACTCCAAAAATTAGATGTGGTTCCAAAAGGCACCACTAAATTGATAATGAATGAAGAAACAATGAAAGATGAAGGTTTTCTTATGAGATATGAGCCTCACTCGAAGAAGAGGAGCATAGAAAAAGACCAAATATTGATCAAGAAAGCTAAAAAGGGTTAGACCCTTATGATTCAATGGTTTAATCCTTTACAATCATCAAGTCAAGACAACCAAACGCAATCTCTAAAGCTATCATAAGCTAGCGTCTCATCAAAAGGGTTAGATGAGAATAAAAACAAATTGTAGAATTTTTAGTTCATTCCTTTCCTCTTTTCATGAAAAATTTGTAGCCTGAAATGGCCGAAGTCAGATTAAGTGCACCATATTATATGCATCCACAATGGCCGCCGAACGAGAAATGGTCCCATAAGAAAATTCGTTTAATAAACCATTCTAAAACCTCATGATGTTCAGCTAAGGTTTGTAGTAACCTTGAAGGAAGATTTCAAGATCCTCTTGGGTGAGAAATTCAAAGGTGCAAGGTAGAAAAGAAAAAGGTTAGATTTCAAAGCCCATGATTTCTTTGCCCAATAGAGATTAATGTAGTCATATCCAATGAAGGCTACATAGCGAAAGAGGAGAAGAAGGGAAATCCAATCAAGAAGATTTCAATAGATGTAATACGAGACTGGCCCATAGGTTTGAGAACGAATTGGTCAGATACAACCCTTAAAACATTTCAGACACCTATGTCAGATTTTCTGATGAAAAATGGGGCATTATACATTTCAAAGAGTTTGAAAAATACTCCACCAATCACTGTAGCAACAGATATTCAAAACCTAACAAATATTATCATCTTCAATGAAAATCATTTGGACCCAAATTTGGGCCCAATTTCTAACAAGAAAAGAAAGAGCTAAATAAGCGAAAGATGATAGCTTAAAAGTAAATGATAGTCAATGTTTAACCACATTTGGTAGAAGAAACTCAAGAAAAAGAGAAGAAAGATCAAGAGTTGCACGTTGACCATGTTTTCCTGGAGAAGAACTGAACAATTGGACTACAAAGGATGTTCATGTAGTTTTTTAGGCCAAATTTAGAGCAATACTCGGAACTAATCCTTATGTTTTTTGTCCGCGAGCATTAAGGAGTCTTTTGCAAGGGCTGCTATGTTAATTCTACTTTTTCTATAATTGAAGATGTTTTATTTCACTTCACAAGTGGCAATCATTCTATACATTTTTACATTCTTTATCATTTTTACATTATTTATTCTTTACATTTTCTATTCTTTCATTCATTCCATAACACATTCATTTCTCTTCCCAAATGCATATATTTGTTCTGAATTTTCTTTATAGGTGTCCCAATCATTAAGAACATAAATGTTTCTGAATTTAATCATAAGATAAATTTTGAGCGGCCTTAGTGTCTAGAAGAAGTCAATGAGTGTGAGAATGAGGTGAAATATGATGTAGAAGATGTTTGAGATAAGAGATATGTTATTTAGATGATTATATTGTATTTATCCAAGAAATAAGGATGAAAATGGAATGATGGAATATGATTTAATTAACTTTTTTCATGTTATGAAAGTTTTGACTCTCAAAAAGTGGATTGATGTCATGTAAGAAGAGTATAAGGTCTATACAAGATAATAAAGTTTGAGAACTTATCTTATTACCTGAAGGTGAAAAATTGACTGGTTACAAATGAATATTTAAAACCAAGACGGATGTAAATAGTGATGTTAGCAAGTATAAGGAATGTCTTGAATCTAAAAGATCTACTAAAAAAAGGCATTAATTTTGTTGAGGTTTTCTGTCTGATTTCATTGAAAGACTCTTTCAGGATAATCAAGATACTTTTTTCCATATTTGATCTTGATATACATTGGTTGGATTTTAGGATTGTGTTTCTCAATGGTAACATTGATAAGATTATTTATACGATGCAACTAGAAAATTGTGTCTAATGATACAAAATTAATAATATGCAAATTAAGGAAATCCCTTTATGAGCTTAAGTATGTCTCTCATTAATTTTATAAAAAATTTCATAATGTGATTACCTTATTTGGTTTTGAGATGAATTTGGTTGATGATTGTCTATACTACAACTTCAGTGGGAGTAAACCAAGTGATACCCCTTATTGCCAAAAGAAACAAATTTAATGTCTAGCTCAAATGCTCCATGTGATTTTAGCCCAAGTCCAAGCCTTGTAGATGGAAATTGATAATCGTTGTTGGCAATCCTATCCAGAATGTCAAATGCCTCTGCAGGTGATTTTTCAAGTAATGCCCCATTTGCCGAGGCATCTAGCATCATCCTCGTGGGTGCATTAACTCCGTTATAGAACATCACCACTTTTGTCCAATCTTTAAAACCATGATTTGAACATTTGAGAAGCAATCCTTTATACCGATCCCAACATTCATACATTGATTCGTCATCAGCTTGCCGAAAAGAAGCGATGTCGTTCCTCAGTTGGGTATTTATGTTCGGAGGATTATACCATAGAATTTTTTTTTGTACATATCAGTCCAGGACTCTATTGAACCCGCTGGAACGCAACTCAACCAAGCCCTTTCTCGGTCACGCAGAGAATATGAAAATAGCTTTAACTTCAATACATCTTCGTGCACTCCTTGTTGACGAAAAGAATCGTACACCTCCAAGAAGTTACGAATATGTTGTCTGGCATCTTCATTTCTAATGCCCCCAAATTACACTATGGAATTTAGCATATTGAACATGATAGTTTTGAGCTCGAAATGGGCCGCTTGAATCTCTGGTGCCACAATTCTAGGATTTAAGTCATCAAAGATATTGTTTAAGTGATCACAAATGGCACGAGGTCTGGCTGCATTCCCAACGTTTGGAATTGCCTCGACATTCGGATCTTCCTCATGACCAATGCCTTGATTTATGATTTGATACATATTTTCACGTTGAGCACGCCTTCTTTGCTTAAAAAGCCTCTCGATCTCAGGTTCAACGAGTTCTAACGGCTCGTTAGAATGTCTTTTGGTCATACATCATGAAAAACCTGAAAAAGATCAGGAAAATAAAAAGTAAAACTATATTTATAAAAACAAGTAAACTACAAATACTATGACAAAACTAGTTAACTTCCAGTTGCCAATCCCCGGCAATGGCAGAAAAACTTGTCCGCGAATTGTGACTAATATATATGGTCGCGAAAATATGTACAAGTATACACAATCGAACAAATAATAAAGTGATAAGTGAGTATCGTATCCACATGGATTGGAGAAAATTGATAAGTTCAATCAAAACAATTAATTACTTTACCTACGTATAGTTAGTGATGGTATGTACAAATGAGAATGTTATGGCAGGATGAAATGGATGTTGTAGAAATGGAATGATGGTAATATAGTAGAAAATGGATATGTTGTGGCAAATTATATTGTGTTCGGTACAAACAAATGAAAATGTAAAGGTAAAACAAAATGTAAATGTTGGATTTGATTATCAGGACTTTAGACTCTTCACACAACAAGCTACTATGGGAATGAATGATATTAGTCACTTACGAAATTTAAGTCTACTTCTCAAAATGGACTTACTTCTATGCCTTATCTGCCCAACAGAGTTTACTAAGTGTGCCATATGCTATCTCTAGTTAAGGGACTCTACAGGTTGAATTTCTATGGCAAACCTATTGGCGTTAGCTAATGCAGGGATCCTATTTGTCCAGATAACAGGATATGTCATGACAATACCTTTTAGCGGCAGCACTAACATATAACCTCTCGATCATGCACTACTCCTTTTAGTTGACTGAAATCCTAGCCTTATCTCTAAGGTTGGATTAGGCCTAGTTACTACCTAGAACCCCTTGCTTATATAATTCCTCCCTAGTTTCTCTTGAGCACTAAGGATGTGCTACTTAGCCATTCTCTTGAACACTAAGCAATCTCTTAAGGAATGGCTACTCTAACAACTCCTACAACCTTAAGGCATTAAACATCATAAACAAAATAGATAACAACATACAAAAACAACCATTCATTAAAGTAAAACTTAAATATCCAAAATGAACTCCCACCAAATAAGACTAGTTCATGGTGGGGTTCAAATGTTTCAAGCACAAAGCAAGGAGTTAATTCGTTCTTTACAACCCAAATGATATAAATGAAAGAAAATAGCAAAGGGAATGAGGAAAAGCCTTTGACGTGCACTGTCAGAGTTTCTCTCGACTACCACGAACTGCCTCAGCTCGTTAGCTCCTCTTGGAAGCCTAGCTCGCCACTCCATCTATCTTGTCAACGGAGGAATGCCACAGTAAATAAGATAGGTGGAGAAAGAAGAGATCTTTTTCCTCTGAATTTTCTGGCTTAAGGCTACGTGTGTAAAGTCCTCTTTTCATGGTGGCTTCATCTTCTATTTGTAGGGGGAATAAACCTAGGAATTTGTGTTAAAATTCCTAGGATACCCCAAACATGCTTCATTCAAGTGAAGGGGTGAGTAGAGGTGGCAGTGGTCCCCTCTAGGCAGCTGGTTGAGTATTTGATAAGATCAGGCTACAATAGGTCGTGGTTTAGCAGAATCAGTTATAGCAGTGCGTGGTTCCCTCTAGGCAGTTGGGCATCCCAGGTTGTAAATGTCTCCTTTTAGGCGACTTGTGGTAGAGGACAAATGAAGATAGGGATAACTGGCTCTAAAAAATATATTCTATCATCTTGTTCTCTCTTGAAATGCCAACAAATTCGACATTTTCATTCTGCTCAGCAGTCTCACCAGGTCACGTCAATACCTTTTATCTTTTCCTTGCTCGCAAATCCTGCACATAACCAAACAAACACCTTCCCCATAACGCAACACCGATTACAAAATAAAATGTTGTGACAAACATATTTCCACCACATGCAACTATATGCTCCTAAATGCATCTATATGATCCTACATGGGCTCTTAGACAGTCAATAACTTAAGTGAAAAGGTCCCAAATATGACCTTTTTACGGAGTTATCAACGATGCAACTAGAAAATTATGTTTGATATTACAAAATTAATAATATGCAAATTAAGAAAATCCCTTTATGAGCTTAAGTATGACTCTAATTAATTTTATAACAAATTTCATAAATTGATTACCTCATTTGGTTTTGAGATGAATTTGGTTGATGATTGTATATACTACAACTTCTGTGGGAGTAAACCATGTGATACCCTTTATTGCCAAAAGAAACAAATTTAGTTTTGATCAGTGCCCTAAGAATGATTTTGAAACTAATGAAATGAAAAAGTGTTCCTTATTCTTCAAAAATAAATTATGAGTTTAATGTATACTTAGGTTTATACGCATTCAGTTGTAATGTATGACTTTAGGGTATTAAACAAATATTTAAGAAATTTAGTTATAGATCATTGGATAGCATTCAAATGATACATACGATACATTTAAGAACAAAATATTACATGCTCGCATATCAGAGGTTTATTAAGTAAGTGATCATCAGATTTATGAACTTTGACTTATTAAAATATGGATGCAAAAATTTTGTCACCTAAATTGTTACTTATGAATTGAATAGAAAGACCACTTAAGTTATTTTGTGACAATAAATTTACAATCGTTTATTTTATATATAACAAGAACATCTTAAAGTCTAAGTATATAGACATTATGTTTTTTATTGTTAAAGAAAATTCAAAATGATTAAGTGTTTATAGAACATATTGGTAAAAACTCATGATTGTGTGTTTATTAAGGAACTATCACCCTATGTCTTTCATGTACACATTACTCATGTAGGTGTAATATAATTTAAGGATATTCAATTTTAGTAGTGTAATCACCATTTATTATTATTATTATTATTATTATTATTATTGTTTTATTTTATTATTGTTATTATTATTATTTCAATATATATATGTGTGTGTTTAAACCCAATATTCATTCAAATTAAAACCCAAATATATAAAAATACATACATCAAGCCAAATCATATTACACTAAATACATACATAAAAACTCATACACAACATAATCCAAATATAACCCAAACCCCAAAATTAGAAATTCAACTTATTGGTCCAACATCAATAGAGCCCGTTCGGTCCAATTCAAACCAAGTTAGGTTTTTGAAACCCTAAGGTGACGTTTGGTTCACAGAAATCCCTTGGAATTAGGGGGAATTGGAATCCAATTCCACCACTTTCCCATGTTTGGTTCAAGTTTTCAAAGTGAATTGGAATCCTAAAAGACTTTAACTTTCCATCAAGGGAGGGAAAGTAAATTCCATCCATAACATGAGGGAATTAAAATCCTTTTGAGGAGGGAATGAGAAATTTGACCATACTACCCTCATCATTATTTTCCATATATTTACTTTTTATTTTTCTTATTTTATTTGTTTTTTTCTTTTCTTTAATTTTTATTCTTTTCTTATTTTATTTTTTATATTAGTTTTATTTATATATTTATTTTCATTTGTATTTTCCTCTTATTTATTTATTTATTATTTACATACTATTATTAGTATTTTCATTTATTTTCTTATTTTTTATTTTATTTTATGTTGCTTGTTATCTTTATTTTGATTATTTTATTTATTTTTCTTCATTTTTTTATTTCTTTTGTTTTTATGTTCTTTATTTTATTTAGTTTTTTTATCTTTATTTTATTTTTTATGTCTTTTCTTTATCTTATTTTCCTTTTTTATTTATTTTTATTTCCTTTATTTTAATTTTCTTTAGTTTATTTATCTTAATTGCCTCTTTTTTCTAACATGTTTCTCGACTCTTTTAAGGGTACACTTCCGAATCCATCAGGGGTAAGTGATTGAGATCGTTATTTTTACCTTTTAATTTAAAGTTATAATCTTCTTAATTAAAGACAACTGGAAATTAAGTAGTACCGAAAGGGCAGTTCAAGAATGCTAACCCTTCCTTGACTTGTAAGTTTTTGGTATATTTTTTGGTAACTAATTGGCATACTTCGATTGGTCACAGGCTATGCAGTGGTCACAGGCCATGTCCCAACCAGCTCCACGCCTTGCTAACGACTTCCACGAGCCACCAAGTGTCCCCTCCTCCAAAGCCCCCAAATCAATGCCAAATCAGTTAGTGATGCCCGAATCAGCCATGCAAGACAGAAAAGACCAAAAACATCAACAAAAAATTCATTTATTTTTACACTTGTAAAAAGAGGGTGATATAAAAAACAAGAAGCACTATTGCAACAGATTACCTACGAGAAATCAAAAAAGCAAAAACAAAGGAAAAACTTTTACTTTTGAAAGGTATTATTGGTTTTCTTCTTATTTGGTTTTTGATTTTGTGTGTGCATGTCAGAGTCTGGTTGCCATAGAATGAGGATTTTAGGCGTCAGACGAGTGAGGGATCTTAGTTTTGGAGGTTTGGCCCCAAATCAGGGCTTTAGATCTTCTTTGGGGGGGGATTTTTAGGTTTTATTAGGTTTGAGTTAGAGCACAACCATGATAGTGGTGGTTGGAGCGTAGGTGGATGACTTGTAGTGGTTTTGGGTGTTTGGGGTTTTGGCTTAGGCATTTTAGAAGTAGGAGAGGAGTTTGCTAGGGCGTTTTGTACCTTAGTTTTCCCTTTCGACTGATTCGATAGCAGTTATGGGAGTGGATGGTCACCAAGGCATGGTGGCTGAGTACCTGACAAGATCCGGCTATACTAGGTCGTGGTTCAGCAGAATCAGTTACAACATTGCGTGGCCCCCTCTAGGCAGTTGGGCATCCCAGGTTGAAGATGTCTCCTTTTAGGCGACTTGTGGTAGAGGACACATGAAGATAGGGACAACTGGCTCTAAAAAATATATTCTATCATCTTGTTCTCTCTTGAAATGCCAACCAATTCGACATTTTCATTCTACTCAGCAGTCTCACCAGGTCACGTCACTACCCTTTATCTTTTCCTTGCTCGCAAATCCTGCACATAACCAAACAAACACCTTCCCCATAACGCAACACCGATTACAAAATAAAATGTTGTGACGAACATATTTCCACCACATGCAACTATATGCTCCTAAATGCATCTATATGATCCTACATGGGCTCTTAGACAGTCAATAACTTAAGTGAAAAGGTCCCAAATATGACCTTTTTACGGAGTTATCAACGATGCAACTAGAAAATTGTGTTTGATATTACAAAATTAATAATATGCAAATTAAAAAAATCCCTTTATGAGCTTAAGTATGACTCTAATTAATTTTATAACAAATTTCATAAATCGATTACCTCATTTGGTTTTGAGATGAATTTGGTTGATGATTGTATATACTACAATTTCAATGGGAGTAAACCATGTGATACCCCTTATTGCCAAAAGAAACAAATTTAGTTTTGATAAATGCCCTAAGAATGATTTTGAAACTAATGAAATGAAAAAGTGTTCCTTATTCTTCAAAAATAAATTATGAGTTTAATGTATACTCAGGTTTATACGCATTCAGTTGCAACGTATGACTTTAGGGTATTAAACAGAAATTTAAGAAATTTAGTTATAGATCATTGGATAGCATTCAAATGATACATACGATACATTTAAGAACAAAATATTACATGCTCGCATATCAGAGGTTTATTAAGTAAGTGATCATCAGATTTATGAACTCTGACTTATTAAAATATGGATGCAAAAATTTTGTCACCTGATTTGTTACTTATGAATTGAATAGAAAGACCACTTAAGTTATTTTGTGACAATAAATTTACAATCTTTTATTTTATATATAACAAGAACATCTTAAAGTCTAAGTATATAGACATTATGTTTTTTATTGTTAAAGAAAATTCAAAATGATTAAGTGTTTATAGAACATATTGGTAAAAACTCATGATTGTGTGTTTATTAAGGAACTATCACCCTATGTCTTTCATGTACACATTACTCATATGGGTGTAATATAATTTAAGGATATTCAATTTTAGTGGTGTAATCACCATTTTTTATTATTAGCATTATTATTATTATTTTATTATTATTATTATTATTATTATTATTGTTATTATTATTATTTCAATATATATGTGTGTGTTTAAACCCAATATTCATTCAAAATAAAACCCAAATATAAAAATACATACATCAAGCCAAATCATATTACACTAAATACATACATAAAAACTCATACACAACATAATCCTAATATAACCCAAACCCCAAAATTAGAAATTCAACTTGTTGGTCCAACACCAATGGAGCCCGTTCGGTCCAATTCAAACCAAGTTAGGTTTTTGAAACCCTAAGGTGGCGTTTAGTTTGCAGGAACCCCTTGGAATTAGGGGGAATTGGAATCCAATTCCACCACTTTCCCATGTTTGGTTCAAGTTTTCAAAGGGAATTGGAATCCTAAAAGGCTTTAACTTTCCATCAAGGGAGGGAAAGTAAATTCCATCCATAACATGAGGGAATTAAAATCCTTTTGAGGAGGGAATGTGAAATTTGACCATACTACCCTCATCATTATTTTCCATATATTTACTTTTTATTTTTCTTATTTTATTTATTTTTTTCTTTTCTTTAATTTTTTTTCTTTTCTTATTTTATTTTTTATATTAGTTTTATTTATATATTTAATTTTCATTTGTATTTTTCTCTTGTTTTTTTATTTATTATTTATATACTATTATTAGTATTTTCATTTATTTATTATTTATTATTTATTTATTTTATTTTATTTTGCTCGTTATCTTTATTTTGATTATTTTATTTATTTTTCTTCATTTTTTTATTTCTTTTGTTTTTTATGTTCTTTATTTTATTTATTTTTTATCTTTATTTTATTTTTTATGTCTTTTCTTTATCTTATTTTCCTTTTTTATTTTTTTTTATTTCCTTTTTTTATTTTTCTTTAGTTTATTAATCTTCATTGCCTCTTTTTTCTAACATGTTTCTCGACTCTTTTAAGGGTACACTTCCGAATCCATCAGGGGTAAGTGATTGAGATCGTTATTTTTACCTTTTAATTTAAAGTTAGAATCTTCTTAATTAAAGACAACTGGAAATTAAGTAGTACATAAAGGGCAGTTTAAGGGTGCTAACCCTTCCTTGACTTGTAAGTTTTTGGTATATTTTTTTGGTAACTAATTGACACACTTCGATTGGAATGTATCGAAATATTGCTCTATCTTTTGGTAACTTATTAACATATTTTGATTGGGATGATTTTAACATATGATGTTTACTAACATGATTTTTATAATTTATTGAGATGAATAATCAATCAATAAAATGAAAATTTAATATTTTTTAAATTTTTATAATATATTGCTACATGTAAGTTATAACACAAACTAAAATTAAGCAAAAAACAAAAAGGGTAATTCTGTCATTTTACATTACTGAAATCAAATTCATCTGACATGTCTACGAACCAAACAGAATATGGAATTGGATTCCAATTCAATTTCCTACCAACCAAACAGGTTTCAGATTCAGATTCCAATTCCTTCACAGATTCCAATTCCCTCAGAAACATTCCAGCGAGCCAAACGCCACCTAAGTGTTATGTCAGTCACAACTACCAGCAACCATTGGATCTGATAATGATATAACGGTTCACGAATAATCCTAATATTAAAGGGTATTTCCCTTTGCAGTTTTCGCTTCACTAGCCCAGATCATTTGAGCGTACAGGCTATGCTAATTGTCCCAGGCCACGTCCCAACCAGCTCTACGCCTTGCTAACGACTTCCACGGGCCACCAAGTGTCCCTCCTCCAAAGCCCCCAAATCAATGCCAAATCAGTTAGTGATGCCCGAATCAACCATGCAAGACAGAAAAGACCAAAAACATCAGCAAAAAATTCATTCATTTTTACACTTGTAAAAAGAGGGTGATATAAAAAACAAGAAGCAGTATTGCAATAGATTACCTACGAGAAATCAAAAAAGCAAAAACGAAGGAAAAACTTTTCTTTTTGAAAGGTATTATTGGTTTTCTTCTTCTTTGGTTTTTGATTTTGTGTGTGCATGTCAGAGTCTAGGTTGCCAGAGAATGAGGATTTTAAGCGTCATATGAGTGAGGGGTCTCGGTTTTGGAGGTTTGGCCCCAAATTAGGGCTTTAGATCTTCTTCTAGGGGGATTGTTTTAGGTTTTATTAGGTTCGGGTTAGAGCACAACCATCGATAGTGGTGGTCGGAGCGTAGGTGGATGACTTGTGGTGGTTTTGGGTGTTTGGGGTTTTGGCTTAGGCATTTTAGAAGTAGGAGAGGAGTTTGTTAGGGCGTTTTGTACCTTAGTTTTCCCTTTCGGCTAATTTGACAACAGTCATGGGAGTTGATGGTCACCAAGGCATGGTGGTCAGTGGTGGCTTGTGGCTCTTTGAGTTCCTCGGTCGAGTATAGAAGAGAGAGAGAGGTTGTTTTGGTTAAGAGAAAAAAGAAAAAGAAAAAGGGGAAGTGTGTTTTTGTGGATAGGTTAGTTTCTAGCCAAATATGGCTAAAACTATGAATATATAGCTTGAGTTTTGGGTAAACCTCCACTTCGGTCCTTGTAACTTTGTTGTTTTCTTATGTTTTAGTCATTAGGGGTCTCATTCTGTTTGTTTATTTTGATTTTGACCTTGTTCGCATTTATTTCAATTTAGTCATTTTTATTACTCTGTTTTTCTTAAATTTGTCATTAATCTTTACATTATTTCATTTTATCACTATTTGGTTCTGCTTTGTAATTATATGATGCTTTTGACATGATAGTTTCAATTTTTCATTTTTAGTCACTAATTATATATGATTCGATTACTATTTTTGCATTTTATTTCATTTTAGTCCCTCCCAATTAAAATATTAATATTTAAATATTTTATACCACCTCGCGATGACTCGCCCTGGGGTATGATTCGCGTTATTTATGGTCTGAGTAAAATTTTAATTTTTTAACCGCTAACATGCTAATTTTCTAACTTCTAACATCTAACTTTTAAAATATATTCAAATCATTGTACGACCTTGCGATGACCCACCATGGGGTATGATTCTTGTTATTCATAGTCCGGGTAACAATTAAAAATATTAACCACTAACTTGTAACTTATTCGTTTGATTTATTTTTTCGTTATTTAAATTTTTGCCATTTAAATTTTTGTTATTTAAATTTTTTCCTTAAATAATCAATTTTGCATTTTAGTCATTTATTTTCCAACTTTAATTTCTTGATGTTTGGAATTTATATTATGTTTTTATTTCAATTTAGTCACTCTATTTGTTTTTTTATTATTTTGGCTATGCATTTTAAAATTATTTTATTTAACCATATATGTATGTTAATTGCCTTTAATTTTTTGCTTGCCAATTTTGATTTAGTTTAATTTGTTCCTTGATAGCTTATTTGGTTTTTAGATTGAATCCTTATATTTAGACTTATCACATTTTGGCCCTAATTTAGATTACCTTATCCTTAAATTTTCTCTTTAAATTTAGATTCTTTTCCATTTATTCCCAAGGGTTTTTCTTTTAATTTAGATGCTTTAAATTATTTGGGATTAATATTAGAGCCTTCACTTTAAGCCTAATTTCAAACTTAGTCCTTAAATTAGGGGAATTTTTAATTCGGTCTTCGCTTTTGCTCAGAAGGTGGGTAGCAAAGAACAAATCCAATAGCTACGTCATGATTCAACTTCCTATTCAAGTGAATCTGCCTGGAGCGTGCCTGGTCTGGGATCTTTCCCATATCCTTCTTTCTTTATTCTTTATCGCATGGTCTTTCGTATGGGACGTGGGATCTTTCTTTCCTAAATCCATTTACCTTGCTAGCCTAAGGCTTAAGAGTTATCCCTTCTAATCAAAAAAGGATGTATGAAATTAAAGTCTATATAACTAGTAGATTTGTATAGGGGATCATATAAAAGGGGATGATTTTAGATCTAAGCAATTTGATGAATTCCTTCTAAAAGTTCATATCAAAATAGTACTAGTTGATGAGAGTTACTTCGGAAACAAAAAAAAAAAGTAAAGTCAAATTTTTTGGTTATTCTCTCAATTCCAATAAAATGCAACTGGATCTAGTAGAGGTTCCATTTTAATTATCGAATCAAATAATTGGTTAAAATTGACTAGGTTAATAATTAGAGCCTCCATTTTATGCTTAATTTCAAACTTAATCCTTAATTAGGGGATTTTTAATTTGGTTATCGCGTTTGCTTGAGGTTCTATTTTAATTATTCGAATCACATAAATGATTAAAATTAATTAGGATTAATATTAGAGCCTTAATTTTAGGTTTAATTTCAAACTTAGTCCTTAAATTTAGGCAAATTTTTAATTAAGTCCTCATTTTTGCTCGAGGGTCCATTTTAATTATTTGAATTAAATAATTGGTTAAAATTGATTAAGTTAATTTTTAGAGCCTCCATTGTAGGTTTAGTTTCACACCTAGTCCTTTTATCTAGGAGAATTTTTTATTTGATCCTCGCTAATACTGGAGGCTCCATTTTGACTATTTAATTCAATAATTTACTAAAAATGGCTAGGATTAATCTTAGAGCCTACATTTTTAGGTTAACCCCTTATGTTCTTTAAATTTCATAATTTTCTCCTTTAAGTTTGATAGAAGCCCTTAATTAATCCTTTTAGTAGAAATAAGTTACATAACCATTATTTGATTACATTTTGTTTTCAAAATTAAGGCAATGTTAATTTATTACGAATTAGTAGTGTATCTTCCGCTTTTACCCGAGTGATGCTATTGATTCCTGAAGTAAATCAACATCTTTTTTGAAACCCCACATCATGATTTTTAAATTATTAAGGCAATGATTATTTATTGGGGTTGATAATGAAGCTTTCGCTTTTGCTTGGGGGTGGTCATTATTAGTCTTGGTAAATCGACATCCTTTTCAAACTTTGCATACATAGTGATTTTTAAATTAAATACATTTCTGAACTCAAAATTTCTAATTTTAAAATATAGGGTAATCAACTAGGTACCAATTTTGGGTGTTGTAGGGGTACTAATCCTTCTCCACGTGTAACTGGCTCTTGAAACCTATTTTTAATTTCATAAGCCAAAACTTGGTATTTTTATAAAATAAAATGTTTTATTAAAATTACCTAATTTTAGGTGTTCCAATCTCACCTTAAAAATGATTGGTGGCGGCTCCCATCTTTTCATCAATTCCTTTATTTTCTAAAACATTGGATCGATCTTCCTACTTAAAATCGATTATGACAGCTTGGTGACTCCATTGGGGACATTTGGTTTTTAAAAAACAAAAAGTCTCGAGCACAAATCGATTACTCTATATTTTTATAGTTTAAAATTTTGAGTTTGAATTTATTTGGGTAATGATTCACTATGTTTTAAGAAAACTGAAAAATATTTTCTCTCATTAATGTTTTCACTTATTTGAATATGTATAGGATTGTTGCATATCATATCTCTATACCCGAGCTTTGTCCTGTTTCACCTAAGTATTGGGGAAACGTCACACCACCAAGGAATATTGTTTTTCCTTGTGTAGGCCTGGCAAAGTACGTCTGGAAAACATTCTTTATGTATGTTAGGATATTGTTTTCCTTGATAGTCATCTAGTGATGTGATCCCTGCACTAAATTCGATCTAAAAAGTCTATAATGGGCCAGGATCAAAATCTTTACTTACCTTAGCGAGTTGTAAGTGTTGAGGATCCTCTACCATAATCTATAGCATTCCATATATAACCATTGACCCTCAATTATAGGAGCTTGTTTATCTTATTCTTTCTATTTATTTTGTAATCATATCTTTATTGTAATTAAGTTATACACTATGTAATTGAATATATATATGAAATTTCTCACCACTAACAAGTGTGGTGGTTTTTCATAATATTCTCATGGTATAAAGAGCCTAATTGGATTAGCATCCCACGATCCTCAATGGATGATTCCTCTTCCGATTCTTCTCCCACCCTCCTTCCCTTCAACACCATGATCCACATGGTTACCATCAAGCTTTCCTCCTCAAACTATCTTCTATGAAAGAACCAACTCCTTCCCCTCCTTGAAAGACAAGGTTTACTGGGTCACGTCGATGGCACCCTTATGCCATCACCTTTATTTGATCCTCCCACCTCTCAGACGCCAAATAAGAAATACCTGGCGTGAAAAGCAACCGACCAACGCCTCCTTAGTCTTCTCCTCTCCTCCCTTACCGATGAAGCAATGGCTGAAGCTATTAGCCTCTCTACATCCCATGAGGTTTGACTTCACTCGAAAATACCTTCAGCCACCGCTCCAAAGCCCGTGAACTTCACCTCAAAGATGACTTCTAATTGATGAAACTCGTCACTTGTTCTGTTACTGCCTATACCCGTGCCTTCAAAACTTTGTGTGATCAACTACATGCAATCGGTCGTCTGGTTGATTGAACCAACAAAGACCATTGGTTCTTGCGTGGTCTCAGTCCCGATTTCTCTAGCTTTTCCAATTCCCAGATGGCAAAAAACCCCTCCCCTATTTTTCTGATCTTGTATTTAAAGCAAAGAGTTTTGAAATTTTTCAAAAATCTCTAGAGACTCTGGCGTCCTCAACTATTATATTTACTGCTACCCGGAACTCTTCTCATCGTGGAGGTGTTCTCGCCCACACCGGGGCCGTGGAAATGACCGGCGTAACAACTTCAATCACGGACAGAGCCGTACCAATGCCACTCATGGTCGTCGTACACCACGCTGCCAGATTTTCCAGAAGGAATGACACTTTGCCAATCGGTGTAGGCAGCGGTATGATCAGACTGAATCCACGGCACACCTTGCAGAGGATTTTACCTCTTCCTGCTCTTTATCCGAAAGTGAGGCTTTTGATTTGTTTATGGATACAGGGGCTTTGGCCTACATCACTCCAGCTCACTCCACTTTGGACCAGTCTTCCACCTACATGGGTAAGGATTCTATAATTGTAGGGAATGGTACATCCCTACCCATTACCCTCACCGATAAAATTTCCCCTCTCCCGGATATTCAATTGTTAGATGTTTTGGTTATTCCCCATCTCACTAAAAATCTTTTGTCCATTAGTAAATTAACTAATGATTTTCCCTTATACATTACTTTTACTAATGATTTTTTACTATTCAGAATCACCAAACGGGAAAGGTGGTGGCAACCAGTAAACGTGATGGCGGCTTATATGTGCTATAGCGCAGAAATTCCACTTTAATTTTTGTCCTTAAAAATAAATCTCTTCATGCTTCGTATGATTTATGGCATGCTTGTTTGGGTCATGTGAATCATTCTGTAATTTCTTTATTGAATAAAAAAGGACAGTTTTATCTTACCTCTTTATTGCCATCTCCTAAATTATGCGATACGTGCCAAATTGTAAAAAGTCATCGTTTGCCTTATTCTCATAATGAAAATAGGTCGTCCAATGTGTTAGATCTTATTCACTACGACATATGGGGTCCTTCACCAGTAAAATCCAATTTGGGTTTTGTTTACTATGTTTTATTTATCGATGATTATTCTCACTTCACTTGGCTTTATCCATTGAAATTTAAATCTGACTTCTATCCTACTTTTATTCAATTTCAAAAATTTGTGGAAAATCAATATTCTGCTCGTATCAAAATTTTTAAAAGTGATGGTGGTGTAGAATTTACTAGTAACTGCATTAAAACACACCTTCGTACTTCTGACATTCATCATCAACTATCTTGTCCATATACTCCCGCCCAAAACGGTCGCACTAAACGAAAACATCGTCATGTGACTAAAACTGGTTTCGCTCTACTTTTCCACTCTCACACTTCTCCTCGCTTTTGGGTTGACGCCTTTAGCACTGTGGCTTACATCATCAATCGCTTGCCCACGCCACTTCTTAGAGGTAAGTCCCCTTTTGAGCTTCTATACAGTTCCTCTCCAAATTATGAAAATTTTCACCCATTTGGTTGTCGTGTTTATACATGTTTACGTGATTACATGCCTAATAAATTTTCCCCTCGTAGTATTCCTTGCATTTTTATGGGATACAACTCTTCTTATAAAGGGTTTCGTTGTCTTGATCCCACTACCTCTAGGATATATATCACCCGCCATGCTCAATTTGATGAGACTCATTTTCCCTTTCTGGATACCTCTCAGGCTCAACCATTATCCTCCCTCTAATTTTCAAATTTTCTAGAACAAAGTATTCCTCCCACCACCATAACCCCAACTTCTCCTATGCCCCATTCCCAATACATTACTGAATCTGGATCTTGTTCATGTGTTCTTTGTACTGATCCCGTGGATAAGTCTTTGCAGGCCCATGATTCTCTTGGAGGTTCATCTCTACAGTCCTCTGATTCTGGCTCATCTTCTATTGAGTCTACTGAGTTTCCCTATACTTCTCATGTTACTACCATTCTAATGAGCTCTCATCCTATGCTCACACGAGCCAAGGATGGTATTTTCAAACCTCGCCACCTGGCGAATCTTGCTGTCTCGGGATCCTCTGGCCTTCTCTCTGCTCTTCTAATATCCACTGAGCCTAAAGGGTTCAAATCAGCTGCCAAGAATCCTACTTGGATTTTCAAGCTTTGGAAAATAATTATTCCTGGATTTTGGTCCCTCTCCCTTCCAATACTAACATTGGGGCTCCAAATGGGTGTTTCGGACCAAATATTTGCCTGATGGATATATCGAACGTCTCAAAGCCCATCTTGTTGCAAAGGGATATACACAGGTACCTGGTCTTTTTTACAGGGATACTTTTAGCCCTGTCATCAAGGCTACCACTGTTCGTGTTGTACTCTCTCTTGCGGTGACTAATCGATTGCCTCTCTGCCAACTCGACGTCAAAAATGCCTTACTCAATGGTCATCTTATTGAACAAGTCTATATGGAACAACCTCCAGGGTATATTGATCCTCGCTTCCCCAATCATGTTTGTCAGTTGAAGAAAGCTATTTATGGCCTCAAACAAGCACCTCGTGCTTGGTTTCAATGATTCAGTTACTTTCTCATTCACCTTGGTTTTTCTTGCAGTCATGCGGACACATCACTCTTTGTCTTTCACAGGCAATCCGACATCATTTATTTGTTGCTTTATGTTTATGACATTGTTATTACAGGCAACAATTCCTCTCTTCTTGACAGCATTACTCGTAAGCTTCACTCTGAGTTTGATACAAGGATTTAGGTTCTCTCAGTTACTTCCTTGGTCTTGAAGCTACACCAACCAGTGATGACATTTTTCTCAGTCAACTGAAATATACACGCGACATTCTTAGTCATGCTCAATTACTTGACAGCAAGCTTGTTCACACTCTGATGGTTGTTTCCCAGCACCTCTCTTCATATGGTTCTCTATTTTCAGATCCTACTATTTATCGATCTCTTGTTGGTGCTCTTTAGTATTTAACAATCACGCGTTCCGATATTGCTTATACTGTCAACTCTGTCAGTCAATTTCTACACTCTTCTACTGATGACCATTTTCTTGTTGTCAAACGCATTCTTCGTTATGTCAAGGGCACACTGCATTTTAGCCTCTCTTTTCATCCATCTGCTTCTTCCGGTACTTTAGCTACTTACTCTGATGCTGACTAGGTAGGATGTCCTGACACACGTCACTCTACCTCTGGTTATTCCATTTACCTTGGCGACAATTTGGTTTCCTGGAGTGCCAAGAAGAAACCTACCGTTTCTCGTTCCAGCTGTGAGTCTGAATACCGTGCCCTTGCTCTCACCGCCGTAGAACTTCTTTGGCTTACGCATCTCCTTCGTGATCTCAAATTTTCTCTTCCACAATGGCCTCTCCTACTATGCGATTATAAAAGTGCCATTTTTTTGCTCCAATCCTATTTCTCATAAGCGGGCCAAGCATGTTGAATTAGACTACGACTTTCTTCGCAAACTTGTTCTTGCTGGAAAACTTCGAACACAATATGTACCCTCACACTTGCATATTGTTGATATCTTCACCAAAAGTGTATCTAGGCCTCTTTTTCAATTTTTCAGATCCAAGCTACACGTCTGTTCTAATCCAACGTTTAGCTTGTGGAGGTGTTGAGGATCCTCTACCATAATCTACGGCATTCCATATATAACCATTGACCCTCAATTGTAGGAGCATGTTTAGCTTATTCTTTCTATTTATTTTGTAATCATATCTTTATTGTAATTAAGTTATACACTATGTAATTGAATATATATATATGAAATTTCTCACCACTAATAAGTGTGGTGGTTTTTCATAATATTCTCAGTAAGGACAGTTTGGGAACCTTTTTTTAGAACCAAACTTTATGCAGAGAATTTAGTAAGCACAACCATCTAGAGCAATTTACATACCCTAAGAGAATTAGAATGCATGCAGTTAGGATTTTAAATTTTCTTGTATGTTTTATTCACTGTGTTGAGTGTTTATTTTCTAGTTGAATTTTATTTATTTAATATCTTCTTTTAATTATTATTTTAATTTTACTAACTCGTTTACTTTGTCTTGTTGCTTGCTTTGCATATTTTTATATTTTTGCATAAACATAGCATGACAATAGAAAATATTGATCCTCGAATTGGCTGATTAATTTAGAAGATTCTTGAAACGAAAAATGTCTTCGGATAGGTTTGATAAAGTTTCATAGGTTCTTCTATGGTTTGAGTGGAAGTAACTTCAGTGTGGAGATAATCTAGTAGTTGGTGAAGGTTCTAATCTCTCCGAGAAAGTCTCGTTAAGGGTTAAACAAAATAATTGGTCAGAGTTGTTACAAATCTGGGAAGTATGGGATAAGTGTGAAAAAGTTGTTTCAATTAGCCTATGGAGACTTAATCGAATTGATGATGGTTCCAATTGATGCCGTAATCATCTGAGTCATGGTGGAATGTTGGAATGTTGCTTATCGATATTTCACTAACGGTAAACTGGACAATGCTCCAACAATTGAAGAATATACCACTCTACTGAATATACCCAACCTTGAAAAGTGCAAGATATATGTCAAGGTAGTTAGACCTCAAGGTTTTGTGACGAAAATTATGCTGCTCACAGGGAAGACCAAAGAGTGGGTAACTGAGCACAATCAAGGTGAGGGTATTCCTTGGGTAGTTCTGAAGAGTGTAATACATGAGCAACCATCGTCAAAGCAAAATAGAGATTTTAATTGCTCTATAAGTTTATGGGTTGGTCATTTTCTCCAAAACTCTTGGTCACATTGATATAGTTGTAATAGACATGTTTGAAGACTTAGAGAATAAGGTAGACCCTGCTCTAGTTATTCTGGCAGATACGTTTCGATCCTTAAATGAGTACAGACAATCTGGTAGAAAATTATAATTGGGATGTGTGTCGTTGATTACAATCTAGTGGTTAAGACACTCTTGGGTAGTTAAGAAATGATGTGCACGAAGCTTTCTATCATACTATTATCCTATGAAAGATTTTTTTGAGCATTGTGAATTTCCTAAACACCGTATGAAGAAGGATTAGATTGAGACTTTGAGGAACTTAAGTGTTGTCGAAGTCGTTTGGAGAGTGTACGAGCTAACAAAAGAGGATGTAATATATAGATGTAGGGATTATGTCTACATCATGCTACATGGACTTTAGGGTATAATTGGGTATGGCTCTCTGATGGTGTTAAGACAATTTTGTACTCGACAGTTCATCCCAGCCACTTGTGGTCTAAACACTTCAGAATTTTCTTTCTCTACACCAAATTATTGAGAGCAAATTTTCAAGATATTTATTTCTTAGAAAACTCCACGTAGAATGGATTTTATGATGATTGAGTCTTCATCCACGCCAGAGTATGATTCATGGAGAAATTGCCGAGTAAATGACAACATCCTAGATCCTATCCAAGAGAGTCATTCAGTTATGGCTGAGAGGTTAAGAAAGTTTCCAACTGAAGTTGAGTTGCTCAGAGAGAAATCGAGGAAGATGAGTACCGACTGGGGAAATGATCAAAAAAAGTTCAACGATGAAAGATTCATGATGAAACTAAAGGTAGAAAATTAAGAGGGATTCATAAAATAATTAATAAAAGAGAAGAAAAAAGTTTAAGAAAGCTTTGAGGCTATGGATGGGGATTATAGAGAGCTACACAGGAACTTGAAAGCTCAAAACTTGCACCACACAGCCAAAGACTTGAAAATTAAAATGGATACAACTGAAAGGCATGCCAGAAAGAGCGATGAGGACAAAAAGCGAGCTGGGATCCGAATCAAAAAGTTGATTGAACAACGTGATGGGATTAAACATTAATTGAGTTATATACGAGCACATATACAAGAGCTCGAGGCATAACTCATTCATTTAGAGGAGGCTTTTCGAGGGCAATACAATGAGAATGGCTTAAGCCTTCAAGAAGTGAATGAAGCCTTGAGAAAGAAAATAACTGAGCTAGAAGAGGCCGAATTGATCCATTCATCAGCTAGACCATTGGTTAAAAATGATAATGAAGCCTTGAAGAGAATACACCTTTGACTAACAGGGAAGCAAGGGACATACTTCGTCATGCTGGGGAACAATCCAAGCTCAACATGAATCAATGAAAAGGGCAGTAGCTAAAGCTCGCCAAGTTTGAGGAATTTTGTGGTGCTGGAGTCTGATGAAGAACAACACGTCATTCAGTTGCTTATAAGAACTGAAGAATTAAGAGATAGGGCTAGATTTTATTTTTAATCTTTGATTCTCACTTTCCCAATCTACTAAGATGTTGTGCGTTCTTCGAGAAATATTTTATGAAATAATTATTTTGGGATCAATGTCTTTTGCATACATGCATTCTACATTACATATGTATTGTTTTTGTTTTCTCTAAAATCACATTAAAACATTCATTCATTTAATCAAACATTAAATATTAAAGTAAGATTTCTGAACGCAGTGACGCTGGCCCATACCAATAGCAAGAATACCCTACACCCATATGGAACTAGAAAAATGACTAAGGAAATGGAGGAAAAAATAGCTCGTCTTGAGAATGAGTAAAAACAGATGCATGATAAAGTTAGAAGCAAATTGGCTAAACGGAGACAAATATGGCTAGTTCCCAGCTCGATTTACTGCAAATTATAGAGGAAATGTTCTTGAAACATGCTGTAAAAAGCCACGCTGAGGATCCCATGCATCTTTCGGGTTTCACACCAACCCATGTTCAAGTGCGCACTCATGTGCATCAAGAACCTCGAGCTCAAACTTTTTTTCTACAGAGAACCCGCATTAGCATCCTCCTAAGACCTCATTCCATGTTAACTACCCTGCTACATCTGGGTGAAGCCGAGAGATTTTAAGCTAATAATGAGGTCCCCTATCTTAATGAAATCTTTGAAAGAGAAAAATACAATGATGAATTCACTCAAAAAGTGAAGTCATTTAAAATAATTGAGCCATTCTAAGGTTTCGATGCTAAAGAGCTAAGTTTGGTCCCCGACCTAATCCTGTCACCAAAGTTCAAGGTATCAGAATTTGAGAAATATGATGGGACCACCTGCCCCTTGTCCCACGTAACCATGTTCTGCCAAAGAATAGTTGGTCACGTCGATAATGAAAAATTGTTAATTCACTACTTCTATGACAGCTTGTCTAGGTTGGTTACCAAATGGTACAATCAACTGACAAGGTCTCACATTAAGTCTTGAAGAGATCTTGTAAAGGCGTTCATGGAATAGTACAGTCATATTACAGACTTGGTTCTTGATAGATGGACTCTCCAAAATATGGAGAATAAACATAACGAGACTTTTCGTCAATATGTACAGAGGTGGTGAGACATGGCTGCCCAAGTTCACCCCCCACTGCTAGAGAATAAAGCAATCGTCATTTTTGTAAACACATTGAAAGCCACATACCTTGGGCACTTATTAGGGAATACCACCAAGAACTTTGCAGATCTTATCATTTTAGGCGAGTTAATTAAAAATGGCATTAAAAGTAACCTAATCAAGGGAGGCGATAGATCCAGCTCGAAGAAGTTTGTATATAAGAAGAAAGAAAATGAGGTGAATAACACAAGCACCTATAGCAAGACTTCTCCTAAAAGTGTCACAATCACCCAACCGAGGGTAGAAAGAATTTATGTAAATAACAATGAGAACAGGGGACCAAGGAGAGAAACCGAAAGGATTCCTTCACTCTTTTATTAATGACATATTCTGAGATATATGCATCATTGCTAAAAGTGAACGTGGTACGACCTTATCATTTGACTCCTAGACAACATCCTTATCCTCGTTGGTATGATGCCAATGCACGTTGTGATTACCATGTCGGCATTGATGGACATTCCATCGAGAATTGCTTCACTTTTAAAAAGGTGGTGTAAAATCTTATTAATACTAGAAACTTGGAGTTCAACTCACCAAGACCTACAACTCATCCACTGTCAAACCATTGAGGCCAATGAGTGAATGTAATTCATGAGGACAATGGTGAGAAAGTTAAAATGGACTTTGTTGAAGTGAAATCTCCCCTCAGTTGGGTGTTCAAACATTTATCTAAAGGTTGCCTCATCTGCCTTGTTTCAAAATCAAAGCATATCAATAGTGGAGTCTATTATGAATACCATTAAGTTGATGGCCAGGAAATTTAGTCTTGCCATGAATTTAAGAAATTAATTCAGACCATGATGCACAACAAAGAAATTGAGATCTTTGACAAAGACGAGGGAATAAATGAGGTTGACATATGTATATTTGAGATCTTCAAACCAGTATATGGAGCAGGCAAACCTGTAATCATCACTGTAAGGCAACAACCAATGAATCATGTGGCAGTAACACCGAAAGTTATGATAACTGCCCCTTCACCATTTTCGTTCAAGGATACTCGAAGTGTCCCTTGGAAATATGTTGTTAATGTATCAATTCCAGAGGGATTAGGGTCAACCGAAGGAAGGAAGTCAAAAGAAGATATTTAAAAAAAGAAGAGATGCCAAACAAGGAGATAGTAAGTGAAGTAGGTCACTTCACAAGAAGTGGGAGATGTTACTCTCTCGAGATATCAAAAGGAGAAGATAAGATGAAGGGAAAAGAAAAAAGAGCAATGGTTTCAAAGTTATTCAATGATGAACCTCCACCAATAATTAATGAGCCAGTAATTGATGCTCAAGCACAAGAGTTCCTGAGGTTCTTGAAACACAGTGAATATATTGTGGTTGAGAAACTACATAAGCAACAAGCAAAGATTTCAATATTGGATTTGTTGATGAAATTTGAAATACATTGAAATGACCTGCTAAAAGTGCTTAATCAGATGTTCGTCTCTAGAGATATCACTATGAACAAACTTGATAGAGACATGGGGCATATAGTTGCAGACAACTACATCACTTTCACTGATGACGAGATTTGCAAAGATGGAATGGGATGTGTGAAAGCTTTAAATATCACCACACATTACCATGGCCATGTCTTACTAGGGGTCCTAATTGATAATGGATCTGCTCTCAATGTGATGTCATTGGCCACCCTTCAAAGGTTGCCTATAGATAATTCACACATGAAGGATTATCATAATGTTGTGAGGGCATTCGATGGCACTAAAAAATATATATTAGGTAGAATGGAGGTTCCACTATTGATAGGACCAGTAGTTTACAACATCAATTATGTGGTGATGGATATTCTCCCTACATGCAATTGTCTATTGGGAGACCATGGATCTATTCCACAAGATCAGTTCCTTCTCTACTACACCAAAAAATGAAAATTTTTATTAATGGTAAATTGATCTATTTGGGAGCTATGGAAGAAATCATCGCTTCCGTGACAAGTAGGGCTCCCTCAATCGAAACAAATAAAGATGCTCTCAAGTGTTCTTTTCAATCTTGGAGTTCATTAATGCAACCTTTATCATTGAAGGAAACAAAATGCCCCGCCCTAGGCTAACTAATTGCACCAAGATGGTTGTACGACAAACTTTGGGAAGATGAGCCAAAAATGGAAAAGGCCTTGGTAAGCATCTACAGGGAAGCCTACGTCCTATAGTTGTCAAGATGAAGAGAGACCATTTTGGGCTAGGATTTAAGCCCAACTTCCAGAAGAGAAGCAAAGAACTGAAAAAAGAGAGGTGAAACTATAAGAACAAGACTAAGGGGAGAGGAAATCATATGGGAACGTATGTCTTTTCCCTATCTGCAACAAACCTTCAAATATGTAGGAAGGTTAATATGAAGCAACAGTTGGTTAATGCCATTCAAAAAGGAGAGATGATGAAAATTCAAGGCATGTTTGATGAAGCTATATAATGATTTCTTATAAATATGATCATTGATGATCACAAGGCTGGAAAATATTTGGCTGAAATTCACCCTTGTCTCCTTGGGGAAACACTTAACAATTGGACTGTAGAGGATCTCCCTGTAGTTTTTAAGATTAACTCAGTGTAATACCCAGAACCAACCCTTATGTTTTTGCCCAAGAGCATTAAGGGATTTTTTGTCAGGGAAACTATGTTAAGTTTACTTAATTTATAATAAGAGATGTTTTCTTTCAATTCTCAAATGGAAATCGTTCTTTGCATTCATATTTTTACATTCTTTACATTCGTTATTCTTCATTCTTTACATTCATTTCATAAATTTAGTATGTCCAACCAAAAATATGTTCGATTTGAATTTATTTTGCAGGTGTCACAACGTTAATAGCATGACTGTTCTTGAACCCAATCATAAGATAAATTTCGAATAGCCAATATGTCTGGAAGAAGTTAATGAGTGTGAGGATGAGGTAGAATGTGATGTTCCTACCAAACTAAGGCTGGTAGAAAAAGAAAATAAATAAATCTTACATCACATGGAAGAGATTGAGTTTGTAAAATTGGGAACCGATGAAAAAATAAGGGAGGTAAAGAATGGCACTACCCTGTCAGACCAGGTAATACAATAATTGATAGATTTACTCTGAGAGTTCAAAGACATCTTCGCCTAGTCCTACCAAGATATGACCGGGTTAAGTATCGATATAGTAGTGCACAAGCTTCCGATTAAGCCTAAGTGTAAACCAATTCAGCAAAAGCTCAAACGAATAAGGCCATAAATGTTGTTAAATATCAAAGAGGAAGTGATGAAGCAAATTGATGCAGGGTTTCTCTAGGTAGCCAAATATCCAGAGTGGGTAGACAACATAGTCCCTGTACCAAAGAAGGATGGAAAAGTTTGAATGTGCATAGATTACAGAGACTTCAACAGAGCTAGCTCAAAAGATAATTTCCATTGCCTCATATAGACACATTAGTGGACAACACTGCAGTGCATGCATGGTTCTCTTTCATGGATGGCTTTTCAGGTCATAATCAAATTAAAATGGACCCTGAAGACATGGAAAAAACAACATTTATAACTATGTGGGGCACTTTCTTCTACAACGTAATGTCGTTTGGATTGAAAAATACAGGTGAAACCTATCAAAGAATAATCGTGACTCTATTCCATGACATGATACACAAAGAAATTGAAGTTTACAAGGATAACATGATTCCCAAATCCTAAACTGAAGAGGAGCACATTCACAATTTAAGAAAGCTTTTCAAAAGATTGAGGAATTATCAATTAAAGCTTAACCCCGCTAAGTGCACCATTGGCATAACATCAGGAAAGCTCTTGGGATTTGTAGTCAGTCAAAGAGAAATTGAGATTAATACTAAAAAATTAAAAGCAATTCAAAATATTCTATCACCCCGTACATAAAAAGAAGTTTGAGGTTTTCTAGGTAGACTAAACTATATATCTCAGTTCATTTCTCGATTAACTGATATATGTGATCCAGTGTTTAAATTACTTCGAACGAATAACCCTAAAATATAGAATGACGAGTGTTAAGAAATTTTAGAGATTATTAAGAAATATTTTGTACAATGCTCCTATTCTAATAGAACTAATTTCTGATTGGCCATTCTCTATCTGACAATCTTTGAAAATCCAATGGGATGTATGCTAGGGTAGCATGATGAGTCTGGAAGGAAGGAAATAACCATCTATTATCTGAGTAAGAAGTTTATTGATTCTGATGTATGATACCCACCACTCCAAAGTTATGTTGTGCTTTGGTGTGGGCTACGTAAAGGCTCAGACAATACATGTTATACCATACTATTTGGTTGATATCTAGAATTGATCCTCTAAAGTTCTTGATGAAGTAGTCAACTTTGACAAGCAGATTGGATCGATGGAAAATGTTGTTATCCAAATTTGACGTCATATATGTGAGCCAGAAAGTAATAAAAGGGAGTGTCATAGAATATTTTCTAGAAAGTCATGCATCAAATTATTATCAGTCCCTAAGCTTTAATTTTCTAGATGAGGACTTGTTGTCCATCTCTACTGAAGAAAAAATTGAGTCATATAATAAATCTTGGAAGCTTTATTTTGCTGGGGCATCTAATACTTTGGGACGAGGAATTGGGGCAATGTTAATTTCTCCAGAAAGCATCTACTATCCTTTTATAAGTAGAGTGGAGTTCTTTTGCACTAATAATATTACAGAATATGAAGCTTGTATTATGGGATTGAGAGTAACTATGGAGAGAAAAGTTAAAATCCTATAGGTGTATGGAGGTTCTTCGTTAGTTGTGTATCAACTACGGAGAGAATGGGAAACAGAAGATCTAAAACTTGTAGAATACATAAATTTGATTCTCGAACTAATAAAAGAATTTGAAGGGGTCACATTTACTTATCGCCTTTAATAAGACAATCAAATGACAAGTGTTTTGGCCACATTGGTTGCAATGTTTAAAGCAAATAAGAAAGTTGATATGATTTCAATCAGAATGCAAGTATTTGAAATCCCCACACATTATTATAGCATAGAAAAAGAACCATATGGTAATCCTTGGTATTATGATATCTTGCAATATATCAAGTATCAAACTTATCCCCAATATGCATCTAAGATTGATAAAAGAACACTAAGAAGAATGGTTTTCGGGTACATTCTCGATGGAGAGATTTTGTATTGTACGGGCAATGATCAAGTGTTGTTCAGATGTGTTGATGCTAGAGAAGCGAGATGTATCATCGAAGAGGTGCAAAATGGAATATGTGGAAAACATGCAAATGGCCTCTCTATGGCCAAGAAGATCATGAGATATGGATATTATTGGGATATTTTCTATTCTAGCTTTACAAGGTCTATAGTTTGCAAGTTTATAAAGAGGGAGATAATTTGTCGATATGGGCTGCCATAAAAAATCATCTCAGATAATGATAGAACTTGAATAACAAAATGATGACTAAACTTTGTGCACAATTCAAAATAAAACATACTTATTCAGTGACCTATTGCCCAATGATGAATGGGGAAATTGAAGTAGAAAATAAGAACATTAAGAGAATCATCGCAAAAACCACTGAAACTTATAGGGATTGGCATGAGAAATTACCTTTTTCCTTTGTATGCATATCAAACTATAGTGCGAACATCTACCAGGGCAACACCTTTCTCTTTAGTTTATGTGATTGAAGAAGTTTTACCTATTGAAGTTAAGATCTCATCTCTTAGAATCTTGAAGGAGTTGAAATTGGATGAAGATGAATGGGTTCAAGCTCGATTTGATCAGCTGAACCTCATTGAAGAAAAGAGATTGAAAACTATTTGTCATGGACAAATGTATCAAAAGTGAATGATGAAAGCTCGTGACAAGAAATTTCATTTGAGAGAGTGACATAATGCTTAAAACGATCTTGCCTATTCATAAAGATTTTCATGGGAAATGGATGCCTAATTGGGAAGGGCCTTACATTGTTAAAAAGTAATTTTCTAATGGAGCGTTGATTGTGGTAGAGATAGATGGAGAGGAGTTGAGAAATCCAGTAAATTCATACTATGTCAAGAAATACTACGCTTAAAAGAGAAAAAATATAAGGAAAAAAGGAAAAAAAGAAAAAAGAAGGAAAATTAAAAAGGAGTTCAAGACGAAAATCCACAAAGATCGGCTTGAAACTAAAGGAATGATTTGAGTTGAAAACCTGAAAGGGTGGCTCAAATGTATTTTAATATTAGGCATCTGGAAATTAAAGTCTCTCGAGAGCCTAGTATTTTCAGAGGAACTTCACATCTACAAATATTTTGGCAACATTTGAGATCTTCCAGATAGAATCTTACCTTAGTGTTCCATATTGTATCAAGTTGATTGGTTCAGGAATACTAATTCTAGTGATTGTTGGGGCATCTGACTATAATTTCTAGATTTTTCCCATTCCTATGATTGCCATGATTGTACAAATTTTCATATATTTATCAATAAATTCCAAGTTCATCATTTCAAGCTTCAATTTCATTCTTTTTATAAGTATTTTATAAGTGGATTAATATAGCTTCAAGATAAACAAAAGATTTATTGGTATTGCTTTAAGATAACCCTTTTAAGTGCAGGAAATTCAAAGTGAGACATAATGTCAACACATATGATCATTGTTGAAAAAATGTATGACAAAGCACGCCAAACAAAGATGTCTACAAGCCAAAATATGAAAAAGGCAGTAAAATGATATCAACTCAACTTACAAATGTAAGTTTTTGTCACAATGTGGTCATCTACGACAAGTAAAGTATTTAATGTAACAAAAATAAAAAGAAATCCCCAGCAAATAAAACCTTAAATGTGCTTTGAGAAAAGAAATCTAAAGTTTAGTGCCTATGGGGTAGAAACCCGGAGAAAATGCGAAAAGCAAGTCAAATCCAATCGAAAAGCAAATATGAAAGCTCTTTGAAGATAAAGATTCAGGAAAGAGAATGAAACGATGATTTACAAGAACAAATGAGCTCACAATATTAAAATAACATCATGCATCCATATTTAGGCATTTGCAAAAAATAGGAGCATACACATTCATTCTATCAATTTTGAACTCTTGACAGGGTATCAACAAGTCAGCAAAGATTACAATCCATTTTAGCTTGAAGAAGAAGATTTCAGCAAAAGGTTAATTCACATTCTCACTTTTGAAAGAAGTATATCTTAGTAGAGAATTGAAGTCCTTCAGGTCATTACCTTTGGATATTTACACAACTATTATTAACATATGATAACCTTTTTACAGATTCAAATCTATCACAGAAGGAGGTGGACCGACATTTACAATAGAAGGGTTCATAATAAGAACTCGTTCGAAGAGGGAGAAGAAGTTCATAATGAGAAGAACATGTTTGACCTTTTGCTCAAATCCATCACAGAATGAGGTGGATTGACATTTCCAATAGAAAGGTTCATAATGAGAAGAACTCATCCGAAGAGGGAGAATAAGTTTATAATGAGAAGAACTTTTTTGACCTTTTACTCAAATCCATCACAGAATGATGTGGATCGACATTTCCAATTGAAGGGTTCATAATGAGAAGAAATTCATAATGAAAAGAACTTGTTCAACCTTTTGCTCAAATTCATCATAAAAGGAGTTGGATCAACATTTTCAATGGAGGAGTTCATAATGAGAAGAACTCGTCCGAAGAGAGAGAGAAATTTCATAATGAGAAGAACTTATTCGACTTTTTGTTCAAATCAATCACAGAAGAAAGCAGATCATCATTTCCAATAGATCATCATTTCCAACAGAAGGGTTCAAAATGAGAACTTGTAGATCAGGTGTTTGAACAATCCAAACCTAAAATGGTGCTTTGAATCTTTACTCCATTCATGTTCCATATCAACAAGCAAAGAGAGACAGTTGTAATCACCATTTTTTATAATAATAATAATAATTATTATTATTATTATTTCAAAATATATATATGTATTTAAACCCAATACCCATTCAAAATAAAATCCAAATATATAAAAATACATACATCAAGATTAATCATATTACACTAAATAAATACATAAAATCCCATACACAACATAACCCAAATATAACCCAAACCCCAAAATCAAAAATTTAACTTGTTGGCCCAACACCAATGGAGCTCATTAGTTCCAATTCAAACCAAGTTAGGGTTTTGAAACCCTAAGTGCTATGTCAGTCGCCACTACCAGCGACCGTTAGATCTGATGATGATACAACGGTCTATGAATAACCCTAATATTAAAGGGTATTTCCCTTTGCAGTTGTCGCTTCAGTCACCCATCACACTTGAGCGTACGGGCTATGCCAATGGTCCCAGACCACATCCCAGCCAGCTCCACCCTTGCCTACGACCTCCATGGGACATCAGTGGTACCCCCTCGCTACACCAACTCCAAGAGGCACTCCAAAGCCCCAAATTAGTGCCAAATCAGTCAGTGATGCCCGAATCAGCCATGCAAGATATAAAAGAAAGAAAATCAGCAAAAAAAATATTTTTTTTGTTTTAACCCTTGTAAAAAAGGGTGATATAAAACCCAAGAAGCACTATTGTAACATATTACCTACGAGAAATCAAAAAAGCAAAAACAAAGGCAAAACATTTCCTTTTGAAATGTATTATTGGTTTTCTTATTTTTTGTTTTTTATTTTGTGTGTGCATGTGAGTTTTAAGAAAGGAAAACAGATGGAGTGAAGTGAGATTTTTACCTTGTTCGTTTAGGCTCCTCGTCGGAGTCTATGTCATCGGAGAGTGAGGATTTTAGGCTTCGGGCGAGTAAGGGCTATCAGTTTTGGAGGTTTGGCCCCATATCGGGGCTTTAGATCTTCTTTTGGGGGGATTTTTTTAGGTTTATTAGGTTCATGTTACAGCCCACCGATGTTGGTGGCCGGAGCATAGGTGGTCGGCTCGTAGTGGTTTTAGGTGTTTGGGTTTCGGGTTATACGTTTTAGGAGTTTGTTAGGGCGTTTTAGACCTTTGCTTGCCTTTTCGACTGTTAGGCGGCTGTCATGGTAGTGGATAGCCACCAAGGCATGGTGGTTGGCGGTGGCTTGAGGCTCTTTCGGTTTCTGGGCCGAGTATAGAAGAGGGGGGTATTTTGGTTGAGTGAAAAAATGAAAAGAGGGAAGTGTTTTTTAGTGGCTATGTTAGCTTTTAGCCAAATATAGCTAAAAATATGTATATAGCTTGAGTTGTGGGTAAATCCCAACTTAGATCCTTGTAACTTTGTTGTTTTCTTACATTTTAGTAACTAGCAGTCTCGTTTTGTTTGTTTATTCTGACTTTAACCTCTTTTTCTCATTTATTTCAATTTAGTCATCGTTATTACTCTAATTTGTCTAATATTAGCCACTGATCTTTAGATTGTTTCATTTTTTTTCATTGTTTGGTTTTGTTTTGTCATTTTATTATGATTTTGACATGGTAGTTTCAATTTATTCATTTTTAGTCACTGATTATTTATGATTTTCTTATTGTTTCTGCATTTTATTTAATTTTAGTCCCTACCAATTAAAATATTAATATTTGAATATTTGATATGACCTCGCGATGACCCTCCCTGGGGTATGATGAGAGTTATTTATTGTCTGAGTAAAATTTTATTTCGCTAACCTGTTAATTTTCTAACTTCTAACATCTAACTTTTAAAATATATTTGAATTATTATGACCCCGCGATAACCTGCCCTGGGGTATGATTCGCATTATTAATGGTCCGGGTAACAATTAAAAATATTAACCACTAACTCATAATTTTATTCGATTAATTAATTTTTTTCATTATTTAAATTTTTCCATTTAAATTTTTTTATTTCATTTTTTTCCTTAAATTATCAATATTTTCATTTTAGTCCTTTATTTTCCAGCTTTAATTTCTTGTTGTTTGGACTTTATATTTTGTTTTTATTTCAATTTATTCACTATATTTTTTTTTATTTTGGCTATGTATTTTAAAATTATTTTAATTTAACCATTTATGTTTGTTAATTGTCTTTAATTTTTTTGCTTGCCAATTTTAATTTAGTTTAACTTGGTCCTTGATAGCTTATTTAGGTTTTTAGATTAAATCATAGATTTAGACTTATCACATTTTGGTCCTAATTTAGATTACCTTATCCTTAAATTTACTCTTTAAATTTAGATTCCTTTTGATTTGGACCCTAGAGGCTTTTTAATTTAGATGAATAATCACATAATTGATTAAAATTAATTAGGATTGATATTAGAGCCTTCACTTTAGGCCTAGTTTCAAACTTAGTCCTTATATTAGGGAATTTTTAATTTGGTCCTCGCTTTTGCTCGAGGTTCCATTTTAATTATTCGAATCAAATAATTGGTTAAAATTGACTAGGTTAATAATTAGAGTCTCCATTTTAGGCTTAATTTCAAATTTAGTCCTTAAAATTAGGAGTTTTTAATTTAATCCTTATTTTTGCTCGAGGTTCTATTTTAATTATTCGAATCACATAATTGATTAAAATTAATTAGGATTAATATTAGAACCTCCATTTTAGGTTTAATTTCAAACTTAGTCCTTAAATTTAGATGAATTTTTAATTCGATCCTCGCTTTTGATCAAGGTTCCATTTTCATTATTCGAATCACATAATTGACTAAAATTAATCAGGATTAATATTAGAGCTTCCATTTTAGGCTTAATTTCTAACTTAGTCCTTAAATTAGGGAAATTTTTAATTTGGTCATCGCTTTCGATCGAGGTTTCATTTTAATTATTCAAATTGAATAATTAGTTAAAATTGATTAAGTTAATTTTTAAAGATTCCATTATAGGTTCAATTTCACACCTAGTCCTTTTATCTAGGAGAATTTTTGATTTGGTCCTCGCTTATGCTTGAGGTTCCATTTTGACTATTCGATTCAATAATTTACTAAAAAATAACTAGGATTAATCTTAGAGCCTACATTTTTTTTAGTTTCAATCCCCTACGTTCTTTAAATTTCATAATTTGATCCTTTAAGTTAGAGAGAATCACTTAATTAATCCCTTTAGTACAAATAAGTTCCATAACCAATTGTTTGATTGCATTTCGTTTTTTCTTGGGGTGGTCGTTATTACTCTTGGTAAATCGACATCCTTTTTAAACTTTGCATACATAGTGATTTCTAAATTAAATAAAATTCTGAACTCAAAATTTCTAATTTTAAAATATTGGGTAATTGACTATGTACCAATTTTGGGTGCTGTGGGGGTGCTAATCCTTCCCCATGTATAATTGACTCCTGAACCCTATTTCTAATTTCACAAACCAAAATTGGTATTTTTTATAAAATAAAATGTTTTATTATAATTACCTGAGTTTAGGTGTTCCAATCTCACCTTAAAAATGATGGGTGGCGACTCCAATCATTTTATCAATTTCTTTATTTTCCAGAACGTCGGATCGTTCTTCCCACCAAAAATCGGTTATGACAAGTGGGAGTTTGTAATATTAATGCTCATTTTTTGTAGACATAATTTCAGTTACTTCAGTTTAAGAGTATTTATTTTAAGGTTATTTTCTGCAGAAATAAAGTTTGTTTTGGTTTATCCACACTCTAGTTTTGGAAAATGTTGATCTCATTAATGTTTAAAGATGACCAGTTGAAAATATACATGTTTGGTCACGTTGCATGTAGTTTCCATGCTATTCTCCATGATTAATCTTTGTCATTTGACTGTGTTTGTATACATGACCATTGATGGGTCTAGTCATTATTGTTACGACGAAGAGCACTTTGATCCTATATGGATATTGTTTATGGACGAGATTTATAGAATACCTATTATATGATAGCAAATTTTGAGCTCATGAGGTTGTACATTTGTCAGGAAACATATTTTTCCCAAGTGAGAGATTGTTGGATAAAAATTGATAATTATGGACACATGTATAATTTACAATGCTATCATAAAGTATGAAACAAAATTAAGTGACCAATTATGTTACATGTGTCATGTGTATTAAAGTGTCATGGAAATAAAGTGTAGATATCATAAGTTGTATTTCTAATTTGACGAGGGGCGGAATTATAAATACTTAAAAGATTGACATATTCAACCTATATAAAGAGGTAGTGATCCCCCAAAAAATAGGTTAACTATTTTTACTCCTATCCTTGTCAAAGAGTTTTTACAACAAGAGAAAACTTATATTCTTGAAAGATCACAACCAAAGAAAGTTTTAGAGATTTTGTTGAATACATTTTGATATTTCGATATAACAAATTAAGTTAAATGAATTTTAAGATTTTCCAAAAGATTTTCTAAGTATATTCGATATAATTATTCGAATATCAAAATATTACTCCAAATCTTTCAAATGTCATTTGTAATCCTTACTCAAGTGTAAAATTAAGTTTTAATCTTAAAATAATTTCAAAACAATTTTACAAAGTATTTCGAACCATTTCAAAGCCAATAATTTCATCTGGAAAGCCTGGGAAATTCTGTTGAATGTGGGGGAAGGATCTCTTGTAACATCGCTTTCACCACAGTATCTCTCTACTTCACATAACCAAAGAAATTACGAATGTCACCATGTAAAGCATGTAAGTGCGTCTGCGTCTGCGTCACAACTTCCTCGAGAGCAACAAACCTTGCCTCGACATTTGATTGTTCAGTACCTATAGACTGCTCATGAGTAGGGTCCTTAGATTTAGGATTTTCAAGTCCCAATAACAGTGGTAATCTAGCCCTAGTTATGCCCGAAATTCCAGGTAAAATCTCATCAAAAGCATTCTCATTAACCTTTTTCTTACGACACAAAGCAGTCATTAAATTAGGTAACACTAAAGCACTTGCCTTTTTACCTAAACACTCATGAACTTGATGAACAATGATTTGACCCACCCCAATAGGAAGAGCTAGCATGATCGAGTGTAAAAGTATTAAACGAGAAAGCGATACAGTCGTATTGTGTGATGTAGGCATGAGCTTGTGTTTGAGGAAATGGTTCCATAACTTGGCGTGCGGTTGTAGACGTTCACAGTTGACCGAATATTGATTGGCTTGGCGACCATTCCATATGGTGTTGGCGAAGCACAAGTCCTCCAAGATCTCGTCATAAGTGGTGCTATCAGCCTCATTTTCTAACTTGGCATGTTGGTCCTCAACATCCTACAAATGAAAATACCTATTAATCGCAGAGGGTGTAAAACGGACGTGCTTACCTCGTACGAAAATGGAGTGTTGGTTTGGCTTAGAGATGTTGGCGTAGAACTCCTTAACCAGTGAAGCATTCACCGAACCCAGATGTTTTGCAAACTTCTTCCATCTGTGCGGAGTAATAATGTCCATCACATCCGGTCCAAAGCCACGGTGAACTTTATCGGTAAAAATAAAACCCAACTCAAAGAAGATTTTTCTGTTCTTGAAATTTTGAAATCGAGATTTGGCTTCAACATTTTTGAACTGTTGCAAAGTGGAAGCTTCGATTGCGGTTGGTCTGGAGCGCACTATTTTTTCCAATATTTGTGAAGCAAGAAAAATGAAAAATGAAGTAACTTTGAGAGATTTGAAGGCTTGAAGGATTTTCGGCTATAGGGAAAATGAAGGAAGAAGATGAAGAAATGAAAGAGAAAAAGAAAAAGTTACAAATGAAAGAGAAAAAGAAAAAGTTAAAAAAATGAGAGAGAAATGGGTAAAGTTAAAAATGAAAGAGAAATAGAAAAAGTAAAAAAACAATTGAGAGGAAATTGAGTGATAGGATGGTTAAAAGAAATGAGTGGGTGGGGGGTTAATGCGTGTATGGGGAAGGAAAAATAACTTGCAAAAGTAATGATGATGATGGGACAAAACAGTGGAGAGAGAACAGTAAAAATCAGAATTAAAATAAAAGAAAAAAGAAACAAATCAAAAAGAATATCTTCCCCAATTAATGGCTTGTCCTTTCTTCCCTTTGGTAACCGCTCCCTGCATGGCTTGCAGTACTGTGATCCCTACAAATCAAATAAAAAATTATCTACAAAATAAAATAATAGAAAATAAAAATTAAAAATTAAAATAAAGGAAAGATTAAATTTTTTATTTATGCACAGTCGCAAATTCAATGTTGTGGCATCAAAATGTGGTTCTCCTCTAGGCACTATTTAATATCGTGTAGATGCAAAAATACCTTGTTGTTCGATGGTGGAACTCCAGTATAGGCTTTCAGATGCTGGCCATTGACTTTGAAGATCATTTCATCTATATTATTGATGTCAACAGCTCCATGGGGATAGACATAATGCACCTCAAATGGCCCTGACCATCGAGATTTGAGCTTCCCAGGAAAAAGTTTAGGTCTGAAGTTATAAAGTAATACTTGTTGGCCTTATGAAAATGTCGTGGCATTAGTTTTTGGTCATTTCACTTCTTGGTTTTCTCCTTGTATATCTGAGAATTCTCATATGCTTGTGCTCTAAACTCTTTCATTTCATTAAGTTTCAGTAATCTCTGCTCCCCAGCTAGTTGAGCATCAAAATTCAATTTCTTGATGGCCCAATACGCCTTATGTTCAAGTTCAACCGGGATATGACAAGCTTTCCCATACACTAGCTTGAATGGTGACAACCCAAAGGAGTTTTGAACGCTGTTCTATACGCCTAAAGTGCTTCATCCAACTTTTTTTGTCCATTTGTCTGCGGATGATATGTCGTGGCAATCTTATGTCGAACTCCATATCTCCTCAATGCCTTGGCAATCAACTTGTTATCAAAGTGAGTTCCTTCATCACTAATAATAGCACGAGGTACTCCAAACCGAATGAAAATAAACTTGTGCAAAAACTTGAGTACGGTTTTAGAGTTATCCATTGATGTTGCTATTGCTTCCACCTACTTTGATACGTAATCCACAGTAAGCAAGATATATAGATTTCCTCCAAAAGATGAGAATGGTCTCATGAAATCGATGCCCCATACATCAAACAGCTCTATTTCCAGAATATTTTGCAGTGGCATTTCATGTCTTCTAGATATGTTTCCAGTCCGCTGGCATTGATTACAAGATTTGTAAAATGCTTGAGCATCTATAAAACATAGTTGGCCAATAAAAGCCTGATTGCAAGACCTTAGCAGCAGTCCTTGCTCCACCAAAATGGCCTCTATATGGGGCTGAATGACAATGGTATAGAATTTCACTTTGTTCTTCTTCAGGTACACATCGTCTAATAAGCTGATCGACACAATGCTTAAAAAAATATGGTTCATCCCAAAAATAGTGCCTTGCATCGTGCTTGAACTTCTTTTTAGCCTGGCTATTCAAATCAAAAGGCAATATTCCACTAACAAGAAATTAACAAGGTCAGTGTACCACGGGATTGTCGTGGCATATAAAATTTTCTCATCAGAAAATTCCTCTTGAATATCTACAATGTCATGGCGTTCATAATTGTTTTCTAGCCTAGATAAGTGATCAACAACTTGATTTTCATTTCATTTCTATCTACCACCTCTAAGTCGAATTCTTGCAAAAGTAAGATCTACCTAATAAGTCTAGGCTTTGCATCCTTTTTGTTCACTAAGTATTTTATAGCCGAATGATCAGTGTGAACAATAACTTTAGTGCCTATTACGTATGGTCTAAATTTATCAAAAGCAAATACCACGGCAAGTAATTCTTTCTCAGTGGTGGTGTAGTTAAATTGTGCTTCATTCAAAGTACGGCTAGAATAATAAATAACATGAAAAAGTTTACCTCGGCGTTGCCCCAAAACAGCTCATACGACATAATCGCTTGCATCACACATCAGCTCAAATGGTGATGTCCAATTGGGAGGAACTACAATAGGTGCCGAGATCAATCGTTGCTTCAGCTCAGTGAACATGCCGAGGCATAACTCATCAAACACAAAGGGTTGGTTTTGTTGAATTAGAAATCTTGGAGAAGTCTTTGATAAATCTGGAAACTCTACTGTGTTCCATACTTATATGAATATTTTATCTGATTTCTGATTTGAATTCTGTTTTGACATCTGATCTGAAATCTGTTCTGATTCCTAACCTGGATTCTTTTCTGATATCTGATCTGAATTATGTTTTGATTTTTGATATCTCCGTTTACCGACGGAGAAATGTTTTATCTGGGGGTTTATTGTTGGAGGAAGATTATTTGTAGACTCCTCGGCTTTGTGCTTAGGGTCTAAATGGCATGTGCGATTGGGTGTATGGTTCTGGGGAACCTACACATTTATGATGTGAACGGATGGGGGTATATATATATATGTTTTAAAATATCTGTATCTTTTTATTGGTTTTACGGGAACATACTAGAAAACCTATTCTGATCTCCTGAACCTAGACATCCGAAATATTTCCATCTGAAATAAATATTATCTGTTACTACCTGCGATATCAATGGACCTCAACTCAGCCTAAAAATCTATAGATATCTGAACCAATAAGGAAATGTATGTTTACCTGTATTTGCACGTTCTTCAGCATCATCTTGTAGTTCTGTATTACTGAGCTTTCCGAAGCTCACTCTATTACTCAACATTGCAGGTTAAAAGAATTGTACCAGTGCAGCTATCGACATCAGTATGGGAGTTTTTCCGGCGTTGTTGCAGAGTATGGTACATGTGATTAGGGGGCATGTAATTGTATTTTGTTTTATATACAAGTCTGAAAATATGTTTTATCTCTGCATACTGATAAATCATTTATAAGTTACATGTTTTAATAAAAGTTTTAAATTTTACGCTATTTTTACAGTGGGTCGCTTCAGTGGCCCTAATGTGACACTCCAGATCGGATTGGGTTACCCGATCCGAATCGGTCTGAGGGTGTTACAAAATATATTTATTTTATTTTACATATAAAATAGAACAATCAGAAACGATATAAAATGTATAAATCATGGAGGTTTGATTAATTAAGAAGTGTTTGATGCAGCATATCCAATTTTCTGAAACAACTGAACAGATCATCAAATTTGACCTTCTCTTGCCAAGTTTCAATTTTGCTACCTTTTTGTTTGGTTCTTGAATTTTCTTTACATAAAATATATTAATATATTTTTTATTCCAAAAAATATTATGTGACATATTAGAAATATGACATTTAGAATATCACATTGAATATAATATATGTTAAACTCAAATTTTCTTTTGTAAAAGCCTTTAAAAGTTAAAAAGTATGTTTTTAATTTTTTTCTTTTTTTTCTTTCTTATTTTTAATACAAATATTACGTGTTATGTGATATATTATTAGAATATCACGTGACTTTTTATAATTAAAGAACGAAATTGATAACATACTTCATGAAAAAAATAAATGTTCAAATTAAATAAAAAAATCTTTAAATAAAAGTGATAATGATGTAAATTTTATAAGACTAAAATATTATATAAATCTTTTAATTTTTATTTTTTAAAATGAAGAATAATTTGATATATTGTAAATGAAAAAAAAATATCAAGCAGCAGTACAATTATGATAAACGCCCTAATAAATTTAAGAACTACAATAGTTATAAGTAACATCATATTTATAGGTAATTTATTTTCTTTTTCTATAAAATTCTTTAAGTTTATTTTTTTTAAAATTTTATAAATTTTAAATTAAGCAGACTATTACGGGCTTCGCGGGCTACCTGCGGTTATACCCATTAAATCCATGAATTTAACAGTCCGGATTAAAAAACCATCAATTTAAACGAGCTTTAATATTTGAGGCCCGAAGTCCGTACGAGCCGCGGGTTAAACGGGTAGCTCACATGTCTGAGCCCATATACCCAGCTCTAACCCTATGTCTCATGACCCGGAAATTTCTTGGTTTTCCGATTTGATCCTCCGAATTTCTCTCCCGGAATTCTCCCAATTATGTACATTATCTAGTTCCACTTCTTTCCTTCCTTTCTTTACCATTTTTCAACCGGGGTCTTCATTTTGTTGGAGTCTGGAATTTCTGGCCTTGGTTGCAGGTTCGTTCTTCGCCCTTAATTTTCTGGGTTTTTTTTATGATTTTGTTGAATTTTTTTGAATGATGGCAGACTAGTAGGAATTTGATCTTAGGTTCTAACTGGCCCCCATGAGATTCCTATGAAAAAGAAAATAGGATTTGGTTTCTTGATTTTCCTTTTTAATGTATTTTTCGTTTTAATTATATTATTTCAGATTCTTAATTCCTTCGCTTAATTTGGTCACAATTTTTTATGGATTACTAATTTACTTGTATAAATGATGTATTATTTGCTTTTGTCTGTATTTCATGTTTATATCCATTTGTTTTCGTTCTAGATTTACAGGAAAGGAAAGCAGAAGATCCTGGGCAATAAAATTTGTTGTTTTCGTTTTTCTTTTTTATTTCTGAAACATCAATGTGCCTAAGATCTAGTTTTAGATAAGTTTGTTTATATTGATAATTGACTAGATGAGAAAGAAGAGGAAGGGAAGTGAAACCAGTGTATCTCCGGAGGTAACCAACAATTTTGCACCCACTTGTGACTCCCGATCATCTAATATTAGGTCCCATTATTCCTTGGAAGATTATGCCAGGATTAAAAAGAGGTGTAAAGAAGATGTGGATATACTTCCCATTGGTTCATGTAAAAGTAGACTTGCTGGTGTTGCCACTGCCCCACCTTGTGGTGCCTCCTCTTTGGTACCTCCTCTTTGGTACCTCCGGGAAGAGGTCTTAAGAGGAAGATAAGGTGCATTGAGGTAATTACACAAATTAGTAGGAAGAAAAAGATTGAGGATGATTATGTTAAAGGTAACCCGATCGGGCAGGGAAAATTTGGGTTAGTTTGGTTGTGTAGGTCTAGGACGACTGGAGTAGAGTTTGCATGTAAAACCTTGCATAAGGGAGAGGAAACAGTTCACAGAGAAGTAGAGATAATGCAGCATTTATCTGGTCATCCCGGGGTGGTGACGTTGCAGGCAGTGTATGAGGAACCAGATTGTTTTCATATCGTAATGGAGTTGTGCTCTGGAGGTCGATTGATTGACCAAATGGCGGAGGGACAATATTCAGAGCACCGTGCAGCTAATATTTTCAAAGATGTGATGTTAGTCATTAAGTACTGTCATGAGATGGGAGTTGTGCATAGAGATTTGAAGCCTGAAAACGTTCTCCTCACAACAGCAGGAAAGATAAAGCTAGCTGATTTTGGTCTTGCCATGAGAATCTCAAACGGTGAGTATCTGCCATCTAAGAAAGATTACCTTGAATCTTATAAATTCTCACTTTGTTTATTATATTTGCAACTCAATATGAAATGTTTGGAGATGTGGGGTTATGTTTATGCTCCTAATGTTTTTAAAAATGAAACATCATAATTTTGATATTGGCATATTTAAGTTCCAAATGTTTATATGTTTATCAAATATGAAAACATCATAATGATTGAATGTTTTCATGCACACATATATGAAAGAATTTGAGTTATCCTCCTTTTACACATTATCCTTTCTGTATCCAAATATGTTTATATTTTCTATTAGCTTGTGTCTAATGCATGTAAGTGACAAATTACTATTTTCTACAGGTCAGACTTTGTCTGGTTTGGCTGGAAGTCCGGCTTATGTTGCGCCTGAGTACTTTTGGGAGATTACTGAGAAAGTTGATATGGAGTGCTGGTGTGCTGTACATGCACTTTTGGTCGGCGTCCTTCCATTTCAAGGAGACTCCTTGAAGGAAGTATTTGAGGCCATCAAGAACGTAAGCTTGGATTTTCACTCAGGGATATGGGAGTCTGTATCTAAACCTGCACGTGATCTGTTAAGAATGCTGACTAGGGACGTCTCATCAAGAATAACTGCCGATGAAGTACTAGGTAAAGCCCCAACTCTCTCTTCTCTGTATTCTGCAGTTAAATGTATATCATTTAGTTTTGCTAATTATATACATACACACATACATATACAGTTCGTGAGCCATCATAAACGTAGTCCATTCATCTATTTTTACATGAGTTTTGCTTAGAATTGCTTCTGAATCTTGTTTTACACACACACACACTGCCTCGATTTATATGGAACTTTTTATGTTCTTTCCCCCAAAAATTTAGTTTAAATTTTACCTTCGGACTTCAAATCAGAAAAGGCTTTTAACTTTGACGTTTCTCTTTCTGCTTTTTCTGAATTGTGAAATGTCAGGGCATTCATGGATATTGTTCTACACTGAGCACTCATTAAGGACATTCTACATGAGATCAAAGTTGAAGAGCTCAGTAGAACTATCTGTCCAAAAATTCAATTCTCCCAGATCCGAGTGTGTGTTTAGGATGGATGATCACCCTCATACTCAGCATTCACAGTCGATCTTATCATCAAACAGTTCAAGCTGCAAGTCTGAGGAACAAGATGAAAATGGTATGGTGGATGTGCTTGCCGTCGCAATTTCCCATGTGAGGATATCTGAACCAAAGAGGAGCCGACTTTGTACTCCACCGGGACCTATAGAGCAGCAATGTTCATCTAACTTGACTGCTAACCACCTCTGTAGAGCCTTTTGATCATGCTGACACGACTAACATACATGATTATCTTCACTGAATTTTGCGCTGTGGATTTAGAAATTAACCACCCTGGTTGCAATTTTCAATGGTCAAAATGACATCATACAAGGACACAATCCTATTGACAATGCTGTCATCTCCTACGAAAACCTTTTTGGATTCTTAAGCAATGGTATTAGCCAAGTAATTGTATTAGCCTGGTAAGAATTCGTATATACAATTGATGTAAATAGCTCCTTTCGAAATCACTTTTTTCTCCCACGTTGTACAGGTATTATTGGAAATGGAAGTTCCCTTCATTATTCACACAAGTAAGCTGTTACCGTTAATGGAATATTCATAACCATCTATTGTTAATGTAATTGCATTAGCTTAGATGTTGAATCTTAATAAATAACAGTACTTAAGAAATTTATGTTGAAATTTATGCAAGCTTATGGACCATGTCCATCAGGACAAAAACCATAAAACTAGGGGAGGTTACTCATTCGTTAAACAGAAAGTGTTCCCACCACATCAAACAGAAGAAACCTATAATCGTTGATGTTTTTGTCAAGGCTGCAGACAAAACATAAAGTAGTACACAGCCAACCACCTATACATAAACCGATAGCAACATCGACATTTTGGCACTATTTTCCATCATCGACGCAAACATCTATTTAGCAGTCTCCCAAGCTTCATCTTCTGGACAACTTGGACCACATATAGACAACAAAGAAGCACAACAGTGCAAAAAGAACCACATGAACAATATGGTTAGAGCCATGCTCGATTATACTCTTCTTCAGTTTCCTAATGTTGTTCTTTACCCCTGCTTGAGCTTTAATCATTGTCATTTGCCGTCATAAATTAAGATTACACATTCAGGAAGCAGCAAAAAGATGAAACATCTTTTCCCCCCAAATATGAATGACAGGAAAATCAAGTAATTCCATGTTATCATCGACAGAAAACCACCATTTAAGACAATAAACTGATAGAATTTATTTTGAATGCACGTGAATAAATGAACTTAACAAAGCAGGGATGATAAAAAGATATCACTGTACATAACAGTTCGGAACAAGATGGGGTTAATCCTCAAGAAAGGCTTCCTGGTTATCCTTCACATTAAGGCTGAGCAATACCAACTCAATGGCCAATAGAACCCTGCCTCCTTGTCTACCAAAAGAATTAGAGAGATGGAAGAAAATACTTAAATAATGTTCAGCTACTCTAATAAAAATTACTTAAATAATACAACATCATGAACTGAAGAGATAAAAAGGATATCTCCTATCCACGAACTCTGAAGGAAAAACTGTTCCTGATAACTTTAGGTGAAGATAAAGATCCTATCACTATCATTTACATAATAGAGAAATCACAAGACAAATACTATGTCAAGGGCAGATAACCCAAGAATAATTATTTCCCACATTTTCAGGTTATTTACCAAGGCTTCCATGGTACAAAGAGTTCAAAATTTTATTCCCCCTCGATTTCACTTTGCTATACAAGACCATGTAGCAATATTATAATAAAACCCATAACATGTATGATAAGCTAAGGTGGTCATTCCTCATTTTAAAGCAACAAAACATCATAGCAATAATTCATAGCATGCAAGAAGCCACCCAAAAAACGTAAAGAGAGGGTAAATGTAATTGTAATATACCAGCTGATCTAGAAAGTCCTTCTGAAATTTGGTTTCTGATCCTATCTCTTGAGCAACCTGCACCATATTTAAGATTAACACAATTTAGCCACTTAAAGGTAGAGAATGAATAGAGAGGAAAAGAACAGAAGCCAAAGTTCGCTTCATTTGCTTAAAAAAAAAGAAATAAAAACCGACATAGCTCCAACAGGAAAAGGAAAATATTATTAAATGCCATTAGAGATGAATTCTTACAAGCGTTGTTTATCTCAATTCCAAACGATGTTTGAAATTTGTAAAAATTGGTTTAAATTTAATTTTCAATATATTTTCAAGAAAGAAAATAGACCAAATAAACAATGATAATATTAGCACGATTCACAACTTCTACTGAAAACTGAAAGTTATCCAAGGAAATCATTACACGATGAATTCTTACAAGCGTGTTTATCTCAATTCAAACGATGTTTGAAATTGTAAAAATTGGTTTAAATTTAATTTTCATATATTTCAAGAAAGAAATAGACCAAATAAACAATGATAATATTAGCACGATTCACAACTTCTACTGAAAACTGAAAGTTATCCAAGGAAATCATTACACTCAAATTACATATTAAAGCCAAACTAATGAAGGTGGACAATCATATCAAATATCGCCAATATCCTTTAGGCAATTCATCCAATAGAGAAAGAAATATCATATGAATCATAGAAATATGAAATTAGAAAATAAAACAATCAATAAATGAGTCTTAGATTTCTCAATTGTTTAACTTGGCTACGGAGACCGAAGATCTCATCGTCTAAATCACCATGCATCGGATCAATCCGCAATTGAATTTCATCGGAGCTAGCCACCGGTCTTGTGCTTAAACCCTCCCTATTTCAATATTTAACCACAAATCAAAATTGGCTCAGACAAACCAATTCAATAAATTAACTGAATCAAAAGAAATTCAATAAAATTAAAATCAGACCTTGATCGGTAAGAAGCGGCACCGCTGTAGAAGGAATCGCCTCCGGTTCGGTACGAAGTATACGCCATCAAAACGAACGAGAGGGAAGAAGCAAAAAAAAAAACGCCTTTAAACAACAAGGGAGCTGAGTCAAATCGGATTGAAAGAAGGAAAATAGAGATTAAAGGCAAGCGCTCGCCCGATATGGAAGTTTTTATTTAGATAAAATAACTCAGTGACAAAAAATGCCTTATAATATACGATTTTAATCATTTTTTTTTTGATTTGTCAAAATGATCAACTAAATCGCAATGCGATCGATAATTCGCAATGCGATCTCCGGTATCGCAAATCAGTTTCTAGATTCGCAACGCGAACATCGACTATCGCAACGCGAACTACGACTATCGCAATGCGATTTTCCAAATTCGTTGCGATAGTCTAAGTTCGTTGCGATAGTCGAAATTCGCGTTGCGATTTATTCCAAATTCGTTGCGATAGTCCAAGTTCGCGTTGCGATTTATTCCAACGACTGGTGGTATTGCATTTGTTTCTTAAGAAATTTCTCTAAAAAGATAGTATTCGCGCGGACGTGTCGAAGACACGTATTACCACGACCACTACCACGACCACAAGCACGACCACGACACGACACGAGACGAGACGGACGGCGCGGCGGCGGCGCGCGAGAGTCCCCCTTGTTCTCTATCACTCAACAAGGAAGTGGGAAAGCCAGCCTTAAATACCATTCCAATGTTTTTCAATACTATGTGGGATGAGCATTACCAACACTTGTTCCCAATACTATATGAGATTGAGCCTTAAATAGTGATATTATTTGTGAATTATAGTTAATGACTTTAGTATTTGTATGAAAAATATTTGTGGTTCGTTTAGTTTTCATGCAATTCTAATTTATTTTCAATTGATTGTAACTGCACGATAACAATTTTTTTATTCTCGCGAGTGATGCAATTTTTTTGAATGTTTTGCTTAAATTGCAATAATCGCGATTGATTGTAGATTGACTTTTAATTATGACATATTTAATCATATAATACTAATGCAATTGGTTGCTGATTTAGTTGTTTTAAGGTGCATGATTGTTAATTGTTTCCTGAATAATCACATAGTATTGGAAACAAGTGTTGGTAATGCTCAATCCCACATAGTATTGGAAACACTATTGGAATGGTATTTAAGGCTTGGCTTTCCCACTTCCTTGTTGAGTGATAGAGAACAAGGGGACTCTCGCGCGCCGCTGCCGCCGCTGTCCGTGGTCGTGGTATACGTCTTCAACACTCCGCGCGAATACTATCTTTTTAGAGAAAATTCTTAAGAAACAATGCAATACCACCAGTCGTTGCGATTTTGGACTATCGCAACGAATTTGGAATAAATCGCAACGCGAACTTGGACTATCGCAATGCGATAGTCGAAGTTCGCGTTGCGAATCTGGAAACTGATTTGCGATACCGGAGATCGCGTTGCGATTATCGATCGCATTACGATTTAGTTGGTCATTTTAGCAAATCCAAAAAAAGTTGGTTAAAATCGTATATTATAAGGCATTTTTGGTCACTGAGGTTATTTTCTCTTTTATTTATAGTCTTAATTCTAGAGAGTGCCTATTTTCAGAGATGACGTGTTGATAAAGAATGATAGTGCGGCCTTAATTTTTTTTTTCGCTGTGAGGCCCTCAAACTTTTCTACAAAAATTAATACGGTCTCGAACTATTTCATGCTCAATGTAACCCTTACACTAAAAAAACCAATTTAATTAATGATTTCATTGTTGATTGTTATAATGTTGATGTGATTATTCACAATGCTACATAACGATTAATGGTGTTGATGTGTGGTCCACTATTGTAACACCCACAGACCGATGTGAGTGACTCGATCCGATGCGAGTGACTCGATCCGATGCGAGTGACTCGATCCGATCCGAGGTGTTACATTTGGGCCACCAGAGCAACCCACAGTTAAATCCCAGGAAAATTTAAATTTTATGTTAAAACGTGTAAAATCATAAAAAATTATAATTAAAACAAGTTCAGAAAACCATCCATATACGACAAAATAATTAAAACCATACACGTTTCAGACTCGGATATAAACAGATATCACCTACATGCCCCCTAAACACATGCATTGTACTGCGCAAGAACACCAGTGGAACTCCAACTGATGTCGATTTTTGCACTGGATCAATTCTTTAACCTAAAATAGTGAGTAACAAGTGAGCATTGGGAAGCTCAGTAATACAGAACTACCAAGTGATGCTGAAGGACATGCATATAATAGGCAAGAAAAATTTTCCTTTTTGATTCAAACATACAGATTTTTGTGATGAGCGGAGGTCCCATTGATATGTTCATGTAGTAAAAGACATAAAGCTTACAGTTCAGAGGGAATGTTCAGAGGTCTAGGTTCAGGAGATAGGATAGGATGTGTAGTATGTTCCCATAAAACCAATGAAAAGGTACCGATCTTTTTAAAATAATAACAGTTGAAAACATATTATTTTTTAAACCATGGTAAAACCCTCCAACCGAACGCTAAATAGTTCCCTAGAATTGCATCCATAAGGACTTACCTAAGGCCCATTGGGCATAGGTGCCAATCTAAGGGAACATCTTGGGTCCATAAGATCTTACCTTAGCCGAAGTGTAGGTGCCTACCTGAGGGGAGTGCCTTCAGGTCCATAAGGACTTACCCAAAGCAAATAGCAAAGGTGCCACCATAAGGAGTTCTTTAAAGTTCATAAGGTCTTACCACTAGGCTCATTAGGCCTAGGAGCCCACCCAAGGGTCACCTTAGATCTGTAAGGAATTACCAATTTGATCGAGTTAAACCTGCAGATACTTCATACTATATCCTAGAGTACCCGAAGAAAACATTTTTCAGACAGTAATCAATGGTAGCAGGAAATCAAAGTTCAGACATATACATTCAGTAGAAACGATATCCAGAGATCATGAATCAACAGACATACTTAAAACTTCAGTAACTCAGAAATCTCGGTAAACACATTTCAAACAGATAAAACAATCATAATACACATAGGGAACACACTAGAGGATCCAGTTATTTTATGGTACTTGGTATTTATCAGGTAGGAGCCATGAAACTTTTGTAAACTGATTAAATTTCAAAATGAATCCCTATAAAAGGGTTTGATAGCTGACAAATTAATCATTTATTCGGGACATGATTTATCAAGATCAAATAATATTCGAATATTTTCGGAGGCACTATAAAATCAGAAAGGTATTCAAAATCTTTTGCATTATAGTTAATTGTGATTTCAGATTTGACATGAGTGTTTCCACTATTCAGGAAATCAGGGCCATTTGGACATTAGGTTCGTGGAGAATTCTAGTAATTTGATCTAATAATGGAGAAACGATGATTCAGGTTGTTGACACGCATTTTCGTCCTACTTTTATTAAATGACATTTTAATTTATGATGTATTTAATACTACGTTATATACTTTGACTATATTACAAATTAATTTATTCTTTTTTTTTCGTTCATTTACAGTACCAAACAAAAATAAACCCAAATGGTGGTCTAACCCGATGACCGCCCAATACCAACAAACCCAGTTGGCCCAAGACAACTCGAACCGGATCCACTTGTTCCTGACCCGATCTGAAATCCTCAAGCAAATTATTGTTTTTAAATTCCAGCCGCCAGTCGCTTCGTTATCCACCGTTGAATCTGGAACCATCTAACGGTCCAGATCACACCAAAGATTAGGGTTTGACAACCCTAAGGCCCCCACTCTAGCGCCGTTCCAACAACCTCTCCCCAGAGTTTTCGGCACCATCACCAAGTCAAAAAATAAACAGTCAGCAAGCGGTTGAGTCCTATTAGGATACTAAAACCGAACCTTAAAATAAATTTTTAGCACTATAAATAAATGTAGAAATTACATACGAAGGGAGGAAATACATAGAGAAAATACGAAAATCATAGAAGTAATATCGGAGTGAAACCGAAGCATTTTTTGTAAAGATTTCGAAAAAAATAAAGGTAAATGACTCACATTTTTTTGGTTGTTCTTGCATGTAGCGGTGCCCTATTTTTTTTCCTTTTTTTGTTCTAAGCCGATGAACATGGGGGAAGGGATCGGGATTATCAATCTCAGATCTAGCCTTCCCCGAGGCTATTTTGAAGAAAAGGTTTTGATTTTTGGAATGGGGGTGAGGAGATCTTCGAATGGTTTAAAAAAAAATTTGTCCACCACCGATGAACGTAGCCGATCGGTTTCTGAGTTCCACGGCGTGTCTTCATTGATGAGAACACCAAGAATAGCTTCAGAGGTTTTTTTTTGGTTGGGTTTGATCTGTTTGAAGCAAGGGAAAAAATGAAAGGTGTTGTTGGAAAAGTGGTATTTATAGCAACCCGCCAAATCGACCCGCGTGTGACTTGACCCAAGGCAGGATCCGCGTGTTTTCTCGAAATAATGGAGAATTACAGTTTTGGTCCCCCATTTTTAAAACTCTCATTTTGCCCCATAAATTCCTATTTTAACTTCAATTTCCTTTTAAATTTTACCATTTATTTTCTTTTCTTTTAAATTTAACCCTTTTGTTTTATTGTTATTATATTATTATTATATATTATTTTTATTTTATACTATTTTTTTGTTTCGGTTTCCTTTTTTATTTTTTTCCTTTTCCTACGTTATATATATATTATTTTTTGTTTTTTTAAACATTCTATATATGTTTTTATCATAATGGTTTTTCTCTTATTTTTTATTTTGTTTATTAAATACTATATATATATATATATATATTTTACCTACATTTATTATTATTATTTAGGCCCCCACTTTTTTCCCTCTTTACCCAAATTCTTCCCCAGTGAAATGATTAGAGTAGAGTTAGGTAATTAGGTGGGTATTAAGTGATTTATTTTTTTTTCAATTTTTATTATTCTATTATATTTTACCTAACATAGATAATATATATATATATATTTTTTTTGTTCTGCTTTTGTTTCTCTCTTTTTTCAATTGTTTCTATTCTTTTTTTTTGTTTTCTTTTTTATTGATTTGCTTCCTTAATTTAGTTAACTTATTTGGTTTTTACTTTTTTTATATTTGGTATTTATTTTCTTTTTTATCTCGAGACATTTTTTATAGTTGTTGTGTTTTTGATTCTTCATTTACTTTATCGAACATTTTTCTGACCCTTTTTTAAGGGTAAGCTTTTAAATTCAAGGGTAGTTCAAGGGTGATAATCCTTAATTGACTATAACCAACTCCCAATCTGACATATCTTTGGTAAGATGCAGATCAGGTAAGAATTCAAGGTATCCGATCACCCTTTTTGTGTTTAAATAAATGATCGTGGTGACTCTAACCCACTATTTTAAGTCGAAGCCCAATTTCGGGCCCACCCGAAAGACGGTTGTGATAGCTTGGCGACTCTGTTGGGGACAAGTAAGTGAGTTCAGGCTAAAGGTTAATTTCCAGTTGTCTTTTAATGAAAATGGTAAATTTAAATTTTAAGGTAACTTTTTCGATCCTTATTACTTACTTTTGATTATCTTTTAAATAAATAGTTGTACTGATGATTTCTTTCACGATTTCAGTCTTTTAAGCTTTTCATCTAAGGCTCTATACCCGAGCTTCGAACCCTTTTAAGTGGGGGTGAAAGCGACGCCTTCGTGAGAATTTATTCTCTACACAGGCCTAGCAAGTAGCCTTCGGGATTCATATGTCTTATGTCTTCGTGTGAATTATTCTCCGTATGGGATAAGGGAATGTATCCTCTCTGAGTTTAACTTAGTCCACATAAGCTTGTAATGAGCTTAGGACTAAGGTCTGGCAAGCCCAAAAGGGCCCAACAAGAAAACTCGGGTATCTTCTTTAGAACCTAAACCGGGAGAATACATGGAATTAGAGCCCACCCCAAAACCTCATTTCCGACCCTAGGCTACTTTGAGATTATTTCCTGCTTTATTTTCTGTTCAAAGCATGTGACCTAGAAATTTATGCAGTTAGGACTGATTCAAATTAACATGTGGGATAGAGATCATGTTCGGGTAGGAATAATAAGCTGTGGGGTAGATATCATGTAGGGTAGGAATTTTTATTTTCATTATTGTTTTGATTTACCTCACTAACTCTTTTCATTTTTTGTTCTCTTTCATCTTTATCATTAAATCATTCAAAAGAGGCGTTGATCCACTAAAAACGTGTTCATTAAACATAAAATTTGCATTAATGGAAAAAAGGGTTATAATAAAAGAATGAAAAGCTCAGAAGACTGACTATGGTCAGAAAGAACTCAAAATAGATCGGGTTTACACCAAGCACATCAAAAGTCAACTTTTCTAGAACAGGTTGGACAAAGTTGCAGGGGCGAGACGAGAAAAGGTTACTGATCTCGAAAGTCCCTTCAAAGGCAACACAACAGATGGCAAAGCGATAGCTAAATTAGAGGATATTATTGACGAATTCAAGAAACGGAAAAATAAACTTCAGATAGTTCCCTTAATAAAGGTTTTCAATGGCGTTTTCGTTAGGGAACATGCTCAGCAGAGAGTGAAAGCCGTAAATACCCTTCAGATTCCTTGGAACGAGTACAAAAAGCAGTTTGGCACTTGCATTGTTTAGCCAGAGAAGCCGGAAAGACTCGACAGGGTATTTAACCAGTACAAACGAAGGCAGAAAACGAATCAATCTATTAGAAATTGTTTGGGGTCTAGAAGACTTAGTGGTTTTTGTCTCTTAAGAAGTACACCTTTGTCCCAATAAGATTATTTATAATAACATGTTTTTGGATCAATGCCTCGAACATTTCATTCATCATGCATTTAGACTTATTTTGCATTTTCTTCTCTTCATTACATTCACATTAACTAACAAGAATATCTCATAAAAAAGGAACAAACACTGGACATTCCACCTCAAGAGTTGGACATACCTCATCCACATAACCTCATTCAAAGAAAGGAAATGGAAGCTAAAATTGCTCAATTCGAAGAGAACATACTAAGGTTACAGAAGGAACTAGAAGAAACAAATAAGTTAAAATCAACAAAATACCTTGGATTCCATCACTAGGAACCAAGACTTGTTGGTTAACCAGATTATTTCAAGGTTTTCCGGTCTAAATCAAATGAATGCTCCTGGGGCAGGGGCACCTAAGGGGGTGGTTGTACCACCTTCTCAACAGTTGGTAATTTCACTTGGAATCTTACCAGTACTTCAAGGGGATTCATCTACCATGAAAGCATAGGCCTTCGTAACCAACCTTCAAAATAATTCAGATTATTACCACACTTTGATGTTTGGTGAGGAAGTCAAAACAAAAGAGGTAGAAATGACCGCTAAACAAGAATGTAGGTCAAGTAGAAAACCTCCCATGAAGAAGAAAAGAGGAGAGGTCATCAGCATTTTCAACGCTAGCAAAGGCGTTACAATCTCCAAATCAAAACCAATTGCAGACGTACCATCAGGTACTTCTAGACAAGATTCAAGAGAACCAAGGAGAGAAAAGAGGAAGGATTTTCGATCCCAATCCCATGGGATATAAGGAGCTTTATCAATAGCTTTTTGAAGCACATGTGGTCACCATATCTAGAGAAACCTTAAAGCCCCCATACCCAGGTGGCATGACGAAATACACACTTTGAATATCATGGTAGTGTTCCGGGGCATGCTATTGAAAACTGCCTCGCCTTTAAGAGGATCATCCAAAGAATGCGCAACAGGAGCTAGATTCATTTCAACAATTCAGAATCACCCAACGTTGCACAAAACTCTCCGTCTATCACAAGAGAATGAGGAAAATTCAATCACCAAGGAGAAGGGTAAAAAGGCCAAAACCAAAGTCTCCGAAGTGAAGTCACCTCTTGCTTGGTATGGAAGCAAATGATAAATGGGGGGTTTCTTGCACTACATCCTACCACATCAGATTCCGAAGGTGGCAGTCATTGTTGTTATTACAATGAAGATGGACATAATGTACAAGAATGTGCCGAATTTAGAGCCTTAACCCAACTAATAATGGATAGAAAAGAGCTGGAATTTTACGATTAAACATCCTGATAGGTCTTATTCAATTTTGCAACATCCTGTTTGAACTTTGTTTTTTTTACTTTCTCATTTTGAACTTTCTCATAATTAATTTTATAAGGATATTTAAATGAATTTATGCCGAGCATTGAACTAAATTTACAACTTGAAATTCTTTGAATATCAACTGAATTAAAAACTCTGTAAATGATCGGAGTTACAGATCTTTGATAAAGTGACATGATCAAATAATGACCCTTGATTTTACCCCAAAAAATACACTCTAACACCATATCATTCTCTTGCTGGGACTGATATTCTTTTTTTCCTAAAATAAGATAAAGGAGAAAAACATTTTCAAATAGGACAATCTCAAATAGCATATCTTAAGCCGAGAAAAGCTATCTGTCAAAAAAAACTATCGAGTTTGATTCCATTCAGCTCGATAACCACATGGTACCATCGAGAAACTACTTTCTGGTTGAAGCCGAAGTCTTTAAAGTCAAGAAGAAGATCTGGGGAAATTTCTCAGCTTAGCACAACATAGCTCAAGGCGAGAAGGGTTATCTGTCAATGAAAACTTTCGAGTTCGATTCCATTCAGCCGGAGCGGTCGGTGGCGGCTGGTGCGATGGAGAGCATCGTCGGAGTCGGACCGACCATTGGCCGGAGAGGCTTAGGTTGAGAGCATTTAGGGGTGGGAGAGAGATGATATTTTGAAAAAATGAATTGAAACGATGATTTTTAGGGTTTTGAGGCTATTTATAGGGGGACCGAAGTGTAATTATGAAAATTTTAAATTATTTCTGTAGTCCCTGCACTTTCGAAGTATAATTCATTTTGGTCACCTGTTGTAATTTTGCCCTTAAATTTCGAATTGTTTCAATTAAATCCCTGTTTAGAATTCTTATATTTTACAAATTAACCCCTCTTAACTCTATATTATTTCTTGTAGTTTTCAAATAATATCAATTTGGTCCTTAATTATAAATTCTTTGCAATTTAACCCTTTTAATTTGAATGTTATTTTATTTCTTCTTATTTAATTTAATTTAATTTTTGTTTGTTTTATTCTAACCCTAATGTTTTTAGTTAACTTCAGTTTTGACATTTTTTAATATAGGCAATTTTTATCGATCGGAGTTAAGTAATTCAAATCGAATCTTTAAATTTTAATTTAAATTTTCGCAATTAAGACAACCACATTAAAAAATGGTACCGAAAGGGCAGTTCAAGGGTGCTAATCCTTCCTTGATTGTAACTGACTCCCTAATCCGACATATTTGGTAAAACGCAGATTAGATAAGATGGTAAATTAAGGTATCGATCAACCTATTTTTTTTAAAAAAAATGATCGTGGCGGCTCTAACGTGTTTTAGTTAAGTCAAAGCCTAATTCCGGGTCCACCGAAAGACGGTTGCGACGGTTTTTTTAAGAAAAATTGTTTCGACACTTCTAAAATAGGAGCAGTGGACCACTGAGCTTCTTCTTAACATTCAACCTATGAATCCATACAAGTATGACATGCTTATAAAACTTATAAGACAACGCAAGACATGTGATACATAAATCAAATTAATTTCACGAGCATGCACAAATACAGACAATCATTATATATGAAACTTTAGTTTTAAAAGCACGCATAAGGCTCGGGGCGTAGGTGGACACCGAGAAAATCATCTTCGGGGGTACAGGCGTAGGGATGGCAAACGGGTGGGTCGGGTGCGGATACCCCCTCCCCCATCCCCATACCCACCTAATATTTTTCAATCCACCACCCGCCCACACCCATGATGGGTACAAATTTTCAAATCACACCCACCCACGCGGGTACATTTTCAAATCCATCCCACACCCACTATCCACTAGCGACATACCCATATAGACCCGCCTGACAAACTAATGGGATGTTGGAATCCCCATACCCCCTAATATTTTTCAATCCACCCCCGCCCCCACCCATGATGGGTACAAATTTTCAAATCACACACCCACGCGGTACATTTTCAAATCCATCACCACACCCACTATCCACTAGCACATACCCATATAGACCCGCCTGACAACAAACTAATGGGATGTTGGAGTTGGTTCCCAGCAGTTCGTGAGGGGTAGCAGCATGCTTCAATTTGTCAGGAGTAGTTCTACGAATGTTATGGAGACAGATTGTAGGGAGCATGTAGTCGCAGAGCTGGATTGTTGAGTTGCTTTCGATGTTAATGCTCATAGTGCGCCTAATATGGGTTTTGAGGGGCTAAAGAACATGGAAACTGCTGCTTTTGATGTTAATGCTTATAGTACGGCTAATTTGTGTTTGTAGGCAGCATGGGCTAAAAAACATGGAAAGTGACGTGGTTAGTGGGATTAGGGTTTATCAAGAGCCGAATATTTCCCTAATAAAGACGCGGATGGTGGGTAATGTCTCAAACCCATACCCACCCACCACCCACGACGGTACCACTTTATAATCCACACCCACCCACTACCCGCTAAAATTATACCCATCCCCGCTCCAATTGGAGCGGATGCGGTGCGGAATCCATAAAATTGTACCCGTTTTCCATCTCTAACAGGCGCAATGCAGAACGACATCTGTGCGCTTTTAGTGCTTTTTGATGTAGGAGCAGGTGCGACGCTTTTGGCACCTTTATGGAATGGGGAGAAATTAATTGGAAATAAATAATTTTAAAATTATTTTAATTAAAATAATATATTTTATTTATTAAAAAAGTTACCCAAAATCTAGCCCAATCTCTCTATCCATCCACAGCCTTCAAAAATTGAAAAAAAAGAAACCATAACTCGTACAACCACTATCACAGCTATAACCAGCGAAACACCACTACTAGCACTGCATCATGTTGATGTGCACTTTTAGGTGGTGTTTATTTTTACAGAGGTAAAAGGTCTGCAGTCTGCGGACCACATCTGCAGGCATCTGCAGGAGAAGAGGCGGACCAAAAGTCTGCAGTCTGCAAGAAGAAGACTGTTTGTTTTTTAACGTCTGCATACTGCTAAACCGAACTGAAATATAAATAAACTGATTTTTTAAACTTAAAAGAGTTTTGCAATACTGAGATTTAAATAATTTTAGTTTTACAATACTGAAATTTAAATAATCCATACAACTAAAATAATAAATTATTTAAAATAATCAATCCATATTTTAAAATAAATCAATCCATACTAAAATTATTTAAAATAAATCAATCTATACAACTACAATAATAATCAATCCATATTTTAAAAATCAATCCAATACAAATAAATTATTTAAAATAAATCAATCTATACTAATAAATTATTAAAAATAAATCAATCTATACTAATAAATTATTTTTAAAATTAATCAATCCATATTAAAATAAATCATCCATATTTTAAAATAAATCATGGATACAAATAAATTATTTAAAATAATCAATCTATACTAATAAATTATTTAAAATAAATCAATCCATATTTTAAAATAAATCAATCCATACTAATATTATTTAAAAAATCAATCGATATTTTAAAATAAATCAATCCATACTAATAAATTATTTAAAATAAATCAATCTATTTTAAAATAAATCAATCCATACTAATAATTATTTAAAATAAATCATACATATTTTAAAATAATCAATCCATACTAATAAATTATTTAAAATAATCAATCCATACAACTACAATAATAAATCAATCCATACAAATAAATTATTTAAAATAAATCAATCCATACTAATAAATATTTAAAATAATCAATCCATATTTTAAAATAATCAATCCATACTAATAAATTATTTAAAATAAATCATCCATATTTTAAAGTAAATTAATCCATACTAATAAATTATTAAAATAAATCAATCCATACAACTACAATAATAAAATCCATATGTTTTAAATAAATCAATCCATACTAATAATTTATTTTAAAATAATTATTTTAAAAAACAATCCATATTTATAATAATTTATTTTAAAATAAATTTATTTTATAATAATTATTTTAAAATAAATTATTTTATAATAATTATTTTATAATAAATTATTTTATAATAAATTATTTTAAAATAAATTATTTTAAAATAAATAACCTTATTAAATTATTTAAAATTATTTTAATAAATAACTTTATTTTATAATTGTTCTTGAAGAGGTTTGAAGAATTTTGAAGACATAAAACCAAGTCTGCACCAAGAAGAGCTCGCGCAGACGTCTAAAGAGCTTCTGTCTTCTAAAAAACAAACAGTGCGAAGTCTAATGTCTGCGCGTGGTCTGCGCGACGCAGACATAAGTGATTTGAAGAGCTTGCACAGTAAAAACAAACACCACCTTAATCGCTAATTGCCAACCACGACGCCAGGTATGTCACTCTCCTCCATCTCACTCTTCTCCATAACTCGTGCAACCACTATTGCAGCTATAACCAGCGAAACACCACTACTAGCACTGCATCATGTCGCCGTGCACTCTTAGTCGCTAATTGCCAACCACGACGCCAGGTATGTCCCTCTACTCCATAACTCGTGCAACCACTATCGCAGCTATAACCACAAAACACCACTACTCGCACTGCATCATGTTACAGTGCACTCTTAGTCAATAATTGCCAACCACGACGCCAGGAATGTCACTCTTCTCCATCTCTGATTCTCTTCCTCGAGGTGCAAGTTTTAATTAATGACTCCAGTCTCAAATCGTATAACTACCCACAAACAAAACAGGGGCGGATGCATTTGGCCTCACGGGTCAAGTACATACCCATTGTTTTGAATAAATTATTAAATATAGTTCAATATATTAACTAAATAGAAAAAATAAAAACTTTATAAACTCAATTTGAAAATTCAAATCAAATTCGAGTATAATAACTAATGAGTTAATTGAAACGGTGGAAAAATAGGCAGTACCCTTTGTTTCACTGAATTGTCGTAAGTTGATGGAGATAGAAGAACCTTCTGGTTCAGTATATCATGTGACAGAGAAATGAAGAATGGGGCAATGTCATTTCATACTGTGGGCCATTAACTCATCCAACTCCACATGGAAAAAAGAGACGCCTTCACACCTACCGCGTGCCCGATTAACTCATCTCTCTTTTCATGTTTTCTGTATGGGATTTATTAGTTGAACTGGTTCCAGTTAAACCAGATCCATGTAGAGTAACAACTTTCCTGTTATTTTGATTTAGGTCATCGTTTTATATGCAAACTTGAGTGTTTCACAGTGAGGGTAATGATAATAATAAAGAAAATCCGTGAATGGAGTTGATTATTTCATGTCCGACAGACGATACCTGTATGTGAAATTGAGCAGGCAAGTCAGAGAGGAAAAGAGCATCCACTAAAACCAGGAAACATTAATGAAAAACTCAATGCAATTTTAAAGGAATTAAATGTAAAAGAAAGTTGCCTCTGCGTTTCAACCACTTTCTCTGTGTCGTGATCACCACAAATTTCTCACATTAGATTCTCTTTAGATACTAGAGGTGAACAAAATTTGACTCGATTAGATTCAAAAAAATTCGATTCGAATTGACTTTGAGTTAGGGGTGAGCATTAGATCGAGTCGAATAAATTTTTTTTGAGTTATTCCAGTTGACAAGTCGTATTTTGTAACTCGAACTTAACTTGAAAATTTTTCAAATCGAGTCTAGTTTAAGAAATTCGAGTCGAGTTATTCGAGTTTCTATAGAAAATTTCATTATAATTATTTATAGTATTATGGTAAGGATTGATTCCAATTTTTCGAATTTCTCTAACTATATAAAAATATATATTTATTCATAGTTTTTTCACATTATAATGTTATTTAATATATCAAAAACAATATAAAATTATAAATATATTTATAATATTATATTTTTTAAAGAAGATATTTTGAGGGTAAAATATTGATGAGAATATAAAAGAGTCCATGAATTGATGAAAGAGAAAATTTGCAAATAGTTGTAGTCAAAAGACCAAATTGAGTAAATGCAAGGCTAATTGACTAAATCAAAATACAATGTAATTTTAGTAAAAAAATATGAATTGAAATTACATAGGTATTCTATAAGTATATGAATACGTGGTTCAAATTTGGTAAAAATGTACTTAAAACAAATGATGAATTGAAGAAATAAGGAAATCACGAAAGTTTAGGGATTAAATTGATTTTTTTAAAAATTATCAAAAAGATTAATCGAAAGCACATATGTATTCTACGATGGTTTAGGAGCATGTGATTTAAATTTGGTAACAAATAGACTTAAAATGAAGGAGGAACTGAAGGAATTAGGAAATTAGAGACTAAATTAAAAAATTAAAAATGCTAACAAAAGAGGAATTGAAAGTACATCGGTATTCTATGATGGTTTAGAAACATGTGGTTCAAATTTTTGTAAAAGTATAGACTTAAAATGAAAGAGGAATCGAAGGAATTAGGAATTGGAATTAGAGACTAAATCGTAAAATTGTCAAAATAGTCATCCAATTTTTTTATTTTTTGAGTAACTCAAAATTTTTAAATTTAAACTCGACTCAAACTCGAAAACTGAATCGATAATTCGAGTTGACTCAAATAACTAAAATTGAAAAAATGATTTTTCGAGTCAAGTAGAGTTTTTCTCACCCATACTTTGAGTTGTAATTTAATAAACTCGACTCGACTAGAAAAGATTCAAGTTCAAATCGAGTTATTAAATACAACTCAAATAATTTGAATAGTAACTCGAATAATTCAAAAGTTTTAGTAATTAGTGGATTGATTTTCAAGTTTGAGTCGAGTCCTTCGACTCTGTATGATATATGTATATCAAATATGAAATAAATATGAAGAAATATATATGTATTGTATATAGTTATAAAAAAATTCATTTAAATTAGAATAAAATAGTATCATAATATTAGAAATATTTACAATTAAATTTAAACTGAAACTCGAAGACTCAACTCGACTCAAAAAAATTCAAATCATATTCAAATTATAAAATAAAACTCGTCAACTTAAATAACTCTAAATTTTTATTTGACTCAACTCCATCAAACGCTCACCCTAGTAGATACAACAAATTAATAGCAATTAAAGCTTAGTGTTTGAATGCTTATTGTATCACCATTATTAGCCATCGGTGATTTGCATAAAGTTTGAGCATTCTAGATGAAGTGATTAAGCAAAATTGATTCGACTTGAAATTTTTATTTTTTCTATTTAACTCGATTCACAAAAACTCGACTCGAATTGACTTCGAATTGTAATTTCATAAACTTGACTCAACTCGAAAAAATTTATATGTTCAAATTGAGTTATAAAATACAAATCGAATAACTCAAAAATTTTAGTAATTAGTAGATTGATTTTAAAGTTTGAAAAAAATAATGAAAAAAATGAAGAAATATATATGTATTGTATATGATTATAAAAATTTATTTAAATTAGAATTAAATAGTATTATAATTTTTTTATAAACTCGACTCGAATTTTATAAACTCAACTAAAAAAAATCAAATCAAGTTGGAGCTATCAAATAAGACTCGTCAACTCGAATAATTCAATTTTTTTTAATTCGACCCAACTTAATTCGATCAAAGGTTCACATGATAGATACAACAAATGAATAGCCATTAAAGGTCCTTGTTTGAAAGCTTATGGTATCACTCATTATTGGCGAATGGTGAATTGTATAAAGTTTGAGCATTCTAGACGAACCTAACTTGGTTGAATGGGTATTTGTTCATCTTAGCTTTTTTCCTTTTGGCTTGTGTTTTCTTTTAACCATTTTAAAATTGCACTTAAATAACTTGTGTTGAATAAATTTGTCTATTAGTAAACATTAATGAACAACTAAAAATTTATTTATAAATTATGTAGTAAAGTAGTCTATCAGATAGTTTGATTCATTTATAATTCTTTTATTACTTCGTAAGAATCTCGTTCGACAGAGACACTGAATTTTTATGAAGGTTATTTGGTTCTTTTGATGTTAGACATCATTTTCAAGAGAACGTTTCATTTTTTTAGTATCTTTGGGTTTAATATTTTTGTTTTAGTATGAGTTTGTTGATGACTATTGTCTCTATTCTTCTATACTTAGGTACATTATAATTCTAAATCTTTTCATAATTTTTATTAATGAAATCCAGTTGTTATTATTTAAAAAAACCATTTATAAAGCATTCAAAAACAATTTATGTATGTATAAAAACAATAATCCACTAACAATTAGTTGGTCTAGTGGGATGATACTCCAAATTTCTTAAGTAACGTCAGGGGTTCGAATCCTGATGTATGTGAATGAAGTAAACTAGGTTGGGAGGACTGTTGGGACCGTCAGCGCAGCGAAAAAAACTCGACGGTCTCACCAGCGATCCAAGTACGTAAAACTGAAATCGGGAGGAAGGGATGCGAATACTTACAACGGGTTCCTTGATAAACAGCAAGAACACTAGTGAATACTGATGGTGTAGATCGGTTTGAATCGTAAGACTCCACGAAATCACGTCTTGGCCTCTACTCAGTTCACCTGATTGAGAGCAATATTTGTTTTCCCCAAAACTGTTTTGAGAGAAAAACGGCTGATGGTTTATATGTGTGTTTTAAAAACGACTGCTAGACCTAACACACCCTTTTATATCCATTACCCTAACATCTTAGGATTTTTAAAGTTATTTCGAATTAACAATAAAATATTATTTAATTAATTCAATTAAATATACATTAAAGACTTATAATCTTAATTATAATCTTTAATGTTTATTTAAAAACTTATTTAATTATTCCGAATTATATATACCGATTAAAAGAGTTGTAATCTAAATTATTCTTTTAATGCTTACTTACTATATTCGGGATAATTAAAATCATATGTATATCAAATATACATATCATAACTCTAGATATATTTTAGTAATATACAACAAATTGTACATTTTTTCTCATTTCAATCCTAGGGTGTGACCCTGTAGGTTCTTGTAACGTTAGTAGTAATTATTAGAACAATTCTAATATTACATACAATAAGTGACATCTAGCAATATATTATTGTCACCTAAGTTACAAGAAATTATGATTCGACAAATCATCTTCGTGATTAACTCTTTTATGTATTCAATCCTTTTGTCCTTTATATCTAGAATAGGCAAAAGTCTTAGAATAGTCACACTTGTATAGCCCATCTATTGTTTCTTGATATCTAGAGTAGGCTATAATTAATGAATATGATATCACATATCAACTTATTCGAGCATGGCCATACATTTCTAGTCTCACTAAATGCCTGTGATATATTTCCTATTATGTAGGAAGGACAAATCCTATCTTAACCATATACACCCCACTACATATATCGAAATATATTCAATAACAGTCTTTATAGTGCAACCAGTTACGGAGCATATTTAACTGTATCAAAATACAACAATATATGTTGGGATGACATTGATCTCAAGTCTGAGGATCATACATATAGTCATCACCATGAGCAATGTTATGACTGTTACATAATAATCCAAGACATATGCTCATGATGGGTCAATCCAATATATTGTTCTCTAACAATATAATCATGTATCAATTCTGACATCTCTATGTCAATGACAACTCCTTGTCATCAATCAATACCATGTTAGTCTAGATATATTTTAGTAACATACAACAAATTGTACATTTTTGCTCATTTCAATCCTAGGGTGTGACCCTGTAGGTTCTTGTAATGTTAGCAGTAATTATTAGAACAATTCTAATATTACATACAATGAGTGACATCTAGCAATATATCATTATCACCTAATTTACAAGAAATTATGATTCGACATATCATCTTCGTGATTAACTCTTTTATGTATTACACCTTTTGTCCTTTATATCTAGAATAGGCACAAGTCTTAGAATAGTCACACTTGTATAGCCCATCTATTGTTTCTTGATATCTAGAGTAGACTATAATTAACGAATATGATATCACATATCAACTTATTCGAGCATGGCCATGCATTTCTAGTCTCTCTCAATCAAGATCCTGTGATATATTTCCTATTATGTAGGAAGGACAAATCCTATCTTAACCATATACACCCCACTACATATATCGAAATATATTCAATAACTGTCTTTATACTGCAACCAGTTACGGAGCATATTTAACTATATCAAAACATACAACAATATATGTTGGGATGACACTGATCTCAAGTCTGAGGATCATATATATAGTCATCACCATGAGCAATGTTATGACCGTTACATAATAATCCAAGACATATGCTCATGATGGGTCAATCCAATATATTGTTCTCTAACAATATAATCATGTATTAATTCTGGCATCTCTATGTCAATGACAACTCCTTGTCATCAATCAATACCATATTAGTCTTAAGCATATTATTATTGTCCATGCCCATAATAATACTTGACTATGGATATTTTAATAATGTTATTATATGAACTTTATTATCTTTTAGTTTATGTTAAACACACACACATAATTGAAAATAATAGTTGCAATACCTTTATTCAATAAAATCGGTAAATAAATATATTATTACAATCATCATCTGATTGGTCTTTGGGCATACTCTAACAATCTCCCACTGGCACTAAGATCAATCACTCACATATCTAATACCGAGTGACTCAGTGAGACGATCATGCCTCTGCTGTGTAAGAGGCTTCGTCAAGGGATCAACAATGTTGTCATCCGTATGTACTCTGCATTTCCACATCTCCTCGATCTATGATCTCTCGAATTAGATGAAAGCGCCTAAGAATATGTTTGGATCGTTGATGAGATCTGGGTTCCTTTTCTTGTGCATTGGCTCCATTATTGTCACAACGAAGTTTTACATCATCTGATATACTGGGAACAACCCCTAATTTCAATATGAACTTCTTGATCCAAACAACCTCTTTTGTTGCTTCACTGGTTGCAATGTATTCAACCTCTATTGTAGAATCAGATACCGTGTCTTGCTTTGAACTTTTTCAGCTCACAGTACCTCCATTAAGACAAAATAAAAACTCGATTGCGATTGTGAGCCATCCTTGTCAGTTTGGAAGCTAGCATCGGTATAACCTTTTATACTAAGCTCTTCATCCCCTCCATAGACAAGAAATTTATTCTTAGTTCTTCTTAAGTACTTAAGGATATTTTTAACCGCAACCCAATAATTTTCACCAGGGTTCGCTTGATACAGACTCGTCATGCTTAAAGCATACGATACATCTGGTTGAGTACATATCATGACATACATGATAGAACCAATAGTCGAAGAATATGGAATCTTATTCACCCGTTCTCTTTCTTGTGGAGTTGAAGGACACATTTTCTTCGAAAGAGAAATGCTATGTCTCATAGGCAAAAATCCTTTCTTGGATTCTTCCATACTGAACCATTTTAGCACTTTGTCTATATATGTACTTTGACTCAAACCTAGAAGTCATCTTGATCTATCTCTATAGATCTTAACTCCTAAGATATATGCTGCCTCACCCAAATCTTTCATAGAAAAATAACTGCCTAACCAAGTCTTAACAGACTGTAAAGTAGGTATATCATTTCCTATGATGAGTATGTCATCTACATACAAGATTAGGAAAGAAACAATGATCCCACTAGCCTTCTTATAAACACAAGGCTCATCTTCATTTCTGATAAAACCAAACTCTTTGATTGCATCATTGAAACAAAGATTCCAGCTTCGAGAAGCTTGCTTTAGTCTATAAATGGACCTCTGTAGCTTTCAAACCTTTCCAACATTTCCTGGAATGACAAAACCTTCTGGTTGTGTCATATACACATCCTCTTCAAGTTTTCCATTAAGGAAAGCGGTTTTGAAGTCTATTTTCCAGATTTCATAAGCATGGAATGCAACTATTACGAGCAAGATTTGGATGGACTTAAACATAGCTACAGGGGAGAATGTTTCGTCATAGTCTACACCATGAACTTTTCGAAAACCTTTAGCGACTAATCACCCCTTGTATGTTTGTACATTACCATCCATGTCTCTTTTCTTCTTGAAAACCCATGTACACCCTATAGGTTTGACCCCTTCAGGTGGTTCAACCAAAGTCCATACTTGGTTTACTGACATGGAATCCATCTCAGATCTCATGGCTTCAAGCCATTTCTCAAAGTCTGGGCTGGACACTGCCTCTTGATAAGTCCTGGGCTCATCTTGATCCATAAGAAGAACATCTCCATGTGTCGTAACGAGAAATCCAAATCTCTTAGGTGCACGTCATTCTCTTGTGGATCTACGCAGTGGTTGTGTTTCTAAATCTGTTGAATGCTCCTCAACAACTTGTGAAACATGCCCAACTTCAGGTTCATTTATTTTTTGTTCTTGAACTTCTCCAAGTTCAATATTTCTACCTTTCCCTTTCTTTGAGAGAAATTCTCTTTCGAGAAAAACTCATGTTTGAGCAACAAACACTTTGTTCTCGTTAGAGTTGAAGAAATAATATCCCTTAGTTTCTTTAGGATATCCAACAAATATACACTTATGAGATTTAGGTTCGAGCTTTGTAGACATCTGATGTTTTACATAAGTTTCACAACCCAAAATCTTCATAAAATACATACTGGGGCGTTTCCTAGTCCATATCTCGTATGGTGTCTTTTGAACCTATTTAGATGGAACACGATCTAGTGTGAAAGCGGCTGTTTCAAGTGCGTGTCCCCAAAAAGAAGTCAAAAGATCACTATGACTCATCATCGATTGAACCATGTCTAACAGTGTTCGATTTCTTCTTTCAGAAACTCCATTCCACTGTGGTGTACCAGGTGGTGTAAGTTGTGAGACAATCCCACATTCTTTTAGGAGTTCATCAAACTCTATGCTTAAGTATTCTCCACCTCGATCTGATCAAAGTGCCTTAATACTCTTGCCTAGTTGATTTCGTACTTCATTTCTAAATTCCTTAAACTTTTCAAGGGCTTTAGATTTATGGCGCATAAGATAAATATACCCATATCGACTGAAGTCATCGGTGAAAGTAATGAAGTAATGGAATCCACCTCTAGCTTGTGTATTCATTGGTCCACATAAATCACTATGTATTAAGCCCAATAAATCACTTGCTCGCTCACCTTTACTATTAAAATGAGCTTTAGTAATTTTTCCCAACAAGCAAAATTCGCATACATCATATTGTTCTAAAACAAATGAATCTAAGAATCCATCTTTATGGAGTTTTGATATGCGTTTTTCACTTATATGGCCTAAACGACAATGCCAAAGATAAGTTTAATTTGAGTCATTTGTTTTTTATCTCTTAGTATTTATGTTATAAATGGTGTTTTCTTGATCTAAAATATAGAGACCATTAACCAATTATGTCGAACCATGAAAAACACTATCGAGATAAAAAGAACAACAATTATTCTTAATAATAATCTCAAAACCAATCTTGTCCAAACAAGAAATAGAAATAATGTTCTTAGTCAAACTAGGCACATAATAACAATCATCTAAATTTAAATCAAGTCCACTAGGCAAATATAAAACATATGTCCCTATAGTTAATGCAGCAACTCTTGCTCCATTTCCCACTCGTAAGTCCACGTCTCCTTTAGCCGGATTCCTTCTCTTTTGCAGTCCCTGTATAGAAGTACAAATATTAGAACCACAACCGGTATCTAATACCCAAGAAGTAGATGTTGACAAATTAACATTAATAACATAAGTACCTGAAACAAACGTTTCGTTTTCTTTTGCCTTTTTGACCTCTTCAAGGTAAATAGGGCAGTTTCTCTTCCAGTGTTCAGTCTTATCTCAATGGAAACATTTTCCTTCCTTGCTAACTCCCCCTTTGGGTTTCAATGCATTTTTCCCTTTTGGTTTGGTCTTATCATTGCCCTTAGACTTTACCACTACCTTTTTCTTTCACTTTCCATTGTCCTTGTGGACCATCAGAAAAGGCATAGGTCCATCCTTTTTCATGTTACTTTCAGCAGTTCTTAACATGCCAAGTAACTGTGGCAAAGTCTTGTTAATTTCATTCATGTTGAAATTAATGACAAATTGGCTAAAGTTATCTGACAACGATTGCAGGATAACATCGGTAGCCAATTCATCTTTGAGAGGAAATCCTAGCTTTTCCAATGTTTGGATGTAATCCTTCATCTTGATGACATGAGCTCCTACAGGAGTTTCCTCTGCCATTTTGCATTGAAATAGAGCTTTAGAGGTCTCATATCTCTCTTGACGTGCTTGCCCTTCATATATTTCTTTGAGATTTTGAATCATCTCATATGCAACCATGTCCTCATGTTGCTTCTGAAGCTCAGGAGTCATAGTGGCAAGCATTAGACATCCAACATCTAACATATCATTCATATGTTTCTTGAATTTGTCTTTGTTAGCTCTTGAAGAATTAGCTGCCGGTTCATCAGGAACAAGTTCCTCAATGACATATTCCTTCCTTTCATGTTTGAACAATTCTCAAATTACGAAACCAGTCAAGGAAGTTTATGCCATTAAGTTTATCCTTCTCAAGGAGTGATCGTAGTGATAAAGTGTTGTTTGCCATAAATCTACAACAATGGAAATATTAAAGTAAGTAAATTTACCGAATTAAAATTTATAAATAGGACTTTATTTACAAATTACTCCCACTATTTTATTCAAAATTAAAAACCCTCTTTGTTTCAATTTTGGAAAATTTCAACGAAAATTTTTTTAGTGGGTGAGGGTCCATAATACATCAATTTCCTAAATCAGATTTGGCTTTTCTTTTAGGATAATGATTATTTAGGTAAGTAACACTTTACTAGTTACATCTCATGTAACTCCTCATTTTGGTGAACAACTTTTGTTTAAGTCATCTCATGACTTATCCAAATATTTAACCTCTAGGTTTCTAATCCTATTAGAATAACCTAGCTAAGTTATTGCCAATATTTCAACTGGTGAATATCACTTGCTTATTCTTCGCGTTTAACCAAGATAGATTTATGTGCCAATGCTTTGGCAAAGCCCATACAATATCGATCTAAGCCTTAACGAGGGTAAATATTGGATGGTTAAGTTAACTTAGATTATAAAGAGGGATTTGTGTAATTATCTCATCATTGTTCGTTTTAAGATTAGACCCTTATTGATCTCATCAATATTCATTCTTATTTTATCATTTTATGCATTGCATACATAACAAATATAGCAATAAATAATATGCAATGGTTATAGCCCAAAACAATGACTAAAGTGGCCTATCCCAAGCCAATGGGAGAACTAAGAACCCTAAAACCTAAGACTACTCTCTAGGTATCTTCTCGCCATTCTTATGCTCCTTGTGAATCTTCATAGGTTTAAAATTTTAAAAGAAACTCGTTTTACATACGAGGGAGTAAGATGAGAAGAGAAATACAACAGAGATATAGAAAGGCACGGCTCATAGACCATATTTCACATTAAACCATTATAAATTGAATAAGGGCTATAACCATGCATGTCAAACAATGTGCAAAACAAACATATCATATATATATATATATACGTTCTTACGCCTTTGTTAAAAAAAATTTAATATGGTATTTTTTGAAAAATAATACTTACGTTTCTATAGAAAAACCTCACGATTTGATAACATTTATCAACCGAATCGTGCTTTTGTGATTTTCAATCCCGAAGGTTTTCTGCATTGTAACAACCTTTGTTCCACTGCCAAACGCGATCTGCTATCGCAATCCCACGGATCATCATGTTAACGATTGACATATGGATTTCGTAAAATCCTTACAGCAACAAATCGATTTAAAAACATATTAACAAATTAACATATTATATTAACCGAAATCGATAAAACTAGAACATGTATCTCATACATATCACATCATCCAAGAATTTAACCCGAATTCGGATCGTACAAGTGGCTCTGACACACTGTTGGGACCGTCGGCGCACCCCACGGCGCAGTGGAAACAAAACTCGACGGTCTCACCAGCGATGCAAGTACTAAAACCAAAATCGGGAGGAAGGGATGCGAATACTTACAGCGGGTTCCTTGAAAAACATCAAGAACAACAGTGAATACTGATGGTGTAGATCTGTTCGAATCGTAAGCCTCCACGAAATCACGTCTCGACCTCTACTCAGTTCACCGATTGAGAGCAATATTTGTTTTCCCCAAAAGTGTTTTGAGAGAAAAATGGCTGAATGTTTATATGTGTTTGTTAAAAATGGTTGATAGACCTAACACACCCTTTTATATCCATTACCCTAACATCTTAGGGATTTCAAAGTTATTTCGAATTAACAATAAAATATTATTTAATTAATTCAATTAAATATACATTAAAGACTTATAATCTTTAATGTTTATTTAAAAACTTATTTAATTATTCCGAATTATATATATCAATTAAAAGAGTTGTAATCTAAATTACATTCTTTTAATGCTTACTTGCTATATTTGAGATAATTAAAAGCATATGTATATCAAATATACATATCATAACTCTAGATATATGTTAGTAACATACAACAAATTGTACATTTTTGCTCATTTCAATCTTAGGGTGTGACCCTGTAGGTTCTTGTAACGTTAGTAGTAATTATTAGAACAATTCTTATATTACATACAATGAGTGACATCTAGCAATATATCATTGTCACCTAAGTTACAAGAAATTAAGATTCGACATATCATCTTCGTGATTAACTCTTTTATGTATTCAATCCTTTTGTCCTTTATATCTAGAATAGGCACAAGTCTTAGAATAGTCACACTTGTATAGCCCATCTATTGTTTCTTGATATCTAGAGTAGGCTATAATTAATGAATATGATATCACATATCAACTTATTCGAGCATGGCCATACATTTCTAGTCTCACTCAATTCCTGTAATATATTTCCTATTATGTAGGAAGGACAAATCCTATCTTAACCATATCAACCCACTACATATATCGAAATATATTCAGTAACAGTTTTATAGTGCAACCAGTCACGGAGTATATTTAACTGTATCAAAACATACAACAATATATGTTGGGATGACATTGATCTCAAGTCTGAGGATCATACATATAGTCATCACCATGAGCAATGTTATGACTGTTACATAATTATCCAAGACATATGCTCATAATGGGTCAATCCAATATATTGTTCTCTAACAATATAATATGTATCAATTCTGACATCTCTATGTCAATGACAACTCCTTGTCATCAATCAATACCATGTTAGTCTTAAGCATATTATTATTGTCCATGCCCATAATAATACTTGACTATGGATCTTTTAATAATGTTATTATATGGACTTTATTATCTTTCAGTTTATGTTAAACACAGACACATAACTGAAAATAATAGTGGCAATGCCTTTATTCAATAAAATCGGTAAATAAATATATTATTACAATCATCATATGATTGGTCTTTGGGCAAACTCTAACAAGGATCACCCCATCACGGGCTTATGCAAAATCCGATCTGAATTAATCGATCAATAAATCAAATATCAGTGATTAATTCAAAAATAACAATAATCAAATTTAAATATTAATAATCGTATCATAATTAAAATGAAATAAACGCACAAACAATTTATCCAATGTTCTCTTATGCAAGATCAAAAATTTAAATCTTGACGTTTACAAATTAAACAAATTAAGATGAGAGAGTCATGTAGACACTCATTTTCGTTCGGGTTCCTTTTTATTATATCATATTATTTTATATAGTATTTATATAGTATATAGTATTATATAGTATATATTATATAATTATATAGTATATTATTATATTATATTATATTATATTATATTATATTATATTATATTATATTATATTATATTATATTATATTATATTATATATATATATTATATTATATTATATATATTATATTATATTATATATTATATTATATTATATTATATTATATATATTATATTATATATTATATTATATTATATTATATTATATTATATTATATTATATATATTATATTATATATTATATTATATATATATTATTATATTATATTATATTTATTATATTATATTATATTATATATTATATTATATTATATTATTATTATATTATATTATATTATTATATTATATTATATATATATATTATATTATATTATATATATTATATTATATTATATTATATTATATTATTATTATATTATATTATATTATATTATATTGACCTAGCAAACCCGGTGGAGGCCCAGTTAAGCCCATCTTCCTGACACAACAGAATTAGGGTGACAAAGTCCAACTGAAACACAAATCAATAATCCGACGAGGGGTTATATATGTACCTGCAAATCCATCGGAAGGGATAGAGAGAGAAAAATCGAGAGAACAAGTAGAGATACAATCATGAAAACCACATAAAAAATAATCAATATTCAGAAAAAGAGAAACCGAAAGCAACCAAACAACAAACCAAGCCAAATACATCAAAAATCCAAGGCCACAAACGTTCAAAACCAAAACCAAAAGGCAAAGCTTTGCTTCATCAAAGGTCGACGAGAACACGTGGGAGCCTCGTCAGAGAATAAGATGCCATCGAAAGTTAGAAAGCTCACCGGGAAAGGTAAAAACCGAGAAACTAAAACCTAGATCTACGTTGATTTGGGGGGAGTTTGGGCTTTAGTTTCGGGTTCACGTGGTTGAGGTCTTTCGAAAGAGGTAAGTATTTAGGTTTCTGGTCATCGGAGGTGGTGGCCGATGTGGCGGCTGGTGGCAGTGGGGCTCCACCGAAGGGTGACCGGCCATTAGGCCGGTTGGTTTGGTTGAGAGGATTTTAGGAAGGGGGAGAGTGTTTTGTGAAATATGGGTTAAAAGGATTTTTTAGGGAATTTGAGCTATTTATAGGGTCGACTAGTTTTTAAATACCAAATAATTTAATTATTTATGCAGTCCCTCTAATTCTGAAGTGTAATTCATTTTGGTTACCTATTGTAAATTTTCCCTTGAATTTTAAATTTATTCAATTTAATCCCTATTTATATTTTTTATATTTTTGCCTATTAACCCTCTAACTTTTTATTTTCCTCCTTGTAACATTCAATTAACATCAATTAGACCTTTAATTTATAATATTTTCCAATTTAGTCCCTCTTTAATTTTTATTTTATTTTTTTATTTAATTTAATTTTTTTATTTTGTTTTATTTATTTTATTTTTTTATTTAACATTAATTTGGCTTTTTTAGGAAATTTTAATTTGTCAAAGGTAAGTATATTGGATCGAATTTTAAATTTTAATGTCAATTATATTTTCGCAATTAGGACAATCAGGAAATTAAATTGGTACCGAACGGGTAGTAAAAGGGTGCTAATCATTCCTTGACTATAATCGACTCTCGAATCCGATTAATTTATGGTAAAACACAACTCAGGTAAATGGTAAGTTTAGGTGTTCGGTCAACCTTATTTTAAAAGATCAATGGCGTCTCTAACACATCAAAATTAAGTCAGAACCTGATTTCGGGCCCACCCGAAGGAAGGTTATGACAACTTGGCGCCTTTGTTGGGGACCAGTAACTGAGTCAGGTTAAAATTAATTTTCGGTTGTCTTCTTAATCTAAAATTGTAAGTTTAAATTATAATTTTCCTTTCAATTTTTGTTATTTACCTTTGATTTTTTTCCAAATAAATAATTGTAGTGATTGTTTTTGATGATTTCAATTTTTTAAAAAATTCATTGAATCTTAGGCTCTATTCCCAAGCCCCAAACCTTAATTTTAAGTGGAGATAAAAGTGACACCTTCATGGGAATTTATTCTCCGTATAGGCCTAGCAAGTAAACTTTGTGATTCATATAACTTATGTCTTCGTGTGAATTTATTCTCCGTATAGACATAAGAGAATGTATTCTCCGTATAGGCCTAGCAAGTAAACTTTGTGATTCATATAACTTGGTCCACATGAGCTTGTAATGGGCTTAGGACTGAGGGTCTGGCAGGCCCAAGGGGAAACTAACAAGGAGAATTCAGGTACCTTTTTTAGAGCCAAACTATGATGCTGCAAAGAATAGAGCTTACCCCGAAACTTCATTTCAAAACCTGAAAGCTTGATTTATCTCATGCTTTATTTTTGTTCAAAGCATGTGAATTAAAAATGTATCATGTGAATTAGAAATGTATATGTTTAGGATTTGTTCAAACATGCAGGATAAAGATCATGGCCGGGTAGGAATAAAAAGCATGTGGGGTAAATATTATGTGGGGTAGGAAATTTTAATTTTATTTTTAATTATTATTCATATTTTACTAACTTATTTCTTTTCATTTTTTTCTTTTCCATTTTTATCATTTGCATCATTTAAAGAGGTTTTGATCTACAAAAGTGCTTGTTAAAACCCGACTACTTGCCATTAATTGGAAAAAAGGGTTATAATGCATGAGGTCAAAAATGCAGAAGTGCGACTATGGTCAGAAAGGACGTAGAAGGAAAAAGGGGACAATCTACATGACAACTATGAGGTCAAGATCTAGTTGGCTACGCTTCCATCAGCCTCAAACATAATGATACTCAAGAATTGAGGAATATATGAGACAAGTTGGAAGATCAAAAGAAAATAGAAGTTTTACCAGTGATACAGTGATATCGCACACCTTCTATAGGTCAAGATAGACAAACCTTTAATTCGAGCCCTAGTGTAATTTTGGAATCTGTGATACAACTGCTTTACTTTCAACCAAGAAGACATGGTGCCCACAATTGAAGAATACACTATCCTGTTACATTGTGAGGGGATTAGAATGAACCGTGTCTTTATCAAATATATCAAGAGTCAACCTTTCAAGAATGAGTTGAAAAATGTTGCTGGGGTCGATGAAAAAATGGGTAATTGATCGAATTCAACATAAAGGAAACATGAGTAAGATAACAAAACTGTAGTTGAACTAGAGGTCATCATGGAAAAATTCAAGAAGCGGACAAATTAACTCCAAATAGTTCCCTTTAACGGAGGGCACCAGTGGCATTTCCATTGGGAACATGCTCTGAAAAAGAGTAAAAGCTAGAGATGCATTCATTCTGGAGTTCTGGGAGCAGGTATAGAAAGTGGCACGCCACTTGCATTGTTTAGCAAGAGAAGTCGGGGTGGTTTGACAAGGTATTCAGCCAGTGACAGAAGAAGCAAGAAGACTTGTCAATTTATTAGAAGTCATTCGAGGTCCAGAAGATCTAGCTAGAATGTACCTTTCAATTATTTTTGGTCTCTTAAAAATAACACTTTTGTCCCAATAAAGACTATTTATAATAACATACACGTTTTGGATCAATGCCTCAAAAATTTCATGCATCATGCATTTTTGCATATTTTTTTTTCATTTTCATTTCTTTACATTAAAATTAACTATCATAAGATGTCTCATCAAACAAATGAACAAACAGTGGACACACCTCATCCTCATAATACCATAAAAAAAGATGGAAGCAAAAATTTCTCAACTTGAGGAAAATATGCTAAGACTACAAAGAGAACTCGAAGATAAAAACAGTCAAAATCATCAAAATACATTGCATTCTATCATCAGGAACCAAGATTCATTGGTTGAACAAATTGTTGCAAGGTTGGCTAGTCTGAATCAAATGAGTGCTCCTAAGGCAGGGCATCTAAAGGGATGGATGTACCACGTACTCCATAGTTGGTTATTTCACCTGGAATCTTTTCAGGACTTCAAGGGGCTTCATCTGCTGTAAAAGAACAGGCCGATGTAACCAACCTTTAGAATAATTCAGATGATTACTGTAATCCAAATTTTGACGAGGAAGACAAAGAAAAGAAAATGGAGGAAAAGATCAAATGATTGGAAGATCAAATGAAGACAATCAGAGGAGAGGATAATTATTATGGAGTTGACGCTCTGGAACAAAGTTTGGTCCCAGATTTGATTCTTCCTCCTATGTTTAAAGTTCCTAACTTCGAGAAGTTTGATGGGAATAGTTACCCCTCGGCTCACATTACCATGTTCTGTTAAAAGATGACCAGCTCCTGATTCACTGTTTCCAGGCGAGTCTGGTAGGTTCAGCCATCCGATGGTACAACCAGATAAACCGTTCACACATCAAGACATGGAAAGATCTCACCAAGTCATTCTTGGAGCAATACAAGCATATAAATGACATGAGACCATATCGTGTTATACTGCAAACTATAGAGAAAAAACATAACGAAAATTTCAGATAATATACACAGTGAGGGAAGGAGTTAGTTGTGCAGGTTGATCCACCTTTGGATGAAAAAGAAATAAGGAAGCTCTTCGTACATACTCTGAAGGCTCCTTTCTTCAGGCATCTTGTTGCAATTACATTCGGGGATTTTTTTGATTTGGTTATGGCTGGAGAGATGGTGGAAACATTCATTAAGAAAAGAAAGGCATAAAGAGGTAGGTCAAGTAGAAGACCTCCCATGAAGAAGAGAGAAGGAGAGATCAATAACATCAACACTTTGAACACTAAAAAAAGTGTTACAATCTCTAAATCAAACGCAACTGCAGCTGTATCATCAGGTGCTTCTAGACAAGATTCGAGGGAACCAAGGAGAGAAAGAGGAAATGAGCATTTCGAACTTATTCACATGACATATAAGGAGCTTTATCAATAACTTTTGGCACACATATGGTGTCTCCATATATAGAGGAACCTCTAAAGCCCCCATACCCCAGATGGTATGATGAAAATGCACACTGTGAATATCATGGCAGTGTCACGGGGCATGCTATTGAAATCTTCCTCGCCTTTAAGAGGATTATCCAAAGAATACGCAACGGGAAATGGATTCATTTCAACAATTCATAATTGCCCAATGTTGTAAAGAACACTCTGGCTAATCACCAAGAAAATGGGGTAAATGCAATCATCAAGGAGAATGGTAAAAAGTTCAAGACCAAAGTTTATAAAGTGAAGTCACCTATGGCTTGGGTATAGAGGCAAATGATAAATGTGGGGTTTCTTGCAGCGTATCCTAGCACATTAGATTACAAAGGTGACAATCATTGCTTTTATAATAATGAAGACGAACACGATTTAAAAGAATTTGTTGAATTTAGAGCCTTGATCCAGCCAATGATGGATAAAAAATAGCTGGAATTTTACGAAGAAAGCAAAAACACGCCAGAAGCGGATGTTTGTGCACTGGAGATGCATCTGAAAAGTGAATGAGATAATCAGGAAAGGGGCATTTTGAGGCGAGACAAGAGGAGATCATCATTATTACCACAGAGTTGTGTTGCCTATGAAATAATGTCTTATTTGAATTTATCTTTAATATGCTTGAACCTTTTAAAAAAAATGAAATTTCTTTGAGTGCTAGGGAATTTTTTGAAATTCGGTGAATATCAAGTATAATGAAATACACATTTTGAGAAATGAAGTTATAGCCTTTTGACATATGTCGTGATCAAATTCCTTTTAAAAAAACAAGATCCATATTATTTACCCGAAAAAATACTAATGTTTTCTCACGCGTACAAGTATGGAAGTAGACAAGATGAGGTATCTCTGATGCATGACATTGCAAGGCCCGTTAGTTTGCATGTCTGCTAAGGACATTCCGTGATGATATACAAATAAAATGGTGGAATAGAAAATTTTGGCTTAGATCAGCTGCTTAGGAATTAAGTTCTAAACATGAAATGTTCTGATTTTCACTAACACTCAGACTATAACAGATTCTTCCTGAAAAACTTAAAAAATATCGAAATTGAAGAATTAATGTGATATTAGTGAATGATAATTTTAACAATGCTGGGGGCACTCCGCTGAAAGTCGTAGGCTGTTAATCTTCGGAGGTAATGTCTGAAGCAACTATGGTGGTAATGTCCGAGCTTTATGAAGTGAGTTTCATTTGAGTTTGTCAAGTCGAAGACTTTCTGACACTTGAATCCTTTAATTAAGGGTATTCATACTAAAGTAATGGGCAATGTTAAGTTCCCTAACTTTATGAATACGTGTACATTTAGATTATGACATTAGTCTCTATGTGTTGAGATAAATCTAACAGCAAAATCTAAAGCGAGGACATCAAGTTAACAAAATATAATTTAAAAAAAGAAGATAAGGCCTGAAATAAACATGGATTTGAAATTAAATTTCGATGAAAGGTGGACTAAGGGAGTCATGAAACATATGTTATAGTTGAGTACACAAAAACACTTAGGGGTTTTGTTTTTAGATCGATATTTCTGCGCTATCTCTTCTTAAGGAGTCTAAGAAACTTGAACAAATGAAAGATTCCTGAGAACTGAAATAGAAATGCTCTCTAAATGGCCTTACAATGGAATGCATCAGTTACATTATTTTGTTCACATTCTATTTGAAAATCTTGAAAATCAAAACCAAATTGTATTACCTTTTCAAATTACCCATGGATCTTGACACTTGTCAAAGGGCTATAATTTTTGAAAACAACTTGTGTGATTTCTTTATTTTATATTCAGTGAACTGATACTTTCCTTAAATTTCTTTGACATCATTTTTATACCAAACATTTTATTTAAAAAAATATATATCTCAGACAAGACATATTTCCTAAACAAATCAGTTGAATGACCCAAAATGGTGTGGGGGCATCTTCAGGTTTCCAATCTCTTCTCCTTTCACCACATGTTCCTCCTGATTGGTTCCTATCAAAACAAAGGTTGGCGTTACGAAGAAGAAGTGTATCTCTTTACTATGAAGATGGTCACCCCATAAGCTACAAGTGATATACATCAATGAGTTGGCTGGAAAGAACTTATCTTATGATGGCGAGAATAGTTTGGTTGCTATCAGATCCTTTTCGAATAACAAGTATGAGTTCACTGTTGTACTACATGATGTTATATCAAAGAGAAACAATGGGAATACAAGCCCTGATGGTAATGACATCCTAAATGAGAGTGAAATGAAGAAAGCGAGACACTTATTACTCAAAGACGTTTAGATTAGAGATAAGTTTTGCTGCCAAGATTCCATAGAAAAAAAATCAAAGTACTATGCGAGTACAAAAAATTGAGAACTCACAAGAAGCACTGAGGGTGTTTGATATAATTTAAAAAGAATATGTCTTCCTATTCGCCAGTTTTTTTCCATGACAATCAGAATAATTTTACAAATACTAGATGAGGCAGCCTTGGCTTTAGAGGTTGTCGTTTGAGCTTCCAAGCCATGTAAGGAAACCTCTCACTAAATATTGATGTGCCAACCATGACGTTGATTCAACCAGTTCCAGTAGTTGATCATCAACTGAAATGCAAAAGACTCTTACTCCCTCGAGTAAACAAAGTCTAAAATAACATTAAAGAATCTATGGATTAAAATTGATCCATACAATCAGGAGTGCAAGATCACTGGATTGAGCCAACAAATGAGCAAATGTCAGAAATTTATCATGAAGCCGCCAGTGCTGGGGCGTGATCGATTCCAAGAACAAGACCAACACACAAAGAATGAGACTCTTTCCAAGAAATAAAACAAGAACTAAGTCATTTTTGCATACATCTTAGACATATTTAAGAGCATCACATTTATCATTTTCCATATACATATTTTTGGCTACTTTAGAGTCAAGTTTCAACTTCACGATGAAAAATACTCGATTCAAAAGTGTCTTAAAAAATCGATGATGGTTGCTTAACTCAGTGACGAGGAGCTACACCTCAACCAACTTGACCTATAGAAAGATCGACGGATCTTAGAATCAATTTCAAATCGGGTTAGAAAGCCAATCTAGATGGGTTTGAGAGCCAATTCAGAACGGATTCAGTTTAGCTTTTAACTCCATGACGGATGATATCTGGCTGACATACTACCTCACTTGGCTTTCTCGCAAGGGGGAGTCAATCGAAGAACATCTCGTATGGCTTTCCTATTAAGGGGAGTCATCCAAAGATCATCTCACCTAGTTCAGACCCGCTAAGGGGAACCACCTGAAGAATATACCACTTGGCTTTCCCACGAACTGGAGTCATCCGAAGAATCAAGATCGATTTAAACCGTGAAGGGGAGTCGTTTTATCTGACTTTACCGTGAAGGGAAATCATCTAAAGAATTAAGACCGACTCCCGCGAAGGGGAACCATCATTCACTTAGAGGAATCGTTCACAGAATAGCTCAAGGCGAGAAGGGCTATATGTCAAGGAAAACTTTGGAGTTCGACTCTAATCAGCTCAGGGTGTATCAACCGCATGGTAGCAGTGATCTAATTTCCGATTGAATTTGAAACCGAGGTATTTAATCCAAGAAGAAAACCTAGGTTGGATGCGATTTAGCAACAGTGAACTATCTCCCAGCCTAATTTACAACATAGCTTAAGTCGATAAAGCTATCTATCAACGAAAACTTCAAGTTCGATTCCATTCACCTCAAGGGCGTATCAACTGCATGGTAGCAGCAAAGCACTACTTTCCTATTGAATTTTAAACCGAGGTCTTTAAGACAAGAAGAAGACCTAGGTTGGCTGAGATTTAGCAACAAAGAACTAAATCTAAGCCTAATTTACAACATAGTTTAAGTCAAGAAAAGTTATATGTCAACAAAAACTGTCAAGTTCAATTCCATTCAGCTCAAGGGCATATCAATCGCATTGTAGCAGCGAGGAACTACTTTTTGGTTTAATTTTAAACTAAGGTATTTAAGCTAAGAAAAAGACCAAGGCTGACTATGATTTGACAATAAGAAACCACTTCCTAGTTCAGATTTTGAAGTAGATTACAACTTAACAGCGAATGATATCATGCTCGAAACATCTAAGATTGACTCAACTTCAAGATGAATGAGTTACCCAAGATTTCAAGTTCACAACGAATGAGTCATCTACAACATAGTTCAACTAAACGACGAAGAACTATTTCTCAACTAAGGCGAGGAATTACCGTCTAACTCAAGGAAGAGCTAGATTTCAACTTCACAGTGAAGGATATCATGTTTGAGATTGACTAGACTTCATGACAAGGGGGTTAACCAAATTTTAACTTCATGAAGAAGGATATCATGCTCAAAGAAATTTCAAAATTGACTTAACTTCACGACGAAGAAGTCATTCGTAATTCAACTTAACAACAGGGAGTTATTTCTAGCTGAAATCTTCGAGTCAAATTCCAACTCCACAATGGAGGATATTAGACTCAGAGACCCCTTCATACCGAATGAAATTTGTGTCCTTTTATCTTTGTCATATTTTCGTTACACGATAAAAGAACAAAGAGGAGCAGCTGTAGACACTCATTTTCGTCCGAGTTCCTTTTTATTATATCATATTATAATATATATTATTTTATATAGTTTATATTATATTATATGATATGGTATTATATATTATAATATTTATACAATATATAATATTATATATTATTATAGAGTATATATTTTTATATAATTATATAATTATATTATTATATTATATAATATATGTTATTATTATTATATTAATAATATTATTTATTATCTTATATTATATTATTTATTATTTAATTATTATTTTAGGTCCAAATTAAATCAAAGTCTAGCAAGGGTCCAACAAGGTCCAAATTCAGATCCAGCAAAGGAGCCCCAACTAGGTAGTCTGACCCAGCAAGCCTGGTGGAGGCCCAACTAAGCTCATATACCTGACCCAGTAAAATTAGGGTTACACACACTTAGCAAAGGCATCGCACGGGAAGTAGCAAAGGACGCGTGAGGTCGAGAATCCCAAGCCAGTTTCCGGTGACCAAATGGTCGTAATCCTCGAAACAAAACGATGGCAAAATAGGGGAAAATTTCCCCCAGTTTTCTTGGCAAACATGGTGACAAAGTCCAACCGAAACACAAATCAAAATCCTACAAGAATCGGGATTGCACCATCCCCGATATAGGGGAAAACAACCCGATGAGGGGTTATATATATACCTTCGAATCCATCATAAGGGACAGAGAGAGAACAAACCGAGAGCACAAGTAGAGATACAATCACAAAAACCACCAAAAAACAATCAATATTCGACAAAAAGGGAAATAAAAAGAAACCAAACAGCAAACCAAGCCAAAAATATAAAAAACCAAGGCCATAAATGTTCGAAAGCAAAACCAAAAGGCAAAGCTTTGCTTCTAGGATGGAAAACGGGTACAATTTCGTGGATTTCGCACCGCACCCGCTTCAATTGGGGCAGGGATGGGTATAATTTTAGTGGGTAGTGGGCGGGTGTGGATTTAGAAAGTGGTACCCGTCGCGGTAGTGGGTGGGTAATGGGTTTGACACCTTACCCGCCCCGCATCCGCCCGCCCAGCTAAATATCCATTACATTTTGGACCATTATGAATTTAGGTGTAATTTTAGAGACTAATTTATAAATCCTAATATTGTATATGATATAACTGGTTATTTAACCAAATATTAGGGATAAGTTAAGTTTATGCATAATTTTTTTCCTTTCAAACCTCTCATTAGTCATTACTGCGCCGATCTTCAAAGACAGTCTGGGTTCTACGTATTTCTCAGTTTTATTTGTTACTATCATGTTTCTGCCGATCTTCAAATGATGTTGGATTTTGTGGTGTTTTTGGTATAAAGGATTCACTGTCTTAGGATATTGGAAGGGATTGCATAATAAAATACTCGTTTTTTTAGTTAAAATGTCGAAATCTTATATCAATCTGGATGCATTGATATGGTTGGAACATATCAAAACTTATCAAAACTGTGGAAACGTACTGAATTCGGATTTGATGAAGCTTAGACTACTTAATATCAGTTTAGGGCAAAATGAGTAAGTACTAGTTTTATTTATGTGTTTGTTGCTTATGTATAACTTAAGTTTGATGTCAAGCGGGTCTAGCCGGGTACATCTCTAGTTGGGTAGTGGGCGTGGGGATGGATTTGAAATTTTTTACCTATTATGGGTGGTGGGCGGGTGGTGGATTGAAAAATATTAGGTGGGTATAGGATGGGGGAGGGGGTATCCGCACCCGACCCGCCCGTTTACCATCCCTATTTGCTTCATCAAATGTCGACGGGAACACGTGGGAGCCTCTTCGGAGAAGAAGAAGTCGTTAGAAGTTAGAAAGCTCGTTGGGAAAGATAAAAACTGAGAAACTAAAACCTAGATCTACATAGTTTAGATAATCATAAATAAATCTATTTAAAAAATCATAAATGCATTTGTTATTAACATATATGACTTGAATCTACACGGTTCATATTCATTTTTGTCCAAATATCCGGTTCATTTAATAATTAAGTGTGTTTTTAAGTAGTCTTTGAACCTTGTTTATAACCATTTATTTAATTTTATAAAATGTAAATTACACCATTCAATTATCTTCTCACTTATATTTTGATTATTGAATTTATTTTTTTAATTTAATCACACAATTTTCGAATTGCTCTTATTTTAGTCACTCAAAGATGACATGACTTATTAATATTTTCATATGATATAACATATTTTATTAATATTATTATGACATGGTATATTTTATTAATATATAATACCAAATAATATTTAAAATAAAAAGAAGAAAGAGAATTAAAATAACTAAAATACAAACCCTAAACACCAAATTAATAGAAAGCCCCAAAACCCTAAACTTCCAAGGGTATCTAAGTGTCACTTTCTTTTCAAACATCCTTCGTCCGCCGACCCCTTTATTTTTTATCACGCTCTGTCCATCGACTCCTTACTTTTCGACTACCCTTCGTCCATCAACACCCCAAATCAACCATCCAAACTACAATTCAAAAGAAAGCCCTAAAACCTTAAACTTTCCCTAGCATCCAAGCCGATGTCCCTTCATTTCAGCCACTCTCCGCCCATCGGTCCCTTTCTTTTCGACCACATTCCATCCGCCGACGCTGCACATCCCTAACTCTGTATGTGTAACCCCTTAAATCCTAAACACCAAATCAAAAGAAATCCTAAAACCCTAAACTTTTCCTAATATCCAAGTTGATAGACATTTCCTCTCTGGCCACCTTCCGTGTGATGGGCCTCCCTAACTCTCAGTGTGCAACACCGTAAATCTCAAACCCTCATTATCATTCTTGATAGCCCCCCTCTTTCAACCTTACTCCCAACACTCATCGATCAACCCAACACCATACTTTGATTGCATGCTCTTGCATAGCACGAGCTCCCCATTTGTTCTACAAGATCATCAGCACACCCTAGCCTATATAGTAGACTCCAACACCCTTACTGTCTTAGATCTACACCCTCTATGCAGTTGCTTTACTTTAACCCCAAAATCTTTAAACTTTAAATAGAACTCTAAAATCCTAAATCATATCCAATAACCCTCATACTCAGTGTGGTGAGGTGAAGGGCAAATAGTGATAGCCCGACCGATAAGGGTGAAGATGAAGGTTTATGGGTGCGGCCAGCGAGGATAGAGATGAGGGTTTTAGATTAGGGATTAGCTTTTATAGAATAGTGATTTGAGTTAATGTATAAAGATTTTGTTTTTTATTTTAAATCCTACATGGAAAAATATTGACAAAATATGCCGTCATAGAAAAATATTAGTAAAAAAACCATGTCATCTTAAGTGACCAAGGAATTCAAAAGTTTAGTGATCAAATTAAAAATATTTAAAATCTAGATGGAACATAAAAAATTCAAAAATATTTAATTTTTTAATAGAAAATGACGAGTTTAGAACATATGAATAGTCAGTTGATCATTTTAACTTTTAATAGTCGAGCGACTTAATAAAACAATGTCTTATAGTTGAGAGACTATTGTGTAACTTTTAATAGTTGAGGAACTAAAGAAAGCATTATCCTATAATTAAGGGACTATTTGTATACTTTATACAAAATTTTATATATATATATATATATAACGCAAAGCATTATTCTACAAAGCCATGAACCGTAGCACCTCAAAATATTTATAGTTTTATTCATAAATAAATATTTTTAAATGAATAATCATTAATACCTTAAGTAATTTGTGAAGATTCTAATTTTTTTTTACCCATTTTATTTATTTATTTATTATAATAATAATAATAATAATTATTATTATTATTATTATATATATTATTATTATTATTAAAAAATAATTACAGGCCCAATGAAAATGGACCGGCCCAGTTACAAACAACCAGAATCGGCCCAGACCAAAATGAAACCCTAAATATTTAGATTTCAGCTAGGGTTTCTAAACCCTAGAACTGTTGCCGCCGCCGCCTCCTCCAAGAACTCCCAACAGCCGCCTATGCCGACACTTCCCAAGCCAGATGGTCCAACCAGCTGCTACCGACGACTTGCTGCCACGCCGCCGCCTCAAGGAACACTTCAGAACGCCAGATGGCAACCAAAGCCTTCCCTACAGTGAGTCACCAGCCTAGCTTTGGTGACTCACCGAACTTTTCATCCTTCAGACCGGTCCGAGGAAGAGATCGAGAAGGCTATAAAGCCATCGTACCTGCTAAAATGAAAAAAAGGAGGAGAACCACAGCAAGCAAAGAAGAGAGCAAGAACAGAAAAAAAAAGGAAAACAAAAAGTAAACCACAAAACAAAAGAAAAGAGCGAGAGAAACTTACCGAGGAAGACAACACCTCGATCGGAGTCACCACCAGCCTCCAAGCGTCACCAAAAACCTTCGAAAACCGAAAGTATTTTCCTAGATTTGCTCCGATTGGAAGCTATTTAAGAGAAAGGAACACCGGAACCGTCATTAGGACGGTCCGATCTACGTTCTGGTATAAAAATAAAATTTTCTGGCCACCGGATGCGGTGGTCGGCGGTGGGGATTACGGCGGCAGATGGCTGCCGGCCGATGACCGGCTTCCCTCTGGTGAGGGAAGCTAGAGAGAGGTGAGAGAGAGTTTATAACTCTCTCTGCTTGAGAGAGAAGAGAAAGGAAGAAATGAGAGGTTGGCCCTTCGGGCCAGCCAGTTTCGGGTATTTATACCCTCTCCCAAACGGCGCCGTTTTGGGGAGGGTATTTCTGTAATTTCATAAAGGGTAAACTATACCCGCAATCCCCATATATTTGTAACATTGCAATTTAGTCACTGAACTATTTTCTGATTTTTTTAATTTAGTCTCATAATTTTATTTGATATTATTTTAATCCTTATCCGTATATATATATATTTAGGGTAAATAATAGATTTAGTCCTTTAATTTTAATAATTAATATTTTAATCCGAGTACATATTTTTAATTTATTTTAATATGATATTTGAATTTAATATAATTTTATTTTAGTCACCAAATTAATAAATGGATAAAATAACATGTTTAATCCCTGTAATTTTAAATAATTAATTACGAATTAGGTATTTAATTCTATTAAGTTATAATTTAGTCACTAATTTAAATTTTTATAAGTTTTATTTATTTTAAATATATAGTTTTAATTTTGTTCATTATATGTTAATTTTATATGTTTACTTTTTTTATTATTACTATTATTATTTAGCCATAAATATATATATTTATAATATTTATTTTATTTATTAAAATCTTATTTAATTACTTTTAACTTATTTGAATCTTGTTTTAATATTTATTTATTTTTCAATATTAAGAAAGGGCAGTCTTAAAACAACTGGACTTCCATTTTCTAATATTTTTAAATAAATAAATATCCTATTTTATAAATTATATATTAATTGTTTTAATTCTTTATTTATTTTTTAATATCAAAGAAAAGAGCTGTCTTAAGGTACCTAGAAGTCCTTTTCTGATATTTCTAAATAAATAAATATTTTATTTATAAATATATAAATTAATATATATTTTTCATAATTATAATTTTAAAATAATAGGATTATAAATTAAATATATCTTTGAATTCTTAAATTTCTAATAATATAGACAATGTATAATTAAAAAATACCAATTTTGGGCGTTGTAGGGGTGCTAATCCTTCCCTAAACGTAACCGACCACGAATCCCTTTTTATTATTAAAAAGAAAGAATTTTTGGTTATAAACGCATATCAATTCATCTTTTAACTGATGTTTTCTTAAAAACTCTTTTAAAAGATAATTTTTAGGTATTTGACCTACCTGACCCAAAAGGCCGATGGCGACTCTCAAATTTATTTTAAAAACCATTTATTCACATTATTTTTCCCGCCAAGTAAAAAATTCGTTCCCGGGCGAAAACCGGTTACGACAGCTTGGCGACTCTGCTGGGGATTGTCAAACTTTAAAATTAATTATAAATTGTCTCTATTAATTAGAAATTAAAAATTCATTTATTTAATTTTTAATTCTTTTCTTTCAAATTTTTTATTACTCATTATTTTTATATTATTTTATTAATATTTTTTTTCAGGTATTAATTATTTTATTTATCTGTTAGAGGTTTGAACATTTCTCCTCACACACAACACTTGCATTGCATAACATAAGCTTTCTAATCAAGCTTGTCCCTTTTAAGTGGGAGTGAAAGCGACGTCTTCGTGAGAATTTTTTCTCCGTGTCAGGTATAGAGAAATGTGTCCCCTCGAATTGAACTCGATCCGCTTAAGTCTGTAATGGACTAGGATTGAGGGTTGATAACCCAAGGGGGCATCAACAAGGACAGTTCGAGTACCTTTACTCTTAGAACCAAAACCCTGCATATAATAAACCCTAGAAATTTACCTGATCTAAGATAGTACTGAACTTCTGTTCATAGGTGTACACAAAGGAGAAATAAGTTTAATAAATGCATGCGAATTAGAAATCATGCGTTTTGGTTAAATTTTCCAAACAAAGCATGGAACTAGAAAGCATGAGGTTAGATTTATACCTTGATAGATATATTTTTTTCCATTAGTTGGTACTAATTATTCTATTTTTGTTTTCTTATTTTTCATACATATTGTTTGCTCTAAACTTGTTTATATTGATTTCTTTTGTTTGCATTGCATGATCATGGCATAACCAAAAGGTGTTGACTTGAAAGATTATTCATCTAATTGGAAAGAAATCGTAAATGGACAAAAAGTTTTATGATCAAACAAAATATGATGCGGCCAAGGAAAAACATCCTGAAGAAACTACGAGGATCGAGGGAAGTTCTGTACATAGAGAATCGGTTATGTTAATACCAAAGTATTACACAAAGATCCTACCAGATTAATACCAAAAGCAGTCTACAGTAAGAGTATCAGTCGGGACATTCAGAGTAGTGGAGGTTTTTATGAAGCTCAAGCATGTTATTTGAAGGACTTGAATGACCAAAACAAGAAATTGAGCACAGAAATGAAAACCATGCATGAAGATTTTCAGAAGATCAGTCAAGCCTTTCGAAATGCTGGCATAAACACCCCAAAGAGTGGATCATAGGGGTCACCAAGCTGAAGATAAGAATCTTGACATAAAGGTTCTCTTACAAAGGAAAATGAGTGACTCCGAGAAATGATACAGAAGATGAAAGAGAATGTCATGGAAGAAGTTGCAGTCCAGACAAGCAATATGTCTCTTAAGCTGATAGACTAATTTGGCTTTGGAGAAGTTAGGAATGAAATATATCCCTATATGTAAAGTTTTGTTTGATGTACCGAAACTTTTGTGTTCAATGAAATCTATTTTAAGATGATCACTCTTGAGTAACACCTTTTCATACATGCATTTGCATTTTTGTATTTTCATTTTGCATTTGTTGTTTGCTTTTGTATTATTTTATTTTTACATTTACATCTTTACATTTTCATATTTGTATAGTTACATTTATAGTTTCAAACTAATATCATACGTTAAAACATTCATTCATTAAAATAAGGATTTCAAACGAAGTGATCTTGGTTTTTCCTTGAAGCAAGAACGCTCAGCACGACACAAGAAAAATGTCTAAAGAAACTGAGGATAGGCTAGCCAAATTTGAGATAGAGCAGAAAGAAATACAAGAGGAATTAAGGAGCAAGTTGGCACAAATTGAAGCTAATATCACAAGTTCTCATATCGATCTACTGAACAATATGAAAGAGATGATTGAGAAGCACCAGACAGCTGGAAAGAGTCTTGTTGAAAACCCCATAAATTCTTTGGGTGTTACACCTGTTCATATTCCTGAGTTCACCTCTGTACCCCAGGAAATTCAATCACCGATTTACTTCGCTGTTAAGAAATCACCATATCAAGCTGGAGCATCATTCCCCACTGATTGTCTTACTACTTCTGAGTTGAAGCCTGATGAATTTTGTATTAGTAATGAGGTCCTTGACCTAAACAAATCAGTTGAGAAGGAAAAATTCACTCAACGACTGGAAAATATAGAAGAGGTGATAAAATCTATAGAGACAGTTGAGTCATTTTATGGGTTTGATGCCAAAGAACTAAGTTTGGTCCCTGGCCTGGTTATTCCACCAAAGTTCAAGGTTCCAGATTTTGAGAAGTATAATGGGACCACATGCCCTTCATATCATATCACTATGTATTGTCGTCGTATAACTGGCTATGTAGAGAATGAAAAGTTGTTGATCCACTGTTTCCAAGATAGTTTATCTGGGTCTGCATCCAGATGGTATAATCAGCTAAAATGTACTCAAATACGTTCTTGGAGGGATTTAGCTCAAGCTTTTTTGGGTCAATACAAGCACATGACTGATATGGCCCCTGATCGAACAATGTTGCAAAGAATGAATATGAAGTGCAATGAAAGCTTTCGACAATATTCACAACGATGGAAAGACGTTGCTTCTTAAGTACATCCACCATTGACTGAAAAAGAGTTCACTACTTTGTTCATCAGCACATTAAAATTTCCTTATGTTAATCATATGATAGGGGTTGTCCCTAATAATTTCTTTGATATCATCATAATTGGAGAAATCATCGAAATGGCTATCAAGAATGGCAAGATAAGAGGCTCTGACAATACTAAAGTCAAGAAAGAAGCTGGGGTTAATACAGTGAGGTCTTATTCAGTTAAACATGGTGCCAAACCTTATAGAGTGATCAAGAAGAAAAAGAATGTGCAGAGATTTGAATTTCCTCCCTTCCACTGTTCGAGTGAAAAATTACATCCAAAAATGCTCTCAGCCAGATCAATTACTCCACAACTTGATCAATCACAGTGGCCTCCAAATGAGAATTGGACCTATAAGGAAGTTCCTTGGATAAAACAGACCGGAATTCCAAATTGTTCAGCTAAGGTTCCTGGTAACCTTAAGGGAAATTTCCAAGACCCTTTAGAGCAAACAATTAAAAAATGCAAGATAAAAGAAGGGGTTAAGGTTCAATGTTCAGAAATCGTTGTTGCAACAGAAACTAATGTAACCAAATCCTACGAAGAATATAAGGCACAAGAAAATGGGAAAAGAAATCAAAAGGCTCCCATAGATGTAATTCGAGATTGGCCTATAGGTCTACAAAAGAATGAGGCAGATATAACCCAGAAGACACCTCATATACATGTATCAGATTTTCCGAAAACCAGTAAGGCAAAGGACAACTTAAGAAATCTGGTTAATATTACCCCAGTTATAGCTGAAATAAGCATTCAGAACCCCCTCGATAACATGAGAGCATTCATTTGTTCAGAACGATCAAAGAAAGTGATAGCCTCACGAGCGAGAAAAACTCTGAAGGTGTTTCAAGAATCTATCTCAGACCTGTACCCTCATTTGGTTAAAGGTCAATACATTACACCAAGATTGGTGAAGGTGTCACCAAAGCCTTATGCCCATTGCTATGATCAAATAGATTCTGTAATTTTCACTTGGGAGTATCTGGACATTCAACAGGGAATTGTTGGTCACTGTTAAAGGAAATAGAGACGCTCGTTAACAAGGGAGTCTTGACACAAGAAATGATCAAGAAATGGGGAGCAAATAAGGATAAAAATCCTGGGCCAAGTACACACCCAACAATAGAGGAGTAATGATGCATAAACAAATGGAAGTGTTATCTACCACTGTAGTACTTTCTATTTTCAGCATCTTGTTTGAATATGTTTTTTGTTCCTTTCTCTGCCTTTTGTGCAATAAATAAATATGTGTTTCTTTTATGGTTATGAGCAAGGAGTCAAATTTTAATCTTGAGATTATTGAGTATCAAGTAGATTAAATATTCGTTTAATTTTTCAAGAGTTATAGATCTATTGGCAAGTGGTAAAATTATATCTTCAATATCCCATCCAATGCCAATTACAAACCAAATCCTGACACTACAAAGATTCCAAAGAAATGTATCCACCTGTTTTTGAGACACCTACTCCAGATGTTTACCTTTTCGGGTAGAGTTGATTGATGATACTAAATTTCACCATATATACGACTTCAAAAGTCACACATTTATCCTTCCAAACACAAAACCATCATAAACCAAAAGACCTCAAAAGAACCAAACTTTCAATTATCCGTGAATCTTACTACAAGAAGAGACGAGATGAGGCATCATGTACCAACTCATTGAAGATAATTTCGAGTGATTAAGGCATACTCAAGAAGAAGAAGAAAGTGATTAATTGAAATAAATATATCATGCATTAATTACATTTTTTTCATGTAAGTAAAGTTAATCTTGAATATTCATCCCCCTGGAGATACCTCTTTTTACAAGGACTTCTATGTATGAGATGACTAAACTTCGCGCACAGATCAAGCACGGCAACTCAGTGTCATATCACCCAAAGATGAATGGGGCATTTGCAGGAGCAAATAAGAACCTTAAGAGGATCATTACAAAGACCACTGAAGCTTACAAGGATTAGCATGAGAAGCTACCTTTTGCCTTATATGCATATTGAATTACTGTGTGAACATTTACTGGGGCAACATCTTATTGTTTAGTCTATGGGATGAAAGCAGTATTACCAATTGAAGTTGAGATCCCATTATTTTGTATCCTAAAGGAGGACAAATTGGAGAATACTGAATGTATCTAAGCTCGATTTAATCAATTAAACCTTATTGATGAGAATCAATTGAAAGCTATTTACCATGAGCAAATGCATTAGAAACAGACAAGAAAATACATCCAAGAGAATTCCAAGAAGATGATCTAGTGCTGAATTTTTTTTTTTGCCTATACATAAAGATTTCCGGGGAAAATGGATGCCTAATTGGGAAGAGCCATACGTTGTAAAAAAGACCTTTTTCGGAGAAGCGTTGATCTTGGCAAAAATGGATGGGAAAATTCTGAGAAACCAAATAAACTCAGATTCTATCAAGAAATATTATACTTGAAGAAGAAAAAATGACAAAAAGGAAAAGGAGACGCTCAAAGAAATTGAAGTCTTATACTCATCCAGCAAAGAAAGAAGAAAAAAGGAAAAAAAAAGGAAAAATACGAAAAAAGAAAAAAGGGGAAAAAGAAAAAGGGGAGAAATTGAATCAAGATGGGTGACTCCAAGGAGCCTCAAGTTACAAGATGGATCAAGTACAATTAATTAAGATATTCATATTCAACAAGAAATGATGAAGATATGAAAAACTAGAAATGAATCCAAAATTTGGCAGTCTAGAGGGATCCAGATGATGGAAAAATTCCCAGCAAAGCAGATCCAAGTCAAGCAAAGCAAGACTGAAGGCATCTAAAGAGAATATCTTCAGATTTTATTCCGCCTCTCAAGATTGATTTTTATTTAAAATTGGTTTTTTAAAATCTTTAATGCATGATATGAAAAATGATAAAAGGAGGGTTCAAGATATAAATTTTTAATAACATCTTAGAACCAAAGGAGGATTCGAGTTGAAAACCTGAAAAGGCGGCTCGAATATTGAATGGTGCAATAACAACATAAGAGACGATCTTAAGCTCGTAAAGAAGCACCACACATCTCAAAAACATTCCTGAGATTCTGGAAACGAGAAGCATCTCTACAAGATGAGCATAACAACCTTTTCTTCAAGTTAGTGGAAGCCGAAGCGACATACTAAACCAACTTGAAAGAACCTACTTTACCAAAATCAACCTACACCTCAAATCAGTCAATAATTTTGACACTTGCCATAGGACTATGATTTTTGAATGATTTAAAAGTGTAGTTGATTTATTGGATATTCATTAAACTCATTGTTTATGATTTGATTATATTGTGAACCTGAAAGGGGTAATACTTTACAAAATTCTTTCATTCTTCAATAAAGAAATGAGAAAAAACATTTTCAAACAGGACAGTCTCAAATGAGGAAGGTCCTTAAAGCAATTGTTGCTTATTCTACCTCTGTTGTAGAAAAAGAATGAACGAGGCCAGAATGATGAAACACTTCACATTTTTAAAGGCAAGTGGTCCAAAAAGCCAGAAAGTCTGGAAAATTGAACTTGTAACACTCTCCTATGACATTATTAGCAGCTCATCAAGAAAGATTATCGATTATCTCATGCTAAGGGCGATAAGCATCACCAGACAGACTATTTTCCCCAACCATCAATTCATGTTCTCTAGAAGATTACATCATAGAGCCATGAACAAGTCACTACCTGCACTCTGGTGTTGGATCAAGTCTTGATACATCATTGTTACTTCTTCTATACCGATCATTTTCTTTGTCAAGATGATATCCATTATGTCCTTCAGAAGATTGCTGAATTTGAATTTGAGGACTTATGGCACATAACAAGACATTGGAACAGAATATATCCTTATAGGCCTTTTTTACAGGATTCCAAAAATTGAAGATGACCAGTTTTACTATTAACTAAATTGTTCCATGATTCGAAAAGAGTGGGATATATTCAAACATCAGAAGAAACAATCACTGTAGCAGTCATTACAAGAAAATGCACCAACAAAAATCTTCTATTTCATCCTGATGATGTTTATTTCTTCCAGTAAGGTTGTTACACTGGATGCCATCGACAACAAGGTCGAATTTGACAAATCTACTCATCAATTGCTCCAATCAATCATCATTCAATTCTTGCACATCTGTTTTCAAAAGTATACCAAGACAGTAAATGGCAACTTCTGCATCATTGATCCTAGAGAAAAGAGACAGGACATTGATACCACCATAGAACATGTCTCTATACAGATCCTTGTGTATGGTTTTTAGGGAAACCTAGAAGCATTTCCACCTCATCAGATTCAAGTGGAACAATTTTATTCCTTCCAACCCATACCAGATTCCATTTTCAGCACTCATAAAAAACATACTTCTGGACACTCGAAGGTGGCTCATCGTCATAAGCTTCAAGAGCCTTACAGATCCTTTCTGTCAATTTGGCATTTCCTATACATGTTTATAAATAGTTCAACTTTGTTCTTGGATCTAGGAAGGCCATCATTTCTTTATCAATGGAAAAATATCATGTATAGTGCGTGGAGAAAACAAGATAAGAGAAAATATGTTCTCAATTGGCAGAATTATGAATATAGCCCTTTTCAGTGTAGTAGCATGAAAATGCTTCGAATCTACAAATTATGGCTCTACATCGAATAAGTACTGTGATATTCCAGTCTAAACATTAACTGAAGCAAGTGCCATGTGCTCATAGTAGAAATAAGAAGACTCAATAGCATCTTCTGTAAGTGTTTTTTGAGTTATCTGATCTGGTTTGGTATGAACCCCAAAAACCAATCATTGGATTTGAAAGATGAATTTGCTCATAGTAGAAATAAGGAGACCCAATAGCATCTTCTGGAAGTGTTCTTTGAGTTATCTGATCTGGTTCGGTAGGAACCCCAGAACTAATCATTGGAATTGAAAGATGAACTGCATGATCGTCTTCATTAAGAAGCTTCTTTTCAAGCTTCCTCTGCTTCTTCCTTTTCCACAAATCATAGCCCAAGTTTCGCCTTTGCTTGTAATTGGGATCATTGCATAATGGCTTCCTATCTTCTACCGGAAGAAATGTGTCAGTAGCCTTAGCCAGTTGATCAACACATATAAAATCTGTCAACTCTGCAATTGATGAATTCAGACCACATCTCTCCATGGCTATTGAAGCCTCAACCTCTGAATATCCTATTTTTTTCAAGTATAACAGTTTATTCTCCTCATCAGAATCAGAATTCAGGATTTCCTCGATATCAGAAGAACTATCAATATCTGTGAAATCATCCTGAAAGATCGCTTCATAATCAGATGAGTTGTTATCAGAATCAACATGTTGCATGGGTGTGGATTTTTGAAGAGCCTGTACCACTGTATATGTAGTCTTGCTATTGCATCAGATTACTGTTTGCAGAAATTGGTTTCTTTCCCACAGAAAAGTATATTTCAGAAATAGCCTTCACTGAAAACAAGGTTTACTATGTCAGCCTGGAACGAATTACCAAGCTATTTTTACTTCACTGTCTGACTAAATCCCTCCAGATACAGAAAATGGTCACCTCATTCAGAAGACACATATTTCAGACGTTTCTGTCAGAATGATTGAATACTTCTTAAGTTTGTGACAACATAAAGAGAATTTCAGTTACTTGACAATACTACTGTTTAGTGACACCAGAATGAGAGTATTCAACATAAACAGATTTGGGGCACGAATAAAGCCACAAGTACCTACAATAGTTCATTGTCAAAATTGGACCTCGTGGGGATCATGACATTTCAGTTAAGCATACATTGAGAGTGAATCAGAAGCAGAATATTGAGGCATCTTGAAAGCCCATTTCAAACAGAAATAGAATATTGGGGCATTTTGAAGGCTCACGTCAGTATGAATATTTGGGCATTTTTGAAGGCTCATCTCAATAAGAAGTAATGTTGAGCACACTTTAACATCTGTATCAGCAAATGTTGGGGCATTTTAAAAGTTCCTTCAGACAGATCCATGTGGGGCATTTTGAAGGCTCAGATTAACAAGAAACAAATGTTGGGGCATGCTGAAAACCCTTTTCAATCAGAATCATGAATGTTGATGTATCATGATATTTATATCAGCAAAATACTGGGACATGCTTAAGGCCCATATCATCATGTGTTAAAGATCATTGATTTGAGAAAATATTTCCAATAAGATAGAAAGATATGAAGAATGAAAATGGTGAAACAATAACAGTCGAGCTAACCATACATAATTGCTTCGTTCATCAGGCAGTTGCATTAGGGTCCTGTTGTTGAACAAATATCTATTCAGCAAGTATGGTTTCAAATACCCAATCTTCTTAAACCATGTGTCACATGAAAGTGTGTTCTTTGTTAAGCTACATCATGGTTGCATGAATAAAGATGGTCCCTTTGTAGACCATTCGATCCAAGGATCAGTTCCTCGAGACCTCGAAATCTAAATTTGGCCTTTTGTGTCGGTGATAATTGAAAATATTTCTTTAAGATTCTGTCAGTTAGTTTCAACCATACTGTTGAGGTTACGAAGCTGTTTTTTCACATCAGTTTTGTTTACTTGATGACATTGAAGAGAGAAACTCATGTATATTGCTCTTTCCCGATGTTACTGGGGTTATCATTGCCAGCTAGACTGAACCGAGTTTTCATCTATTTGGTTTATCATGTGCGTTTCATCCCCAGCTGTAAGAATTCTACGGATATCTTTCTGTACATTGATCCTATAGCTGAAATGTTTCTACTTTCTAAAATGCTCATTATGAAAGAAAGCATGATCAATATCACATTTGCCTTTTCCAGAGAAGATATCAAGATTTGTTGGTATCTCCTATTCAATTCAATACCAGCACATTTGGTGAATTTGACCAACTTTTTTGGTCATACCAACATTACACTTGAATCCCCACTGAGTTTTGTTCTCAAATGGTCTTGTGACATCATTCAAAATCTTTGAACACTAGACAAAGAGCTTCAATGATTGAGAAATCTTGGTAGAAGCCACAGGAAAGGATGAATGTGTTGTCAAACGCTTTACGAATGTCTGAACTAAAACCACATGAGATGAAGAATGTGTTGTCAAATGTTTTACGAACCAGTTATTTTGATGTTGAACCAATGTTGTGATCATATGTTTTCCATTTTTGATCCAAGATGAAGTTTGTCTTCTTCAACTTCAAGATTATAAGATGAGATATGATGAAGATTTTTTTCCACAAAAGGAGAGCTAAAATTTTAACCACATGAAACTAGTTGAACGACAGGTTGTGGTTAAGCATCTCGACATGATATGGTCCAAGTTGCTGTATTCAAGATTAAATTAAATGTGGAGACATGAAAGGAATTGAGATAAATTCTCCTTATGATATGTTTCAAGAGTCAAATCAGAACAGACTCTACTCTCCTAATTAATCCCTGCTGAGTCAGGCATATCTACATCTACACTCTTCAAAGATGATAGATTCTCTTTTTAAAGATGATAAATTCTCTTTTCAAAAATGAAAGCTTCATGGGATTTATACACAAGTCCAAGCAAATAAAGTTGGTTTTATCCAAGACAAAATGGGGCATCAAGGTCATAGTTCTGACTACGACAAGAGTTCCACAAATGAAACAATTCTTCTGAGACTTTCATGAAGCAAAGAAGACATAAAGATACGAGTCGATCAGATGGTTCTTCAGAAATTCAAGCTTGATAGCATAAGTTTCTACACTGATATCCAGAGGTGACCCTGGCAATAAAGGATGAAGTGAAGGAAAACCAAGTTCACCATTTTGAAGTCAAATGAAGATTGCATCAACATTCATGCATCATATTTAGACATTTGCAAAAATAGGTGCATTTTCATTCATTTTATCCATGTTGAATTTTGAAGGAATTTCAAAGATTTTAGCAAAGATTCAAATCCATCATTTGATGGATCAGCTTTTCCAGAAAAAGTTCATAATGAGAAGAACTCATCTGAAGAAGGAAGAAGAAATTCATAATGAGAAGAATTTGTTCAACCTTTTGCTCAAATCCATCATTTGATGGATCAGCTTTTCCAGAAAAAGTTCATAATGAGAAGAACTCATCTGAAGAAGGAAGAAGAAATTCATAATGAGAAGAATTTGTTCAACCTTTTGCTCAAATCCATCATTTGATGAATCAGCTTTTCCAGAAAAAGTTCATAATGAGAAGAACTCATCTGAAGAAGGAAGAAGAAATTCATAATGAGAAGAAATTGTTCAACCTTTTGCTCAAATCCATCATTTGATGGATCAGCTTTTCCAGAAAAAGTTCATAATGAGAAGAACTCATCTGAAGAAGGAAGAAGAAATTCATAATGAGAAGAATTTGTTCAACATTTTGCTCAAATCCATCATTTGATGGATCAGCTTTTCCAGAAAAAGTTCATAATGAGAAGAACTCATCTGAAGAAGGAAGAAGAAATTCATAATGAGAAGAATTTGTCCAACCTTTTGCTCAAATTCATCATTTGATGGATCAGCTTTTCCAGAAAAAAGTTCATAATGAGAAGAACTCATCTGAAGAAGGAAGAAGAAATTCATAATGAGAAAATTTGTTCAACCTTTTGCTCAAATCCATCATTTGATGGATCAGCTTTTCCAGAAAAGTTCATAATGAGAAGAACTCATCTGAAGAAGGAAGAAGAAATTCATAATGAGAAGTAATTGTTCAACCTTTTGTTTGAATTCATCACTTGATAGATCAGCTTTTCCAGAAAAAGTTCATAATGAGAAGAACTCATCTGAAAAAGGAAGAAGAAGTTCATAATGAGAAGAATTTGTTCAACCTTTTGTTTGAATTCATCATTTGATGGATCAGGATCCCCAGTGAAAGAGTTCATAATGAGAAGAACTCATCTGAAGAAGGAAGAAGAAGTTCATAATGAGAAGAACTTGTTCAACTTTTCGCTCAAATTCATCACTCGATGGATCAACTTTTCCAGAGAGAGTTCATAATGAGAAGAACTCATCTGAAGAAAGAAGACGAAGTTCATAATGAGAAGAGGTTGTTCGACCTTTTGCATGACTCTATCACAGAAGGAGATATATCATCATCAGCATTTCCAGAAGAAGTTCACAATGAGAAGAACTCATCTGAAGAAGAAGATGTTCACAATGAGAATAGCTTGTTCAACCTTTGCTAGATTACATCACAGAAGGAGATAAATTGTCATCCCCAGTGGAAAAGTTCATAATTAGAAGAATTAATCCCAAAGAAGAAATTATTCAACATTACCATTATAATCAAGTGAAGTCAAATGGATAAAAAAAATTTATTATCTTTTCGTCTTTGCCCTATTCTTGTTAACACAAGAATGAGCAAAGAGGGGCAGTTGAAGATACTAATTTTTTTTACCCATTTTATTTATTTATTTATTATAATAATAATAATAATATTATTATTATTATTATTATTATTATATTATTATATATATTATTATTATTATTAAAAAATAATTACAGGCCCAATGAAAACTGGACCGGCCCAGTTACAAACAATCAGAATCGGCCCAGACCAAAATAAAACCCTAAATATTTAGGGTTTTAGCTAGGGTTTCTAAACCCTAGCACTGTTGCCGCCACCGCCGCCTCCAAGAACTCCCAACAGCCGCCTCTGCCGACACTTCCCAAGCCAGATGGTCCAACCAGCTGCTACCGACGCCTTGCTGCCACGCCGCCGCCTCAAGGAACACTCCAGAACGCCAGATGGCAACCAACAGCCTTCCCTACAGTGAGTCACCAGCCTAGCTTTGGTGACTAACCGAACTTTTCATCCTTCAAACCGGTCCGAGCAAGAGACCGAGATGGCTATAAAGCCATCGTACCTGCAAAAATGAAAAAAAGGAGGAGAACCACAGCAAGCAAAGAAGAGAGCAAGAACAGAAAAAAAAGGAAAACAAAAAGCAAACCACAAAACAAAAGAAAAGAGCGAGAGAAACTTACTGAGGAAGACAGCACCTCGATCGGAGTCACCACCGACCTCCAAGCGTCACCAAAAACCTTCGAAAACCGAAGGTATTTTCCTAGATTTGCTCCGATTGGGAGCTATTTAAGAGAAAGGAACACTGGAACCGTCATTAGGACGGTCCGATCTACGTTCTGGTATAAAAATAAAATTTTCCAGCCACCGGATGCGGTGGCCGGCGGTGGGGATTACGGCGACAGATGGCTGCCGGCCGATGACCGGCTTCCCTCTGGTGAGGGAAGCTAGAGAGAGGCGAGAGAGAGAAGAGAAAGGAAGAAATGATTATTTATACCATCTCCCAAACGGCGTCGTTTTAGGGAGGGTATTTCTGTAATTTCATAAAGGGTAAACCATACCCGCAATCCCAATATATTTGTAACATTGCAATTTAGTCACTGGAACTATTTTCTGATTTTTTTAATTTAGTCTCATAATTTTATTTGATATTATTTTAATCCTTATCTATATATATATATTTAGGGTAAATAACAGATTTAGTCCTTTAATTTTAATAATTAATATTTTAATCCCGAGTACATATTTTTAATTTATTTTAATTTGATATTCAAATTTAATATAATTTTATTTTAGTCACCAAATTAATAAATGGATAAAATAACATGTTTAATCCCTGTAATTTTAAATAATTAATTACGATTTAGGTATTTAATTCTATTAAGTTATAATTTAGTCACTAATTTAAATTTTTATAAGTTTTATTTATTTTAAATATATAGTTTTAATTTTGTTCATTATATGTTAATTTTATATGTTTACTTTTAATTATTATTACTATTATTATTTAGCCATAAATATATATATTTATAATATTTATTTTATTTATTAAAATCTTATTTAATTACTTTTAACTTATTTTAATCTTGTTTTAATATTTATTTATTTTTTAATATTAAGAAAGAGCAGTCTTAAAACAACTGGATGCCCATTTTCTAATATTTTTAAATAAATAAATATCCTATTTTATAAATTATATATTAATTGTTTTAATTGTTTATTTATTTTTTAATATCAAGGAAAAGAGCTATCTTAAGGTACCTAGAAGTCCTTTTCTGATATTTCTAAATAAATAAATATTTTATTTATAAATATATAAATTAATATATATTTTTCATAATTATAATTTTAAAATAATAGGATTATAAATTAAATATATCTTTGAATTCTTAAATTTCTAATAATATACACAATGTATAATTAAAAAGTACTAATTTTGGGCGTTGTAGGGTGCTAATCCTTCTCTAAACGTAACCGACCACGAATCCCTTTTTATTATTAAAAAGAAAGAAGTTTTGGTTATAAACGCAGATCAGTTCATCTTTTAACTATGTTTTCTTAAAAACTCTTTTAAAAGATAAATTTTAGGTATTCGACCTACCTGACCCAAAAAGCCGATGGCGACTCTCAAATTTATTTTAAAAACATTTATTCACATTATTTTTCTCGCCAAATAAAAAATTCGTTCCCGGGCGAAAACCAATTACGACAATTTGTTTGAAGGATTAAAGCAACAATATGAAATGGTATCAGTCATGTTTTTAAACCAAAACTAATAGCTTTTCCAGTATCTTGCTTTCGGATTTCTCATCATCGGAACCGTTTACATTCATTAATTTTAATGTTTGCAGCACCCCCATTGACCTCGATTTGCACAGCTTCACCGTCGGTGTTTTCGCCGGCTTTTTTCTTACCAAAGCCACATTGCCAACCTCAAAATCAATCTCCGTGGGGCCCATCTTCATCGCCACCGCCTCCGCGAACGATCCAATCGACTTTGATCTCTCTACACCATCTCCAGTCACATTTACTTCACTCGTCACACTCGACACTCTTCGGCTGTTTCTCCTACTTACACATCTCGAACTTTTTCCTGCCTCCTCGCTACTTGAATTACCTGTCGGTGCTTCACCGATGACTTGTCCACGCATCTCACCTGCCGCCTTAGGTTGCTCCAAACCGGTCCAGCTTGAACTCCTTACCACCGCCAAACACTCCACCACCTCTTCCATACCGGGGCGTCTCTCCGCTATGGACCTCACGCACCTAGCCGCCATCACTGTCAAACTCCAGATCACCTCCTTATCTAGAGGACGCCTGACACAACCGTCACAAGTCAAGGCGAAATCTTCTCGCTTTATCAACAGAATCGCCCAGTCAACGACCGACGATAGGCTATATCTTACGTCAATGGTGTGTCTCCCGCTGATAATCTCCAGCAACATAATGCCGTAACTGAAAACATAGTTTTTCGTGCTGACGTCACTTGGAGCCAAATAATCGAGGTCGAGATACCCTAACGTCCCCGCCACCGGGGTGCACTTAACCCTTACATCCTGCACATGTCCTATCAATGCAAGCCTGAAATCACCCAACCTAGCATTCCACCTCCGATCAATCAAAACATTGGACGATTTTATATACCGATGGATCACTGGCGGGTTACTGGAATTTAAAGTCTGAATCGCTTTTGCAACCTGCAAAGTAAACCGAACCCAGGTGGTCCATCTCGACGGTCTACAATAAGAAGAGTGTAAAACATTGTATAATGAACCGTTGGGCATGTATTCCACGAAGATTAATATGTTCTTACGAATGGAATTGGAGCAGTAACCGATGAGTTTTATAAGTCGAGGATGATAAACCCGAGAGAGAATCTCGATCTCGTTGTCGGTGGGGCTGTTACAGTTTTTTACGTTTTCTTAATGGATGGGATTAACTTTCCGTCATCAAGGATGGCTCTGTAGACGGAACATTGACGCCCTTTTTCGATGAAGTAGTTGGAAGAGAAGCCATTGGTGGCAGAAAGAAGATCGGCATAACAAAACTGACGGATTTAAGGCCGTATCTGGGTTTTCTGGGCTTGTTTTTCATGGGATTTTTCTAACCTCTAGACCGGCCTATGCATTACGACCAAATCTAGCATATTAGATACAATTTTTCTAAAACATTTTTCAATAGTTTAAAACCATATTACGAATAAATATCTTTAAAAATATAGTTGTAATATTAAAGTTCAATTCCAACAATTAAAGTCATAAAGACTTAATAAAATATTCCATAATCAGTATCGAAACAAATCTAACATCAGTAACAAAAGTAACATACATCGTAAAACAAGTATCTTCAAAATATAGGTACATCACCCAAAATAAATGCAACTCGGAAGATAAAAACATTACAACAAAATAATCTTGTACGAATGTGTCGATCCTCCAAGTGCCAAGTTTGGGTCGCCTATCAAAAAGTATCTAAAGGGGAAAGTTTGAGGGAGTGAGCTAGGGAGCTCAGTGTGTTTCAGCAGTGTGAAATAAAATCATATAGTTTAATTTTAAAATCGGTTCATTATCAAAGTTATGGAAACGATAGTAAAGTTGTAGTTTAAAATACAAAACAACCCTTGTTAGGATTGATGAAGCTCAAATTGACAACCAAAACAGTTTGCCAAAAGGGGGTGAATAGGCTTTTTGAGAATTTTAGGGATTAAGGAGAATTAAAAGGATAGAAGATTGTTGCACAAGGATTTATAGTGATTTAACTTTTTCAACCAAAGTCTACATCCACTACCTAAGCTCCTTAGGATTTTCCAACAAATCCACTAATTTGTTCTTTTTTTTTTCAAGGACAAAGATATGACCTTTACAAACTCCATAGCATTTCAAAGGCTTAGCTAGAACCAAAACTCCTTTACAAAGGATGAAAGAAGTAAATAATAAAACCTCAACAAGGTAGGGTGTTTACAAAGAATTAAGCTCTCAAGAACAAAATATTTACAAGAGAAAGTAAAATAGGAATGAAAAACTCTTCTCTTGTGTTTGATTGCTTGGATAGGTTTTCTAACTCTTTTTCAAGTGTCTTGAACTTGTATTTATATGTTGGAATGAGTTTATGGCCGTTTTTAGCCGTTGGGAGTGATTTGGAGCAGTTGGGGATGTTTTCTCTACAAAATAAAACTGCTCAGTACAAGGAGTATCGATACTCCTTTAATGAGTATCAGTACTTCCTTTAATATATTTAAATAAAACTAGTCATTAGTAGCCGTTGGGCCTGACGGTATCGATACTATCCTTCATGGTATCGATACTACTATGTAAAGTAGTATCGGTACCCCTTTGGATATTAGTGCCTATTTTGCATTCTGGAATTTGAGCAAGCTGGTAGTATCGGTACTACCTTGAGAGCATCGATACTTCTCTTACATAGGGTATCGGTACCATATGAACAAATCAGTAATATTCATATAGTATTGATACTGTAAGAACATTATCGATACTTCATACGTGAAAATCAATTTTGTGCTCAAATTCACTTTAAATGGACTTTGAATTATTTTTTGAAATTGAACAAATTCAATTAAGTCTAAAAACATTTTGCCTTAATTTGTTATATCAAAATATTATAAAACATGGTTCAACAATCCCCCTTTTTGATATAACAAAACATTTGAAAATTTGTTTTTGGAAAAACTCCCCCTCAATAAAACATTTAATGAAAAAGAGACATATTTTGGAAAACATTTAAAGCTCCCCCTTTTTCATTGAGAAATTGAATTTTTCAAACCTATACTTCTCCCCTTTTTTGTTATATAAAAATAATTCAACTTTAAATTTCAAAAATAACAATGGAGAGTAAGTGGTAAATTTTATCATAAAATCATTTGAAAAAAAATCAAAATCTCCCCGTCAAAAATAGTATTCCAAACAAAAATTTGACTTTAAAAGAATGGCACTTAAAAAAAATTGAATTTCAACAAAGATGAACAACCATGTTAGTAGCACATGAAATTCAATATATCCAATACTTTATGCAATACCAATTGTTGAAACTAAGTGCATATGCATAAAGTTATTCAAAAATGTTATGCATTTGAAAAATTGATATCAATTGTTAGAGAGATATCATTTGCAATAAATCACATGCATAAACATTTAAATTTAGGTCAAAAATTAAAATTTTTGAAATCAAAGCATTTGAAAAATTGATATCAATTGTTAGAGAGTTATCATTTGCATTTAAAACCAATTTTGACCAAAATTCATTATGATGAACAAACGTAAAAAAGTCATTAAACTTTAGAAAATGTTCATCACAATTCTTTTTAACATACATGAGATAGAAAACATAAAATCATTTAAAATCAAAATTCATGCATGCATAAAACTAAATGAGAAACCAATTAATCAAAACAAAATCATTAAGCTTAGAGGTTAACCATTCCTTTTCAAGTGTGGCTAGAGCATTTGAGTATCTTCACTTTCATCACCATTGCTCCCACACACCTACAAGAGACATTTATTTGGATTTTGGTAACCAAATTGCTTTGGATCCTTGAACGTTAGTTTCAATGCCCCTTGTTCCTTTTGGAACCCATAATTGTTTAATTTTAAAATGTTTTCATTTCTTTAAAGGACAATTATGTTCTAAATGACCATGGAAATGACAATGTGAACATTTTCCATTTTTAAATATGATGAATTGGTTTGAGAAATTAATTCTTTTTCCTTAGTTAAGCTTTAGAGCTTAACTTTAAAATCAAGATTTTATTTTCCAAATCATTGATTTTGATTTTTGAAAGCTCAAAATCATTTTTCAATGTTACATTTTGCTTTTCAAAATCCAATTTTTTTTTTCAAAATCCAAATTTTCTTTCAAATGAAAATCATTTTTAGTTTTTGAATTCTGAAATTAATTTCTTATATTTGGAATTCACGGTCTCAAATTCCAAATACAATTCATCATAGGCAACTTGTAACTCATTAAAAGAATATGAATTTAATTCATTTGAGTTGAAAGATACCTCGGGCTCTTCAAAGCCATTAAGGACACCTCATTTGTCAGTTTTTCTTTCTTGTTTCCATGAATTTTGTCAAGCTTATTCCAAAGCTCCATGGCATTTGAAAAATAAGAAACTCTTTTATAAATATCAGGACCAAATGCACAAAATAACACGTGCATGGCCTTGGCATTTTGTTGAGTTATCTTCCCTTATTGGGCACTCTACTTCTTCATCTTCTTCTTTAGAGAAGAGTAGTCATTCTCGATCATCTCCCATGCATCCAAATCATTGGATTGGATGAATAACTTCATTAATTTCTTCCAATGACGGTAATTGACTCCATTGAAGAATGGAGGCTTGTTGATCGGTTGAGAGTCTTTCATGTGGAACGAGCCAGAGGTGAACGCTATCTTCTCGGTTGCATCTTGAATCGGTAGAGCTTCTTCAAGGATTGTCTCAAGGTTGTTAAACCTTCTAATGAGTCAAGATTTGATAGCAATTTTTAGAATTGACAACTAAAAAAGTTTGCCAAGAAGGGGTGAATAGGCTTTTTGAGAATTTTAGGCAATAAAGAGAATTAAAGGGATAGAAGATTTCTTCACAAGGATTTATAGTGGTTCGAATTTCTCAACCAAAGTATACATCCACTACCTAAGCTCCTCACTTAGGATTTTCCAACAAATCCACAATTTTTCTTTCTTTTTCAAGGACAAAGAGATAACCTTTACAAACTCCCATGATTTTCAAAGGCTTAGCTAGAACCAAAACTCCTTTAAAAAGGATAAAATAAGTAAACAATAAAACCTCTACAAGGTAGGGTATTTATAAAGAATTAAGCTCTCAAGATCAAAAAATTTACAAGAGAAAGTAAAATATGAATGAAAAACTCTTTTCTTGTGTTTGATTGCTTGGATAGGTGTTCTAACCCTTCTTCAAGTGTCTTGAACTTGTATTTATATGTTGGAATGAGTTTTTTGTAGTTTCTAGTAGTTGGGAGTGATTTGGAGCCGTTGGGGATGTTTTCTCTGCAAAATAAAAATTGCCCAGTACAGGGAGTATCGATACTCCTTTAATGAGTATCAGTAATTCCTTTAATATATTTAAATAAAACTAGTCGTTACTAGTCATTGGGCATGACGGTATCGATACTACTATGTAAAGTAATATCGGTACCCCTTTGGGTATCGGTAACTATTTTGCATTCTAGAATTTGAACAAGCTGGTAGTATCAGAACTACCTTGAGAGTATCGATACTTCTCTTACCTAAGGTATCAGTACCACATGAACAATATCATTACTATTCATATAATATTGATACTGTAAGAACAATTGGTACTTTATACGTGAAAATCAATTTTTTGTTCAAAGTCACGTTAATTGGACTTCGAATTATTTTTTTGAAAACTTTGAACAAATTTAATTAAGTCCAAAAACATTTTGCCTTAATTTTTTATATCAAAATATTATAAAATATGGTTCAACAACCCTCTAATCGTACATCATATGTAGGTCCAAAGGGTATAGGTTCCAACCTAAGAGAGCGTATTTGGTCCATAAGGTCTTACTCTAGCTGAAGTGTAAGTGCCCACCTAAAGAGTGCGCCCTCAAGCCCATAAGGAATTACCCAATGCAGATAGCAGAGGGTCCATAAGGTCTTTCCATTAGGCCCATTGGGCCCAAGATCCCACCCAAGGGTCACCTTAGGTCCATATGAAATTACCATCTTGATCGGTATGAACCTATATAAGAATTACCAGTTTGACCGAAGCTGAACCTGTAGAGACTTCATACTAGATCCCTGAGTACCTCGAAGAAAAACATTTTTCAGACAGTAATCAGTGGTAGCAAGAATTCAGAGTTTACACGTACTTATTTATCAGTAAAAACAATAACCAGAGAACAGGTTTCAAGCAAGCATGATTTAAAATACAGTAAATAAGGAATCATACTTAAATCAGATAAGTCATACGGTAGTCAAATCAGAGCAACAAATTTATTTCAAATCAGAGAAAATAATCATGTGCACATGGTATTTCAAACAAATATTTAAAACAATTATATGGCACAAGGAACACACCTCGCAAAAAGAATCATTCCGATAGATCTATCGAGCACCATCTTCACTACGGTATTCGACTATACGAAAACGAGTAATCACGAGTTCTCACAGGAGAGCGGGTTGGAGGAACTGAACCGAGCAGACAAATGGTCGAGAGAATCACGTGTACCCAAAACGGTTATCGGTAAAAACTATGATGACATGGTGACCCACCAGTTGGGTTTTGAGCGCACGGGGATGAAGTCTAACTCCAATGGCAGTGAAGCAAGTGGGTGGCTAGATCGGCGACAATTTAGGGAAAATTGAGCAACAGGGGAAAGGTTTTTGGTGGACATTCTTTGGCTTCTCCACGACGATCGATAACCAATTTTTGTGAGGGACTAGAGGGTTTTTGTCACCGGTCGATGGTGAGTAAAAATGATAGGGGTGGTGTTCTTAAAAAATGGTCGAATAGCGAGTAATCGACGAAAGGGGCTGCGATGGCTAGGGATTGAGGTTGAAAAATTTGGGGATTTTAGATTTTGACTTCTGGAATGGGGGACAGCTTTGGGTTATAACCTGAGCCTTAACCTATAAAATATATATTACTTATTTTTATTCATCAGTAGTGCCCTAGCCTAAACAGCTAAGCCATGGGAAGACATACCAGGGGACAGGAGTTTGAAACCCCTCACCCATCTAATCAATTTTTTTTTTATTTTTCCACTGACTAGAAAAATGGGAAAATTCAGGATTAAGTCTATGAACTTCCTAAAAATTCAAAACCAAGCTACAAGCTCCAAAAACTTATAATTTAGTCCTTAAATTAACTAAAATTAATTTTTATTTTTATTTTGAAATAGGGTTTTGACAATTCTGCTCTCGTTAAAAGAATTTCATCCTCAAAATTCATTCAAGTCGAGCAAAAAATGAAAACTAGGTCTCTAAAAGTTCATTCGTAAGACAAAGGCTAATTAATCTATTGACAATAACGAAAAATCTTGCTAGACTCGGAATGAAAACAGGGGTCTCAGTACTTTAAATAAAAAATCTGAGGGTCTTAAGAAACGAAACTAGAATATAGAAGGGTGTTATAAGACGTGTAGAACAAGAAAAAGAAATAACAACAAATATAACTGCGTAAGTCTTTAGTTCATCTCTGTCACCCGAATGTTGGTAGCGTATACAAGGGTATACTGTCTAGCTTCAAAAGCAGCTGGTCCTCTACTATGCGATCGAGCTCTACTGTCGATCTATAAACAGATCCAGAAGTCTTACAAAGTACCCACGTTCTTGAGTTTGAGCGGGGGTCCGATCGATAGAGGCTGGATACGAACAATTTCTTAAAAAGTGCTCACTAGATCCACAACAACAAAAAGTACCCATCTTCTTGCACGCTATCCCGTTTCAATTTCCATAATGCTCGCAACTCGAATCTGAGTGAAACCTGAAGAATTACCTCGAATAACAACTGTAGGTGGAGGTGACGTAGGCCTCAAACTAGTATGGCTCTTTTGATGGGAAACATTATGAATTCTCTTATCAGGGAGTGCATAAGATTCAAACTGACCAAAAGGTCTCCTAGATCACTCTCGATCTACCCTATATCTATAAGGATCAGAAGCCCTCACTTCTTCAGGTCTGTTGCTCTCCCTACTATGAACACCTCATCCTGATGAGTAACCACCTAACGACGCAGCTGGTATTTGATTCCCTAAGTAAACTTTCGACACCTATTCCTCTTGGAAGGTACCAAACTAGAACCATACTTCAAAACTTCAGAAACTCTATCTCATACTCAAAAACTATCATATATCCCTGAACCAGGTCCTAAACTATAATCGTCTTTGAGCTAAATATCTTTTTCCAAGGAAAAGACTCCTAAAACGCTCTCTAAAGAAGTCCCAGGTCAGAAATCAACTAGAACACTACTCACCACAACTCCAACCAAGTGTGGACATTCTCGTCCAATATAGAGACGGCTCCCAAATAACGCCGTTGTGGATCTAAATCTAGCTGATCTATACGTCGCTCGATATCATAAAGATAATCCTCAGCCTCAGTCGGAACTCCACCAGTAGGGCCTGTAAAATTCCTAATTCCATTAGCAATCAGAGTTTGAGAAATAGGAACTGCGGGTGTAACGCAAACAGCTCGAACCACTCCCTAAATCAACTGGACAAATTGTCTACCTAGGTTTTCATATAGTACTATGGTCACTCCTCTATCTGGTGTAGTCAAACCTATACAATGGGTAGGGGATAGATCCACCAAGGTCGCAAGGGAATAATTATCTACCGGAGGTAGGGGATATAATTGTGTCTCGTCTATGGGGTCCGCAAATCTAGTCGCTCGACCTTGCCCATGGCCAGGTCGATGATCACACCTAGCACCCATCTTGAAAAACCTTGAGTTCACTAGAGAAGGGTAAAACCTAGGATTAGATTGGACACTTGGAGTTTCGTACACAGTTAAACTCATAAAAACTTGGTGACATGGCCTTTGTGACTTTTTTGTAAAATATTTTAAAACTGCTTTTTTAGTTTGGACCCATTCACAGTCTGTGGTTTTAAAAACTGAAGCTTTGATGCCAATTAAATGTAACCCTCTAGACTTAGCCTATGCATTATGACCAAATCTAGCAGATTACGATAAAATTTTTCCAAAACATTTTTCAATAGCTTAAAACCATATTATGAATAAACATATTTAAAAATAAAATTGATAACATTAAAGTTCAATTCCAAATTAAAGTCATAAGACTGAATAAAATATTCCATATTAATATTGAAGCAAATCTAACATCAATAACAAAAGTAACATACGCCATAAAACAAGTATTTTCAAAATATAGGCACATGTCACCCAAAATAAATGCAACTTGGAAGATAAAAAAATTACAACAAAATAATCTTATATGAATGCGTTGATCCTCCAAGTGCCAAGTCCGGGTCACCTATCAAAAAGTATCTGAAAGGGAAAGTTTGAGGGAGTGAGTGGGGAGCTCAGTGTGTTCTAGCAGTGCAAAATAAAATCATATAGTTAAGTTTCAAAATTGGTTCATTATCAAAGTTATGAAAACGAAGTAGAGTTTTAATTTAAAGTACATAACAACCCTCCAACTGTTGTAAAATTGGTGCCCACATGAGGGGTGTTCCCTCAAGCCCATAAGGACTTACCCAATGCACATAGTAGATGTAACACCCGTAACCCGTATTATTATACCTATACAGATTACGGATGTTATCCGAATTTCTAAAAACCATTTTACGATTCGAAAGTAATTTAAAATTTATTTTCTTAAAATAGTAAATGATATTATAAAATTATCATATCATAAAATTTACGTTTCGTTGTAACCAATTTAATTCAAAATATTTTTAATTATGAATAGTGAATAGTACCCAAATAGCGAACAGTGGGGGAATCGATTCCCTGTAGCAGGGGAATCGGTACCCCTTTAACAATTTGGAAATTTTGCTTAAAAACCGTGGTTACTGTTCATGCTACAGTAACTTCCGAAAATTTACATATAAATTCATAAAAATTCACCTTTCATCACTATAAAAATTTCCAAAATTAATTAAACAAATAAATTGAACATTTTCAAATTACATGCCACTATCTAAAATCAAATTTCACAATAGGATGTCTTACTGATATTGAAATATACCTCTTGATGCTTGATGTCATTCTGAACTCTTTATTCTTATTCTTTGCTTTTTACCTACGTGTGAAAAATCATCACACGCTAAGTATAAACTTAGTGAGGCAATTAAAACAATATATAGTGCAATACAATTCATGCATGAATTTAGATTTCAAATCCAATGCCATAAAACCATGCTAATAGCATCTTCAATATTTTACCATGATCAATATAATATAAATTTCTTACCTCTTATCCCATAAGCTCATAAGCTTATTTTTACCAAAATACTTACCATTTAAATTCCATAAGCTCGTAAGCTTATTTTTTTTTCAATATACTTGCCATTATTCCGTAAGCTCATAAGATTATTTGCATGGTTACCATTTATTAACCAATAAAACATAATCCATAGCTAATAGCCCATATTAAACCTTGAGGACCCTGGGTATTCGAGTAATATTTGCACCGTAGTGCTACACATAAGGTCGTGCCCACCATATACACCGAAGTGTATTACACATAAGGTCGTGCCCACCATATACACCGAAGTGTATTACACATAAGGTCGTGCCCACCATATACATCGAAGTGTATTATAAACCTGCAGCTGCAATACTCTATGGCATGCCATCTATACCTGTCCCTCAATGACTTACTTGGGCATATAGTCTATTTTATTCGATCCATCCATGGCAAAGTATATTATCAAATTTAACATTGGGCAGTTCATACCCGAAAACATTCATGGTAAAATATCACATTTTGTTTTCATGATCAATGCATTTTAATTTCATACTCTGACATCTCAATGTCAATTTATAAAAATGATATAAAATCATGCCGATATAAACAAGGTCGACTTATCGCAAGTCTTCCTTATGATGTATAAAACATCCATGTATAATTTCATGCATGTATTGCACTCACCTTGACACTTTATGTCTTTCAAAATATATAAGCCTCACTATTGTCCACCATAAGCCCTTTTATACTTGACTTGCTTCAATTGCAAATCAACCATGATCTGTATAAATCATCAATTCATAATAATCCATATGTTAGTATTTTACTAACATAAATACATTCCACCATATCTCCATACTATATTTGAAATTCATCATCTATCAAAATATTTAACTCTTAATAATTCCTTATAACATTGGAACCAACTTTTCCCATTTACTCAAAATGGTCTTCACCATTTTACCTCTTAAATTCTTAATACCAATAATTCCAACATTGAAATTATTTCCATTCAAATGCTTTTACAAAAGCATAAATACATTTAACTACCCCAACTATGCAATTGTTGTACTTAAATCACCAATCATTTCAATCTTCCCAAAATAATCAATTTCACATTTAACACTCTTTTCAATTCTCAAACAACAATTCCAGCATAGTACATCAATTATACAACACTTATACAATAACCCATCAATTTTCCAGAATTTAGACAACTCGTACTACCCTTAAAGAATCATTATTCTCTATTGATATAGACACTGGAATTCAATTACGTTTCTTCCGTTAAAAATAGACTCGAATACGAATCTATCCATATAAAGAACTTCTTCTAATTCATTCTGTACAATTTATGGTGAATTTTCAAAGTTCACCAACAGAATCTGTTTTGTACAGAATTCTGCTGTCCGACTTTTCTGACCTTGCCTCAGTTAAAAATTCATATATATTTGTATACAACTTGAAATTGATCCCCGTTTGTTTTAAACAAAACTAGATCCATATATAAACATAATATATAAAATTCACCTCCAAATTATTTTTATATGTTTTCTGGTGAATTTTCGAACCTACTGTAATTCCCAAAATCTAAACTGTTTTTCTTTAACCTCATCCTTATGTTCTACATCAATTCATACAACCTCAAAATCATCAATAATCATCATCAATTTCACAACCATAGTATAAACCCAAATTTCTAGATTTGGGGATTTTGAAATCAAGCAAGATAATAATACAATATTGGTATCAAATGATAGCGTTTTTCTCTTATATCACTTTCCTATCTCACAACATAACTCCAATTCCAAAGGAATTAGCTCAAAATTGAAAATGAAATATTTTCTTACCTTCAAGCTTTCTCACGTTCTTGTGCTGGAGAAGAAGAACACTTTGGCATGATATGTTTGATTGATATCATGCTTTTATCCTTTAGTTAATTATTTAATGAATATTAAATTCATTAAATTGGTTAAATACCAATCTAACCTTAATGAAACTTTATAATTACCAAAGAACCTAAATACTTATTCTTATCTCCTTCCAAATCAGAGAAATATCAGTTTTATCATCTTATAATAGTCAAAGATGAACAATTAGTTTTGCACTCTACCGTTTTGCCCATGAATTTTCAAAACTTGAGTTTTAGTCACTAAATTTCACAGTTTCGGTTAAATCTGAAAAAATGCATATTTCCAAACCAAATTTCTCTGATCAAAAATATTAAAATAATATTTCCAACCATCTTATAACATCCTTCAAATTTTCGTAAAATTCAAACGCGATCCGAATTACCGATTCCTTATCGGCTTTAACCATTTCTAGTTTTTCTTTACTAAAACTCCAAATCCAAAAATATGATTTCTATAAAACTCCACTCTCAAGAGTAGATCATCTATTTATGGAATAAGAAATTATCACTTAATTCCCTAAATTTTCCCCCAAATTTCTACTTTGACTATCAAACTTTCAAAATTTACATTTTGGTCATCATCTAGATTTTTGGGGTATTACAATTCTCCCCTCCTTAAGAAAATTCGTCCTCGAATTTTAAGACTTTCTATGAAAACCCTAACTTCCCTTTTTATAAAGAATTTTATCAAAAAAATAATAATAAATAAATAAATAAATCCCACCAAAATAGGGATTTTTTTAAACTCTCATCTTTCTCTAAAGATAAGAATACTTCAATAATCTTTAAACCATCATTAAATTCCTTTTTCCCTTGTACATTCGTAACCCTAATTTAGGGTTATACTGACTTATAAGACTTGCTCATACTTTAACTGTAGACTTATTTTGGTCTTGCCAACTTCTTATATTCGATTTTTCCTCCTTAATTTGACAACTTTGTGAAGATCATGCAAATCATTAGATTTGGAAGCTATTTAATCCAATTCTTCAACCTGATATGAATATCCACACATTTTCATATCATCCTCTCTATCCCAAGTAATGTCCTTTACATTATGATTTTTCTGAATCACTTTAACTAGAGAAATCATCTTGTTACGCAGTTCTTTGATTTCTCGAGCTAATATCCAAACTGATTTTTTTTTTCAAATCTGGTCAGCTCTTAATTTCCTTTGATGAAATAACATGTGAAAGATCCAATCAATACTTTCTAAGTATTGACACATGAAAAACATTGTGTACTTTGTCCAACTCTGGTTCTCCATTACCTCCATAATAAATGCTAATTGATAATCCATCAGTCTAAATTTTTTTTATCTCATAAGATCCAATTAATCTTAAGCTTAGTTCTTCTTTGCCTTTTTGAGCGCACAATATTTTTTCCAAAATGATACCTTGAGAACTACTTTATCACCTTCATAAAATTCAATCTCTTATCACTTCAAGTCTGCATAAGACTTTTGCCAATTACATATCATCTTGAGATTTTCTTGAATTATTTGTACTTTATCATAAACCTCTTTCAATAAATCTAGGCCAACAAAATTTCAATCTTTTAATTTGAACCCATTCAATGGTGTTCGACATTTTCTCCCATATAACTTCACACGGAGTTATCTTGATGCTTAATTTAATAATGACATTGAAGAAAAGTTCTACTAAAAACAATTACTTTTCTTTTCCCATGATTCCTTAGAATCAATCACACATGCTCTCAGCATATCTTTTAATATCTGAATAGATTTTTTTTTAATTTACCATCCGTCTGTGGATATAAGATCATACTGAAATTAAATCAAATACCCAACACTTTATGCAAATATTTCCAAAGTCTTAAAGTGAACTTTGGATCTCTGTTGGATATAATGGATACTTGTATTCCTTGTAATCGATCTATCTCCTTGATATATAACTCTGTATATTTATCCAATGCATAGTCCATTCACATCGGAATAAAATGTGCCGATTTAATTAACTGGTCACTATCACCCAAATGGAATCCTTTTTATTTGATGTCAAAGGTTGTCCAATAAAAAATCCATAGTGACTCTTTACTATTTCCACTTTGGAATAGAAATCAGTTACAACAATTACGAAAGCACTTTATGCTAAACTTTTATTTGTTGACATGTCAAATACGTAGCAACAAACTCAGTAATGTTTCTTTTCATACCTGGCCACCAAAATAACTCTTTACATCCTGATACATTTTGTTCCCACTTGTATGCATAGTCAGTAGACTATAATGTGCTTCAGAAAGAATATCTTTCTTCAATTCCCCATTATGAGATGTATCACTATACACCACATACTTTTTGTTCAATTCCAGTTGTACCAACACTGGTGCTTTTGTTAAAATATTCTTTAAAACTGTAAAACACTCTTGACATTTCTCAGTCCAAGCAAATAAAACATCCTTTCTCAAGAGCATGATAAAAGGAGAAGCAACCATCGAAAAGTTTTTCACAACCTTCGATAATAACCAAGAAGAGCAACTTCTGATAGCCAAAACTCACACTTTGACATTTTGGCATAAAACTTTTTACTCTTAATTATCTCGAGCACAATACAATATGAACATCATGCTCTATCTTCGTATTCGAGTATACTCGAATGTCATCAATACAACCTCCTCAGATTAATCCAAGTAAAATTGAAATACTTGATTCATCAAGTCTATGAATGCTACATGAGCCTTTTTCAAACCAAACGGCTTTACTACGAACTCGTAGTGTCTATACCGTTTCTTGAAAACTATCTTTGGAACATCTTCCTCTTTAAAATTTAACCGGTGATATCTCATTCGAATATCAGTTTTAGAAACATTATTGCTCCTTTTAAGCTGATAAAACAAGTCAATCCTCAAAATAGGATATTTGTTTCTGATAGTTTGTTTAACTATCAATAATCTTTCAATAATCTATGCATAGTTGCATATATTCATTTTTTTATAACCAATACCTGTTTACCCCAAGATATAAAATATTCAGTCTAATACATCCTCCATTTATCAGCTCTTGAATTTGTTTATTTATTCTTTTAGCTCAATCGCAATCATTCGATATGAATCCATAGATACAAGATCAATGCCTTAATAACCCTTAATATTGAATTTCACCTCTCAATCTGGAGGTAACCCATAATAATAAATCTAAAAAGACTTATGGAAATTCCCAAGTTATGGAAATATCATTTGATCTTACTTCAGATACTTGAGTATATATTACCTTAGCTAGAAAAGCTATGCATCCTTTTTACATCATCTTAATCGTAACCATTGCTGATATGACTTATTGATGATTTCACTTTTTCATCAATCATTAAAATTCTTAACTTCTCTGCACTTTTCTAAATTAATCGCTTCTTGCGACCATTAACCCAACCTTAATACAGAACAACCAAATCATGTTCACAATGATCTACAACTCGCTAATGATAATCCCATCGATTCATCAATAACATAAGCTCTTGAATCTTTATTGAACATTTACTATTTGTCCGGCTAACACTTGTATCATGACCATAACCATGACCAATAGGTCCACAATAATATCACTCGATATCAAGTAGAATTGAATATTTCTACTTCATAATTCCTTATTTCATTTTTAAGGAAATATTTATAACTTTTCCAGATCCATAGAAATTATTCTTGAATAATTAAAACCTTTTCCATCTCCAAGGAAAGTCTTAATGTTCACATCGTTCAATAAGAAAACTTGATAAATTTGTAGCAATAACTCATAGAAATTAATGCTAAAATCACACAGTAAACAAATTTATTCCTTTTTCTTATCATTACGAACTTGACACTTTTCAAGTTCTTGAGAATCAATCTCGGTCTAAACAATAATTCCTTGCAGCATGGAATGGTTAGATAATCCATTTTCATATATTTACCTTTCCAAGGTAACCCTATCAAATTTTATGGACTTGATATCCATTCTCAAACCAACTCATAACCATTTGATTCACTAATAGTTTAACTTTCTTTAAACTTTTAGCGGAAATCATATTTATCGTTTACTCAATTTCTCTTACTCAAATCATAAATGATTTAAATAATTTAATGCTTAGCTTAAAATTTCTCACTTATTTAAGCTTACCTGGATAAACCTCAGAATCATCACAGATTCAAAAATCTCCTTTGGATCCTCATCCAATTCGGCTTTTCTTGTAAGCCATTCAAACTTTTAAATCAATTCTTGCACAAAATGGAGAAAAATCTCTTCAACAATCCACCATTCTAAGGTGTTTTATATAAGTCATATATGTTCCCTTTTTGTCGATTTCAATCTCGACATTCTTTTCAACCATTTCGACTTTATTACCTTTGTCTTTAATTTTTCATATTTGACCATAGTCAGAATCATCATACATTAGTAAATAATAACTTTACTCCCACTAAGCATCATCATAGTATATATACAAATATCAGTAACTTTTGACATCCTAGTGGCATGTATACACTTTTTAACTCAAAATAACCTCGGTTTAGTCCTAGAATCGGCTAAACCTGTAGCTCTGATGCCAATAAATGTAACACCCGTAACCCGTATTATTATACCTATACAGATTACGGATGTTATCCGAATTTCTAAAAACCATTTTACGATTCGAAAGCAATTTAAAATTTATTTTCTTAAAATAGTAAATGATATTATAAAATTATCATATCATAAAATTTACGTTTCGTTGTAACCAATTTAATTCAAAATATTTTTAATTATGAATAGTGAACAGTGGGGGAATCGATTCCATGTAGCAGGGGAATCGGTACCCCTTTAACAATCTGGAAATTTTGCTTAAAAACCGTGGTTACTGTTCATACTACAATAACTTCCGAAAATTTACATATAAATTCATAAAGAATCATCTTTCATCACTATAAAAATTTCCAAAATTAATTAAACAAATAAATTGAACATTTTCAAATTACATGCCACTATCTAAAATCAAATTTCACAATAGGATGTCTTACTGATATTGAAATATACCTCTCGATGCTTGATGTCATTCTGAACTCTTTATTCTTATTCTTTGCTTTTTACCTACGCGTGAAAAATCATCACACACTAAGTATAAACTTAGTGAGGCAATTAAAACAATATATAGTACAATACAATTCATGCATGAATTTAGATTTCAAATCCAATGCTATAAAACCATGCTAATAGCATCTTCAATATTTTACCATGATCAATATAATAATATAAATTTCTTACCTTTTATCCCATAAGCTCATAAGCTTATTTTTACCAAAATACTTACCATTTAAATTCCATAAGCTCGTAAGCTTATTTTTTTTCAATATACTTGCCATTGTTCCGTAAGCTCATAAGCTTATTTGCATGGTTACCATTCCATTAACCAATAAAACATAATCCATAGCTAATAGCCCATATTAAACCTTGAGGACCCTGGGTATTCGAGTAATATTTGCACCGTAGTGCTACACATAAGGTCGTGCCCACCATATACACCGAAGTGTATTACACATAAGGTCGTGCCCACCATATACACCAAAGTGTATTACACATAAGGTCGTGCCCACCATATACACCGAAGTGTATTATAAACCTGCAGCTGCAATACTCTATGGCATGCCATCTATACCCTGTCCCTCAATGACTTACTTGGGCATATAGTCTATTTTATTCGATCCATCCATGGCAAAGTATATTATCAAATTTAACATTGGGCAGTTCATACCCGAAAACATTCATGGTAAAATATCACATTTTGTTTTCATGATCAATGCATTTTAATTTCATACTCTGACATCTCAATGTCAATTTATAAAAATGATATAAAATCATGCCGATATAAACAAGGTCGACTTATCGCAAGTCTTCCTTATGATGTATAAAACATCCATGTATAATTTCATGCATGTATTGCACTCACCTTGACACTTTATGTCTTTCAAAATATATAAACCTCACTATTGTCCACCATAAGCCCTTTTATACTTGACTTGCTTCAATTGCAAATCAACCATGATCTGTATAAATCATCAAATCATAATAATCCATATGTTAGTATTTTACTAACATAAATACATTCCACCATATCTCCATACTATATTTGAAATTCATCATCTATCAAAATATTTAACTCTTAATAATTCCTTATAACATTGGAACCAACTTTTCCCATTTACTCAAAATGGTCTTCACCATTTTACCTCTTAAATTCTTAATACCAATAATTCCAACATTGAAATTATTTCCATTCAAATGCTTTTACAAAAGCATAAATACATTTAAGTACCCCAACTATGCAATTGTTGTACTTAAATCACCAATCATTTCAATCTTCCCAAAATAATCAATTTCACATTTAACACTCTTTTCAATTCTCAAACAACAATTCCAGCATAGTACATCAATTATACAACACTTATACAATAACCCATCAATTTTCCAGAATTTAGACAACTCTTACTACCCTTAAAGAATCATTATTCTGTATTGATATAGACACTGGAATTCAATTACGTTTCTTCCGTTAAAAACTAGATTTGAATACGAATCTATCCATATAAATAACTTCTTCTAATTCATTCTGTACAATTTATGGTGAATTTTCAAAGTTCACCAACAGAATCTGTTTTGTACAGAATTCTGCTGTCCGACTTTTCTGACCTTTCGTCAGTTAAAAATTAATATATATTTGTATACAACTTGAAATTGATCCCCGTTTATTTTAAACAAAACTAGATCCATCTATGAACACAATATATAAAATTCACCTCCAAATTATTTTTATATGTTTTCTGGTGAATTTTCGAACCTACTGTAATTCCAAAATCTAAACTGTTTTTCTTTAACCTCATCCTTATGTTCTTCATCAATTCATACAACCTCAAAATCATCAATAATCATCATCAATTTCACAACCATAGTATAAACCCAAATTTCTAGATTTGGGGATTTTGAAATCAAGCAAGATAATCATGCAATATTGGTACCAAATGATAGCGTTTTTCTCTTATATCACTTTCCTATCTCACAACATAACTCCAATTCAAAGGAATTAGCTCAAAATTGAAAATGAAATATTTTCTTACCTTCAAGCTTTCTCACGTTCTTGTTCTGGAGAAGAAGAACACTTTGGCATGATATGTTTGATTGATATCATGCTTTTATCCTTTAGTTAATTATTTAATGAATATTAAATTCATTAAATTGGTTAAATACCAATCTAACCTTAATGAAACTTTATAATTACCAAAGAACCTAAATACTTATTCTTATCTCCTTCCAAATCAGAGAAATATCAGTTTTATCATCTTATAATAGTCAAAGATGAACAATTAGTCTTGCACTCTACCGTTTTGCCCATGAATTTTCAAAACTTGAGTTTTAGTCACTAAATTTCACAGTTTCAGTTAAATCTGAAAAAATTGCATATTTCCAAACCAAATTTCTCTGATCCAAAATATTAAAATAATATTTCCAACCATCTTATAACATCCTTCAAATTTTCGTAAAATTCAAACGCGTCGAATTACCGATTCCTTATCGGCTTTAACCCTTTCTAGTTTTTCTTTACTAAAACTCCAAATCCAAAAATATGATTTCTATAAAACTCCACTCTCAAGAGTAGACCATCTATTTATGGAATAAAATTCTTTTTAGGAAATTATCACTTAATTCCCTAAATTTTTTCCCCAAATTTCTACTTTGACTATCAAACTTTCAAAATTTACATTTTGGTCATCATCTAGATTTTTGGGGTATTACAGTAGAGGTCCTACCCTAAGGAAGTACCTTAGAGTCCATAAGGTCTTACCACTAGGCCCATTTAGGCCTAGGAGCCCACCCAAGGGTCGCCTTAGGTCCATAAGGGATTACCAGCTCGATTGGTCTGAACCTATATAAGAAATTACCAGTTTGACTGAAGCTAAACCTGTAGAGACTTCATACTAGATCCCAGAGTACCCTGAAGAAAAACATTTTTCAGACAATAACCAGTGGTAGTAGGAATTCAGAGTTTAGACATACTTATTTATCAGTAAAAATAGTAATAAGAGAACAAGTGTCAAGCAAGTATGATTTAAAATACAATAAATCTGGAATCATACTAAAATCAGATAAGTCATACGGTAGTCAAATCAGAGCAACCAATTTATTTCAAATTAGAGAAAATAATCACGTGCACATGGTATTTCAAACAAATATTTAAACAATTATATGGCACACAAGGAACACACGCAAAAAGAATCAATCCAGTATATCTATCAAGCACCAACTTCACTATGCTTTTCGACTATACAAAAATAGTAATCACAGGCTCTCACAGACGAGGGGGTCAGTAGGAACCAGATAGAGCAGACGAACGATCGGGAGAAACACATGTACCCAAAACGGTTATCGGCAAAAACGGTGATGACATGGTGACCCTCCGATTGGGTTCTGAGTGCACGGGGACAGAGTTCCTCTATAATGGCGGTGAGGCAAGCGAGTGGATAGATCAACGACAATTGAGGGAAAACTGAGTGGCAGGGGAAAGGTTTTCAGTGAAACTTCTTTGGCTTCTTCACGATGTTCGACGGTCGATTTCGGTGAGGGACTAGAGGGGTTTTTGTCTCCGGTCGATTGTGAGCAAAAATGATGGTGGTGGTACACTCCAAATGTGGTCGGACGGCGAGGAATCGATGAAAGGGACTGCGATGGCTAGGGATTAGGGTTGGGAAATTTTTGAGATTTTGGGTTTTGATTTTTGGAATGGGAGATAGCTTTGGGTTATAACTGGAGCTTTAACCTATTAAATATATATTACTTGTTTTTTTCATCAACAGTGCCCTAGCCTAAACAACTAAGGCATGGGTGGTCATACCAGGGGATAGGAGTTTGAAACCCCTCAGCCACCTAATCCAATTTTTTTTATTTTTCCACTAACTAGAAAAATGAGAAAGTTCAGGATAAGTCTCTGAAGTTCCTACAAATTTAAAACCGAGCTATAAGCTTCAAAAACTTGCACTTTCCCTAAATTAACTAAAATTATTTTTTATAATTTTTATTTTAATTTTAAAAATGGGGCTCTGACATTTTTTTCCACAATAATAATCCCACTTGTAAGGATCACAAACTTTAATGGAGGACTCTACATCGCAAGAGAGGTAACCCATGAATGAGTTAGAAATTGAGGGAAGGGATTGTTTGATCAATCGACAAGGTGGTTATGTTTTAAGGTGATCATAGCAGCCACCATTAAGTTGCTATCCAGCAACCATATTCTGAAAGTAAAGATTTAAGCTATCCTTAGTTGTATCATGAAGGAAAATGAAAAATGGGCATTGGTGAAGACGAAATGGGTTAGCTTGGCTGGCTCCAAAGTGTTTTAAATTGTGTACGATTTACATATGTGAAAGCAGTCAAAGCTTGGGTTCTTTTAATATATTTTGGTGGTTATTGATTTTCGCCATGCAAAAGTTGTAGACTTTGAGAAGAATTTATAGGGGAAGGCTTAAAGAAGTGGGGTGGGGTGGATTCAATCAAGTTTTCGGGTGAAATAATATTTTAATATTAAGGGTAAACTACATCAGATTCACCGAACTTTAGGCATTGTATCGTTTATACCACTGAACTTTCAATTTTATCAATTATAGCACTCAATTTTGATTTTACCACTGGACCGTTAAATCATTAAGAATACGATGATGTTGCTGACGACTGTCGACGTAGACACCTCACCAAAATGATGTTCTTTTGATCCAACTGTTAACGATTTAACGACCCAATGGTATAATTGAAATGAAAATCAAAGTCCAGTGCTATAATTGGCAAAATTGAAAGTTGAGTGGTATAAATGATATAACGCCTAAAGTTTAGTGGTATCTGGTGTAGTTTACCCAAATATTTAAAGTTGTAAATTACTATTATTATTTTGATATTTAGTTTTTTGATTTAGGATGATGCTACCATGCCCATTGAGCACGGATGAGTACCGTTAATGATGAGCATCATTAAATTAAAAACATTTTCCATTCATTTAATTGGTGAACATGGCACCATTTGATTGGATGGAAATCTATTAAATAAGAAATATCAAAAAACATCCAATCACATAGTGACATATATCACCATATGATTGAGGATTAAATTAAATTTATTGAATTAAATAAAAAGTTAGGACTAAATTGATAGAACGTGTAAGTAAAGAAGACTAAATGTGTAATTATAAAATTTTATTAACTGCCACATCATCTCTTTCGTTAATATTTAACGGCAGGTGGCTTGGTTGACAAGATTTAGATAGACTTAATTGACAAAATTGAAAAATTGGTGGTTAAAATAAAAGAGGTAAATAGTTAGATGGTCAGGGGTATAATTTACCCTAAAAATAATATTTTTTAAATATTGTATTTTAATTAAATTACACTTAGATTTTTAATTAATTTATAATTATACGTTTAGTACTTTATATTTTAAATCAATAACCGTTGCTGGTAGGATTTGAACAAGAGATGCAAGCCAAAAAAACTAAATGCCCTAACCACTAAATTTTTTTAAGTATACTGAACATAATTTATATAATTTATAATATAATTAATAGTAATAAATGACCTTATAAGGAGTCAAACATAAAATAATTGAATAGTATAAAAATATAAAAATATATATAAACAATTATTATAATTGATTAATAAATGAATATATTTTATTTATATTTTAAATCACATTTAATGCAAACATTAAAATAAAAGTGAATTTAATATGTTATAATTGAAATATATCATTTTACATATTTTAAATTAATAAATTGTCTTCATTATTCTAATTTTATTGAACTAAAATGCATCATATTTTATATTTTAAAATATTATAACGTCGATCGAGTTCTAATCTTATTTAACAACTATATATTAAAATAGACTATTAAAAAAAATCAAGTTTCCCCTAAAATTTTGTTCAAATATATAATGTATCAATAATAAAAAATAAAATTCATACTCTAATCGGGATATAAACAAGTCAATGCATAAATTAAAATGCCTATTAAGATAACCCTCAATTATAAGGAAAATTTTAATTCAACGAAGCTCTTCGATATATTCTAATTATAATATATTAAAACTATTTTTACTTTTTATTTTTTCATTAAAATGATTTAAAATATAAATAAAATACATTCACATATTAATCAATTATAATATTTGTGTATGTGTATATATATATCATATTATCATTTTATTCAATTGTTCCATGTTGTAGTTCTTACTAGGTCAATTTCCATTTTTTTATTGCCATTAACTATATATATTATGTCATGATAAGATTGTCATTTGAATGGTGCAGCCCAGTGCTTGGGGCGTTTGCTTTCTTTCCTCATGTCTTGGGTTCAAACCCCACCACTAGCAGCTATTAATTCAATATATTTTCTATTCATTCAATTGGTAACATGTGACAACATCTGATTGAATGTAAAATTTATTAAATTAAATAAAAAGATTAAGAAAAAAATCCAATCACATAGTGACACATGTCACCATCTGATTGATGATTAAATTTATTAAATTAATTAAAAGTTAGGACCAAATTAATAGAATATGTAAGTAATGATGACTAAATGTGTAATTATACAAATTTCATTAGCTGTCACGTCATTTCCTCCCTTAATATTTAAGGGTAGGTGGCTTGATTAACAAGATTTAAATAATTAGGTGACCCGATTGACAAAATTGAAAAATCGATGGTTAAAGTAAAAGGGTAAATAGTTAGGTGGTCAATGGTATAGTTTACTCTAAAAATGAATGTTTTATAAATATTTTATTTTAATTAAATTACATTTAGATTTTTAATTAATTTATAATTATACATTTATTACTTTATAATTTAACGTTTTATAAATTAATTTAATGGTGCTCATCATTAACGATGCTCATCTAGGCTCGACGAGCATAGTAGAATCTTTCTTTGATTTAATTCTATTTTTGAATTGCATGAATCAGGTTACCTCGGTGATTAAATGGATTATTGTTCTCCCAAAAGGTTCAAAATTCGAGTACAAAATATTATAAGGGTGTTTGAACTTTTATTATCAAATGATTGAGAATTTTTAGAATAAATACTACTTGTAATCACCCTAAATTAATAAAAAAGGTAAACTACACGGGGGACCTCCAAACTATAGTCAAAAATCATTTTAACCACCAACGTTTCAATTTGATCAATCAGACAACCCAACTATTTAAATACTTCAATCAAGCAATCGACCATTCATTTTTAACAGAGGTGGTGACATGTCCATTAATAAAATTGGCATAATTATATATTTGGTCCTTAATATTTACACATTCTATCAATTTTTGTCACTATTTTAATTCAATTAAATAAATTGAACTATCTAATTAGAACGTGACACATGTCAATATATGATTGGAAGGTTTTACTTATGAATTTTAAATTATTTAATTAAATGATTTTTCTCTACCCAATCAGGTGGTGACACATGTCACCACCCAATTGAAGTGAAAATAAAGGGAAAAAGTTACACTCCAAGAGATTCGAACCAGCGTCGAGGGGAGATTATAAGCAACCAGACACCCAAATCACTGGACCGAAGGTCCCTAATAGTTTAAAGTTACAACAATTTGTATTTGTCTTTTGAAGGTTTGTTACAATAAAAAAAATTAAACAAATTATTTGTCTTTTAAAGTTTACAACAAAAGTTTTAATAATTTAAAATTCATAAATAATTTGTGTAGGTTCTAATTCTATTATGTATCATTTATACTTTTTCTTTATCATTAACAAACTTTTAAAAGACAAATACTACTTGTTGTAACTTTAAACCATTGGGGACCTTTGGTCCAGTGATTTGGGTGCTTGGCTGCTCATAATCTCCCCCTGATTTGGTTCAAATCTCCTGGAGTGCAACTTTGTCTCTTTATTTTCACTTCAATTGGATAGTAAAATTTATTTAATTGAATCAAAATAGTGACTAAATTGATATAATGTGTAAATATTAAGGACTAAATATATAGTTATGCCAATTTTATTAACGGAAACGTCACCACTAAAAATTAACGGTCATTGGCTTGATTGAAGTATTTAAAGAATTGGGTTGTCTGATATCAGATTGAAACGTTGGCAGTCAAAATGATTTTTGACTGGTCCCCATGTAGTTTGCCCTTTTTATTCTATCTTTGAATTTTAAATTTTGATACACAACCTCATAATTTATTCTTATATTATAGAAAATTCACATGACATTTTTAGAATATGAACTAAAATTTAGGAAAAAAGAGAATATGATTAAAAGTTTAAAAAACATATAAATTAAAAATGTAATTTTTATTTAATAAAATGACTTTTTTTTTTATCTTTTTAGATTTTAATTTTAAAAAAAATTAAAAACTTTTTAAATTTAATATATAATATGAGTTACATGGTATATTCATAGAGTAACATATTATTTTTTTATAATGAAAAATGGACTGAAATAACATGTATCATACCTGAAAATTTTAAGGATTAAATTGAACTAAAATAAAATTAATATACCAAAGTAATAATGCAGTACAAATTCGAAGGCAAAATAATCATTTCACACACACCCTTTTGTTTTAACTACACTTTGTGCGCTCGTTATTTAGCTTTATATAAATACCCACTCTTAAGATTCATTAAGACTATTAAAGATTTAAAAAATAATTAATGTCTAAAAATTAAAAGAAACCAAAGTTTAATTTGTATAATTTTAAATATATTAGAAATTTAAAAAATAAAAAATTAAAAAAATTAAAGGTAGTGCCCTCCCACCCTCTAAGTGGCTTAGTCCCTATATTCATTTAGGCTTGTCTAAAACTAAAATTAAAAATAAACTTACACGCTTCTAAAATTTTATAAAATTAATATTTTTTATGAATGTATTATATGGATGTCATTATTACTCCTATTAGTTAATGTGACTTTTAGCATTTTTCAATGAATTGAGAAGATGAAATGTCAAAGGACTTACTCTTCACATGCATTATAATTATTAGAGGGCATTCTTCACTCCTATATATATGGGTTCATGTACTCATCAAAATAAGAAATAATATAGATACATCTATTTCTATTTTCTCTCCCATATCTCTAATTTATTTTAAAAGACGTTACCAGCACAATCCTTAAATATTTCTAGGCAAGGCTAAACAAAAGTGAACCCAACGTTGCCAATTTCACTCATATGTGTAGATTTCCATAATCTAGCATCTATTAAGATATAATCTACAATCATTGTTAAAAGGACACATGACATAACTTCTTTTATTGAGATTTACTATTTAAGTGACACTTACTTTGTAAAGAGATTTATGACTTTGCATTTTTTTTAGTTTTGGCATATGTGAATAGTTTTATTTATATTATTTAAGGCTTGTCCATTACTTTATTCATATACAAGTCTCTTGTTTGTAATAGTGATTTAATCGAGATATCTCGTATATATTATCTCAACTTGTAAAACATGTTTTATTGTTTGACTTTCTTATCATTGATCATCGGGATTAGAGTTTATTCATGTGTTGTCATTTTAATTATAATTTATTCATTTTTTAAAGATTTTTTTTCATGTTTATAACATTTTTGTATGTATATGAGTAAACTACATTCACCTAATTAGTTTTTTAATTATAATAGTGATCAAGTCAAATCTTACAAAGCTTGAATTTATGGCCTTGGACATCACTAGAAATAACTATTTATCGTGGCTACTAGATGATGAAATTCACTTGGATGCAAAGGCCCTTGGTGAAACCATTAAGTAAGGAAATAAAGAAAAAATTTAAGATAAGGCTAAAACCATGACATTACTTCACCATCACCTTCATGAAGGTCTTAAGACTGAACACTTGACTGTTAAAGACCCTCAAATCTTTTGGATCAATCTAAAGAAAAGTATGACCACCAGAAAACTTTAATTTTGCTTAAAGCTCGTTATGATTGGTTGAATTTAAGATTTTAAATATGTTAGTGATTATAACTCGTCATCTTTAGAATAACTTCATTGTTGAATTTATGCGGAGAGAAAATTACTGATGCAGAAATGCTAGAAAAAAACATACTCCACTTTACATGTAAATAATATTGTCCTACAAACACAATATCTTGAAAAGGGATTCAATAAATAATTTGAATTAATTTCTTGTCTCCTAGTGGCTGAGTAAAACAACGAGCTACTCATGAAAAATCATGAATTACGCCCAACTGGATTTGCTTCATTCCCTGAAGCGAATGTGTCAACTAAAAATGGGCAAGAATTGAAAGAAACAAACCATGCCAATGGAAGTGGTAATGGACGCAGATGTGGTCATGGTCATGGTTATAGTCACGAACGTGAACGTGGACATGGATGTACATATGGCGAAGGTGGTCATTTTTGAAACTCATACTCCCATCAGAAGTGGGATCGTAAAGATGAAAGAAGGCATGAAAAAGAAAAGGAAAATAATGTGACCAATAAATGCTATCATTGTGGAGGAAAAGGTCATTGGTCACGCCTATGTCATACTCAAAAGCACCTAGTTGATCTTTATCAACAGTCACTAAAATAGAAGGGAAAGAAAGTAGAGACAAATCTTGCGTATGAAGATGGCAATGGTGATTTTGATGCTAGCAATACAACCAACTTGGAAACTGCTATTTTTATTTTACCCTAAAGGAAATAATTAAGTCGACAATTTTTCATTGATCAAACTAAACTCTATCAACTTATTTTTATTTTAATTATCTATGTTTATTATTACTTTTATGAGACATTTTATTGTCGGACATTTAAACTATTTAAAATTGGATATATGTTTTGGACATTATAATTGTTTTTGTAACTATTTTTTCCTTCTTTGAAGAAAATTATGAATACCTCTCAAAGGCAATTAGCATTAAATGATGAAGCTTTATGTCTAGCAGACTGTGCAACTACTAACACCATACTCAAAGATAAGAGATATTTTCTCACTTAATAATAAAAGAAGGAAGTGTAAGCATTATATCTAGTAGTACAAACATTGTAAAAGGGCTTTAAAAGAGCAAATATAATATTGTCAAGGGGAACAAAGTTGGAAATCATTGATACGTTATATTCCCTTAAGTATCAAGGAAATTTTTTTAGTTTTAAAGATATTCGCCAAAATAGATATCATATTTAGACTATAATTGAAGGAAATAATGAATTTCTTCTAATTACGAGAATTACTCAAGGCAATAAATAAGTTTTTAAGAAGTTGTCTACATTCTCTACTAGTTTGCACTACACAAAGTTCAAATCAATATAAACACATGCTATAGTAAACCATAAGTTTATTGGTAACTTTATTGTTTGGCATGACTAGTTAGGCCATCCCAGTTAAATGGCGATGCAAAAAATAATTGAAAGTACACGTGGACATTCATTGAAGAGGCAACATATTCTTCAAAATAATTTTCATGTGCCATATGTTCACTAGGCATGTTGATAATTAGGCCATCACCTACTAAGATAAATTATGAATCAATTACTTTTTTGGAACAAATTCAAAGGGATATATGTGGACCTATACATCCCTCATGCGGACCATTTAGGTAATTTATGGTTTTAATTTATGCATAGACTAGATGATCCCATGTATCTTTGTTATCAACTTGCAATTTAGTATTTGCAAGGTTACTTACTCAAATGATTCTATTGCAAGCTCAATTTTCATTTTTCTATTAAGACAATTCATCTTGACAATGCTGGAGAATTTACTTCTTAGTCTTTTAATGACTATTGCATGTCCATTGCAATAAATGTTTAACATCTTGTAGCTCATGTTCATACACAGAATGGTCTTATAGAATCTTTAATTAAGTGACTTCAATTGATAGAATGGCCATTACTTATGAAGTGTAAACTCCAAATCACTACTTGGGGGCATACAATTTTACATGCGACGACATTGATTTGCATCAGGCAACAAGTTATCATAAAATCTCACCATTACAAATGGTTCATGGTCAAGAACCAAATATATCCTATCTAATAACTTTTGGATGTGTCGTCAATAGCTCCACCATACATAACTAAGATGTGTCCTCAAAGAAGGTTGGGTATATATGTTGGATTTGAATCCCCATCGATAATTAAATATCTAGAACCATCTACTGAAATTTATTTAGTGCTCGTTTTGCGGATTGTCACTTTGATGAGTCAGTTTTTCCAACATTAGTGGGAGAGATCAAACAGATGGTAAAGGAAATTAATTGGAAAGTATTATCATTGTCTTATCTTGATCCTCGTACTAAGCAATTGTAACACCCATAACCCGTATAATTATACTTATACAGATTATAAATGTCACTCAAATTTTTAAAACCATTTTCATTTCAATTATTGATTTAAAATTTATTTTCTTAAAATAGTAACTGATATTATAAAAATATCATATCATATAAATTATGTTTCGTTATAACAAATTTAAGTCAAAAGATTTTTTATGAACAATGAACAGTGAATAGTGAACAGTGAGGGTATCGGTACCCCTGTAGCATTCTGGAAATATTTAAGCGTGGTTACTGTTCATCACTATTCACTGCTACAGTAACGGCTACAATAATTTCTGAAAATACATATAAATTCATAAAAATTAATCTTTCATCACTATAAATTTACCATTTTGTTTCCAAATTTATTCAACAAAACAAATTGAACATTAATAAATACATGCCACTAATAAAATCAATATTACACCATAGGATGTCTTACTGATATTGAAATGATGTCACTATGAAATCTTTATTCCACTACTGGCTTTTTACCTATACGTGAAAATCATCACACGCTAAGTATATACTTAGTGAGGCAATTTAAAACAATAAACAATGCAATACAATTCATGCATGAATTTCAATGTCAAAAACAAAATGCCATAAGATCATGTTACATGTATATCCAATATTTTACCATATACTTACCATTCATTCCATAAGCTCGTAAGTTTATTTTACCAATATACTTACCATTTAATACCATAAGCTCATAAGCTTATTTTACCAATATACTTGCCATTATTCCATAAGCTCGTAAGCTTATTTGCATGGTTACCATTTATTAACCAATAAACCATGCCCCAAAGTATAATTGTATGAGGAACCCAGTATAGGAGTCAAATATTGCACCGAAGTGTTGAAGTCGACTTTACCCACCTAGTACACAATAGTGTTTTGTACCGTGTCTTCACTAGACACTTTGAGGCCTACACTATGTGCCTTCTCTAGACACTCTAATGTTACCTAATATGCAGCTGCTAGACTCTATGGCATGTCAATAATACCAATGATCCTCAATAACATACTTGGGCATATAGTCAATTTTATTTGATCCATCCATGGAAAAGTATATTATCATAATTTAACAATGGGGTAGTTCATACCCAAAATAACATTCAGGATAAACTATCACATTTTCCATAATCAATGCATTATAATTTCATACTGTGACATATTAATGTCATGTCAATTTATAAAAATATGAAATAATATCATGTTGAATAAACAAAGTCGACTTATCACAAGTCTTCCTGATGATGTATAAAACATCCATGTATAATGTCATGCATGTATTGCACTCACCTTGACACTTTATATCTTTCAAAATATGTGCCTCACTATTATCCACAATAACCCTTTTCTTTTATACTCTAATATCTTTGAACACCGAATAAATCACGATCTGTATAATTCACAAATTCATAACAATACATATGTTAGTTTTGTACTAACATAAACATATCCCAAAATAGCTCCATAATATATTTGAAACTCATTATCTATCAAAATACTTATCTCTTAATAATTCCTTTTAACATTGGAACCAACTTTTCCAATTTACACAAAATGGTCCTTCACCATTTTATCACTTACATTCTTAATACCAATAATTCCAGCATTGAATTTATTTCCATTCAAATGCTTTTACAAAAGCATAATTACATTTAAGTACCCAAACTATACAAATGTTGTACATAAATCACAAATCTTTTCAAACTTCCAAAATAGTTATTTTTCACATATAACACTCATTTAAATTCCCAATCAACAATTTTCAGCATAGTACATCAATTATACAACCACCCCTCAATTTTCCAGAATTTACAAATTGATCTCCAACTTTTCAAAACTTACAAAATGGTCCAAAAATTTTTCTATGACTTGTACAATACTTCCTTCATTTCCAACCCATATATAATTTTTCCATAATTTTTCTCACTCAAACAATCCATTGCCAAAACTTAAAGAACAATTTTAGAAAGATTAAACATGTTCTAATCATCATACATGCTTGAATATGAATCAACTACCTCACAAACATCAAGATTCTTCATCAATTTCATGATCCCTTTTATGAACATAAACTATAGAATTTGGGATCTTTGCAAACCAATAAGATTATCATGCAATATTGGTACTAAATGATAGCGTTTTTCACATATAACAATTTTCTATTTACAACTTACTCAAAATCCTAAGTAAATTGCTTGAAAATTGCTTGAAAATTGAGTTGAAGCTTTCTCTTACCTTAGGATAAAACCCACGAAAGCTTGGATGAGGAAGAAGCTGAAAATGCTCCACCATTATTGATAGTCTAATATTAAATAATCCATCACATGGCATAATATAACATAATTTAATTTTTTTATTCAAATCAATAGGAAATTCCATTTTTTCCATTAATGAGTCTCCATATTCTCCATAAAACCTATACACCTCATCCTTATCATATTTCAAAGTCAAAGATGAATTATTTTGACTTTGATTTATGAAAATTCCCATGAATTTTAAACAATTGTGATTTAGTCACTAAATTCCACAGTTTTGTTTAAATCTAAAAAATTGCACATTTCCAAACCAAATTTCTCTTATTCAAAATATTAAAATAATATTTCCAACCATTTTATAACATCCTTCAAATTTTTGTAAAATTCCAATTCAATCCGAATTACCGATTCCTTATCGGACTTTAACCCATTCTAATTTTTCTTTACTAAAATTCCAAATCCAAAAATATGATTTCTATAAAACCCCACTCTCAAGAGTAAATTATCTATTTCTGAAATAAAATTCTTTTTAGGAAATTATCACTTAATTCCCTAAACTTTTTTTCCCAATTTTCTACTTTGACCATCAAACTTTCAAATTTTCATTTTGATCATTATCCAAATTTTTGGGGTATTACAGCAATGTGAATTAGTAGTTCAAAAGATTATTCATTTACAAAGTTTAGCTTATGAATTTCCAGACGCATTTACTAACCCAAAGAGAGTTTCTAAGTCACATATGCTAGTTGTGAATGCCCCAATAACACTTGACGTTCCAGAAGGACACATTCTAATTGCTAATGGGTCTAATGCACGCTTGATGCATGGTAGACCAATTGGTTCCAAATATGAGAACCCTCGAAAAAGAAAAGAGGCAAATAAGAATGATGGTCAAATGAAGGAAACAATGCTTCTACCAAGATATCCATAATTTGAATTTAGACATGACTGGGATAATAGTTTCGGAAGAAACTCAAGTACCTGAAAATGAAGAGATATCTATTGATTATGTAATGTCCGGTATTAAATGAAACCGAAATAAAATTGACGTCAATGATGTTTTTGCATGCAATATAACATTATATGTTATTAATGACAAAGAGGATCATGGACCAAAATGAATTGAAAAATGTAGAGAAAGAAATGATTGGCCAAAATGGAAAGAAGCAATTGAAGCTGAATTGAAATCGCTAGCGAAAAGAGAAGTGTTTGGACCAGTAATTCGTACACCTGTAGGCGTGAAACCAGTGGGATACAAATGGGTCTTTGTGCATAAAATAAATTAAAGGGAGAAATTGTGTGATATAAAGCGCATTTGATTGAACAAGGATTCTCACAAAGACCTGGAATTGATTATGAGGAGACATATTCTCTTGTGGTGGATGCAACTACATTTTGATTTTTGATAAGTCTGGCTATAAAGAAGGGCTTGATTTATACCTAATGGATATAGTAACAACTTATTTGTATGGCCCACTAGATACTATCATTTACATGAAACTCCCTGAGGAATTTAAATTGTCACAAGCAGTGAATTCAGGTTCTCAAGAACATTATTCAATCAAATTGAATAGATCCCTTTATGGACTGAAACAATCTGGATGCATGTGGTATAATCGCTTAAGCAAGTTTTTGTTAAAAAAGGGTTTTTAGAATGATCCTATTTGCCCATGCATTTTTATTAAGAAGTCTGGAACTGAATACGTTATTATTGCATTATATGTTGATGATTTAAATATCATTAAAACTCCTAAAGAGATACAAACTGCAGTTGATTGTTTGAAGCAAGAATTTGATATGAAAGACATTGGAAAAATAAAATTTTGTTAGGGGTTATAGATGGAGCACCTAAAAGAGAGAATCCTTTTGTATCAATCAATTTATATAGAGAAAGTGCTAAACTGATTTTATATGGTTAAGACACATCTAATGACTACCCCACTTGAACTAAGTAAAGATCCTTTCCGTCATCGGGAAGATGATGCAGTTTTTCTTGGTTCTGAAGTATCATACCTCGATACAATTTGGGCATTTATGTATCTTACTAGCCATACCCAACCTGATATCTCATTTTCTGTAAATTTCCTGGTAAGATCCAACTCATGCGCAACTCAAAGACATTAGACTGGAGTTAAGCATGTATTTTGTTATCTCCAAGGCACAAAAGATATGGGTCTGTTTTTCCATAATAAATCCAAAATAGAGTTGATTGGTTTTGCAGATGCAGGATTTATGTCAGATCCTCATAATGGTAAATCACAGAGTGGATATGTTTTTACATATGGTGGTACAACAATCTCTTTGCACTTCATGAAGAAAATGATTGCATCAAATTCTCCTAATCATGCAGAAATCTTAGCAATCCATGAAGCTATTCATGAATGTGGGCTAAGATCTATGATTTAGCACATACAAAATAACTTTGGTTTATCATCAGGAAAAGAAGTTGCTACTGTCTTGTTTGAATATAATACCACATGCATTGAACAACTCAAGAGTGGATACATTAAAGATGATAGAACAAAACACATTGTACCTAAATTCTTCTTCATTCATGACCTTAAGAAGCTTAAAGAGATAAAAGTTAATCATATTAGTTCAAGTGAGAATTTGACAGATTTATTCACTAAGGTACTTCCTACATATGTGTTCCAAAAGTTAGTACACTATATTGGAATTCATCACATTATAGACCTCAAGTGGTGTAGTCATTAGGGGGAGTAAATACGTGTTGTACTCTTTTTCCCTTAACCTTTATTTTTTCCCTCTGGGTTTCCAGGTAAGGTACTTGTAAATTTTCAAATCAAAATGATAATTTATTATAATGATAAAAATAAGATAAGTATATCACGCTCGACGAGCACCGCTTAGCACCATTAATTTATTTATAAAATTTTTAAATTCTAAAGAACATAACGTATAATTATAAATTAGTTGAAAATTTGAAGGTAAATTATTTAAAATAAAATATTAATTACATTATTTTGACCACCTAACTATTTTCCCTTTTCATTTTGATCACCATTTTTGAAATTTTGTCAATCAAGTCATCTAAATATTTAAATAGATTCAATCAAGCCACTTGCAGTTAACATTTAATGGAAGTGTTGATGTGGCAGTTAATATAATAGGTATAATTACATATTTGATTCTCGATATTTATAAATTTTATCAATTTAGTCATAATTTTAATTCAATTTAATAAATTTAATCTCCAATTAGGTGGTGACATGTGTCACTACCAGATTGGAGAATATTTTATTAATTTTAATTATTTAATTTAAAAAATGCATGTAAATATAATCTACCTTTAAAGGGGATCAAACCAATGACTTGTAACCACTAGGCTAAGCCCTTCACTTGATTTTTTTTTTGCAAAATATTATATATAAGTTGTTATAACTAACGGCAGAAAAAAAGGAAAACAACATACTTGTAAAGGGATTCAAACCCTATATTTGGTTAAAAATTACAATATTATATATATAATCATTAAATTGAGTTTTTAAAAAAAATAAAAAACAAAATTTAGATTTTTATATTTTTAAACTATATTTATTCTTTATATATTAATCATTAAATTAATTTTTTCAATATAATTAATAATTTTAATTTTAATTAATGATTAAGTATAAATAAAGTATATATATAAAAATATTATTAATTATTTTTTAAAAATTAATTTTTTTTAATTATATAAAAAATAAATATAGTTTAGAATCTGAATTGGTGAAATTGATTTTTAAGTTTTAAATTCATTTTAAAAATATTAAATATACTTTTATACATATTGAATTTTTTAAAAAATATAATTTATTATTATTTTAAATCTTATATTAACTATATTTTAAAATGTATATATTTATAAATCACTAGCTAAATTTGGTTAAAGAGTTTTGGTGCTTATATATTCTAAAAAATAAGGTTTTATTCATTTGATTGTTTTCGTTATAATACAAGGTAAATATAATATGTTGTACGACATGAGCCAAAATTAATGGTTGGTCCAGTGGTAAGAACTTACCTTAACATTTCTTGAGAGCCAAGTTTAATTCCCTTCAGTCACTTATTTTCCTTTCAATTGGTTTTCTTTATATCATATGGTCTTCAGCTGAAAACCAAATATATAAAATGTTGTAATATATTACTAAGTGAGGGGTGTAGCCTAGTTGTTTAGGTGTGCTTTGTGATGTTTTTAGACATTAGTTTGATTTTTCTTAAGAGCATATTATATTTTACTATGCTTTCCTTATGGATACAAAATAAAATAAATAAAATAATTAAAATTAATAAAATATCCTCAAATTTGATAGTGTCACGTGTCACCACTTAATTGGAGATTAAATTTATTAAATTGAATTACAATTATGACCAAACTTATAGAATTTATAAATATTGAGAATAAAATACATAATTATAGCAAATTTATTAACTACTACGTAAGAACTTTCGTTAAATGTTAAAGATAAGTGGCTTGATTGAATGCAATTAAATAGTTGGATGACTCAATTGACAAAATTTCAAAAATGATGGTCAAAATGAAAAGGGGCAATAGTTAGGTGATCAGTGGTATAATTTACCCAAAAAATATGGTGAAAAATAATGTAGTTAATATTTTACTTTAAATAATTTACCTCTAAATTTTTAACTAATTTATAATTAATTATATGTTGAGTCCTTTAAAATTTTATTTTTTTATAAATTAAATTAATGATGCTCATCATTGTGATGCTCAGCTGTGCACGTCGAGCGTTGTAGAATTTTCCTAAAAAATAAAAGTGTAATTAATAGATATTTAACAGTTGAATTTTTCATACACTTATGAAATTTAAATGGACAATTACTTTTTATTCTAATTTCAAATGTTGGCATGAACCAACTTACCTCAGTGGTTAAAGGAATTGTTGTTGTTCCTAGAAGTCATGAGTTTGAGCACCTGCCTCTGCAAGGGTGATTGAACATTCATTGTTAAATGATTGAGAATAATTAAAACAAATAATACTTTGTAATCACCTTTAGCTTAATAAAAAATTAATTTCAAACGTTTCATCTTCCCCTATAATAATATTATAATTACAAGTAAAATCATAAAATATGTTAAGATGTTTAATTGTAAAAAACTAGATTCAAAGTGAAAGTACAAGTGCATTTTAAAAAATTGTACAGAAGATATAAAAAAATATTTAAAATTCTATTAAAATTTTAAAATTATGAGGAAATTTGTATAAAATTATTTAATTTTGTGTTTTATTTTACTTAAAAATTAGCAAATTATAGTTACACACATGTCATATACTGATATAAAAAGTCAGCATCATCATAGATTGTTCTTATTTATTAACTTTTAAAATGTACATTGAATAAATTAATCTCAATTTTTCACGAGGAACTAAATTGCTCAATTTCAAAGCTGACAAGAACTTAGTGTGTTTAAACCAAAATATTTAAGCCAATTAATTATATATTTAAAAGTTTGGACTAAAATATTTACATTTCAAATGTACAAAAATTAAAATATAAATTTTTTATAGTTGATGGACTAAAACAAAATTTTAAATAAACTAAAGAAATTAAAACACTCCTTTTATAGTAAAAAATAAAATAAATTCTTAAATATAATATGGAAACTTTTAATTGACCTTAACTGAAATTTGAGATACTAATAGAATTTAGTTAAATTAAATTTCAAAGAAAATTAATTGGCTAAAGTATACAAGTGGTTCATCGACTATAGAGTGTTGCTTTGTTGAGTCCCTCAATTATAAGATATTGCTTTGTTGAGTCCCTCAACTATTAAAAGTTACAAAATGATCATTTGACTATTTATATATTCCAAACTCATTCTTTTTCGTTAAAAAATTGACGACAATTTGAGCTGGACATTAATATGTTGACTGAGATATGATAGCCATCTGAGATTTTGAGGTCAAATTTTATCATATCACAATAAGTAGGTTAACATCCAGCCCAGACTATCATCTAATTTTAATAAAAATGGACGGTTTTGAAACATATGAATAGTCGAGTGACCATTTTATAACTTTTACTTGTCGAGACAGTCATCAAAGCAATATCCTACAATCAAGGGACCATTTTATAACCTTTAATAGTCAAAGGACTCAATAAAGTAATACTTTATAATCAGGAGATACTTTACTCGAATTAATTTTGAAAGCTTACATATTAGATTTTGCTTTGAAACCAATTAGCGGCTGTTCTTTTGAGGCTCTTGTTCTTTTATTTTTCTTTCGTTATCCTTTTGACAGCTATCATTCTAAAAGCGAAGTATTGGATCTCCAAATTTGGTAATTGCTACGACTTTATCGGCATTTTGTGCACGTTTGATTGCATGGGTGACTCGAGAATAATATTTTAAAAATAATATTATTTATTAAAAGGAATCATAATTAAAAAATAATTAAAATTTCGAAAGAAAAAAATAACCTTTATAAATATTAAAAAGATATTAGATAAGGAGGAGGGAGTAGTGTAATTATTAAAGATATAAAGTTTTTAAACTGGGTAGTTATATTTATAATGCGAGTATGGAGTTATTTATTGTGATTTTTTATTCAAAATTTAGTTATCTTACTTTAGTTATGTTCATTGTTTTTATTTATTTGTATTTTCATTTTAAATTGATATTTTTTTTTGACATTTTATAACTTATTTGGTATTCATATCGAAGCATTAAATTAGTCAAAAAATTAAGAGTAAATTTGTTAGATAAAATGTTAAACAGAGATATAATAATAATAATAATAATAATAATAATAATAATAATAATAATAATAATAAATAATAATTATTATTAAATCGAATGAATGAAAAATAAATACGTAACTAAAATAGAGGAACGTAATTGGTTTACTCATATTTATACATGAAATCGGATGAGCGAAGTCAGATAAACAGAAGAGAAAGCTTTAAGTAGCGTTGGACGTCAGTGTCCCAAGATACAACAACAAACGATCATAACAGTAAGCATAACTGTAGTGATCATTCGAACGTAATCTTGCCTTTCTCTATCACCGAAAAAATTGAATTTGGAAGGAATCTTCTAAGTGTTTTCCTAATTCAACGTTGTGAATTGTGTGTCATAACTTATGTTGTGTTGTATCCAAGATTGTTCCTCAACTATCCTACTTATAGGTGAGGGGATATGAATCAAAAGGTTAGGACCTTTTAATGAATAGTCAAGCCCTTTAATGAAAAGAATTGTTGAAAGCTAATAGGTACAATTGAATGGATGCAACTTTAAACCAAAAATTAAGTCTATTCACCAAGTGACATGACTTATTATTATAGTTATGAATAGTATCAATTCATTCAATTATTTTTCCATCAATCCCCACATGAATGAACTTCATGGTTAAGACACTGACTCGATATGGTGATAGATTCTACGTTCAATATTTGCATAGGATAACTATGCGTCCCCTTCTAAACATTCCCTTGCGAAAATATGTTTACCTTACTGGCTATCCAGTAGACGTGATGTCCTTGAACTGTCATGCCATTTGTGTAAGCGGTGACATACCTCACAAAAATATTTCACTCACAAGAATTTGATTCTCATGATTATGTCCATATAGCGTGGACATATCCTGGATATGCAAGAGTTTAAAGAACTATTCCCTAATAGTTTTTTTGAAGCGACCCACTTCACTCTCACATAGGAGATTTATGTTGTTCGACTCACCAAAACACATAGTGGTCATTAAAAGCATTGCTTAACCTTTTCCACATTTTAGTTACTATTTTCATCATAGGAATGGACTTGGGATAAGAACCCCCACAATGACCTCACAAGGTCTATGCAAGTAGGTTGTCCCATGGAACCTAGATCTTAGGATCTCCAGTCAATTAGGTTGGGTTTTCCTTCCCAAAACGTCTTAAATATTCATGGGCTTTAGTCACATTCCCTTTGATGTTTTATCAACTTGATCTCGATTCAATCTTTTAGTTAACAGATCCACAATGTTATCTTTTGATCTTAGTAAAATAAATGAAAATAACTCCATTTGAGATCAATTGTCTAATAATATTTTGTTGACGACGTATGTGTCTCGACTAGCCATTATTCACTATACAAGACACCCTACACTTTCATGTAGTTGTAAGAAAATTTCATACTTTTCAATAATTCATATGGTGTATTGTCTCTTTTCTTGTAGGGTACCTTATTTAAAAGGTAATTTACTGATAAAACAACTTCCCCCACATGTCTTGTGACAACCCAAAACTTTCTAGCATTGTGTTACCATTTCCTTTAAGGTTTGATTCTTCGGCTTTTGCATTCATGACCAAATGTCATATATAATTCTTTAGTGGTCTTATGGATACTATACACTTTATAAAATGTATCTAACAATCCATTCATGATGTAGCTTGTCTGCGATTTATGACTACTAAATATGGTCATGAAATATGTGCAAGTATACACAGTCGAACAAGTAATACATTGATGAGTGAGTATCGTCTCAATAGGGATTGGAGGAAATTTATAAGTTTAATCACAAAAAAAGAACTACTTCACCTAAGTATAGTTAGTGATGGTATGTAAAGAATAAGAATGTTGAGGAAAATGAAATATATGTTACTGGAATGAAATAATGGTGTGATGTGAGAGAGAATATGAATGTCGTGGAAAAATGGATGAAAATGTCTTGGCAAAAATAAATTGATTGTAGTGGAAACAATTGAAAATGCAAAGGCAAAACGAAATGCAAACACTGGATTTGAATAAAATAACTTTAGAATCCTCACACAACAAGTTACTATTGGAATGAATGATATGAGTCACTTAGGAAACTTAATCCTACATTTTGAGGATGGTCTTAATTCTATGCCTTACTTACCTGATAGAGTTTACAAAAGGTTTCCTATGCTATCTCTAGTCAAGGGACTCGACAGGTTGAGAATGCCATGGCAATACCTCTCGGCGTTAGCAGGTGCAGGGATCCTATTGGTTCACATCAATAGAATATGTCACGGTAATACCACTCAGGGTCAGCACTATCATCTAACCTCTCGATCGAGCACTGCTACTTTAGTCGATTGAAATCCTAGCGTTATGTCTAAGGTTGGATTAGGTCTAGTTACTATATATAACTCCTTGCTTATTTGGATCCTCCCTAGTTTCTCTCGAACACTAAAGATATGCTACTGATTCATTCTCTCGTTCTCTAAGCATTCTCTTAAGGAATGACTACAATCATAGCTTCTACAACCTTAAGGCATTAAACATCATAAGCAAAACAAATAACATTATACAAAAACAACCATCCATTAAAATAAAACTTAAGTATCTATAATGAACTCCCACCAAATAAGGCTAGTTCATGGTGGGGTTCGAATATTCCAAGCAATAAGGCATTAAGTTCATTCGATCCATACAACCTAAATGTTATAAGTGATACAAACATTAAAGGGATGTAGGAAAAGTCTTCAACGTTCACTGTTGGAGCTCCCCTTGGCCACCATAATCTGTCTTAGCTCGCTAGATACTCTTGGACGCCTGACTCGCTACTCCCTCTTGCTTGTTAATGGGGGAATTCCACGACAAAAATGATTGACAAGAAAAATGAGAGATATTTTCTCTTTAGAAATTAAGCTCAAATGGCGTGTAAAAGAAGTCTTCAAGTCTGGTTCCTTCCACTTCAATTTATAGTGGGGCCTGAGTTAGTTTCCTTCACTTGAGGGGTGAAGCAGATGTGGCAGTGGTCCCATTCAAGGCATCTGGGCGTGGTCCATCCTGGGATACTTGCAATTGGGATTACGTGTAGACATGATCAGCTGACCCAGGTGGTAGATGTTCCCTCCTAGGTGTATGATAGTTGAGGGCACGTGAAGATAAGGACACTTGGCTCTTGAAAATATCTTCTTTTATCTTTTTTTCTTTCGAAATGCGGTTCGAGTTGGCATTTGTATTCTATTCAACATTCTCATCATGTAACGACAATTATCCTCTCTTATCCTCGCTCCCAAATCTTGCACATCATCAAATAAAACACATTCCCCATAACGCAACACATATTACAAAATAAAATTCCAAGACAAAATATATTTCCACCACATGCAACTATATTCTCCTAAATGCATCTATATGATCCTATATGAGCTCTTCGATAATCAATAACTTAAGTAAAAAGGCCCTAAATATGGCCTTTTTATGGAGTTATCACACCCCAAACTTAAGCTATTGCTTGTCCTCAAGCAATGGATAGTAGTAAGCAAAACAAAAATACCACGGCAAGTTCAGGTTCAAGATAGTCATATGGGATAGAATTTCATCCATAAGAATAGTTGGCTTCAACACGCTAGACTATTTTAAGAAATCAAGTACTATTCTCTAGGGTAAGATCCTTTCTTGTGTGTGATTGTATCCAATCTATTCTTAACAAATCTAGAAAATTTCTAAGAAAGCTCTCTTGTTTTGCCACGAAATTTACAAGTTTAATCCCACATTATTTTTATTCTTCTTTTTTAACACTGATACAAGGGGAGTCAACTCATCACACCTACCGTTCAAGATTTGATATGAGGTGGAGAAAACACTCTATTCCCTAGCCTATTGGGAAGAGTCATCTCGTGACTAATTTCATTTACTCATACGTTGTGACTGCCATTTATTTAAATGCAGTATCCAGGCAAAGCCATGGCATAGCAGAGTGTCCCTCTACAGTTATGTCGAAGCATTTATTCACAAATATTTTCATTATTTTCATTTTTCATATTTTTGAACATGTGGGTTTTCATCATTCAAGGAGATTATCAAAGTTCTATGCCAAGACATGCAAGAGTTCTCTTATAAAAAATTATAAGTTCTTAAGCATGGAAAACATACAATCGTGTATCAAAAAGTTACAAAAAAAACAAGTCCTAGAGTTGGTTCTATCATCCTCATTAGTCACGCACATTCAATTCTAGACATAAAAGTTCATCATCATTGGGCATCATTAATTTATTCAAAAAAAATAATTCCAACACTTACTAATGTCATGGCATATTCATTCTACTAATACTATCATACAATGAATTAAGAACCCTACCTCCCCCAAACTTGAGAGAAGCATTGCCCTCAATGCTAAATAAAAACTAAGTTAAAACTAGACTACATGCAATGCAAGGTACCTTGACTACTTATGGTGGTGGTGATGCAATGGCTGTCAGGTGACACGGGAGTTTATGCAATGGTGTGGGGCTGGAGTGTTCAGAATTTGATGGTTGTGCGGTAGGAGGGATCGGGGTAAATTTAGGCTCCTCACGTTTAAACCCTTCTTTAAATGGCGTCGACTCCTTCGTAGAGGGATTTACTGTGGCATTTCTGATTGTACTGCCTCAAGTGGCTATGTGGGTTGCGAGGGTGCTGGTAAGGTTTAGAGTTAGAGCTTGGTCTCTTGGCGTTCGGTTTTTGGCATTGAGTGGAGTGGATCAGGATCTGCTGGTTCCTCACATGCATTTCGTGTGGGTCCCTAAAAATTCAAAATACTTTAATTGACCAAAAAATAATTAAATATAAAGTAAAATAAAATAAAAAATAAACATTTATTTATGTATAAGAGTAAATCAGAAATGTCATGGTATCTTCAACATGCTCTGTAAATTCTTACATCTTGCAAGAAGAGTGTAGATTTGTCACGCAAGAGCAGAGCTCCTTGGTAAGCCTTCAGATGTTGATTGTTAACTTTGAAAATGGTCCCATCATCAATATTCTTGATATCAACAGAACCATGAGGGTAGAAATGGTGTACTTCAAAGGGTCCGGACCATCGTGACTTTAGTTTGCTAGGAAAGAGCTTCAGCCTCAAGTTAAAAAGGAGCACCTACTGGCAATATGAAAATGCCTTGGCAAAAACATTGGATCATGTCACTTCTTGATTTTTTCTTTGTAAATATTGGCATTTTCATATGCTTGTCCTATAAATTCTTCTATTTCATTCAGATCGAGTAATCGTTGCTCCCCAACTTGTTGTGCATCAAAGTTAAGCTTGTTGATTGCCCAATATGCCTTATGCTCTGACTCCGCATCTAGGTGGCATGTTTTCCCATATACCATCTTGAATGTTGATATTCCCAAAGGTGTTTTGAATGTCGTTCGATAAGCTCAGAGCGCTTCATAAAGCTTCGGGGACCAGTCATTCCTTCTAGGATTCACTACCTTCTCCAGGATTTGCTTAATCTACAGGTTGGACACTTCAGCTTGCCCATTGGTTTGTGGGTTGTATGTTGTGGAAATTTTATGTCGTACTCCATATATTTTTAATGAATTGACAATTAGCTTGTTATAAAAATGAGTACCTTCGTCACTAATGATATCTCTAGCTGCTCCAAATCGAGTGAAGATGTTCTTGTGAAGGAACTTGAGTATTGTTTTCGAGTCATTCCTTGTGTTGCAATTACTTCAATCCACTTAGATATATAGTCTATAGCAAGCAAGATGACAAGTCACCAAAAGAAGATGGTAAAAGTCCCATAGTTAATGCCCCACACGTCAAAGAGCTCGATCTCCAGAATGTTTTGCAATGGCATTTTATATCACCTGAAATGCTCCCAGTGCACTGGCATCTATCACATTCTTTGCAATATTCATGGGCATCCTTCAATAGTTAAAGACAATAAAATCCTGATTGGAGGACCTTAGTAGCAGTCCTCGTACCTCCAAAATGGTCTATACAGGGGGATGTGTTGAAATGATATAGAATATCTATTAGCTCTTCCTTGGGGACACAACATAGAATTATTTGATCGACGCATTGTTTAAATAAGTATGACTCATCCAAAAAGTAGAAATTGGCATTATGCTTGAACTTCTTCCTGCCCTGGCTGTTCAATTCATAAGGCAAAATATCACTAACAAAAAACTGACTAGGTCAGTGTACCGCAAAATTGTTGTGGCATATAAAATTTTCTCATCAGGAAATTCTTCTTGAATATCTAAAATGTCATGGCATTCATAATTGTTCTCTAGCCTAGATAAATAATCTGCAACCTGGTTCTCAGTATCTTTTCTATCTATTACCTCTAAGTTAAATTCGTACAATAGAAATATCCACCCAATGAGTCTAGGCTTGGCATTTTCTTGTTCACTAAGTATTTTATAGCTGAGTGATTGTGTGAACAATAACTTTGGTTCCTATCAAGTATGACCTAAACTTGTCAAATGAAAATACCACAGTAAGTAATTCCTTCTTAGTGGTTGTGTAATTTATTTTTGCTTCATTCAAGGTAGGACTAGCATAATATATAACATGGAAAATTTTTCCTCGACATTGCCCAAGCACAACTCCCACGACAAAATCGCTCGCATTACACATTAGCTCAAATGGTGATGTTCAATCAGGGGAACCACAATGGGTGCAGAGATAAGTGTTTTTTTCAGCTCGGTGAATGTGCCATGCCAATTTTTATAGAACATGAAGGGCTGATTTTGTTGAAGCAGAGTGCATAAGGGCTTGGATATCATAGAGAACTCATTGATGAATATTCTATAGAACCCAGTATGTCCAAGGAAACTCCTAATTCCCTTGACATATATTGGTGGGGTAGCTTCTCGAACACATCGATTTTGGCTTTGTCCACTTCAATGCCCTTATGAGATATGTTATGGCCTAGCACAATGCCTTCAGTCACCAAGAAGTGACACTTTTCCAAATTCAGCACAAGGTCGGCCTCCTTGCATCACTTGAATACCTTTTTCAAATTGCCGAGTCATTTCTCAAAGTCATATCCAGAAATAGAGAAGTCATCCATAAAGATTTCTAGGAAGTCCTCAACCATGTCAGAAAAGATAGCTTGCATGCAGTGTTGAAAAGTTTTTGGGGCATTACAGAGTGCAAAAGGCATAATTCGAAAAGCAGAAGTGCCACAGGGACATGTGAACGTTGTCTTATCCTGGTCCTCTAGTGCGATGGAAATTTGATTGTACCCTAAATATTCATCCAAGAAGTAGTAAAATGCCTTGCCTGCCAATCGATCCAACATTTGATCAATGAAAGGTAAAGGGAAGTGGTCCTTATTGGTGGCTTTGTTTAGTTTGAGGTAATCCATGCATATTCGTCATCCGGTGACAGTGCGTGTTGGTAACAGTTCTTTGTCCTCACTACTCACTATGGTCGTTCCTCCCTTATTTAGCACACATTAGATAGGACTCACCCATGAACTATTAGATATGGGGTAAATCACTCTAGAATCAAGTCATTTAAGGATTTCTTTCATCACAGCGTTCTTCATGATTCGGTTTAATCTTCTTTGTGGCTCTATGGATTTTCCATGGCATTCTTCCAGCAGTATCTTGTGCATGCAAATAGTGGGACTTATCACTTTTAGATATGCCATAGTCCATCCTAACTCTTTCTTGTGCTGTGAAAAAACACTTAACAAACTACATTCTTGGTTAGGAGTAAGAGCAGAGGAAATAATAATAGGTAAAGTTTCATTACTACCCAAGTAAGCATATTTAAGATTTTGCGGTAAATTCTTTAACTATAGGGTAGGTGCATGATGTAATGAGGGGTTAGGAGGAACAAACTCATCAAAATTAAGAGGCTCAAAGTGTCACAGGGCTAAACCTCTGCTAGTCCGATTCATGAGACAATTAGATGATTTCCAGGTCGAAATGGTTTCTAAGTCAGCCTTAACCACGTCCTTGTGAGTCTCTAGCTCACTAAATGACGAATAAACCCTCTCAGGTTTGACAGTAATGCGAAATAAAAAATAAATTGGGGCTAATCCAAGCCACCTGAGTTGAACAGATCTCAGGTTAAGTAACATTGCGGAAGCAGAACACCATTGGGGCTAATCTAAGCCTCCAACGTTGGATGGATCTCAACAGCACAAGTACTGTGGGGACTTTCTAAGTCACCACGACTTGAATAACTTTGGATATTTGAAGGAACTTGGAAAGGAATAACTCTCGAGGCTATCTTAGCCCTCATGCTTGACAATACAAGCCATAAAGGCTTCAACACAAAGGGGAACAAGCCGACAAGGCTAGAAAGCTAGAAACAAAAGAACTAGAGAGAGTAAGAGTAAATGCCTGAGTTTTATTACTCTGAAAGAATGGAATTGATGGAATGATTACAAATAAGGGGAGGAGTTCTCTATTTATAATTGAGGCCCTCAAGATCCAACGATCTATATCAAAGTACATCGATGACTTAGATTGAATCCTTCCTTATCAAGAACTTTATCTCTAAGGCATTTGAATTCAAAGAAAACATTATCCATAATTATTTATTTATTTCCTTAATTATTGGATAATATTATCCTTTATGGAATCTTCCAAGGAACGGGCAGGTCTGATGGTTCTGGGCAAGCCCAACACTATGTATTATTATCCTACAAAAATCTACGCACATATGTCTCTGTCCGAATCCACAAGCCTTGAACAAATTACCCATATGGAACATGTAACACCCTCGTCGCTTCTCTCGCACACCTCGAACTTGATTCTTCATGGACTTATAAGCATTATCCAAGAACTAGGGCAACTCATCATGCCCAACAAGCCCAAGTCTGCACACAGTGAACCCCTCTTATGAACATTTTTGCCAATGTCCATGGACCCAAAAGTTTAGTCCGTGACATTCTCCCCCACTTAATCTAGCGACGCCCTCTTCGCTAGGTGAGAACACTTGGTCTTGATTACCTTGGACGCTTTAACAAAATACCTTGGCTTCATTGCCTTGGTTAACACTGTCATGTTTTATCACCATCTAACACACTGTGGCTTTCATATTGAGCATTATAAATCCATCCTACTCATTTGTATTCACCCAAATAAGTATACTTTTACTCCAGCGGCAAAGACTTGGATACTCTAGCAACATAGAACACGACAACTCAGATTCGATGGTAACACTTACTAGTCCCTAAGAACTCTAAAAGTCTCAGATTTCCCTTTCAACCTTTGATAATTCCATAAAAACCTGGTTAGGTCCTTGACCTATACTCATCAATAATGGTGAATCAAACTGAACACTTGGAATGTGTTAGAGATGTCCCTCGATCTCCCTCAACATATTTACTCTATGTGTCATCCCTTCTTACTCCATGTTGTCTGGCACTCCACACACCAACACTTCTATCCTGAAGTCTGGTGCTTATACTCGCATCAACATTTCCTCTCTAGAAGTTTGATGCGATTTCCTCCCTCTTACATGGGTGGGAAGTTCTCGTCCATCATGTCTCTGAAAGGATTGGACTCCATCAACCACTTCTCGATTGTCTCTTCGATAGTAGTCACCAACACAATGATTTTGAGTTCTGTCAAGGCAAATGGAGGTCAAAAGCAGAATGGGTTGATGTGTGTGAACATCAACGTTACAGAACAATTAGGAGTTGCCTTAGTTGACACTGGGGCAACTGATCTATTCATGTCAAAGAAGGATACCAACAATCTTGGTTTGAAAGCCTCATTGACCTTGTCTTCACCCATATCCTTGGGTAACTCGATCCTGGGCTTGTCTATATTCTCGGACCACTCGGCATTATCTAGGCAAGCTTGCAACTCCTATGGCGCCTTACTTCGGTGAACCTCCGTTTCCTTATTTCTTGCCATCGACTTAAGGCACATGACAACTTTTCTTATGCCAACTTCACATATGTCTTATCTAGACTTGTGTTCACCATTTAAAGGATCAGTACTCAAATGCTCCTCATTCAAATAAACTCCATTCGAACAAGCATCACTCGAAGAGCCTTGCTCATCATCATAGGACCGACCCTCATCTTGGATTCCTTTTCCATTACCCACGGCTTGGATGTCTTATTGACTCCAATTTCTATTATGGACTCGACATTTATCAAGGCTTTAGACAACTCCTTGATACTCATTCTCTCATTCTCCATCTTTACCCATGTCTTTAATCCCTCTATGAAGGTGAAGAATGCATCTTCTTTAGACAATTTTGGGACTTTGAGCATAAGTTCCTTGAACTGACTTGAATACTCCTTCAATATTCTATCATGTCTAAGACTTATCAACTTAGACCATGCCTCACACTTGGCATGCTCAACTGCTCTGAAACGATTCAGGATCTTTTAGCCCTTTGCCAACTATAGCTTCTATAACAATGACTACCTCATCGGTATCTTTGGCTATCTCCTTGGTAACATTGGGTTTGGACAACCCGTTTTGCTTCTGGCTTTGACTAACCTTGGCAGAATTAAACACCATTGAACCAAGCTTGGAAGACTCACTACTCTCGGCCTTGTCCATTCTCTTGGACTGCTTGATTTGGTTTGGGCATTCCCGCATTATGTATGGACCTTTGCACCGGAAACATTCCAGTTGCTCAAGTTTCTTTACCCTCGGCTTTCTTGCCTGGACCTTGGCTTTCGCATCGAGCTTACTTCATTGGTGCAATATCGCACTTGTGTTTTCCTCCACACTGGAAACACTTCAATGGCTCTCACTTCTTTACCCTCGGCTTCCCTGCTTTGCCACTTGCATTGGCATCGAGCTTTTACTCATTTGGGCAACTCTTAGGCCTATGTGGTCCTTGAATTAGGAAACACTTCATTGGATCTCGCTTAATTACCTTATACTTTCCTTCACCACTCGCATTCATGCCGAACTTCACTCTGGCTTAACTGCTTTGACACCCACAGTCCCACCATCTTTGGTTGCTTTCCCTTCTAACTTGTATTCTCCTTTGACAATAGCAGCAAGGTGATTCTTCTCGGGACATCCTCTTATCAAGTGAGGACAATAAAAAAAATAGCATTTAAGTGCTTGCTACTTACCTTTTCCTTTGACACGGACTTGACCTTGCCATGATTCCCCGAAGGCTTTATCTGACCATTATTAGTCGATGCCACTTTTTGGCTACTCGAAGAGCTTTCTTCGTTATTTATCCACTATCCCATGTCATAGTCTCCACCATGTTCACCACTATCTTCGGGCATGGCCCTGGATGACTCATCTTTGGTTGGCTTAACTCCTATAAGCTCGCACCATGACTCGGCTACAACTCTGGCCTCCGAACAACTCTGGGTATCACCTTGCTCCTCGGCAAGCATCACCCCTAGTCTAAGTCATTCGATGAAGGTCTTGAGCACACCACTGTCACTCATTGCTCATTTTCACAGGAGTAGCTCACTCTTAAGCCCATCCATCTCTTTCCTCAAGGTCATCACCTCGACCCTGAGCGCATTTGTAATATCCTAAAAATCGGGTTAGTGACCATAGTGAAATAATTTAAAATTTGTTAGGTTTAATTGAGTAAATTGAAAAGTGTAAGGAATGATTTAGGAAATTGAGTTTAAGACTAATTAGTAAGAATGTAAGAATAGAGGGGTAATTTAGTCGTTTTGAACAAATAAATTTAATATTCATTTAATTTGGGATATTTATTAAGAGTGAATAGGGAAAAAAGGGGAAAGCTGAAAAAGATTGGGTTATCTACTTCTTCTCGTCGTTCCCCCGTGCTCCCCATATCAAAGGTAAGGTTTCATTGAGTTAGTTTTTCCTTTCGTTTATGGTTTGGTTTTGAACTTTGTCTGTGTTTTGTGAGTACTAAATATGGACGCGAAATATGAGAAAATATACACAATCGAACAAGTAGTACAGTGATGATTGAGTATCGTATCCACAGGGATTGGAGAGATCTTGAGTAAAGTTTATGCACTATTCTAAAGTAACTAATTATAGCTAATGATATTTACAAATGAGAATGTTGTGGCAAAATGAAATGGATGTTGGTGGAAATGAATGATGGTGTAATGTAATGTGGTAGAAAATGGAGATGTTGTGTCAAAATAGATAGAAATGTCTTGGCAAAAGTAAATTGAGTGTAGTGAAATCAATTGAAAATGTAAAGGCAAAACAAAATATAAACATTGGACTTAATTATAAGGACTCTAGACTCCTCACACAACAAACTACTATGGGAATGAATGATATGAGTCACTTAGGAAATTTAAGTCTAGTTCTCAGGATGGTCTTACTTCTATGCCTTATTTGCCCGACAGAGTTTACTAAAGGTGCCCTATGCTATCTCTAGTCAAGGGACTCGACAGTTTTAGATGCCATGAAAAACCTATTGGCGTTAGCTAATGCAGGGATCCTATTTGTCCAGATAACATGATATGCCACGATAATACTTTTTAACGGCATCACTAACATCTAACCTCTCGATCAAGCACTACTCCTTTTAGTCGTTTGAAATCCTAGCTTTAACTTTAAGGGTGGATTAGGTCTAGTTACTACCTAGAAACCCTTGTTTATGTGGATCACCCCTAGTTTCTCTCGAACACTAAGGATATGCTTCTTAGTCATTCTCTCGAACACTAAGCAATCTCCTAAAGAATGGCTACTCTCATAGCTCTTAAAACCTTAAGGCATTAAGCATCATAAACAAAACAAATAACAGCATACAAAAACAACCATTCGTTAAAGTAAAACTTAAATATCCAAAATGAACTCCCACCAAATAAGACTAGTTCATGGTGGGGTTCGAATATTTCAAGCACAAAGCAAGAAGTTAATTCGTTCCATATAACCAAAATGATATAGATGAAAGCAAACATCAAAGGGAATGAGGAAAAGCCTTTGATGTGCACTATCGATGCTTCCCTCGACCACCACAGACTATATAAGTTCGCTAGCTCCTCTTGGACGCCTAGCTCGCCACTCCCTCTAGCTTGTCAATAGAGGAATACCACAGCAAATAAGATTGGTAGAAAAATGAGACATTTTTCTCTCTGAATTTCTAACTCAATGCGGCGTTTGTAAAGTCCCCTTCTCATGGTGGCTTCATCTCCTATTTATAGGGGGAGAATAAACCTAGGAATTTGTGTTGAAATCCTAGGATACCCCAAACATACTTCATTCATGTGAGGGGGTGAGCAATTGTGGCAGTGGTCCCCTCCAGAGTAGCTAGGTGAGTGCCAAGCAAGGTAAGCTGGCAGTTGGGCGTGGTTCATACAGGATCTACCTGCAGTTGGGTGTGGTCCTAATAGAATCAAACGACCCAGGTGGTAGATGTCTCCTCTCAGGTGACTGGCAGTTCAAGGCACATGAAGACAATGACAGTTGGTTCTTAAAAATATATTCTTTCGTTTGGTTCGCTTCCTAAATGCCGTCTAGTTTGGCATTTACATTATTCTCTGTAGTCTCATCATGTCACAACAATTCCCTTTCGCTTATCCTTGCTCTCAAATCCTGCACATCATCAAACCAAACACCTTTCCCATAACGCAACATCGTTTACAAAATAAAATGCTTCGACAAAATATATTTCCACCACGTGCAACTATATGCTCCTAAATGCATCTATATGATCCTATATGAGCTCTTATACAATCAATAACTTAAGTGAAAATGCCCTAAATATGGACTTTTTATAGAGTTATCACACCCCCAAACTTAAACTATTACTTATCCTCAAGCATAGTATTATGCAAAATAAAAATACCATGGCAAGTCCAGGTTCAGGATAGTTATGTGGGATAGAATTTCATCCCTCAGAACATTTGGCTTCAACATGCTAGACTAGTTTGAGAAATCAAGTATTGTCCCCTAGGGCAATATCCTTTGTGTGAGTGTGTGCGTGTGATTGTATCAAGTCCATGCTTAACAAATATAGAAAATTTCTAAGCAAGCTCTCTTGTTTAGCCACCACATTTACAAGTTTACTCCCACATGGTTTTTTAACACTGCTATGAGGGGAGTCAACCTATCACACCTACCATTCCACACTCTAGGTGAAAGAGAGCATACCTTCTACCCGAGCTAGGCAGGTAGAGTCATCATGTGACTACTTTCATTCACTCATATGTCTTGGTTGGCATTTATTTAAATGCAGTTTCCAGGAAATGTTGTGGCATAGCGGAGTGTCCCTCTATAGATATGCCGAAGCATTTATTCACAATTTGATTTTTTTCATTCATTTTTTTCATTTCATGTGGGGGTTTCATCATTCGTTATCAAAGTTTTATGCCAAGGCATGCAAGAGTTCTCTTATAATTTTTTTTAAGTTCCTTAAGCATGGAAAACATATAATCATATATCAAAAGTTACAAATAATCAAGTCCTAGAGTTTTTTATGCCATCCTCAACAGTCATGTACATTCAATTCTAGCCATAAATAGTTCTTCATCATCGGGCAACATTAATTTATTCAAAAGAACTTACTCGAACACTTACTAATGTCATGGCATATTCATTCTACTAATACTATCATGCAATAACTTAGAAACCCTACCTTCCCCAAAGTTGAGAGAAGCATTATCCTCAATGCTAAATAAAAACTAATTTAAAACTAGACTATATGAGCGCTATGAGCACTTGCGCAATTGTGCGGTAGCCGTGCAATATGAGCGCTTGCGCAATTGTGTGGTATTTCTGATTATGTTGCATCGTGTGGCTTTGTGGACTACGATGGTACTTTCAGGGTTAGTAGTTAGGGCTCAATCTCGTGTTACTCGATTGTGGGCACGGTGTGGATTTGGTCAACATCCTTAGAGGCATGCAATAATGTATTAGGGAAGATTGAGAGATTTAGAGCTACATACAGAAGGAGCTCCATGAAGGTTGTTGCCACAACCTCGTCCTTTTGCTTGACATAGGTAATGAAGGTCGTCAGGTTGCTAGTCAGATTCGCCACTTGGTCCTGGGTCTGCTTGGCCAGAAGTGTTGCAATTTATCGTGGCATTTGTGCAGATGGGTGGACATCATCAGCAATGTCATCATTTGTGCCAACACCAATTGAGTCTTCTTTCTAAGTGGGTGCAGCTTCTGTAGGGGCTTTACCTTTGTCCACATGTTTGGGAGTTTGTTCTTTCTGAAACATCTTAAATTGTTATGGCAGTTTTTCGTGTTCGATCGGAGCACCAGTATATACCAACATGTCCCACACAAATAATAGCACCACCTTCAAAATATTTTACCCTGGCATTTCTTGTCTTTCACATTTGAATTATAAGACCTTTGTAGTAGTCTTCTCTTCTTCAAGGTGCTCTCTGCATAAAGATGAATGGTAGTGGAATGAGATCTCTTTTTTATCCTTTTTATTATGGCAACTTGTAATCATTTGGGCAGTAAATTTGTTGAAGAGGTCAAGGTCATCCCTATGACAGTAGCCACCATTATGTATGACCTTGTTCTTTTCTAGGCTATTCAAGTAAGGAAGCAAAAATAACACTAACGAGAAAATTGACAATGTCAGCATACCACAAATTGTCATGGCAAATAATAATTTCTCATTAGGGAATTTTTCCCTAATCTCCATTTCATTCCATAATTCTTTTACAATTTCTAGTCTAGACATATGGATAGTTACTTGAAGTTTAGGATGAGTAAATTCAATAGAATCCAAAGGTTCAAATTTCATACATGGTCTAGCTATGGGTGAGCTAAACTGACTCATCTCCTTTGAAATATCCTCGAGCTCCTCTTCGTCTTCTTCATTAAGCTCATTGGTTTTTTATAGAGGTCGCATGTTCATGCAGCACGGTCTTCGTGGTTGCTATAAAATCTTGCATTGTGGCCTCCAAAGAACTTGTGTCACATAAAGATGGCACTCTCTCGTTAGAATTATGCCATGGCATATCTGTTTGAAAACCCTGGGAGTCACTGAAGTTCTGCTGCCTAGCGGGCTAACTAGCGTTGCTGGTTCCTTTATTTCCCCAAGAGAAGTTTGGATGCTGACACCATCCAAGATTATAGGTGTTAGAATAGGGTTGTTATTACCTCGATTGTAGTTCCCTACATAGTTGGACTCCAATTGGTCGGACACTCACTCTCATGGTGATTTCCATGGGATAATAGACATGATGAGTTGGATACCTTCACTTCTTTCACCTCACTTGATCTTTGCAAACTTTTCAACATATTGGTGATGACAGAAATTTGGGCGGACACGAAATCTTCAGCTTCTAACTTGAATGTCCCAGATGCCTTCCTTCAAGTTCCATACCTTGAATAGGGAAATTGGTAATCATGGTTAGCAATTCGATCAAGAAAGTCAAAAGCCTCTTCAGGCGATTTGTCAAGCAAAGTGCCATTTGTCGAGACATCTAGCATCATCTCATGAGTGCATTTGCTCCATTATAGAACATCATGACTTGAGTCCAGTCGTGGAATCCATGGTTGGTACATTTGCAAAGTAATTCTTTTAATGGTCCCAACACTCATACATTGACTCATCATCAGCTTGATGAAAAGATGCTATGACATTTCTATGATGGTTGTTCATATTGGTTTGATTATACCGTAGCAAAACAATTTTGCATAAGTCAACCCAAGTCCTTATCGAGCCAGAAGGTAATCCATTGAGCAATAAAGTATTATTTATAATTGAGATTAATTCTTGAGAACTTGGAAAATTTCAAGTTCGTAATGATAGGAAAAAGAGTAAATTTATTTACATGTGTATTTTTTTAGCATTAATTGCTATGAAGTTATTTCTACAAAGTGTTGTCAAGCCTTGTTATTAAATGAGGTGGATAATTAGACTTTCATAGTTGAGAGAGGAAATTGTTTCAATTGCTCGAGAATAATTTAAACGGGTCTGGAAAACTTATACGGATTCCTCGAGAATGAAATGAAATATTTTAAAATAAAAGTAGTATATTTAACTTAATCTTGAGTGAGAGGATAACGATAAACCCTAGCAGGTTATGGTACAAAAGTGAATTGGACAGGTAGTAAACATTTGATAAAGATTCTAGTGGCTATGTTCCTGGTGAACTTGATGGAATTATCATGTGATGAGATAAGACCATTGCTTAAAGTGATATTGATAATGATTGTGAAGAAAATGATGTAAAACACACACACACACACACATATATATATCTTTTCGGGCTAATGTGATAGATGCTTAATTAATTAAAGTAGAATTGTAAGATAATTTCACAAAATTTGGAAATGTATATGTCTTTTCAGATAAATTTGTGTGGTTACCTCCAGACTGAGAGGTGGAATTCAAAGTAGATGGTTATTAAGGTATTGAACATGTTTCTCTGATTTGGTATCAAATGACTTATGTAAGCCAAGAGAATTAGGGGCTCAATTATAAGAGTTGATTGATCAAAAATTTTATTGGTCTAAGTATTTCATCTAGGAAAATATTTGTGTTATTAATGAAAAACAAGTTAAACCTATGTTGTTATGCATATATTTTAACAGTTAATTAAGACTCTTCGATAGAAGCACTTGTATACCAAACTATTCCAATGTGAATCTCTGGTTAGCAAAGATCGTTTTCTTTGTCAGGTTGTTTTCGCATAAGGTATAAGAGTATATCCTAAGAGAAACTTATGTTGTAGTACTTACTCCCGTAGAATGATCCTGAAGTTTGAAATATTTTTGGGCTTGCTAGTTACTATTAAAGGATTAGTGAAAAACATTTTGACGTTAGCTAAGTTTTTAAAAGAACGATGTGTCTTTTATAGAGTGAAGAAGGGCCAAGAGAGTTTTGAAATGCTAAAGAGAATTGTAATAGAGACATCAGTGTTTATACAACTTGAGTTGGATAAAGATTATGTGGTTTTTACTGATGCAATTATCAACGGTTTAGGAAGTGCGCTTATGCACAAACGTAAGGATGTGGTATATGCCTCAATAAAGTTAATGACTAAAAAAATAATTATCTATGCATGATTAAGAGTCGACAATAGTTAAATTACCTTAAAAGATTTGACGTCATTATCGGTATAGTGAGCGATGCTATAGTAGTGCTAATTGCAAAAGCCTAAAATACTAGTGGAATTGAAGAGAGTGAACCTGATACAGAAAAGATAGACATAACTTTTAAAGGTTTATGAAGTGATCATTGATTATTTTCCAGGAAAGTCAATGTTGTTGTGAAGGTACTTGCTCAGAATTTTTTTGTAGTTTTACAAACTGTGGATGTGCAATTAAAATTGAATGAAAATTGCATTGAGTGCTGAATTAAAGACGAAGTGATGTTTTTATTAGATTTGATAAGAGAATTATAAAGGAAAGATGAAATTTCTTAATAAGAATTTTATAAGTAGAAAATGAAGAGATTAAAGACTTTTTGAGATCAAGTTCGACAGATGTTCGTATTATCGTGGGAGACTTTGTATTCCCGACGATTAAGAATTTAGAAAAATATTCTTTTTGAGACATTAAATACGTTGACTATGCAGTTAGGTGAAAACAAGAGGTACCAAGATTAAAAGAATTGAATTGGTGATCTGGTTTAAAATAAACCAACACGAAAATTTTAACAAAATGTCTGACGTACTATTGGAGGAAAAGTGAACATCACGTATCTTCGAAATTTTTTCATTCAATCTTGAATCATGAATGGAAAATGGGTCATGGGGAAAATAGAGATTCGATTAGAATTGGATTATGAAAAAGAACCAATACATAACTGGATTAGAGAAATCCAGAAATTGCGTAACAAAACGATTACTCTGTTTGATTATTGTGATAAAAGCATAGAGTTTTTAAATTTTAGGACGATTTTTCTTAAGGATGAGAGTTGTAATACCCCAAATATCAGGTTAGTGACTTTATTAAAAAGATTTAAAATGTGAGGATTTATTTGATTAAATGATAAAAGATTGGAAATGATTTAGAATAGTGGTTTAGACTAAATTATAACAATGGATGATTAAAAGGGTATTTTGGTCATTTGGAATAAAATGAATTTAAAATTACATATCCTTATTAGGTATTTAATAGGGAAAAAAGAGGAAAGTTAAAGTCATTTCCATTTTTATTCTTCTTCACGTGGGTAGTGCTCTCCACCATAGCATAAGGTAAACTCCAATTTGTTAGTTCTTCCTTTAATTTTTGGTTTGCACTTGTAACATTAAGTGGTATGTAAGCTTAAGGAATGATTAAAACTAAGTGGTGGATGTTTTATATGAGATTTAAGGAAATGTGTTTTTGAATGATATGTTTATATATGTGTTTTTATTGAGGTTTATTAGTAGAATTGACTTGACAAAGGTTGAATGAGAGATTACAAGCATTAGTTGAGTTTAAAAACAAGTTAGAAATTGTGGTTTGATTCTTAGAATCAAATGATCTTGAGAGATACTAGATGTTTTAAGTAACTAAATGAAGGAAAGTTAGTATGGAAAAGTAAAAAAGAGTTTAATAGTATTGTTGGGAGTAAACATAAGGAAATTTGACGAAATTTGGGTATATTTCGGGTTGAAAAATGGAAAATCTAAGTAAGGGTATCGGTACTGATAGAACAATACCGTTAATATAGGCTAAAATGGGATGAATATACTAAGTAGTATTGATACTGATTGAATCAGTATCAGTACCGAAAGGGGAGTATCGATACCGAAAGGGGAGTATCGATACTAAAGGGAAGGTATCGATACCCTTCAAAACAGAATGCAAAAATGGTATCGATACCATAGCATAGTATATGTACCATAGTATGGTAATATCGATGCCATGGTATGGGTATCGATACTGAGGAGCCAGAAATTGTAAGATAGGCTTATAATGTTGTGGAAAAGTTAATAATAGGTTCTATTGAGTAATGTTTAAGTATAAATGTTAGTAAATATACTAACAATTGATATTGTATGTGTATTTAATTAATGCTTGAGTATATCGATCTCAAATTTTTGAGTCAAGCAAAACTAAAGGCAAGGACAAAGTAGCTGAGTAATCAGAATGGCGTATTGGGTATAATAGCGAGGTAAGCCAGGTGAGTGTATTTAATTGTGTAACTGTATGTTATACTAGTTATAGATGCATGATTACTTAATATGTGTGTGGTGATTACCAAATAGGCACTAAGTGTGCAATTCACGGAATTCATCATATGTTGATGAATATCGTTTCGTCACTAAGTGTGCATTTCACGAAATTCATCCTATGTGGATGAATAACCATTTCGGCACTAAGTGTGCATTTCACAAAATTCATCCTAAGTAGATGAATAAACGTTTCGACATTAAGTGTGCATTTTACGGAATTTATTTTATGTGGACAAATAATTGTTTCGACACTAAGTGTGCATTTCACAGAATTCATCCTATGTGGATGAATAACCATTTCGGCACTAAGTGTGCATTTTATGGAACTCATCCTATATGGATGAATAACCGTTTTAGCACTAAGTGTGCATTTCACGGAATTCATCCTATTTGGATGAATAACTGTTTCGGTACTAAATGTGCATTTCACGGAATTCATTCTATGTGGATGAATAACCGTTTCGACACTAAGTGTACATTTCACGGAATTCATCCTATGTTGATGAATAACCATTTCGACACTAAGTCTGCATTTCATGGAATTCATCCTATGTGATGAATAACCGTTTCGGCACTAAGTGTGCATTTCATGAAATTCATCCTATGTGGATGAATGACTGTTTCGTCACTAAGTGTGTATTTCACGAATTCATCCTATGTGGATGAATAACCATACAGGCACTATATGTGCAACTCACGAAATTCATCATAGGTTGATGAACGACCGTATATGCACTACGTGTGCATCTTAATAAAACGATAATGACTAGAAAGTTGGTAATTTACCGTATTGGCACTACGTATGCAAACTATAGAGTTATAATGAATTGAAAGAGTTAATTGAAATTATGAATAATTATTAGAATATAAACTATTCTAAAGTAAAAGATTAATGTTCTAGCTATGCATTTGGCAGGAATGTGTCTATCATGCAAGTAAGATGAAAGTCTAAATATACCTTTGGGTAAAAGAATAAATGTTTAACAGTGAAATTTGACATAAATGGTTTCTTTCATTTAATTGACATAAAAGGCATGAAAGGATGCCCAAAATGAAAATGCATAACAGTGCATTAAAGGAATGAAATGATGCCATAAATGAAAATGTATAACGGTACATTAAAGGCATGAAAGGCTGTTGTAAATGAAATGTATAATGGTGCATAAAAGGCATGAAAGGATGCCATAAATGTGAATTTGATGAATAATTACTAAAGAATAATGGGAAAATGTACAAAAAGAAAGGTATGTTGGATATACTAAGGATGTTTACAAAGATTATATGAAAGGAAATTTGTTTAAATAATAGGGATATATAATCCTTATGGATGATACGAAATAGTTAGAAACCAAATAAGCATGGTATACTTATGTATATAGAAATGTTTCTTTACAATGCCATGTCTCACTAAATAAGTATTTAACGTGTGTAGATTTCAGGCGTAGGTAAAGGCAAAGGTTAGTCACGTAAAGAGTACAACCGTAGCAGCATCGATCATCAATTAAGGTTGACTCATCAGCAACTATAGGACAATCTGGTTTGTTTTGGAAAATTTAGTTGGCATGTAATTAAAGTAAGAAAAATGCTCTAAATTGTATTTAAGTAGAACCTCTTATCATATTTCAATTAATGTTTTGCTTTATAAAAAAAATAATGTTTTCAGAAAATCTGGAAATAAAATTTTACGGGTTTTTAAAAGAGGAAATATTTTAAAAGTGATGTGACATTTGTATCTCATGTACAGAGAAGGTATACGGATATGGGTGTTACATTTATTGGTATCAAAGCTATAGGTTTAGCCATTCTCGACTGAAAACAAGTTTAATTGAATTGAGAAAAAAGATTGCATGCCATTAACATTGTCAAAGTTACTGATATGGTGTCAATTAGAGTATGATTGATGTCACTCTTTATTAACTTGAGTGTTATTCTTATGAATGTCCTAATAGATGTTGCAAACTAAGGAAAAAGGTAAGAAAGTATATGATATTGAAAAGAAGGTCGAGATCAAAATCAACCCAGGAGAATCCGACATTATTTCAGTATCATGTCGTAGAAGGGTAGAAGTTGCTAGGGATTTTCCTCCATTATGTGGAAGGAATGCCCCAACGTTTAGTGACATTTTTGAATTTGAGAAATATTTAAGTAAAGTATTAAATTCTTCAAAGTATTGTTAAATTGAGTAAGCAGTAATTACATTGACTGCTAAAAGCTTATAGAAAGAGGAGTTATTAGTGGATCAATTGATTATAAGTTTATTAAGAATAAATGTTAAGTTTTATGGACCTAATAAAGTTTTTTGTAGAAGGTAAATTATGAAAATGATTTTCTACCCATTTCATATTACAATAAATGATTATTTATAATTGAGATTAATTCTCGAGAACTTGGAAAATTGTCAAGTTTGTAATGATAGAAAAAAAGTAAATTTCTTTACGAGTGTACTTTTTTTAGCATTAACTGCTATGAAGTTATTGCTAAAAAGTGTTGTCAAGCCTTCTTATTAAATGAGGTGGATAATTAGACTTTTATAGGTGAGAGGAAATTTTTTCAATTGCTCGAGAATAATTTAAACGGATCTGGAAAAGTTCTGTGGATTTCCTCAAGAAGGAAATTAAAGATTTTAAAATAAAAGTAGTATATTCAACTTAATCTTGAGTGAGAGGATAACAGTAAACCCTAGTGGGTTATAGTACAAGTGTGAATTGGACAGGCAGTAAACATTTGATAAAGATTCTAGGGGCTATGTTCCCGGTGAATCTGATGGAATTATCATATGACGAGTTAAGATCATTGCTTAAAGTGATATTGATAATGATTGTGAAGAAAATGATGTCAGAAACACACACACACACACACACACATATAGCTTTCCGGGGCTAATGTGATAGATGTTTAATTAATTAAAGTAGAATTGTCATATAATTTCACAAAATTTGGAAATTTATAGATGTATTTTCAGATAAATTCATGTGGTTACCTCCAAACTGAGAGGTGGAATTCAAAGTGGATGGTTATTAAGGTATTAAACATGTTTCTCTGATTTCGTATCAAATGACTTATGTAAGCCAAGAGAATTAGGGACTCAATTATAATAGTTTATATATAAAAAATTTATCGGTCCGAGTATTTCAACTTGGAAAATATTTGTGTTATTAATGAAAAGCAAAATAAACCTATGTTGTTATGCATAGATTTTGACAGTTAATTAAGACTCTTCGATAGAAGAACTTGTATTCCAAACTATTCCAATGTGAATTTCTGGTTAGCAGAGATCGTTTTCTTTGTTCAAGTTGTTTTGGCATAAGGTATAAGAGTATATCCTAAGAGAAACTTATATTGTAGTAATTGGAAACTCCCAAAGAATGATCCTGAAGTTCAAATTTTTTTGGGCTTGCTGGTTACTATTGAAGGATTAGTGAAAAATTTTGACGTAAGCTTTGTTTCTAACTAAGTTTTTAAAAGAAGGATGTGTCTTTTATAGAGAGGAGAAGGGCCAAGAGAGTTTTGAAATGCTAAAGAGAATTGTATTAGAGTCATCAGTGTTTATACATCTTGAGTTGGATAAAGATTATATGGTTTTTACTGATGCAATTATAAACGGTTTAGTAAGGATGTGGCATATGCCTCAATAAAGTTAATGGCTAAAAAAAAGAATTATTTACGCATGATTTAGAGTAGGCAATAGTTGAATTGCCTTGAAAGATTTGACGTCATTATCAGAATAGTGAATGATGCTATAGTAGTGTTAATTGTAAAAGCCTAAAATACTAGTGGAGTTGAAGAGGGTGTACCTGAGACAGAAAAGATAGACATAACTTTTAAAGGTGGATGAATTGATCATTAATTATTTTCCAGGAAAGGTCAATGTTGTTGTGAAGGTACTTGCTCAGATTTTTTTTGTATTTTTATGAATTGTGGATGTGCAATTAGAATTGAATGAAAATTGCATTGAGGGCTGAATTAAAGACGAAGTCGTTGTTTTTATTAGATTTGATAAGAGAATTATAAAGGAAAGATGAAATTTCTTAATAATAATTTTATAAGTAGAAAATAAATAGATTAAAGACTTTTTGAGAACAAGTTTGACGGATGTTCGTATTATCGTAGGAGACTTTGTATTCCCGACGATTAAGAATTTAGAAAGATATTCTTTTTGAGACATTAAATACGTTGACTATGCAGTTAGGTGAAAACAAGAGGTACCAAGATTTAAAGAATTAAGTTGGTTATCTGGTTTGAAATGAGCCATCATGAAAATTTTAGCAAAATGTCTGACGCACTATTGGAGGAAAAGTGAACATCACGTATCTTCTAAATTGTTTCATTCAACCTTGAATCATGAATGGAAAATGGATCATGGGTAAAATAAAGATTCGATTAGAATGAAAAAGAACCAATACATATCTAGATTAGAGACATCCAGAAATTGCATAACAAAACGATTCCTCTGTTTGAAGTATTGTGGTAAAAGCATAAAGTCTTTAAATTCGAGGATGAATTTTCTTAAGGGGAGTTGTAATACCCTAAATATCAGGTTAGTGACTTTATTGAAAAGATTTAAAATGTGAGGATTTAATTGAATAAATGATAAAAGATGAGAAATGATTTGGAATAGTTGTTTAGACTAAATTGTAATAATGGATGATTAAAAGGGCATTTTGGTCATTTGGAATAAAATGAATTTAAAATTACATATCCTTATTAGGGATTTAATAGGGGAAAAACAAGAAAATTAAAGCCATTTCTATTATTATTATTCTTCACGTGGGTAGTGATCTCCACTATAGCATAAAGTAAAATCCAATTTGTTAGTTCTTCCTTTAATTTTTGGTTTGCTATTGTAACATTAAGTGATATGTAAGCTTAAGGAAGGATTAAAGAGGATTAAAACTAAGTGGTGGATGTTTTATATAAGATTTAAGGAAATGGGTTTTTGAATGATATGTTTATATATGTGTTTTTATTGAGGTTTATTAGTAGAATTGACTTGACAAAGGATTTAATGAGAGATTAGAAGCATTAGATGAGTTTAGAAACAAGTTAGAAATTGTGGTGTGATTCTTATAATCAAATGATCTCGAGGGATACTAGATGTTTTAAGTAGCTAAATGAAGAAAAGTTAGTATGGAAAAGTAGAGAAGAGATTAATAGTATTGTTGGGAGTAAACATAAGGAAATTTGACGAAATTTGGGTATATTTCGGGTTGCAAAATGGAAAATATGGGTAAGGGTATCGGTACTGATAGAATAGTACTGATACTATAGGCTAAAATGGGATGAATCTGCTAAGTAGTATCGATATTGATTCAATCAGTATCGATACCGAAAGGGAAGTATCGATACTGAAGGGAAGGTATCAATACCCTTCAAAACAGAATGCAAAAATGGTATCGATACCATAACATAGTATCGGTACCATAGTATGGTAGTATCGATACCATGGTATGGGTATCGATACTGAGGAGCCAAAAATTTTAAGATAGGCTAATATGTTATAGAAAAATTAATAATAGGTTCTATTGAGTAATGTTTAAGTATAAATGTTAGTAAATATACTAACAATTGATATTGTACGTGTCTTTAATGAATACTTGAGTAGATCAAAATCAAACTTTCGAGTCAAGCAAAATCAAAGTACGTGTGCAAACTATAGAGTTATAATGAATTGAAAGAGTTAATTGAAATTATGAAAAATTATTAGAGTAGAAACTATTCTAAAGTAAATGATTAATGGCCTAACTATGCATTTGGCAGGAAGGTGTCAATCATGCAAGTTAGATGAAAGCTAAATGGCTTTGGGTAAAAGACTAAATGCTTAACAGTGCAATTTGACATAAATGGTTTTATTCATTTAATTGACATAAAAGGCATGAAAGGTTGCCATAAATGAAAATGCTTAATGGAGCATTAAAGGCATGAAAGGATGTCATAAATGAAAATGCATAACGGTGCATTAAAGGAATGAAAAGATGCCATAAATGAAATGCATAATGGTACATAACATGCATGAAAGGATTCCATAAATGTGAAAATGATGAATAATTACTAGAGAATAATGGGAAAATGTACATAAAGAAAGGTATATTGGATATACTAAGGATGTTTACAAAGATGGTATGAAAGGAAATTGGTTTAAATAATAGGGATTTATATAATCCTTAGGGATGATACGAAATAGTTGGAAATCAAATAAGCATGGTATACTTGTGTATATAGAAATGTTTCTTTACAATACTATGTCTCACTAAATAAGTATTTAACATGTGTTAATTTACGCGTAGGTAAAGGCAAAGGTTAGTCGCATAAGGAGTGGTCGTAGCAGCATCGATCAGTAATTAAGGTTTACTCATCAGTAACTATAGGACAATCTGCTTTGTTTTGGAAAACTTCGTTGGCATGTAATTAAAGTATGAAAAATGCTCTAAATTGTATTTAAGTAGAACCTCTTATCATATTTCAATTAATGTTTTGCTTTATAAAAAAATGTTATGTTTTAAGAAAATCTAGAAACAAAATTTTACAGGTTTTTAAAAGAGTAAATATTTTAAAAGTGATGTGACATATATATCTCATGTACAGAAAGGTATAAGGGAGATGAGTGTTATAACTTGTGTCTCTTCTGGCATTTCAATCTCAGCTTGCACAGTTACACGGGGTAAATCATTCGTCTTTCTTCCCCCAAACTAGTCTTTTACATTGATTTGAGTTCCACTCCGTAGAGCGAGTACACTACATTACTCCTTTTTATGAGGTTTAGTGACTTCATTGTCACTTTATAGAAAACCTAGTTGACGTTCTTGTAATGACGCGACAATTTGGCCAATATGACTCTCCAACTCCCTCATAGATGAGTTGTGGTTTTGAAGCAAAGATCCTTGGTTTTTTATGGAGGTAGCATGGTCTTGAAGCATGGTCTTCGTTGTTGCTATAAAATATTGCATTCTAGCTTCTAAGAACTTGTGTTGGATGAGGATGACACTCATTTCTTATAATTATGCCATGGCATATTCGTTTGAAAACCTTGGGAGTCATTGAAATTCTGCTGTCGAATGGGTTAATTAGTGTTGTTGGTTCCTTGATTTCCCCAAGAGAAGTTGGATGTTGACGCCATCTAGGATTATAGGTATGAGAATAGGGGTTACTGTTGCATCGATTGTAGTTTCCTACATAGTTGATGGGTTCTTGATTGGTCGGACACTCGCTCTCATGTTGATTACCATGGCATAATAAACTTACTGAATTAGCTGCCTTCACCTCACTTGGTCTTTGCAAATTCTTCAACATATTGGTGATGACAAAAGTTTGGCAGACACAGAATCCTTAGTATCTAACTCGAATGCCCCATGCACTTTTCGTCCAATTCCAAGCCTTGTAGATAGAACTTGATAATATTTATTGGAAATCCTGTCCAGAATGTCGAATGCCTCTGTAGGTATTTATAGAACAATGTCCCATTTGCTGAGGCATCTAGCATCATTCTCATGGGCGCATTTATCCATTATAGAACATTACCACTTGCGTCCAATCTTGAAACCAATAATGTGAGCATTTACGGAGAAATCCTTTATATCGATCCCATCATTCATACATTGATTTTTCATCAGCTTGACGTAAAGAAATGATGTTGTTCCTCAGTTGGGTGTTCATGTTCAGCGGATTATATCGTAGCAAAAACATTTTGCACATATCGATCCAAGACTCAATCGAACCCGCTGGAACACTAGTTAACCAAGCTCTTGCTTGGTCACGCAGAGAATATGGAAATATCTTTAACTTTAATACATCTTTGTGTACTCCTTATTGTCAGAAAGAATCGTACACCTCCATGAAGTTACAAATATGTTGCCTGGTATCTTCATTTTGTATGTCCCTAAGTATCCCTATGGAATTTAGCATATTGAATATTACAAGTTTGAGCTCAAAATGGGCTGTCTGAATCTCTGGTGCCACAATTATTGGATTTAAATAATCCAAGATAGGATTTAAATGATCTCGAATGGCACGAGGCCTGATTACATTCCCAGCATTCAAAATTGCCTCGACATTCTGATCTTCCCCATGGCCAATTACTTGATTGCCAATTTGATACATATTTGCACGTTGAGCACGTCCTCATCACCTAAAAATCCTCTCAATATCAGGTTTAATTGGTTCTAATAGCTCGTTAGAGTGTCTTCTAGTCATTCACCAAGAAAAACCTGAAAAAGGCAAGGAAATTAGCAAGTAAAACTATATAAAAAATGAAAAAGTAAAATAAAAATGCTATGACAAAACTAATTATCTTCCAGTTGCCAATCCCCGACAACGGTACCAAAAACTTGTTCGCGATTTATGACTACTAAATATGGTCTTGAAATATGTGCAAGTATACACAATCGAACAAGTAATACAATGATGAGTGAGTATCGTCTCCACAGGGATTGGAGGAAATTTATAAGTTTAATCACAACAAAGAACTATTTTACCTATGTATAGTTAGTGATGGTATGTACAAATGAGAATGTTGAGGCAAAATGAAATTGATGTTGGTGAGAATGAAATGATGGTGTGATGTGAGAGCAAATATGGATGTTGTGGTAAAATTGAGGAAATGTCTTGGAAAAAATAAATTGAGTGTAGTGAAATGAATTGAAAATGTAAAGGCAAAACAGAATGTAAACACTGGATTTGAATAAAATAACTTTAGAATCCTCACACAACAAGCTCCTACGGGAATGAATGATAAGAGTCGCTTAGGAAACTTAAGCCTATTTTCTTAGGATGGTCTTACTTCTATGTCTTACTTGCTTGACAGAGTTTAGAAAAGGAGCCCTATGTTATCTCTAGCCAAAGGATTCAACAGGTTGAGAATGCCATGGCAATACCTCTCGGCGTTAGCAGGTGTAGGGATCTTATTGGTTCATATCAACAGAATATGTCACGGCAATACTACTTAGCGTCAGCACTAGCATCTAACCTCTCCACCGAGCACTACTCCTTTTAGTCGATTGAAATCCTAGCCTTATGTCTAAGTTTGGATTAGGTATAGTTACTATCTAAAACCCCTTGCTTATATGGGTCCTCCCTAGTTTCTCTCGAACACTAAAGGTATGCTACTTAGTCCTTCTCTCGAACATTAAGTAATCTCCTAATGAATGTCTACTCTCATAGCTCCTACAAACTTAAGGCATTAAGCATCATAAGCAAAACAAATAACAACATATAAAAACAACAATCTATTAAAATAAAACTTAAGTATCCATAATGAACTCCCACAAAAAAAGGCTACTTCATGTTGCGGTTCGAATATTCCAAGCAATAAGGCATGAAGTTCATTCGATCTATACAACCAAAATATAATAAGTGATACAAACAGATAAGGGATGGAGGAAAATCCTTTGACATGCACTGTCGGAGCTTCCCTAGACCACAATGAACTGCCCTAGTTCGCTAGCTCCTCTTGGACGCCTAGCTCGCCACTCCCTCTAGCTTGTTAATGGAGGAATGCGACGGCAAAAATGATTGACGAGAAAAGGAGAGACCTTTTCTGTTTAGAAATTAAGCTCAAACGGTGTGTAAAAGAAGTCTTCAATTATGGTGGCTTCGACTCCTATTTATAGTGGGGAATAAACCTAGGAATTTGTGTTAAAATTCCTAGGATACCCCGAGCTGGTTTCCTTTACGTGAGGGGTGAGGTAGATGTGGCAGTGGTCCCATCCTGGGTAGCTGGGCGTGTTCCATTCAGGGAGACTTTCAGTTGGGTATACGTACAGACAGGATTAGCCGACCCAGGTGGCAGATGTTCCCTCCCAGGTGTCTGGGAGCAGAGGACAGCTGGCTCTTGAAAATATCTTCTTGTCTTTATTGCTTTCGAAATGTCGTTCGAGTTGGAATTGCATTCTGCTCAGTATTCCAAGCATGTCATGACAATTCTCCTCGCTTATCTTTGCTCCCAAATCCTACACATCATCAAACATAACACCTTCCCCATAACGCAAAACCGATTACAAAATAAAATGTCACGACAAAATATATTTCCATCACATGCAACTATATGTTCCTAAATGCATTTATATGATCCTATATGAGCTCTTAGACAGTCAATAACTTAAGTGAAAATGCCCTAAATATGGCATTTTTACGGAGTTATCATAGTTCTAACATCAATAGTTAGAATATTTCAAAATTCAATAACAGTGAATGTGGTAACAATGTTTACCTCATCCTCTCTAATAATAGGAGGATCATCCTATATTTAGCTAGATTCAACATGATCAAATATAGTAACTTTTTTTTGTTGATGTGTCTTAAAATTCTATTAAAATTCTAGTAATAGAATTTTATATGTTTCTCGTTGTGATTTGGCCACTGACATCATTGAATTTTATTTGAAACCCTCTGATTCTCCTTGAATTAATTTCATCGCTCTCAACCAAGCATAAGTATAACATCGGTTTGGGGACTAAACAGAGGAACTGCATTTAACACCAATCGGCAATTGTATCCTTTTATGTGTTTTTTCCATACACATAGCCAACCTCACGTGGGGATATACCCCAACCACAACGATCATCAGGGTCGGACCTCAATGGATCATGCTTTTTCGCATTGTTTGTTTCGTCTTGAAAAAAAAATCATATGTACTGAAAATTTATAAGAGGAAAAAAAGAAATATGAACGCACCATTGCATCCCCACTATGTGAAAACAATTTGGAATCAATTGAGGATTTCAATTTGGCATGGGTTCCTCGTTATAATAGGGAATTGCGAATTGTTTTTGGAACCTGCATATTGCATTCAAACTTGCAAATTGTATTTGCCTTAAATATATTGTGCATTCTTTTGCACTTGAAAAATTGAATCAACCCTATATTATTGGACTGTGATGATTAATATAGATATCAACAAGTATGATTTGATAATCAAACGACATGGCTCATGAGAAAAGCATAGGTAAGAATAATTGACATGCAATTTATAGATCCACGCAAACTATAATTTTTAGAGAAAATATATTGCAGGGTACCTTAGATTTTACACCACGTAAATTGAAAATTTGACTCCACATATACTTAAGTTTCCAAAACTTGTTCCAGTGATAGGCTCGTAGACGGTGAAAATGGAGGTTTTTCTATTTGAACCTGCAAAAGGTTATAGAATCATAACACAAAATTAATTGGAACTATCTTTTGAGTCCATCACGCCTTCAATTTCCTTGAAGATTGAAGCACCAAGATAAGTAACTATTACTTGATCTTCGGAAACCTTTCGCAAAGTGGAATGTCCTTTCCATCCAGTTAGTGTGATTTCAATAACCACAATTATTAGCCATTAAAAATGACCACCAAACATTGAAGATTAGCATATAAAAAATATAAATCATTTCTATGTGTTTTTCGTAACAATGTTCTCTTCTACAAGATGAAAATGGTTAGAACGCATATAGCCGCTTTTAATTTAATTGATAAGAAAACATGTAATTAAAACTATCATGAATTCATGCAAAACAATAATAATAATAATATATATATATATAAAAGTTATAACAGAAACCATATATGTACCTTAACGTGGTTGTCTCCTTTAAAAAAAACGATAGAATAATTCGACAGCCTGAGATATCAAAATAAAAAAATATCGACTTCGTTCGTTTTGGATTAGAATCACAAAATAATATAATCTGTCTTAATATTGTTAGATAAAATGTTAATCCGAGTGTTAGGTATGGCTCATAAATATACCAGTAAAGAGGACAGGAGATGGAGCGGAGTGAGCGAAGCGAACATCAACTGTCCTTACAAAGAAAGTCTCGTTGTGGGGTTACGAATTATGTGGGTTGGGGTGCGGGGCGTAGCCCCTGCGGTACGGTACAGGGTTAATTTTGTAATTATGTACCAGGGTTTTCTATTATAAATAGAGATGTAACCTAGACCTAAAATATCATTGAATAAAAACTTCTAGCGCCGCCTAGGCACCGAGGACGTAAGCACATTGCCGAACCTCGTAAAATTCTCGTGTTCTTTTGTTTTCTTTACCCGTTTTCGTCAACAATTGATATCAGATGTCAGGAGCAAAATTCGAAGTCGCGAAATTCGATGGTCAGGGTAACTTCGGATTATGGCAAACGAGGGTGAAGGATCTATTGGCGCAGCAAGGGATCTTGAAGGCTTTGCGATCTACAAAGCCGCGTCGATGGATGAGGAAGATTGGGAAGAATTGCAGCAGCGAGCGGCAGGAACCATACGATTATGCTTGGCTGACGAGGTCATGTATCACGTCATGCATCTATCGTCTCCAGACGAAATTTGGAGGAAGTTGGAAAGTCAGTTTATGTCCAAATCCTTAACGACAAAACTGTATCTGAAGCAGCGGCTGTATGGGCTGAAGATGCAGGACGATCACGATTGGCGCAACATGTGAATGTCTTCATCAAATCGTTTATGATCTGGCTCGGCTTGATGTGAAAATTGAGGATGAAGACAGAGCGATGATTCTGTTGTGTTCGTTGCCTCCCTCTTACGAACACATGGTGACTACTCTTACATATGGGAAAGAGACTATCAATGTTGAGGAGATTACTGCAGCCTTGTTGGCTCACAACCAGCGGAAGCAGAATGCAGGGAAAGCTCTCAAGCCGATAGCTTATATGTCAAGGTAATCGAGATCGTGGACGGAAGCCAGAGAAGGCAGGTCCGGGAAGCGGAATTCCAGATCCAAATCAGGGCTAAGAAGACGATTCACTGTTACAAGTGCAAGGAGGCGGGACATATGAAGTGAGACTGTCCGAAGTTGAAAAAACAGACTGATGAGAAGCGTGATGGCTCATCCAAGTCTGTGAACGTGGTCGAGGATGATAATTCTGATTGCAGTGAGGGTGATATGCTTTCTATTCAACGACACAATTGACGGATGCTTGGATTCTTGATTCTGGATGTTTATCACATCACGCCAAATAGGGAATGGTTTCGACATACAGGCCGGTTAATTCTGGTTCGGTTTATTTGGGTGATGATCGATGTTGCATATTGTTGGTATTGGTGATGTCAGAATTAATGCACGATGGCTCCGTTCGGACGTTGAGTGGTGTTCGACATATCCCAAACTTGAAGAAGAATTTGATCTCCTTGGGCACTTTGCACAAGAATAGTTTTATCCCTAAGGCTCACGAGGATAGGGAAACCATTCGGATTGTTAAAGGAGCATTGACTGTGATGAAAGGCAAGATGACTGCAGGGAATATCTACATATTGTTAGGGAGTACCGTTGCAGGTGGAGTTCACTCTGTTGAGTCCTGTGATGATACGACAAAATTGTGGCATATGAGCCTTGTTCATCTTAGTGAACGTGGTGGCAGAATTACACAGAGAAACTTGTTGCATGGTGTCAAAAGCTGTAAGCTCGACTTTTGCAGTATTGTGTTCTTGGTAAACAGACTAAAGTCCGTTTCAAGACTGCGAAGCACACAACTCAAGGGATTCTTGATTATGTGCATTCTGATGTATGGGGGCCTTCCACGACATCGTCTTGGGTGGATCTAGGTACTATGTTACTTTTATTGATGATTTTTCACGGAAAGTTTGGGGTGTATTTTTTGAAACAGAAATCTGAAGTTTTTGAGAAGTTCAAGCTGTGGAAAGCTGAGGTAGAAAACCAAACAGGACGAAAATCAAGTGTTTGCGGTCTGACAATGGTACGGAGTACACAGATTCACAGTTCCTACAATTCTGTAAGGAGCATGGGATTCAGAGGCATTTTACAGTGCGCAAGACACAAACAGAATGGTGTTGCGGAAACGAATGAACAGTCGTTGAATGAAAGAGCCAGATGTTTGCGGTTGAATGTGGGGCTTCCCAAACACTTCTGGGCTGAGGCTGTTAACATGGCGTGTTACCTTATAAACAGATCGCCAAGGGAATCGCTGGCTGGGAAAGTTGCAGAAGAGGTATGGACTGGTCATGATGTTAGTTTTGATAACTTACGGATTTTTGGTTGTCCTGCTTATGTGCATGTACCTGCTGATGAGAGATCCAAACTTGATGCAAAATCGAAGGAGTGCATTTTTCTGGGTTACAAGAAAGGTGTCAAAGGATTCAAGTACTGGGATCCAGTTGCGAAGAAAGTTATGATTAGTAGAGATGTCGTTTTTGATGAACAATCCATGTTGCAGCAGAAGCAAGACACGACAGTGGTGGATTTCGAGCAGTTTCCAGTTGAGAAACCAGAAACTTCTCAACCGACTTCTGGTGGTTCCACTACGGATGATTTGCAGGATTATAGTCTCACCAGAGACAGGGTGAGACGGACGAATATAAAGCCTCCGAACATATTGGGTTTTGAAGACTTGGTATCTTTTGCACTTATTGTTAGCAGTGATGATCCGGTTACTTTTCATGATGCCGTTACTAGTCAGGAAAACGACAAGTGGATGGAAGCCATGGTTGATAAGATGGAGTCTTTGAATCACAATCGCACATGGGAGTTAGTTCCCCTTCCTGAGGGTAAGAAGCCAATTGGTTGCAAATGGGTGTATAAGAAGAAACCAGTAGTAACAGAAAAAGAGGGGGAGAAGTTCAAGGCTCGTTTGGTAGCGAAGGGTTTTTCACAGCAGAAAGGAGTTGATTATGATGAAATCTTTTCTCTGTGGGTCAGGCACACTTCAATCCGAGCAGTACTTGCATTGGTGGCTAGTTGGGATTTGCATTTAGAGCAGATGGATGTTAAAACTGCTTTTTTGCATGGTGATTTAGAGGAGCAGATCTACATGCGGCAACCTGAAGGTTTCACTCAACCTGGAAACGAGCATTTAGTTTGCAGATTGAAGAAATCTTTGTACGGGTTGAAACAGTCTCCGAGACAGTGGTATAAACGGTTTGACTCCTATATGATCAAGATTGGCTATAACCGATGTGAGTATGATTGTGTCTATGTTAAGAGCCTTGATGATGGTTCTTTTATTTTCTATTACTGTATTTGATGATATGTTGATTGTGCGAAGAACATGGATGATGTTATCGGTTTGAAACTTTATTGAGTCAGGAATTGATATGAAAGATTTAGGTGCTGCAAAGAAAATTCTTGGAATGGAAATTTGCAGGGACAGAGACTCAAGGAAACTGCGGCTATCTCAACGGGGTTATGTTGAGAAAATGCTAGAAAGGTTTGCGATGAGCAGCGCAAAACCAGTTAGCACTCCATTGGCGAATCACTTTAAGCTCTCATCAGAACAGTGCCTCAAGACAGATAAGGAAGCTGAAGATATGGCAAAGGTTCCGTATTCTAATGTTGTTGGCTGCTTGATGTATGCGATGGTATGTACTCGTCCTGATTTAGCTCATGCTGTTAGTCAAGTTTGTAAGTACATGTCTAAACCTGGTAAGCAACATTGGGAAGCAGTCAAGTGGATTTCGGTACTTAAAGGGTACTGTGGGACATGGAATTGTGGGAGTCAGCGGGATAATCCTTTGGTTGTAGGATATGTGGATTCAGACTATGCAGGTGACTTGGATAATAGAAGATCTACGACAGGGTATGTCTTACTCTTGGTGGAGGGCCTATTGTTGGAAGTCTACTGTTCAATCTATTGTGGCTCTATCTACAACTGAAGCTGAGTACATGGCATGGCTGAAGCTGCAAAAGAAGCTTTATGGCTTACTGGTTTAGTGAAGGAGTTGGGTGTTCAACAAGGTGGAGTTCAGTTGCTTTGTAATAATCAAAGTGCTATTCACTTGGCTAAGAATCAGGTGTATCGTGCTAGAACTAAACATATTGATGTAAGGTTCCACAAGATCAGAGAGTTGGTTGCATCTGGAGAGGTTTTGTTTCAGAAGGTACATACTGATGAAAATGCCGCTTATTGTTCACTAAGCCAGTTACGACAGACAAGTTCAAGCATTGCTTGGACTTGTTGAATGTTTCGAGTTGTTAAAGAATCAAGGTAACCCAACCCACATTGAATTTTCAAGAGGCAGGATTCGCCAAGGTGGAGATTTGTTAGGTATGGCTCATAATATACCAGTAAAGAGGACAGGAGATGGAGCGGAGTGAGCGAAGCGAACATCAACTGTCTTTACAAAGAAAGTCTCGTTGTGGGGTTACGAATTATGTGGGTTGGGGGTGCGGGGGCTACGCCCCCGCGGTACGGTACAGGGTTAATTTGTAATTATGTATCAGGGTTTCTCTTTATAGAGATGAAACCTAGACCTAAAATATCATTGAATAAAACTTCTAGCGCCGCCTAGGCACCAAGGACGTAAGCACATTGCCGAACCTCGTAAAATTCTCGTGTTCTTTTGTTTTCTTTACCCGTTTTCGTCAACAATCCGAGAAATAAAATAATAATAATAATAAATATTTTTATTAAATCGAACGAACAAAAATAAATGTGAAATTAAAATAGATGAATGAAATTGGTTTACTCATTTAGACATGAAATCGGATGAGCGAAGTCAGATAAACAAAAGAGGAAGTTTTGCTGAGGCTTGTATGAATAGTTTCCTTAAGACATTTTCGTCCTCTCCTCGATGCTTTGAGTAATGTTGGAAGTCAGTCTCCCAAGATACAACAATAAACAATCACAACAGTAAATACAACCGTAGTGATCAATCAAACACAATCTTATCTTTCTCTATCACCGAAAAGAACAAATCTAGAAGGAATTTTTTAAGTATTTTCCTAATTCAATGTTGTGAATTGTGTCTTCTTTTTCATTAAGTATTTTAATTTAAATAGCATTGACCTAACGTCATTATTTGTGGATTCGTTCATGCTTACAACTACTACAAAAGGTTTTTAAGCAAAAAGTATTTTTTTTTGAAGGTTTTGGTAACATATTAAGACTATTTGTTCATTTTGTCCTCTTTTCTTTCGTTACTTTAATTCCTTTACAATTTCCTACATAAAAATTATTTCTTACTATTTGGATCATTAATCGAATTGATTAAATTTTAAGATCGGGTTAACATTTAAAAATAAAAATTATAAAATATATTTTTAAATTTTTATCACACACAATTCGAATTTTGATACAAAAAAAAAATTTAAAGGCTACATCTAACAATATTACATCATCTCAATTGATTTTAGGAGCGAGAAATGTGAATGTTAGAGGAGCATGCAATAGTGGATCTCGGTAATCACCTCCGTTGAAGTTATTGAAATGAAATGGTGTTGTATCCATGTTGAAGGATCAAATTGCAACTAGTTACATAACAATCAACAAAGACTTTGGCCAATTGATGAGGTATTTTACATGTTATGCGAATGCCCTTTTCATCCTTGATTGACATAAATTATTACAATTATGAATAAAATCTTTTAATGGGGTGATTGTACAATTAGATAGTTTGATTGTTAATGTTTTGACAGAAAATTGACGTAATGTCACTGAATTTAGATTTGCAGTCCAAATTTGTTAAGGTTTTATTTTGTATGAAAGATGAAAATTTTGTTAATAAAATTTTTAAAATTCATAATATTTTTTTATTTAAAATCTTAATAAATTTGGTTAATAAATTTGTCAGCCTTCTTTATTTTCATCAATCATTTCAAATAAAACCTATAATCAAATTTGTTTGGGTCATTGTCATTTTATTAAACACATTAGAGTACAAATAAGACTATTAATTTTCTCTAAATAGTTTTATCATTTGCAGACTACACTAAATGAGATTCTCCCCTCATTTTAATCATTACTATCACATATGCTAATACATTGATACTAATTGTGGACACTAATTTTCGTCCATTATATATATATATATATATATATTGTATTTTTTATTTAAAAATAATACATATTTCTTGTTTTTACAGGACCAAACCCAGAGGTCCAACGTTTACAAGCCCATCACCCATTACAACAGTGACCCATTTCCAAACCCGCGACCCGGAAGCAGTGGTCCAACCCGAACCGACCCCAAAGCACCTAGGGTTTCTTTTCAAAACCCTAGTCAGATCCCTCAAGCGCCGCATCTATCACCAGCAGCTGCCTCAAATCGCTCGGTCAACAGGCGCCAGTTTTTCGGGCGATTCTCTCGACATCACCCAAACAAACAACAACAAGCACAAGTTAGAGTCTCATTAGGAGTCTTTTGATCTAAAAATAGCTCTTTTCCTGGGCTATAAATTTATGTGTAAATCAAACACAAAACTCACGAAATACAAGCAATTTTTACACATGATTTACGCAAGAAATCATACAGACATACGAAGGAAGATAGGCAAAAAAATATTTGTAATTTTTGAAGAAAAAAGAAATAAAAGGTATCTCTTTTATACCTTTGTGGTTCGGTTTTCAAATGTTTGCATGTATATTCCTCCATCTCTTTCATTTTCGCGTTGTAAAACCCCAAAGAATCAATCGACCGATGATCAAAGGGGATGGTAGCTGAGGAGTTTTCCTCGGATCTAGCCCTCCCCGAGGACTATTTCAAAAATCAAAGGGTGTTTTTTAAGAGGGTGAAAAGAGTTTTAAAAAAATGCAAATTTTTTCCGACCACCGCCGATGAGTGGCGGTCGGTGTTGGTCTACGGCGGTTCGGTGCTGGTCTACGGCGGTCGGCGAGGCGATGGTCGGTTGGATTTCTGGGTTTTGGGGCGGTGTTCTTCGTTTTCATGAAGAACACCAAAAACAGTTGAGAGCTTTTGATGTTTTGGTTTTTGATCTTTTGAAGGGGAGGGGAAGTTATGAATCTTATGAGATTGGGTTTTATACCCTAACCCGTGGAAGACCCGCCGATCCGATCCACCCAGCTCTGACCCGCGTGTTTTAAAGATAAAGGGAGAAATTATATTCTTGGTCCCCCAAGTTTTTAATAGATTTAATTTGGCCCCTAAATCGATTTCAACTTTGATTTACTTTCAAATTTTGCTTCTAATTTAATTTTCTTTTCAATTTAGTCCTTTTATTATTAATATATATTTTTATTTGTTTCTTTTATTTTTTTATTATCTATTATTTTAGTTCTTTTTTATTATTTTTTCTTTTTGGTTTTTAATATTTTTTTTCCTGCATTTTATATAAAAATATATTTATTATTATTATTATTTTCTTTTTTATTTTTATTTGTTCAAATACTACAAATTATATATATATATATATTCTTCATTTTATTTTTGTTTTCTTGCTTTCTTTTTTATCATCTTTATTTTTGTATATATATATATATATATAAATACTACATTATATATATTATTTTTATCCTTTTTTCTTTTTTTTCTTTTTTTTTGTTCTTGTTTTTATTTTAATTCCATTACTTTTTTCTCCTTTGTTTTTATTTTTTTTGTCTTTGCTTTATTTTATTTTATTTTTTTTTCATTTTGTATTTTAATTTTTATCTATTTTACCATTTTATTTATTTTGTCTATTTTTATTTATTTTATCATTTTTCCTTTGCTTTTGTGTTGTTTATTGTTTTTCGTATTTATGCATTTTCTATCTTAATTTGATTTTTGCACTTCATTACAAATCTAACATTTCTATCATTTTAAGGGTATTCGTTCAATCAATCAATGGTAATTATTCGAATTGAATTTTTAAATTTTAATTTTCGCGATTAAGACAATTGACAAATTAATTGGTACCGAAAGGGCACTTCAAGGGTGCTAATCCTTCCTTGACTATAACCGACTCTCAAACCCGACACATTATGGTAAAGTGTAGATCAAGTAAGATGGTGTTCGATCCACCTAAATTTTTTTAATTGATCAGTGGCGACTCTAACACTTTTATTTCAAGTCGAAGCCCAATTTCGGGCCCAACCGAAAGACGGTCGCGAACAGCTTGGCGACTCTACTGGGGACATGTAAGTGAGTCAGGCCAGAATTAATTTTGGTTATCTTTTTTAGAAAAAATTATAAGTTTAAATTCTAATTTATTTATTCGATTCTAATTAATTATATTTCAATGATTTCAGATTTTTGAAAAAATTCATCTATGGCTCTATATCCGAGCTCCAAACCCTTTTAAGTGGGGGTGAAAGCGATGCCTTCGTGGGAATTTATTCTCCGTATGGGCCTAGCAAGTAACCTTCGGGATTCATATACCTTATGTCTTCGTGTGAATTTATTCTATGTATGGGCATAAGGGAATGTATCCTCTCGAGTTTAACTAAGCTTGTAATGGGCTTAGGACTAAGGGCCTGGAAAGCCCAAGGGGGCACCAGTAAGGAGAACTCGAGTACCTTTTTAGAACCTAAACCGGAAGACTACAGGGAATTAGAGCTGACAACTGTTGTTTTGATGTCAAATAAAAATCCTGCTTATTAATTGATAAATAAAGGAAATTTGTAATATAGAGAAGTAAGGGTCGAATCCACAGGGACTTGGAAAATTATAAATTTATGTTCGGTTTGTTTAGGCTAGGTGTAAATGTAGTAACAGGGGGTTTTTGGTGAAAAATTATTGAGTAATAAAGAGATTGAATAAAAATTAATTAAAGTGAAAAGAGAGAGGATAAAGATTTGTAAATGATATGGTAAAAATAGCTTCAAGCTTTGCTTTGACTCAATTTCCTTTTGATCATCGAATAAGATTTTCCCTCTGAGATTCACGTCGGTTACTTTGTCTACAAGGGCTATCCCCGTGACTTTATCTTGTATACCGAATACCCAAGATAATCTTTGATTTCGGCTTCAGAAATTAATTCTATCAACATCAATTGTCGTAGATCAATTATTGTTTAAGTTCGTGGCAACCGACTCGGATTGTTGCTTCAATAACCGTCAATTCCGATCTCAATTCCTTCTTGGCGAAGCCATCTTACCAAGGGTGTTCCCAGGAAGTCGAATTTGCTTTCTATAAGCCAAACCTTCCTCCCACACATTTAATCACAACAACCTCTTAACCAAAGTCAATCTTTGATTTTAAAAAATTGTTTTGATTTTGAAAAATAAACGCACAGATTGAGAGAGATATTCCAAACATATTAAGGGCCTGTTTCAATTCTCCCGTTGGAATTGAATCATCGCGTAAGCTCTCAGCTTATGAAAAATTTAGCTAAGCTTGGAAAAAGTCATACTTAGCATATTAAAAACAAAACTTGAAAATAAAAGAAAAATGAAAAGAACTTGAAAACTAAAAAGAGAAAGCTTTTATAAAACTAGAGAGAAAAGAAGATTGTAATTTGAGTGATGATTTTAGGCTTACCCCAAGTGGGTATTTATAGTCTCTCAAAGCCTAAGGATAAACAAAGAAAATAAAATAAAATAATCCTAAAGATAATTGTTTTTTTAATTTAAATTCAAACTTAAACTAGTCTCCTAATGCAACTCTGCCCATCCATCTTCCAGAAGGCGTGCGGAGGAAGTCTTTTAGAAACTATCGCTGACTGGACCTTCTAGAAACTGCCACGTCATACCGCGTCGTGCCCATGTACCCAGCCGTGACCAAATAATAAAAAAACTGCAGAATGCGCCGTTTTGTCACTAATTTTGAAAACACGACCAATTCAGCAGTAATAATTTCACAAAATCTAAGAAATAACGAGCAAAGATTAACGATTCTAAACACTCATCAAATTCCCCCTCACTTATCTCATGCTTGTCCTCAAGTATGATTAATCAAATTTGTCAAAAACACCATTTATCATTATTTGTCAAGTTTCACATACAAGAAAAGCAAGGTAGAGACCACAAGAAATATTCAAGTCAATACATCAATCCATTGAACATCATCAATTGGAACAAGTCAAGTGTGATCGTAATATCCATTCATTCATTAATCTTAATGCTTATAACCCAACACCTTACTGGGATTCACTCAAATCACTCAATGTGTTTGGGGTAAAGAAACGCTCAATGTCAAAATCGACACGATATTACCATAGGCCTGCAAGTAAATCAAATCTCCATTACTAATAAGAACAAGATGCATAAATCAAAGGGTCTTTTATTGGTTGTAACGGGGGTTAGGTAAAGGTGGGAAAAAGGCTAAATATATGGCTAAATATTCAAGGCAAGGAACTAATAACTACTAATCTCAATTCCATCAAAACATTAAGCACAACAAGATAACATATAAAACAACAATTTCTTTTCAAATGCATTTTCTTTTCTTTGTTGTTGTTTCGTTTTCCATTTTTTTTTTTTTTTTCTTTTCTTTCAAACAACCTCTTTTTTTTTTTTTTTTCTTTTTAAAATGTTGTTCTTTCTCTTTTTTCTTTCTCTTTTTTTCATGGAGCATACATCGGATAACTGTTCACTTGCCCTAAAAATGGTAGAAAAGAGTGATAAAATAAAAGGCTCGGGTTTATAAATGTGGTGAGAACAAAGAAGCGAAAAGGCCCAAAAGTGGTTAACAAAGGGGAAAATGCATGGGTAGGCAATTTAGCGAGGGAAAACGAATGGTTAATCCTAAAGTGCCCAAATCATTTTTAAGCATCATGTTCATGTGTAATCTCGACAGTATTTAACAAGCAGGTTCTAGAATATCAATGCCAAATTTGACACACTCAATCCAACAAAATGAGAGCGAAAATGATATGCTCGTAAAGGCTCAAATCTCACCAAATTGTTTCATGCATTGAGTTAATCACATTGCAACCAACAAAGTCATGGAATATCACAAAAACACCAACTTATCATAATTCATGCTATTCGCTATCAAGAACATCCTAACCTAAACAATTATGTGTTGCCAAACAATCATAGCATTCCAAAAATTTTCTACAAGACAAATAAATTCAATGAAATTTCTTCAAATTCAACCAACACATACTAGAATTAAAACATAAAGATAAGCAAAGGGAAATTCAACCTACACTCTACTCCCCCTCACTTAAGGTGTTTTACCTCAAAACGAAAAAACTAAAGTGCAAGAGAAGGAATAGAGTACTCCCTAGATTTAATGTCGACCACGGCCACAGTGGGAGTCACTAGGACAGTGAAGTGGCCTGCCTGGATTGATGTTGTGCATTGGAAACATTATCAGGTGGTGTTTTCGGTGGAAAACCAGCATCTAAATCCCCTGTAAAACCATAAATGAGATAATATATTAGTATTAGCTGAATGAAAATAGGATTGGAGTTTACCTTAGGAGTATTATCCGTTGTCGCCAAATGATTGGAACAAAATGGAAATCCAATAGGCGTGGTTGAGAGGAAGTTGTGGATACAGTTGGCATGGAATAGAATGACGGAGACGACGAGAACAACAAAGAAGAACGGTGAATAGTACTCAGTCCGAGGTGGAGGAGCGTTGGCATTGTCGGGTTGGTTTCGCGTGTGCACTATCGTGGAGTAGAGAGGAGCGGATGGCGTGGAAACTCGTTAGCGAGTAGAGTTTTCTGGTGATGCTGTCGGCGGTGAGGAGAAGAAGGGGTGACAATTTTGTGTTTGTTTGGGGATGGCGATCTGTTGATTTAATCAATCGATGGAATCGGCCAAGAGGGGGTGAATTGACAATTAAAATTTTGGTGGAAGCTATTTCAGAAAATTGAAAGTAATTGCACAACGATTTAGAGTGGTTCGACTTTCTCAACCAAAGTCTACGTCCACTACCTTAGCTATCCACACTAAGGATTTTCCACAAATTCACTAATTTGTCTTTCTTTTGAGGACAAAGAGTAACCTTACAAATCCCTCAAGAATTATACCCCAAATTCTTAAGAACACTCTCTCCCAAAGAGAATAATACAAATTTTGCAAACTTACAAGAAAATCCTCACAAGGCAAGATGTTTGCACAATTCTAGAACAAAGAAAGAACACTCAAGAATAATACAATTGAGCACAATAAGTGTTCTTGAAAGAAAAAATGAATATTGAATGAAATAGGCTTGAAAATGCTCAAACTTGAGGTTTGATGCTTTCTCTTTCATTCTCTATTGTTTCTTGTTGATTTTTGTTTCTTGTTGTTGATCAATGGCTTCTAAGCTTGTTTAAATACACATTCAAATGATTCTGAACGTTGGGGATGATTAGTGGAGTCAATAGAGCCGTTTTAGTGTGAAATCAATTAATAAAACAGCTTGGAGCGTGGGGGAATCGGTACCCCCTCATGGGGAATCGGTACCCTAAGTGTAAAATTCAAATATTTCAACCGTTGAACAGGGGGGAATTGGTACCCCCTTGGGGGGGAATCGGTTCCCTCCGAGCATTCTGTTTTTCTCAGAGCCAAACCATTCAAGGTGAATCGGTACCCCCTTGGGGGGAATCGGTTCCCTTTGAGCAATATGGAATTTTTGGCTTTGAAATGGTTCGAAATATTTTGTAAAATTATTTTGAAATTATTTTAAGTTTAAAACTTAATTTTACACTTGAGTTAGGATTAAAAATGACATTTGAAATATTTGGAGTAATATTTTGATATTCGAATAATTATATCGAATATACTTAGAAAATCTTTTGGAAAATCTTAAAATTCATTTATCTTAATTTGTTATATCGAAATATCAAAATGTTTTCAACAATCTCCCCCTTTTTGATATAACAAAACATTTGAGTAATTTTAAGATTTTGAAATCAAGTTTTGAAATTACTCCCCCTTACTCTAACACTTCTCCCCTTTAAAACACTTTAACATTTATCCCCCTTTTTGTTAAATCAAAAAGACTTTTAAAGATTTTAAACAAGGTTTTGAAATCATTTAGCCAATTGATGATAAATATATATAGCTTAAGCTGCTAAGATCACAATAAAGAGAAACGTTAGCCATTAGTTTCATAATCAATATTCATAAACAATGTGAAATGGCAAAATTGGTCATATATCTAACATGATGTAAATGATGCAATAATGAATAAATTTAACAAAACCAAATATATATAAGTTCAAACATCCATAATCCATCAAACAAATTCAAACATATAACAATCTAAGTAAAACAATCCAAATTCATTCAAAATGTTGAAAACAATAAGTTTGAAGTTATGATATAAATAAAGCTAAGAAAGAACAGGGCCTAATCGTCCATCGGTGCATCAGGAGGAGATAAATGTGTCCAAATATTGGTCACATCACGTGAAAGTGCATCGACCCTTTCGTCCAACGAATCGAAGCGACGATTCATTGTTTTAGTGGTAGCGATCAGATTTGAATCGATGGATACAGGCCTCAAATCAATGTTCTCCATAAATGATCGAAAGTATGGAGGCATTTGATCTTCTTGCTGTACTTGTTCCTCGTGCTGCTCCGGCTCATCATCGAGTTGTCTTCTTCCGGAGGTTATTCACCGGTACGAACCCAAAGATCAGTTTCTTCATTGATCTTCCATCCCGATTTAGTTAAAGAGAATATATTGATTTGGTTTTTGAGGGGAAAGGAAGCATCAAGACTAACTATAAGCCCAACCTTCTTAAACAGATTACTAAGAATACAACTGTAAACTAAAGAAGAACATAATTTTTTATTGGGAACAAGATTTACGGTTTTGACAATTTCAGAAAAGATAATCTGTGGAAGGTTGATTTTGAGATTATTTTGGACACAATGTAGCCAAAATAAATCTATGGCTCGAAGAGTAGAGTAATGGCCTCCAGATGGTCGAAACCACCAAGAGATCATAAGGTGAAGAAAACGGTCGTGAAGATCTAAAACACTCGCACTATCCCTTCGTTTATACTGAGATCCTACCGTTAGTTTTTCATTATCTAACCCGTCATTATCTAATCCTAATGCGGTGGCAATGTATTCCGAGTCAAGATAAAGGAATCATCCTAGAAGATAGGATCGGATCCCTATGGTTAAGGTTTTCTCTCGATTTTTAATGCAAACGGCATTAGAGTAGAAGATACAAACAAGTTGATGGTAGACAATTGGTTCAAGCTCAAAGATTTTGTCGAATTTCCACTCTTGAAGATTAGGAATATGACGAAAATTTATGTCTAACATGGCTTGAAGAGATGAGATTCGTTCTTCCCGGATTTTGTAAGAATCAAAGTATTGACAAAACCTAAAGTAGAGATTTTGTTTTCGACCGGGTTCATTAAAACAAGAATTGCGAATGGTCATGTTTGGATCATCGGGATTAAGATTAGGAATTTGTTGGATGGGTGGAGGATTTGGAGGTGAGTTTGGAGGTTGGCTAGAACGACTAGAGGAGACTCTAGAATGTTTATGAGACATGATTTAAGATAATCGGAATAGAAAGAATAACCTGCAATTTTAAATCACATGTATGCAAAATAATCAATCCCAAAACTCAATTGAGTCCTCAATATTTCAAGGTTCTCTATACCAATCCTAATGGGCAAAGTTTTTGAAAACTATTGAAAAATAAGGTTTTTAGAATCAATATACCTATAGTTTTCATAATAACAACATAATTAAATCAAAACACAACAATTTGAAAATTTTTTTTTTTTAAATTTCAAAAATTTTCAAAATCTTTGAAAAATCTTGTGTTTTTGATGAAATTAGTTGTAGAATCTAGTTTCTAATCACTAAACAATCAATGCCCGATCTAAAGTTCAACCTATAACTAATTAAAATTAGTTATATGTTCAAAAATTGATGAAATATAAGTTTTAGAAATATACCTTGAAGAATTTTGGATTTGAGTGAGATTAGATGAAGTTTGCACGTTTTTTATGATTCCAACAGGTTTAGGAAATGATATTTGAAGAGAATTCCGATTTAAAACGTTGATTTGAGGCAAAGTGTAGATTTGAGAGATGGAGAGAGTGATATGCGGAAAAGGAAGAAGAAGAAGAGGGTTTGAGAAAATAGGGGTTCTGCCCATGTTAAAAACAGAACCTTCAGGGGGTATCGGTTCCCCTTCAAGGGGGTATCGATTCCCTCTGCACTAAAATGCTAAAATCTGATTTTTAAATACTCAAAATGCTAAATTAATTTGCTCTAGTGGTATTGGCAACTCATATATTGAAAATTAATCATGTTCAATGAAATAATTTTATCTTTAAACTACATTTGAACATAAAATTAATTTTCTTTAAGAATCATAAACTCCTCCTAACTAATAGCAATGAATGCAATCAAAAAATACTATTATAAGCATTTTTCATTTATTCTTAAAAGTGCTAAAATTATTTTAAACACTAAGTGAAGATAGGTCAGTTAAACCTAATTCTCTCTTATGTGTCCAAAATATTTCCTTGTCTAAAGGCTTTGTAAAAATATCCGCTAATTGGTTCAAAGTATAAACAAATTCTAGAACTACATCTATCTTAGCGACATGGTCTCTAATGAAGTGATGTCTAATTTCAATGTGTTTAGTTCTAGAGTGGTGGATGGATTTTTAGTGAGACAAATAGAACTAGTATTGTCACACTTGATAGGAATAGTACCTACTTCAATTCCATAATCAAAAAGTTGTTGTTTCATCCATAAAACTTGTGCACAACAACTACCGGCTGAAATGTATTCAGCTTCAGTGGTAGATAATGCAACACAATTTTGTGTTTTTTAAAACCAAGAAATCAACATATTTCCAAGGAATTGGCAAGTATCGGAGGTGCTTTTCCTATCTAATTTGAATCATCCATAATCCGCATCAGAGAAGGCATGCAAGCTAAAGCTAGAGTCTCTAGGATACCAAAGTCCTAAACTAGGAGTGTCCTTAAGGTATCTAAAGATTTTCTTAATAGCTAGTAAATGTGATTCCTTAGGGCATGATTGAAATCTAGCACATAAGCAAACACTAAACATAATGTACGGTCTACTTGCAGTTAGATAGAGCAAAGAACCAATCATTGACCTATATAATTTAACATCCACACATTTACCTCCTTCATCCAAGTCAAGCTTTGTAGAAGAGCTCATTGGAGTGTCATGAGGTTTCCCATTTTCCAGTCCAAACTTTTTAAGCATATCTTTGACGTATTTAGCTTGATTGATGAAGAAGCCATCTTTTCTTTGCTTGATTTGGAGTCCCAAGAAAAATGAGAGCTCCCCCATCATGCTCATCTCGAATTCTTTTGCATTAGCTTAGAAAATTCTTGGCAAAGAACATCATTAGTAGAACAAAATATTATATCATCAACATAAATTTGAACTTCTAATAAATCTTTACTTTTATGCTTTAAAAACAATGTAGTGTCAACCTTCGCTTTTGAAAAACCTTTTTCAATTAAAAAGTTTGACAATCTTTCATACCAAGCTCTAGGAGCTTGTTTTAAACCATAAAGTGCTTTTGTTAATTTAAGAACATGATCCAGAAATTTTGAATCTTCAATACCTTGAGGTTGTTCTACATACACTTCTTCTTTAATAAAACCATTTAAAAATGCACTTTTAACATCCATTTGATATAATTTAAATTCATGAAAACATGCAAATGCTAATAACATTCTAATTGCTTCCATCCTAGCTACGGGAGCGTATGTTTCATCATAGTCTATGCCCTCTTCTTAAGTATACCCTTGAGCAACAAGTCTAGCCTTGTTCCTCACTATATTACCACTCTCATCAAGCTTATTCCTAAATACCCATCTAGTACCAACAGTAGATTTATTACTAGGCCTTTCAATTAATGTCCATACTTTACTTCTCTCAAATTGATTTAACTCTTCTTGCATAGTCATAATCCAATGTTCATCATTCAATGCTTCTTTAATATTCTTAGGCTCTATGAATGAGATAAATGCAACATAATTACAAATATTTCTAAGAGAAGATCGAGTTGTTATCCCTTTGGATAGATCACCTATGATTTCACCATCCTTGACATAGTTGTACTCTCTTGGGTAAGATACTTCCCTTTCTTCAATGGTTGGATTCTCGAGAGGATCATGAGTTTCCTCATCTTTCGTTTCTTCCTTTGATAATGGTTCTCCAACGTCATGTCTAACGTCATTTTTATTTATAATACCTACCTCATCATTCAAACAAGAATCCTTCCTCGGACGGAGATTATCATCGAAAACAACATGTATAGACTCTTCTACAACTAAAGTTCTTTTATTAAATACTCGATAAGCTTAGAACTTAAGGAATAACCCAAAAAAATTCCTTCATCACTTTTAGCAACAAATTTGCCAAGATTGTCTTTACCGTTGTTTAAAACAAAATATTTACATCCAAAAGAATGAAAATATATAATGTTAGGCTTTTTATTTTTAAAAAGTTCATATGGAGTTTTCTTCAAAATATGCCTAATCATTACTCAATTAATAACATAACAAGCAGTATTTGTGGCTTTCGCCCACAAATATTTTGGCAAATTGTTTTCACAAAGCATAGTGCTAGCCATTTCTTCTAAAGTTTGATTTTTCCTTTCAACAACTCCATTTTGTTGAGGGGTTCTAGGTGCTGAAAAATTATGACTAATACCATTAGAATTACAAAATATCCAAGATTTTCAAATTCAGTTCCATGATCACTCCTAACACTAGTTATAGAGTAACCTTTTTCATTTTGGATTACTTTTGAAAACGTGATGAATTTTTCTAATGCTTCATTTTTAGTACTTAAGAATAGAACCCAAGTATATCTAGAATACTCATCTACCAAGACAAATGCATATTGTTTTCCACCCAAGCTAGTAGTTCTAGATGGCCCAAAAAGATCTAAATAGATCAATTACAATACTCTACTAGTTGATACATCATTAATGGATTTAAAAGAAACTCGCTTTTGTTTTCCTTTAGCACAAGCATCAAAGATTTTATCATTATCAAATTTTAGTTTAGGTAGCCTTCGAACCAATTCTCCTTGAACTAACCGTTGCAAAACACTCATACTAGCATGACCTAGTCTCTTATGCCATAACCAACTATCATGCTCGTCCTTAGCAACTAGGCATAAATTAGTCATATCTATAGAGTCTAAATGCACCATGTAAATGTTTCCTATTCTATGACCAACAAGCATAATACGATTAGATGCAATGTCAATGACTTTACAACCATTAGTTTCAAACATGACATTGAATCCCTTATCACATAATTTACTAATACTCAAGAGATTATGCTTTAATCCATTCACATATAAAACATTCTTAATTTGTATGGAAGAGGTATTACCTATTGTACCTATACCTTCAATATGACCTTTTGAATTATCACCAAAAGTCACTTCTCCTCCATTTTTGGTGTTAAGCTCTATGAATCGATTTTTGTCTTTGGTCATGTGTCTTGAGCATCCACTATCAAGGTACCATGAGTTTGAATTTGTTTCCCATGCCTTGTAGCAATGCTCCTTTTCCTACAAACATAGATTAATTTCTAATTTTTGGTACCCAAATTCTTTTGGGTCCATATTCATTAGCTTCCAAAATCCTAGTCCCCTTAGGTATCCATTTGTATAGGATATCCTTATCTTTAGTAGTAATGAGCTCTTTAGGAACCCATATACTTCTAATGATTTTTCCATTAGAGGTTCTTCGGGGACCTCTATGATTGTAGTTTTTAAAACTTTTCTAACAAAGTTGGATTTTGAATTTTCTCTATTTTCAAAATGTTTTGTTCCAACTTTATTAAAAGAAGTTTTAAGATCATCAATTTTCTTTTGATGATCATCATTAACCTTTGAAAGTAAATTTTGCAAATCCAAATTTTTCTTTTCAAACTCTTCTAGATTGATTTGCAAATCTTTGATTTTACTTTCAAGATTGTTATAGGTTTTGGATATGAGTTTATTTTCATTTTTTAATTTTGAAACATCATTTTTATATTTTAAAAACAATTTCTCATAATCCGAAGCCAACCCAATATATTCCTCTAATAGCTCATCATAAGATGAATCATCAAAATCAGATGAATTAGAGGTTACCTTAGAATCTTCCCCGAATGCCATTAAGCACAAGTTTGCTACTTCTTGTTCCTCTTCATCGGAACCTTCTTCATCGCTCCATGTAGCCACATGAGCCTTGTGCATATTCTTTGATTGACCCTTTCTCTTCAAATGTGGGGAATCATATTTGACATGCCCCGACTTTTTTCATTCATAGAAAATGATCGGGTCCTTTTCTTTTGGTTCATTTTTGAAACCTTCATTTCGTTTAAATTTTCTTCCTCGGTAAGGTCTCATCATTTTTCTGAACCGTTTGGAAAATAATGCCATTTCCTCATCATAGTCATCGTCATCTTCATCTGAATCACTCTCATCTTTTGTGGGTTTGAGAATAATTCCAATGTTTTTCTTCTTCTACTTCTTCTTTGGTGTCTCGTCAATCTTATCGATGTCCACCTCATCTTCAAGCATCATTTCATGAGTGAGGAGAGAACCAATTAGCTCTTCAAGAGTTAAGGACTTTAGCTTCTTAGCCTCGATGATTACCGTCTTCTTGGATTGCCATGATTTTGGAAGTGAGTAAACTAACTTCCTCACAAGCTTTTCGTTTGAAATGATCTCTCCATATGATTTGAGACCATTGACAATCATTGAGAATCTATCCGTTATAGCTTTGATATCTTCATTTGGTTTCATCCTGAAATTTTCATAACTATATGTTAGAAGACTAATTTTAGATTCTTTTACCTCGTCAGTACCTTCATGAGTGACTTGTAGTTTATCCCATACTTCTTTGGCGGTTGTACAAGATGAAACTCTTCCATATTCATCTGGTCCACGAGCACAAAATATGATATGGATGGCTTTGGAGTTGAGCTGAAACATTCTTGTCTCTCCTTCACTCCACAATCTTGGATGAGTGAGAGGCTTGATATATTCGTCTTCTACAACATTCCATGCTCCCATGTCACTGGCTTGAATGAAATACATCATCCTATTCTTCCAATAGGCATAGTTAGCTCCATTGAAGAAATGAGGCTTGTTAACGGGCATCGAATCGAGACCAGAGTCGACGTTTGAAGTAAAGGATATTGATGACTTTGATTATCGATGTAACTCTTCCCGAATCGACTCAAGAGGCGAATAAACCTTCAAATAAGTTAGGCTCTGATGCCAATTGTTGAGTTAATAGATCGATGGAATCGACCAAGAGGGGTGAATTGGCAATTAACATTTTAGTGGAAGCTTTTGCATAAAATTGAAAATAATTGCACAGCGATTTAGAGTGGTTTGACTTTCTCAACCAAAGTCTACGTCCACTACCTTAGCTATCCACACTAAGGATTTTCCACAAATTCACTAATTTGTCTTTCTTTTGAGGACAAAGAGTAACCTTACAAATCCCTTAAGAATTATACCCCAAATTCTTGAGAACACTCTCTCCCAAAGAGAATAATACAAATTTTGCAAACTTACAAGAAAATCCTCACAAGGCAAGATGTTTGCACAATTATAGAACAAAGAAAGAACACTCAAGAATAATACAATTGAGCACAATAAGTGTTCTTGAAAGCAAAAATGAATATTGAATGAAATAGGCTTGAAATGCTCAAACTTGAGGTTTGATGCTTTCTCTTTGATTCTCTCTTGATTCTTGTTGATTTTTGTTTCTTGTTGTTGATCAATGGCTTCTAAGCTTGTTTAAATACACCTTTAAATGATTATGAACACTGGGGATGATTAGTGGAGTCAATAGAGCTGTTTTAGTGTGAAATCAATTAATAAAACAGCTTGGAGCGTGGGGGGAATCGGTACCCCCTCATGGGGAATCGGTTCCCTAAGTGTAAAATTCAAATATTTCGACCGTTGAACGGGGGGAATCGGTTCCCTCCGAGCATTCTGTTTTTCTCGGAGCCAAACCATTCAGGGGGAATCGGTACCCCCTTGGGGGGGAATCAGCTCCCTCTAAGCAATCTGGAATTTTTGGCTTTGAAATGGTTCAAAATATTTTGTAAAATTGTTTTGAAATTATTTTAAGTTTAAAACTTAATTCTACACTTGAGTAAGGATTAAAAATGACATTTGAAAGATTTGGAGTAATATTTTGATATTCGAATAATTATATCGAATATACTTAGAAAATCTTTTGGAAAATCTTAAAATTCATTTATCTTAATTTGTTATATCGAAATATCAAAATATTTTCAACACGATCGAGTTAGAGGAGATGAAAGGGGGTGGGTTTAAGTTTGGTTTCTGTCGTGGGTTGATTGAATTAGAAGTAAATGGGGTTTTATTTTTTTTTGTGGATAAAGGTGAGTTTAAAATTAAAAAGTGGATTGATAGAGATTAGGTGGGGTCTATGGTCAAAGTAAAAATAATAGAGAAAGATAAGGGATTGGGGGTGGGCGGCAGAAAGATAACAAGGGAAAAGAGAAATTTGGGTTTTGCCAACGTACGTCGGCCCCTCTATGGGTTCTGCTAACGTGCGTTGTTTAATAAAACGGCACGCACGGCTGGGGGTTTCTTCCTTCCTTCTTTGTTTGATTAATTGTTGCTCAATAGACTCTGAAATTAGCACTATTTGAACCATAATTTTGTAAATCCTCGTCGTTTAAGTTTGAATAAAAAAATTCGATTCCTACAAAATAAAAATAAAAATTAAATTAAACATGATTGAACCAAAAAAATAAAATAAAACAAAAAAATAAAAATGTAACGGAATTGAAAACAATGGGTTGCCTCCCATGAAGCGCTTTTGTTTAACGTCCTTAGCTCGACGACCTGATTCAGATTACAGGTTCAGTGGCAAACACTTCCACTTCATTCGATTTTTCAAACTAAGAAATTCCTTATGAGAAATTCGAAAACTCTCATAAATATTTCTTCGGATATTTCTCAATTTAAAATTTTTTTTGAGAATAATGTCCGTCAAAACATCTTTTTTACCAAAAAATAATTTCCTCAAACGATTTCTCGATTATTTTTACTTAATTGTTTGTTCCTGCAAAACAGAAGGCATAACATTAGACTTAGAAAGAATCAAATCGGCACAATCTGAAAATATTTTTTTCAACTTCCTGATTTCCTCATCATGATTTTCTAACTCCCTGCATAGATCAAAAGAAAAATTAGTTTCTACAAACTCATTTCCCCAAGGATCAATAATACCAACATAATTTATGCTCTCCACTTTGTCTGGGTGTTTCATTTTCTTATACACATCAAAATTAACAATCTCACCATCAAACTCCATGGTTAAAGTCCCATTTCTTACGTCAATCTTTTTGTGCACAGTATTTAGAAAGGGACGCCCCACTAGGATATCAAAAGATGTGCTTGTGCGATCATTCTCCATGTCAATTACATAAAAATTAGCAGGAAATATTAAGTTGTCTACCTCAACTAGCACATTTTCTAAGAGTCCTTCCGGGTAAATGACAGATCTGTCAGCAAGCTGAATTGATATTTTTGTATCCTTCAAGGGTGAATTAGTAATCACATTGTAAATAGAGAGAGACATTAAATTAATAGAAGCGCCAAGATCACACATTGCTCGTTTTATCCCAACTTTACCAATTTTACAAGGTATTGCGAACATACCTTGTTCTTTCAGTTTCGGTGGTAACTTTTGTTGGAATACGGCTAAGACATGTTCGCCTAGATTTACCTTCTCATTCTCGGTAAGTTTTCTCTTTTTTGTGCAAAGGTGCTTTAAAAACCGGCAATACCTTGGAACTTTTTGGGTAACCTCAAGGAGAGGTATGTTAACTTCCACCTTCCAAAGTATGTCTAATATTTCTTTTTCCTCAGCTTTTTTATCCTTTTTAACTAACCTTGATGGAAAATGCGGTGGCACATCATAGGGAGATGGCGTTGGATCGTCCATTTGTTCTTCTTCCTTCTTCTTATACGATCCTGAATCATCAGTCTTCTTCCCTTTTTGGATTGCTTCATCTTTCGGAATAGGTGGCGCCACTATTGTACCACTCCGAAGAGTGATGGTACTGACATTTTCCATTGGATTTACCTCGGTTTGGGATGGAAGTTTACCTCGGGATTCCAAGTGGCCTATGGTTTGAGCTAGTTGACTCATCTTCTTGTCTATCTCTTGTAAGTGCGCTTCAGTATGATTCTGGAATTTTTCCTAGGAAAGTGCTAACCTCTCGACAATTGACTCTAATGATGTCTTCTACGGTTGTTGTGGTTGTGAAGGTGGTCTCGCTTGATAGCCTTGATTTGGTCTTGAGTTCTGAGCATAGCTTAAATTCAGATGATCCCTCCATCCTGGGTTATATGTATTGTCGCAGGGATTATAACCTCTTTGGGGAGGTCTCGAAAAATTCTCGATCGCATTGACTTGAATTGTTGTGTCATCTTGAATCAGTGGACAACCGTCTGTCGAATGATCAGGTAATGCACATATTCCACATACTCGGATTTTGTCATGTTTTTCCTGCAACAAGAGAGTTTACAACTTCAGTTGGCTTATCTATTTTATTTTCTAAGGAAGATGAACTTATCTCATCAACCCTTCGAGAAGGTTCATTATTTGTGCGAAATTATTGGGAATTTGCAGCCATCGTCTATATTAAGTCCCTAGCCTCAGTAGGAGTCATATTCACCAAGGCTCCACCGCTAGCAGCATCGATCATCTTCATTTCCAGGGGAGATAATCCTTCATAAAAGTATTGAAAGAGTGTTTGTTTAGTTAACCCATGATGTGGGCAACTAGAACATAACTTCTTAAACCTCTCCAGTAGTCGTAAAGTGACACTCCAACAAGATGCTTGATTCCAAGTATTCTCCTTCGTAGTTCACTTACTTTCGCCGTAGGCAAAAACCTGTCAAGAAAAAGACGAGTTATCAGAGCCCGTGTAGGTACATAATTAGGGGGAGATAAAATAACCACTCCTTAGCCAAATTGTCTAAGGAAAAAGAAAAAGCACTAAGTTTGATATGGTCCCTGGTTACTCCCTGTGGTCTCATGCTGGAGCAGACCATATGAAATTCCTTGAGATGTTTGTGTGGATCTTCGGTTTGCAATCCACAGAATATAGGGAGGAGATGAATAAGGCCATTTTTTAACTAGTAAGGAGTTTCACCTTGGGGAAAATCAATGCACAAAGGCACTTGTTCAGTAGGTGTCGCGGCTAACTCCTGGATAGTAGGATCAACCATCGGAATTGGTTCTGTATCAGTGGATTCTCCTGAATTTGATTCTTCTTCTGGATTTGTTTGTTGTCTTCTTCTTTCCTGAAGCATTTGTGCGCAGAGTCTCCTAGCTTTGGATTCGATCTCCAGTTCGTACTTCACTAATGTGCCCGATTAGTCCTGGTTATAAATCAAAAGCAAACAAAAAAATAGTAACTTTGGCAAGTCCCCGGCAACAGCGCCAATTTGAGAATTGTCGTTTTGATGTCAAATAAAAATCCTTCTTCTTAATTGATAAATAAAGGAAATTCATAATATAGAGAAGTAAGGGTCGAATCCACAGGGACTTGGAAAATTATAAATTTATGTTCAGATTTTTAGACTAGGCGTGAATGTAGTAACAGGGGGTTTTGGTAAAAATGATTGAGTAATAAAGAGATTGAATAAAAATTAATTAAAGTGAAAAGAGAGAGGATAAAGATTTGTAAATGATTTGGTAAAAATAGCCTCAAGCTTTACTTTGACTCAATTTCCTTTTGATCATCGAATAAGATTTTCCCTCCAGGATTCACGTCGGTTACTTTGTCTACGAGGGCTATCCCCGAGACTCTATCTTGTATATCGAATACCCAAGACAATCTTTGATTCTGGCTTCGAAAATTGATTCTATCAACATCAACTGTCATAGATCAATTACCGTTTAAGTTCGTGGTGATTGACTCGGATTGTTGCTTCAATAACTGTCAATTTTGATCTCAATTCCTTGTTGGCGAAGCCATCTCGCCAAGGGTGTTCCCAGGAAGTCGAATTTGCTTTCTATAAGCTGAATCTTCCTCCCACACATTTAATTGCAACAACCTCTTGATCAAAGTCAATCTTTGATTTTGAAAACTGTTTTGATTTTAAAAAATAAGCGCATAGATTGAGAGAGATATTCTGAAGATATTAAGGGCCTGTTTCAATTCTCCCGTTGGAATTGAGTCATCATGTCAGCTCTCATCTTATGAAAAATTTAGCTAAGCATGACAAAAGTCATACTTAGCATATTAAAAACAAAACTTGAAAATAAAAGAAAAATGAAAAGAACTTGAAAAGTAAAAAGAGAAAGCTTTTATAAAACTAGAGAGAAAAGAATATTGTAATTTTAGTGATGATTTTAGGCTTACCCTAAGTGGGTATTTATAGCCTCTCAAAGCCTACAGATAAACAAATAAAATAAAATAATCTTAAAGATAATTGTTTTATTAATTTAAATTCAAACTTAAACTTGTCTCCTAATGCAACTCTGCTCGTCCATCTTCCAGAAGGGTTGCGGAGGAAGTCTTCTAGAAACCGTAACTAATTGGACCTTCTAGAAACCTCCACGTCAGACCGCTTCATGCCCAGAGTCGTGCCCATGTCTCTAGCCGTGACCAAATAATAAAAAAAATACAGAATGCGCCCGTTTTGTCACTAATTCTGTAAAGTAAGGACCTGCACAAAAACAAGCATAACACGACCAATTCAACATCAATAATTTCAAAAAATGAAGAAATAACGAGCAAAGATTAATGATTCTGAAAACTCATCAAGAGCCCACCCCAAAACATCATTTCAAACCCTAGGCTAATTTGAGATTATTTCCTGCTTTATTTTTTTTCAAAGCATGTGAAACACATTTTTGGATCAATACCTCAAAACTTCGTGCATCATGCATTCTTGTATATTTCACGTTATTTTTCTCTTTTATATTGCCTTAAAAATGAGAATATTTTGATCCTATTCCCATGACTTATAAGGAACTTTACCAACAAATTTAGACACTCATCTAGTTTCACCATACCCGGTGAAACCCATGTAACCCATACTCCAGGTGGTATGATGAGAACGCTCATTGCGAATGTCATAGCGGTGTCTCAAGGCATACTATCGAGAACTACGTCGCATTCAAGAGAATCGTACAGAAAATGCGTAACAAGAACTGGATCGACTTCAATAAGTTGGGGGCATCCAAGTGATGAAGATCATTTTATCATTTAAGGCATTTTGTTTGAATTTGTTTTTTTCATCTTTTCTCAAGTTTTTGTAAGGACATTTATATAAATTTATGTTACTTTATAGACGACGAGAATGAATCAAATTTGCAGGCTTGAATTTCTTTGAATATCAATTGAATTAAAAACTCTATAAATGATTGGATTTATAGAATTTTGACAAAGTAACACGATTAAAAAGTGGTAAAACAAGGACTTTGACCTTACCCCGAAAATACGCTCGAACATCATACATTTATCTTACAAGAATCGATATAGCCTTCTTCTCTCATAAAAGAATGAAAAGAGGCTTGGTATTTAGATGTGCATAGGTGCGGACAACATGGGGCATCTTCTGTATATGACATTACTATACTTTTTTCTTTAAGATGTTCAGTGATGATAATGATCTTCACAGATGGAATAGTCGAGTAGGTGCTAGTTTAAGTCAGTTGCCTGGAAATTGAACTCTAAGGATGAAATTTCTTGACTTTCAAAAACACCTAGACTATAACAGGTTCTTCTTGACAAACTTAAGAAATTGGATACGTATGCCCATATTATAATATTATATATGTACAATAAAGCTTGAGTTGTCCCTCTATGGTTAAACACCCCGGCTTTATGGATAAGATTCAGGTAGCCTGATAAAGGTGATTATAATATACAATAAAACTTGATTTGTCCCTCTAGAGCAATTGGTTAAATGCCCCAGCTTTATGGATAATATTCAGCTAGCCTGATAAAGGTGATTATAATATCTACACAATGATATTGAGCTATCCCTCTAGGGCAATTGGTTAAACGTCCCGACTTTATGGATCCAACAAGCCAGACAATGGCAAACTAAATAAGGAGTTTCGAAAAATATGGATTAAGGGAGTTAAGGATCACCTGTTATAGTCAATTTCACACGAGCACTCAAGAATTTCATTTTTAGATCGATATTTTGGTAGTGCCTTTGTTAGAGAAGCCTACGAAGCTTGAACAAATGGAAGATTTCAAAGAACCGAAATAGAAGGTCAAGTAATTGATTATGCTAGTTGCGTCATTTTGTCTACATCCAATTAAAATGTCAAGTCAATCAATGACCGAAAAAATGACATTTTTTATGGTTGAATAGAAGGTCAACCTAAAGCCAACTCATCCATTTGAACATTTGTCAAAGAGCTATAACTCTGAAAGCATGAAAGAGCTATTGATTCTCTTGATATTCTTGAACTCATGTTTATGATTTGATTCGATTGCGAGCCTGAATTAAGGAGAAATATTTTAAAGAATTTTTATATACTCATATCCTTTTCCCTCCAAAAATAAGAGAAAGGATAAAAACATTTTCAAACAGGACAGTCTCAAATATGAAAAGTCCTTGAAGCTTAAACCTAAGAAGAAAATGGGGCAGATCGATTCCCGGGATCAGATCGACAGACAAAGCACAAGACTCCATCCAGAAGATAAAACAAAACTGATTCATATGCCATGCATCTTAGGCATACTTAAGAGCATCACATTTATCATTTTTCGCATACATTATTTTTGTAGCTTTGAGAGTCAAGTTTCGACTACAGGATGAGGGATAATCGATTCAAAAGCACATTTAAAGATCGATGGTGGTTGCTTAACTCGGTAGTAAGAAGCTACACCTCAACCGACTTGACATATTGAAAGATTGACAAGATCTCATAATCAATTTTAGATGGGTTCGAGAACCAATTCAGAACGAATCCAATTCAGATCAACTTAACAATGAGTAGCAGGTTTCTAGTTAACGTTTTCAAGCCAGATTTCAATTCCACAACGAAAGATAGACGGCCGAAAAAATTTATCAGTGGGCTTTCCCGTAAAGAGGAGTCATTCAAAGATCATCTCACCCGGTTCAGACCCGCTTAGAGGAACCACCTAAGAATTATGATCGGCTTAGACCTGTGAAGGAAAGCCATTTTTTTCTATTTGCAGCATAGCTCAATGTGAGAAGGGTTATCTGTCAACAAAAGACCTTCGAGTTTGATTACACTCAGCTCAAAGGCATATCCAATTCGTAGCATAGCTCAAGGCAAGAAAGGCTATTTGTCGACAAAGACCTTCGAGTTCGATTACACTCAGCTCAAAAACGTATCAATTTACAACATAACTCAAGTAACTCAAGGCGAGAAGGGTTATCTGTAAACCAAGACCTTCGAGTTTGATTACACTCAGCTCAAAGGCACGTCAAATTTACAGCATAGCTTAAGGCGAGAAGGGTTATCTGTCAACAAAATACCTTCGAGTTCGATTACTCCCAACTCAAAGGCATATCAATTTACAGCATAACTCAAGGCGAGAAGGGTTATCCATCAACCAAGACCTTCGAGTTCGATTATACTCAGCTCAAAGGCACATCAAATTTACAGCATAGCTCAAGGTTAGAAGGGCTATCTGTCAACAAAAGACCTTCAAGTTTGATTACACACAGCTCAAAGGCATGTCAATTTACAACATAACTCAAGGCGATAAGGGTTATCTATCAACCAATACCTTCGAGTTTGATTACACTCAGCTCAAAGGCACATCAAATTTACAACATAGCTCAAGGCGAGAAGGGTTATTTGTCATCACAAAGACATTCGAGATCGATTACACTTAGCTCAAAGGCATATTAATTTATAGCATAACTCAAGGCGAGAAGGGTTATCTGTCAACCAAGACCTTCGAGATCGATTACACTCAGCTCAAAGGCATATCAATTTACAGTATAACTCAAGGCAAGAAGGGTTATCTGTTAACCAAGACCTTCGAGTTCGATTACACTCAGCTGAAAGGCACATTAAATTTACAGCATGGCTCAAGGCGAGAAGGGCTATTTGTCAACAAAAGACCTTCGAGTTTGATTACACTCATCTCAAAGCATATTAATTTACAACATAACTCAAGGTGAGAAGGGTTATCTGTCAACCAAGACCTTCGAGTTCGATTACACTCAGCTCAAAGGTACATCAAATTTACAGTATAGCTCAAGGAAAGAAGGCCTATATGTTATCAAAAGACCTTCGAGTTTGATTATACTCAGCTCAAAGGCATATCAAATTTATAGCATAACTCAAGGCGAGAATGGTTATCTGTCAACCAAGACCCCTTGAGTTTGATTACACTCAGCTCCGAGGCACATCAAATTTACAGCATAGCTCAAGGCGAGAAGGGCTATCTGTCATCAAAAGACCTTCGAGTTCGATTACACTCAGTTCAAAGTCATATCAAATTTGCAGCATAACTCAAGGCGAGAAGGGTTATCTGTCAACAAAGACCTTCGAGTTCGATTACAATCAGCTCAAAGGCATATCCAATTTACAGTATAACTCAAGGCGAGAAGGGTTATCTATCAATAAATATCTTCGAGTTCGATTCCATTCAGCTCATTGGCATGTCAAATTTACAGCATAGCTTAAGTCGATAAAAGCTATCTGTCGACAAAAACTGTCGAGTTCGATTCCATTGAGCTCGATGGCATATCAACCACATAGTAGCATCAAGAAACTACTTTCTGGTTGAAGCCGAGGTCTTTAAGTCAAGAAGAAGATCTGGGGCAATCTCTCAATTTCAGTACAGCATAACTAAAGGCGATAAGGGTTATATGTAATAAAAACCTTCGAGTTCGAGTTCGATTTCATTCAGCTCGATGACATATCAACTACTTTTCTGGTAAGGTTTAAACCAAGGTCGTTAAGTTAAGAAGAAGACATGGGTTGGTTTGCTTTAGTGACAAGTAGCCATTTTCCAGTAGCATAGCTTAAGTCAAGAAAAGATATCTGTCAACGAAGGTTTCTGAGTTCGATTTCAAGGTACTATCAACGACATGGTGGAGTCAAGGAACTACTTTCCAGTCCAATTTTTAAACCAATGTCTTTAAACCGAGAAGAAGAATGAAGTTGACTACAATTTGGCAACGAGAAGCCACATTCCGATTCAAATTTCGAATTACGGCTTCAATTCTCGACTTCACGATGGATGAGTCATTCGCAACTCAATTTTATAGGGAGTAATTCTTGATTGAAATATCAGAGTTAATTTTCAACTCCACCGAACGAAAATTTATGTTATTTTATCTTTGCCCTATTTTTCGTTCCACGAAAAATGACAAAAAGGGTAGCTATGGACACTGATTTTCATCCATTATATATATTTATATATATATACTGTATATTTTATTTAAAAATAATACGTGTTTCTTGTTTTTACATGACTAAACCCAGAGGCCCAACATTTACAAGCCCATCACCCATTACAACAGTGACCCGTTTCCAAACCTACGACCCGGAAGCAGTGGTCCAACCTGAACTGGCCCCAAAGCACCTAGGATTTCTTTTCAAAACCCTAGTCAGATCCCTCAAGCCTCATCTCTCACCAGTAGCTGCCTCAAACTGCTAGGTCAACAGGCGTCGATTTTCCCAACGATTCTCTCGGCATCACCAAAACAAACAACAACATGCACAAGTTAGAGTCTCATTAGGAGTCTTTTGATCTAAAAATAGTTCTTTTCCTAGGCTATAAATTTATGTGAAAATCAAACACAAAACTCACGAAATACAAGTAATTTTTACACACGATTTACGCAAGAAATCATACGAGACATACGAAGAAGATAGGAAAACAAATACTTGTAATTTTCGAAGCAAAAAGAAATAAAAGGCATCTATTTTTTACCTTTTTTGGTTTGGTTTTTGCATGTTTGCATGTAGATTCCTCCATTTCTTTCATTTTCGTGTTGTAAAACCCCAAAGAATCAATCGACTGAAGATCGGAGGGGAGGGTAGCTGAGGAGTTTTCCTCGGATCTAGCCCTCCCCGAGGCCTATTTCGAAAATCAAAGGGTGTTTTCAAGACGGGGGTGAAAAAATTTTTTAAAAAATGAAAAAAAAATCCGACCACCACCGATGAGCGGCGGCCGGCGAGGCAATGGCCGACCGGATTTCTGGGTTTTGGGGTGGTGTTCTTCGTTTTCACGAAGAACACCAAGAACAGTTGAGAGCTTTTGATGTTTTTGTTTTTGATCTTTTGAGGGGGAGGGGAAGTTATGAAACTTTGTTTGTGAGATTGGGTTTTATACCAAACCCGTGGAAAACCCGCCGACCCGATCCACCCAGCTCTGACCTGCATGTTTTTAAGACAAATAGGGGAAATTATTATTGGTCTTCCCATTTCTTAAGATATTTAATTTGGCCCCTAAATTCGATTTCAACTTTGATTTACTTTCAAATTTTTCTTCTTATTTTATTTTATTTTCAATTTAGTCCTTTTATTATTAATATGTATTTTTATTTGTTTATTTTATTTGTTTACTATCTATTATTTTAGTTCTTTTTTATTATTTTTTCTTTTTGGTTTTTATTATTTGTTTTCCTACATTTTATATATATTTATTATTATTATTTTTCTCTTTTCTTTCTTTTTATTTTTATTTGTTCAAATACTGCATATTATATATATATATATCCTTTATTTATGTAATTTATTTTAACATTAATATTTGTATATATATATATATATATATATTCTTCATTTTTATTTTATTCCCTGTTTTCTTTTTTAAAATCTATTTATATATATATATATTTTATTTTTATTAAATACAATATTATATATTATTTTTGTCCTTTTTTTCTTTTTTATCTTATTTTTGTTCCTGTTTTTATTTTAATTTCATTACTTTTTTCTCCTTTGTTTTTATTTTTTTGTCTTTGCTTTATTATTATTTTTATTATTTTTTTCTCATTTTGTATGTTTTATTTTTATCTATTTTACCATTTTATTTATTTTGTCTATTTGTATTTATTTTATCATTTTCCTTTGTTTTTTGTGTTGTGTATTGTTTTTAGTATTAATGCATTTTCTATCTTAATTTGATTTTGCACTTCATTACAAATCTAACATTTCTTTCATTTTAAGGGTCTTCATTCAATCAATCAAAGGTAATTATTCGAATTGAATTTTAAAATTTAAATTTAAATTTAATTTTTTGCGATTAAGACAACCGACAAATTAATTGGTACCGAAAGGGCAGTTCAAGGGTGATAATCCTTCCTTGAATGTAACCGACTCCCGAACACGACACATTTCTGGTAAAACACTGATCAGGTAAGATGGTATATGATACACCTAAATGTTTTTAATTGATCGGTGGCGACTCTAACACTTTTATTTCAAATCGAAGCCCAATTCCGAGTCCAACCGAAAGACAGTCACGATAGTAATGGAAGTGGCACTAATGAGGATAAGAGACTTTAAGTTCTAGTTAGGTAAGTGGTGTGGTTAGTCACCGTGATGCTGGTTGATTCTCCTCACTTTTGTTAATTGATTATATCATATTAGTTGGATTTTTAGTAGAGTTAACACCCCAAAAATTTTTCACATACATACATACAAACACGCATAAAGAAAAAAATGACATCATTTTAAGAAAGATTTCGACATCTCCTAAAAATAATTGATCTAACATTTTCAACAAAATATTTTATAAAATATTTAAAACTCAATTCCAATCCCATAACACATCAACATTTACCTTATCCAAAATGTTTCTTTTTATAAATTTTCCTCAACCCCAATTTGACCCTACCTTTTTTAAAAAATTGATTATTAAAATTTTAAACCCCATTTGAAATTTCCAAACCCACCTATACCCACCCCTATTCCCTAAAAGTTTCTTTTTTCTAAGAACCCTAACTCATAATCTCAATCCTTTACTAGCATGGTTTTCAGAACCGGACCGATTAGCGAACCGGTTCACTGGTTCAACCGGTCGAACCGGTCCGACCGGTCGGAAGAATCGGACGACGTCATAATTATTTAAAAAATTAAATAAAAATACCAAAAATATTTAATAAAAAATAATTTTTTATATCACAAGTCATATTCAAAGCAAGTCATAACATATATAAGTTAAAAACCATAAAATCAAGTGAAACAAAATGATTCAAATTAACTACTACATAATATTTAAGGTAAAACATATTAAATAATAAATATAATTATATAACTATAATTAAAAAATAAATTTGGGGTTAAAAAAATCATAACAAAATGATATTGTTTGGTTTAATTTTTTTTAAGAAAAACGATCCCACATGGCTAAGAAACATAGAAGAGCATCCCAAAAGTCTAAAGAGTAAAAATATGAGAACAATCAATCTCACATTGCTAAGAAACATAGAAGCGCATCACAACTAACTTCTATAAATAATAGAGGTAATTTGGCATTCAAAATCATGGAGCCTTTTGGTGAGCATTGAGTGAACTATTCTTTCACTTCAATCAAGCTCGAATTTTACGCTTCAACCGAGCTTCTAATTTTTTTTTGAGTTCAAGTTTCAATATTATATTTCGAGTTTGAGTTGAACTTGATAATTTTTAGCTTGTGAGTTTGAGTTGAGTTGAGCTTACTTTTAAAGTTTTCAAGTTCGAGTCGAGGTCAGCAATACTCGATTTCGACTTGGCTCGTTTAACAAACGACGTTATTTGGTTTAATTTTTAAAAAAAAAAACAAAATCCTGGTTTTTCCCGGTTTTCAGCCGGTCCGGTTCGAACGATTCAGCGGTTCTGGCCGGTTCACTAATAGCGGTTCAACCGGTTTAGATTGAACCGGATTAAGCAACGGTTCCCGATTGAACCGGTTGAACCGGCCGGTCTGGTCCGGTTTTCAAAACAGAGTTTACTAGTATAAAATTATTTTTTTGATATATGATATTTAATAATATTTAAGAAAGACGATAACTTTCCGGAAGGAAGAATCAAATCATTATTCTAGTATCAAAGTAAAGTTAATTAAATTTGCTTATCGTTTTCTTTGAGATTTTAATGTTTCAGTTTTTTTATTATTATTTGATAATTAGTTCGTATCTTTAATATATGAGATTGTTAAAGATACTGAACTAATTTTAAATTTTGAGATAATTTTTGTTATTGTCTATTATGGGTTAAGAAGTTCATTGTTTTTATTCGAAGAGTTGCATTAAAGTTGTGTAGTTTTGCTTAATGCAAGAATACATATCCACAATTTTTAATGTTTTTTTAATTCTAGACTTTTATGAATAATGTAAACCGATTATGATTTATTGCAATTAGCAAGAAAGTGTATGAATGATATAAATTTGTTTTAATGTTTAATAGGAAGGAGAAATATTTTAAGAAGAAATCAACTTTTGATATAGAAGAATAAGAACAAGAAAAAAGAGTGAATGCCAAAACGAGATACAAACCAATTCAGAAAAAGGTGAAGAAAGTCATGTTGTGTTTAGTCTTGAAAATTTTTCAGCAGATCATGATTGAGAATTAAGATTACATGTCATCATCCAAATGATAAGGACAATATAAAGACACTGACAACAAGGATTTTTTTCAACCTCGCAATCACAACTAAAAAAATAGTTACAAAAGTAGAGTGAAGATTTCCAACTTCATCATAAAAAGACTATGGAAATTGGTTATACTATAATATTGACAAAGATGATGTGTTATGTTATATTGTTACCTTTTTACTGTTAAGAACAAGAGACATGTAGTGCATTTGATACCATTGGATTCCATAATTGAAAGAAAAAATATATTGAAGTTGCATGTTGGAAGTAAAAATAGTTCTCATTGTAACCCCTAGATCCAGCCTATGCGTTACGATTAGATCTAGCGGATTACAATAGAAATTTCCAAAACATTTTCTCAATTATAAATAACATCTTTAATAACATATTTAATAATGATAAAGTCCAAAACAAGTAATATAAAACCATAAGTTACTGAGTAAAATAAAATATTTCATAATCAGTATCAAAGTAAATCTAACATTCATAGCAAAAGCAGTATAAATCGTAAAACAAGTATTTCAAAATATGGGCACATGTTACAAAAAATGAAGGCAGTTCGGAATATAAAAATATTACAAAAAAATGTATTGTACGAAATGTGTCGGTCCTCCAAGTGACAGGTTGAAACGGGGGAAAAGTTTGAAAAAGTGAACTAGGGAGCTTAGTGTGTTCCAGCAGTCCATAATAAAACATACAGTTGAGTTTCAAAATCGGTTTCGAAGTTATGAAAATGAAATTAGAGTTGTAGTTAAAATACATAATAACCCTTCAACCGTAGACCATATGCAGTTCCCCAAAAATGTATCCATAAGGACTTACCCTAAGCCCAAAGGGTGTAGGAGCCAACCTAAGGGAGAATTTTGGGTCCATAAGGTCTTACCCTAGTCGAAGCGTAAGTACCCACCTGAAGGGTATGCACTCATGCCCATAAGGACTTACCCAATGCACATAGCAGAGGAACTACCCAGGAGCCCACCCAATGGTCGCCTTAGGTCTATAAGAAATTACCAGCTTGATCGGGGCTGAACCTGCATGAGGAATTATCAGCTTGATCAATGCCAAACCTGCAAATACTTCATACCAGGTCCCAGAGTAACTCAAAGAAAATAGTTTTCAAATAGTAAATAACAGTAGCAGGGAAAATAGAGTTCAGACATATATCAATTCAGTAAAACAATAACTAGAGAACATGAATCGGTAAAGCATGATTAAAAACTTCAGTGAATCAGAAATCAGGCTTGAAATAGATAAACAATATAAAGTCAAATCATATCAACTAGCCATATTGCAAATAAGATAAAATAATCATGTGCACATGATATTTCAAATAGGTATTTAATATATATATATATAGCACACAAGGAACACACCTTGCAAAAATAACCAGTCCGAAAATCTAATGAGCATCGACTTCACTACGCTCAGCGGTTCGTGAACCTAGGTCATATCATAACAAAATTATTATCGGATTAGTACACTAAACTGATTATATAACAGGGTTATGAAACTATACAATTAATCATGGTCTAGCAGATTGGGAGGAACTGGGTCGAGCATATGAACGATCAGGAGATCCTCGAGTACCTTAATTAAACAATATCACATGTCAGTTATTGACCTTAAATTAATTACACTTAATTAAATCTCTTAGGTAAATACGTATAATCAGGTTTATGGGTACATTTGGAGGCTTTCGGGTTAGAATTTAAAAAAAAAAAAGACATCGGATTCGAACTCGAGACATCAAAAAATATAAAATATGACTTTTCAAAAAATTTGACTTTTTGGTCAAAATCAACAGCCAATCTGGTCAACGATCAAAGTCAAAGTCGACGGGTCAGGTTAACCGTCAACAGGTATGTCAACGGTCAGGTCAAATTCAATGGTTCAGGTCAAAGTTAACGGGTCAGATTGGTTCGAGTTGACTCTGCTGGTTTGAGTTAACTCGATTCGGTCCGAGTTGAATCAGACTCGTTCAAACCAATTTGGGCCGATTCAGATCGATCGAACCTTTATAGAAGTTTTCTTAATCGAGGAGAAGCCCCACACGTATACGGAGGCATGTGAAATGGCGTCGAGGTCGGGGGCGGCGGTCGAGTACTATGAGATAACCAAAACATCATTACAATTAAAAATTAATCCAAAATCAACCAACAATTACAACATACAACCGAAATATGATTGAGACTTACCCAACTCGATGACAGAGGAAATTAACGATGACATGGTGACCCACTGGTTGGGTTTTGAGTGCATGGTGATGGGGAGTTTTCTATGGTGGCGGTGAAGAAAACCGACGACTAAGGCGGCTGAAAATCGCATCGAATCATAAAGAAAACATTTGGTTTTTTGATTATCTATTGAACGCTCTCTACAATGGACAGTGACGGTTCACCGATGGTGGTCCATAAGGATTTGATCAGACGGTGATGGTGCTCCTGATGGTTGCGACAATGATGTCAACCGGCGAGCGACGATAGAGATCGGTGATGGCAAGTCGAACAATCTCTTCTCCCTTCTTTGCGATGAACGATGGCTGGTTTGGGGTCGTTGGCATCTAGAAATTTCCTATAGGCAAATCAATTATTAACCACATATTACTTTTCCAAAGAAGAAATTTTCTCTTTCATGGCTTGAACCCTAATAGGATTAAGAACGACATCTTTGTAAGACTTTGATTCAATCAAGTGAGAAGTAGAGGAAATGAAATTTTAAGTATGTAAAGGTAAATGAGAACTAGACACATTAATAGAGATAATATACTTGCTTGGAAGAGAAGAAGATTAGAAAGAAGTAACATAGTCATTAAGCCAAAGAGATGGTCTGATAGTCCTAGTAGAGTTTCTTTGAAGGGCAACCTTAGCAGGGGACTCTGATTCTACTACAGGTGAACAATCAAAATAAGGACTACTTGTTAGATCATGAGGTGAAACTGATGTTTGAGGAATAGAAGGAATTAATGGAAAAGAAGAATTTGATGGAGAAAAATCAAATAGAAAAAAAGTAGAATAAAGGGGCTGAAAAGACTGGAAAAATGAAAAAAATATTCTAATGGTGGTATGATTGTGATTAGTTCAACTATTGTAATCAGTATTGAGAAGTAAATATTCTAAAGGATATCACTCCGAATGATGATTAGTGAGTACTGTAGTGTTGAGATTTGTTCATCCTTATTTGATCCAAAATCATGATAATTCAATATAAATATTGAATAGGACAAATTATCGTTAAATTATTAAGTATTATTTCAAAACCAAAAGGAAAAAATAACCCTATAGAGTAAAATTATAAAAATGCCCTCGCACTGCAAAAAGTCCAAGATTGCCCCTAAAAGTAAATATACCCCTTAAAAGGAATACATGACCAAATTACCAGAAAAGGTACATATGTTTGGATTGATCAAAATTACCAAAATGTCCTCGAGATGCGAAACAACTAAAATAACCTCCAATATTCAAATAACCAAAATACCCTGAACCCTAAAAACTAAAAACCTTAAACTCTAAGATGACCGAAGTAACCTCGACTATTAAAGCGAGTTTTTATCCTAACGACTTAAAATAAGTGGATGTCCCTAGTAGATTTTAGAAACATCGATAAACCTAAGTGTTGTATCTCTATTTAAGGTGAATCACGGACCAAGTACGTCGGTCATTTTGGATATTGTTGCAATTCCTAAATAAACTAAACACCACCGAAATATTTATTTGGTTTGTGAAGATCTATATGATGTTGATTATAAAAAGGCTCGTTCAACTAGTGCAATCAGTATTGGGGAGTGAATATCTATGAAGTATCTTGACTCAAATGATTTGCAAGTATCGTAGTGTTGGAATATGATTAGTACGACTTGACTCAAGTCTGATGATTCGATATAATCTAAATATTACAATTTTTGCATAACCGTTATTAGCTTAAATTACTAAGAATTCAAAAATAATCAAATGTCCAAATGCCCCTGATTGCCTGAATAATAGAATTACTCTTATTATATATGAATTTTAAATTATTTTGACTTAAGGTTCTTGAATACCTTTTTGACGCACTTGAATCCTAAATGGTACTAGAGTATCAATTTCTAAATTCCTGATTAATCGAACCCTTTTTTATAGGGTCAGTGTACTTGAAATCTGATCAATCAATAGAAATTCTACGTTTTACCTTCTTGATAATAATCAAAAACCTCCAAAAAATAACTGAATCTTCTGGTGTGTTCCCTGCATGCTATACGATTGTTTTCTCTGTTTTGAAATGTGATTTATCGAAATTATTGATTTGCTTATTTACTAATATATGGGTTAACTGTATATGTTCCATGGCTATATGGTATATGTTATATGATTACATGTTTTCACTGGAAGATATGATTTTGTCAATTTATGGACCATTGAATTTATTGCTTACTGTGTGAATTATTTTATTGAGATACTGTGTTGGGTAGGATACTGGAGTATAGAGGTTCAACTCTAATCAAGATGGTAATTCCTTACAGACCCAAGGCATTCCCTTAGGTTGGCTTCTAGGTCCATTGAGCCTAAGGTAAGTCCTTATGGATGCATTTATGGGGAACTACATTTGGTGTACTAGTGGAGGGCATTCATATAGATTAAATAACTATATAGTCATTTTTACAATATTCTATTGAATATTGTATGGGTAGGAGTCTGGAGTATGGTGGTTCAGCTCTGATTAAGCTGGTTGGGTAGGCTATAGGCCCTAAGGTACTCCCTTAGGGTTTCTCCTTTTCTTTGTGCTTAGGGTAAACCCTTATGGATGCCGTTCTAGGGGACTGCATGTGGAGTATTCTGATGGAGAATATTAGAGTGATTTAAAAATTTTGTTTTACTGAAATAAAATACTATTATTTTTAATCTATGATTTTATATATTCTGGTTTCGTGGGAACACACTAGACATCTTATTTCGATCTCCTGAACCTGTCTTAACTGTAAGATTTATGTCTTTTACTTGAAAAAATATTAGTGGAACCTCAGCTTATCACAAAAACCTATAGAAGGTTGAATCAGTAAGGAAATTTTTATGCTTGCCTATTATATGCATGTTCTTTAGCATCAATTGGTAGTTCTTTATTACTGAGCTTACCAAATCTCACTCTTTTACTCACCATTTCAGGTTAAAAGAATTGAACCAATGCAGCTATCGACATCTATAATGGGAGTTCCTTTGGCTTGGTTTGCAGAGTACGGTACAAGTGTAATTAGGGGACATGTAGGTCACATTTGATTTTTATAATGAGTGTGAAACTTTATGATTTTAATTCTGTTTGTAATTTATGAATGGTTTTATGAACTTTAATTATTTATAAATTGTTTTATAATTTTACATGTTTTAACAAAAAAATATTTTTTCCTGATTTTTATCGTGGTTCACTTCGATAGCCCTAATGTGATACCTCAGATTAGATCGGGTCACCCATATCGGTCTGGGGGTGTTACATTTTGTGGTATCAAAGCTTAGGTTAAGTTGAGTCTTCTTGGTAGATCGATCGATCGAATGTCATAGGATGTCTGGTCTTTACATGCTCCTGGATTTAGAAATCACTCTATTGAGTCGAAACTCTAATGTCAAGTCACACTCTAAATTATCTAAGTATTTCTTATCGTTAAGGTTCGATTTATGAAGGAAAAGAATTTCATTAACATTTATCCAGATTCTGAAAATCACCTCGTGAGTGATGTACAAGTTATATATTAGAAAATTCTAACCCGACTACTAACATGGATTTGAGTTTTGTTACCCCAAATATTTTGTGATGTTAAACTCGTAACTAAACCTTATAATTGAAGTTTCAAGATAAAGAACTCCTACCCTAGTGGATGGAAAACCAAGGTATTTGGTTCAAGCTTTGACAAGGTGTTACCCCCTAAAGTTTTGCATTAATGAACTTAATGGAAGACTTTTTTAAATCATTTATTTCAATTTTATTAGTTTGAAACCCAATAAGTGTTGAGCCTTGTACCTCAATGATTTGATCAGTATAAGATTAAAAGAAATGGTATGTATTCATGGTAAAAGTTTAAATCTCGAGGTGATTATGTTACGTATAAAAGAAATCAGTTATGTATGTATATTGCATTGAAGTTAAGCAAGTATTATTTTGATTAGTAATTGATAATTAAGGTATGTTTGGTTCTGTGAGGAGAATTTTGTTCAGATTCTGGAATTTTGATAAGGAAGAGTTTTGCCTTGAATTCTTATTCATCTGATTAAGATTCTAGTAGAGGAATCATATACTTATAAAGGATACATGAGAGAATGAATAGGGGATGGAAGCTCAAATTCTATATTTCTTTGTCTTGAGTAAATTTTGATGATGAAATTTCTTTTAAGGAGGGGAGCATTGTCACACCACGATTTTTATTATTTTTTATTTAATTTAATAATTTTTGGGGACCAATCCGTAAGGTTCTAAAAGGTTTAAGGTAGTTTTCAGTAATCTTGAAGGTTCAAGAACTTGAGCTTGCATTTTGCCCATCTCTTGCATGCCAAGAAAATAAAATAAAAATGGTGAAGTTGAGGCCATCAAGTATTGAACCCATGACCGAAAGCATGGTGTACCATGCTAATACCAACTAGAATAGGTTACTGCAATTAAAATAAAAATGCATGTTGTATGGTACAAGTTAGGTATTGGTTAATGCATAGATAAATATGATTGGGCTGGAAATAAATATTAACTATTGTAAACCTATATTGATCCCGATAAAATGTCAAAAATGCCCTTCGAATCAAATATGACATGATTTACCTCTGATAGTGGAAACAACTTGGAATAAGTGAATGAATTTGGATAAATCCTGAAATACCTTAAACCTAAGCATTAAACTACCTCTAAAGGTCTTGTAACACGAACCAAGCTCGTCGGTCTCTCTAGATACGTTTGCAATACAGAAATAAATAATATCATTGGGATATATGTTCGACTCCTCAAGATTTGTTCTAATAGTGGTATGATGGTGACTAGATCAACTACTGTAATCAATATTGAGAAGTAAATATTTTGAAGGATATCAGTCTAATGATTAGTGAGTATCGTGGTGTTGAGATATGTTCAACCTTATTTGACCCAGAATCATGATAATTCAACATAAATCTTGAATAGGAAAAATTATCGTTAAATTATTAAGTATTCTTTCAAAATCAAAATGACAAAAATAACCCTATAGAGTAAAATTACAAAAATGGCTTTGCACTGCAAAAAAGACCAATATTGCCCTTAAAACTAAAAAATAACCTTTAAAGGACATACCTGACCAAATTACCATAAAAGGTACATATGGTTTGATTACTCAGAATTATCAAAATTTCCTCGACTTACGAAGCAACTAAAATAACATCCAATATTCAAATACCTTGAATCCTAAAAGAACCAAAATACCTTGAACTTTAAGATAACTGGAGTAACCTCGACTGTTGAAGCGGCCTTTTATCCTAATGACTTAAAATAAGTGGATGTCCCTAGTAGATTTAGAAACATCGATAAACCTAAATGTTGTATCGCTATTTAAGGTGAATCACGACCCAAGTATGTCGGTCATTATGGATATTGTTGCAATTCTTAAATAAATTAAACACCACCGAAATATTTGTTTGTCTTGTGAAGATCTATCTGATGTTTGTTATAAACGAGGTTCATTCAACTAGTGCAATCAGTATTGGGGAGTGAATATCTATGAAGTATCTTGACCCAAATGATTGACAAGTATCACAGTGTTGGAATCTGATTAGTACGACTTGACTCAAGTCTGATGATTCGATATAATATTAAATATTGCAAATTTTCGCCCAATCATTATTATGTTAAATTACTAAGAATTCTCCAAGAATCAAATTTCCAAACGCTCCTGATTGCCTGAATAATGGAATTACTCTAGTTATATATGAATTTTAAATTATTCTGAAGTAAGGTTCCTGAATACCTTCCTGATGCACTTGAATCCTAAATGGTATTATATTATCAATTCCTAAATGTCTGATTAGTTCTGTTAGTAATCGAACCCTTTTTTATAGGGACAACATACTTGAAATCCGATAAATCTACAGAAATTCTATGTTTTACCTTCTTGATAATGATCAAATACCTTCGAAAAATAACTGAATATTCTGGTGTGTTCCCTACGTGCTATATGATTGTTTTATCTGTTTTGAAGTATGATTTATTGAAATTAATGATTTACTGATATACGGGTTGATTGTTTATGTACCATGGCTATCTGATATATGTTATATGATTACTTGTTTTCATTGGAAGATATGATTATACCGATTTATGGACCATTGAATTTACTGCTTACGGTGTGAATTATTTTATTGAAATATTGTTTTAGGTAGGATACTGGAGTAGGGAGGTTCAAACTCTGATCAAGCTGGTAATTCCTTACGGACCCAAGGCATTCCCTTAGGTTGGCTCCTAGGTCTATTGGGCCTAGGGTAAGTCCTTATAGATGCAGTTCTGGGGAACTACATATGGTGTACAGGTGGAGGAAATTCATGTGATTTAAATTAATACATAATCATTTTTACAATATTCTACTAGATATTGTATGGGTAGCAGTCTGGAGTACGGAGGTTCAACTCTGATCAAGTTAGTAATTCCTTACGGACCTAAGCTGACCCTTGGGTAAGCCATAGGCCCCAAGGTACTCCCTTATGGTGGCTCCTTTGCTTTGTGCTTAGGATAAGCCCTTATGGATGCAGTTCTAGGGGACTGCATATGGAGTATTAAGATGAAGGATATTATAGCGATTTTAAAATTTTGTTTTACTGAAATAAAATACTATTATTTTTAATCTATGATTTTATTTATTCTGGTTTCGTGGGAACACACTAGACATCCTATTCTGATCTCCTAAATTTGGTCCTCTGAATGTTTCCCCTGAATTGTAATCTTCATGTCTTTTACTTGAAGAAATATCAGTGGAACCTTAGCTCATCACAAAAACCTGTAGAAGCTTGAATCAATAAGGAAATTTTATACTTGCCTATTATTTGCATGTTCATCAGCATCACTTGGTAGTTCTGTATTATTGAGCTTCTCAAAGCTCACTCTTTTACTCACCATTTCAGGTTAAAGAATTGACCCAGTGCAGCTATTGACATCTATAATGGGAGTTCCTTTGTCTTGGTTTGCAGAATACGATACAATTGTAATTAGGGGGCATGTAGGTCACATTTGATTTTTATACTAAGTGTGAAACTTGTATGATTTTAATTATGATTGTAATATATAAATGGTTTTCTGAACTTGTATTTTATTTATAAATTGTTTTATGATTTTACATATTTTAACAAAAATTTTAATCTTTCCTGGATTTTTACTGTGGGTCGTTTCGGTGGCCTTAATATGACACCTCGGATCAGATCAGGCCACCCGTATCGGTCTGGGGGTGTTACAGTTCTCTAGATTACAACTAATCCAGTCTATCATGAGAAGACCAAGCATATAGAAATAGACTATCACTTTGTGAGGGAAAAGATTCAAGGACTTGTACCCACCACCATGCATATTGGAACAAAGGAGCAACTTGCTAACATAATGAAAGGCACTAGGCATACAACAACACGAGCATCTAGTTTACCAAATTGGGATTTGAAGACATTTCTCGATCATCAACTTCAGGGGAGTGTTGCAGAACTTACTTGTAGTTGGAAGTAACTTAGAAAGCAGTTGTTTGTTAGATTAGTAGTTAGTAGTAAAATATAGTCAAACAGTTGGCAAGATATGTATATATACGGGAACTTTGTAACTTCAATTAATAAGAAAGTTATGGTATTTCATGTACCACGTGCTATAATTTTCACTCTTTTAACACTTAAATGTATAACATATATCATATTTATTTATATAAAATAATATGATGCAAGATAATTAATAAATAAATTATATTAGAAACCAACAACAAGTTGGTTTAGTGAGATAAGGCAAGGATTTGTATCATGATGTTTGCGAATTGAATAAATTAGGTTGGGAGGGTTGCCCTTGTCTGTACAATACCCAATCCAGATTAGTCAATCAATAGATCAGATATCAGTGGTTATATCAAAAAATAAATAATTAAATAATATTAGATATATTTTATTTGTAAATAATAATAATTTCAATTTAATAATGAGTTTATCCAAACTAAACAATATCAAGTAATTAACCTGTATACAAACTAGTATAATTATATTACTAAAGCCAACTATATTTTATTATGTAATATTATGATAAAATTAAAAAGGATAAACTATAAGATTGGTCACTTTCTTCTAAATTTTTTAAACTTTTCCTCATTAAATTTATATATAATATATAGTCACTTTTGCTTTTATTTAATTAAGATGTGATCATTAATGGTTAACTGTGGTTAAACTTTTAACTACTTACTGATGTGAAATAGTGAGTTTTATAAAATTTAAATGTGTAAACTACACAAATGTCACTAATATTAGAGTAAATTTTTGTTTTCCCCACTAAAATTTCAAAAGTAAAAAATTGATCAATAAAATTTCAAATATATCCTTGAACAATGATTCTAAAATTTACCCCAAAAGCTTTCTAATTTTTCCCAATTTCTTCCAATATATACATATATAATAAATTTTAAAAATAAAAATTAGAAACTTTTTTTAACATGAAACAATCAAATATTTCCAATAATATACAAAAAAAATAAAAAGCTTTTAGAATAAACATATATAAAATCATTGTCCAATGAACTTTTGATACGTTAATAACCAATTTATACTTTCGATACTTTAGTAGAAAATGAAAATTCGATACTTTAGTAGAAAATGAAAACTTACTTAAACATTAGTACCTATTTGTGTAGTTTAATCATTTTAATGTTATATTTGTGCCACATCAACAACCATCAAAAGTCCAACGACGATTAATATTCAATGGTCATATCTTAATTAAATAAAAATGAAAGTGATTAAATTTTAATTAAATAAAAACAAAAGTGGCCAAATATTGTCTTTTTAATTCATTAAAGATAAATTTACAAAACTTAAACGAAAGTAATGAATCCTATAATTTACCCAATTAAAAATATCCAACTTGGGATTGGCATCACGCGCATGTTCTTTAACCAGCAAGTACATCTTTAGAACACGAGTAAGACCCAATACTAAATATACATCAAAAGCTGGAAAATGTAATCATGGATTAATTTTAAATTTCAGAATTTTTTTCTTAAATCTGTTCTGATGGTCTGTGATAAAGCCCAAACATGGTGAGGGAATGGATTCTAAGATTCCCTTTGATAAAAATGGCCATGGCACACACATCCCATGCAAAACGATTGTAGTTCGGCAATTAAGACCGATACCAGAAACAACAATGTAATCGGCGCTATAGCTATAAAATGAACAAATGTGCCAAATGACAAGCATCCTCATTTCTCAACTAAATGCAAGAACATCACAAACCATGTACAAACAAATCAAATGTTCTTTGTGATCACAGAAATTTGGGTAAGAAAAAGAAAAATATATCTACATAAAAACTGATTGAAATGCTAAATATATTTTAATCAGGGACTCGGTATACCTTATTCAATCTTCTATCTTTTCTGGCAAAATATAAAAAGCTTTACAAGGTCAACTAACCTCCTCTAGATCTCTTCATCAGCCAAAGGAGACTTCCCTTCAGTTTTGCATAACTATGCTGTCGAAACGAACATCTGAAATGAAAGAGAAAAAAATATAATCTAAGAGAAATAAATCATACGAAAATAGACTTGCCCAGGATGAGATTTCATTTATATGCTAATTAGTTTCAAGATGTCAGCTCGCTTTAACAAATCAAAGAGGAAAATGGTGTATGATTTCAAAGTCAAAGTTACGTAGTTAATATAGATATTAACTTGCATATTATTGGCTTTTTATATTTATATATATAGGTAATGTTGATAAATAAAATACAAGAAAACATTCTTTTTTTAATATTTTACATGGTATCATATGTGCTAAAGTAATTTTAGGGTTTTTCGTTCATCACAAATTTTTTTGCTGTTTTGGGTGAATAGTTACTATCGAAATTCAAATGGCAAGCTTGGGAGCTTTTTCTTTCGACGCAGACAGTCTCCAAATTTCGATCATCAAAGGCTCAACGCATGAGCTACATGGACCACCACTGCTTCACGCACCAGCAAGTGAAAGAACATGTTTTTTTACACTGCTTTCTTCCTCCAATGTCGGCTACCAATTCCAACCACACCCCTGTGGTGGTTTCCTGTTTCCGATTCGTATCATTCTATTTTCTATAGGAAGTCAGACGGATGTTAAAAAGTCTGATGGTTTTGTAACTCTAGTAGAATTTCATCTCTGAAATCTGTTATCCATGCTTAGTTTCATACCAAAGACATGGATGTTAAAATATTTATTGGGTAACAAAGAGTTATGGATGCTAAAATATTTATTGGGAGTTGAACGTATCAAAGAGTGTGAATGGAATCTTTCAATCCTAGAGGAAAACCGTGCTCGACTTACTATCGGGTCGGGAAAATTAGGTGTCAAACCATGTAATACTCCAATGGTTCCCAATTTACAATAATAAATTATTTTATTGAATAAAAACTTACACTAATAATAAGTGTTGCTTAACATTAGAAATTTTATCATCATTTTAATTTTATATTCAACATAAAACAATACTTTTATATTAATTTAATATAATTTACACATGAAATAGATGTAACTGTCAAATTTTGTTAACATGCACTTCATTAGTTTTTGTTTAACCAACAACTATTTGTTAAAAAAATAAACAGTATGTGCAACTTATGTAACAGAAATTACTGTTCAAATAAAAGTTCCAACGCCATGAAACAGTCGGTAACTGTAGGTGTAATTTACTAATTTTGTCAAATATTCAGAGGTAACAAACTTGAAAGGAAAACCTATTCTATGATAGAGAGGGAAGCTACCTGCAAACTTTTTGTATGAGTTATTAAGCAAACTAGCTCTGGGCACACTCAAATGGATGCAAGGATCCTTCAGTAAATTCATGCATACGTAACCGCTCCAAAAGTTCAAAGGGCCTGCAATTAACATTTTACCAACCTTGCATATAATTCTAATAAGGAAATTTGATTCAAGAAGCATGATTACAAGCACAGGGTTATTCAAACAACGATCAGCATAACGAGTACAAACTTGGAAGTCCAAACCATATCTAGTCTGAAGTAGACTAATTCAATTTCCATCTTCCTAAGACCTTTTCTTCTGGGAACAACTTTTGATGGTAAGACAGCTCAAGTCAGTATCTTATTGTAATGACATTTTCAAGAAACAATCTTATTGGTAGTAATGAGAGTTCTTTTGAATTATCTCATCTGCAATTCGCAGATGGTCTCATCATTTTCTGTGGTGCCTCGAAGATGCAGATATTAAATGTTAAGAGGGTTCTAAAAGTTTTTGAAGTCATATCTGGCCTTCAACTGAAACTAAATAAAAGCAGATTATTTGGAATTAATACTACTGAAGAGGAGGTCGAGGAGTGGGCGAGGGCTATTGGTTGTCAGTTGGTTGTTTTCCGGTTGTTCAAAAATTCTACAAGAAGCTTGCAGGTTGGAAGGCATCAACACTTTCATTGGCAGGGAGATTGGTCTTGGTAAAGGCGGTTCTTTGTTCGCTTCGGACTTATTATTTGTCCTTATTTAAGATTCCTTCCTCAGTCAATAAAAAACTTAATTCCATTATGTCTAAGTTTTTATGGGGAGGGGGAATTTAGAAAAATAAGATTCATTGGGTTAAATGGTCCACTGTGTGTAAATCTAAGAATGAGGGAGGTTTGGGTGTGTTGGATCTCAACAATATGAACAGAGCTCTTTTAGGAAAATGGTCTTGGAGGTTTGCTAATGATAGGAAGTCAGTTTGGAGGAAGATGATATGCAGCAAATACAATTTCGACTCGACCTTATTATTGTTTAACAGCAAGGTTCTAGCTCAAGCTTATTGGCTTTGGAAATCGGTGGTGAATAATCATTTTAAAGAAGACTTATTTGGTTCCAAGTTTCGCAGCCTGTGCAGAATCCAAGTAGGAAATGGAGAGAATATTCAGTTTTGGCAGGACAATTGGGCGCTGGACTCTCCGCTCAAGGATATCTTCCCTAGGTTGTTTTCCCTTTCTTTAAATAAGAGTGGCAAATTAATAGAGTTTGGTGAGTTTCGATCAATGGGTTGGTTTTGGTATGTACAGATGAGGAGAAATTTGACAGATTGGGAAGTGGAACAGTGGTCAGTTTTGATGTCAATCATCACTAAATATGGCTTGTTGGAATTGTCCTATGATGGTATGATTTGGAGAGGTAATGGGGTTGGTGCCTACTCTGTTAATTCGTGTGTTAAGGTGTGTTCATCAGGTTCGGAGGCTATTCATTTTTGGAAGAACATCATGTGGAGGGGATTGGTGCCTCCAAGAGTGGAGTCTTTTATGTGGCAGGTTGTTCTTCAGAAACTGGCAGTTAAGACAGAATTGGTTAAGAGAGGTGTTTCGGGAATTGAGGATGTTTTATGTCCATTGTGTAAGTTGGCGGAGGATCTTCCTCTCATATATTCTTTTCCTGTTCTGTTGCGTGAACATTATGGAACAAATTCATGAAGTTTTGGAAACTCAATTCGGTTTTTCATGAAAATGCTCAGAGCTTTCTTCTAGCTTGGGAAGAATTGAAGTCTAGTTCTGTTATTTGGCCCTTTATTCTAGGCGTCGTTCTTTGGACCATTTGGAAATTCAAGAATCCATTGTGTTCGAAAGGGGGAAGATAGACCAAACCGACTAATTTTTCATAGCAAGATTTAGGCTTGCTTCATGGTTCTTAGCTAAGTTCAAAGAGATTTCTATTCCTAAGGACTCTCTTATCAGTGATCCTTCCCTAGGGGATTTAAGTTCGTCCGTCAGCAAATCGATTGTCACTAAGCTTCCTTGGTCCCCTCTTCCTAAGGGATTCATTAAATTGAATGTGGATGCTGCAACCAGCGGTGACTGAAAGAGAAGTGGAATAGGTGGTATTTTAAGAGACGATGCAAGTTCGATTATAGGTTCTTTCCATGAGGCTTCAGGCCCGGGTCCACCTACTTTAATGGAGCTAAACGCTGTTCAGAAGGGTTTATCTTTTTTTTATTCTTTTCGAGGGTGTATTAAGGGTCGGTTAATAATTGAAAGTGATAGTAAGGTGGCAGTGGAATGGGTTAAGAATGTTGAAAAATGTCCTGATGTGTATGTTATAATTGTCAAGGATATGCTGATAGGGGGTTTTTAACGAGGCCTCTTTTTATAAAAAAAAGGATATTGCTGATAGGCTAAAAGATTTGGAGGGTGTAATTAGATGGGTTGCTAGGACAGCTAATATAGAGGCAGATGGCTTAGCTAAGGCTGGAATTGGCTAATTAGAGTGTTGTTGTTAGGGGTATTTGTTTTTGGTTTTCGGGTTGTTTTGTACGGGGTTATTCTTGATGTTTTTAAACTTTATGTATCCATCTTATTATTAATGAATTCTAAGGCACTCTTTTCCTCCTTCCGTTGATTAAGGAGCTTCTCTACGAGCTCCATTAATCATGAAGGGGGTTTTTAACGAGGCCTTCACTTCTTATAAAAAAAAAGAAATTAGTAAGACAAGATAAAGATCTCTATGAAATTTTCATTTCGGTAAATGCTGTATGTACGAGATTCAAAACCCTAATGAGCCTAGGTGTATCCTTATGAGAAGTATAATAACTATATTGTTGTGAATAATCAGACGGTAATTCACATATAAAATTTTCATCTTATAAAAACGATATAGAAAAGCTCGTCAACTAGAAAAGTATCCTACCATAAAGCCAGTTAACATTTGCCCGCTGATTTTGCTACAGGGATAGGGACCGTTGTATATTGTAGGATGAGATTTTCAGTACTTCGACATTGGAGCACGAAAAACAATTGACGGGAAATAAATCCTAGACTATAAAATTTGTATTCTCATCCATGCAGAAGACAGGCTTGAATCAACTACCAGAATGATTAACCATATAAACAATGAGCATCAATCACCAGAATGATCAACCAGAACAAGAAAGAGAAAGAGGGAAGGGGAACTAAAGATGGGACATCCACAAATCATTATTTTTTGTCATTTGAAACATATTCCATTTTAAAAACATAATAATACTATTTATAGTGCTTACAGGATAGCCTCACGATTGAGACACAATTTGCGTTGATTATTTTCCATGGCCTCTAACACATTTGAAGTTTCTGGCCCTGCTGACCCCCCAGCAACCATTGATGGAACAGCAGCAGTTGGACTCCAAAGCTAACACCATTTTTCAGCTAAAATTAGAGATTTATCTTGAATACCGCATATGATACTCTTTCCATAGTACTTGAAGCTCACCTTTATGGTGTTATCAATCCCACTGGTCGCAACAAAGCAATCAAATGGATGGCACTGAACACAATTTACAACTGCGGAGAAAAGCAGAGATTTTACAGCAAATAAGAAACAATAGGGTGAAAGTACTGTCCACCAGGCAAGTTAGGAGTGGAGAGGAGAAATATTACCAGCCCCATCTCCAAGAAGCATTTTTATCAATCTACCAGTTCGCTTCTCCCAAATAAACCACCTCCCATCGTCACTCCCACTAGCAACATATTCACCTACAAATCAATCAGAGGATGCTATCATAGTTGTTTCACTGATAAAGTTGCATGTTCATAGTCATGACCAACAGTTTTTCTGCTACAGTAATTGATGACACATTTTTGGCAAACAAAGGATTAACAACCACCACAATCGAAAAGAAATTTGATTGAAAGAAAATCAGGTTTCCTGAGGCTATAGGACACTTCATCCTGAAGCCCCTTTCCATTTGGCATCAGATACTGCACATGCCAAAGTAAAGACCATACTTGACAGCAGCTATTATAATTCATAAAAGAAGCAATTGAGATGTTACTTGATCACAATTTATTTGTTACACAACAAATGTCCAAGAAGAAAAATGAGTGAATTCCATAAAAGACTTGTAGAGCCCATTCACATTCAATGAATCCTTCGAGAGGCGGATTGCACTACAAATTTTATTGCAGAAAAAAATATTTCAGTTTAATATTCATAAACCACCCAAAGACTGCCGTAATTCTTTCAATTTATATCATCAAAAGATAGAAAGTCACCACAACCTCATTTCCCTTCTAAAACAGCACTAGAACTCACTGTAGAAGTAAAATGATGATCCTCAGATAAAACAAACAAATTTGACATAAGGGTTTAATTTAATGATGTGTAACAAATTAAAAAAAATATAAGCAATTTTTTTTGAAGAACGAAATACTAATAAAAGGCACAAATTCAACTCCACAAAGCAAACTCTAAAGAGCTTGTAAGAAAGAAATGGGAAAAACAAAAGAATTACAATTGCAGATAAAAATATAGATAAGATGATATGATGATGTACCACTCTGACCAAGGAAACTGGCTTGTTTGATGTCAGTTCCAACGTTGCAGTGGCCAACAAATCTCTGCTTCATATCAGTAACTGCCTCAGGCTACAAAAGCATGAAAAAGAAATCGAAAGCTTGATCAATAAGTCCGTTGCAAGAAATATAATTATAAACCTGGCCAAATGGAAGCAAACATGTAACAGTAAACAAAATTTTTTTTGCAAACTACCATCATTATAGGCCAGTAATCTTTGGACATTTATCAGATACTAATACATTAATGCACATCATAAGTCAAAGCAATAGGAAAGTCAACTGTTCCAAGGAGACAACAAACAGAGTCTAGCAACATCACCAGTGACAGATACAGCCATGCCCAGATAATTAATACACGACTGCAGTTACTTTCAAGATAATATTTCGATAATGAAATAACTAAATAGGAGAAACTTCTTATCAAAAGTTGAATCATTTAAAAAATTAGACAGGGGATGAGAACATATACCTGATAAGCTGCTCTCCCATTTTGTGATGACAAGGATGGAGATTCAGATGTACCGTTTGGACCAGTTTCCCTCGTTGAATCACCTCTTCGATGAATTCTAAGATTTAAACTTCCATGTAACATGTTGGGTTCAACATCTTGGCCTTCATCACCTGATATTGAGGTTTCAAAATCTAATTCCATCTCTTCATCATAATCAGAATCTTCTCTATCAGATCTTGGCCCATCTTGTGAAGCATCACTGTTAGCTTCCGAGCGATACAGTATGTCACTTAAAGACAATCCCCTTCCAGTCCGAGGTTCAGACTTAGGTGCCACTTCACTAGCTTTGTTTTTCTTTCCAGCTTCAGCTTTTTTAAAAATAATAATAGTAAATAAATAAAATAAATAGAAGTCAGACAAAAGAAACGTGCATAGCAGCAGAAGTTAGCATATGCAACAACTACAGTGATTCAGTGTGATCAACTTAAAAAACATGAAATATAAGCATGCTACACGTACACTTGAATCTTGATCAGTCACAGGCCTAACAGCAAACGGAAGTTAAGCAAAGAATGGAACAAAAGGATTAGGAAAAAAGGTCAAAGAGTTGATGAAAAAGAGGAAAATAAAATCAGTTCAGGACTTCCACTTCTAAGAACATAGCATCTACCATACAATGAAATGAACTGATCATATAAGAAAAGACTCGTACAAATATAACTAAGAAAAAACAAGCGATATTTCAGTCAACACTTTAACCTAACATTGCTTTTCAGTAAGAGTAAGACGAATAACCCATGATAGAATTGCCAACACACGTATATATACACAAGACAACTTCGGGGTAAGAGATGAGACAGTTCAATAGGGATTAAGATAAGCATGTACAAGAGACAAACCAACTGCAAGATGTTTCTTTACGTTCTCCACTTTCTCGGCTGCCATAGTATCAGATGGAGATAAACATTGCGCCGCAACAACAAAGTTTAAAGCTTCTTTATGTTTTCCTAACTGCACAATAGGAAAACCAAATGACAAAAAATAAAGATATAGTTTCAGCAACTTCACATGAAGAGACAACCATATCACAGTCTTAAATGGTTGCCAATTGGTCTTTCAATAGCCCAAATTTTCCTTTTGGAAAAATGAAAAGCATTAAATGATCTCACAATATGATGTATCTTTATATACAACAGCACAACTTAAATACTCACTGCCTGATATTGATCTAGAGCAAAATATACACAAATGACTTACAATTTGGTATTCAAATTACAGTTGGATATTGTATGTGTCAGAGTGAAAATCAAGCCAGAGCCACTGGCTTTACTTTATTCACCTCTTAGGATATAAAATCGGTAATTCAATGACATTATCTAAATGTAAAATCAAACAATGGATGATATTTTGAATTTTCCCACGAAAGCATTTGACAAACTTCAGTTTTGTTTCCACCAGTAGATGCAAGGATTTTGGAAGGATAAAAGAAAAATGCTTGTTGGGCAGAAACCCAACTTAGCATTAAGCTTAATGATCTAAAATGTTCTCAGCAACCCAAAGCAATAAGTCAATTGTTCAGATACACCAACATGTTTAGAACTCCACTGCACCTGGTACTGCAGATTACCTGTTCTAAAGCCTCAGCCATGCAGTAATGAGCTCTAAAGGAAGAATTGTCTATTCTTCGAGCATCATGGCAATCCCTAATGGCCATATGGGCATCATTTTTCCACTTTCGCTGCAAAAGGAGACCAGCCAATATTAATTTTGCATCAAATAGATGAAATGCTCCATTAAGATTATCCAAAAGAAGTAAACAATGAACCTGCAACAACAAGGCTGCACGCGTACAAAAACATTCATGCCTCAGTGAGAGGTCAATATCACCACTATATCCATCCAAGACTTCATTGCATGCCTCAATAGCATGGAAAATATTTGTCCTCTCCTCTAACGATCTTTTAGCAATTTCAACCAACATCCTGCATTTTTCAACCTGTAACTGCCATGTTAGGTTGTAGCTGAAATACATATCAACACAATAAGTTGCATGAAAAGTTACCACAATTCCCATACAACTAAAACAAGAACATAAAGGATGCATACTCTAGCAGCATTGTTGCTTCTTCTCTGGAGACCATTTTCAAAGGAACTAGAAACAAATGATTGATTCTGTAGTTTATTTGGTACAGGAGTGAAGGTCATCAATTTTGAAGCATCTCCTGATGTATATTGCATTGAGCTCCCACTATCTGCCAATTATGGAAGTAAGAAACAAATGTTCAGCCAAAGAAATGAGTTGTATATTGCAGCTATCATATATATGCTGACGTGATGAATATGCACTTGTTCATGAAAATGCAACCCAGAAGGATCTGAGAGGAAGGGAGACAAGAGAAGAACTAAGCCAAGTTGCATTTTCAGGTACATATAAACTTTCACATGTCATCTCTATGCAACAAAACACCTAAAACAGAACAAAATAAGAGCCCATCCTTTCCGCTTCAATGAATCCCCCACTAGGTTCACTTCTTTACACAAAACTAGAACTATCAAGTCAGGCAAGGAAGCTCCTTAAAGAAGATAAACATAAAAAGGAACACCAATAAACTGAACCATCTCTCTACGCTAGAAGTAGAGAATTTTGAATATGCTTACCATGATTTATGTCCATTAGATATACATGCTCCCCACTATAGCTGAGAAGAACCTCTTCTCCATTAGGGCTAAATGTAACATGAGTTAAGTGCAAACTAGAAGGTCCCTGAAGAGCAAATGGGAAAAAGAAGATTGAATTCATATAACAATATATTACTCAGAACCAGCAGTTACATTAGTTTAACATATAACGGCACATCAAACAAAAACAACATTAGTAATGCTAATACCAATTGAAAACAATTAGCAGATTATAACTAAAAAAATTCCACAAAAACTTTTTCCTTGAGCAAACTATTTAATGGTGACCTAATGAAGATAAAAACAAGATAAGTTCGCTCATCAAAGAGAAAGAAAAGGAGAATTATTATCATTTGCAAAATGAGTTGTTACATCATTCTAGATAAACTTGGTTTTATCAGTAGAAATACTAAAATTAGCCAAGGCATTTCAAAAAAAAAAACAAGTGTAAGAACTAACAAATGAATTCGAAACTAACACGGTCAGAGAGATGCATTGGGCAGAAATAATTAACACAAGTAGGTGGAGACATCCTTTTGCGGCAGGAGGTCAGTGGTGGCAGCATCCTTCTATCATATAGACGAGCAAATGCATCACTGCAAACATTCGAAGACAAGATGAATGGTTAAAATATGTGTGTGTGTGTGTGTGTGCGTGCGCGCACGTGTGTGTGAAAAGAATGATTAGAAACATACCTCCCACCAACAAGGAGCAAGTGAGGTCTAGTAGAACTGATATCACAAGATTTTATGGCTAGAGTATGTTTAGGTGGATCAGCTAGTGACCTCTTTGCTCCACAACGCAAGTCAAGCTGCCAAAGAAATTTTAAAAAGGAAAGATTTAAAATGATTCACAGTTTGGGGGATATGGTCGAATATAAGACCACTACGATAAAAGTACGTAAACTATCAGTTAAATTTGCCGATTCTACAATGCCAAGCTAGAGAATTCCCAGCAAAGACAGATTGTCAGATAGAACTCAAAATTGTCAAGCTACACCAATAACCGAATGACCTTGAGGCGATAATCCATTGAATTAAGAATCAAGGGGTGTCGGTCCGTCCACATATGCTTAAAGTCCAATTAAGCTTTCTAGAATAGTGGCAAAAGTAACATTATGAGCAGTGTCATCCAGACCATATCTACATGGTAAAAACATATTTTAATTTAGGTCCAAACGCATCCAGGATTCTATAGGGTTACAACCATACAAAAAGGCAAATTGAATGATTGTAGGTTTTCAATCCCACAAAAAACAAAATCAGATTTCCATCAACCAAGCATCCTGATTGCAAAGAGCAGAGAGAGAAACAGATGGTTATTCCACATCCATGGAACTTTAATGCCCATATAGAATTTACTGATGGGGAAATCAAAGTCATATAACAACCATGGGAACATACTCAAATGAAGACAAGTAAAAACTCGCAAACCTTTAGAACATGCATTTCAGGAATACCGTAATAGTTGCAATCAAAATTCCACACTGACTAGGTAGCACTATAACTTCAACAAACAAATATCTCATAGAAAAATCTAGAACATAGAAATTAATGAAAGGTATTATCATGTGATGCAAGTCTCACAAGAACATTGCGACACTCTTGGTGAGAAGAACCTGCTGGAGGACAAGAAGTGCCCTCCCTTAAATCATGTTGTCTGAGAGTTCCATCTTCACTTGCACTCCAAACCACGTTGGGGTTCCCAACTTCAACCTGAAATTGGAAGAAGTAAATATGACAAAGTGAAGCAATCAAGGAACACTTATGTCACCATGTAAAGAAACATTAATTTTGAATATTTTACAACTCCCCATGTTTTGGGTCCAGTTAAATCATTACTACATTTTTCACACATATGTGCAATAAACCTCACCGCTAGTTTTTTAACTCTTCTTGTGTGACACTGATAGAGTGCTGATGGAGTAGCAGCACCATCATTGAACCCTCTCCCATTCAAGCGAGAAAAATTAAATAATCGAACCTGCAAACAATAAGCTGTTCAAGTTATTGATGATATTGATACCTAATAGGAACACAATAAGACTCCAGCATAGAAACCTTGTTTAACAAATTCCAAAAAGTTACCTCCGCGTCACCAGCACCAGAGGCCACAAGTTCATCAGAAGTTTCAGGAATGAATTTTGTACAGAATATGTTAGCAGAATGTCCTGTCTCTATAGAATGCAAAGGTTTCTGACTAGAGTAGCCCCAAATATTAATCTGAAAAATGTAATTGACCAAGAAACTTTATATATTTCCATAAAATCAATACCCCTCAAAAAATTGTTCTTCACACACCTTTATCAACACATGAGCCAACAAGTTCAGCCCATTTGAGACCCCTAATCCAACACTTAATATCCTCTTTCTTGTAATCAAATCCATATTTGATGTAAAAGAATTTAAAATCACTCCCATCATTACCTTGTAGCCACAATAAGTTGAATGACAAGGCTGACCAATCCTTGGGCAAAACGTAAAAGTTTTTACATTCTAAAATATTGAACTTGGACACCCTGTCAGATGATATATAATTTTTTTTGGCCAGAAGATGATATATAAAATATTTATATACATCAGTACACACGAATAGCACTTGATACTACAAGACTTAATTAAGATTTCACAAACATGTTGAAACCAACTCCATATAAATAGTAAAACTAAAATAACAAGATCATAGTGATGCTATAATGACCAGGAATTAGTAAAACCAAAATAACAAGATTATAGTGATGCTATAATGACCAGGAATAGGTTGGCTCAGATTTTCAATTGTATTCATTTTCAAGTTGCCTATAACAATGCACAGAAGTTTATACTCGGTGGAAAAATAAAGATGAATCGTACTTGTGCATCATCAGAACCAGAAATTAAAAGTGAACCATTTGAGTTCCAAGCTATAGCATTTACACAACCCTGATGTCCCTGGTATACAATGAACAGAGGAGGATTTTAGAAGAAAAAAATATAAGTAAAGCAAGAAGTCACCATGTTCAAGCCTTCCAAGGAATATATCGCAACTAGAAGTACTAAAACAAAATAGAAATGGGAACCTGCTGCATGGGACTGTAGTAAATGTAGCAAAGTAACTAAATCAATGCATAACATGCAATGTAATCTAGGAAGCCACCAAATGCAGACGTGCAAACAACCAACCATGCTGAAATATCATTACTAGTCTGAGATGCGTCATGAAATAAAAGTGCATATTTTTTAAAAATTTGCAAGCATCAAAGAGGATAAAGAATAAAAAAGATCGTTATCACTATAAGAAGTTAAGCGTGATAATTATGAAAGCTTTCCAAATGAAACTACCTCCAATTCTTGTTCCAATGCAAGCCTCCGAATCAGAGAGGAATGCGTATGCAAACTATGATCAACATCCTACAACACATAAAATTCTCTTATTATATAAAGCACTCTTATTATTGTCTCAACTGAACAAATTTCTTTTTCAACAGCATATACATGTAATTAATAACAGGACATGCAATTCTCAGGTGAAGAACAAACAACAAGGTTCAACACTTCAATTCTTAATCAAAATTTCAATAATAAGCACATATACATATTATATTCAGTAATTCCCAAGCAATTGCTCAAATTCTCAATCACAAAAAAATAAATACAAAAAAGAAAAAAATCTTAAATCAGAAATTCCTCAAGAACTGCAGGCCGCAACAACAAACGGAACGCAAAATAAAAATAAAAGTGAGAATTAAAATGATTAGGTTTGAAGATAGAAACAAAAGAGAGAGCGATAAAATACGCGGCAGTTCTGGCGGATGTCGATGGTCCTGCCGTCGAGTAGATTACATATGTTGCCGTCGTGAAAAGGCCACTCCTCCATTGAGTATTACTTCAAAAACAAAACTAAAACTGGAAAGATATTCGACAAAATCTAGCTCCGATCGGCACGGACAACGGTAGCCGGCGATGATAAAAGCGGTTGTTAAAAAAAACAGCTAGGCTACCAGTATAAGCGCAATGGTTTTCGCCAGAAAAATATATATATATATATATATATATATATATACGCTAAATGGCTTTTTTTTCAGACACGGATGAAATGCTTTCGCCTCGTATGCGTTTCCCAAAATTTCTACACTTCTCTACAAGTATGAATAAATAAATAGTAATAAAATAATGATTATTATGTGATAATAATTTTGGGGTAAATTACACACAGAGATCACTGAATTTTATTTTCTCTCCTATTTTACTCACTGTGCTTTTAATATTTCTACTTTACTCATTAAACTTTCTAATCGCTCCTATTTTAATCATTTGTCGTTAACTATTTAATGATGTTATGACATGACACAAGCATCAAAACGACGTCGTTTTGAAAAACTCAATTTTATATCAAAACGACGTTGTTTCGAATCCTCTAAAATCCTTTTTTCTTCTTCATTTTCTTCTTTTTCCCCTACTTTCTCTCTAATTTACAAATAATTTAAACGGTTGTCACCATTGGACACCACATCATTTTTCATTTCGACCACCATCTATTATCGTTGATGGTGATCGTTGAATCCCAAATTTTCATACAGACTATTTTTCATCTCCCGAACATAAATCCGATGTCATTTTCACCCAAAAAAAGCAAAGTCAATGGATCTAAGCCAAAGTCTTCGACTTTCTTTGTTTTTGAACATCTTTCTCCGCCGTTAAATCAACGCCAAATCAAGATATGGTGGTGTTCACACTTTCGTCATTCTCTTTTTCTTTTGTTTTTCATATTTTTTTTCTTTTTTCTTTTTTCTACTCTTTTTGTTGTTGTTAATGGTTATGATATTATGTGTTTGGTTAAATATTTAGATTAGTGTTTGATTTTACAATGAGTGATTAAAACAAATTTTGGGTGTGTTATAGGTTTGGTAGTAGTGTAATAGAGGTGGTTGAGAGAATAAGAAGAGTAAAATGGTGGGTGGTACTGGTTTTACGGTTATGATGGTTGTGGGTTGAGAGATTTCTTTTACATTACTTTGGGTTCAAACGAAAATGGTTGATTTGGATCGAAAGGCGGCAAAACAACCGGAGATAACGGGTAGCATAGGGTGGCCGATGGAACGGAAAATTTAATGAGAAGACAATTAAAATTACATTAATAAAAAATAATAAAAATCCACACGATAGCTCAAAAAATAAAAAAAATAATAATATGTCATCACAATATTAAAAAGACAATAGGGGAATGACAAAAAAAATCAATCTTCAAAGTTTAGTGAGTAAATTGGAAAAATTGAAAATGCAATGACTAAAATAGAAGAGAGTAAAGTTCAATGAGGAATGATGTATTTTACCCTAAATTTTGAGAGTAAATTATATAACTAGTCAATAATGTTTAGAGTATGTTTTTCTTTTGCTTGCTAATGTTTCAAAGGTATTGATTTGGTCACTAACGTTATCGATTTTTAATAAATCGATAGTTCGTCATTAACTGTCATTACTGAGATAATGAAATGTTTATCTGACACGTTAAACCGACTTACCGATATTGTTTGACCATGTGAGACAACAATTTTGACTATATATTAAACTCTCCTCTTAACCCCTAATCCCCTCAAAGAGACTTTAATTTACCAATCTCAAAATCAAATACCTCTTTTACAACTTTGGAGGAGAATTTATTAGAAGAAAATGTCCTCGCATGCAGACCCATGCAATTTTATTTGATATTGTGTGTGTATATATATATATATATATATATATCCGCTACAAGGACAGAACCATGTTATAGGTGGTAGGGATAAGGGCCCCCAAATTTTGATGGTGTAATTATCTTTTAAGTCATTGATAGTTTTGAAATTATTACAATTAAGCCCTTACCTCTCCCATAACTTTTTGGGTATAATTATATTTTTAGGATACTATCAGTTTTAAAATTAAGGAAACTAAACCTTGACCCCAAATTTATCAGTTTTCACCGTTTTGCCCTATTTTGCTATGGATGTCATCACTTTGTGCTTACAGTTGAGAATGCAATTTATGGGGATGTTGGATTTGTTCTTGCTATCAAACAAAAAAAAAACCTAAACTTCATGCTTAATATAGGCCATCACTTAATCAGCTGTTGAGTTCTGATATGAGTTACCATTTTTCTCAATTCTTAACTGAATGCACTTCAGAGAGTTATATTCAGCTTTGTTAGATTATTTTTTAAATGGATAAATTAGGGTTCCTAGGGATTGGGATTAAGAGGAGGGTCAACACCGATTAAAATTAGGCTTAATGTAAAAAATAAATGTTCAAGCTATACTTAAAGTTAATTTTATGTGCCTAAAGAATTTATCGTTAAAAATAGATGTATAATATTTTCTCTGATATACTTTTGGTGTCTAACATTTCCGACGTTACTTTTAAGTGCCTATGTCGTAAACGGTCGTTAAAAAGCTCGTTAGTGACACGTGTCACGTTTATATTTATTTAAAAAATTTATTTTTAATAAAAAATATTATTCACCATGTCCCATTAAATATGTCTCTTACTGAATTTTTTGTCAAAATTTTTTAATTTTGACTTATTATTATTTAAATTTTATTATTGATAAAAATATAAAATATATTTTAAAAATCATAAATCAAATAGTTTTTAAATATATATTTTATAAAATTTAATTGTTTAAAATATTTAAAAATAATTATAGTTAAAGTTTAAAAATTTTGACAAAAGGTCAATGAGGAATATTTAATAGGACAGAGAAAGTATTAAAAATATTTTAAAAATAATCCTCTTACCCCTTCGTTGTTTCCCTCCCTGCTCAAACCCAAACCCCCTCCAAGATAAATTACCCCCAATTCATCTCTTCTCTCTCAACCCCAACTCTAACCCCAACTTCAACCCTAACCCCTAACCCCTAACCCCTTTTATAATTAAGGATTTTAAGATTTGGGTTTTTTTTTGTAATTTTAAAGAAATTTTTAGTTTTTTAAATAATATTTTTAAAATTTTTTAAAAGAATACAATTTTCAAATATATATATATATATATATATATATAGTTATAACACCCCCAACCCGTATCCGACCCGGATCCAAGTTCGATGTGTCACATTGACTTTTCAAACTTTGACTCTTAAAGAAAATCATGGAAATTTTAAACTTTCATTAAAATAGAAAATGTTAATTTACACAAGTTGGACCAAAATAATATAAAATCAATCAGAGCATTAGTAATTCACAATTTTGTTACATGCCAACACACTATATACAACCAAATACCTACACTCAACTATAATTCTGATATGATATGTGGAAATGAGAGTCTGACCTGTCTTGCTCCTCTTCGCTTCCCTTCTCGCTTTCCAGAACCTACATGTAAAACACTCACACACTAAGTTGATGACTTAGTGAGACATATAAAACTTATAATGCACTTTATAACATTTAACAATGCATGCATGTTTTGTTCTATCATGTTATACCAAATCACTTCATTTCATCATATCATATAAAATCATATCAGATTACCTAGCAAGAAATACATACATAAACATAAATCATCATTAACAGTTTATCTTTTAATCACATATTTTTATACTTAACCTTCTTAATCAAACACTATACACACACAACATCATATCATTTCTATAACATTTATCATATCACAAACGTATATTTGTTATTATCTCTTGATTAGCCCATGTACATATGTGAGAACTAAAGATATGCGAGTACATAGAGGTTGTGCACTAATGTTGTCACCACAGCTCGTATAATTCCCACTAAGGGTGTGTAGAATTTGTCCCGAAGGACCACATATAACACATATGTCCCGAAGGACCACTATGTCCCGAATGACCACTCCTTAAGAACCATATACATATTCCAATGGACCAAATAAGTGTACCAAAGTACCGCATATGTTCCAAAGGATTACAAATATGTCCCGAAGGACCACGTAGAACCCTCGACTATTGGCATGCCAACTATATCCATAGCCCTCATGACACATAACATGGGCATTATTATTTATGTCATTTCACATATACACATAGTCATATGGTTTACTTGCACATATAACATATTCATGTGATCCACATTCACATATCAAATATACATGTATTCTTTTTCATATAATCATGTAGTCATATAATATTTCATATGACCTCATATATCACATCACATAGATACGTGTTCAAATACTCATAGTCACATAGCACTTAAATCATTCCTATTTACATAATTCATGGTCATATAGCGTCTATCACAAAGTCACTTATCTTATCTTTTGTTCTCATATGTTCATATTTATCATATAACACATAACTTCTTATTGCATATTTATATCACATTCCTACATCACTAATTCATAATATAATTTATACCAACATTACTTAGCTTATTTTAATCTTTTACTTATTCATATAATTTTATTTATCAATTCCTAGAATCTATTATACCATCATGTACTCCTTTTCATATAACTCTATAGATCTTTAGCGTATAACTTATCTTATATGTTTGTATCATCACTTTATATTCAAGTTTCCTAATTGATATACTATTACCATTTCATTCTATAATCTAATCTTATTCAGTTTCCTCAATTCTTATTAAATCATATAACTCTATTATACTAATTCTCATAATTGATTATACCACTATGTACTTGTCCAACTCATGCTTTTATGATTCATATAAACATATCATTTATACTCATTCACAATTACAATAACATATACTCACTTATATCATATAACATATACCATAACATGTAACACATACAATTATGTTCAAGCACTAAGTCACACCCAACAATTATAACAACACATGCCTATATTCATGTATTTATGCATCATAATACAAGAAATATACTCATCGCAAGTCTTATTTCCTTAAATATCATGTATCAACTAATATGCACTCACATTGCCTCACTAGTCGATACCAATCTCTTATCTTTCCCTCGATCGATCTTATTTGCCAATTGTTCCGGAACTTGTTTAGGCTTAGTATCTACATAAATATAATTTTCAAGACAATTATCAGAAGCCTAAACCTTATAATTCGATAGTAATAACTTAAGCTAATTTAATGCACCAAAAATTCATTTTTCCCTTTAGGAGGGTATATGTACACTACGAGTATATCGGTACCCAAATTAACTTCGAAATTCACAGGTATTGTTATCTGCCTGTGGGTATCGATACACAGGTATCGATACACCCCTTAATGTATCGATACACCATAAAGTTATTCTTCAAAATTGGTACTAGGGTATCGATACCTATTCATAGTGTACCGATACACCCTGCCCAGAACATGACTTTTTCACCTGAAAATTTCACAACTACTAAATTTCATTATATAAAGTCCTTTTTATACTACCAAACCCAACTATAAACACTTTAACTAACTTCCATCATTTCAACATCTTATTATCTCCCATATCTCATCCAAATTCCTAAAACCAAGAATCTTACTAAAATTTTCATATAATCTAAACTTAGTTTTAACACTTATAACTTCTTATTCACACTTATGACAAGTCAAATTCAACTTCCAAATTCATTTAAACATTCTTATTCACAATTTCACTTAAAAACTCTATTTACTTAATCTCTCCTAACATATTCATCTTTGAGTTTTTACTTATCTTTAGACTTCCTTAAGCTTTCTTACTATCCAAAGAATCAAAACCCATAATAAAATTAAGGAATAATCAACTCATATGAAACTCACCTTGCAACTGAGCTCACGGGAAGAAGAAGCAAGTTGAACCATGTTTCCAGATTTTTCTTTCCTTTACTCCCTTTTCCACGTGTTATCTCCTATATAAATGAGAAATAATTTTTTTTATGAAATTACCATTATACCCTTCAAATTTTCCATAATTACCATTAATCCATTACTGAAATATTTCTATTTAAGTCCTTAAACTTTTAACTTGTTTCAAAATCGAGCACATAGTTTTCAAAATTTACAATTTAGTCACTGACCCTAATTTGGGATGTTACAATAGTAGTGATACGTGTTAGATAACAACATTTTTTAACGATTATTACAGCCTATACACTTAAAAATGTAAAGTCGGAAACATTAGGCATCTAAAAGTGTAACGGAGAAAACACACTAGATACCTTTTTTTAATAAAAAAAAATAGGCACCTAAAGTTAACTTTGAGTTCTTATTTTTTATTAAACCTTAAAGTTATTATCATACGTGACTAATCAGTACTAGGTCAGTTGACTTAACGTGTCACATTAATATTTTGTTATTTATTAACGACCGTTAATAGTCGGGTGATTAATTTATTATAAATCAATAACATCAGTGACTAAATCATCACTTTTAAACATTAATAAAGAATAGAAAATTTTACTTAAACAGTACATCAGTGAATAATGATCGTTTTGTGCAGTTTATCATAAACATTATTTTATTTTTTGTATATTTTAATCTTAAATTCTTAAAATTTACATTTTTTATACATAAAAAATTTAGGTCAAATGTGACTCCCCAAATTCAGGCTCAAGACATACTTAAGACTCAATTGAGATTTACTTATGAATTTATAAATTGTCCACCAAATGACGGCGGTAAGATTCAAACTTAACCTTATAAACTCAAATTTATTAATTTTAATTACTTATTCCAACACTCATTCGCCTTAAAATTTACAAATTAAACTTTAATACTCATGAGATAATTTTTCATATAGAAAATATTAAAAACAAGCTGAGGGGAGGAGGTGAATATTCTTGCGTGAAATTTAAGCACTGTTCATATAGGATCTGCGGTCGATTTAAGCTCATAGGCATAGTAGGGTTTGATTGGATTTGTGTTGCGTTTTTGCATGAATTACTAGATTAATATTTGTTAAAAATTCAATTTAACTCAAAATATTAATTTTAAATTTATTTAAATAAGTTTATATCTATAAATAATTAATTTAATTTTTATTTTTATTATTATAAGGTTAATACAAGATAGTATATGTTCAAATATTTTCAATCATTTGACATTGAACACTCAGACATCCTTACATACGTGATGTCTAACTCTGAGACCTTAAAGAATATCAACAATTCCTTGATCACTTGGTTCGTGTTAATTTAATAATCAAAATTTTAAAAATATAATTTTATTTTTATTTTCAATTTGGTATTTAAAATATTCTATTATATTAAAATATGTTTTACTTTTTTAAATATGAAAAACTTAATATATATTTAATACAATCATTATAATATATATATATATGATTATTAATTAATTTTTATATAATATAAGTTATATAATATATTAATGGACATAGAAAATGAGTTAAGATCGAACTTTGAAGATTGGAGTTCGAGTCCAACCCTTGAAAGTTGAAGCTCGAACTTGACCCAAATTTTTAAATAGTTCTAATTATTTAGTGTAATCATATTTTTAAAATCTATTATTTTTATTCAAATCTTGTTATATTTCGAATAAATCTTTAAAATTAGATGAATAATTCGATCTTTAAAAACTCTAGTCGAGATACCTAAATTCTCTTATGGAGCCAAGCCCATTCTAATTTTACCAATATTAATAAAATACAAATAGTCATTTTCTAAGACTTATATATATTAAAAAATAATTAATACATATATAAAATAACTTTGGGTAAATTACAAGATTGACCACTTTCGTTTAAATTTTGCATATCTTTCCTCATTAAATTCATAGAACATAAAATTTGGTCATTTTCATTTAATTAAGATTTGGTCATTGATTGATGGTTAATTGTTGTAGACACTTATTTCCGTCCAAATCTTTATTATATTGTATAGCATAATATATATAATAATTTGAATATATAGTTTTTGAAAATATATAGTATAGGTTTTGAAAACGCATTTTTGAAAAGGTATAATATATAGTTTTTCAAAACGTATTTTTAAAAACATATAATATAGTTTTTGAAAATGTATAATATATTGTTTTTAAAAACGGTTTTGAAAACATATAATATATAGTTTTTTAAAAGCGGTTTTGAAAACGTATAATATATAGTTTTGAAAAATATAATATATAATTTTTCTTTAAAAATGGTTCTCGAAAACATATATAATATAGTTTTTGAAAACGCATGTTGAAAAACATATAATATATGGTGTTTTTAAAAATGCTTTTGAAAACATATAATATATAGTTTCTTTGGAAATATTGAAGTATAATTATTATTAATATTTTATTTTCTGTTTTATTATTTTATTAACTTTATATATATATATATTTAAGGTCAATTAAGTCTAAATCCGGTTCCAAAGCCAAAACTCCAGGTCCAGAAACGGAGCCCAACCGTGTAGCTTGACTCAACAAACCTGGTGAAAGCCCAAGCCGCTTGACCCAGCGAGCTAGGGTTTCATCCTTAACTAGGGGAACAACATCAACCAGAGCCGTTGCGTTGGATCTGGCTCTTTGATCCAACGGCCAAAATGCATTAGATCGACATTTCAACGGCACGTGAAGACCACGCGCCAGCATGGTTACCAACTGACCAAGATTCTCGGCCAAAAAATAAAAAAATTTGGGCAACGATTTGCACAAACAAAGATCGGCCGGATTTCCAGCAAAATCCCATCCCTTTCAGGACTACAACGGCCGAATTTGAGACAATAAAAAGCCTCCGGTAAAGCCAAACAACATCAACAAAAAAAACCAAGCAGTCGAATACCAACGAAAAACACAAGAGAAAGTAAATCAAGCAACAAAGCAATATATATAAAAAAACAAAGCCACAAAAGCCATCAATACCAAAAAAGAGCAATAAACAGTAAACATCTGAAAACCCCAAAAGCCAAAATCTTTCGAAATCGAAAGCAAAGAAAGGCAAATCTTGAAGCTTTGTTTTGTGGGAGAACACCGAGGATAATGAGGAATTCCATCAGAAAGGAAAAGACGCCGAAAAGTGGAAGGGTTCATAAGAAAAGGTAAAAAACTGAGGGTTTTTTTAGAACTATGCTTTTCGGGGTTGATTTGGAGATTCAGGGGCTAGATTTGGTTTTAGGGTGTAGAGGGGAGCATTTTGGGGAATTTTGTAGTTATCCAGCCACCGGTGGTGGTGGCCAGAGCGGCGGTGGTAGCCTCGTCGGTGAGTGGTCGACCATATACTGGTTGGGGTTTTAAATTGGAAGATTTGAAAGGGATGAGAGTGTTTTTTTAGGAAATGGGTTAAAATGATTTTTTTTATGGTTTTGGGGCTATTTATAGGGAGGGCTGAAGTGTAATTAGTAAAATTTTAAATTTTTTTTGCAGTCCCTATAATTCTTATGAGAAATTTATTTTGGTCACCTGTTGTGAATTTGCCCTTGAATTTTAAATTAATTTGATTTAACCTCCATTTATATTTCTTATATTTTGTGAATTGACCTCTTAACTTTTATTTTTTCCATTAAAACTTTCAATTAACGTCAATTTGACCCCAATTTTAAATTATTTCCAATTTAATCCTTCTTTAATGATTATTTTCTATTAATTTAATTCCCTTTTTATTTCTTTTATTTAACATTAATTTTACTTTTTAGGGTCATTTTAACTTCATCAAAGGTAAGTAATCCGGGCGAACTTTTAAATTTTAATTTAACTTTTCGATCCTTATTCTTTACCTTTGATTATTTTTCAAAATAAATAGTTGTACTGATTTTTTTAATGATTTCATCTTTTAAAAAATTCATCTCAGGCTCTATACCAGGGCTCCAAACCCTTTCGAAAGTGGGGATGAAAGGGACACCTTCGTGGGAATTTATTCCCCGTATAGGCCTAGCAAGTAACCTTCGGGATTCATATACCTTGTGTATTCGTGTGAATTTATTATCCGTACAGACATAAGGAAATGTGTCTTCTCGAGTTTAACTTGGTCCACACAAGCTTGTAATGGGCTTAGGACTGAGGGTCTGGCAAGCCCAAGGGGGCACCAGTAAGGAGAACTTGAGTACCTTTTTTAGAACCTAAACCGGGAGACAGCAAGGAATTAGAACCCACCCTGAAACTCCACTTCAAAATATAGGATACTCAAGTTATTTCATGGTTTATTTTTTGTTCAAAGCACACCAACTAGAAATATATGTGGTTAGGACTTGTTCAAAAATTAACATGCGGTATAGAGATCATGTCTGGGTAGGGATAAAAGAATGTAGGGTAGGAATTTTTATTTTTATTATTATTTTGATTATTATTTTTTTCTTATTAACTTGTTTCCCTTTCATTTTTGTTTTCTTTTATTTTTACCATTTGCATCATTTAAAGAGGTGTTGATCCACAAAAAATGTTCGTTAAACTCAAATAATTTGCATTAATGGAAAAAGGGGTTGTAATGCAAGAGGTGAAAAATGCAGAGGTTCGTCTATGGTCAGAGAAGACTTGGAAGGAAAAGGGAGACAATATGCAAAGTAACTATGTGTCAGATCTGGTTTGTTATGCTTCTGTCAGCCTTAAACAAAATGATGTTCAAGAGTTGTGGGGCATTTCGGATAGCTAAAAAAATGACAAGAAACATAGATTCTACCAGCGGTGCAGTGATATCACACATTTACTCTATGTCAAGATAGACGAGCCTCTAATTCGAGCCTTAGTGCACTTTTAGAATCTGGGGTACAACTGTTTTACATTCAACCAAGAAGACATGGTGCCAATAATTGAGGATTATAATACTTTACTACATTGTGAAGGAATCAAAATAGATCGGGTCTATACCAATTATATCAAAAGTCATCTTTTCAAGAATGAGTTCGCAAAGGTTGTAGGGGTAGATGAAAAGTGGGTAACTGACCGGACTCATCACAAAGGAAAAGGAGAAGGAATTGCTTGGACCGACATCAAGCAATTAATGAAGAATCATCCAGATGAACGAAAGGTGATTGACCTTTTTGCACTGGGTATCTATGGCTTGGTTATTTTCCCAAAAACTTTGGGATACATTGAGGCAACTGTGGTGGAACTGTTCGAACAACTGCCTAAGTGAGTGAACCATGTGCCAAAAATCTTAGCTGAAACTTTTCGTTCACTAAACCATTGTATAAGAAATGTGGGAGGAGGATTTATAAGGTGCATACAACTTCTTCAGGTTTAGTTCCATAGTCAATTCTGGAAGACTGATGGGATTTTTTACCGCCGATTCAACACCACTCACTCTTTTTTTGGAGGAATTCCTTACACAAAAGTGGCGAGAAGACATTCTGAAGGAAAAATGGGTAAAGAAATTCATGTACCTACAATATAAGGACATTGTCTGGAGAGCCCCTTAGCTGACTCATAATGACATCCTTTATCGATGTGGAGACTCAATAATCATAATGTTGCTTGGGTTATGGGGATGAGTTGGTTATTCTCTGCTTTTAGTACTTTGGCAGTATGGGGTACGTCAATTTGTCCCAGTTACACACGAGATATTTGTATCAGAGTTTACATACCACGAGGACAACTATAAGAAAAAATTCAAAGATGTAGCTGAGTCTTGGAAGAAAATATTTCGTATAGATTTTGTAGTTGTTAAAGACATGCTTAATCCAGATTATATAGAATGGAGGAAGCTAAGGAAGAATGACATTGTTCATTTACATACCATAAAGATACTCGGACAATGAAAGATCATCTTAAACCAATTCTCTCATAATTAGAGATAGCAAAGAAGGAATTCGAAGCTGAAAAGGAGGAACTGAAAGAAAGACTAAGGGAACTCGAAGTTGAGAGATTCCAATGGAAGTTGGACGCTGACACTCAAAAGGATCGAGCAGACAAGTTAGAAAAGGAACATAAAAAAAGTATGCATTGAGTTAGAAGATTTGAGAAAAGGATATCAAGAGCAAGTTCAGAATAGTTCCAATTTAAAAAGATCTTTCGAGTACTAGAAAGGTGAAGCCAACAGTCTGAAAAGGAAGTTCAATGGACAAGATGAAACAGAAACACTAAAAGAGTAGTTAAAGACTTCCCAAAGACGTTTGTTAGAAAGCCAACACCAGAACAAGCGATTGAAGACCAAAGTAACTGATATGGAGATGTCTCTTAAAAAACAACAAGAACATGATGGCAAAACTATAGCTGAGTTGGAGGCCATTGTTGACAAATTCAAGAAGCATGCAAGTGAGCTTCAGATAGTTCCTTTTGATAGAGGACATCAATGACGTTTTCGTTAGGAACAGGCTCAGCAAAGGGTGAAAGCCAGAGATATAGTTATTTGAGACTTCTTAGTGCAAGTATAGAAAATGGTACGCCACTTGTACGGTTTGGCGAGAGAAGCCGGGGCAGTTCGACAACGTATTCAGCTGATGATAGACTAAGGAAGAAGACTTGTTAACTTATTAGAAGTCATTCGGGGTCTAGAAGACTTAGCTAGAATGTACCTTTGAGTTGTTTTTGATATCTTAGAAATAACACTTTTGTCCTAATAAATATTATTTATAATAACATACACGTTTTTGGATCAATGCCTCGAAAATTTCATGCATCATGCATTTTTACATACTTTGCATTTTATTTTTCCATTTCATTTTTTTACATTCACATTAACTAACAGAAAATGCCTCATAAAAAAAGGAACAAACACTGGACATACCACCTAAAGCATTGGACACACCTTATCCTCACAATACCCATTCAAATAAAAGGAAAATGAAAGCTAAGATGACTCAACTTGAAGAGAACATTCTAAGGTTACAAAGGGAGCTCGTAGAAAAAATAAGTCAGAATAATAAAAGCACTTTGGAATCAATCACTAAAAGCCATGAGTCTTTGGTTGATCAAATTATCGCAAAGTTATCTGGCTTGAATCAAGAAATTGCTCCTCGGGTAGGAACATCTGAAGGAGTGATTGTGTCACCAACCCTGCAGGTGGTTATCTAGGAATCTTAGCAGGACTTCAAGGGGACTCATCCACTGTGAAAGCATAAGCCTCGTCTGCTGTAAAAGTACATGCTTCTGTATCCAATCCTCAGAATAATCCGGATGAGTACCATATATCGAATTTCGATAAAGATGGCAAGCCAAAGAAAATGGAGGAAAAGATCAAGCAATTGAAAGACCAGATGAAGATGGTTAAAGGGGATAACGACTATTATGGAGTTGATACTTTAAAATTAAGCATAGTCCCATATTTGATTCTTCCTCCTGAATTTAAAGTCCTAAACTTCGAAAAGTTCGATGGGAACAGTTGCCGTTCATCTTACACTACCATGTTCTGTTGAAAGATGACAAGATACGTAGGGAATGACCAACTCTTGATTCATACTTCAAGGAAAGTTTGGCAGGTTCAGCTATCAGGTGGTATAATCAGTTGAACCGCTCGCACATTCGAACATGAAAAGATATTGCCAAGTTATTCTTGGAATAGTACAAGCATGTAAATAGTATGAGGTCGGATCGTGTTATTCTAAAAAACATGAAAAAGAAGCATAACGAAAGTTTTCAATAGTAAGCACAATGATGGAGGGATTTAACTGTACAAGTTCATCCGTCATTGGATGAAAAAGAGACAAAGAAGCTCTTCGTACATACTCTGAAGGCTCCTTACTTCGGGCACATGGTTGCAATTATGTCCGTAAATTTCTTTGATTTGGTTATGGCTAGAGAAATGGTGGAAACAACCAATAAGCAAGGAAAAATTGAAGGAGGTGAGTCTAGCAGAAGACCTCCTATGAAGAAAAAAGAATGAGAGATCAATAACATCAACACTTGCAACACCAACAAATGTGTTACGATCTCTAAACCAGATGCAGTTGTACCTTCAGGTACTTCTAAAAAAGATTCAAGGGAACTGAAGAGAGAAAAAGAGAGAGCGAACATTTCAATCCTACTCCCATGACTTATAAAGAGCTCTACCAATAACTCTTTGACACACACGTGGTGTCACCTTATCCAGTGGAACCTTTAAAGACCTCATACCCCAAGTGGTATGATGAAAATGCACATTGTAAATATCATGGTGGTGTTCCGAGGCATGCTATCGAGAACTACCTTTCCTTTAAAAGAATTGTGCAATGGATGCACAACAGGATCCATATTCATTTTAATAATTCAGAATTATCTAACGTTGAACAAAACCCTCTGCCTAACCACCAAGAAAGTAGAGTTAATTCAATCATCGAAGAGAGGGGCAAGAGAGTTAAAACAAGTGTTTCTAAAGTGAAGTCTCATCTGGCTTGGGTATGGAGGCAGATGGTAAAGACAGGATTTCTTGTATCACATTCTAGCACACTGGAATACGAAGGTGGTAACTATTACTGTTATCATGATGAAAAAGAACACGATGTACAAGAATGTTCAAAATTTAAAGCTTTGATCCAACTCATGATGAATATGAAAGAGTTGTAATTCTATGAGGAAGTTAAGGACACTATAGAAGATGATGCTTGTACGATTGGAGATTCATAAGATAGGGGATATGGTGCAGACCGACCATTGATAATCACCCATAAGGAAAAAATATTAAATAAAGCACCGGAAAAAGTGATGATTGTCGCACCAAGACCTTTTCCTTACAAGGACAACAAAAAAGTACCTTGGAAGTATGAATGCCAAGTGAGCTCTGTTAAAGAAGATATTAATGAAGTAGGGCATTCTGTTGGGAAGCACTATTCCAAAAGTCTAATTTACCTCAGATAATGCTTGAACCATTCGAAAGGGATATATAAGTAGTAAATGAGACAATAAAGGAAGAAGAGGCTGTAGAGTTCTTAAAATGTCTAAAAAACAGTTAGTACAACTTTGTGGAGCAATTATATAGCGTATCAGCACGTATTTCAATATTGGCACTACTATTGAGTTCGGAGGCCCATAGAAAGATATTTATGAAGGCCTTAAATTAGATATTTGTGTCAAAAGACATACCAGTCAATAAGATGGATTGACTGGTTAACAACATCCAAGCTGATAATCTCATCTCATTTTCTGATGATGAGATTTCGTCCGGAGGAAGAGGTCGAGCTAAAGTATTACACATCACCACTCATTATAAGGGGCATGCCGTGCCAAGCGTATTAATTGACAATGGTTATGCCCTTAATGTAATGCCTTTGGTCATTCTTAAGATGCTGCCAATGGATGTTTCCCACGTGAGAACATGCTAGAGCGTGGTTCGAGCTTTTGATGGGACAAAGAGAGAGGTGCTCAAAAAAATTGAAGTACCATTGACTATTGGAACTGTCACTTATAACAAGAGTTCCTGATGATGGACATTATGCCTTCTTACAACTGCCTTTTAGGAAGACCTTAAATCCATCAAGCTGGGGCAGTACCATCAACACTGCACCAAAAAGTCAAGTTTGTTATCAACTTAACTCTGATAATTATAAATGTTGAAGAAGATATAGTGACAAACTTAACCACTGACGCCCCTTACATAGATATAAATGAGAAGGCCTTGGAGTGCTCATTATGATCATTGGAGTTTGTTAATACCATATTTGTGGCTGAAGGGGGTAAAATTTCCAAACCTAGGCTTTCAGAATTCACCAAAATGGAAATCAAGCAGACTTTGAGAAGGGGTGCAAAGATAGGAAGAGGCTTTGGGAGTTTTTTACAAGGAAAAATCAACCCCATTTTTCCTTTTGTCAAGTTAGATCAGTTTAGGCTTGGATTTTAGCCCAATCATCAACAGAGAAAAAAGAGATTTAGAAATGCCAAGATAGAAGAAGGGAAAAATTGATTGGGGAAGAAATTCGAGGGGATCCAATGTCTTTTTCTCCCCTTCACATCACATTCAGGTTTGGTGGCTATGCTTTTGAGGAAGAAATGATGATAGCTTTACCTGATATAGAGAAAGATCTGAAAGACTTGAGCATCAATGCTATAACAACTGATAACACTGAAGACGTGGAAAGATCTGGAATCCGTCCTTTACCGCCAGGGTTCGTGCTTAACAACTAAACAGCTGAAGAACTACCTGTAGTTTTCAAATCTTTTTAGAGTAATACTCAAACTTTCCCTATTTGCCTATACCTGGGGCAATATGTGATTTTTTGTAAGGGTTAATAAATTATTTTAATTTATATTTCAATAAAAAAAATATAATTTTCTTTTCCAGCAAACATTTCTTCCTTCTTCATTTCCTTTCTTTCTTATTTAATTTTATTTCTTCATTTCATATGGGATAGTTTTCTCTCGCATATACATATTTATATTCTCCTTTCATGTCCTTAGATATTAATGATATGGACAATTATGATTCTGACTCAGAGGTGGATTTTTAGCATCTCAAGTGTCTTGGGGAAGTAAATTAATGTGATAATGAAGAAGAATGCAACTTACCTTCTGAGTTATTAAGAATGGTGGAGAGAGAAGATAAACAAATATTGCCACATGAAGAGAAAATCGAAGTTTTAAATTTGGGCACGGAAGATGAAAAGAATGATGTTAAAATTGGCACGACACTTTCGTCTGATGCAAGGCAAAACTTGATAGACTTACTTCAGGAGTACAAAGACGTGTTTACATGGTCGTATCAAGACATGCCTGGGCTAGACACGGATATGGTAGTCTAAAAACTACATATCAAGCCAGAATACAAACTTGTACAACAAAAGCTAAGAAGGATGATACCTGAAATGTTTCTTAAAATAAAAGAAGAAGTAAAGAAGTAGTTCGATGCTGGTTTTCTTAAAGTGGCCAAGTATCCAAAGTTGGTGGCTAAACATAGTTTCGGTGCCAAAAAAGGATGGAAAAGTACGCATGTTCATCGACTACCGAGACCTCAATAAGGCGAGTCCTAAAGACAACTTCCCTATGCCACACATAGATACTCTGGTAGACAATACGATGGGAAATGCTTTCTTCTCATTCATGGAAGGATTCTCAGGATACAACCAAATTAAAATGCATCCAGATGATATGTATAAAACCATATTCGTCACAATATGGGGAACATTTTGTTATAAGGTGATGCCCTTCGGATTAAATAATACTGGGGCAATATACCAAAGAGCTATGGTGACCTTATTTCATGACATGATGCATAAGAAGATTAAAGTTTATGCTGATGACATGATTGTTAAAGCACAAACTGAAGATAAACATGTCGAGAATCTGAGAAAACTCTTCCAAAGATTGAGAAAGTTTCAGTTGAGATTGAATCCCAACAAGTGTACATTCGGAGTAACATTTGTAAAGTTGTTGGGCTTCGTTGTTAACAGGAAAAGTATTGAGGTTGACCCAGACAAAGTCAATGCCATCCAGAACTTACCTCCCCCACAAACAGGAAAGAAGTTAGAGGTTTTCTGGGTAGAATAAACTACATTGCTCGGTTCATATCTCAGTTGACAGACAAATATGATCCAATTTTCCGTCTTCTTTGAAAGAACAATTATGGAATGTGGGATAAAGACTTCCATACTGCCTTTGAAAAAATAAAAGAGTATTTATCACACACTCCTATCTTAATGTCTCCTATCCCGGACAAACCTTTATTCCTTTATCTGTCCATGTTTGAGAATTTGATGGGATGTGTCCTGGGCCAACATGATGAGTCTGGAAGAAAAGAGAGGTCATTTATTACATGAGCAAGAAGTTCACTGATTAAGAGGCTAGATATCTACCCATTGAAAAAGTTTGATGCGCTTTAGTCTGGGCTACATGAAGGCTCAAACAATACATGCTGTACCACACCACTTGGTTGATTTCCAAGTTAGATCCACTAAAATACATGATGGGTGTGTGTTCTCTCACTGAAAGGTTTGCCTGATGGAAGATGTTGTTATCTCAATTTGACATTGAATATGTGAACCAAAATGCTATAAAAGGAAGTGCCATATCGGACTTCTTAGCGAGCAGGACTTCTGAAAATTATGATTCGTTGGACTTTGATTTCCCAAATGAAGACTTGATGGCCATATCTTTAGAAGAAGCAAGCACCTCCACATGTGACTCTTGGAAAATGTATTTCGACGATGCATTAAAGGCGTTAGGGCATGTCATTGGAGCTATCATGGTCTCACCCAAAGGAAATCATTATCCGTTCACTAGCATATTGAACTTTGATTGCACTAACAAAATGGTAGAGTATGAAGCTTGTGTTTTAGGGATTCGAGCTGCTATTGGACAAAATATAAAGACTTTGCGGGTGTATGAAGATTTTGCCTTAGTGATCTATCAAATTCGAGGAGAGTGGGAGACAAAAGATGTCAAGATGGTGGATTACGAAAAGCTCATATTGGATGTACTCGAAGAGTTTTATGTAGTCCCTTTCTATTATGCACCTAGAGAAGAAAACCAAATAGCTGATACCTTAGTTACCTTGGCAGCAACATTCAAGGTTAGTAGGGAATCCGACATGATGCCAATCAATATGCAGTCATACGAGTACCTGACTCATTGCTACCAAATCGAAGAGATAAAAGACACCAAACCTTGGTACCATGACATTCTGCAATACATTAAAAGTCAAGGCTATCTAGAAGAAGCCACCGAAACTAATAAAAGAACAATCAGAAGGATGACAACTGAATATGTTCTTGATGGAGAAATATTATACAAGAAAAGCCATGATCAAGTCTTATTAAGATGTGTAGACGCAGAATAAGCAAGGATGGTCTTAAAAGAGGTACATGACGGAGTTTGTTGGACTCATGAAAATGGACATATGATGGTAAGACAAGTTATGAGATACGGATACTTTTGGTCCACATTGGAGAGCGACTGCATCAACTATGCTAGAAGATGTCATAAGTGCCAAGTCTATAAGGATAAAATAAATGTTACGCCTCGTCCTCTTCATGTGATAATGACACCGTGACCCTTTTCTATATGGGACATTGATGTCATTGGACAAATCCATCCAAAAGCTTCAAACGGTCATCGGTTCATTCTATTGTAATTGAATATTTTACCAAATGGGTGGAGGCTGCATCATATGCAGTGTCACTCAGTCCACTATTTGTAAATTCTTGAAAAAGGAGATCATATATTGGTATAGTTTACCAAAAAGAAGCATTACCGATAATGCAACAAATTTGAACAACAAGATGAAGAATGCTTCTTGTGAACAATTCAACATAACAATTCACAACTGTACTTCTTATTGAACAAAGATGAATGGAGCGGTAGAAGCAACAAATAAAAATATTAAGAAAATAATGGAGAAAACGATTGAGACATACAAAGATTGGCACGAGAAGTTACCTTTTGACTTGTTTGCTTACTGAACTTTGGTGCGAACGTCGACTGGGGCAACCCCATTTTCATTAGCATATGGGATAGAGGCAATATTGCCTATTGAGATGGAAATCTTATCACTCCAGGTTTTGTCAGAAGTTAAACTGGGTGATACAAAATGGGTGCAAACTCAATATGATCAACTGAACTTAATAAAAGAAAAAAGGTTGAAAGCCATTCACCATGGTCAACTCTACCAAAAATGATTGATCCGAACACACAATAAGAAAGTCACCCAAAATATTCCATGAAGGAGATCTTGTACTGAAAAGATATGGCCAATCTAAAAGGATTTCAGAGGAAAGTAGATGCCAAATTAGTTATGTCGTGAAAAAGGCCTTCTCCAGAGTAGCACTCATCCTGACAGAAATGGACGGGTTGGAATGACCAAATCCTAAACTCTTATGCAATCAAGAAATATTTCGCTTAGGGTGAAAACCCAAAAGGGCGCCCTAAGTTGAAAAAACGTTTAAAGTGAAAACCTAAAAGGGCACTCTAAATTGAAAAATAAAATAAAAACAAAAAATAAGGTAGGTCCAAGATGAAAACTCGCAAAGGGTATCTTGAAACCAAGGGAGAATCCAAGTTGAAAACCCGAAAGGGCAACTTGGGTAATAATCCATGATTCATGCACGAGAAGGTCCTGAATCAAGGCAATAAAGCATCATGACATCCAAGTCTTCAGAAGACTTAGTAATTTGGGAGGAACTTTGCACTCTTCCAAACATTTTCATAACTTCAAAGTTCCCATGACAGAAGCTGCACTCAAAAGTCATCTAACGGCGTGCCAGTTGAAAAGAGTCCATATTATCGTGATTTAGGGCACCTATTTGTATTTCTTAATAACTTTGTTTTCTTATTTTTGCCATGTATTTTATTTTTCCACATAAATAAATATGGCCATTTGTGTGAGATAAATCAACTCCTTAGCATCTTACATTAAATTTAAATAAGAATAATTTATTCACTTTTGAAAAGATAATTGCGTATTACTGTACAAAGATTTTTTGAAAGGTACAAGAATTTGGAAGCTGATAGAAGTTCTTGCAGCATACTCGAAAGAATGGCACATATACCACTTAACTGAGAAATAAAAGGCATTGATTAAAATTCGATATTAGAAGAAAAGCTTCTTTCTAAAAATTCCCAGAGAGGATATCAGATCAAAATTCATTGAGGATCAGAGAATCCAAAATAAAGAATCAGAAATTCAAGATTGGCAGGGATCTAGAGACGTAAGAAAAGTCAAGACTAACAACAAGGGATTGACATTTCTCTCTAAAAATCCTAAAATAATATACTTCACATATACATTTTAGGCATACTGCATTCATAGCATCACGCACATGCATAATCTTTGCATATTTTTGTCAGAGTCAATTTCACTTTGCAAGGGAGGATATTGAACTTGAAGAGCACTCAAAATTGATGACAATACCGTCTATCCAAGTTGGATTTGAATTTCATGATGAAGGATATCCGACTTAGAAAATATATGCAATTTAGACTCAACTTCACGACGAAGGAGTCACCCACGATTTCAACTTCACGATGAAGGATATCGTGCCAGTAGATCGGCCTAACTTCACAGTGAAGTAGTCATCTGCAACAACAAGGTACTACCTCTAAACTAAAATCATCTAGTCAAATTAAAACTTCACGACAAAGGGTATTGGGCTATAAGGGGACGACGAGGACTTACCACCTAGTCCAGGCATCGAGCTAGATTGCAACTTCGTAGCGAAGGATATCATGCTCGACTAACTCAACTTTATGAAGAAGGGGTCAACCACGATTTCAACTTCATAACGAAGGATATCGTGTTCAAAAGACATCTCAATATTGACTCAACTTTACGAAAAAGGAGTCACCTGTAAAACTACTCAACAACAGGAAGCCATCTTCTATTTTTAAGTCGAATTTTGACTCCGCGACGGAGGATATTTGATAAAAGAATCAATTGCAACATTGAGTCAGATTTTAAACTCAGAGATCAATAATAGAGTTGCGTGTAAGTCCCGAATGAAAATTTGTGTCCCTTTATCTTTGGCCAATTTCTTGTTACACGATAAATGGACAAAGAGAGGCAACTGTAGACACTTATTTCCATCCAGGCTCTTTATTATATTGTATAACATAATATATATAATAATTTCAAATATAGTTTTTGAAAATATATAGTATAGGTTTTGAAAACGTATTTTTGAAAAAAATATAATATATGGTTTTTCAAAACGTATTTTTGAAAACATATAATATAGTTTTTTAAAGCGTATAATATATAGTTTTTAAAAATATTTTGAAAACATATAATATATAGTTTTTTAAAAATGGTTTTGAAAACGTATAATATATAGTTTTTAAAAACGGTTTTGAAAACGTATAATATATGGTTTTTCTTTAAAAATAGTTTTGGAAAACATACATAATATAGTTTTTGAAAACGCATTTTGGAAAACATATAATATATGGCTTTTTTTAAAATGTTCTTGAAAACATATAATATATAGTTTCTTTGGAAATATTGAAGTATAATTATTATTAATATTTTATTTACCATTTTATTATTTTATTAACTTATTATATATATATATATTTATTTATTTTTTAAGGTCCAATTAAGTCCAAATCCAATTCCAAAGGGTCCAAAGCCAAAAATCTAGGTCCAGAAATGGGGCCCAACCGGGTAGCTTGACCCAGCAGACCCGATGAAAGCCTAACAGAGAAGCCAAAGCCGCCTGACCCAACTAGCTAGGGTTTCATCCTTAAGTAGGGGCGCCACATCAACCAGAGTCGTTAGATTTGGCACTTTGATCCAACAACCAAAATGCATAAGATAGACATTTCAAGGACGCGTGAAAACCAACCGCCAGCATGGTTACCAACCGACCCATATACTCGACCAGAAAATCACAAAAACTAGGCAACGATTCATACGAACAGAGATCGGCCGGATTTCAAGAAAAATCCCATCCCTTTCGGGACTACAACGGCCGGATTCGAGTCTATAAAAAGTCTCCGGTGAAGCCAAGCAACATCAACAAAAAACTGAGCAGCCAAATACCACAGAAAAACAAGAGAAAACCAATCGAGCAATAAAGAAATATATAAAAAAACGAAGCCACAAAAGCCATCAACACAAAAAATGAGCAACAAACAATAAACATCTAAAACCCCAAAGGTTAAAATCTTTCAAAATCAAAAGAAAAAAGACAAAACTTAAAGCTTTGTTTCGTGGGAGAACGCAGAGGACAAAGAGGAATTCCATCAGACAGGAAAATACGTCGAGAAGTAGAAGGGTTCATCGAAAATGGTAAAAAAGCAAGGGTTTTTTAGATCTACGTTTTTCGGGGTTGATTTTGGAGATTTAGGGGCTAGATTTGGTTTTAGGGTGTAGAGGGGAGCATTTTTGGAAAGTTTGTAGTTTTTCGACCACTGGTGGTGGTTGCCGGAGCGGTGGTGGTGGCGGTGGCAGGACTGCCGATGAATGGCCGACCATAGGTCGGTTGGGGTTTTGAATGATGAGAGTTGAGAGGGATGAAAGTGTTTTTTTTAGGAAATGGGTTAAAATGATTTTTTGTGGTTTTGGAGGGATGATGTGTAATTAGTAAAAATTTAAATTATTTCTGTAGTCCTTGTAATTTTGATGCGTAATTCATTTTGGTCACCTGTTGTGAATTTGCCCTTGAATTTTAAATTAATTGGATTTAAGCCCCGTTTATATTTCTTATATTTTATGAATTGATCTCCTAACTTTTATTTTTTCACTTGCAACTTTCAATACATCAATTTGACCCCAATTTTAAATTATTTCCAATTTAATCCTTCTTTAATGATTATTTTATGTTAATTTAATTCCCTTTTTATTTTGTTTTATTTAACATTAATTTGACTTTTTAGGGCAATTTTAACGTCATCAAATGTAAGTAATTCGGGTCGAACTTTTAAATTTTAATTTAACCTTTAATATTTGCAATTAAGATAACCGAGAAATTAAATTGATACCGAAAGGGCAGTACAGGGTTGCTAATCCTTCGTTGACTGTAATTTGTTGAGTTAATCGAATGACGAAATTGGCCAAGAGGGGGGTGAATTGGCAATAAAAATTTTGTGGAAGCTTTTGCAGAAAATTGAAAGTAATTGCACAGCGATTTACAGTGGTTCGACTTTCTCAAACAAAGTCTACGTCCACTACCTTAGCTACCCACACTAAGGATTTTCCAACAAATTCACTAATTTGTTCTTTCTTTTGAGGCCAAAGAGATAACCTTACAATTCCCTCAAGAGTATACCCCAACTCTTGAGAACACTCTTTTCTCAAAGAGAAGATTACAAATTTGCAAACTTACAAGAAAACCTCACAAGGTAAGATGTTTGCACAATTCTAGAACAAAGAAAAGAAGACTCAAAGATGAATACAATTGAGCACAAAAAGTGTTCTTGAAAGCAAAATGAATATTGAATGAAAATAGGCTTGAAATGCTCAAACTTGAGGTTTGATGCTTTCTCTTTGATTCTCTCTTGATTCTAGTTGCTTGATATTTCTTGTTACTGATCAATGGCTTCTAAGCTTGCTTAAATACACCTTGGATCACTTCTGAACGTTGGGGATGATTAGAGAAGATATTATAGCCGTTTTAGTGTGAAAACATTTAATAAAACAGCTTGGAGCGTGGGGGGAATCGGTTCCCTCTCATAGGGAATCGGTTCCCTAAGTGTAAAATTCAAATATTTCGACCGTTGAACAGGGGGGAATCGGTACCCCCTTGGGGGGGAATCGGTTCCCGAGCATTCTGAAATCTCGGAGCCAAACCATTCAGGGGGGAATCGGTTCCTCCTATGGGGGGAATCGGTTCCCTCTGAGCAATCTGGAATTTTTGGCTTTGAATTGGTTCGAAATACTTTGTAAAATTATTTTGAAATTGTTTTATGATTAAAACTTAATTTTACACTTAAGTAAGGATCAAAAATGATTTTTGAAATATTTGGAGTAATGTTTTGATATTCGAATAGTTATATCGAATATACTTAGAAAATCATTTGGAAAATCTTAAAATCCATTTAACTTAATTTGTTATATCGAAATATTAAAAATGTTTCAACAATCTCCCCCTTTTTGATATAACAAAACATATAACAAAACATTTTAGTAATTTTAAGATTTTTGAAATCAAGTTTTGAAATTACTCCCCCTTACTTTAACACTTCTTCAATTTATCATGTAAAACATTTAACACTTATTCTTCTCCCCCTTTTTGTTAAATCAAAAAGACATTGTAAAACAAGGTTTTGAAAATCATTTAGCCAATTGATTTATTAATTATAAGCTTAAGCTGCTAAGATCACAATCAAAAGAGAGGTTAGCCATTAGTTTCATAAATCAATATTCATAAATAATGTGATATGGCAAAATTGGTCATATTGCTAATGATAATGTAAATGATGCAAAAATGAATAAAACACCAAACATATAAGTTCATACCATTCATAAATCCAAAATACAACAATCCACAAAATCAAACAATTCAAAATGTTGAAACAATATTCATTTTGTTCAAAGTTTTAAAGCTAAACATAAAATCAAGCATCCGGATCGGTAGGAGGAAAACGGGCTCGCATAGCGGCCATCTCGTGTGTGAGTTCATTGATACGAGCGTTGGTTGATTCATTGTTTGCACGCATCTCCCGAAGAATCTCTAATTGTTGAGCTCCCATTGTGGATAAATGAGACTCTATAGAGGAAAAGCGCGAGTCCATGGTAGCGTATCGGAAATCGAATGTCTCCATAAAGGATTGAAAATATGGAGGCATTTGATGCGTTTGTTGTGTTTGCTCCTCGGGCTGCTCTTCGGGCTGATCAGGCTCATCTTCGGCTTCATCAATATCGTGCATTAATTGCTCAAGCTCGGGATCTTCGTCACCTTTTGGGTGGAGCTTGTGAAGAACTAGCTCCCGGAGTAGAAGATCGAACCCATTCACCGGTTTCTTTGTTCTTTACCCATCCCGCTCTCGTTAAGGAAAGAAGATTTATTTGTTTCTTAAGAGGAAAAACGGCATCTAGACCGACTCTAAGCCCAGCTTTGGAAAACAGATTACTCAAAAAGCAACCGTAAACTAGAGATGAACAGTGTTTCTTGTTAGGAACAAGATTTACGGTTTCAACAATTTCAGCAAAAATAATCTGAGGTAGGTTAATTTTAATACGGTTTTCAAAACAATGTAACCACCAAAGATCCAAAGCTCTAAGAGTAGAATAACGACCTCCGGATGGTCGAAACCACCAAGAAATCATTAGATGAAGAAAACGCTCATGTAGGTCTAAGACACTCGCACTATCTCTTCTTTTATAACGAGAACCTAAAATTTGTTTTTCATTCGAAATACCATCATTATCTAATCCAAATGTATTGGCTATATATGCCGGGTCAATATATAAGAATTGTCCTAGGAGGTAGGAACGAATTCCTATAGTTTCGGTTTCAGCTTGGTTTTTAACACATACGGCATTAGAGTAGAATATACGAACAAGTTGATGGTAAACGATGGGTTCAAGATCAAATAGTTTATCAAATTTCCATTCTTGTAAAATGGGAAGATATTTAAAATCGATAGCTAACATAGCTTGACGAGAAGGAATACGTTCTTCCCAGATTTTGTAAGAATCGAAATATTGATAATACCAAAATCGGTGATTTCTAGACCCAGGATGATTAAAACACGAATTTTGAATAGTCAAGTTAGGATCAGTGGGATTGGGATTAGAAATTGGAATAGAAGGAGGATTTGGAGGTGGATTTGGTTGACGACTAGAACGACTAGATGGAGACCTAGGACGTTTAGGATTTGACATGGTGAAGGAAATCGGAATAGATAGAATAACCTGCAATTTTAAAACAAATGTATGCAACTCAATTAATCCCAAAACTCAATTGAGTCCTCAATATTTCAAGGTTCTCTAAATCAATCCTAATGGGCAAAGTTTTTGAGAAACTTTTGAAAAATATGGTTTTGAGAAAATATATGTATAGTTTTCATAATAACAACATAATTTAATCAAAACACAATAATTTGAAAAATAACATTTTTTTTTTATTTCAAAAATTAAAAAAATTTGAAAAATTCTTGTGTTTTGATGAAATTAGTTGTAACATCTAGTTTCTAATCACTAAATAATCAATGCCCGATCACTATTTCAACCTAGAACTAATTAAAACTAATCCTATGTTCAAAAATAATGAAATAAAGAGTTTAGAAAAATTACCTTGAAAGATGAAGATTGAGGGGATTTAGATGTTGTTTGCACGACTTTAATGATTTCAACAGGTTTAGAAGATGATATATGAAGTAAATTCCGATTAATATCGTCTATTTGAGACAAAAATGGAGATTTGAGGGTGTAGGAGGTGAAGAACGGCGGAAGAGAGAAGAAAATGAGGGTTTGGGATTTTGGGGGTGTTCTGTCGATTTTAACAGAACCCCAGGGGGGTATCGATTCCCCTGTGGGGGGAATCGGTTCCCCTTCAAAGGGGGAATCGATTCCCTCAGGGGGGGATCGATTCCCTCTGCACAAAAATGCTAAAATCCGATTTTTTTAAGCACAAAATGCTAAATTAATCTTTTCTAGTGGTATTGGCAACTCATATATCATAAATTAATTGTGTTCAAACAATTAAATTAATCTTTAATCGATTTTTGAACATAAAATTAATTTTCACTAAGAATCACAAACTCCCCCTAACTAATAGCAAGAATGCAATCAAAAATTATTATTATAAGCATTTTTCAAGATTTATTAAAAGTGCTAAAATTATTTTAAACACTAAGTGAAGATAGGTTGGTCAAACCTAATTCTCTCCTAAGTGTCCAAAATTTCCTTGTCTAAGGGTTTTGTAATGATATCCGCTAATTGGTGCAAAGTATCAACAAATTCTAGAACTACATCTTCCTTAGTGACATGGTCTCTAATGAAGTGATGTCTTATTTCAATGTGCTTAGTTCTAGAGTGTTGGATGGGATTTTTAGTGAGACAAATAGCACTAGTATTGTCACACTTGATAGGAATAGTACCTACTTCAATTCCATAATCAAAAAGTTGTTGTTTCATCCATAAAACTTGTGCACAACAACTACCAGCTGAAATGTATTCGGCTTCAGTGGTAGATAATGCAACACAATTTTGTTTCTTTGAAACCAAGAAATCAGCATATTTCCAAGGAATTGGCAAGTACCGGAGGTGCTTTTCCTATCTAATTTGCATCCTCCATAATCCGCATCAGAAAAAGCATGCAAGCTAAAACTAGAGTCTCTAGATACCAAAGTCCTAAACTAGGAGTGTCCTTAAGGTATCTAAAGATTCTCTTAACACTAGTAAGTGTGATTCTTTAGGACATGATTGAAACCTAGCACACAAGCAAACACTAAACATAATATCCGGTCTACTTGCGGTTAGATAAAGCAATGAGCCAATCATGGATCTATATAATTTAACATCCACACATTTACCTCCTTCATCTAAGTCAAGCTTTGTTGAAGAGCTCATTGGAGTGTTATGAGGTTTCCCATTTTCCAGTCCAAACTTCTTGAGCATATCTTTGACGTACTTAGCTTGATTAATGAAGATGCCATCTTTTCTTTGCTTGATTTGGAGTCCCAAGAAAAATGAGAGCTCCCCCATCATGCTCATCTCAAACTCACTTTGCATTAGCTTAGAAAATTCTTGACAAAGAACATCATTAGTAGAACCAAATATTATATCATCAACATAAATTTGAACTACTAATAAATCTTTACCTTTTCTTTTTAAAAACAATGTAGTGTCAACCTTTCCTTTTAAAAACCTTTTTCAATTAAAAAATTTGACAATCTTTCATACCAAGCTCTAGGAGCTTGTTTTAAACCATAAAGAGCTTTTGTCAATTTTAAAACATGATCCGGAAAATTTGAATCTTCAAAACCTGGAGGTTGTTCCACGTACACTTCTTCTTTTATAAAACCATTTAAAAATGCACTTTTAACATCCATTTGATATAATTTAAATTCATTGAAACATGCAAATGCTAATAACATTCTAATTGCTTCCATCCTAGCTACGGGAGCGTATGTTTCATCATAGTCTATGCCTTCTTCTTGAGTATAGCCTTGAGCAAAAAGTCTAGCCTTGTTCCTCACTATATTACCACTTTCATCAAGTTTATTTCTAAAAACCCATCTAGTACCTACATAGATTTATTACTAGGCCTTTCAACTAATGTCCATACTTTACTTCTCTCAAATTGATTTAATTCTTCTTGCATAGCCATAATAATGTTCATCTTTTAATGCTTCTTTGATGTTCTTAGGCTCTATGCATGAAATAAATGCAACATAATTACAGATATTTCTAAGAGAAGATCGAGTAGTTACCCCTTTGATGGATCACCTATAATTTCACCATCATTGACATAGTTGTACTCTCTTGGAAAAGATACTTCCCTTTCTTCAATTGTTGGATTCTCGAGGGGATCATGAGTTTCCTCATCTTTTGTTTCTTCCTTTGATGATGATTCTCCAACGTCATGTCTAACGTCATTTGCTTGTACAATACCTACATCATCATTAACAGAAGAATCCTTCCTCGGAAGGGGATTATCATCGAAAACAACATGTATAGACTCTTCTACAACTAAAGTTCTTTTATTAAATACACGATAAGCTTTAGAATTTAAGGAATAACCCAGAAAAATTCCTTCATCACTTTTAGCATCAAATTTGCCAAGATTTTCTTTACCGTTGTTTAAAACAAAACATTTACATCAAAAGGATGAAAATAGCTAATGTTAGGCTTTTTATTTTTGAGAATTTCATATGGAGTTTTCTTTAAAATTGGCCTAATCATTACTCGATTTACAACATAACAAGCGGTATTTGTGGCTTCCGCCCAAAAATATTTTGGCAAATTATTTTCACAAAGCATGGTTCTAGCCATTTCTTCTAAAGTTCGATTTCCTCTCAACAACTCCATTTTGTTGAGGGGTTCTAGGTGCTGAAAAATTATGGCTAATACCATTAGAATTACAAAACTCAATAAATCCAAGATTTTCAAATTCAGTTCCATGATCACTTCTAACACTAGTGATAGAGTAACCTTTTTCATTTTGGATTATTTTTGAAAATGTGATGAAATTTTCTAATGCTTCATCTTTAGTACTTAAGAATAGAACCCAAGTGTATCTAGAATAGTCATCTACCAAGACAAATGCATATTGTTTTCCTCCCAAGCTAGTAGTTCTAGTTGGCCCAAAAAGATCTAAATAGATCAATTGTAATACTCTACTAGTTGATACATCATTAATAGATTTAAAAGAAACTCGTTTTTGTTTTCCTTTAGCACAAGCATCACAGATTTTATCATTATCAAATTTAAGCTTGGGCAACCCTCTTACTAAGTCTCCTTGAATTAACCGTTGCAAAACACTCATACTAGCATGACCTAGTCTCCTATGCCATAACCAACTATCATGCTCATCCTTAGCAACTAGGCATAAATTAGTCATATCAATAGAATCTAAATGCACCATGTAAATGTTTCCTATTCTATGACCAACAAGCATAATCCGATTAGATGCAATGTCAATGACTTTACAACCATTAATTTCAAATAAGACATTGAATCCTTTATCGCATAATTGACTAATACTCAATAGATTATGCTTTAATCCATTCACATATAAAACATTCTTAATTTGTATGGAAGAGGTATTACCTATTGTACCAATACCTTCAATGTAACCTTTTGAATTGTCTCCAAAAGTCACTTCTCCTCCATTTTTGGCGTTAAGCTCAATGAACCGGCTTTTGTCTCCGGTCATATGTCTTGAGCATCCACTATCAAGGTACCATGAGTTTGAATTTGTTTCCCGTGCCTTGTAGCAATGCTCCTTTCCCTACAAACATAGATTAATTTTTGATTTTTGGTACCCAAATTCTTTTGGGTCCATATTCATTAGTTTCCAAAATCCTAGTCCCCTTAGGTATCCATTTGTGTAGGATATTTTTATCTTTAGTAGTAATGAGTTCTTTAGGAACCCACACGCTTCTAATGATTTTTCCATTAGAGGTTCTTTGGGGACCTCTATGATTGTAGTTTCTAAAACTTTTCTAACAAAGTTGGATTTTGAATTTCCACCTTTTCAAAATGTTTTGTTCCAACTTTATCAAAAGAAGTTTTAAGATCATCAATTTTCTTTTGATGATCATCATTGATCTTTGAAAGTAAATTTTGCAAATCTAAATTTTTCTTTTCAAACTCTTCTAGTTTGATTTGCAAATTTTTGATTTTACTTTCAAGATCGTTGTTGGTTTTGGATATGAGTTTGTTTTCATTTTTCAATTTTGAAACATCATTTTATATTTTAAAAACAATTTCTCATAATCCGAAGCCAACCCATTGTACTCCTCAAATAACTCATCATAAGATAAATCATCAAAATCGATGAGTTAGAGGTTACCTTATAATCTTCCCGAATGCCATCAAGCACAAGTTTGCTACTTCTTGTTCCTCTTCATCGGAACCTTCTTCATCGCTCCATGTAGCCACATGAGTCTTGTGCTTATTCTTTGATTGACCCTTTTTCTTCAATTATGGGCAATCATATTTGACATGCCCCGGCTTTTTGCATTCATAGCAAATGATTAGGTCCTTCTCTTTTGGTTCATTTTTGAGGCCTTCGTTTCGTTTGAATTTTCTTCCTTGGTAAGGTCTCATCATTTTTCTGAACCGTTTGGCAAACAATGCCATTTCCTCGTCATCATCATCATCATTAGAATCACTCTCATCTTTTGTGGATTTGAGAGCAACTCCAATGTTTTTCTTTTCTCCTTCTCCTTTGGTGTCTCTTCAACTTTATCAAGGTCCACCTCATCTTCAAGCATCATCTCATGAGTGAGGAGTGAACCGATAAGTTCTTCAAGAGTTAAGGACGATAGGTCCTTAGACTCGATGATTGCCGTCTTCTTTGATTGCCATGATTTTGGGAGGGAGTAGACTAACTTCCTCACAAGCTTTTCATTTGAGATGATCTCTCCATATGATTTGAGACCATTGACAATCGTTGAAAATCTATCCGTCATAGCTTTGATGTCTTCATTTGGTTTCATCCTGAAATTTCATAGCTATGCGTTAGAATACTAATTTTTGATTTCTTTACCTCATCGGTACCTTCATGTGTGACTTGAAGCTTGTCCCATATTTCTTTGGCGGTTGTACGATGAAACTCTTCCGTATTCATCTGGTCCAAGAGCACAAAAGATAATATGGATGGCTTTGGAGTTGAGCTGGAACATTTTTGTATCTCCTTCACTCCACAACCTTGGATGAGTGATAGGCTTAATGTATCCTTCTTCTACGGCATTCCATGCTCCCATGTCACTTGCTTGAATGAAGTACATCATTCTATTCTTCCAATAGGCGTAGTTAGCTCCATTGAAGAAAGGAGGCTTGTTGACGGGCATCGAATCGAGACCGGAGTCGAAGTTTGAAGCGGAGGCCATTGATGACTTTAATAATCGATATAACTCTTCCCGAATCGACTCAAGAGGCGATAAAACCTTCAAATGAGTTAGGCTCTGATACCAATTGTTGAGTTAATCGAATGACGAAATTGGCCAAGAGGGGGTGAATTGGCAATAAAAATTTTGTGGAAGCTTTTGCAGAAAATTGAAAGTAATTGCACAGCGATTTACAGTGGTTCGACTTTCTCAAACAAAGTCTACGTCCACTACCTTAGCTATCCACACTAAGGATTTTCCAACAAATTCACTAATTTGTTCTTTCTTTTGAGGCCAAAGAGATAACCTTACAATTCCCTCAAGAGTATACCCCAACTCTTGAGAACACTCTTTTCTCAAAGAGAAGATTACAAATTTGCAAACTTACAAGAAAACCTCACAAGGTAAGATGTTTGCACAATTCTAGAACAAAGAAAAGAACACTCAAAGATGAATACAATTGAGCACAAAAAGTGTTCTTGAAAGCAAAATGAATATTGAATGAAAATAGGCTTGAAATGCTCAAACTTGAGGTTTGATGCTTTCTCTTTGATTCTCTCTTGATTCTAGTTGCTTGATATTTCTTGTTACTGATCAATGGCTTCTAAGCTTGCTTAAATACACCTTGGATCACTTCTGAACGTTGGGGATGATTAGAGAAGATATTATAGCCGTTTTAGTGTGAAAACATTTAATAAAACAGCTTGGAGCGTGGGGGAATCGGTTCCCTCTCATAGGGAATCGGTTCCCTAAGTGTAAAATTCAAATATTTCGACCGTTGAACAGGGGGGAATCGGTACCCCCTTGGGGGGGAATCGGTTCCCTCCGAGCATTCTGGAAATCTCGGAGCCAAACCATTCAGGGGGGAATCGGTTCCCTCTGAGCAATCTGGAATTTTTGGCTTTGAATTGGTTCGAAATACTTTGTAAAATTATTTTGAAATTGTTTTATGATTAAAACTTAATTTTACACTTAAGTAAGGATCAAAAATGATTTTTGAAATATTTGGAGTAATGTTTTGATATTCGAATAGTTATATCGAATATACTTAGAAAATCATTTGGAAAATCTTAAAATCCATTTAACTTAATTTGTTATATCGAAATATTAAAATGTTTCAACATAATTGACTCCCGAATCTGATTCAATTCTGGTAAAAATACAGATCAGGTAAAATAGTAAATTAAGGTATCCGATCAACCTAATTGTGAATGATCTGTGGCGACTCTAACACATTAAATTTAAGTCAAAGCCTGATTCCAGGTCCACCTGAAGGACGGCTACGACAACTGTCATTAGACTTTTAGCGGATTGTTGACGTGACAAAGTGAATATATAAAATTAAAAAGGATAAACTACACAAATGGTCACTAAAATTTGAATAAGTTTTCATTTTCCCACTAAAATTCAAAAACTACAAATTGGTCAAGATAATTTTTCATTATACTTATTACGCTCTTTTTTATTGCTCACAATTATTGTATAATGTTATCTACAACACCGATAAAATGAGTGAGATTTCTATTCTTGATGTAGTAAAAAAGAATTTCGGAGATCACTTGAACTAACTTATCTTAGTGATTAAAGGAACTGTTTTTGTTTTTAGAGGTTATGGGTTCGAGCACCAGCAACTGTAAGGGTGATTAGTGATTGGATGTTCATTGTGAAATGGTTGAGAATATTTAGAACATATATTACTTTGTAATCACCTTAGCTTAATCAAAAAACATTGTACTACCTATGGTGTATTGATCATTTAGGTTTGTGCAGGTAAGACTCAATATACATATAGACTGATTACCCCAACATTGATTTTTCATCGATTCCAACTTGGTAAGAGCCATGAAGCATGATGTTCTTTCTCTTCAACCATTATTTGACGAGTGGCTTAAAACCTGGGACTCCAGGTCAGTTCTCTAAGATGACATATCCATCCAGACCTCATTTGCTACAACACAGCTATCGATATCCACACTGATGGGGTCGACTTCTCTACAACTAGTTCTCATTCTCTGCACGGTGAGTTTTTAAACTCCATAGTTCCCCCTCGGATGTCCCATTCGTTCGACCTCAATTTGTTACATTGAATTTTGTTGATAAAAATAAAAGCTTACTCAAATATTAGTGACCATTTATGTAGTATGCCCTTTTTAATTTTATATATTCACTATGCCACATCAACAATTCATTAAAAGTCTAACGACAGTTAACCCTCAATGACCTCATCTTAATCAAATAAAAACTTAAGTAACCAATATTATGTTTTTTTTAATTCAGTGAGAAAAAGTGTACAAAGTTTAAATGAAAGTGATTAATCATGTAGTTTACCCAATAATTTTTTAATTATTTTAAATATGTTACTAGATTTCTTAGCAAGCTTTGATTGTATTTAATAATTATAATTTTATAAAACTAATTTGTATAATTTCATTTATGGATCTTTTGAAATTAATCAAAACTTATAACAATGAGTATTATTTTTTGGGTAAACTACTCAAATGATTATTAATTATGGGGTTTATGTTGATATGATCATCATAAATTTAGTTTTGGCAATATGGCCACATAATTATTTAAGTGGTTTCAATGTAGCCACTTGTCATTAAAAACAAACATCATAGCTGATGTGGTTGTTATTGATTAATGGCAAGTTGGAGATCCACATCTGCTACACCATTTGCTTTTAACGACAAGTGGTTACATTCAAACCACTTAAATAATTATATGTTCATATTGCCAAAATTGAAAGTACGGTGATCATATCGATAATAATCCCATAATTAAGTGGTTATTTAAGTAGTTTACCCTCATTTTTTTATGTATGTGAACAATTTTAGTCTTAGGATTATGTCTTTTAACTACTAAGGTGTTAGGAACTAGGGACGTTCAAATTAATCTTTTACTGTTAACCGTAACCATTAATCGACGTACTTGCTACATTTTGTAGGTTAATTAACCGATTGTTAATGTTTAACGGTTTTGATTAATTGAACAACTAAAAATATAGATCAATGGTTACGGTTAATGGATTTTTATAAATGGTTAACTATCGGTAGATCGTTAATAAATTATAATTAATTAATTATATTTTTTAGAGAATAGAATTAGAATAAAATCAAAATGATTCCTCCTATTTTTTAATTATCATGTTTATATTATATTGGAGCACATTAAATCAAGCATATATGGAAGAAATACATGATTTTAAATCATAAAATATAAATACACATGTAAAAGTTTAAATTGTAAAAAAATGAACATACCTCATAATATATATATTTCTATAAAATAAAATAAATTTATAGATAAATAAGATTTATAGAAATAAATATGTTTCTATCATCATAAAGGTTATGAAATTTTATAAATTTTAAGTTGTGTTATGTTGAAAAATATTGTAATAGGTTAACCATAGGTTATCCTAACGGTTAACTGTTACTTAATGGTTAGGTTATGGTTAATAAAATTTAATAATCATTATAACGATTAACTGGCCGTTTAAACTTAATGGTACAATAAAATGACCATGATCACCCTTGTTAGGAATGCCTCATGTAGATCACATAGCTTTTAGAGATTGTGATAAGGTTCATATCGTTTTAGAGATTTTGTTGAGAGTCACATATGTTGTTCACTCGATTTAGGAGTCATAGTGGAAAGCTATACAATCTGATCAAGAAAAACTAAATATTTCATTGTCGGGTGAATTTGATGATATGTCGTAAAGTTTAAAGGCAGTGACAGATTCAGAATTTCTTTTAGGGTAGGTATACATGCATTAATAACATAAAATTTTCATATATGGTAAGTATGGATAAAGTTCTAGGTTGGACACAACCAATAAAATAGATAATCAACAAAAAAAAATTCAAATTTCATAATAAACTCGTGCATACCCTGAATTAAGGATAATCCGCCACTACTTAAAAGGACATTTGTAATGTCAAGTGGGTACCATTGAGGTAGTTCTTGATACATTCTTCTAAACCATGTGAATCACAAAATGATCTTTAAAAACCATATGATCTATTATGAATATAGGTTTACTGAGTGTAGCGTTACTGCTGTACTTCACCAGTATTTGGTTATGCGGTTGCTGGATTGGTTTGGGTTGTTAGATCTCTCTAGAATCAATCCATAGCCTGCTCTCTCTTTCAGCTGGTTCTCTTGGAGAATATTACAGGTTTTCATTAATAAAGATTAAGGAAAGTGTCGTCTCTCTTTCCTTATTCTAGCATGGTATCTTTTACTATCGTTACCTTGGGACAGTTTTGCTGCGTTGAGTGATTTGTTTTAAGGTTTTTTCGTCGTTTCTTCAATGACTGATTCGTCCGTAACTTCGGTGGTGGTTCAACATCTGCCGAAATTGGATACTATCAAGTTATCTGAGCCTAACCATATTCCTTGGAAGCATCAAGTGTTGTTATTGTCGTCACTCATTTTATCTAGATGGTGACGTGTCATTTTACATACTATATAATATAGTATATAATACAATGGACTTTAGTATGTAGATTTTTCAAAAAAAAATTATTAAAAAAAAATAAGATGTTTGGCATATAGTATATAGTACATATATAGTACATAGCTTTCATATTAAAATGGTTTTTATATAATGGACATATTATATAGTTCCATGTTACAATTATTTTCCATATTATAATTGTGTCATTAGTATATTAGGGATTTAGTATGCATGTTATGTTTTCATATTATATAGATAGCCCATATTAGATACAAGCCCATTTTGTTTTTCTTTTATAAATAATAAAAACAACCTAAAAAGTCTATTTTATTAAGTAAATGAGCCCATTACATCCTTTTTATTTTCAAGGCCCGTTTTTATCCCATGCATTTATACAAATTTAATAAATAAAAAGAAAAAGAAACATTAGGTTATTGGTGGAGGATATTTTGTTTGAAATTCAAAAAGAAACAAGGCATTGATTAGGGTGTTGCTTTTGAGGAGGTGACATCATCAATCCATGTGATAAAGCACAAATAAATCTCATCCTTTGATAAGCCTACATCCGAGGGCCATTATTCCATAAATCCATGCCAAACAAACACATTTAATTTGGATCCTTGACTAAAAGTTGGATCCAAGGGCTTGACGCTTGCCACGTCATTCATCCAAGTGAAGTAATACAAATGCATCTCAACCATTGGATCTATATTTGATCCAATTGCTAAGATCAAGTCTCCTCACCACCTCCACCGGCGGATCACGCCGTTACCGGCCGATCACCGATGTGTGACTCGCACGCGTTGAAGTCTTCATCTTCTGCAGTTTTTCGTCGTCGTCGCCAGTCATGTTTGAACATGAGAAAATCACAAAAAAATGCAAAAAAATAAAAATGAAAAAAGAATGTTCTAACCTTTCTTCTCAAACAAAGTTGTTAGTGGTTTTCGTTAACCGTTTTTTAGCGAAAGTGAACAAATCAAGAGCCAAAGATCATCAATATAAAGGTATTCATCATTAACAATAATTACCAACCAAGAATCATCAAAAATAGAATACTCAATTACTATCACATATTACTCGAAAATCAGAGGAAATGAAGGCTCGGTCGAGGTTGTTGAATGTGAGACCCCTCTTTTATTTTTTTATTTAGTTTGAAAGCTTAGTTTGTGGTTTTGAAAACCTTGGTATTAGTGGAGAAAGGTTCAGCTGGCATCAGAGTTGTGGTAGTGGTCGGTGGACAATTTTGGTCTAGGGTTGGATGAGGTTTGGGGAAAAATCCTATTGAATTTTGGGATTTAGATTTAGGTTTGGGGTAGATGGAAGAACATTAGGTTTGTTCTAGGAAATGTTATTGGGAGGAACATGTTTGTATTCTTGAGGAAATTTTGGTTTTGATCCAAAAATAACAAGTTGTAAAGTGTTTTTGGTGTTTATGGAGGATCAAATTTGTTTTTAGGATGAACATGAAATGGACAATGATGAACATTTAAGAAATTTGGAGAAATTGGAAGAGGATGGCTGACCAAGGTTGAGAGAGTTTGGGAGAGGAAGAGAAATTTTTAGACAAAAAATAAGAAACGTCTTAAAATTTTATTTTTATACTAGCTAAAGTTTTGGGGAAATTGGCTCATTAAATGCGCATATTGTTAGCTTATTTTGGTTATTGGCTGTGGATTGTTCTTTATTTTATTTTGGTCACTAAATGCTTGTACATTATTCCCCGAATTTTAATTGAGTTCCGGATTTCACTTCAATTGCTTTCATTACTTTATTAAATGTGTTTAATTATTAATAATGAATATTAATTTTTAATTCTTTTAATATAGTCACACGTTTAAACTAGATTAAAGCCTTCAGATTTTTAAATATCTTAATTTAATCATTAATATTAAAATTAAACCTTAGCTTTTTAATTGAACCATGGATTTTAAATTCTTTAGTTTTAGTCACTAATTATTAAAGCCTTAGTTTTAGGTTCTTTAATTAGAAATTAATTAAATTTAGAGATATCTTTTAGGATTAGTTTCTTTAATAATTCATTAATTAGAAACAAATTATTAAATTCATAATTTGATTAAAATAGAATATTGTTTATTTTTAGTTATTGAAAAGGATGACCTAAAGTAACTAGACACTTTTTTTTGAGTAATTTTGAATAAATCGTTATTCTACCACTGGTCACCAAAAATAAAATAGGTTCATATTAATTTAAAAAAAGAAATGGTAAATGTTTGTTCCTACATTTAAATTGCTAAGGACATACTATTTGATTAACGTTAAAGGCTTGACCTTAGTTCTTTAAATCAAGGAACATCCTTATTTTTTTAATAATAATTATGACTAACTTGTCACCCTAATTTTTCTTTTTAGGGTTTAATAATTGGTTAAGTTTATAACTTTTTTAGGGAATGACAATAATTCATTATTTCTATTAAAAAAAGAAATAATTACCTTAATTTTGAATAAAAGGATCACAAATTAAATAAATATTCGAACTTTTAGATTTTTAATATAGCGACAAATTTGTAATTGAAGGTACTAATTTTGGGTGCTGTAGGGGTGCTAATCACTCCCCAAGCGTAATCGACTCCCGAACTCATAATATCTAAGATTGTATACCAGATTGTGTCTTTTTAAAGTTTTTATTAAAATTCTTTAAAAGGGTATTTTCTCGGGTTTTCGACCACCTAATCTCAAAGGTTTGGCAACTCCAAACGTTTCTAAGTCTTTTCTAAAAATCGTTTTTTAATTTCGACGTCTAATTCATTCCATATATACACTTCAAAAAAAATTTCATGACAGCTTGGCGACTCCATTGGGGACCTTGTATTAGAACCCCTAGTTTCTTAAAGAGTCAGGTCTTAAAAACAATTAAAATTTATCTATAACACCCACAGACTGATGCGGGTGACCCGATCCGATCTGAGGTGTCACATTAGAGCCACCGGAGTGACCCACAGTAAAAATCCAGAAAAATTTAAAATCTTTTAAAACATGTAAAATCATAAAACAATTTATAATTAAAATAAAAGTTCGAAAAACCATTCATATATTACATAAATAATTAAAATCATACACGTTTCAGACTCAGATAAAAAAGCAGAATACCATCTACATGCCCCCTAAACACATGCACTATACTCCGCAAGTAGCACCGGTGGAACTCCTTTATTGATGTCGATAGTTGTACTAGTTCAATTCTTTTAACATGAAATAATGAGTAACATAGTGAGCTTTGGAAAGCTCAATAATATAGAACTACCATGTGATGCTCGAGGACATGCATATAATAGGTAAGCATAATTTTCCTTATTGATTCAACTATCTACAAATTTTTATGCTGAGCTGGGGTTCCACTGATATCTCATGTAGTAAAAGACAAGAAGCTTTCAGTTCAGAGGAAATGTTTCAGATGACTGGGTTCAGGAGATCAGAATAGGTTGTCTAGTTTTTTCTCGCAAAACCAGTGAAAATGTACAGATCTTTTTTAAAACAATAGCAGTTTAAAACATATCTTTAAAATCATAGTAAAACCCTCCAACCGAATACCAATATGCAGTTCCCCAGAACTGTATCCATAAGGACTTACCTTAGGCCCAAAGGGAGTAGGTGCCAACCTAAGGGAGCACATTGGGTCCATAAGGTCTTACCCTAGCCGAAGCGTAGGTGCCCACCTGAAGGTAGTGCCCTCAGGTCCATAAGGACTTACCCGATGTACACAGTAGATGAGCCACCCTAAGGGATTGCCTTTGAGTCTATAAGGTCTTACCACTAGTACCATTAGGCCCAAGAGCCCACCTAAGATTCACCTTAGGTCCATAAGGAATTACCAGTCGGTGCTGAACCTATACAAGAAATTAACAGCAATGACTGAACCTGCCATAGTCTTCAGTCATACCAGAGTCCCAGAGTAAAAATAATTTCAGCTAGTAAATAGAGATATCAAAAATCATAGCATAGATCAGAGATTGGAACATAAATCAGATATCAAAATAGATATCAAAGTTCATAGCAAAAATCAGAGGTCAGACTATATTTCAGATAACAACGACATACTTTTAAAATCAGAGAAAACATCCATGTGATCAGGGAATACACTAGAGGTTCCAGATATTATTTAGAGGTAATTGATATTTATCAGATAAGGAGTCATGAAACTTATGTAAACTAATTCATAGACGAAATCCGCATAAAAAGGTTTGATAGCTGGCAGATTCATCAGTTATTCAGAATATGATTTATCATGATCATATAGTATTCGGGTATTTTTCGTAGGCATTACAAAAAAATATTTAGAATCCTTTGCATCAGAGTTACTCATGTTTTTAGATATAACAAGAGTAATTCTATTATCTAGGAAATTAGAGGCAATTTGGGCATTAGGTTCTTGGAGAATTCTTAGTGATTTGATCTAATAAGGGAGAAACGAAGATTCAGGGTATTTAAGATTTGTGCCGATTTATCGAAATATAGAGTTAACACGAACTATACATATCCCATCAATGATACCTGTCAACCGGTCAAACTGTTGCACTTCAAGGGTATTCACTCTTTATTATAAACAACTCTTATCAATTTATCATTTTCAGAATCATCATTGAATGGATCTTAGGGAGACAAACATGTATTCTAATTGTCTTTATTTCATTTCTACATTTCAAAGATATCAGGAAATGTCGACATGTTGATTCATGGTTCAAAACCCTTATGGACGGTACAATATATAAGATCATTAGTGTTTCCAAACTTATCCAAGTTATATTCTTAATTCAAGGTCATTGGGGGTACTTAAATCAATTAGTATTCAAGTTTATCTCGGTCACTTCGGAGTTTCCAGAGTAATTATATTATTTTAACAATTTGAATACGTACAGTACTTCCATTCAATTCAACTTTGTCATTTCGATCAATTCAGACATGTAAGATGCTTTTCGAAATTTAGCCTCCAGGTGTTTTCTCAGGAAAATAGAGATTTTACATCTTTTACCATCTCAAAGATCATGATCGACTAACATGATTATTTTCACTTTCCGGGAAAATCCTTATCTTTTATATCATACCGGTATTTTCGTTGTTTCTTAACCAAGCATTTTCGACATTTAACCTTTAACGAGATTAATCATAATTTATGAGTACCAAGATTAATTGATTTACTGATTAAATCACTGAACTTAGATTTATTTTCGATCGGTCTACCAATTTCTTTTATAAGCCTCTGAGTCTTATACATCGTTCTGTCTTTGTTCCAAATTCAGTTTGAGTCCAATGATAATTAAATTCACCTCATGGATTAATTATTTTCATTCATGCATTTACCAATTATCAATGTGTTCCGAAAAGCATATAAAAGGTAGTAGAATATTACCTCAATTTCTATGTTCCACTGATCGAACATTTAAACTCCTTTCGATCACTCTCAAACTTGAATTCAATGTCCAATAATTCCTTGGATACATAGCAAATGAATTTACATCAGAAACTGAACTTAATTGAGAAACCAAATTGAATCTGAAGATAAAACATTGAAAAATGGCTTACTGAGTGTGAATTTGACAAAACGACTTCAAATTCGTACTCAGGACGTCAAAAAACAAAAAATATGACTTTTCAAAAATTTTGACTTTTTGGTCAAAGTCAATGGGTTAACTCGGACGAGTTGATTCAGGTTGGGCCGGTTCGGTCTACCTAGATTGGTTCCAGTAACTTCTTGGAATGGCAGGAGAGCCCCACACACATTGTCGACATGTGGCGGGTCGTGTGACGACGATGTAGGTTATGGTGATTGGCTGATTACTCCATGTTTCAACATTCAACGGAGGTCAGGGAGCCATAATTGATCCAAATCAACCTTAATCGTCAACCATAACAATGTAAAAAATTGGAAAAATAAACCAATTTACCCTCAACGGAGAACGCGATTGCAACGGCGGTGAGCAACAGACCTAACTGGGTTTTGGTCGGAAGAGCATAGAGAACTCAATGGGATGGGCAGTGTGGCCAACGGATGATTACTTCGGCTTGAAATCGATGAAACTCGAGGGATAACATGGGTTTTTCGATGAAGCTTCAAAACATTTGATCCCGATGAACGGCGACTGATCTCGGTGAGGGGTAAGGGGGCTTTTGGTCAAGGCGAGGTGGCGGTTCGACTGGTCGGGATGGTGACAACCACGATGGCCGGGTGACGCCAAATCGAAAAAGGCGACGGGCGGGTTTTCACATCTCTCACGATGAACGATCGTTGATATGAGGGTTGGGATTTGGTCGAGGTGGGATATCGGTTTGATTAGTGGTGACGACGCACATTGGCAATGGCCGAACGATAGAGAATCGGGCAACAAGGCTGATGGGGGCTAGGGTTCGGGGTCTTCAAATTTGGGGGATTTTTTTGGGGAAAAACTTAGGGTTTACCCGAGTTTATTATTTAATGCCTAGGAAAAATAGGAAAGTCCAGGTTAAGTCCCTGAACTTCCCAGAGTTTTAAAACTGAGCTGCAGGTTTCTATAAATTCCAATTTAATCCTTAAAATTACTTAAACTAATAAAATCTAGCCCTATATTGGGGTGTGACATTGTCCCTATATTAGAAAATTAGAATATTAAATTTTATTTAATTTTTGATTCTTTTAATTTCCTTTTTGTAGATGTTTGATTTGTCCAGGGCCCATGTCACTTGCAAATGAGAACAGTTACTGGAAGATTGAGCAAAAAAACGTGGAAACCAGTTTTTCGGGGGGATTGATTAAAAATTGTAAATGGGGGTTTTTATTTTTCAATTTTAACTACTGTAAAAAAGAACCACTGGTGGGACACTATCAACACAAAAAAATTTACACAGAGATCACAAAAAAGAAAAAAAGAAAAGAGGAGCAAGGAGATTACAGATACAGAACGAAAGCAAAAGGGGGAAATTTGTAAAACTTTCGGGTTCAACATTTTGAAAGCAATAAAAAGAAAACATTTTTTTCCTTAATTCCACTCTCACAATCGAAATGATATCAATCATTCACAAAAAGGCAGTAACATTCTCTCAAGCAAAACACCAAAAAACAGAAAGCATTAACAAGGAGGTATTTCATCTTATTTTGTTTATTTTTAGTAACTATTCGTATGTGTGGTGTTTATTTAGGAAGAAAATAAAGGTTAGAAGATTACCTATTTGAGTCACCTGGATTAAAACCGGAGCATTGGGAATTGCTCAAGAAACCATGTATATGAGTTAGGGGTTGGAATCACAAAACCAATCTGAGATTAAAACAGAAAATAGTAAAATAAATTAGAGGAAGGAGAAGGTTTTGGGTCTTTACCAGAACTGTTGAGTACGGTGGCCGGCGTAGAGAGAGTTTCGTAACTCTATGTTTAAGAACGAAGGGGCACGAGAGGGTCTCGACTAGCAAAAGGGTTGGGCCATTGGGGTATTGGCCATCATTAGAGGATTGGAACAGTGGTGTTGGGAGGCAACCATCAAGGTTCACAGCAGCGATGAGTGTGGGTAAGGGAAAGTGAAGAGTGACGTGAGGTTGGGGATGTTCTGTATGTAGTTAAGTAGGCTTATTTTAGTTTAGGTTTTATATTAAGGTCTTTGGTTAAATTAGCTTTTGATCCCTCAAGGTAAATCCTTTTAAAATACAGTCATATGAAGCGTTAATTTATGAATATGTTTTTTAATTATTTATTTCATTTGTCTCAATTTCGTTATTTTCCAGATTTTGGTTTCAGTTGTAATTTTTGGGTTATTCATGTTTAAGTCCTTAATGTATATGTGTTTTTTTGGTTTTAATCATTGCCTTAATTTATCCGACTTTTGTGTTATCCTAAATTAGCCCTTAGTTAAGTTTGCGAATAATTTGAATCTAATCCATGTTTGCTTTTATGTTTCCTTATTTAGTCCCTTAATCGTTTCATTTGATTGAATATTATTTAGAACTAAATTTTTATGGTATGTTAATCAATTAGATTAGTTTGTAGTTCTTTAGTTTTTTTTTTAAATAAATATAGTTGTGGATATTTGAATATGTTTTTTAGGTTACTATATTTTACAATTGATCCCTAGATTAGATAACTTTTCTTTTAAAATAATTATGGTTAATTAGAATTTTAGTTTATGTTTAGTCCTTTTTTTAAACTTAAATTCAATCTTAGAGCTTTAACCGTAAGCTCAACCTTTAGATTTAGATCACTTTATTTTATTTTATTTTTAGATTAATTCCTTAAATCTAAGTTTCTTTAATTTAGGTCCATTGTTAGGGTTATCTTTAAGTATATATATTTGTTTTGTATGTGATAAGTTTATGTGTGGAAGTATGTGAGTGATCTATTTACGAAGTGTATGACGTCATTTGTTGCATGAATTTGTATGATATCCTCATTTGCATAACTTGATGTTAGTACATAATTGGATTAAGGGTAATACCCTTTTAATTTAGAGAAAATAACCTCAGTGACCAAAAATCCCATATAATATACGATTTTAACCAACTTTTTCCGGATTTGCCAAAATGACCAACAAAATCGCAATGCAATCGCTAATTCGCAACGCGATCTCCATTATCGCAAATTCGCGTTGCATTTTCGCAATGCGATAGTTGAAAATCGCGTTGCGATGGTCTACAGTATCGTTGCGATTTTCCCAATTCGCAATGCGAATAAGTAAATCGCAACGCGAATTGGGAAAATCGCAATGCGAATAAGTAAATCGCAACACGAATTGGGAAAATCGCAATGCGATACTGACTATCGCAATGCGATAATAAAAAATCGCAACGAGATACTTACTTTCGCAACGCGATACTGACTTTCGCAACGCGATAATACATAATCGCAATGCGATTTTCAAAGCGCCATTAGTATCCTGGCCAAGTATTTTATTTTTAAATTCCAAACATGCATATTAATATATTGGAACACTGAACTGTCCACAGTATATCCCGTAATCGCAACTCATAACCTAAAACCTAAAATCACAACTCATTCCCATCTCCATCTCTCACTCTCTCACCCATATCCGACGAAATCCGTCCCCATCTCCGGCGAAATCCGTCTATCTAAATCTCTCAGAGCCACCCTCACAATCAGAAATGGAAAATCAACCAAATCAACCAACGAGGGTTAGTTTTTTTAATTATTTTTTTGAAATTTTTGCATTATTATTAGGTTTTTCATATTGAAATTGATGATAAGTTTACTGGTAATTTCAATAATAGATTAACCATTTCACTTAGATTGCTTATTAAATCAACCAAGAATCGCAACGCGAAATGCAAATCGCAACGCGATTTTAGTTTCGCGTTGTGATTCTCTCGTTGCGATAGTCATTTTCGTGTTGCGATTTTCATTTTCAGAAACTATTCTTCTTCTGCAAATTGAAACTTGAATGAATTGCATTACTTCAACCAAAAAACAAAGACAAATACGAAATTCACAGTGTTGCATATTTAAGTTTGAAGAATAAACTACTACTATTTATGTTTATTATTGTTTTTGGTATATCTTCACAGTGTAGTTTTTGGTATATCTAATTTAGTATGTTTATTGTTTTTGTAGAACTTTTATTCGGCTCAATTGACCTTGAGAAATAAAGTCAGCCTGGCCAAAAAATTGCGTCGAAGCTTTCACCTGCACAAAGAAAAATGTTTGAGGATACATGCTTCGGGCCATGGCTGAAAGTACAACATCCCGGTGGAATGCGATGTTGACACACCTGTTTCTTCAAACCATGACTAGAGATCTACCAGAGACTATACAACGTCGTGATGAAGAGATATGGTTTGATTTTCCACCGGCGTATACGTGTTTTGGGCGGGAGAGTTTTGCTTAATCACCGGTCTACGCTTCGGACACGATGATGTAGGTCGGTACACTAGACACATTACCCGCCCATCATGGCTATCCCGGGTTTTTCCTGAGCTGGAGAGGCCGAGTCTACACGTAGAAGACCTGACAAGATTTTTGAATAATAAAGATGGTTTTACTCGGATGGATGACGTCGACGTTGTCCGAGTATGCCTTCTAATTCTTTTGCATGTCGGCTTTTTAGGCAGAGAGGCCAGACAACCTATTCCAAATGATCTAATCAAATTGGTAGAAGACCTAAATGCGTGGAACCTTTTCGTGGGGCTCGTATTTATGGAAAGCTACATGGAATAAGTTATCGTCTGCCTTGGATGATCGAAAAAGTTTGCATGGCGATGGTTCCAAATACACTTTGACATGCTTTATTTGGGCCTTTAAGGTAAGAATTTTTATATAATGTTTCCAAAATTATAAGTAATTACTTAACAATTACTAATGTTTGTTATTATATTGTTTGTAGATTTGGATATTTGAGGCCTTTCCCGCCATGAAGACATATGCAATAAAAACTTCAAATAATATTCCCAGGGCTATTTCCTGGAAGAGGAAACGAACCTTGCAATGGGAAGATTTACTACGGTATACGACAATAAATAATGTAAGTTAACATAAATACTACCATATGTTTATAAACAAGTTATTACTAGTACACATTTAACTTTGTTTGAGCTTTTATATTGTTAGGAGGCCAACACTCCTCTACAGAGGCTGACACCCACGGAAGCTGAGCTTGCCACTGATTGGTGGCAAGCTAGTAAGCGTTTTTTTGATGGAACGGTTGATGAGCAGCCTCCATTTCGGGAGCCATCACCTCGCCCAGAGCTATCACCTCACCCAGAGCCATCATCTGATCGACCCGGCTATACACCTCCACAACGACAGCCATCACCTATTCTGTCACATCATCGAGCCTCTTCTCCACCATCACCGCAAGATAGGCGACCGGCAAAGATGCCACGACGTTTATCTCCCTGTTCTCCACCTCCACCTCAACGGGATGAGTTAGGCGATAGACGATGGTGCATGGCGTGTTGAGGTGTCTACATTACGCGGTGAGGTAGCCGCTCTACGTGAGATGGTAGCATCGTTGCAGAATGAGGTTCATACTCTACGCAACGAGGTAAGTTTAAGATTTTTCATACTCGTAATTCATTCGGTTGCTGCCAATCTGTTTTTGTTAGTATTTGTTTTTGGTTTTGTTTTTGTCTTTTGGTTGAAGTAATGCAATCCATTCAAGTTTCAATTTGCAGAAGAAGAATAGTTTACTTTCGCAACACGAAAATGACTATCGCAACGCGGAAATGGCTATCGCAATGCGAAATGAAAATCGCAATGCGAAATGAAATCGCAACGCGAAATGAAAATCGCAATGCGATTTGTGTTTCACGTTGCGATTTTGTCGTTGCGATTTCATTTCGCGTTCCGATTTTGTGTTGCGATTTTCATTTCGCATTGCGATAGCCATTTCCGCGTTGCGATAGTCATTTCGCGTTGCGATTTTAAGTTTCGTGTTGCGAAAGTAAACTATTCTTCTTCTGGAATGTTTATATATGTTGTCCTTTTAAATGTTTATATAAGTGCTTACTTCTGGAATGTTATCTGAGCATTTTGTGAACTATGATAGAATAATGATTTGGGTGAATACAATGCTAGTTTGAAACATATTTGTCTTTTTTAATATCATGTTGTTTATTTACTGATTTATGTATTAATTTTTTTAGCGGCCGATAAGGTGGATGCTTTACGTGGGTTTTCCTTGCACGCGGAGTTCACGCATCAGACGGCGTGGACGTGCTATTTTGTCTCCGTTCACCCCAATGGTGCGAAGACTCCGCAAGAAGAAGCCCGACTCACCGGTCATCCCTCAAGAGTCCCCTCCAATCGTTCAAGAGGCCCCTATTCTCCCTCAAGATTCCCCCCCACCGTTCAAGAGGCCACTGTCATCGTTGAAGAGGTCCCTCCCACCATTCCAGAGCCCGATTCACATGGGGTAATATATCGAAGTATTGAGAAACCCCCACCGGTTCCGGACATGATGGATGAGAGTTGGATCTCGTATGAGTTACCGGCTAGTACCCTTCCGGTATCTGAAGTGGAGAGGAGATAACTACCGGAAACAATTGTGGATAATACCCTTTGGGCTAAGACCGCAGTTGATTTTTATCTACATGAGCGGAGCCAAGGGTGTTACACTGACATCAGCAAACTCAACGATGAAATGTTTTTGTTGCTTGATCGGTCTTGGTGGGGTGTGCTATTAGGGGTTGAAGACAGTGGCTATTTGGATAGGGAGGTAAGACTATATTTGTCTTATATATGATTTTGATTAATTTGTTTAAAAATTAATGTAAGTCACTAATATATGTATTTTTTTGTAAAACGGCATATCGATGCGTGGGTGTCACGTCTACTAATAATAAGGAAGCTTAGGAAAAATAAAAAAATTTCGCTATATACAATAATGCCGACGGCTTTTCACGCAGTTCACTTGAAGAATCAACGAGATGAATCATTTTTGTTGGGCAATGGACAAGCTAAACTTTATCCTGCATGGTGGGAGGTCGATAAGGTTAGTGTTTATTTTTTAAATTTTTTAAAGGTGTTAATAAATAAGTGCGCAAATAAATGAATTATTACTTATGATCGCAGGTGTTTATCCCTGTTTTGGAACGTCGTCACTGGCTTCTCGTCCAACTTCAGCTCCCATCCCTGAAGATAATAGTGTATGACAGCATGATCAATTACATATCACTGTCTGATTTGAGAGATATTTTCAAGGGATGGAGCTCTCATTTGGCTAAATTCTTGGATGAGATTAAGTATTGGAGTCATTCTGGACACAAGAAGCCAAAGAAGTTCAATGTCACAGTTGTCAGAGATGAGACCGCGCCACAGTAATCGTCGGGAGCCAGAGGGGATTGTGGTCCTCTCATATTCCTTTGCTTGGCGCGTTTGACGACGGGAAGCACAGAGTTTTTACCTCCCGCCGATAGAGATAGAGCTGCAGTAGGCTTGTGGTTTCGGCATTATATGGCTAGAGTAATATATTCGAGACGCTGCCTACCTGCATCCGCGTTATGAAAGTGTCCATTGTTAATTGGTAAGTCAAATGCAAGTTTTGTTAACATATACTCCTTTTGGTTTGAAAATGTTTGGTTAAGTACCTAGAATTCAATAATTTGATGTTTGTAGGTTTTAGATGTGTAGGAAGTCTTGTTTGAGCAAATGTTTGGTTTCTGCAGGTTAATCCTTAAGTGAGCTGTGTGAAATGGATGTACGGGGTCACAAAGTTGTTGATTCATTGATTCAATAATTGATGAAGAAATAAGAATTATTATTATTTTTTGATTGTTTAATTGATTTGTAAAAGATGATTTGTAAATCTTGATTTGTTTAATTGATGTGTACATAATTTGTGTTGAAATGTAATAGTTGATTTGTTGATTTTCAATCTGCTTTATGTTGAAGGCAAAACAGACTATCGCAACGCGAAATGGCTATCGCAACGAGAAAATCGCAATGCAAAATGAAAATCGCAATGCGAAATGAAAATCGCAACGAGAAAATCGCAATGCGATTTTCATTTCGCATTGCGATTTTCTCGTTGCGATAACCATTTTCGCGTTGCGATAGCCATTTCGCGTTGCGATAGTCATTTCGCGTTGCGATAGTCAAATGAATGTCTAATAAGTGATGACAACTGAACAGATCATAGCAATGTTCAAACTCAAGTTACTAATACATGCCTAACTGAAAATGTTAAAAGTGCACACATAAAATACACATAATGCAAGTTTTGTTAACATATATACTCCTTTTGGTTTGAAAATGTTTGGTTAAGTACCTAGAATTCAATAATAATTGTTAAAAGTTTATGCATGTTAATCCTCGTTGCCTTTTTCATTTCGCATTGCGATTCTATCGTTGCGATTTGCATTTCGCATTGCGATGGTCAAATGATTGCCTTTCGCAACGCGATTCTAACTTTCGCAACGAGATAATACAGAATCGCAATGCGAGTTTCAAAGTTCGCAACAGGTTTTAGTTTCGCAAGCCAAATTTTGAGTGTATATATATACGCAGCAGCAATAACTCATAACCTAAATCCCTAAATCGCAACTCATTCCATCTCCATCTATCACTCTCTCCGGCGACATTCGTTCCAATATCCAACGACATCCTTCCCCATCCGGCAACAGGTCTTAGTTTCGCATCTCGTTTGTTTAGTTACAACCATGAAATCATCTAATGTTGATCATGTTTGGATAGATTTGTGTTTTGGAGGGTCATGGGAGAATGTTCATGGTGTTTTACAATATATGCCTTTACCCATGAATCTTCAACTAAAACTGTCATTAAAGAAGTTAACTTATGAAACCCTAATGTTACGTGTTTCAAAGAAATTGAATTTAGAGCCCCTAAGTGGATTTAGGCTATCTTATCAGAGAAATGGTAAAGTTTATTTGTTAACCGACAATGAAGATGTTGAACGATTCATTGCTTACATTAATGTTTCAAGTGATGATGTTACATTGTATGTTGTTGAACCTAGAAGTAGTATTGTTGGGTCAGTAGCGGGAGTGGGTCAAAAACCCCACAGCCTTTCTCTAATCCAAATCCAAATCAACTTTCAGCACCAAATTCCGGTTTTCGTATTGACCAATTAGACGATGATGAGCCAAGAGAAAAAATTGTGAGTACTAGTCAGTATTCGAAATTTGATCTTGTTCAATACCCGAACTTTGATATTGGTCAATACACGGATTTTGATGATGTTTCAGAAGAAGAAACAGACCCTGCGTGTAATGATTTTGATATTGGTCAATACCTGAATTTTGATGATGAAACACCCGTTGCCGAGGAAGATGTTGTTGATGATAATGAGGAGGAAGTTACGACTGTGAATGAACATGTTGAACATCCATTCTGTAATTCATATAATCCTGAAGAAGAAAAAGAAGAAGAAAAAGTCCCCGAAGAAAAGAAAATGCCACGGGAGTATAACTGGAATATGCCAGAATTACTTCAGTTACCGGAAGAAGAGTTGGCAAAGAAAGCAGTTGATTGTTACACAAAAGTTATTCGTATCAAGAAAGATGATTGTTTTGATACAAAGGAAGACTTGAAGATAGCTTTGTATACGAAATGTGTGGAAGATGGCTATCAACTAAAAGTTAACAAATCAAGCAAAGATCGTTTCGAAACAAGGTGTACGATTGACAAAAACTGTACGTGGCGTATGATTGCAAAGAGGATAAAAGATTGCGCAATGTTTCAAGTTAGGACTTTTATTGATAAACATACATGTTCAAGAACCCAAGTTTTTCCTCACCATAGACAGGCAAACAAAAGGTGTTGGGTGGTTTTCTGGCTGAGTTAATGTTTTTGAATGGCAGGGTATATCGGGGACATGAAATTATGACTGACATGAATGCTCGGTTCAAGATTAGTATATCATATTCTCAAGCTTGGAGAGCCAAATGTTATGCCTTGGAATTGTTGAGGGGGTCGCCAGAAGCATCGTTTGCCCAACTGCCGGCTTATTGTCACAATTTAAAGCTGAAAAATCCTAGGTCGGTAACTCATATCAAAACAGATAGAGATGGACGCTTTGAGTTGCTGTTTATCGCCATTGGTGCTGCGGTTAGTAAATCAATATAATTCTGTTGACTCATTTCTGTTAGTTACATGCATTTAAAATTTAAATGATTATATTTCTTGTGTATATTATTTTGTAGATTCGTTCGTTTATTACTTGCATGCGCCCAGTTATTATAGTTGACGGAGCACATTTGAAAGGTCGATACCTTGGAGTAAACTTATTAGCAGTAGCCATGGATGCTAACAATGGGATATTGCCAATAGCTTATGGGGTTGGCAAATCTGAAACCTCTGATTCATGGACATGGTTTATGGGGCATCTTAGGGATTGCATAGGTCCTATTAGCAATCTGACAATCATATCCGATAGGGAAAACTCAATTGACAACGCTGTTAGAAGGTGTTTCCAGATGCTTTTCATGGACTTTGTGGTGTTCATTTGTATAGAAATCTAAAATCAAGGTCTGCTGGTATAAAAAAGCACAAATGGACATACTGGAAGGCTGTAAAGGCTTATCGAGAAGTGGATTTCAATAAGCATATAAACTGTTTAAGACGTGTTTTCCTCAGTGTGCTCAAACACTAGAAGATGTCGGGTTTGAAAGATGGTCAAGAGTACATCAACTTGGAGCAAGATATGGTTTCATGACGTCTAATAGTGCAGAATCAATTAACGCTCTAAGTCGTCATTCCCGGAAATTACCCATTACTATGTTAATGGAGTTTTTTCGAGCCTCTATTCAACAGTGGTACTACAAGAAAAGAAACCATGCAGGTATTATTTCTTTGAATTCGTAACTTATCATATATTTTACTAAGTATTATTTATTTAAATTTACAGGAACATTGGAACATCGTGTTACACCATGGACTGAAAAAAAGATAACGAAACGTGTTGTGAAGTCAACGTCATGGAGAGTTGAACCATGTTCAAACACTTTGTTTGAAGTACTGGATAATAACTTAAATGGGCTTGTCGATCTAAATGCAAGGACGTGTAGTTGTATGAAATGGCAAACATCTGGTTATCCTTGTGGCCATGTTATAAAAGTTGCTCTTCATCTAAACCAAGATGATTCAAGCACATACGCTATGGATTGCTACACTACAGAAGTATATCGACAGACTTATGCCGAGATCGTCTACCCTATTTCACATCCTTCTGAGTGGGACATACCAGATGACTTACAAACAGTTTTGCCACCAGCCATGGACAGAAGGCTACCTGGCCAACCAAAAAGTCACGATCGTATACCGTCTAAGGGTGAAGAGAAGAAGAGATCGACATGTAGTCGGTGCAAGGAAAGTGGTCATACAAGGTTGACATGTGGATCACCAGTGCCATCACAATCATCTTTTCCTCTACCAAAATATGGATCATCATCAAAATCCAAAGCTCATATGGTGTCAAGAAAAAGGCAATCAAAATCGCAATCATCTTTAAAATCCCAATCACAACTGGCTTCACCTTTTGGGACTGTTAACTTAGGTGATTTTTAAATGCAAACGTTGTATTATGTAGATTTGATGTGTGAACTTTTAACATTTTCAGTTAGGCATGTATTAGTAACTTGAGTTTGAAAATTGCTATGATCTGTTCCAGTTGTTATCACTTAATAGGCAATCATCTTAATGTCCATCGCAACGCGGAAATTACTATCTCAATGCGAAATGAAAATCGCAACGAGAGAATCGCAATGCGAAATGAAAATCGCAACGCTAATTTCGCAATGCGAAATGAAAATCGCAACGAGGGAATCGCAATGCGAAATGAAAATCGTAATGCGAAATGAAAATCGCAATGCGAAATGAAAATCGCAACGCGAATTTAATTTCGCGTTGCGATTTTCATTTTCGCGTTGCGATTCTCTCGTTGCGATTTCATTTCGCATTGGGATAGTACTTTTTGCCTTCAACATAATGCAGATTGAAATCAACAAAATCAACCATTACATTTCAATCAATTAAACAAGCACAAATAAGAATTATGTTAACATCAATTAAACAAATCAACTTTTACAAATCACCTTTTACAAATCAATTAAACAATCAAAAAATAAGCAATAATTATTAGAGAAAATAACACTTCTACTATTGAATCAACTTTTGCAGCCATACATCATTTTCACGCAGCTCACTTCTGAGATTAACCTGCATAAACCAAACATTTGCTCAAACAACACTTTCTACACATCTAAAATCTACAAACAACAAATTATTGAATTCTAGGTACTTAACCAAACATTTTCAAACCACAAGCCTATAAACATACCAATTGTTTATGGACATTTTTATAACGCGGATGCAGGTAGGCAGCGTCTCGTATATATCGATCTAGCCATATAATGTCGAAACCACAAGCCTACTACAGCTCTATCTATATCGGTGGGAGGTAGATACTTTATACTTCAACGCCAAGCATACGAGAGGACCACAATCCCCTCTGGGTCCTTTCGTTTGTTGTGGTGCGGTCTCGTCTCTGCTAACTGTAATATTGAGCTTCTTTGGCTTCTTGTTTCCAGAACGAGTCCAATAATTTATCGCATACAAGTATTTAGCCAAATAAGAGCTCCATCCCTTAATAATATCTCTTAAATCAGCCAATGATATGTAATTTATCATGCTGTCATATACTATTGCCTTAAGGGATGGGATCTGAAGCTCGACGAGAAGCCAATGGTTACGTTCCAAAACAGGGATAAACACCTGCAATCATAAGTAATAATTCATTCATTTGCGCACTTATTTATGAATACCTTTAAACTCAATCTAAAATAAACACTAACCTTATCGACCTCCCACCATGCAGGATAAAGTTTAGCTTGTCCATTACCCAACGCAAATGATTCATCTCGTTGATTCTTCAAGTGAACTGCGTTAAAAGCGTCGGCATTATTGTATACCGTGTATTTCTTTTATTTTCCTTAAGTTTCCTAATTATTAGTAGACGTGACACCCACGCATCGATATGCTGTTTTACAAAAAAATACATACATTAGTGAATTACATTAATTTTTAAACAAATTAATCAAATGAAAATATAAGAAAAATATAAGACTTACCCCTCCATCGAAATAGCCATTGTCTTCGACCCCTAATAATACGCCCCACCAAGACCGATCAAGCAACAAATAGATATCATCATTGAGCTTGCATATGTCAGTGAAACACCCCTGGCTTCGCTCATGTAGATAAAAATCAACTGCGGTCTTAGCCCAAAGGGTGTTATCCAGAATTGTGTCCGGTAGTTGTTTCCTCTCCTCTTCAGATATCGGTATGGTACTGGCCGGTAACTCATACGAGAGCCAACTTGAATCCATCATGTCCGGCACGTCAGAGGGTTTCTCAAGAATCCTACATATGACGCCATGTGAATCGGGCTCTTGAATGGTGGGAGGGACCTCTTCAACGATGACAGTGGCCTCTTGAACGGTGGGAGGGGACTCTCGAGGAATGATAGGGGCCTCTTCAACGATAGGAGTGGACTCTTGAGGGATGATAGGCGAGTCGGGCTTCTTCTTGCGGTGTCTTCGCACTATTAGGGTATACAGAGACTTAATAGCACGTGCACGCCGTCTGATGCGTGAACTCTGTCGTGCAAGAAAAACCCGACGTAAAGCATCCACCTTATCGGTCCGCTAAATAAAAATACAAATATCAGTAAATAAACAGACATGATATTTAAACAGTGAAAACAAAGATAAATATATTTCAAACTTTCAACCAAAAGACAAAACAAAGACAAATACTAACTTCACAGTGTAAAAATTTTAGCAGTTTTGACAGCAACCGAATAAATTTACTAAGCAATCTAAGTGAAATGGTTAATTTAAGTGAAATTACGAGTAAATTTATCATCAAGTTAAATATGGAAAATCTTAAACTTACCTCGTTGCGTAGAGTATGAACCTCATTCTGCAACGATACTACCATCTCACGTAGAGCGGCAACCTCACCACGTAAAGTAGACACCTCCACACGCCATGCACCATCGTTATCGCGTAGAGTACCGATCTCCTCACGCAAGTCATTGACCTCATCATGTAACTCCCTTGACTCATCCGTGGAGGTGGAGAACAGGGAGATAGAAGTCGTGGCATCTTTGTCGGTCGCCTATCATGAGGTGATGGTGGAGAAGAGACTCGATGATGTGACGGGATAGGTGATGGCTCTCGTTGTAGAGGTGTATAGTCGGGTCGATCAGGTGATGGCTCTGGGTGAGGTGATGGCTCTCGAAGTGGAGGAAGTGGAGGCTGCTCATCATTCGTGCCATCAAAAAAACGCTGACTAGCTTGCCACCAATCAGTGGCAAGCTCAGCCTCCGTGGGTGTCAGTCTCATTAATGGAGTGTTGGCCTCCTAAAAATATAAAAACTAAAACAAAGTTAAACGTCTACTATTAATAACTTGTTTATATATGATAGTATTTGTGTTAACTTACATGATTTATTGTCGCATATGGTATTAAGTCTTCCCAATCCAACATACGTTTCCTCTTCCAGGAAATAGCCCTAGGAATATCATCTGAGGATTTTAATGCATATGTCCGCATGCTGGGGAAAGCCTCAAATATCCAAATCTATAAACAATATAATAACAAACATTAGTAATTGTTAAATAATTAATTATAATTTTGAAAACATTATATAGAAATTCTTACCTTAAAGGCCTAAACAAAGCCTGACAAAGTGTATTTCAACCCATCGCCCCGCAAACTTTTGCGGTCATCAAAGGCAGACGACAACTTAGTCCAGGTAGATTTCCATATATACGAACCCCACGGAAACAGATTCCATGCATTTAGGTCCTCTACCAATAATATTAGCTCCTGAGGAATAGGTTGTCTGGCCTCTCTGTCTAGAAAGCCGGCATACAAAAGTAGTAGAAGGCATACTCGGACAACATCGACGTCATTCATCCGAGTAAAACCATCTTTCTTATTAAACATTTTCTTCATGTCATCGACGTGTAAGTTCGGCTTCTCTATTGACTCATCAGGAAAAACCCTGGATAGCCATGATGGGCGGGTGATATGACGAGTGTACCGGCCTACATCATCGTGTCCGAATCGTAGACCAGTGATTAAGCAGAACTCCTTCCGCCCAAAACAAGTATACGCCGGTGGAAAATGAAACCATATCTCTTCCTCACCACGTTGTATACTGTCGGGTAGATCGCTAGTCATGGTCTGAAGCCACAAATGGGTCAAACTAGCATCTCCACCCGGATGCTGTACTCTCAGCCATGGCCCGAAGCAGGTTTCTTCAAACAATTTTCTTTGTGCAGGTGAAAGCTTCGAAGTAATTGTAGTGGCTAGGCTAACTTTATTCCTTAATGTCAATGAAGCCGAAAAAAATTTCTACAAAAAAACAATAAACATACCAAGTTAGATATACCAAAAATTACACAGTCAAGATATACCAAAAACAAAACAATAAACATAAATAGTAGTTTATTCTTGAAACTAAAATTTGCAACACTGTTTTTGTCTTTTGGTTGAAATGAAAATCGCAACGAGATAATGAGAATCGCAACGCGGAAATGACTATCGCAATGAGAGAATCGCAACGCGAAATGACTATCGCGACCAGACAATCGCAACGCGAAATGAAAATCGCAACCGCGAAATAAAAATCGCAACGCGAAATGAAAATCGCAACGCGAAATGAAAATCGCAATGCGATTTTGGTTTCGCGTTGCGATTATCTCGTTGCGATAGTTATTTTCGCGTTGCGATTTTCATTCTCGAAACTATTCTTCTTCTGCATTACTTCAACCAAAAGACAAAGCAAAGACAAATACTAACTTCACAGGCTAAACAGTTTAGCAGTATTGGCAGCAATCGAATGAATTTAATAAGAAATCTAAGTGAAATGGTTAATCTATTATTGAAATTACCAGTAAACTTATCATCAATCTCAATATGAAAAACCTAAAATAATGCAAAAATTTCAAAATAAAAAAAAAAAACTAACCCTCGGAGGTTGATTTTCCATTTCTGAATGATTGTGAGGGATTTTTGACTGTGAATGGTTGTGAGGGATTTCGCCGGCGATGGGGACGGAAATCTTCGGAGATGGGGACGGATTTCGCCGTAGAGAGTGAGAGATGGAGATGGGACTGAGTGTTGTGTTTTTGGGTTTGAGGTTATGAGTTGCGATTACTGTGGATGGTTCATTTTCCGATTTATTAAGAAAAAATACGTGTTTGGAATTTGAAAAAAAAATACGCGTTAATACGAATGGCGCTATGTAAATCGCGTTGCGAAAGTCAGTATCGCGTTGCAAAGTAAGTATCTCGTTGCGATTTTTTATTATCGCATTGCGATAGTCAGTATCGCATTGCGATTTTCCCAATTCGCGTTGCGATTTACTTATTCGCATTGCAATTTTCCCAATTCGCGTTGCGATTTACTTATTCGCATTGCGAATTGGGAAAATCGCAACGATACTGTAGACCATCGCAACGCGATTTTCAACTATCGCATTGCGAAAATGCAACGCGAATTTGCGATAATGGAGATCGCGTTGCGAATTAGCGATCGCATTGCGATTTTGTTGGTCATTTTGGCAAATCCGGAAAAAGTTGGTTAAAATCGTATATTATATGGGATTTTTGGTCACTGAGGTTATTTTCTCTTTAATTTAAAATTGTCTTGAGTGACTTGTCTTAACTGATTAGAGAGTCATTTTGACCATTTTAAATTAAAGTGTATCCCGAAAGTGAAACAAAAATTGATTCGTCACCTAAAATTTGGGAACGAAAGAAAAGGAAATGTTCGTTTATTTAAATTTATCGAGAAAAGGTTGTTATAGCTTTTAAGATCTGGTCTCGATATTTGTAAATAACCGAACACTCTTTATCTTTCTAAAACGACTCAGTAATGTTAATTTAATTTATTTGAATGCTTTTGAATGTTTTTAAATTTACATCTTTGTTTTATGGGATCAAAAATCAAATTAAGTTTGAATTTATAAAGTTCATTGCAAAGACGTTAATTAATCGACTAGGTACCGATTTAGGGCGTTGTGGGGGTGCTAATCCTTCCTCACACGTAACCGACTCCCTAATCAAAGATTGGTGGCGACTCTTCGAATTGTATTTTTCGATTGTAAAGAAAATTCAAAATTTTTCGAAACGAGAGGTTTTTAAATCGCATTTATTTTTAAATTAAAAACCAATTGAAAGAGATAAGTTAGAAATTGATGTGGTTTTCAAAATCTTACCTTTTCACCTTTTGAGAAAAAAATCGTTTCGACAGCTTGGCGACTCCACTGGGGACCTTTTTTTAGAGAGTCAGGCCGATAGTCGGTTAATAATTGTCTTTGCAATTGAAAATTACAAATTCGTTTTAATTTGGTTTTTGATCCCTTGTTTGGTTTTTAATAAGTTTCGTTTGTATTTTGATTTCTTTAATTTAATTCGATTGACAATTAAATAGTTGTACTAATCTGTTTGTTAATGATTTCAGAATAATTGTTTGTTTTAAGAATTGATTTTGAGTGTTTTTGTTTTTTTTTCGCTTTTCCTCACACACTGCACAGTTGCATTTTCATGACATGAGCTAAAACCCCGCTCCGTCCTAATTAAGTAAGAGTGAGACTATGACCTCGTGTGGTTTTATCCTCCGCATGGGATAGTGGATCGCTCCTGGAGCTCACACCTTATGGTCCTCGTGATGGTAATCACCTCCGCATGGACATAAGGAGGTGTGTTCCCTCGAAATTGAACTCGATCCCCTAAAGCCTGTGATGGGCTAGGATTGAGGGTTTGGCAGCCCAAGAGGGCACCGACAAGGACAATTCGAGAACCTATTACTTTAGAACCTAACCCGGCATATAGTGAACGTAGAGCCTGAACTTAGGTTGAACCAAACCTGAACCATAAGAATCCCGTGAGGAGGGTACACAAGGAAAAGTTTTTTTTGAGTTATTTATCTTCGTTCTTTCGAATAAATGCATGCGAACTAGATATCATGCGGTTAGGTTTATTTTTCGAACAAGCATGCGAATTAGATATCATGCGGTTAGGATTTCTTTTTGTGAATAACGAGGCATGGGGTAGATATCATGTTGGGTAGGATTTGCTAAAGCATGATTGGGTAGCCAGCATGTGAGGGTAGGTTTTATTTAATGACTTTGATACTTATTATTTTGTTGTTTATATTATGTGTACTAACCCATTTTGTTATATGTCTATTTTATTTTGATTTTATTGCATTTGCATCTTCATGTCATCCAAAGGTGTTAATTCGCAAGTGATTGACTAATAAGAAGGCTGGTCATAATGAGACAAGAAATTCTTAACCATGTAATCAAAATCGGGAGATCCAGAGGCGTTTAGATGATTTATGAAGAAGGACATCCGATGAATGAAGAAATTTGAACCTGACTGAAGAACGATTCATGAAGAAAGACATCTAATGAATGAAGAAATTTGAAATTGATTGAAGACTGATCCACAAAGAAAGACATCCTGAAGATGTTCCCTCAGGAGATAGATACAGTAATGCCAAGGACGAGAAGACCCTTCACAAAGACGTGAAAAGCACTTTCCATTGAAAGTGGAGATGGAGATCCCAAGATTCAATTCAAGGACAATCGATTTCATCAAATGTGATAAAATACGCCGACCATTTTGGAGATGCAATGTCAGATTCCATGAAGAGTACGGTTCAAGGAAATGAAGAATCACAATTGTATTTTGATTACATGGTGTAATGAAATCTTGTTGTCTAAATGAAGGCTGTTATATAGTGGTCACTTTTGGAATTAACACCTTTTGCATTTGCATTTTGCACCCACATTTGCATTCACATCGCTTTAATTTAAGCATTTTTACACGCATCAATCATGAAAACGTGAGAGTAACTCATGAAAGATACTGTGACAGAAGCTCTGGAAGCAAATTGAAGTTACCCTGAGATGTGTTTCTGGAAAGAGAGACAACAATGAATGAGATCTTAACACGAGTTAGTAAGATCGAGAGAATTCAAGAACAGCTTGTAAGGACCCAACAAGAAATGATTGATGAAGCAAGGAAGTTCTAAGTTGAATCAAGGGGACATATGTCCAAGTTGATGAGCATGATGATTACAGTGATATATGGGGAGAAATCATCAGATGACCCTATTACACAAGAAAATATGAAGATTTCGGGTGAAAATCTGAATGTTAGTGGTACAACCAATGTGATGATAGCAAATGATCAAGAAAATATGAAGACTTCGGGTGAGAATCTGAATGTTAGTGGTGCAACCAATGTGATGTTAGCAACTGATCAAGAACATGTTAGGGGATGTGATAATTCAAGTCAACTCCAAAAATCAAGTAATATTCCAGAAGATGCTAAGGAGATCATATTGGGAAAAACAGAAGTTAAGGGTGAAACTTCTAATACGAAAGTGGAGCCGGACTCAAAGAAAAGAGGCATAGAGGAGGCTCAAATGCCAGTAAAGAAGGCCAAAAAGAATAGAAAAAAGAAGAAGATGACACCTCTGATTCCGATTCCAATCTCATATTCAGACTTGTTACCCTTTCTCTTTGAAAGTGGGCTCTTAAAGCCTTTTCCTCCGAGGTACAACACTTATTTGCGTCCAGACTGGCAAGGTGTCAAAAGATCATGCGGTTATCATTCTCAAGAGTTTAGCTACTCTACAGAAGATTGTACGATCCTGAGATTTAAAGTTCAAAACTTCATCACAGAAGGGTTGTTATGCTTTGAAAATGGAAAACCTAAGCTCCCCGGAAGCTCAAAACTTGTCGATGAAGAGAGATATGCAAATCAATGTCTCTCCCAAGATGTTGGTCAAACGTTAAGCCTTCAAAGCGAACGTTCTAGTGGTCAGTCACAAGGTCTTCAATATGATCATAATAACGGCAAGGAGAAAGTGGGATCAAAAGAGCTTTCATATAGCCAAATATATCCAAAGTTGCTCCAAGCCCAACTGATTGTCCCATGTCTGGCCAAGCCTTTATTGCCCCCTTATCCGAGCTGGTATAATGAGGATGTTACTTGTGAATATCATTCTAGAGCCCGAGGACACTCCATTGAGAATTGTAGCAACTTCAAGCGACAGGTTTGAGATCTTTTGGCTCATGGAGTTATAGAGGTGGATGCTCAGCAGTTGAAAATTAATTGCCAGAATGAAGTTGATGGGGTTGAAACAAGTGACGTACATGCCAAAGAGAGTGTTGAAAAGGAGAAAAACAAAATCAAGGAAAGCAAGATATGTGAAGCAGAGATAAAAGACTCAACTCTTGAGACCTCTCTGACGCTAAAAAAGAAAATAGAAGTGGGAAATGATAAGAAGAAAGTTAAAGTAGAGGTAGTCCGAGACTGGCCGCAGAAGATGTCTTGGGAAAATACAACCCTCAAGGTTTTTCAAGTGCCCATTTCCGACTTGTTATCCCCTTTAATCAAGAATCAATACCTCACTCCAAGGCCATTAAGAATAAAGACTAGCCCATCCGCTTATGGCTACAACCCAAATAGTGCTTGTGATTTTCATATGGGGGCATTAGGTCATCCCACTGACAAGTGCATACCGTTGATGGAAGAGATAGAAAATCTCATTGATAAAGGGGTCCTGATACGAGAAATGATCGAGATATAGGGAGAGAAAGCGGATGAAAACCCTAATCTAACAGGGCACCCGTCATTCTGGGGAAAGTAGGGCATTTTAGTTGAACAAGTGAAGGTTGTGCTCTACCACAATCGCATTTCCCATTTGTAACATCATGTTTGAACTTGTTTTTCATCATTTCTCAGTTTTTTTAAGGTTATTTTAATTGAATTCATGCTACTTTATGGATGGTGAGCATTGAATCGAATTTACGACTTGAAATTCTTTGAATATCAACTGAATTAGAAGCTCTTTAATGATTAGAGTTATAAATCTTTGACAAAATGACAAGGTTGAAACCTGATAAAACAAGGACCTTAACCTTATCCCCAGACTATACAATCGAACACTATACCCTTTTCTTGCAGGGACCGATATAGCCTTCTTCTATCATAAAGGGATGAACAATAGGCTTGGTATTTAGGTATGCACAGAAGCAGGCAACATGGGGCATCTTTTGTGTATGATGTTACGAAACTGAATAGACCACACTTTTATTGATGACGTTCAATGATGATTATGATCTTTACGGATGGAATAGTCAAGTAGATGAATCTAGTTTAGGTCAGTTGCTTGTAAATTGAACTCTAACGATGAGATTTTTTGACTTTCAACAACACCTAGACTATGACAGGTTCTTCTTGACGAGCTTAAGAAATTGGATCCGTATACCCAGATTATAATATTATATATATAATAAAGATTGAGCTATCCCTCTAGAGCAATTGGTTAAATGCCCCGGCTTTATGGATAGAATTCAACTACCCTGATAAAAATGATTATATATATAAAATAAATCTGAGCTATTCCGCTAAAGCAATTGGTTATAGAGGAAACTCGAAAGCCCTAGCTTTATGAATAGATTATATTCAAACCATGACCATGATTAGATACTTGGCAATTCAGTGTATGCTCCACTGTGATTGTCAAGTCAAAGACTTTGTGATGAGATGGATCCTTCAGCTAGCCCGATAGAGGCAAATTACAATAAAGCTGATTTCAGCTAGCCAGACAATGGCAAATTAAATCAATTTTATAAATAAAGAGTTGAAGCAAAAATTAACTAAGGGAGTTAAGGAACACTTGTTATAGTCAATTTCACACGTGCACTCAGAAATTTCATTTTTAGATCGATATTTCTGCACTGCCTTGGTTAGAGGAGTCTACGAAGCTTGAACAAATGGAAGATTTCAGAGAACTAAAATGAAAGTGTTCTAAAAAGTCAAGTAATGGATTATGCTAGTTGCGTCATTTTGTCTGCATTCGATTAAAATACCAAGCCAAGAAAGAAGGGCATGTTGCAATATTCACGATGACCGAGAAGGAAATGATATTTCAGTGGTTGAAACCTTAGAAAATAGGAAGCCAACCCCTCAATTTTGACATTTGTCAAAGAGCTATAACCCTAAAAATATTAAAGAGCTATTGATTCTTTTGATATTCTGTGAACCCATGTTTATGATTTGATTCGATTGTGAGCCTGAATTAAGGGACAATATTTTATAAAAATTCTTTCATTCTTTGATCCCTAAAATAAGAAAAAGGGAAAAATATTTTCAAACAGGACAGTTCAAATATGGAAGGTCCTTGGAGTTGATGAGGCTCATTGTGCCTCTATTTGAGAAGAAGAATAAACAATGCCGGAGCATGAAGCATTATGCAATCTTGAAGCAGATAGTCCGAGAGATCAGAAGGACGAGGAATGGAGCTTGTAACATTTCCTTGTGACGTTGTCAGTAACCCATCAAGAAGAATATGATCTCATCATTCAGAAGAGGCACATCTTACGGCTTGTATAAAAGCACAAGACATTTTGTTAGAAGAATTGATCACTTATTAAGTGTTTAGGGCAACATGAAGAGAAGCCCTCAAGATATTCGGCTATACTGTTGTGTAGCGACACTAGAATTTGAGCATTCAAAGTCAAGAGATCTTGGTACGAAGGGAGCCGTGAATACCCACACTGGGGCATGATTGAACCCCCATCATTTTGAGATGACATGATTCAGACGAATAAGGAATGAGCCCTACAATTTGAGGTGTTGGGGCATTTTGAAGGCCCGTATCAGAATAAGATAATGTTGCGGCATTAGTGAAGGCATGTTTCAGCCATAGGTATTAATGTGGGGCATCTTTGGAAGCCAATGAAGACCTGTTGAACGATCATTGAATTAAACAAATAATTCCAATGAGATAGAAATGTATGAGTGCTGAAAATGATGAAACAGTGACAGTGGAGTTTACCATATATGATCATTTTGTCCATCATCAGTTGCATTATTCCAGTGATTTCACATGCATTAATGTTGGCGAGCCAAAATATCCCATTTTAATCTCCATTGAGTTTTGGTATCCTTGTAATACCATGCAAAAAAAAAAAAAACTCTGAGCGCTTTGTAAAAAGCTTCTCCAATTGAAAGATACGGGTAGAAGCCACAGGAAAAGATGAATGTGTTAAATATTTTACGAGCCAGTAAATATGATGTTAAATCAATGTTGCGATCATGTGTTGTTTCCATTATCCAAGATGAAGGTTGTCTTACGCAACTCCAAGGTTAAAATGAGAAATGATGTGATGAAAATGAAATTTGGATGGGTCCTCTTGGCGTCATGTTTCAAGAGTCAAATCAGAACAGATGCAGCTCTCCCTTTAATCTTGGCGGAGTTTGGCAGTCATGTACATAGTCTCCAAAAACGGGGCAACACAATCATGCTTCTGATTATAGCAAGAAGTTGAGAGAAAAAAACACTTTCTCCAAAATAAAGATAGATAACAAAGACGACAAGGAGATAGAAGAAGATCAGAGGGCTCGTCAAAAATGCAAGTTGGAAACTATGAGTTGTTGCATGAGCGTCTAAAGAAAACCCTTGAAAGAATGATCAAGTAGAAGAAGATCGAGTTTAGCATTCTGGAGCCAAGTGAAGATTGATTCAACATTTATTCATTCATGAGAACATCATTTGCATAAAAGAAAATGCATTACACTAATACATTTAATTGCATTTGTGTTCGTGTTTCATGCATAAACACATGGTTTTGACAGACCTTCCAGTGAAAAGAGAAGATGCATGATGTCAAAAGGCTAACAAGTCGAAAGGAAGATTTTAAACCTCGAACGTAAGGAATCACATTCAGAGAGGCATACCCTGAAGAATTGAGAGGTTCGACCTTCGAAACAAATCAAACTTAGGTCTTCATGAGAGAGTAGTGAAGCAAATCATCTAGAAGTCTTCATAAGAAAGTGGTAAAGCAGAAGATGTTCGAGTTTCATACTCCCTAGAGAAAGAGAGAGCGAACCCGTAAGAAGAATATGTTCGAGTTTCATACTCCCTAGAGAAAGAGGGAGCGAACCCGTAAGAAGAAGATGTTCGAGTTTCATACTCCCTAGAGAAAGAGGGAGCGAACCCGTAAGAAGAAGATGTTCGAGTTCCATACTCCCTAGAAAAAGAGGAAGTGAACCCGTATGAAGAATATGTTCGAGTTCCATACTCCCTAGAGAAAGAGGGAGCGAACCCGTAAGAAGAAGATGTTCGAGTTCCATACTCCCTAGAGAAAGAGGGAGCGAACCCGTAAGCAGAAGATATTCGAGATCCATACTCCCTAGAGAAAGAGAGAGCGAACTCGTAAGAAGAAGATGTTCGAGTTCCATACTCCCTAGAGAAAAGGGAGCGAACCCGTAAGAAGAAGATGTTCGAGTTCCATACTCCCTAGAGAAAGAGGGAGCGAACCCGTAAGAAGAAGATGTTCGAGTTCCATACTCCCTAGAGAAAGAGGGAGCGAACCCGTAAGAAGAAGATGTTCGAGTTCCATACTCCCTAGAGAAAGAAGGAGTAAACCCGTAAGAAGAAGATGTTCGAGTTCCATACTCCCTAGATAAAGAGGGAGCGACCCGTAAGAAGAAGACGTTTGAGTTCCATACTCTCTGAAGCAATAGGGAGTGGATACGTTTATTGAAGATCGAGTCTTATACTCTCTGAAGGAATAAGGAGCATACACATTTTATTGAAGACCGACTCCTATACTCTCTGAAGGAATAGGGAGCGGATACATTTGTTGAAGATTAAGTCCTATACTCTCTGAAGAAATAGGGAGCAGACTTATCATTTGAAGATTTTTCAAATTCCATTTATCCCGAAGTAACAGTGGAGTGCTTTAATCTTTTGAAGTTCTCATGGTCGGATAAATTTGAACATCTTTTAATCTTCGCTCTATTCTCGTTACACGATAATAAGCAAAGAGGGGCAACTGTAGATGTTTGATTTGTCCAGGGCCCATGTCACTTGCAAATGAGAACAGTTACTGGAAGATTGAGCAAAAAAATATGGAAACCAGTTTTTCGGGGGGATTGATTAAAAACTGTAAATGGGGGTTTTTATTTTTCAATTTTAACTACTGTAAAAAAGAACCACTGGTGGGACACTATCAACACAAAAAAATTTACACAGAGATCACAAAAAAGAAAAAAAGAAAAGAGGAGCAAGGAGATTACAGAGACAGAACGAAAGCAAAAGGGGGAAATTTGTAAAACTTTCGGGTTCAACATTTTGAAAGCAATAAAAAGAAAACATTTTTTTCCTTAATTCCACTCTCACAATCGCAAGGATATCAATCATTCACAAAAAAGCAGTAGCATTCTCTCAAGCAAAACACCAAAAACAGAAAGCATTAACATGGAGGTATTTCATCTTATTTTGTTTATTTTTAGTAACTATTCGTATGTGTGGTGTTTATTTAGGAAGAAAATAAAGGTTAAAAGATTACCTATTTGAGTCACCTGGATTAAAACCGAAGCGTTGGGAATTGCTTAAGAAACCATGTATATGAGTTAGGGGTTAGAATCACAAAACCAATATGAGATTAAAACAGAAAATAGTAAAATAAATTAGAGGAAGGAGAAGGTTTTGGGTCTTTACCGAAACTGTTGAGTACGGTGGCCGGTGTAGAGAGAGTTTCGTAACTCTATGTTTAAGAACGAAGGGGCACGAGAGGGTCTCGACTAGCAAAGGGGTTGGGCCGTTGGGTATTGGCCATCATTAGAGGATTGGAACAGTGGTGTTGGGAGGCAACCATCAAGGTTCACAGCAGCGATGAGTGTGGGTAAGGGAAAGTGAAGAGTGACGTAAGGTTGGGGATGTTTTTTATGTAGTTAAGTAGGCTTATTTTAGTTTAGGTTTTATATTAAGGTCTTTGGTTAAATTAGCTTTTGATCCCTCAAGGTAAATCCTTTTAAAATACAGTCATATGAAGCGTTAATTTATGAATTTGTTTTTTAATTATTTATTTCATTTGTCTCAATTTCGTTATTTTCCAGATTTTGGTTTCAGTTGTAATTTTTGGGTTATTCATGTTTAAGTCCTTAATGTATATGTGTTTTTTTTGTTTTAATCATTGCCTTAATTTTTGATTATGTATCCGACTTTTGTGTTATCCTAAATTAGCCCTTGGTTAAGTTTGCGAATAATTTGAATCTAATCCATGTTTGCTTTTATGTTTCCTTATTTAGTCCCTTAATCATTTCATTTGATTGAATATTATTTAGAACTAATTTTTATGGTATGTTAATCAATTATATTAGTTTGTAGTTCTTTATTTTTTTTAAAATAAATATAGTTGTGGATATTTGAATATGTTTTTTAGGTTACTATATTTTACAATTGATCCCTAGATTAGATAACTTTTCTTTTAAAATAATTATGGTTAATTAGAATTTTAGTTTATGTTTAGTCCTTTTTTTAAACTTAAATTCAATCTTAGAGCTTTAACCGTAAGCTCAACCTTTAGATTTAGATCACTTTATTTTATTTTATTTTTAGATTAATTCCTTAAATCTAAGTTTCTTTAATTTAGGTCCATTGTTAGGGTTATCTTTAAGTATATATATTTGTTTTGTATGTGATAAGTTTATGTGTGTAAGTATGTGAGTGATCTATTTACGAAGTGTATGACGTCATTTGTTTCATGAATTTGTATGATATCCTCATTTGCATAACTTGATGTTAGTACATAATTAGATTAAGGGTAATACCCTTTTAATTTAAAATTGTCTTGAATGGCTTGTCTTAACTGATTAGAGAGTCATTTTGACCATTCAAATTAAAAGTGTATCCCGAAAGTGAAACCAAAAATTGATTCGTCACCTAAAATTTGGGAACGAAAGAAAAGGAAATGTTCGTTTATTTAAATTTATTGAGAAAATGTTGTTATAGCTTTTAAGATCTGGTCTCGATATTTGTAAATAAGCGAACACTCTTTATCTTTCTAAAACGACTCGGTAATGTTAATTTAATTTATTTGAATGCTTTTGAATGTTTTTAAATTTACATCTTTGTTTTATGGGATCAAAAATCAAATTAAGTTTGAATTTATAAAGTTCATTGCATAGACGTTAATTAATCGACTAGGTACCGATTTAGGGCGTTGTGGGGGTGCTAATCCTTCCCCACACGTAACCGACTCCCGAACTCATTTTTTGGTAACGTAGACCTCAATTTGTTGTTTTAATTAAAATTAATTTTTATTTAAAATGACAAAACATTTTTGGGTGCCCAATCACACCCTAATCAAAGATTGGTGGCGACTCTTCGAATCGTATTTTTCGATCGTAAAGAAAATTCAAATTTTTTCGAAACGGAGGTTTTTAAATCGCATTTGTTTTGTAAATTAAAAACCAATTGAAAGAGATAAGTTAGAAATTGATGTGGTTTTCAAAATCTCACCTTTTCACCTTTTGAGAAAAAAATCGTTTCGACACTTTTAATCTTTATTCTTTTTAATTTCCTTTTAATATTTTTTTCGTTTTGAGTTCTTTTTAATCTTTATTCCTTTTAATCCCCTTTAAATATTTATTTCTTTTAATTCTTATAAATAATTGTACTAACATTTGAACTTAGTGATTTTCAAGGTATTACAATTTTTCTGAGATTGTTTGTTTTATCTAGTTCTTCTTTTTGCTCATATGATTAAAGGTTTGAGTATTTCTCCTCACACACAACTCGTCCACATTCATGACATTAGCTCTATACCCAATCTGTCCTTTTTAAGTGAGAGTGAAAGCGATGTCTTCGTGAGAATTTATTCTCTATACAGAGTTTGTGAGTAACTTTCAGGGTCCAAAGTACCTATGTCTTCGTGGGAATTTATTCCTCGTGTCAGGCATAGAGAAATGCTCCCTCTCAAAATTTAACTTGGTCCATAAGCCTGTAATGGGTGAGGATCGAGGGTCTGACTAGCGCAAGGGGGTGACAACAAGGATAATTTTGAGTACCTTATCCTTTAGAGCCGAAAACATGCATGTAATAAACCACAGATCTACCCGATGCGAAGCTCTGTCGAAATTCCACCGTAGGTACCCCAATAAGTATACATAAAGGAGAAATCAACTCTAGCCTTTTATTGAAATTTATGTTATGAAGCGATGCATGCGAACTAGAAAATTATGTGCTTAGGACTTATCATATTTTTGAATTGTTATTATCTATCTAGCTTGTACTAATTAATCTATGTATGTTTTTCTTCTTGGTTTTTCTTTTCTTAATTTCGTATTTGCATTTTCATATCATAATTAGATGTGTTAATTCATAAGCAATTGACCAAATTGGAAGGTTTTCATATTGAAACAAGGGTTTCTCCATCGAATATTTAAATTAGGGACTTTTACTATACCTTGAAGTTCTACGAAGAACACCAACCAACGAGTTAAAAAATCAAAACTAATGGAAAATTTCAGTCACCAAGATCGTGATGATATCCTGAAATCAAATACTAGCATAAGAAAATTCTTGACGAAGACACGAAGACCAGGAAATAAGACTTTCTTTCAAAATTCATTGGAAGGAATACAAGATAAGAAAAAGAACATTATCAGATGTGAAAAATAGTTCAACATCTGGATCAATACAACATCGACTTGGAGTACAACATAGACTTGGAGTGCAACATCAAATCATTGGGAGAACACAACTTGAAGATTGAAAATTTCTTTTTGGAGTATTTTGGTTATATGAAACCTTGTTGTCTCATGGAAATTGTTCTATGGGATCATTTTTAAGATTAACACCTTTTTCATTTTCATTTTCATCATTATAACATGAAAGCATTGATCTTCAGTTGACTATCTAATTGGAAAATTTTTATAAATAGAGAAAATGTTTCTTAATCAAGTAATTGTATATGTGGATGTGCACCAATAGAAGCTTAGAGGAAACCAAGATACAACTAGTATGGAGTTCATATATCAAAGTTTATGGATTACATGAAATTCAACATTAAATCAGACGATATCCACGTCCTGAAAATCAATCGATTTGAACAATGATGCAGCTATGAGATCTTTCTTATAATTGTTCCACCTTTAATCATCAAGGCATGCCGGTCAACTTTAGCATCACAGGAGCATGATCTGAGGTGGAGATCATATTTTGAATAAAGCCGTTACACGAGCTCATGAGGTTGTTGAGCACTTAAAGGGGATGGTTTTCAGGGTAGAAGACACCAAGTAGAGCAAATCCACTTCTTGATTAGGGCAAACAAGACAAGATCGAGCATCTAAATAAAGTCACATATGTAAAATGAGCTATCTTGTAATGATGTAGACTTTTATCTCTAATGAAATTTGTTATATGATATTCATATTTGGGATCAATTCCTTTTGCATTTGCATCTTTACATTTTTATCATTATAACGCATTTATTTACAATTTTTACATTGCATTAATCATGAAAACATGAGAATGATTCATGGAGGGTTCTATGACAGAGATCTTAAAAGCAAATTTAAGCCACCCTGGTTGTAACACCTACGACCCGTATACCTATGCCAACACAGGTTATAGATGTCACACGAATTACTTAAAATATTTTTCGAATCAAAAGTGATTAAAATTAATTTCTCCAAAATGTAGTTATTATTATAAATATTAAATCAAATAAAATTGTTGCATAATATTTAAAACATATATTAATATAAAATATATCCCTTTATAATAATAATACTGATTCATACTATCCATAGTGAAATAGAGTAAAACAGTTTAGTTTTACCATTACAAACCAGTTCCAAAATAGCTCAACAAAGCAACTAGGACATTCATTAGTACATGCCACTAACTAAGTCAAAATCACATCAAAGGATGTCTTACTGATATTGTAATATACTCCTAGATGTTTGGTGTTGGTCAGTACTACTTACTACTACTCATGATCTTTACCTACGCGTGAAAATCATCACACACTAAGTATATACTTAGTGAGGCAATTAAAATAATAAACAGTGCAATACAACTCATGCATGAAATTAAATGTCTTTTCCAATGCAATAAGATCACCTTAATAGCATGACCAATATTTTAACATAATCACATGATAATAATATCATTATAATCATTTATACCAATAACCATTGCCCAAATGTAAACCTATGAACACCCTGGGTATTCGAGTCAAATGTATACAACGTAGTGCTAAACCTGCACTAAGCTTATGCTCTAGTGGTAATTCAGTTATGACACAAGGTTATGCCCACAAGTTGCACCTAGTGTCCTTACACACTAGTGCTAATATAAACCTGCAGCTGCTATACTCTATGGCATGCCAACTATACCCTGTCCTTCAACAATTTACTTGGGCATATAGTATAATTTGTTTCATCCATGGCATCATATATCCATATAACTAACATTGGGGCAGTTCATACCCGAAATAACATTCATAACAAAATATCATATTTATTAGTGATCAATGCTTTATAATTTCACACTTTGACATATCAAGGTCAAGTCAATTTTATGATGAATGACATAATATCATGATGATACAAACAAGGTAGACTCATCACAAGTCTTCCTGTTGATGTATAACACATCTTTGTACTATATCATGCATGCATTGCACTCACCATCACACTTTATATATTTCAAAAGATTTGCCTCACTATGCTCCACACTTAATCTTTTTTATACTCAATTTGCTTTGATCACAAAATCAATCACGATATATACAAAATCACAAATTGTTATCGATACACATGTTAGTATTGTACTAACATAAATACATTTCCAAAACAAAATCCATAATTATACTTGAAATTTATTAACTACCAAAATACTTCAACACTTATTAATTATTTTAATATTGGCACCAACTTTTACAAACTATACAAAATGGTCCTTTATCATTTTGTCACTTAAATTTTAAATACCAAAATTCTAGCATTAATATAATTACCACCCAGGTACATTTACAAAGGCATAATTACATATGAACACTCCAAACTATTTGAATATTGCATATAATTCACTAGACTTTACAAACTTCCATAATGATCCAATTTCACATCCTAACACTCATTTAAAATTCCAAACAACAATTTCTAGCATAGTCCATCAACTATTAAACAATAAAACAAGAATCCACAATTTTCCAAAATTATTAATTTGATCCCCAAATTTTTAAAATTATAAAATGGTATCCAAATATTTATAAGACTTATAGAATACTTCCTACATCATTTTCAACATTTACATAATTTTCCATAATTTTTATCACCCATTTAAGCCATGGTCAAATACTTCAAAGTTCTAAAACTAGGGTTTTCATGATTTTGTTATTTTTTATTCGATTCAAGCATGAAATCAACCTCCATCCAACCTTATATAATCTATAAAATCAAAGCCATAATCAAATTTCATCAAAACGCAAAGTTCCCTAACTTTATAGTTTGGTCGAATCTTAAGGAAGTATTTCTAGGAGGATTAAACATGTTTTAATCATCAAGCAAGCTTGAAAATGAATCTACAACCTCAAGAACATCAATATTCATCATCAATTCCATAAATCCTAATATGAACATAAACCCTATAATTTGGGATCTTTGAAATCATGAAAGATTAGCAAGCATAAATGGTATCAAAAACAGCGTTTCTCGCGTAGAACAATTTTATATTTCACGACATAACCCAAAATCCAAAGGAAATTGCTCAAAAATTGAAAACAAAATTTTTTTCTTACCTTTGGCGGGTTTCATGGCTTGGAGAAGAAAGATGAATAAGATGACATGAAATTTTAGATTAATTTCATGCTAATTTACCTTTAATTTCAGCTTTAATGAATATTAAATTCATTTAATTAGGAAAAGACCAATTTACCCTTAATGAAACTTCATATTTACCATCAAACCAAGAAACCTCAACCTTATCATCTTCCAAAAGTTAAATATGAACAAACTAATTCACATATTACCATTTTTTCCATGCAATTTTCCAAAAATTGAAATCTTGCCACTTTAATCCAATGGTCAAGATTTAACATGGAATTATATCCTCAAATCCAATGGTTTATATTATTTTCCAACATTTTAAAATGTGGAATTAATATTTTTAAGTCTAATTTATCATCCTTCAATTTTTCCTGAAATTTCTAGTTGATCGATTTACCGAATTTTTTTCTCAAACTTTATCGCTTTATAACTTTTAATACAAAATCCGTAGTAAAATATGATTCCCATGGAAACGTCATTCTTGTGGTAAACTATTTATTTACGAGGCCAGATTGTATCTTTTTAAAATTACCATTTTAGTCCTTAAACTTTTCCAAAGTTTATACTTTAGCCCTTAACTTTCAAAATTTACGTTTTGGTCATTATCCAAAATTTAGGGTATTAGAACTCTCCCCCCTTAAATAAAATTTGACCTCGAATTTTAAGAAGTACATGATGTGAATAGGTGTGGATACTGCTTCCTCATGTCCTCCTCTATTTCCCAAATAGGTTCCTCGACTTTATGATTTTGCCAAAGCACTTTAACAAGAGAAATCATCTTGCTACGCAGTTCTTTGATTTATCGAGCCAAAATCTGTACTGGTTCTTCTTCATAAGTCAAATCCGGTCGTATCTTAATTTCCTCTGGTGCAATGACATATGAATATCCGATCGATACTTTTAAGCATCGACACATGGAAAACATTATGAACTTTGTCTAACTCCGGAGGTAATGCTAACTGGTAGGCCACCGGTCTGACTCTCTTTAAGATCTTATAAGGTCCAATGAATCTTGGACTTAATTTTCCTTTGCACCCAAAACAAAATATATTTTTTCCAAGGCGAAACTTTAAGAAAAACTTTATTGCCTTCATGAAATTCAATCTCTTTTTGCTTTAAGTTTGCATAAGACTATTGCCGATCAGATGTCATCTTGAGATTATCTTGAATTATCCTCACTTTATCCTCAACCTCTTTAAATAAATCAGAGCCAATAAGATTTTGATCTTTTAACTCGAACCAATTTAATGGTGTTCAACATTTTCTCCCATATAAAACTTCGTATGTAGCCATCTTAATGCTCGATTGATAACTGTTGTTGTAGGAAAATTCGGCCAAAGGCAACTACTTTTCCCATGATCCCTTGAACTCAATCACGCATGCCCTCAGCATGATCAAAGGTCGTACTGAAATTCAATCGATTACCCAAAGCTTTATGCAAAGAATTCTAAAATCTTGATGCTAACCTTGGATCTCTGTCGGATATTATCGATACTGGCACTCCATGTAACCGAACTATCTCTTTGATATACAATTCTTTATATTTATCCAATGAATAGTCCATTCACACTGGAATGAAATGTGCCGAGTTAGTTAACCGGTCAACTATCACCCAAATTGAATCATTCTTATTTGATGTCAAAGGTAGCCCTGTAACAAAATCCATAATGACTCTTACCCACTTTCACTCTGGAATAGAAATCGGTTGCAACAATCTCAAATGCACTTGATGTTCAGCTTTTACTTGTTGACATGTCATACATGTAGCAACAAACTCAGTGATGGCTCGTTTTATACTCGACCATAAATACCGACTCTTTAAATCTTGACGCATCTTGTTCCCGCTTGGGTGTATAGTCAGCGGACTATAATTTGCCTTAGAAAGAATGATTTTCTTCAACTCATCATCATGCAGAATGCATATTCTTCCCCGGTAATATAAACGTCCATCATACTTGACTTCAAAGTCTTTATTCTCACCTTTTTCCACTTGTGCAATATTTTCCAAGCATCTCCCATCTTTATTTTGTAGTTCTTTTATCCGATATAGAAACATCTATTTTATCCTTAATTCAGCCAACAATGCACCATTTTTTTAAAAATAGTCGTACATCCATAGCTCGCAAAGCTGCAAAAGTTTTCCGACTAAGTGCATCCGCTATGACATTTGCCTTCCCTGTAATGATAATCAATAATCAAATCATAGTCCTTTAAGAGTTCTATCCATCTTCTATGTCTCAAGTTTAACTCTTTTTGAGTCAACATGTACTTTAGACTCTTATGATCCGTGTAGATGTAGCACCGCTCACCATACAAATAATGACGCCAAATTTTTAGAGTAAATGCTACTGTTTCCAACTCAATATCATGAGTGGGATAATTTCTCTCTTGTGTCTTTAGTTGTCGAGAAGCATAAGCTACAACCTTACCTTCTTGCATAAGTACACATCCTAAACCATTATGAGATGCATCGCTATATACCACTTACTCTTTACCAGATTTTGGTTATACCAACACTAGTGCTTTCGTTAAAATCTTCTTTAGAGATTCAAAACACTCTTGACATTTCTCTATCCAAATAAATGAAACATCCTTTCTCAAGATCTTGGTCAATGAAGAAACAATCATCAAAAAATTCTTCACAAACCTTCGATAATAACCAACAAGTCCCAAGAAACTTCGAACATCTGTAGTATTCTTTGGGGCTTTCCACTCCACTATTGCCTGAACTTTCTTAAGATCAACCCTTATGCCTTCTGCCGAGACTACATGACCAAGAAAAGAAACTTCCGACAGCCAAAACTCACACTTTGACAACTTGGCATATAAGTTTTTTCCTTAATTATCTCGAGTACAATACGAATGTGAGCATCATGCTCTATCTTTGTCTTTGAGTACACCAAAATGTCATCAATAAATACCACCACAAACTGATCCAAGTAAGGTTGATATACTCAGTTCATCAAATCCATGAATGCTTTAGGAGAATTTGTCAAACCAAACGACATTACCAAGAACTCGTAGTGCCCATATTGTGTTCTGAAAACTGTCTTTGGAATATCTTCCTCTTTAATCTTTAACTGGTGATATCCCGATCAAAGATCAATCTTAGAAAAAATTGCTGCTCCCTTTAACTGGTCAAACAAATCATTAATCCTATGAAGAAGATACTTGTTCTTGATAGCCACTTTATTTAATTGCCGATAATTTATGCGTAATCGCATGGATACATCTTTCTTTTTCACAAAAAATCGATGCACCCCAAGGTGAAATACTCAGTCTAATGAATCTTCGATCTAACAACTCTTGCAATTAGGCCTTTAATTCCCTTAACCATGTCGAGGCCATTTAATAAGGAGCCATCAAAACTAGTGTTGTACCTGAAAATACATCAATACCAAACTCCACCTCTCTATCTGGAGATAATCCAAGTAACTCATCTGGAAACACCTCTGGATATTCTCGTACAGTTGGAATGTCTTCCAACTTAACTTCAGCAGCTCTTGTATCCATCACAATTGCTAAAATTGCTTGACATCTTTTTCACAACAATTTCTTAGCAGTAAAGGCTGAAATCACATTGGATAAGGGATTTACCCTTTCTCCAACAAATATTATCTCTGAACCTTTTTCATCATTTAAAAACCAACTCTTGATACGAAAATCTACCCAACCATAATAGTGAGATAACCAATCCATGCCTAAGATTATTCTGAACTCATCAAAAGATAATTCCAATAGATTGACAGGAAATTCTACTCCCTGTATCTTTATCGGACACTTCTTACATATCCGGCTAATCTTCACACTATGGCCCAGCGGATTGATTGCCAAAATATCACTATAAATATGTTATATGGAAATTCTCTTATCTCCAAGAAGCTTTGCACTAATATAATAGTAAGTAGAACTGGGATCTACTAACACAAAAACAAGTTTATCAAAGAAATAAAAGGTATCTGCTATAATTCAGGAGCATCTCAATCGTCATTAGTTTTGATGTGGTAAATTTGAGCAGTAGTCTTGCCTTCACGATTGGATGCAACCTCAGATGTACTCAGTTTGCCTCTTTTGCCACCTCTGTCCTTCTGAGGTCCCGCTACCGATTGGTGTGGGTAGCGCTCTAGACAATTCCTTTTATAATACCCAGCTTTCCCACAGTTGAAGCATTTTCCTTCATCGTACCAACACTGACCTGGATGTTTCCTTCCACAAATCTTACTTTCTAAAATAGGACAGAATCTCGAACCTTGGGTACCTGCCGAAGCTGTCTGAGCCTACTTGGACTTCCCACCATAAAATTCTTTTTTGTCTGTGGATGTTGAGGAAGATTAACTTTTTACTTCTGACCCTTGTTGTTTTTGGAAAATGGTGCAGAGTATGAGTTTCCAAACCTTTTTCTTGTCTGAGCCTTCTTCGCCTCCAAATCTTCAAGTTCAACTTTTTCCATAGCTTTAGCTTTGTTTACTGCTTCTTGGAAAGAAGTAAAATAGTGAGACACCAGGATACTTTTGTACTGAGGATCCAACCCAAAAATAAACCTATCAATTCTGGCTTTCTCCGTCGGAAGAAACTCCGATGCAAATTGGCTTAATATGTGGAACTCATATTCATACTCATATATTATTATACTAGAATGCTTCAAATTCAAAAACTGTTGCATCATTTCGTTGATAAACATGTCCCCAATGTACTCTTCCTTGAATTCTCTCAGAAAGAATTCATACGTGATATGCTCAAAGAGACTCATACAACGACTGTATTCCACTACACACTGGCTTCCTCTATCAGTAATCGACAGTCATCGGATCAACATTTTTATCGCCTCGAAATTCAAGTGCTCTCATTTTCCTTAGTTTTTTCGAAACATACACAACGGTTTGACGATTGATTATATTGTCCAATTCCTGAAGGAATAATCCTTGATCTTTCACATGCATATCGTGCTGATTCCGATTAGACGACTCCACATTAGGTTGAGCATTGGGTGGATTCAAGTTTATCTCATTACTCTCACTTTGTGTAGGAGTAACATGCTCAACTGTTCTACTAGATTCCTGATGATCTGACATCTGAACACAATCAAAATCATCTAACATTAGTAAGGAGTAACTTTACTCAATAATAATCTTCATAGTATATATACAACTATCAGTAAACTTTTGACATCCTAGTGACATGTATACATTCTTAACTTAATATAGACTCATTCCATGTCCGAAAATGGCTAAATCTATAGCTCTGATACCAATAAATGTAATACTTATGACTCGTATATTTATGTCAACACAAGTTATAGATGTCACACAAATTACTTAAAATATTTTACAAATCAAAAGTGATTAAAATTAATTTCTCTAAAATATAGTTATTATTATAAAATATTAAATCACATAAAACTGTTGCATAATATTTAAAACATATATTAATATAAATGCATTCCTTTATAATAATAATACTGATTCTTATTATCCTTAGTGAAATAAAGCAAAACAGTTTAGTTTAGTCATTACAAACCAGTTCCAAAATAGTTCAACAGAGTAACTAGGACATTCATAAGTACACGCCACTAACTAAGTCAAAATCACATTAAAGGATGTCTTACTGATATTTTAATATACTGGTCGATGCTTGGTGTTGGTCAGTACTCCTTACTCCTATTCCTGATCTTTACCCATGCGTAAAAATAATCACACGCTAAGTATATATTTAGTGAGGCAATTAAAATAATAAATAGTGCAATACAACTCATGCATGAAATTAAATGTATTTTTCCAATGCAATAATATCACCTTACTAGCATGACCAATATTTTACCATAATCACATGATAATAATATCATTATAATAATTTATACCAATAACCATAACCCAAATGTAAACCTCTGAAGACCTTGAGTATTCGAGTCAAATGTATACAATGTAGTGCTAAACATGCACTAAGCTTACATTCTAGTGCTAATCCGAATATGACACAAAAGGTTGTGCCCACCACCTTCACCTAGTGTTCTTACACACTAGTGCTAATATAAACCAGCAGTTGTTATACTATATGGCAAGCCAACTATGCTCTGTCCTTCAACAATTTACTTGGGCATATAGTATAATTTATTTCATCCATGGCATCGTATATCCATATAACTAACATTGGGGCAGTACATACCTGAAATAACATTCATAGCAAAATATCATATTTTTCAGTGATCAATGCTTTATAATTTCACACTTTGACATATCAAGGTCATGTCGAATTTATGATAAATGACATAATATCATGCTAATACAAACAAGGTAGACTCATCGCAAGTCTTCATGATGATGTATAACACATCTATGTACTATATCATGCATGCATTGCACTCACCTTGACACTTCATATATTTCAAAAGATTTGCCTCACTTTACTCTACGCTTAATCCTTTTTATACTCGATTTTCTTCGATCACAAAATAAATCATGATGTACAAAATCAAAAATTGATATCGATACATATGTTAGTATTGTACTAACATAAATACATTTCCAAAACAAAATCCATAATTATACTTGAAACTTATTCACTACAAAATACTTCAACATTTATTAATTCTTTTAATATTGACACCAAATTTTCCAAATTATACAAAATTGTTCTTCACCATTTTATCACTTAAATTATAAACACCAAAATTCCAAAATTGAAATAATTACCACCCAAGTACATTTACAAAGGCATAATTACATATGAACACCCCAAATTATTCGAATATTATATATAATTCATTAAACTTTACAAACTTCCATAATGATCCAATTTCACATCCTAACACTCATTTAAAATCCCAAAAAAAAATTTCCATCATAGTACATCAACTATTAAACAATTACAAAACAATCTATAACTTTTCCAAAATTTCTAATTTGGTCCCCCAACTTTTAAAAAATTACATAATGGTCCCCAAATTTTTATAAGGCTTGTATAATACTTCCTACATCATTTCCATTCTTTACATAATTTTCCATAATTTTTATCACCCATTTAAGCCATGGCCAAATACTTTAAAATTCCAAAACTAGGGTTTTCATGATTTTGTTCATTTTTTATTCGATTCAAGTATTAAATCAACCTCCATCCAACCTTATATAATCTCTAAAATCAAATCCATAATCAAATTTCATCAAAACACAAAGTTCCCCAACTTTATAGTTTGGCCGAATCTTAAAGAAGCATTTCTAGGAGGATTAAACATGTTTTAATCATCAAGTAATCTTGAAAATGAATCTACAACCTCAAGAACATCAATATTCATAATCAATTCCATAAATACTAATATGACATAAACTTTAGAATTTGAAATCTTTGAAATCAATTAAGATTAGCAATCATAAATTGTACCAAAAGATAACGTTTCTCGCGTAGAACAATTTTCTATTTTACGACATAACCCGAAATCCAAAGGGTTCATGTCTTAGAGAAGAAAGATGAATAAGATGATATGAAATTTTAGATTAATTTCAAGCTAATTTATTTTTAATTTAAGCTTTAATAAATATTAAATTCATTTAATTGGGAAAAAACCAATTTACCCTTAATGAAACTTAATATTTACCATCAAACCAAGACACCTCAACCTTATCATATTCCAAAAGTTAAAGATGAACATACTAATTCACACTTTACCATTTTGTCCATGGAACTTTCCAAAAATTGAAATCTTGTCACTTTAATCTAATGATCTAGATTTAAAATGGAATTAAATCCTCAAATCCAATAATTTATATTATTTTCCAACATTTTAAAATGTGGATATAATATTTTTTAAGTCTAATTTATCATTCTTCAATTTTTCCTAAAATTTCTAGTTGATCTAATTTACGGAATTTTTTTCTCAAACTTTATCGCTTTATAGCTTTTAATACAAAATCCATACTAAAAATCTGATTCTCACGGAAACGTCATTCTTGAGGTAAACTATTTATTAACAGGGCCATATTGCATCTTTTTAAAATTACCATTTTAGTCCTTAAACTTTTCTAAAGTTTATACTTTGACCACTTAACTTTCCAAATTTACATTTTGGTCACTATCCAAAATTTTGGGTATTACAATGGTCGTACCTAGAAAAAGATAAAGAGTCATGAAGGAGATATTATTTTGGGTTAATAGAATCGGGAGACTTCAAGAACAACTCATCAGAATTTAACAAGAGATGAATGACCAAGTAAAAGAATTTCAAGATGAGTTAAGAGAGAAAATGTCAAAATTGATGAACACGGTGACTATTCTAATTCATGGAGGGGAGACATTAGATAATCCCACTGTGCAAGTGAAACAAAGGTTTTGAATGAGAATAGGAATTCAAGAGCCCGTTAAAGATCAAGATAATTCAAGTCAATTGCATAAATTAGATATGGTCCCAGAATGCACTATTGAACCAATGTTGGGTAAAAGTACAATAGAATATAAAGGGTCTCTCATGAAATGTTTGATTCACTCGAAGAAGAGTGGCATAGAAGAAGACCCTATGATGATCGAGAGGACTAAAATGAATGAGAACGAAAACAAGAAGGCATTATTCATCCCAATTGTTCAGTCATATTCATACTTGCTACCTTATCTTTTCCAGAATCTTTTTCTCACATTGATTCCTCTTAGGTTTAATGTTTTTTATTGACCAAGTTTGCATGGTGTCAAGATTTCATATGGATATCACCTTGGTGTCTTTAATCATTCCACATATAATTGTAAGGCCTTAAGATTGAAAGTTCAAAACCTCATCATAGAGGGGTTACTATGCTTCCAAGATGGAAACCCTGGATTTCTTGAAGGTTCAACATTTACAAGTGAACCTAAGACAGAGTATCAAGGCCAAGAATTTGCAAGCCAAGATTTCAACTTACCATAAATTAAAATCAATATATGAACCTTCATAGTCAATCGTTTTCATCGCAGACCGACTTTTTATCAGGTTCTCAAGGAAAGACATATAAAGTTAAACTATCTCAGAATTCTCAAATCCCTAACTTTTACTTCCTTTGTGAAAATTTGTGCTCTGATTTTCTCAAAGACAATTCGATCACACCACGCAATGTCTAATCACAGTTGCCTTCGTGCCAGAAGTGGTCTGTTGAGGAAGAAAATTCCATTGATCAAGTTGAAACTCCACGGTGTTTCATGGAGGGATTTAAGAATGTTATAAGATAATTTCAAGATCCTCTTGAGTGTTAACTTGAGAACTATAAACCAGATAAACATAGTATTAAAACTCGGATATCAAAAATCCTTGGCACAATGCAGTTAACAGTCAATCAAAACAAATCTTTAGAGTAAAAAAGAGGAATAATAAGAAATATGGAGTTAAAAACAGTAAAGATGAAGAATAATTGTAGAAGTAACCTTTAAAATGTCTTAGATGATGAAAGATGAAATGAGAGACAAGAAAAATAGGGATCATAACAAAAAGGTTGAAGCAAATATGACTCTAGATACAAATTCATTCCAAACGATAATTTCATAGATGTAACCCTCGAGATGTATCAGACACCAATTTTATATTTTTTTAAAGACAAGTGGGGCATTAAATGGAGTGATGTCGAATCTAGTTGAGCAAGTGTAGTTGGGGCATTCTAGAGCAAGCAGAAGAGCCCTTTGTCCAGTAATCATTGAGCATAGTTGCACTTGCATGAAGCAACATGTTTTATTTGAACTTGTTTTTCATTCCTTATCTATTTTTCATATGTTTTAAGATTTTTTTGTTAAAAAAATATTACTTTAAGACAATGAGAAATGAAACAAGTTTCTTGTTGAAGTTAAATGAATATAATGAAATTCTCTTGTAGCTTTTGACAAATGAAAAGATTGAACCCTTGTAAAACAATGACCTTTGATCATACTTCAGAGTTGCATTCGAGCATTATACCTTTTCCCTACAAAGTTGAAAATAACAATATACTCCTGTGACCAAGTAATAAAAAGATTTGGCATTTAGGTATATATAAGAGCAGACAAAAATGGGGTATCCTTTATTTATGACATTCCAAAACTAATTAGATCACATTTCTATTAAGTACGCTCAGTGATGATCATAATCTCTCCAGATGGAATGGTGGAGTTGTAGGTCAGTTGCTTGGAAATTGAGTTCTAAAGATGAAATTCTCTGACTTTCAAAGACACGAAGGCTACAACAAGTTATTCTCAATAAGATTAAGAAATCTTGAAGTTGAAAACTCAGAAAGTTAATGAGTGAGTATAATGAAATGGGGACACTCCGCTGAAAGCAATAAGTTGATAGTTTGGAAGTAATTTCAAGCAGTTATTGAGGTAAGTTTGAGCTTCATGAAGTTGTTATATTCAAATCGTGACATTAATTGTGATGTTATGAATTCCCTAAAGTGGGTAAAAAGACAAAAAGAAAAAGAAAAGAACACTAGAGTGAATGAAATAGAGGTAATAAGGCTCCAAATTTAAAACGAGTTTAGGTGGAAGATGCAATAAAGGAGTTGAGAAACACTCGTTATAGTTGACTACATATAAACACTATGAATTATAGTTTTGGATCGATATTTCTGCACTACCTTTGCTAAATGAGTCTATGAAGTGAGAACAAATGGAAGATGTCAGAGAACCAAAATAGAAATATTCTAAAATGTTTAGAAATTGAATATACTAGTTACATCATTTTGTCTGTAACCGATTAAAATGCCAAGTTGCGATAGAGGGCAGGCCACAATGTTCATGAGAACCAAGAAAAAGAACAACTTGATGATTGATACCTAAAAATTTAAGGGAACAACTAAAACCAACCTATCAATCCTAAACCTAAACAGATGGCTATAATTCTTTTGAAATTTGAAAAATTATTTGATATTCATTGAATTGATGATTTGTTTCAATTTTGAGCCTGAAGAAAGGGGTATTTATTTTTGTTTTATAAAGTTCTTTTATTCTTTTGAACTCTAGAAAATATAGAAAGAAGGAAAAACATTTTTAATCATTACCATCTTTTGAGAAAGTCCTGGAAGTTGAGAAGGCTCATTTTTTGTCAAACATCCAAAATAAAGATGTAGAGTAAGAAGTAAAAGTCTAAGCAAGGAGAATAAATGATGCAAGAGTAAGAAAGGTGTTCCCTAATTTTTAGAGAAATAAGCTGTAAAAAATCAAAAGATTCAAGAATAAATTTTTCACATTTCTTTATAACACCATTTAGAATCAATAACAAACCTAAAAGCACATGATCACCTTGATAATGAGAGTGTGGTTTGGTCTGGGATGTTTCAATATAAAAATTCATAGCAAAAAATCAAGGTATTCCTGTATCAGATATATTGATCACTTTTCTGAGAAATCATGGAAAAAATAAAGCATTTTTCTAATTAGAATTGCATATTGCGTTTAAAGGCTTTGTTAGAGCACAAGACACATGTCCATCTGATTATGAGACCTCGTAAAGAGAAGCCCTTGATGTTCAAATATCCATTCAAAGAAGAGAAAAAAAGAATATTTGATGGAACTTCTGTCAACCCCAGTTGATAGTGTGGTTTGTTGATAAATGGTATGAGAAGGAGACCATTCGAAGTTGAAAATTTTGGACTCGAGTAAAGATAAGTCATGGAAATAATTATCTAATTTGGGGTGTTTACTAAAGATGTAGATCATGCTGCATCAATCAAGTTTGACCTTTCAGTTCTCATTGGATCATTTTCATCAAGTTTATGTTATCTAGGGTATATAAGAAAGACCACCGTTGCAAAAAAAAGAGAAAAAGAAAATTAAAAAAGAAAAAAAAAAAAAAGAGAAAAAGAAGAAAAAACCAAAGTCAAAAACCGAAAGGGTACTTTAGAACGAATAATAAAGGAACTCAAAGGGAAGGCATATAAAGCATTTGATTCTAAGCGTGAGGTGAAACCATGAGTTGGAACCTTGAAAGGATCATAAAGATAAAGATCGAGCAAAGAAAAGAGAATAGGCCTACAAGACGGTGGAAATTGTGGTCCTAATATAATTGACAACATGCATTCATGTTTAGGTATATAAATAGGGGCATGCATGTTCATTCATTCATTTCAAACATTCTGACATTTTGACAGGAACAGTGAAATTCCAAAGGAGACATTCCCCAGTAGAAATTGGAGTTTTATAAGGAACTCAACACATGTGAATCATTAGATTTGACAGAAACTCATTGGAAGTTGAATAAGTTCATATAGGAGAGCTTGTTCGACTCTAACATCCATTTTGGTGCTTGCATTCATCCCATAAAGAGATGGATCAATATCAATCTTTTACTCAATCTTTCACAGAAGGAGTTGGGTCAGCGTAACTTGTTTTGCTCGATTTTATCACAGAAGAAGGTAGATCAACATCAACATTTTGTTTGGTTCTTCATATAAGTAGTTGGATCAATAGTGTCATTCCGTTTGATTTTTCACCGGAGAAATGGAGCATAATATTATTTTGCTCGATTCTATTACAGAAGAAGGTATATCAACATTGATAATTGCTTTGATTCTTCACAGAAGGAGTTGGATAACCATTTTTCATGTCACTCAATCCTTCACAGAAAGAGTTGGATCATTGACAAACTTTCACTTGATCCTTCACAGAAGGATTTGGATCAACGACAACATTGTGCTTGATTCTTCATAGCAGTTGAATCAACGTCAATCTGGTGCTCGTTTCCATAAATAATGAGGTGGAAGAGTATCACCTTTTTTCTCGACACCATCATAGAAGGAGGTGGGTTAGCATCGTTACTTTACTTGATTATTCACAAAAGAAGTTGGATCATCATTGTCTTTTTGCTTGGCTTCATCATAGAAGGAGGTGAATCAACATCTCTACAGGAAGAATGGGTTTATATAAGAGTACTTATTCGACCTTAATTTTGTCTTTGTGGTAGAATAGAGGGTTCATATAGGAGATCTCGTATGTATTGTCCAAGACGTTTTAAAAATGAGGAGTTCATATAGGAGAGATTGCTCAAATTCTAGAGTTAACATCTATCACAGAGTGAATGGTTCATAATCAGAAGGATATGAAGCTCGAGATTTGGAGTCATCTAGATACAATTGGTGCCTTTTGTCTTTGCTTCATTCCCATTCCACGTCAATGAGAAAAAAGAGGCAACTGTCATAACCATTTTATTTGGGTGTGACGTGTCATTTTACATACTATATAGTATACTATATAATACAATGGGCTTTAGTATGTAGATTTTTTTAAAAATATTTAAAAACTAAGATGTTTGGCATATAGTATATAGTAGATATATATTATATAGTTTTCATATTAAAAGGTTTTTTTATATAATGGACATATTATATAATTGCATGTTACAATTGTTTTCCATATTATAATTGTGTCATTAATATATGTTACATTAGAAATTTAGTATGCATGTTATGTTTTCATATACATGTTATAAAGTTTTCATATTATATAGCTAGTCCAAATTAAATACAAGCCCATTTTGTTTTTCTTTTATAAATAATACAAACAATCCAAAAAGAAGTCTATTTTATTAAGTAAATGAGTCTACTACATCCTTTTTTGCCCATTTTTAGCCCATGAATATATACATATTTAATAAATAAAAAGAAAAAGAAAAAACCCCTAAACCCTTCAGCTATGCCACCAATTTTTTGGGTTATTGGTGGAGGATATTTTGCTTGAAATTCAATAAGAGACAAGGAATTGACTAGGGTGTTGATTTTGAGGAGGTTACATCATCAATCCATGTGATAAAAGCACATATAAATCTCATCCTTTGATAAGCCTTCATCCAAGGGCCATTATTCAATGAATCCATGCCAATTGAACACAACTAATATGGACCCTTGATTGAAAGTTTGATCCAAGGGCTTGGAGCTTGCACGTCACCCATCCAAGTGAAGAAACACAAATGCATCTCAATCATTGGATCTAGATTTGATCTAATTCCTAAGATCAAGTCTCCTGACCACCTCCAGTCATGCTTCCCATCGTCACTAGCAGATCACTGGCGCGTGAGTCACACGCGCTTGACTTTTCATCTTCTCTGGTTCACCGCTGCCATCGTCGGTCACGTTCGTACATAAGAAAAATCAGAAAAAAATGCAAAAAAAAATGAAAAAGAATGTTCTAGCCTTTCATCTTAAACAAAATTATTGGTGAAATGATTTTATTTAACCGATTTTGAGTGGGAGTGAACAAATCAAGAGCCAAAGATCATCGATATAAGAGGTGTTCATCATTAGCATTAATCACCAACCAAGAATCATCAACAAAGAATACTCAATCACCATCATCATATTACTCAAAAATCACAGAGGGAATACGAAGGGAAAGGAAGCTTACCGTCTTTAGAGGAACTCATCACCACCGTTGAAGTCTCGGTCGGAGTTCTTGAAGGTGAGGCCCTATTTTATTTTTCCTTTTTTGGGTTTGAAAGCTCTGTTTATGGTGGCTAAAAACCTTGATGGCCAGTGGAGAAAGGTTCGATTAGCGTCAGAGTTGTGGTAATAGCCGACAGACGATTTTGGTATCAGATTACTAGTTTAGGTTGGGTGAAATTTGGGAAAAATCCTATTGGATTTTGGGATTTAGATTTAGGTTTGGGGGTAGATGGAAGAACATTAGGTTTGTTCTTGGATATGTTCTTGGGTTTTGGGTGTTTTGATTAAAAAAATAACAAGTTTTGGTGTTTATGGAGGATTAAAGTTTGGTTTTTGGGAAGAATATGTTTGTATTATTGGGGAAATTTTGTGTTTTGATCCAATAATAACACGTAGGGAAGTGTTTTTAGAGGATCAAATGGGTTTTTAGGATGAACATGAGATGAACATTTAAGAAATTTAGAGAAAATGGAGGAGGGTGGCAGACCATGGTTGAGAGAGTTTGGGAGAGAGAAAATTTTAGACAAAAAATGAGAAATGTCCTATAATTTTATCTTTTATACTAGATAAATACTTGGGGAAATTGGCTCATTAATTGCCCATATTTTTAGCGTATTTTGGTTATTGGTCATGGCTTTTGCTTTATTTTATTTTGGTCACTAAATGCATGTACACTGTTCCCCGAATTTTGATTGAGTTCAATTTAATCTCTGATCACTTCAATTGCTTTCATTAGTTTATTAAATAAGTTTAATTATTAATAATGAATGTTAATTTTTAATTCTTTCAATATAGTTACACATTTAAACCTATATTAAAGCCTTTAGATTTTTAAATCTCTTAAATTAATAATTAATATTAAAATTAAACTTTAGCTTTTTAATTAACCTTGGATGTTAAATTATTTAGTTTTAGTCACTAATTATTAAAGCCTTAATTTTAGTTTCTTTAACTATAAATTAATTAGGTTTAGAGATGTCCTTTTAGGATTAATTTCTTTAATAATTCATTAATTAGAAACAATTTATTAAATTCATAATTTGATTAAAATAAAATGTCTGTTTATTTTTAGATATTAAAATGGATGGCCTTAAAGTAACTAGACATCCATTTTTGAATATTTTTTAAATAAATTGACATTCTACCTGTGGTCACCAAAAATAAAATAGGTTCATATTAATTTAAAATAAAAAAGAGTAAAGGTTTGTTCCTACGTTTAAATTGCTAAGGGCACGTTGTTTGATTAACGTTAAAGGCTTGGACCTGGTTCTTTAAATGAAGGAACATCCTTATTCTTTTTAATAATAATTTGACTAACTTGTCACCTTAATTTTTCTTTTTAGGGTTTAATAATTGGTTAATTTTCTTAATTTTTTAAGGAATGACAATATTTCATTTTTTAATTAAAACATAAGAAATAATTGCCTTAATTCCAATTAGGGGGTTAATTTATTCTTTAATTGGAAATAGACAAATATTGTGCGTCTCTCTTAAAAATCTCTTAATTACGCTAAAATGTTTTATTTAGGGAATAAAAGGATCACAAATTAAATAAATATTTGAACTTTTATATTTTTAATATAGGAGAAAATAACTTCAATGACCGAAAATGCCTTATAATATACGATTTTAACCAACTTTTTTTGGATTTGCGAAAATGATCAACATATTTGCAATGGCAACTCCAATTTCGCAACACATGTTCCAAAATCGCAACGCGAATAGGTAAATCACAACGATAATAGGTAAATCGCAATGTGATTTTCAAATTTGCAACGCTAATTACCGATATAGGTAAACAGTACTATAGCAATGCGATTTTCAAATTCGCAACACTAATTACAGATATAGGTAAATAGTACTATCGCAATGCGATTTTCAAATTCACAACGCGATTTTCAAATTCGGAACGCTAATTACCGATATAGGTAAACAATACTATCGCAACGCGATTTTCCAAATTCGCAACGCGAATATGTAAATCGCAACGATAATAGGTAAATCGCATTGCGATTTTCCAAATTCGCAATGCGATTTTCCAAATTCGCAATGCGATTTTCAAATTCGCAACGCGAATTACCGATATAGGTAAACAGTACTATCGCAATGCGATTTTCATATTCGCAACGCGATTTTCAAATTTGCAACGCTAATTACCGACAAAGGTAAACAATACTATCGCAATGCGATTTTCAAATTCGTAACGTGATATTCAAATTCGCAACGCTAATTACCGATATAGGTAAACAATACTATCGCAAGTGGGGCATTAAATGGTGTGATGTCGAATCTAGTTGAGCAAGTGTAGTTGGGGCATTCTAGAGCAAGTAGAAGAGCCCTTTGTCCAGTAATCATTGAGCATAGTTGCACTTGCATGAAGCAACATGTTTTGTTTGAACTTGTTTTTCATTCCTTATCTGTTTTTCATATGTTTTAAGATTCTTTTGTTAAAAAATATTACTTTCAGACTATGAGAAATGAAACAAGTTTCTTGTAGAAGTTCAATTAATATAATGAAATTCTCTTGTAGCTTTTGACAAATGAAAAGATTGAACCCTTGTAAAACAATGACCTTTGATCATACTCCAGAGTTGCATTCGAGCATTATACCTTTTCCCTACAAAGTTGAAAATAACAATATACTCCTGTGACCAAGTAATAAAAAGGTTTGGCATTTAGGTATATATAAGAGCAAACAAAATGGGGTATCCTTTATTTATGACATTCCAAAAGTAATTAGATCACATTTATATTAAGTACGCTCAGTGATGATCATAATATCCCCAGATGGAATGATGGAATGGGGTATCCTACAAATTCGCAACGCTAATTACCGATATAGGTAAACACCACTATCCCAACGCAATTTTCCAAATTCGCAACGCGAATATGTAAATCGCAACGATAATAGGTAAATCGCAATGCAATTTTCACAATTCGCAATGCGATTTTCAAATTCGCAACGCGAATTACCGATATAGGTAAACAGTACTATCGCAATGCGATTTTCATATTCGCAACGCTAATTACCGAAATAGGTAAACCGTAATATCGCAATGCGATTTTCAAATTCGCAACGCGATATTCAAATTCACAATGCTAATTACCGATATAGGTAAATAGTACTATCGCAATGCGATTTTCAAATTCACAACGTGATTTTCAAATTCGCAACGCTAATTACCGATATAGGTAAACAGTACTATCGCAACGCGATTTTCCAAATTCTCAACGCGAATATGTAAATCGCAACGATAATAGGCAAATCGCAATGATAATAGGTAAATCGCAATGCAATTTTCCAAATTCACAATGCGATTTTCAAATTCGCAACGCGAATTACCGATATAGGTAAACAGTACTATCGCAATGTGATTTTCATATTCGCAACGTGATTTTCAAATTTGCAAAGCTAATTAACGACATAGGTAAACAGTACTTTCGCAATGCAATTTTCAAATTCGCAACGCGATATTCAAATTCGCAACGCTAATTACCGATATAGGTAAACAGTACTATCGCAATTGGGGCATTAAATGGTGTGATGTCGAATCTAGTTGAGCAAGTGTAGTTGGGGCATTCTAGAGCAAGCAGAAGAGCCCTTTTTCCAGTAATCATTGAGCATAGTTGCACTTGCATGAAGCAACATGTTTTGTTTGAACTTGTTTTTCATTCTTTATCTGTTTTTCATATGTTTTAAGATTCTTTTGTTAAAAAATATTACTTTCAGACTATGAGAAATGAAACAAGTTTCTTGTTGAAGTTCAATGAATATAATGAAATTCTCTTGTAGCTTTTGACAAATAAAAAGATTAAACCCTTGTAAAACAATGACCTTTGATCATACTCCAGAGTTGCATTCGAGCATTATACCTTTTCCCTACAAATTTGAAAATAACAATATACTCCCATGACCAAGTAATAAAAGGTTTGGCATTTAGGTATATATAAGAGCAGAAAAAATGGGGTATCATTTATTTATGATATTCCAAAAGTAATTAGATCACATTTCTATTAAGTACACTCAGTGATGATCATAATCTCCCCAGATGGAATGGTGGAGTTGTAGGTCAGTTGCTTGGAAATTGAGTTATAAAGATGAAATTCCCTGACTTTCAAAGACACACAGGCTACAACAAGTTATTCTCAATAAGATTAAGAAATCTTGAAGTTGAAAACTCAGAAAGTTAATGAGTGAGTATAATGAAATGGGGTCACTCCGCTAAAAGCAATAAGTTGATAGTTTGGAAGTAATTTCAAGCAGTTATTGAGGTAAGTTTGAGCTTCATGAAGTTGTTATATTCAAATCGTGACATTAATTGTGATGTGATGAATTCCCTAAAGTGGGTAAAAAGACAAAAACAGAAGAAAAAAAAAGAACACTAGAGTGAATGAAATATAGGTAATAAGGCTCCAAATTTAAAACGAGTTTAGGTGGAAGATGCAATAAAGGAGTTGAGAAACACTCATTATAGTTGACTACGTATAAACACTCATGAATTATAGTTTTGGATTGATATTTCTGCACTACCTTTGCTAAATGAGTCTATGAAGCGTGAACAAATGGAAGATGTCAGAGAACCAAAATAGAAATATTCTAAAATGTTTAGAAATTGAATATACTAGTTACATCATTTTGTCCGTAACCAATTAAAATTCCAAGTTGCGATAGAGGGCATGCCACAATGTTCATGAGAACCAAGAAAACGAACATCTTGATGATTGATACCTAAGAATTTAAGGGAACAACCTAAAACCAACCTATCAATCCTAAACTTTGTCAGATGGATATAATTCTTTTGAAATTTGAAAAATTATTTGATATTCATTGAATTGATGATTTGTTTCAATTTTGAGACTGAAGAAAGGGGCATTATTTTTGTTTTATAAAGTTTTTTTATTCTTTTGAACTCTAGAAAATATAGAAAGAAGGAAAAACATTTTTAATCATTACCATCTTTTGAGAAAGTCCTGGAAGTTGAGGAGGCTCATTTTTTGTCAAACGTCCAAAATAAAGATGTAGAGTAAGAAGCAAAAGTCTAAGCAAGCAGAATAAATACTGCAAGAGTAATAAAGGTGTTCCCTAATTTTTGGAGCAATAAGGTGTAAAAGATCAAAATATTCAAGAATAAAATGTTCACATTTCTTTATAACACCATTTAGAATCAATAGCAAACCTGAAAGCACATGATCACCTTGATAATGAGAGTGTGGTTTGGAATGGGATATTTCAATATAAAAATTCATAGCAAAAAATCAAGGTATTCCTGTATCAGATATATTGATCACTTTTCTGAGAAATCATGGAAAAAATAAAGCATTTTTGTAATTAGAGTTGCATATTACGTTTAAAGGCTTTGTTAGAACACAAGGCACATGTTCATCTGATTATGAGACCTCGTAAAGAGAAGCCCTTGATGTTCAACTATCCATTCAAGGAAAAGAAAAAAAAGAATATTTGATGGAACTTCTGTCAACCCCAGTTGATAGTGTGGTTTGTTGATAAATGGTATGAGAAGGAGACTATTCGAAGTTGAAAATTTTGGACTCGAGTAAAGATAAGTCATGTAAATAATTATCTAATTTGGGGTGTTTACTAAAGATGTAGATCATGCTGCATCAATCAAGTTTGACCTTTCAGTTCTCATTGGATCATTTTCATCAAGTTTATGTTATCTAGGGTATATAAGAAAGACCACCGTTGCAAAAAAAAAAGAGAAAAAGAAAATTAAAAAAGAAAAAAAGAAAAGAGAAAAGAGAAAAAGAAGAAAAAGAAGAAAAAACCAAAGTCAAAAACCGAAAGGGTACTTTAGAACGAATAATAAAGGAACTCAAAGGGAAGGCATATAAAGGGTTTGATTCTAAGCGTGAGGTGAAACCATGAGTTGGAACCTTGAAACGATCATGAAGATAAAGATCGAGCAAAGAAAAGAGAATAGGCCTACAAGACGGTGGAAATTGTGGTCCTAATATAATTGACAACATGCATTCATGTTTAGGTATATAAATAGGGGCATGCATGTTCATTCATTCATTTCAAACATTCTGACATTTTGACAGGAACAGTGAAATTCCAAAGGAGACATTCCCAGTAGAAATTGGAGTTTCATAAGGAACTCAACACATGTGAATCATTAGATTTGACAGAAACTCATTGGAACTTGAATAAGTTCATATGAGAGAGCTTGTTCGACTCTAACATCCATTTTGGTGCTTGCATTCATCCCATAAAGAGATGGATCAATATCAATCTTTTACTCAATCTTTCACAGAAAGAGTTGGGTCAGCGTAACTTGTTTTGCTCGATTTTATCACAGAAGAAGGTAGATCAACATCAACATTTTGTTTGGTTCTTTATATAAGTAGTTGGATCAATAGTGTCATTCCGTTTGATTTTTCACCTGAGAAATGGAGCATAATATTATTTTGCTCAATTCTATCACAGAAGAAGGTATATCAACATTGACAATTGCTTTGATTCTTCACAGAAGGAGTTGGATAACCATTTTTCATGTCACTCAATCCTTCACAAAAAGAGTTGATCATTGACAAACTTTCACTCGATCCTTCACAGAAGGATTTGGATCAAGGACAACATTGTGCTTGATTCTTCATAGGAGTTGAATCAACATCAATCTGGTGCTCGTTTCCATAAATAATGAGGTGGAACAGTATCACCATTTTTCTCGACACCATCATAGAAGGAGGTGGGTTAGCATCGTTACTTTGCTTGATTATTCACAAAAGAAGTTGGATCATCATTGTCTTTTTGCTTGGCTTCATCATAGAAGGAGGTGAATCAACATTTCTGCAGGAAGAATGAGTTTATATAAGAGTACTTATTCGACCTTAATTTTGTCTTTGTGGTAAAATAGAGGGTTCATATAGGAGATCTCGTATGTATTGTCCAATACGTTTTGAAAATGAGGAGTTCATATAGGAGAGCTTGCTCAAATTCTAGAGTTGACATTTATCACAGAGTGAATGGTTCGTAATCAGAAGGATATGAAGCTCGAGATTTGGAATCATCTAGATACAATTGGTGTCTTTATTCTTTGCTTCATTCCCATTCCACGTCAATGAGCAAAAAGAGGCAACTGTCATAACCATTTTATTTGGGTGTGACGTGTCATTTTACATACTATATAATACAATGGGCTTTAGTATGTAGATTTTTTTAAAAATATTTAAAAACTAAGATGTTTGGCATATAGTATATAGTAGATATATATTATATAGTTTTCATATTAAAAGGTTTTTTTATATAATGGACATATTATATAATTCCATGTTACAATTGTTTTCCATATTATAATTGTGTCATTAATATATGTTATATTAGAAATTTAGTATGCATGTTATGTTTTCATATACATGTTATAAAGTTTTCATATTATATAGCTAGTCCATGTTAAATACAATCCCATTTTGTTTTTCTTTTATAAATAATACAAACAATCCAAAAAGAAGTCCATTTTATTAAGTAAATGAGTTTATTACATCCTTTTTTTCAAGGTCCATTTTTAGCCCATGCATATATACATATTTAATAAATAAAAAGAAAAAGAAAAAGAAAAAACACCTAAACCCTTCAGCTTTGCCGTCGATTTTTTGGGTAATTGGTGGAGGATATTTTGCTTGAAATTCAATAAGAGACAAGGAATTGACTAGGGTGTTCCTTTTGAGGAGGTGACATAATCAATCCATGTGATAAAAGCACATATAAATCTCATCCTTTGATAAGCCTTCATCCAAGGGCCATTATTCAATGAATCCATGCCAATTGAACACAACTAATATGGACCCTTGATTGAAAGTTTGATCCAAGGGCTTGGAACTTGCACGTTTCCCATCCAAGTGAAGAAACACAAATGCATCTCAATCATTGGATCTAGATTTGATCTAATTCCTAAGATCAAGTCTCCTGATCACCTCCAGTAATGCTTCTCATCATCACTGGCAGATCACCGGCGCGTGTGCCGGACTTTTCATCTTCTCTCGTTCACCGCTGCCGTCGTCGGTCACGTTCGTACATAAGAAAATCACAAAAAAATGCAAAAAAAAAAAAAGAAATGAAAAAGAATGTTCTAGCCTTTCATTAAACAAAATTGTTGGTGAAATGATTTTATTTAACCGATTTTAAGTGGGAGTGAACAAATCAAGAGCCAAAGATCATCGATATAAGATGTGTTCATCATTAGTATTAATCACCAACCAATAATCATCAACAAAGAATACTCAATCACGATCATCAGATTACTCAAAAATCACAGAGGGAATACGAAGGGAAAGGAAGCTTACCGTCTTTAGAGGAACTTATTACCACCGTTGAAGGCTCGGTCGAAGTTCTTGAAGGTGAGGCCCCAATTTTATTTTTCCTTTTTTGGGTTTGAAAGCTCTGTTTATGGTGGCTAAAAACCTTGATGGCCGGTGGAGAAAGGTTTGATTAGCGTCAGAGTTGTGGTAGTAGCCGACAGACGATTTTGGTATCAGATTACTAGTTTAGGTTGGGTGAAATTTGGGAAAAATCCTATTGGATTTTAGGATTTAGATTTAGGTTTGAGGGTAGATGGAAGAACATTAGGTTTGTTCTTGGAAATGTTCTTGGGTTTTGGGTGTTTTAATTAAAAAAATAACAAGTTTTGGAGTGCTTTTGGTGTTTATGGAGGATTAAAGTTTGGTTTTTGGGAAGCATATGTTTGTATTATTGAGGAAATTTTGTGTTTTGATCCAATAATAACACGTAGGGAAGTGTTTTTAGAGGATCAAATGGGTTTTTAGGATGAACATGAGATGAACATTTAAGAAATTTGGAGAAAATGGAGGAGGGTGGCAGACCATGGTTGAGAGAGTTTGGGAGAGAGAAAATTTTAGACAAAAAATGAGAAATGTCCTATAATTTTATCTTTTATACTGGATAAATACTTGGGAAAATTGGCTCATTAAATGCCCATATTTTTAGCGTATTTTGGTTATTGGTCATGGCTTTTGCTTTCTTTTAATTTGGTCACTAAATGCATGTACATTGTTCCCCGAATTTTGATTGAGTTCAATTTAATCTCTGATTTCACTTCAATTGCTTTCATTAGTTTATTAAATAAGTTTAATTATTAATAATGAATGTTAATTTTTAATTCTTTCAATATAGTCACACATTTAAACCTATATTAAAGCCTTTAGATTTTTAAATCTCTTAAATTAATAATTAATATTAAAATTAAACTTTAGCTTTTTAATTAACCTTGGATGTTAAATTATTTAGTTTTAGTCACTAATTATTAAAGCCTTAATTTTAGTTTCTTTAACTAGAAATTAATTAGGTTTAGAGATGTCCTTTTAGGATTAATTTCTTTAATAATTCATTAATTAGAAACAAATTATTAAATTCATAATTTGATTAAAATAAAATGTATGTTTATTTTTAGATATTAAAATGGATGGCCTTAAAGTAACTAGACATCCCTTTTTGAATATTTTTAAATAAATTGACATTCTACTTGTGGTCACCAAAAATAAAATAGGTTCATATTAATTTAAAATAAAAAAGAGTAAAGGTTTGTTCCTATGTTTAAATTGCTAAGGGCACGTTGTTTGATTAACGTTAAAGGCTTGGACTTGGTTCTTTAAATGAAGAAACATCCTTATTCTTTTTAATAATAATTTGACTAACTTGTCACCTTAATTTTTCTTTTTATGGTTTAATAATTGGTTAATTTTCTTAATTTTTTAAGGAATGACAATATTTCATTTTTTAATTAAAACATAAGAAATAATTGCCTTAATTCCAATTAGGGGGTTAGTTTATTCTTTGATTGGAAATAGACAAATATTGTGCGTCTCTCTTAAAAATCTCTTAATTAGGTTAAAATGTTTTATTTAGGGATTAAAAGAATCACAAATTAAATAAATATTTGAACTTTTATATTTTTAATACAGGAGAAAATAACTTCAATGACCGAAAATGCCTTATAATATACGATTTTAACAAACTTTTTTTGGATTTGCGAAAATGACCAACAAATTCGCAACGCGAACTTCAATTTTGCAACACAGGTTCCAAAATCGCAATACGAACTCCAATTTTGCAACACAGGTTCCAAAATCGCAACGCGAATAGGTAAATCACAACGATAATAGGTAAATCACAACTCGATTTTCAAATTTGCAATGCTAATTACCGATATAGGTAAACAGTACTATTGCAATGCGATTTTCAAATTCGCAACGCGAATTACATATATAGGTAAACAGTACTATCGCAATGCGATTTTCAAATTCGTAACGATTTTCAAACTCGCAACGCTAATTACCGATATAGGTAAACAGTACTATCGCAACGCGATTTTCCAAATTTGCAACGTGAATATGTAAATCGCAACGATAATAGGTAAATCGTAACGATAATAGGTAAATCGCAACGCGATTTTCCAAATTCGCAATGCGATTTTCAAATTCACAACGCGAATTATCAATATAGGTAAACAGTACTATCGCAATGCGATTTTTATATTCACAACGCGATTTTCAAATTCGCAACGCTAATTACTGACATAGGCAAACAGTACTATCGCAATGTGATTTTCATATTCGCAACGCGATATTCAAATTCACAACGCTAATTACCGATATAGATAAACAGTACTATCGCAAGTAGGGCATTAAATGGTGTGATGTCGAATCTAGTTGAGCAAGTTTAGTTGGGGAATTCTATAGCAAGCAGAAGAGCCCTTTGTCTAGTAATCATTGAGCATAGTTGCACTTGCATGAAGCAACATGTTTTGTTTGAACTTGTTTTTCATTCCTTATCTGTTTTTCATATGTTTTAAGATTCTTTTGTTAAAAAATATTACTTTCAGACTATGAGAAATGAAACAAGTTTCTTGTTGAAGTTCAATGAATATAATGAAATTCTCTTGTAGCTTTTGACAAATGAAAAGATTGAACCCTTGTAATACAATGACCTTTGATCATACACTAGAGTTGCATTCGAGCATTATACCTTTTCCCTATAAAGTTGAAAATAACAATATACTCCCGTGACCAAGTAGTAAAAAGGTTTGGCATTTAGGTATATATAAGAGTAGACAAAATGGGGTATCCTTTATTTATGACATTCCAAAAGTAATTAGATCATATTTCTATTAAGTACGCTCGGTGATGATCATAATCTCCCTAGATGGAATGGTGGAGTTGTAGGTCAGTTGCTTGGAAATTGAGTTCTAAAGATGAAATTCTCTGACTTTCAAAGACACGCAAGCTACAACAAGTTATTCTCAATAAGATTAAGAAATCTTGAAGTTGAAAACTCAGAAAGTTAATGAGTGAGTATAATGAAATGGGACCACTCCGCTGAAAGCAATAAGTTGATAATTTGAAGTAATTTCAAGCAGTTATTGAGGTAAGTTTGAGTATCATGAAGTTGTTATATTCAAATCGTGACATTAATTGTGATGTGATGAATTCCCTAAAGTGGGTAAAAAGACAAAAACAGAAGAAAAAAAAAGAACACTAGAGTGAATGAAATAGAGGTAATAAGGCTCCAAATTTAAAACGAGTTTAGGTGGAAGATGCAATAAAGGAGTTGAGAAACACTTGTTATAGTTGACTACATATAAACACTCATGAATTATAGTTTTGGATCGATATTTCTGCACTACCTTTGCTAAATGAGTCTATGAGGTGTGAACAAATGGAAGATGTCAGAGAACCAAAATAGAAATATTCTAAAATGTTTAGAAATTGAATATACTAGTTACATCATTTTGTCCGTAACAAATTAAAATGCCAAGTTGCGATAGAGGGCATGCCACAATGTTCATGAGAACCAAGAAAAAGTACATCTTGGTGATTGATACCTAAGAATTTAAGGGAACAACCTAAAACCAACCTATCAATCCTAAACCTTGTCAGATGGCTATAATTCTTTTGAAATTTGAAAAATTATTTGATATTCATTGAATTGATGATTTGTTTCAATTTTGAGCCTGAAGGAATGGGCATTATTTTTGTTTTATAAAGTTCTTTTATTCTTTTGAACTCTAGAAAATATAGAAAGAAGAAAAAACATTTTAATCATTACCATCTTTTGAGAAAGTCCTGGAAGTTGAGGAGGCTCATTTTTTGTCAAACGTCCAAAATAAAGATGTAGAGTAAGAAGCAAAAGTCTAAGCAAGGAGAATAAATGCTGCAAGAGAAATAAAGGTGTTCCCTAATTTTTGGAGCAATAAGGTGTAAAAGATCAAAAGATTCAAGAATAAAATTTTCACATTTCTTTATAACACCATTTAGAATCAATAGCAAACCTGAAAGCACATGATCACCTTGATAATGAGAGTGTGGTTTGGTCTGGGATGTTTCAATATAAATATTCATAGCAAAGAATCAAGGTATTCCTGTATCAGATATATTGATCAATTTTCTGAGAAATCATGGAAAAATAAAGCATTTTTGTAATTAGAGTTGCATATTGCGTTTAAAGGCTTTGTTAGAGCATAAGGCACATGTCCATCTGATTATGAGACCTCGTAAAGAGAAGCCCTTGATGTTCAACTATCCATTCAAAGAAGAGAAAAAAAGAATATTTGATGGAACTTCTGTCAACCCCAGTTCATAGTGTGGTTTGTTGATAAATGGTATGAGAAGGAGACCATTCGAAGTTGAAAATTTTGGACTCGAGTAAAGATAAGTCATAGAAATAATATCTAATTTGGGGTGTTTACTAAAGACGTAGATCATGCTGCATCAATCAAGTTTGACCTTTCAGTTCTCATTTGATCATTTTTCTTCATGTTTATGGAAAAAGAAAATTAAAAAAGAAAAAACGAAAAGAGAAAAGAGAAAAAACCAAAGTCAAAAACCGAATGGGTACTTTAGAACGAATAATAAAGGAACTCGAAGGGAAGGCATATAAAGGGTTTGATTCTAAGCGTGAGGTGAAACCATGAGTTAGAACCTTGAAATGATCATGAAGATGAAGATTGAGCAAAGAAAAGAGAATAGGCCTACAAGACGGTGGAAATTGTGGTCCTAATATAATTGACATTATGCATTCATGTTTAGGTATATAAATAGAGGCATGCATGTTCATTCATTCATTTCAAACATTATGACATTTTGACAGGAATAGTGAAATTCCAAAGGAGACATTCCCCAGTAGAAATTGGAGTTTGATAAGGAACTCAACACATATGAATCATTACATTTGACAGAAACTCATTAGAAGTTGAATAAATTCATATTGGATTGATTGTTCGACTCTAACATCCATTTCGGTGCTTGCATTCATCCCATAAAGAGATGGATCAATATCAATCTTTCACAGAAGGAGTTGGGTCAGCGTAATCTTGTTTTGCTCAATTTTATCACAGAAGAAGGTAGATCAACATCAACATTTTGTTTGATTCTTCATAGAAGGAGTTGGATCAATAATGTCATTCCGTTTGATATTTCACCGGAGAAATAGAGCGTAATATTATTTTGCTCGATTCTATCACAGAAGAAGGTATATCAACATTGACAATTGCTTTGATTCTTCACAGAAGGAGTTGGATAACCATTTTTCATGTCACTCAATCATTCACAGAAAGAGTTGGATCATTGACAAACTTTCACTCGATCTTTCACAGAAGGATTTGGATCAATGACAACATTGTGCTTGATTCTTCATAGGAGTTGAATCAACGTCAATATGGTGCTCGTTTCCATAAATAATGAGGTGGAACAGTATCACCATTTTTCTCGACACCATCATAGAAGGAGGTGGGTTAGCATCGTTACTTTGCTTGATTATTCACAAAAGAAGTTGGATCATCATTGTCTTTTTGCTTGGCTTCATCATAGAAGGAGGTGAATCAACATTTCTGCAAGAAGAATGAGTTTATATAAGAGTACTTATTAGACCTTAATTTTGTCTTTGTGGTAGAATAGAGGGTTTATATAGGAGATCTCATATGTATTGTCTAAGAAGTTTTGAAAATGAGGAGTTCATATAGGAGAGCTTGCTCAAATTCCAGAGTTGACATCTATCACAGAGTGAATGGTTCGTAATCAGAAGGATATGAAGCTCGAGATTTGGAGTCATCTAGATACAATTGGTGCCTTTTGTCTTTGCTTCATTCCCATTCCACGTCAATGAGCAAAAAGTGGCAACTGTCATCACCCATTTTATTTGGGTATGACGTGTCATTTTACATACTATATAGTATACTATATAATACAATGGGCTTTAGTATGTAGATTTTTTTTAAAAAATATTTAAAAACTAAGATGTTTGGCATATAGTATATAGTACATATATATTATATAGTTTTCATATTAAAAGCTTTTTTTATATAATGGACATATTATATAATTCCATGTTACAATTGTTTTCCATATTATAATTGTGTCGTTAATATATGTTATATTAGAAATTTAGTATGCATGTTATGTTTTCATATACTTGTTATAAAGTTTTCATATTATATAGCTAGTTCATATTAAATACAAGCCCATTTTGTTTTTCTTTTATAAATAATACAAACAATCCAAAAAGAAGTCCATTTTATTAAGTAAATGAGTCTATTACATCCTTTTTTTCAAGGCCCTTTTTTAGTCCATGCATATATACATATTTAATAATAAAAAACCCCTAAACCCTTCAGCTTTGCCACTGATTTTTTGGGTTATTGGTGGAGGATATTTTGCTTGAAATTCAATAAGAGACAAGGAATTGATTAGGTTGTTGCTTTTGAGGAGGTGACATCATCAATCCATGTGATAAAAGCACATATAAATCTCACCCTTTGATAAGACTTCATCCAAGGGCCATTATTCAATGAATCCATGCCAATTGAACACAACTAAATGGACCCTTGATTGAAAGTTTGATCCAAGGGCTTAGAGCTTGCACGTCACCCATCCAAGTGAAGAAACACAAATACATCTCAATCATTGGATCTAGATTTGATCTAATTCCTAAGATCAAGTCTCCTGACCACCTCCAGTAATGCTTCCCATCGTCACTGGCAGATCACGAGCGCGTGAGTCACACGCGCCAGACTTTTCATCTTCTCTAGTTCACCGTTTCCGTCGTCGGTCACGTTCGTACATAAGAAAAATCACAAAAAAATGCAAATAAAAAAGAAATGAAAAAAAATGTTCTAGCCTTTCATCTTAAATAAAATTGTTGGAGAAATGATTTTATTTAACCGATTTTGAGTGGGAGTGAACAAATCAAGAGCCAAAGATCATCGATATAAGAGGTGCTCATCATTAGCATTAATCACCAATCAAGAATCATCAACAAAGAATACTCAATCACCATCATCATATTACTCAAAAATCACAGAGGGAATACGAAGGGAAAAGAAGCTTACCGTCTTTAGAGGAACTCATCACCACCGTTGAAGGCTCGGTCGAAGTTCTTGAAGATGAGGCCCCTATTTTATTTTTCCTTTTTTGGGTTTGAAAGCTCTGTTTATGGTGGCTAAAAACCTTGATGGCCGGTGGAGAAAGGTTCAATTAGCGTCAGAGTTGTGGTAGTAGCCGAAATACGATTTTGGTATCAGATTACTAGTTTAGGTTGAGTGAAATTTGGGAAAAATCCTATTGGATTTTGGGATTTAGATTTAGGTTTGGGGGTAGATGGAAGAACATTAGGTTTGTTCTTGGAAATGTTCTTTGGTTTTGGGTGTTTTGATTAAAAAAATAACAAGTTTTGGAGTGTTTTTGGTGTTTATGGAGGATTAAAGTTTGGTTTTTGAGAAGAATATGTTTGTATTATTAAGGAAATTTTGTGTTTTGATCCAATAATAACACGTAGGGAAGTGTTTTTCGAGGATCAAATGGGTTTTTAGGATGAACATGAGATGAACAATGATGAATATTTAAGAAATTTGGAGAAAATGGAGGTGGGTGGAAGACCATGGTTGAGAGAGTTTGGGAGAGAGAACATTTGAGACAAAAAATGAGAAATGTCCTATAATTTTATCTTTTATACTAGATAAATACTTGGGGAAATTGGCTCATTAATTGTCCATATTTTTAGCGTATTTTGGTTATTGGTCATGGCTTTTGCTTTATTTTATTTTGGTCACTAAATGCTTGTACACTGTTCCCCAAATTTTGATTGAGTTCAATTTAATCTCTGATCACTTCAATTGCTTTCATTAGTTTATTAAATAAGTTTAATTATTAATAATGAATGTTAATTTTTAATTCTTTCAATATAGTCACACATTTAAACCTATATTAAAGCCTTTAGATTTTTAAATCTCTTAAATTAATAATTAATATTAAAATTAAACTTTAGCTTTTTAATTAACCTTGGATGTTAAATTATTTAGTTTTAGTAACTAATTATTAAAGTCTTAATTTTAGTTTCTTTAACTAGAAATTAATTAGGTTTAGAGATGTCCTTTTAGGATTAAAATAAAATGTATGTTTATTTTTAGATATTAAAATGGATGGCCTTAAAGTAACTAGACATCCCTTTTTGAATATTTTTAAATAAATTGACATTCTACCTGTGGTCACCAAAAATAAAATTGGTTCATATTAATTTAAAATAAAAAAGAGTAAAGGTTTGTTCCTACGTTTAAATTGCTAAGGGCACGTTGTTTGATTAACGTTAAAGGCTTGGACTTGGTTCTTTAAATGAAAGAACATCCTTATTCCTTTTAATAATAATTTGACTAACTTGTCACCTTAATTTTTCTTTTTAGGATTTAATAATTGGTTAATTTTCTTAATATTTTAAGGAATGACAATATTTCATTTTTAAATTAAAACATAAGAAATAATTGCCTTAATTCCAATTAGGGGGTTAGTTTATTCTTTAATTGGAAATAGACAAATATTGTGTGTGTCTCTTAAAAATCTCTTAATTAGGTTAAAATGTTTTATTTAGGGAATAAAAGGATCACAAATTAAATAAATATTTGAACTTTTATATTTTTAATATAGGAGAAAATAACTTCAATGACCGAAAATGCCTTATAATATACGATTTTAACAAACTTTTTTTGGATTTGCGAAAATGACCAACAAATTCACAACGCGAACTCCAATTTCGCAACACAGGTTCCAAAATCGCAACGCGAATATGTAAATTGCAACGATAATAGGTAAATCGCAACGCGATTTTCAAATTTGCAACGATAATTACCGATATAGGTAAACAGTACTATCGCAATGCGATTTTCAAATTCGCAACACGATATTCAAATTCGTAACGCTAATTACAGATATAGGTAAACAGTACTATCGCAATGCGATTTTCAAATTCGTAACGCGATTTTCAAATTCGCAACGCTAATTACCGATATAGGTAAACAATACTATCGCAATGTGATTTTCAAATTCGCAACGCGATTTTCAAATTCGAAACTTTAGTTATCGATATAGGTAAACAGTACTAAAATTCGCGTTGCGATTTACATATTCAGGTTGCGTATTTGGAAACTGTGTTGCGAAATTGGAGTTTGCGTTGCGAATTTGTTGGTCATTTTCGCAAATCCAAAAAAATTGGTTAAAAGCGTATATTATAAGACATTTTCGGTCACTGAAGTTATTTTCTCTTAATATAGGGACTAATTCGTAATTGAAGGTACCAATTTGGGCGCTATGGGGGTGTTAATCCTTCCCCAAGCGTAATCGACTCCCAAACCCATAATCTCTAAGATCGCATACCAAATTACATCTTTTTAAAGTTTTTATTTAAAATTCTTTAAAATGGTGTTTTCTCCAGTTTTTGACATTCATAATCCAAAAGGTTGATGGTGACTCCAAACATTTCCAAGTCTTTTCTAAAAATTAATTTTTTAATTTCGACATCTAATTCATTCCATATATCTGTTTCGAAAAAAGTCATCATAACACTGATCATTGACGGTTATGTGTTATTGAAGTATGTTTCTGATGATCTTCTCCCTCTAGGTCAGTTTATCCCTTCCAGTGACGGTGTGATAGTTAATAATCCTCATTTTCTTATTCATCGTCAATAAGAAAAGTTGCTTGCCTCTTGGCTACTTTCAACAGTTTCATCGGAGATTCTTCATCATCTCATTGGGCTTACAACCGCTGGTGATATTTGGAAGGTGGTTTCTATACTGTTTGGCACTTATTCGAGTGCAAAGGTATCTGCTCTTTGCCATTCTCTCCACTCTCAAAAGAAGCGTGAACTATCAGTTAGTGAGTTTCTAGCCAAGATCAACCTTATTTGTGATACTTTGTTTGTTGTTAGGACTATTGTCTCTGAGAGAGAACATATCAGTATTATTATTGTCGGTTTTCTCATAGAATTCAAATATGTTATTACTATTGCTTTAAGAGAAGAGGTTTCGTTGGCTACCTTGACCGATATGCTTTCTGATTGTGAAGCTCAACATTTGGAGTTCATCAATGACAATTTGCTAATTCAAGCAAATGTAGCTTCTCATGATTCTTCTCGAGACTCAGAGAAGAATCCCGCTGATGTTTTTTTTCCTGAGAGGTTCAAAATACTTTGTTGAGTGGTCGTAGTGGTGGTCGTTTCTGAGGTCGCGGGTGTTTCAATAACAGACCTCAATACTAGTTATGTGGAAAGTTTAGTCATCTGGTTTAGAAGTGCTACTATAGTTTTGATCAGGGTTTCAAGTCGCGGTCGTGCTTTCGTTCATTTCAAGTTTACCGTGATTGTGGTCGTCGCGAGCGTTATTGCGCGTGTAGCGAGTAACTCGGACGGCGGTAAAATCGATATTTCGTAGGCGCTATCACATTTTCGGACTGTAATTTGAAACCCAGATTTTGATCATACTTTCTAGGGAAGCTCGTCAGGAGAGTCTCGGGATTCTTGTTATCGAAATTTTGGACAGTAGGCTCAGTCCATGGTGGCTCAGTCTCAAGCTACTCCAGCCCAAGCGTTGACCAATTTCTTTAATCAGTCTAGTGGCCCTGGTGTGTTAGGCAGTTTTGAGCTTCCAATGGCTCAAACCTTTTCTCAAAACCCTAACTCATTCATATATCCTAAACTTTTACAATGTGTTCATTAGGGGTGGCTTAGTGGAGCTTGTGTTGTTTCCTCTCCTCATGGTGTCGCTTCGGTTGAAGTGTCGTTCTTTAATAATTATCTGTGAAACTGAATTGTTGGTTTTAATGTTTTTTTGCCCAACGATGCTACTTATACGGCATATGAGGGTTATATTTTTCCTTCGTCCTCTTCTGTTTCTGTCTTTTCGTCTTCGTCTTCCTTGTTTATTTCACATCAGCCTTCCACTTCCTATTTTCCTAGTGTTTTTAATTCGGCCATGGAAAGGATGTTAGCTAGTATCCAGATTCCGGTGCCACGCATCACATAACCAACAATCAGTCATATTTTTAGTCTGAATCGACTTATAGAAGTAAATTCACTTCTTATGGGTAGTGGTGAGGAAGTGTCGATTACTTATGTTGGTTGTGGTAAGTTGCTCACTGAGTCTAGGGTTTTACGGTTGGAAAATATTATTTTTGTTCCTTCTATCAAAGAGAAGTTGCTTTCTATTTCTCAATTAACTTGTGACAATAACGTGTTTTTTGAGTTTCATTCTTCTGAGTGCCTTGTGAAGGATTCCCAGACTCAAGCTATGTTGATTCGAGGGAAACGTACCTGTAACGGGCTGTATAAGTTTCAGTCTTCTGTTGATACTTGTTGTGTGCAGAGTAATTCTATTTCCAAAACCCAAGGGTCCTTGATGTTGTGGCATCAACGTCTTGGTCACCCGTCCCTTGGCGTTCTTTAGTCTGCTCTTGATTCTTGTAGCATTTTTATCAGTGATAATAAGATGCCTACTGTTTGTGTTTCTTATTTATAGGGCAAAGTGCACAAGTTACCTTTTGCTTTATCTGATATTGTATATACATCTCCATTTTAAGTTGGTTGTATATGATGTTTGGGGACCTGCACCTGTAGTTTCTGACAGTTTTTGTTATTACATAAGTTTCATTGATGTTTTCAGTAGGCATACATGGCCGTATTTGTTGAAACGAAAATCTGACATGTTTAATTATTTTGTTAATTTTTATAAGCTTGTTGAGGTTCATTTTGTTTGTCAGATCAAAGCATTACAAACCGATGGTGGTGGTGAGTTTCAGAAGCTACATCGCTGGTTGGGTGAACATGGAGTCCAGCATCAGGTGTGTTGTGCTCATACATCTGAGCATAATGGCAGGGCTGAGCGTAAGCATTGATACATTATTGAGATGGGTCTCACTTTGCTTGCTCAGGCATCCGTATCGATCAAATTCTAGAGTCATGCCTTTGTCATGGATATTTTTCTGATCAATTGTCTTCCTGCCAAGGTTCTACAAAATAAGTCTCTGATTGAGATTTTGTATTGCAAAAAACTTGATTATTCATTTTTAAAGGTCTTTGGTTGTGCGTATTATCCTCTTTTGTGTCCTTATAATCAACATAAATTGGATTTCTGTTCCATGCAATGTGTTTTTCTCGTGTATAGTATGTCACACGAAGGTTTTAAATGTCTTGATGGCAATGGTCGTATTTTTTATTTCCAGACATGTGGTTTTTGATGAGTCTGTTTTCCCTAGTGTATGAAATATTCGCGCTATTAAAGTAGCTGGTGAAGGAACCTCTGTAGTTGTTCATTTAGGAATTGTTTCTTCTATGGATGGTTTCTTTGTAGGAAGACTGAACGTTGTTCTTGATGAGCGTATTACTAGTTATCTTGAGGATTTGCCTGGTACCTCTGAAGATTTTCCTATTGATACCTTATTTCAGTGTGTGGATAGCTTACATGGTGTTGATCTTCCTCTTGAGGGGCTTGTTGATAATGTTTCTAATGATCTTAGGGGTGCCCCTGATATGGGTGCAGTTGATGGGGCTCCTCTGGGTGATCTTTGTGTTGTTGATGACACTACTCATGTTGTTGCAACTATGGGTGTTACCGATATTTTACTTGACCCAACAGATTTTGTTTTTGTTACAGGACCTGGTAGCTTGACTGATGTTTCTCCTGTTTGTAGTCATCCTATGGTCTCTCGGAGAAAAAATGGATCAGAAAGCCTAAGGTTTATTTTACTCAGCGTCTTGGTTGTGATGCTGAGCCAAATACAATTGAGGAAGCATTTCATAGTCCTCAATGGAAGGAAGCTGCTCAGGTAGAGTATGATACTCTTATTCGCAATAACACTTGGTCTTTGGTTGATTTGCCTTCTCATCGTAAGGCAGCTGGTTGTAAATGGATTTTTAAGTTGAAAAGGAATGTTAATGGCTTTATTACTCTACACAAGGCTTGTCTTGTGGCTAAAGGTTATCTTCAACAGGCTGGTTATGACTATCATGAGACTTTTACTCCTGTGGTTAAACCAGCGACTGTAAATGCTATTTTGTCCATAACAGTTTCGAGGCAGTGGAGGCTTCATCAGATAGATATTAATAATGCATTTCTAAATGGTGAGCTAGCTAAAGAAGTTTATATATCTCAACCTCCTAGGTTTGAGGTTGATGAAAAGAGGATAGTGGGTTGCAAACTAAATAAGGGTATTTATGAACTTAAACAAGCACCTTTGGCATGGTTTGAAAAAATATGAGATTATATTTTGTCTGTTAGTTTTGTTTTATCAAAATCTTATGCTTCTTTATTTGTCAGGAAACAGGGGTCTCGTTCGGTTTATCTCTTTGTTTATGTGGATGATATTATCGTCATAGGTAGTTCTGTTGTAGAAGTTGAGTAGGTTATCACTGACTTCAATAAAACTTTTTTTCATTAAAAGACCTTGGTCGACTGAATTATTTTTTTAGGAATTCAGGTCACTTATTGTAGGGATTGTGTTTTTTTTAAAATCAACAGAAGTATATTGAGGAATTCTTGTACAGGAGTTGTCTTGATAGTGCTAAAATCTTGCCCAGTCCTATGGTGCCAAGCTGTAAGCTTTCTGCATCTCAAGGGTCCCCTGTCTTTAATTCCATAGATTATCGCAGCATTGTGGGAGCTTTATAATATGTTATAAATACTAGGACTAATATTGCTTTTGCTATTAATCGAGTTTGTCAGTTTTCACAGACAGCTCTGGATGAACACTTTGTTGTTGTAAAATGAATTTTACGGTATATTCAAGGGACTTTGGATTATGGTTTGAATTTTACTAATTCTCTTTCTCGGTTGTCCATCAAAGGCTTTGCTGATGCTAATTGGGGTTCGGATATTGGTGATAGACAATCAACATCAAGTTTTTGTATTTTTCTAGGAACTAATCTTATCTCTTTGACCATCTTGAAAGCAACAAGTTATCTCCAGGACTACTACTGAGGTTGAATATCAAAGTGTGGCTTGTGTTGTTACTGAAGTTATTTGGCTTGAGTCATTGTTAAAAGAGTTGTATGCGCCAGTCTGGAAAGTCTGTCATGTGGTATGACAATTTGAGTGTTGTGGCAGTCTCTGCTAATCATGTGATGCATTCTAAGTTCAAACAGTTGAGATGGATTTATTTTTTGTTCGGGAACGTGTTGCATCTGGTCAGCTTCTTGTTAATGAGGTTCAAGCTTATGAGCAAATTGTTGATGTGTTGAATAAACCCTTGTTTGCTGTGTTTTTTAATCGACTTTGAACCAAATTAAGGGTTCTTCCATTTCCTTCTACTCATGTTCGTGATACTAGCAGGTATGATTGATGTGCTTTTTCTTTGTTTTCTATTGTTTTTCTGTTCGTTTGCATGTTGTTCTTCGAGAATCAGGAAAGTTTACAAGAGTTTAGATAGTAGGGTGAATGCGATAAGTATAGGTTTACTTTGTGTAGCGCTACTGCTGTGCTTCACCGGTATTTGGTTATACAGTTGTTGTATTTGGTTTCGGTTGTTATATCTCTCTAGAATCAATCCATAGCCTTCTCTCGTATAAATTCACCTGGTTCTCTTGGAGAATATTACAGGTTTTCATTAATAAAGATTAAGGAGAGTGCCATCTCTCTTTCCTTTTTCTGGCATGATCTACCTATAATTTATTGACACTCTCCTAAGGGTCGATCAATAAAATCTCAATACTAAAACTATACAATGACATTAAAAAATAATACTTCTTGGGGTTCTAATCTACTTTGAGAGATTACTCAATTGTTTTATACAATGACTAGGGTTGTAAATGAGACGAGATAGATCGCGAGCTACACGAGATCGACTCGATCAAGGCTCGATAAATACTCGGATCGAATGGACTCGACTCGAGCTTGAGCTTGACTCAAGTTCGAGCTCGGCTCGAGTTCTTAACGAGCCGAAACGAGCTACTCGATATTCAACTCGAAAAGCTCGTGAGCAGCTCGAAAATATAATATATTAAAATTTTATTTTTTAAAAATATAAATTATTAATAATATTAATATTTATGTATTGATTTTTTTAAAATATAGTAAGATTTTCATGTATTTAAGGTTCATGTTTGAGTTTAAGTTTGAGGTTTTAATCGCGTTAAGTTTAAGAATTTTTTTTCAATTTCGAGCATTTTCGAGTTACTTACGAGCTTCATTTCAAGATTTCGAGTTCGAGTGGAGCTTGAAAATTTTAAGCTCGTGAGTTTTCGAGTCCAGCCAAGCTCCATTTCAGAGTTTTCGAGTCGAGTCAAGCTCAGCAATACTCAAGCTCGACTCGGCTCGGTAACACCCCTATCAATGTGTTGAGTTAATCGATCGACAAAATAGGCCAAGAGGGGGGTGAATTGGTAATAAAAATTTCGGTGGAAGTTTTTGCAGAAAATTGAAAATATTTGCACAACAATTTAGAGTAGTTCGACTTTCTCAACCAAAGTCTACGTCCACTACCTTAACTATCAACACTAAGGATTTTCCATAAATTCACTAATTTGTCTTTCTTTTGAGGAAAAAGAGTAACTTTACAAATCCCTCAAGAATTATACCCCAAATTCTTTAGAACACTCTCTCCCAAAGAGAACAATATAAATTTTACAAACTTACAAGAAAATCCTCACAAGGAAAGATGTTTGCACAATTCTAGAACAAAGAAAGAATACTCAAGAATAATACAATTGAGCACAATAAGTGTTCTTGAAAGCAATGATGAATATTGAATGAAATTTGGCTTGAAATTGCTCAAACTTGAGGTTTGATGCTTTCTCTTTGAGTCTCTCTTGATTCGTGTTTCTTGTTGTTGATCAATGGCTTTTAAGATTTTTTAAATACTCTTTCAATTGATTATGAATGTTGGGGATGATTAGTGGAGTCAATGGAGCCGTTTAAGTGTGAAAACAATTAATAAAACTGCTTGGAGCGTGGGGGGAATCGGTACCCCCTCATAGGGTATCGGTTCCTGCAGTGTAAAATTCAAATATTTCGACCGTTAAACAGGGGGAATCGGTACCCTCCGAGTATTCTGTTATTTCTCGAAGCCAAACCATTCAGGGGAAATCGATACCCTTGGGGGGAATAAGTTCCCTCTGGGCAATCTGCTCATTTTGGTTTGATTTTAATTAAAAAATGATTTTGACTCGATTAAGGCTCGAAATATTTTGTAAATTTGTTTAACATATTTTTACACTTTAGTAAGGATTAAAATAAACTTTGAAAGACTTGGAGTAATATTTTGATATTCGAATAATTACATCGAATATACTTAGAAAATCTTTTGTAAAATCTTAAAATTCATTTAACTTAATTTGTTATATCGAAACATCAAAATGTTTTCAACAATCTTCTTCTTTTTTATATAACAAAACATTTTAGTAATTTTAAGATTTTCTAATTGAAAATAAATTTTGAAATCAAGTTTTGAAATTATTTCCCCTTACTTTAACATTTCTCCCCCTTTTTGTTAAATCAAAAAGACTCTAAAACGTTTTTAAAGAAGGTTTTGAAAACTTAAGCCAATTGATAGATTAAGATAAAGCGTAAGCTGCTAAGATCACAATCAAGAGAAATGTTAGCCATTAGTTTCATAATCCAATATTCATAAACAATGTGAAATAGCAAAAATTGGTCATAATGCAACTAATATGTAAATGATGCAAAAATAAACATTAAGCTCAAAATGAAAGTTAAAACCAAACCAAATATATAAGCATGTAAGTTCAAATATCCAATCATCCAACAAATTCAAACATCCAAAATAAAATAATCCATGAACATCAAAATGTTTCACAATACAAAGTTATGAGTTCGAGGTTCAGTTCAAGCAAACTAAAGCAAGATAGGTCTAGTCGTCCATAGGATGATTGAGAGGAGTAGGAAAATATGCTCGCACTTCAAGTGTGAGACCCTAAGACCAAATTTGATAAACAAATTTACTAACCATAAACCAAGATTTCTATATTCTTGGAAGGAACAATGTTTATAAAAACTCACTAAAGATGATATGTGGCATATTAATCTTCTTATTATGTTGGATACAGTATATCCACCATATATATATGTTTCTAAGGGAGGAGTACCTACCTCCGGATAGTCTAAACCACCAAGAGATCATATAATGAAGGAATCTATCACGATGAGTTCTTAGGGTACTCTCACTATCCTTAGACTTATAGGGTGAATCCACAGTCTCTTTTTCATTAAACTTGAGTTATCTAGTCCAAAATGGATAGCGATTGTGTCGAAGTCAATAAAAATGAATTGTCCTGAAAAATAGGATTGAATTCCTATAGTTTTGGATCGGCGCTCGTTTTGGACACATACCACATTGGAATAGAAAAATGAAAACTAATTGATGATAAACCAAAGGTTTGAGTTTAAAGAGTTTATCAAACTTCTAGGATTTAAGAGTAGGAAGATATTGGAAGTCCATATCTTCCATAGCTTGGATCGCAAGGATACGCTCTTCCCGGATTTTGTATGACTTAAAACAAGTATATTACCTATGGTATAGATCTTGTCTACGACCAGGTATGTTGAAACAAGAGTTCAGAATGGTCACATTTGGGTCATTTGGATTAGGAGGAGGAATAAGATGTTGATTTTAACTTGAGCAACTAGACGATGCCCTAGGTCGTTTAGGATTTGACATAGTTTAAGAATCGGAATAGAATATGTAACATGCAAATTTAAACACATGTATGCAATATAATCAAACCAAAAACTCAAATGAGTCCTCAATATTTCAAGGTTCTCTAAATTGAATCCTAAAGGGCAATGTTTTGAAAAACTATTTGGAAAATAATGTTTGAAAATCATAATATGTATAGTTTTTTAAGAAAACAACATAATTGAATCAAAAACATTAATTAAAATGAAAATTTTTGAATTTTTTATTTTTGAAATTTAAAGATAATTTTGAAAAAATGAGTATTTTTGGAAAATATTTGTTGTAAAATCATCATATAACCAATGCCCGATGTAATGTTCATCTTAGAACTAATCAAAACTAGTCCTAAGTTCAAAAATCAAGGAAATAGAGGATTTTGAAATATTACCTTGAAAATTTGGATTTTATGAGAATGTGATATTGTTTGCAAGGATTTAATGATGTTAGTAGGATCAGAAGTTGAAGACCGATCTAATATCGACTTGTATTTGATAGTTTTGGCAAAAGTGGAGATTTAGAAAGAAAGAGAGGAGAAATGACATGTAAGAGAGAAGAGAGGGTTTTGAGAGAAAGGGTTCTTCTGGGCGTTTAATATCCAGAACCCGATGGGGGTATCGATTCCCTAAAGGTGGAAATCGGTTCTCATCCAAAGGGGGAATCGATTCCCCTTCAAAGGGGGTATCGATTCCTCCTGCACTAAAATTTCAAAAATCTGTGCTAAACACTCAAAATGCTAAATTAAATAGCTCTAGTGGTATTGGCACCTCATATATTGAAAATTAATCATGTTCAATCAATCAATTTTATCCTTAAACAATATTTGAACATATAATTAATTCTCACCAAAAATCATAAACTCCCCCTAACAAATAGCAAAGAATGCAATCAAAAGTGTTATTTTTTTAAGCATTTTCAAAACTAATTTAAAGTGCTAAACTTATTTTAAACACTAAGTCAAGGTAGGTTGGTCAAGCCTAATTATCTCCTAAATGTCCAAAACCTTTCCTTATCTAAAGGTTTTATAGAGATATCAGCTAATTGGTGCAAAGTATTAACAAATTCTAGACCTACATCTTTCTTAGTGACATGGTCTCTAATGAAATGATGTCTTATTTCAATGTGCTTAGTTCTAGAGTGTTGGATGAGATTTTTAGTGAGACAAATAGCACTGGTATTGCCACACTTGATAAGAATGATACCTACTTCAATTTAATAATCAAAAAGTTATTGTTTCATCCATAAAACTTGTGCAGAACAACTACCGGCTGAAATGTATTCCGCTTCAGTGGTAGATAATGCAACACAATTTTGTTTCTTTGAAAACCAATAAATCAACATATTTTCAAGGAATTGGCAAGTACCGGAGGTGATTTTCCTATCTAATTTGCATCCTCCATAATCCGCATCAGAGAAGGCATGCAAGATAAAGCTAGAGTCTCTATGATACTAAATTCCTGAACTAGGAGTGTCCTTAAGGTATCTTAAGATTCTCTTAACAGCTAGTAAATGTGATTCCTTAGGACATGATTGAAATCTAGCACATAAGCAAACACTAAACATAATGTTCGATCTACTTGCGGTTAGATAAAACAAAGAGACAATCATTGACCTATACAATTTAACATCCACACATTTACCTCCTTCATCTTTGTCAAGCTTTGTTGATGAGCTCATTGGAGTGGCATGAGGCTTCCTGTTTTCTATTCCAAACTTCTTGAGCATATCTTTGATGTACTTAGCTTGATTGATGAAGATGCCATCTTTTCTTTGCTTGATTTGGAGTCCTAAGAAATATGAGAGCTCCCCCATCATGCTCAACCCGAATTCACTTTGCATTAGCTTAAAAAATTCTTGGCAAAGAACATCATTAGTAGAACCAAATATTATATCATCAACATAAATTTGAACTACTAATAAATCTTTACCTTTATGCTTTAAAAGCAATGTAGTGTCAACCTTCCTTTTTAAAAAACTTTTTCAATTAAAAAGTTTGACAATCTTTCATACCAAGCTCTAGGAGCTTGTTTTAAACCATAAAGATCTTTTGTCAATTTAAAAACATGATCTGGAAATTTTGAATCTTCAAAACCAGGAGGTTGTTCCACATACACTTTTTCTTTTATAAAACCATTTAAAAATGCACTTTTAACTTCAATTTGATACAGTTTAAATTCATTGAAACATTTAAATGCTAATAACATTCTAATTGCTTCCATCCTAGCTACGGGAGCGTATGTTTCATCATAGTCTATGCCTTCTTCTTGAGTATACCCTTGAGTAACAAGTCTAGCCTTGTTTCTCACTATATTGTCACTTTCATCAAGACCTACAGTAGACTTATTACTAGGCCTTTCAACTAATGTCCATACTTTACTTCTCTCAAATTGATTTAACTCTTCTTGTATAGTCATAATCCAATGTTTATCATTTAATGCTTCTTTAATATTCTTAGGCTCTATGCATGAGATAAATACAACATAATTACAAATATTTCTAAGAGAAGATCGAGTTGTTACCCCTTTGGAGGATCACCTATTATTTCACCATCCTTGACATAGTAGTATTCCCTTGGGTAAGAGACTTCCCTTTCTTCAATGGTTGGATTCTCGAGAGGATCTTGAGTTTCCTCATTTTTTATTTCTTCCTTTGATGATGGTTGTCTAACGTCTTTTATGTTTATAATACCTACATCATCATTCACACAAGAATCCTTCCTTGGAAGGGGATTATCATCGAAAACAACATGTATAGACTCTTTTACAACTAAAGTTTTTTTATTAAATACTCGATAAGCTTTAGAATTTAAGGAATAACCCATAAAAATTCCTTCATCACTTTTAGCATCAAATTTGCCAAGATTGTCTTTACCGTTGTTTAAAACAAAACATTTACATCCAAAAGGATGAAAATAGCTAATGTTAGGCTTTTATTTTTAAAAAGTTCATATGAAGTTTTCTTCAAAACAGGCCTAATCATTACTCGATTAATAAAATAACAAGCGGTATTTGTGGCTTCCACCCAAAAATATTTTGGCAAATTATTTTCACAAAGCATGGTTCTAGCCATTTCTTCTAAAGTTTGATTTTTCCTCTCAACAACTCCATTTTGTTGAGGGGTTCTTGGTGCTGAAAAGTTATGGCTAATACCATTAGAATTACAAAATTCAATAAATCCAAGATTTTTAAATTCAGTTCCATGATCACTCCTAACACTAGTTATAGAGTAACCTTTTTCGTTTTGGATTACTTTTGAAAAAGTGATGAATTTTTCTAATGCTTCATCTTTAGTACTTAAGAATAGAACCCAAGTATATATAGAATAGTCATCAACCAATACAAATGCATATTATTTTCCACCCAAGCTAGTAGTTCTAGATGGCCCAAAAAGATCTAAATGAATCAATTGTAATACTCTACTAGTGGATACGTCATTAATGGATTTAAAAGAAACTCGCTTTTGTTTTCCTTTAGCACAAGCTTAACAGATTTTATCATTATCAAATTTTAGCTTTGGCAACCCTCTAACTAAGTCTCATTAAGTTAGTCGTTGCAAAACACTCATACTAGCATGTCCTAGTCTCATATGCCATAACCAACTATCATGCTCATCTTTAGCAACTAGGCATAAATTAGTCATATCTATAGAATCTAAATGCACCATGTAAATGTTTCTTATTCTATGACCAACAAGCATAATCCAATTAGATGTAATGTCAATGACTTTACAACCATTAATATAAAACATGACATTGAATCCCTTATCGCACAATTGACTAATACTCAATAGATTATACTTTAATCCATTCACATATAAAACATTATTAATTTGTATGGAATAGGTATTACCTATAGTGTCTATACCTTCAATGTGACCTTTTGAGTTATCACCAAAAGTCACATCTTCTCCATTTTTGGCGTTGAGCTCTATGAACCGGTTTTTGTCTCTGGTCATATGTCTCGATCATCCACTATCAAGGTACCATGAGTTTGAATTTTTTTCACGTGCCTTGTAGCAATGCTCCTTTTCCTACAAACATAAATTAATTTTTTATTTTTGGTACCCAAATTCTTTTGGGTCCATATTCATTAGTTTCCAAAATCCTAGTCCCCTTAGGTATCCATTTGTGTAGGATATCCTTCTCTTTAGTAGTAATGAGTTCTTTAGGAGCCCATATATTTCTAACGATTTTTCCATTTAAGGTTCGTTGAGGACCTCTATGATTGTAGTTTCTAAAACTTATTCTAACAAAGTTGGTTTTTGAATTTTCTCATTTTTCAAAACGTTTTAATCCAACTTTATCAAAAGAAGCTTTAAGATCATCAATTTTCTTTTGATGATATCATTGACTCTTGAAAGTAGATTATGAAAATCAATATTTTTCTTTTCAAATTCATTTAATTTGATTTGCAATTATTTGATCTTACTTTCAAGATCATTGTTGGTTTTGGACATAAGATTATTTTCACTTTTTAGTTTTGAAATATCATTTTTGTATTTTGAAAATAAAGTCTTATAATCCAAAGCTAACCCATTATAATCCTCTAATAACTCATCATAAGATAATTCATCCGAATCGAATGAGTTAGAGGTTACCTTAGAATCTTCCCCGAATGCCATCAAGCACAAGTTTGCTACTTCTTGTTCCTCTTCATCGGAACCTTTTTCATCACTCCATGTAGCCACATGAGCCTTGTGCTTATTCTTTGATTAACCCTTTCTCTTCAATGGTGAGCAATCATATTTGACATGCCCTAGTTTTTTGCATTCATAGCAAATGATCGGGTATTTCTCCTTTGGTTCAGTTTTGAAGCTTTCATTTCGTTTGAATTTTCTTCCTCGGTTGGGCCTCATTAATTTTCTGAACCGTTTGGAAAATAATGCCATTTCCTTGTCGTCGTCATCTTCATCTGAATCATTCTCATCTTTTGTGGATTTATTAGCAACTCCAACATTCTTCTTCTTCTCCTTCTCCTTTGGTGTCTCATCAATCTTATCGAGGTCTACCTCATCTTGAAGCATCAATTCATGAGTGAAGAGTGAACCGATTAGTTCTTCAAGGGTTAAGGACTTTAAGTTCTCAGCCTCGATGATTGTCGTCTTCTTTGATTGCCATGATTTTGGAAGTGAGTAAACCAACTTGCTCACAAGCTTTTCATTTGGAATGATCTCTCCATATGATTTGAGACCAGTGACAATCCTGGAAAATCTATTTGTCATAGCTTTGATGTCTTCATCCGGTTTTATCCTGAAATTTTCATAGCTATGAGTTAGAAGACTAATTTTAGATTCTTTTACCTCATCGATGCCTTCATGAGTGACTTGTAGTTTGTTCCATATTTCTTTGGCGGTTATACAAGATGAAACTCTTCCATATTCATTTGGTCCAAGAGCACAAAAAATAATATGGATGGCTTTAGAGTTGAGCTGGAACATTATTGTTTATCCTTCACTCCACAATCTTGGGTGAGTGGAAGGTTTGATGTATCCATCTTCTATGACATTCCATGTTCCCATGTAACTTGCTTGAATGAAGTACATCATTCTATTCTTCCAATAGGAATAGTTAGATCCATTGAAGAAAGGAGGCTTGTTGACGGGCATTGAATCAAGAACGAAGTCGGAGTTTGAAGCGCCAGCCATTGATGACTTGAATATCGATGTAACTCTTCCTGAATCGACTCAAGAGGCGATTAAACCTTCAAATGAGTGAGGCTCTGATGCTAATTGTTGAGTTAATCGATCGAAAAAATAGGCTAAGAGGGGGGTGAATTGGCAATAAAAATTTCGGTGGAAGCTTTTGCAGAAAATTGAAAATATTTGCACAATGATTTAGAGTTGTTCGACTTTCTCAGCCAAAGTCTACGTCCACTACCTTAGCTATCCACACAAAGGATTTTCCAAAAATTAACTAATTTGTCTTTCTTTTGAGAACAAAGAGTAACCTTATAAATCCCTCAATAATTATACCCACAATTCTTGAGAACACTCTCTCCCAAAGAGAACAATACAAATAATTTAATCGTAAAACATCCATCAATAGAACCCTTCCACATTACCTAATCCCCTTCCAAATTAGACCCTCTGAAGCTCGAAAACACTGCCATAAGAATAGACCATTGCACTTGTTCCAAATTGAATAATCTTTGATGCGGTAGAATAGACCCACACCAGCCATCAATACCCTTCGAACCAAAATCAGCTATCATCCCCTTTAATTTCTTACCAAGGTAAATATTCGAGGACATTTATGAGACAATGGCATATCACAAACCCAACAATCACCCCAAAAGAAAATGGACTTTCCGCCTCCAACTTGTAAGATCATCTTACTTTGAAGAGTATACCCTAACTCTTTGAAATAATAAAATAAATTTAGTACATTTCTCGAAAACCAAGAAGATTTTCTATGTGGATCTTTAAGTTCCTTTACATGCTTCTTTTGAATTACCATTAAGTAGTAATTCATGTATGCATGTTGTGTAATGAATGAAGTTGGTGAAGCTTTAAAGGTTAGAGAAAATGTGAAGATGGTGAAAAGCTAGGTCAAGAAAGTTTTTTGCGTTCTTTCATCAAGGTGGTACCCTTTAACTCTTCTACGCTTCTTGAAAATTCATAAATGATGTTTATGATGATAATGCATATGTCTTTGAGTGAAAAAACACGTTAGAATGATTAAAATGAAGTTGTGAAATTTGTCCAGAAGAAATATTTTCATGAGTAGTAACTTTGAAAATTCATACTAAAATCCATAAAAATAGTTAGGAAGTGTCGCGACGACATTTTTTAAGTGGCGAAAATCTGAATAAATTTAGAAAATAAAATTTTTAGAAAAGATTTGAAAAGTTTGGAGTAACCATCAACCTTTTGGATTAGGTAGGTTGAAAATCCGGGATACGCCTTTTAAAAATATATATATATTTTTAAAAAAAAGATGTGATTTAGTATGCATTTTAGAGATTTTGGGTTCAAGAGTAGATTACACTTGGGGAAGATTAGCACCCCCACAGCGCCCAAAATTGGCACCTCCAATTATTAATTTGTCCTTGTATCAAAAATTAAGAAATTTGAATATTTATTTAATTAATGATCCTTTTATTCCCTAAAATATTATAAAATTTTACACAGATGTGCAATATTTGTTAAAAAATAAATTAACCCCTAATCAAAATTAAGGCGATTATTTCTTATGTTTTAATCAAAATAATGAAATATTGGCATCCTTAAAAATTAAAGAATTATTCAATTGTTAAACCCTAAAAGAAAATTAAAGGTGACAAATTAAGCAAATTATTATTTAAAAGAATAATAACTTTCCTCAATTTAAAGAACGAAGGCCAACATTTGACGTTAATCAAACTAAGGATTTTCTACAAATTCACTAATTTTTCTTTCTTTTGAGGACAAAGGAGTAACCTTACAAATCCCTCAAGAATTATACTCCAACTTCTTGATAACACTCTCTCCCAAAGAGAAAATTACAAATTCTCAAACTTTACAGAAAAACCTCACTAGGCAATATGTTTGCACAATTCTAGAACAAGAAAAGAACACTGAATAATAAATACAATTGAGCACAAATGGTGTTCTTGAAAGCAAAATGAATATTGAATGGAAATAGGCTTGAAATGCTCAAACAATAAGTTTAAGACTTTCTCTTTTGATTCTATCTCATTTTTTTCTTGATCTTCATCAATGGCTTCAAGACTTGTTTAAATACACCTTGGTTCAATTCTGAACGTTGGGGATCATTGGTGAAGTCAATAGAGCCGTTGTGGTGTGAATAGCACTTAAAAAATATGTTGGTAGCGTAGGGGTATCGATACATCTTCAAAGGGTATCAGTACACCCAGTGTAAAATTCAAATATTTTGACTGTTATTTGACCAAGTGTATCGGTACCTCCTAGGGGTATCGGTACACCTATGGCATTCAATGTTTCTCGGAGCCAATTTTGACATGGAGTGTATCGGTACATTCGGCTATGTATCGATACCCTTATATCATTCGAAATTGAGGGGTATCGGTACATCCGAGGATTGTATCAGTACCTCACTATATAAAATTTATTTTTGGCTTGATTATGGTTCGAAATACTTTGTAAAAATTGTTTCAAAATTTTTTTAAGATTAAAACACAATTTTACACTTAAGTAAGGATTAAAATTGACATTTGAAAACTTGGAGTAATATTTTTTATATTCGAATAATTTAATCGAATATATATTTTTAAAATTGAATATAAAATATTTAAATTTATTAACACTTTATTTGTTATATCGAAACATCAAAATGTTTTCAACAATCTCCCTTTTCTTATATAACAAAATATTTTAGTAATTTTAAGATTTTCTTTTTTAAAATCATTTTTGAAATCATTTTTGAAAAATTACTCTACCTTAATTTATTCTCCCCCTTTGTGTTAAATAAAAAAGACTCTATTAAAAACGTTTTAAACAAGTTTTTAAGAAAAATAGCTAATTGATTTATAGTTATTTAGCTGCTAAGATCACAGTCAAGAGAAATGTTAGCCATTAGTCCGTAATCAATATTCATAAACAATATGTAAATTGGGAATTGGTCATAATTGTTCTAAGATATAAATGATGCATATTATAACATGAAAATTCAATTTAAGTTCAAAAACTAATTATCATTCAAACAAACCAAAAATCCAACAAATAAATCCAAATATATAAAAATTCAAACCAAATATTCACCTAATTATCCAAATCATTCAAAATGTTTTAACAATTGTTTTAAGTTCATCTTCAACCTATGAAAACAAGCAAGAAAAGGTTTAGTCATCTATAGGTGGGTCAGGAGGAGGAAAATGTGCTCGCATAGCAAACATATCGAGTGTAAGTGCATTGAGTCTTTTGTTCATAGCAATGAGTCGATGATTCATTTCTTTGTTGTTAGCTCGCATCTCCCATTGATTCTCCAATTGTTGAGCCCCCATAGGGGTTAAGTGGGACTCTATGGATGTAAACCTCATGTCAAATATCTCCATGAACGATCGAAAATATGGAGGCATATGACTCTCTTCCTGGACCAGCTCGTCCTCGACTAGGTTAACGGGATCATCGACATCCCGAAGAAGATCTTCAAGCTCTGGATCATCAGCAGCCGGTGCCGGTGCCGGTGCAGTTCGTGAAGAACTAGCACCCAGTGTTGTCTGGTTTGATCGAACCCATTGATCTTTATCCCCGGACCATCTCGATTTATGCAAAGTTTTGAGATTTATTTGGCTTTTAAGAGGGATGGCTACATCAAGTTAAACCCTAAGCTTGGCTTTGATAAACATATTACTAAGAAGACAACCGTAAACTAAGGTTTCTCCATGTTTAGGCGGGACGTTGTTTACGGTTTCAACTAGTTCAACAAAAATAATCTATGGCATATTTATTTTCTTATTATTTTGGATACAATATGTCCACCAAAGGTCAAGTGCTCCAAGAGTTGAGTATCTACCTCTGGATGGTCTAAACCACCAAGAGATGAACAAATGAAAAAAACGTTCAAGATGATCTGATAATGTACTCGCACTAGCCTTGGATCTATAATGAGTAGCCACAATTTCTCTCTCGTTATCTAGATTGTCGTTATCTAGACCAAAAGTTTTAGAGATTGAGTCGGAGTCAATGTGAATGTATTGGCCTAAAAGATAAGATCGAATACTGACAGTGGCAGTTTGGGACTCGTTTTGGACACAAACTGCATTAGAATAAAAAATGTGGACGAGTTGGTGATAGACGACATGTTGAAGCTGAAAAAGTTTATCAAGTTTCCAAGATTGGAGGGTAGAAAAATATTTAAATTTCATATCGATCATAGCTTGAATAGAAGGGATACGTTCTTCTCGAATATTATAAGACTCAAATAAGTCAACAAACCTAGTGTAGAGATTTTCTGACGACCATGTTCGTTAAAATAAGAATTTCGTCATTTCAGGTACATTTGGGTTTGGATTGGGAGGTGGAATAGGAGGTCGATTTGGATGTTGGTTTGACGGACTAGACGATGACCTAAGGCGTTTAGACATGATTTTAAATCAGAATGGGATAAGGATACCTACAATTTGAAAAACATTTGTATGCAACAATATCAATCCCAAAACTCAATATGAGCCCTCATTATTCAAGGTTCTCTAAAAATAACCTAATGGGCAATTTTGAAAACTATTTAAAAAACTAAGTTAGAAAAATCAATATATATATATATAGTTTTCATTAAAACAACATAATTAAATCAAAAACAACAATTTAAAACAAAAATAATTTTTTATTTCGAAAATTTTAAATATTTTGAATAAATTTTGTGTTTTTGATGAAATTAGTTGTAGATTATAATTCTACATTACAATCTAAAAAATGTCCGATATCTATTTCGAACTAGAACTAACTAAAACTAGTTATATGTTCCAAAATCAATAAATAGTATTTTTAGAAAAATTACCTTGAAAAATCGAGATTAAGTGAGATTTGTCATTGTTTGCACGATTTTGATGATTGTAACAGGTTTAGAAGTTGAAAATCGAGTTAATTCCGACTTGATTTTGTTGATTTGAGCAAAAATGGAGATTAGGTGAAAGAGAGGGAAGAACGGCAAGGTGTTTTACGTTTAGGAATTTTAACAAAATGAGGAAATTAGGGAATTAAAGCCTAAACCTGACCGGGGGTATCAGTACCCCTCGAGGGGTATCGATACACATTCAAGGAATGTATCATTACACATTCAAGCTGTATCGATACATAGCAAGGGAGTATCGATACCTTGTGCAAAAAAATTTCAAAATCTACTTTTAATCACTCAGCATGCAAAATTAATCATATCTAGTGGTATTGGCAACTCATATTACGAAAATTAACTATGTTCAATCAATCAAATCTACCCTTTAATTTTATTTGAACATATTATTAATTTTCACTAAAGATCATAAATTCCCCCTAACTATTAGCATAGAATGTATTCAAAAATGTTATTTTTTATAAGCATTTTTCATTTTCTAATTAAAATTGCTAAAATCATTTTAAACACTAATTCAAGGTAGGTCAGTTAAACCTAATTCTCTTCTAATTGTCCAAAATCTTTATTTGTCTAAAGGTTTTGTAAAAATATCAGCTATTTGATTCAAAGTATCAACAAACTCCAGAACTACATCTCCTTTTGTGACATGATCTCTAATGAAATGATGTCTAATTTCAATGTGCTTAGTTCTAGAGTGTTGGATGAGATTTTTAGTGAGAAAAATAGCACTAGTATTGTCACACTTAATAGGTATGGTACCAACTTCAATTTCATACTCTAAAAGTTGTTGTTTCATCCATAAAACTTATGCACAACAACTACCTGCTGAAATGTATTCTGCTTCAGTGGTAGATAATGCAACACTATTTTGTTTCTTTGAAAACCAAGAAAACAACATATTTCCTAGGAATTGACAAGTACCGGAGGTGCTTTTCCTATCGATTTTGCATCCTCCATAATCCGCATCAGAGAAGGCATGCAAGCTAAATCTAGAGTCTCTAGGATACCATAGTCCTAAACTAGGAGTGTCCTTGAGGTATCTAAAGATTCTTTTAATGGTTTTTAGATGTGATTCCTTAGGGCATGATTCAAAACTAGCACATAAGAAAACATTAAACATAATGTATGGTCTACTTGCGGTTAAATAAAGCAAAGAGCCAATCATAGACCTATAAAGTTTAACATCTACACATTTACCTCCTTCATCTTTGCCAAGCTTTGTAGATAAGCTCATTGGAGTAGCTTGGGGTTTGACATTCTCGATTCCAAACTTTTTGAGAATATCTCAAACGTACTTCGCTTGATTTATGAAGATGACATCTTTTCTTTGCTTGATTTGGAGCCCCAAGAAAAATGAAAGCTCCCCCATCATGTTCATCTCAAATTTACTCAGCATTAGCTTAGAAAAAGTCTTGACAAAGAGCATCATTAGTAGAACCAAATATTATATCATCAATATAAATTTGTACTACTAATAAATCTTTATCTTTTTGCTTTAAAAACAATGTAGTGTCAACCATCCCTTTTGAAAAGCCTTTTTTAATTAAAAAATTTGACAACCTTTCATACCAAGCTCTAGGAGCTTTTTTTAAACCATATAAAGATTTTGTCAACTAAAAAACATGAGTTGGAAATTTTGAATCTTAAAAACAAGAGGTTGTTCCACATACACTTCTTCTTTTATAAAACCATTTAAAAATGCACTTTTAACGTCCATTTGATACAGTTTAAATTCATTGAAACATGTAAATGCTAATAACATTCTAATAGCTTCCATAATAGCTACGGAAGCATATGTTTGATCATAATATATACCTTCTTCTTGAGTATAGCCTTGTTCAACAAGTCTAGCCTTATTCCTCACTATATTACCACTTTCATCTAATTTGTTCCTAAACACTCATTTAGTACCTACAGTAGATTTATTACTAGGTCTTTCAACTAATGTCCATACTTTACTTCTCTCAAATTTATTTAACTCTTCTTGCATAGCCATAATCCAATTTTCATCATTTAATGCTTATTGGATATTCTTAAGCTCTATTCATGAGATAAATGCAACATAATTACATACGTTCCTAAGAGAAGATCGAGTAGTTACCCTTTGGATGGATCACCTAAAATCTCACCATCCTTGACATAGTAGAATTCTCTTGGGTATGAGATTTCCCTTTCTTCAATGGTCATATTCTTGAAGGCATCTTGAGTTTTCTCATCCTTCACTTCTTCCTTTGATGATGGTTCTCCAACGTCATGTGCATTTACAATACCTACGTCATCATCAACACAAGAATCCTTCCTCGGAAGGGCATTATCATAGAAAACAACATGAATAGACTCTTATACCACTAAAGTTCTTTTATTAATTACTCGATAAGCTTTAGAATTTAAGGAATAACCCAGAAAAATTCCTTCATCACTTTTAGCATCAAATTTGCCAAGGTTATCTTTACCGCTGTTTCAAACAAAACCTTTACATCCAAAAGGATAAAAATAACTAATGTTAGGCATTTTATTTTTGAAAATTTCATATGGAGTTTTCTTCAAAATAGACCTAATCATTACTCGATTTATAACATAACAAATGGTATTTGTGGCTTCCACCCAAAAATATTTTGGCAAATTGTTTTCACAAAGCATGGTTCTAGCCATTTCCTCTAAAGTTCGATTTTTCCTCTCAACAACTCCATTTTGTTGAGGGCTTCTAAGTGCTGAAAATTATGGCTAATCCCATTTGAATTATAAAAATCGGTAAATCCAATATTTTCAAATTCAGTACCATGATCACTCCTAACACTTGAAATGGAGTAACCTTTTTCATTTTGGATTACTTTTGAAAACGTAATGAAATTTTCTAATGCTTAATCTTTAGTACTTAAGAATAGAACCCAAGTATATCTAGAATAGTCATCTACTAATACAAAACCATATTGTTTTCCACCCAAACTAGTAATCCTAATTGGCCCAAAAAGATCTATATGGATCAATTGTAATACTCTACTAGTTGATACATTATTAATGGATTTAAAGGAAAATTTCTTTTGTTTTCCTTTTGAGCATGCATCACAGATTTTATCTTTATCAAATTTTAGCTTTGGCAACCCTCTTATTAAATTTCCTTGAATTAGTCTTTGTAAAATATTAATGCTAGTATGTCTTAGTATCCTATGCCATAACCAACTATCATGTTCATCCTTGGAAACTAAGCATAAATTAGTCATATTTAATGAATCTAAATGCACCATGTATATGTTTCCTATTCTATGACCAATAAGCATAATCCGATTCGATGCAATGTCAATAACTTTACAACCATTTGATTCAAATAAGACATTATATCCTTTATCACATAATTGACTAATACTCAATAGATTATGCTTTAACCCATTCACATATAATACTTTTTTTATTTGTATGGAAGAGGTATTACCTATAGTACCTATACCTTCAATGTAACCTTTTGAGTTGTCACCAAAGGTTACCACTCCTCCATTTTTGTCGTTAAGCTCTATAAACTGGCTCATGTCTCTGGTCATGTGTCTTGAGCATCCACTATCAAGGAACCATGAATTTGAACTTGTATTTTGTGCCTTGTAGCAATGCTCCTTTTACTACAAATATAGATTAATTTTATATTTTTGGTACCCAAATTATTTTGGGTTCATATTCATTAGTCCCTAAAATCCTAGTTCCCTTGGGTGTCCATTTATTTAGTATATCCTTATCTTTAGTAGTATTGAGTCCTTTAGGGATCCATATACTTCTAATGATTTTTCCATTAGAGGTTCTTTGGGGACCTCTATGATTGTAGTTTCTAAAACTCTTTATAATATTGTTGGATTTTGAACCTTCTCCTTTTTCAAAACGTTTTGGTCCAACTTTATTGAAAGAAGTTTTAAGATCATCAATTTATTTTTGTTGATCATCGTTGACTCTTAAAAGTAAATTATGCAAATCAGAATTTTTCTTTTCAAAATCTTCGATTTTAATTTGCAATTATTTAATTTTACTTTTAAGATCATTGTTGGTCTTGGTTATGAGATTATTTTCGTTTTTCAATTTTGAAATATCTTTCTTGTATTTCGAAAATAATTTCTCATAATCCGAAGCCAACCCAGTATATTCCTCTAATAACTCACAAAAGAATAATCTTCTAAATCAAATGAGTTAGAGGTTACCTGAGAATCTTCCCCGGTGGCCATCAAAAACAGGTTCACTACTTCTTGTTCCTCTTCATTTGACGATTCATCATCGTCACTCTAAATAGCCACGTGTGTCTTGTGCTTCTTCTTTGATTGACCCTTTTTCTTTAATTACGGGCAATCGTATTTGACATGTTTGGGCTTTTTGCATTCATAGCAAATGATAGGGTCTTTCTCCTTTGGTTCATTTTTGAAGCCTTCATTTCGTTTTTATTTTATTCATTTGTTGGGCTTCATTAATTTTCTGAACCGTTTGGCAAATAATGTCATTTCTTCTTCATCGTCATCATCATCAGAATCACTCTCATCTTTTGTGGATTTGAGAACAACTCCAACATTATTATTTTTCTCTGTCTCCTTCTTTGTCTCGTTATTTTTCTTGAGGTCTACCTCATCTTGAATCATCATTTCATGCATGAGGAGAAAGCAATAAGCTCATTGAGAGTTAAAGACTTTAGGTCTTTCGCTTCGATGATCGTTGTCTTCTTCGATTACCAAGCTTTTGGAAGAGAATAAATTATCTTCCTCGCAAGCTTCTCGTTTGGAATGATTTCTCCATATGCTTTGAGACCATTGACAATCATAGAAAATCTATTCGTCATAGCTTTTATATCTTCTCCTCGATTCATCCTGAAATTTTCATAGCTATGTGTAAGAAGACTAATTTTTTATTGTTTTACCTCGTTGGTGCCTTTATGAGTGACTTGTAGTTTATCCCATATTTCCTTGGCGGTTGTACAAGATGAAACTCTCTCGTATTCATCTGGTCCAAGTGCAAAGAAAAGAATATGGATATCATTTGAGCTGAGTTGGAATATTCTCGCATCTTCTTCACTCCACATATTCGGATCTGTAGATGGTTTAGAGTATCCGTTCATCATGATTTTACATGTTCCCATGTCATTAGCTTGAATGAAGTACCTCATCCTATTCTTCCAATAAGCATAGTTAGCTCCATTGAAGAAATGAGGCTTGTTGACGGGCAAGGACTCAAGAACGAAGTCGAAGTTTGATGTGGAGGCCATTGATGACTTGAATATCGATCTAACTCTTCTCGAATCTACTCAAGAGGTGGTAAAACCTTCAAATGAGTGTAGCTCTAATACAAATTATTTAGTTAATCGATCGGATGAATCGGCCAAAAGGGGGTGAATTGGCAATTAAAATGTTGATGGAAGCTTCGACAGAAAATTGAAAATATTTGCACAGTGATTTAGAGTGGTTCGACTTTCTCAACCAAAGTCTACGTCCACTACCTTAGCAATCCACACTAAGGATTTTCCACAAATTCACTAATTTGTCTTTTTTAGGACAAATAGTAACCTTACAAATCCCTCAAGAATTATACCCCAAATTCTTGAGAACACTCTCTCCCAAAGAGAAAATTACAAATTCACAAACTTTACAGAAAAACCTCATTAGGCAAGATGTTTTCACAATTCTAGAACAAGAAAAGAACACTCAAGAATAAATACAATTGAGCACAAATGGTGTTCTTGAAAGAAAAATTAATATTAAATGGAAATAGGCTTGAAATGCTCAAACAATAAGTTTAAGGCTTTCTCTTTTGGTTCTCTCTCAATTCTTTTTTCTTGATCTTCATCAATGGCTTCAAGACTTGTTTAAATACACCTTGGATCAATTTTGAATGTTGGGAATCATTGGTGAAGTCAATAGAGCCATTGTGGTGTGAATACTACTTAAAAAATCTGTTGGGAGCGTAGGGGTATTGATACACCTTCAAAGGGTATCGGTACACCCAGTGTAAAATTCAAATATTTTGACCATTATTTGACCAAGTGTATCGGTACCTCCCAGGGGTATCGGTACACATATGGAATTCGATGTTTCTCGGAGTCAATTTTGACGTGGAGGGTATCGATACATTTGGCTATGTATCGGTACCCTTATTTCATTCGAAGTTTAGGGGTATCGGTACATCCGATGAGTGTATCGGTACCTCACTATATAAAATTTATTTTTGGCTCGATTATGGTTCGAAATACTTTGTAAAAATTGTTTCAAAAATGTTTTAAGATTAAAACACAATTTTACACTTTAGTAAGGATTAAAATTGACATTTGAAAACTTGGAGTAATATTTTTGATATTCAAATAATTTAATCGAAAATATATTTTAAAATTGAATATAAAATCTTAAAATTCATTAACACTTTATTTGTTATATTGAAACATCAAAATGTTTTCAACAGTTTTCCATCTACTGAAAGCCTTCTACTTCCATAGCTGACTAAAGATCCAATATCTCAGCATATGAATGATGAATAAATGCAAAGAAAATGAAAGGAAAATGACAAAAAAAAACAAAAAAAAACATTTATTAGCATCATCATCATAATAATTAATTTCATAATATAGTAAAACCTAATCCGCATGATTTTCTAGTTCACATGCAATGACAAAGAAAAAAGATAAAGGTTTAGAGTTTATTTATCCCTTTTTTACTTATTCGAGTACCTATGGTGAAATTTTGGCAGAGTTTTGCATCGTAGATATAAGGTAAATTAAATGCATGGTTTTGGATCTAAAATAATAAGGAACTCAAAATTATCCTCGTTGATGCCCCCTTGGGGGAGTCAGACCCTCGATCCTCACCTATTACAAGCTTATGGATCAAGTTAAATTTCGACAGGGAGCATTTCCCTATACCTAACACGAGGAATAAATTACTACAAAGACATAGGTACTTTGGACCCCGAAAGTTACTCGCTAGGTCTATACGGAGAATAAATTCTCACGAAGACGTCACTTTCACTCTCACTTAAAAAAGATAGCTCAGGTATAAAGCGAATGTTATGAATGTAGGCGTGTTGTGTGTGGGGAGAAATACTCAAACCTTTAATCAAATGAGCAGAGAAAGGAACATAGATAAGCCATGCAATTTCGGAAATATCTAATATCTGAAAAAGTAACTCAAGGCACGCATTAGTACAACTGGTTAAAAGAATTAGGGGAATACAAAAGAAAATTAAAATGAAGGAAAAATATATGGAAATTAAAAGAATCAGGAATGAAATGAGTCTGAATTTCGTAATTTTCTAATACAGGGACAAAATATAATTGTTTTAAGGCCTGACTCTCTGAGAAAATCAAGGGTTTTGGACTGAGTTTCCCAGTGGAGTCGTCAAGCTGTCGCGACGATTTTTTCAAAGCGGCAAAAATCAGAATAAAATTAGAAAATCAAATTTTTAGAAACGATTTGAAAAGTTTGGAGTCACCATCAACCTTTGGGATTAGGTAGGTTGAAAACCCGAGATATTCCTTCTAAAAATAAAAAATTTAAAATAACGTGATTTGGTCTACATTTTAGAGATTTTGGGTTCAGGAGTCTATTACCTTTGGGGAAGGATTAGCACTCCCACAGTGCCCAAAATTGGTACCTCCAATTATTAATTTGTCCCTATATCGAAAATTAAGAAATTTGAATATTTATTTAGTTAATGGTCCTTTGAATCCCTAAAATATTATAAAATTTTACAGAGGTGCAATATTTGTTAAAAAATAAACTAACCCCGTAATCAAAATTAAGGCGGTTATTTCTTATGTTTTAAGCGAAATAATCAAATATTGTCATCCTTAAAATTTAAAGAATTATTCAATTGTTAAACCCTAAAAGAAAATTAAATGTGACAAATTAGGCAAATTATTATTGAAAAGAATAATGACTTTCCTCGATTTAAAGAACGAAGGCCAAGCCTTTGAAGTTAATCAAACAACTTGTCCTTTTCAATTTAAATGTAGCCAATATTAATAATTAAACACATTTGATAAGATAATCAAAGCAATTGAAATGAAATTGGTGACTAAATTGAAATCAATTAAAATTCAGAGAACAAATTACAATGATTTGGTGACCAAAATAAAATAAATGAAAAGCCACGGCCAAGAACAAAAACACACTAATAATAGAGTTATTTAATGAAGTAATTAGCCCAAAAATTATACACTATAAGACCCAAAAATTTAAAGGCAGACTCATTTTTAACATTCCAAAAAATCCTTCATCCTCTCTACTCTCCCCTTGCCAAAAATTATCCAAACAAATCCTCCCAAATCTTTTAATTTTCAACCCACATTCATCCATGTTCTTACTTAAACCCCAACGTTAGATCCGAAAAAACACCTAAATCCACTCAAAAAAATGTTTTTCGAGAACAAACAACATCTTTTCTTCCCAAGTTCATTTAAAGTTCTTCCTAAAAATTAACTTTAATCCTCAAAAACACCCAAACTCAAACCCAAAGAAGTTTTATAGAACAAGTTAATAATCCAGCTTAAAGTTTGTTACAAATGTTTCTTCCAACAAACTACATTCTTGAGGTACTAGAAACTTCCTTCTTTCTTTAATAAAAAAAATTATGATTTTTGATGATTTTTTCGGTTCAGAATGAAGAAAACCGGAGCATGAAGGAAGGCAAAGTACAGTGACAATGCGGCAACAACTGGACAAAGAAGATGATCATATCGGCGTGTGAGTCACACACACCGGCGACGCATCGATGAACTCTCCGGCCAGTGGGGCGCGCCAATGGGGGGAACCAATCCTCCTTGGTTGATAAAATCTTAACCATTTTATCAAATCTAGATCCAATGGTTGAGATGAATTTGTGCTTTCTTGAAATGGATCGATGATGTAGCTCAATCGAGGCCCTTGGATCCTTCTCCTCATAAATGGCTCTCGTCCATTTGTGTTTTTTCACTTGGATTGAAGCATCCATAACCATTGGATGGAATCCAATCAAGGGTGGAGATGACTTGTGCTTTTTCACCAAGATTAGTTGTCACCACCTAAAAAGATGAGCCACTAATTAATGCCCTATCTTTGACTTTTCAAAACAACAAAATTCCCCCCAAAAACACCCCAATATCGATGGCTATATGTGTGTAGATATTGGGGTTTTTTATTTTTTATTTAATGCATATATGTAAACATGTATGGGCTAATTTGGGTGTATGTAAAAAAACTATGTAAATGGACTCTTTTTAATACAAATGGACTCTTTTTTGGATTTTATTTATTTAAAAAGAAATAAATAGGCTCTTAATATGGGCTAACCTATTTAATATGGACTCAATAACATGACATGCAACAATAATATGCTACTTTGTAATATAAACTATATAATATGCAATATGCAACACACTAATTATTTAATATCTCACATAACATGCAACACTATTTATGATATGCATCTATATGATAATAACATGGACTACATACAACTATTATTATTATATGATATATCTAAACTATATACTATATATTATATTATAATATGAAATGTGTCACCACCTGGATAAAATGAGAGATGACAAGAAGTTATATTTATATCTTTGTAACTAGGATTAAGTCTAGCTTTTTTTTTTGAAAAAAATAGATACTAATTTCGATATGTGTATAAAAAGATATGAACTTTTAAGTGATGAAAGGTAAAAAATATGGGCAGTAGAATCCTTAGAAAGCAATTTTACTAGTGACTTTGATAGATCACCAAAAAATCCCTAGTAATTATTAGGAAGTGAGCCTTATATACTTATAATTGTAAGTAAGTCTAGTTTTTTTAAAACAAACGATTCTTGATTTTAGGCTACATAATTAGAGTTATAAATTTTTAAGTGAGCAAAGGCCAAAAGAGAAGGTAGCATACTATTTTGAAAAACAACAAGAACATTGACTTCAAAATTTCAACATAAATAGTACGAGTTAAATTAAAAGCTTTAATTTATATGGTTGGAAAGATTAGTGAGAATGTAATTTAGAATTGTAGATTATTATTTACACATTTTTCTTTAAAGGTAGTGTAAGATGCCATATTTGAAGGATTAATATTTTAGTCACGATTTATGATTTTGTAAAGCTTAAATGACCAAAATATACTCAAGCATAATATAACTTGATAGTTTGAAATGGCATGATATATATCTTGTATATATATATAAATAAATTTAATGTTTTAAAATATTAGAAAATTTGTTAGGTTGCTCCGATGACTCGAATGTAGCATCTTGGTCTTCGAGTATTTTATATTAGAGATTAGGGTGTTACTGAAGCAATTCTGAAAGAAATCAATGCTCTGCCTTAACCTACTGATAGGCTAGATACGTTGACACAAACTCATATACCTCTGTCTTCATACTCCCCCACTAATATAAGTGTCGAATCCCCTGGTACATATGTTACTCCTAAGGTGAATAGAAAACTAGTTATAATGCACCTCATGAAGAATATTATTTCTTAATTGATCATCCACTAGGACATACAATAAGCCTCGAAAGTACAATACATCATCATCTCTTAACTCAAAGTCGGTCACATCACCTCTTCAAACTAACTCGACTCTAACCATCAAACTATCAACATACTATTGGAAAAATTATGATAAATTGGAAACTTTGAGGCATATTTTATAAGGGTAAATATGACGAATCAAAAAATGAATTATTGATTCATATTCTAATCCCTGAGATCTTTACAACAGTATCAATATCTCATATGCTTAAAATGGTTTAGTGACGAATGAGAAATTGTTGCTCAAAGTAGAGTATATGTGAATTGTGTTGTGTAAGGGAAATGGAAAACCCCATATCCCATATTGGTGAGATAACAAGCAAGGAAATGGTTTATATACACAAATCCACTTCCTAGTCATTGAATGACTTGGGTTGAAATGGTATCTCGCACGCAGGTATAGGTAGGTGTAAATCGAAGCTTTTCGAACCCATCGGGGTTGGCGGTGCACCTACACGACGTGGACGATGCGAATATCCAGTTTGATCAAGCTTATTGAAGGGCCTTAGGGTATTTTTCTCACTACAAATTAAATATTTTTTCTTAAATGTGGCATATCTTTTTTAATATTCTGAATTAAAAAAGGATATTATATGATTTCATTTAATTCAAATGTTAGTATGGTATGACTTGCAGTTCACATTCTGATTAAAACAATATTAATTTATTATTTCTGATTTTACTCATATATACTTAATAGCCTTAATTTCCAAAATATACTATTTCCAATTCTTTTCCTATGATGAAATTCTCCTCTTGTTTTCGGTCGTAATCTCTAGAAAGATAAAGTTTGTGATCTCGCAAGTTGTTCTACTGTGCACTGATCAAATTGTTGTATATCCTGGGAGACAGAAAACTAAAGGATCTCGAGCACTAAGGAGTGGTCGAAAATTTATCTTAAGGAAACTACATACCTGCCGGCCTCAACCAGTTTCGAATTTGATTTTCTATCAATGTCTGGGTTCTTACTGTAATCTATATATCTTCAATATCAATACAATTTTAATTTTATTTTATTTTATTTTATTTTTCATCTTGGATTATTATTTTGTAAAAATCTTATAACATATTTCTTCTTCTATCTTTCTTAAAATATTTGAGATGGTTCGAAAAACTTGTGGAAATTGAGAAAAACAAATTAATTCATTTTTAGGATTTACCCTATTGTTTTAACGAGTTTTCTTAGAGTGAACAAATTTGTTTTTATAGAAAATTTTTAATGTAGTAACTTTAATTACTAATTTTGGTATCGTTTCTTTACAAAACAATGGAAACAAAATATTCCAACGGGTTGCCCAACTTGGATACTAGAATCAAAATCTTAATGTGAGTCAATCAGTAGTGGTCATTAACCACGTTGAGAGGCCATCAAAATTTTCTGGAGAAAATTTCAAGATATGGTAAAAAACAATGTGGTTCTATCTGACCATAGTGAACTATGCTAAGATCTTGAAGAAAGATCATTTTACTTTTAAAAAGGAAGAAGGAGAAGGAGATATGGATAATATCATTTTCTACAATATGGTTGAAGGTTGGAAGCATTCTAACTTCATATGCCGAAACTATATCCTAAATTTTTTGCATGATTCACTATATCCAGTGTATTCTACATATCAAACAACAAAGAAATTGTAGGAGGCTTTGGGCTACATATATCAATCTGAAGATGATGGAGCTAAAAAGTTTTTAGTTTCCAAATTCTTGAAGTACACTATGGTTAATTCCAAACCAATAGTGAAATAAGTGAAGGAATTCCAACTGATTATTAACGAAATTCTCTCTAAAAAGATGGTCATTACCGAATCATTCCAGGTGGCAGCTATCTTTGAAAGGCTACCTACCGGATGGAATATCTTCAAGAATTACCATAAGCATAAGAGGAAACAAATGACCGTGGAAGAACTCATTTTTATACTTCGTATAGAAGAGGACAATAGAGTTAATGACAAAAGCCCAACAAAGAATCCTTCAAGGAGGTTAAGGCGAACGTGGTAGAAGTCATGGACTTCAATAATGGAAAACATCCCGATAATAGGTCAAATATGGGACATAAAGGTTGAATTTCCAAGAGGGAAAAGTTCCAAGGAAAGTGCTATAACTATGGGAAAATGGGGTACAAGTCTATTGAATGCAGACAACCAAAGAAAGCTAAAGCTCATGAGGAAAATGTTGTGGAGGACTTGTGTGTGCTATAATCTCTGAGTAAAAGTGGTTGAATCTAACCTAAGATAATGGTAGCTTGATGCGGGAGCCACACGTCATATTTATTGCAACGAGGATTCCCTTTCTAAGTTGATATCCTACGACAATGGGGAGAAGCTCTACATGGGCAATATTGCGACTTCTGAGATCAAGGGAAGGGTATTGTGGTCTTGAATATGACTTTTAGAAAATAACTCAAGATGCAGAATGTATTGTATGTTCTTGACATACTAAAAAAATATTATATCTAGGATGGTGTTTGAATCCCAAAAGTTGATTTTGTCTAATGGAGGAATATTTGTGGGAAAAGGGTTTGTATCTACTGATATGTGGAAACTCAATGCAATCTCCTATAAAATCCAAAAGCATGAATAAGAATGTTGCTTCTTCTTCCGTCTATATGGTTGAGTCATTTAATTTTTGGCATGGTAGACTTGGACATATTAATTATGATTCCTTGTGAATTCTAATTAACTTGGACCACATCCCTTCTTTTTACATCAATTATAATCATAAATGTGAAACATGTGTTGAGGCAAAATTAACAAGATCATCCTTTCAAGTAATTAAAAGAAATATTAATCCGCTTGATCTAATACATAGCAATATTTTTTACTTAGAAATTGTACAAACAATGAGAGGAAATAAATACTTTATTACCTTCATTGACAATAGCACAAAGTACTATTATGCCAATTTGCTTAAAATAAAAGATTAAGCAATAGAGAAATTTAAAATTTATAAGTAGGAAGTCAAAAATCAACTTAATAAAAGGATTAAGATAGTAAGAAGTGATCATGATGGTGAATATGTTGAACCATTTGGTGAATTTTGTTCACAACATGGTATTATTCACGAAGCAACACCACTATATTCTTCTCAACCTAATGGAGTAGTCGGGTGGAAAAATCAAACTCTAAAAGAGATGATGAATGCTTTGCTAAGAAGATACAGGTTATCACAGAATATGTGGCAGAGCTTTTCTTTCAGCTAATTATCTTTTAAATAAGGTACCCCGAAAGAAAAGGAAAATACACCATATGAGTTATGGAAAGGTCAAAAACCTTTATACAAACACTTAAAAATTGAGGGTTTCTTGCAAAGGTAATGACTCCATTACCAAAGAAAATGAAAATAGGTCCTAAAACTATAGAGTGTATTTTCATTGGATAAGCAAAACATAGCAACACATATCGGTTTCTTTTATATGAATTAAAGAACCCATGAGATTCATAAGAACATGATAATGGAATCAAATAATGCATCATTCTTTGAAGATATGTTCCTTTCCAAAAATAGGGTGGTTGATCAAAGTTTAATAAAATGAACTTTATAGACTAACAATGAAGATAGTGCAAATGATCAACAAGAGGCTGAAATAGAGCCAAGAAGAACCAAATAAGTATGAGTGGAAAGATCCTTTGGATCACATTTCCTAACCTTTATGTTGGTGGTTGAACCTCAAACGTATATCGATACTATACAATCTTTAGAAGGCACCTTATGGAATGAAGACATTAAAAGTGAGATCAATTCCATCATGCAAAATCATACATGGGAATTAGTGGATCTTCCTCCAGGAATGAAACCAATAAGTTTTAAATGGATTTTCAAACATAAAATGAAAGGAGATGTAACAACTAATAAGTATAAGGCCATATTAGTAATAAAAGGTTACAAACAAAAGGAATGACTTGATTATTTTGATACATACTCTCTTGTACCAAGAATAACATCCATAAGAATAGTACTTGCAATTATTGTGTTGTGAAATCTACAAGTACATCAAATGGATGTTAAAATTGCTTTACTAAATGGAGATCTTGATGAAGAAATACAGATGGAACAACCTGAGGGTCATGTAGTTTCAAGTCAAGAAATAAAAGTATGTAGATTGGTGAAATCTTTGTATGGACTTAAACAAGCACCAAAACAATGGCATGAGAAGTTCGACGATGTTAAAACCCAAACATAGGATATAAGATTATATGTTTATATGTTGATTACATACTCATTGCTGGAAGTGACAATGAAATGGTAAAACATATCAAAGCTATGTTAAATTCAAGATTTGACACGAAAGATATAGGATTGGCCAACACGATTTTGGGCATCCAAATTAAAAGGTCATTTATAGGGCTCATACTGACTTAGTCACACTATGTAGACAATATTCTTGAGAAATTTAACAAGGATGATTCTGGTATAGCCATAACTCCAATAGATTCTTGTTCACAGTTGTCTAAAAATATTGGTGAGAGTGTTCACCAAATGGAATATGTAAGGGTCACAGGCAGTCTAATGTATATTATGAGCTATAATATACCGACATCACTTTTATTGTGAATAGTCTAAATAGATTTACAATCAATCCAGAAAAAGACCACTGAAAAGTGATAACAAGGATATTGAGATATCTCAGATATACTCGAGACTATGAATTGCATTATACCAAATACCCTATTGTCCTAAAAGGAAACTCTGATGCAAGTTTGATATCGAATATTCAAGATACTAAAGGTACCAGTGGATATGTATTCACTTTGGGATGAGGAGTTGTGTCATGAAAATCCTCAAGACAAATGTATATAACTAGATCCACAATGGAATCTGAGTTTGTAGCTCTAGATAAATCTAGAGAAAAAGTATACTGGCTTCGATATTTTCTTAAGAATATACCTAAATGGTTGAAATATATGCCCACAATATGCATATACTGTGACAACCAAACAACAATTGCTAGAGCACATAATTTCATGTACAACGGTAAATCGATACATATGCGTCGTCAATACAATACCGTTAGAAAATTGATCCCAAATGGAGTTATCTCTGTTGATTTTGTAAGATCAAAGGATAACATCACAGATCCGCTAACCAAAGGTTTAAAACGAGATCAAGTTGAGAAAACTAAAGACCATGAAAAAAGGTGTTATGTGAATGAAAACTCTACCTTGTTGATAGGAGATCGCTAGATCTAGGTTCAAAGGGACAACATAATTACATAAACCATGTATGGTCACCATGGGGGTTTGTTAATCTCAAGTTCGTTCATACGATGTAAACAGTGATTAAAATGTTATAGGCTAAGAAAGGTTTTTAATGACCATTTTGTGCTTCGATGAGTCGAGCAACATAAGTCACCTATGTGAGAGTGAAGTGAGGCTGATTTAAGGAGACTATAGGGCATAGTCTTTCAAACTCTTGCAAAACCAGGCGATGTTCATGACTATATAGACATACCCATGAGAACTAATATACTTTTATAGAAAGATAGTGATGTGAAGTATATCATCTTCACACAAACGACAAAAACAGTTCAATAACATCACGTCTACTGGTTATCTAGTAAAGTAAATATACTATCATAAAGGAAGGTTTAAAGGATGACACCTACTTATCCTATGCAATTATCATTCATAAGGCCTATCACCACATCGAGTCGAAATGTTTTGATAAAATCATCAAATTCATTCATGTGGGGATTATTGGAAAATTTATGATAAATTGGAAATTTTAAGGCATATTTTCATAGGTTAAAGATAAAGAATCGAATAATGAATTATTGATTCATATTCTACGCCGTGAGATCTTCACAACGATATCTCACATGCTCAAAATGGTTGAGTGATGAGTGATAAATTAATACTCAAAGTAGGTATATGTGAATTGTGTTGTGTAAGGAAAATGAGAAAACTCATATCCCATGTAACACCCATAACCTGTATACGGAAACTAATACGAGATACATATGTCAAATAAAAGATTCAAAACATTTCTTTAATTAAACTGAGTAAAATTTTGTTTCATTCAAACATCACTAGTTTCAAGCAGTGATAGACATTCTGTTTGATTTCTTAAAGTAAATAAGATTGTCTAACACGTTTGATTTAAAACCCAAATTAATTTTATTTAAGCATAGTTTAATATTATTATATTATTCATCATACTATTAATTAAATTTAATACTAATTATATTAAGAAATTGTAGACATTTCATTCTCATATACATGCCTGTAATACCCCAAATATCAGGTCAGAGACTAAATTGAAAAGATTTAAAATTTGAAGACTTGTTTGAATAAATGGTAAAAGATAAGAAAATGATTTAAAATAGTGTTTTGGTAGCAATTGATGAATATAGAGGGTATTTCAGTCTTTTAAGGAGATATGAATTTAAAATTTATCCTTATTAGGGATTTTAGGAAGAAAATGGGAAAGTATAAACAAAGAGAGTTATCTCCTCTTTTTCTTCCCGTGCAAGGACCGCCCTCCATAGCCCAAAGGTAAACTTCAATTTAATCAGTTTTTCCTTTCCATTATGGGTTGTTATTACAACCTTAAGTGATATGTAAGCTAAAGGGAGGGTTAAATAGGATTAAAACAAAGGTATGGATGAAATATTAGAGATTTAAGAAAATTGGTTTTGAAATGATATGTTAAAATATGAGTGTTTATGGATGTCTATTGGTAGATTTGACTTGTCAAAGAAGTAAATTAGAGATTGGAAGCATTGGATAGGATTAAGAACATATTAGAAAAAGTAGTGTGATTTTTAGAACTGAATGTTCTTGGAAGATTTTAGATGTTTTAAAACACTAAATGAAGGAAAGTTAGTATGAATAGGTAAAGAAGAGTTTAATAGTATTGTATAGTGTAATTATAACGAAATTTGACCCCATTTATGTAATAATTGTGTTGAAAACTGGAAAATCTGGGCAAGGGTATCAATACTGATAGAACAGTACCAATACTATAGGTTAAAATAGGATGAATTTACTGTGTAGTATCGGTACTGATTCAATCTGTATCGATACCGAAGAGGTAGTATCGATACCATGGTAAGGTATCGATACCAGGAAACATTGAATCTAAAATTGGTATCAATACCGGAAGGGGGTATCGATACCATAGTATAGAAGTATTGGTACTAGGGTAATAGTATCGATACTATTGAGCTTAGAACGACCAGTTAGGTTTAAATTGTTATAGAATATATAATAATATGTACTCTTGAGTAATGTTTAAGTATAATTGTTAGGAAATATACTAACAATTGATATTGTATGTGTCTTTATGGATACTTGAGTAGATCAAAATCAAGTTCCCGAGTCAAGCAAAACAAAAGGCAAAGGCAAAGTACCTGATTAATCAACTTTGTGTTTTTAGATATAATAGCGAGGAAATCCAGGTAAGTAAATTATTGTAATTAATTGAGATGAAGAAGATTTATACTAATTCAAATTAGAATGTTTAAATTAATGTATGTTCTATAGTATTAACTACGTTATTTATTATATGTATGAAAAGAGTATTATGAATGAGTTTCAGAGTATGAGCTTCTCTAAACCGAATACATAAATAAAATGCATGAAATGATGCATTAAGGCATGAAAGGATGCCATAAATAAAATGCATGAAATGATGCATTAAGGCATAAAAGGATGCCATAAATAAAATGCATGAAAGGTGCATTAAGGCATGAAAAGATGCCATAAATAAAATGCATTAAATGATGCATTAAGGGATGAAAGGATGCCATAAATAAAATGCATGAAAGGATGCATTAAGGCATGAAAGGATGACATAAATAAAATGCATGAAAGGATGCATTAAGGCATGAAAGGATGCCATAAATAAAGTGCATGAAATGATGCATTAAGGCATGAAAGGATGCCATAAATAAAATTCATGAAAGGTGCATTAAGGCATGAAAGGATGCCATAAATAAAATGCATTAAATGATGCATTAAGGCGTGAAAGGATGCCATAAATAAAATGAAATTTAACGAATAATTACTACATAAAAAATGAAAAGAAAAATGTATAAGAAAAAAAGGTATGTTAGACATACTAAGGATGTTTATGATAAGAATTATAAAAGAAGTTTGGTTTCAATAATAGGGACTTATTTAATCCTTATAGATGATGCGAATTAGTTCAAAAACTAAGAAATTCATAATAAGTTTATGAATTTTCGTATTAGTAGTGGGTGTGCAACCCATGTAAATTATAGAAATGTTTGGGGAATGAATATTTTGGCACTATAGGTGTAAACTATATAATTCATAATGAAACTAAATAGTTAATTGATAACATGTCTAATTATTAGAGAATGATATGTTTAAAAGTAAAAGATTAATTGCCTAGCTGTGCATTTGGTAGAAAGGTGTCAATCATGCAAGTTAGATGAAAGGCTAAATGCCTTTGGATAAAAGACTAAAGGAATTATAATGCATTTTGATATAAATAGTGCATAAGTGGTATGAAAGGATGGTTTATATATATATATATATATATACACACACACACATAAAATGTGCATCAATGCATAATTGGTAAGATGGATGACATAAAGGAAAAACGTAAATAGTACATAATGGGCGTGAAAGGATGTCCAAAATGAAAATACAAAATGGTGTGTTAACAGTATTTAAGGTGCCACCCATGATGATTATAAAAGATACATGATCAATTGGAACTGTGGTGCAATGCATGTATAGTAACTTCTCATTTAATGTACAAATGGCAAATAAAGAAAATGGGGAAAAATATACAAAAGGATAAGTATACTGGGTCTACTAAGAATAATTCCGATAATTGTATGAAAGAATTATGGCTTAACTGAGAAAGGCTTACCAGGTCCTTATGGTTTATGAAATTTAATTCATTATTCAATAGTCATAAAATACTTATGTATAAATTGTACTACCTTTATAGTATTATGTCTCACTAAGAAAATACTTAATGTGTGTTGTTTCCACGCGTAGGTAAAAGCGAAGAAAATTTAAATAAGGAGTGCAGTCGTAGCAGTAGATATCATCTATTAAGGTTGACTCTCATCAGTAACGGTAGGACAATCATGTTTATTTTGAACAATTATTGGCATGTAATCAAATTTTTAAAGAAAAATGCTCTATAAGGTATATAAAGTGGACATTTTGGTAGTATATTTCAATAATTGTTTTATTATTGTGCTAAAATGTTTTAATTTAAAATTTTGAAACAAACTTTTAAGGTTTTTTAAAAGACAAAAATGTTTCAAAAGTAAGGTGACATCCAAATCTCGTATACGGGAGATGGGTGTTACAATGCCAGCTAATACTTTTAGAACATAGTATGATGTCATCATTGTTACCTATAAATATTTCCTTGGTGATTGATGTCAAGCTCAGCTCCTTACTCATTTTCTTCTTTTTCCTACGTGTGAACACACGCTAAGTATACACTTAGTGAGGCAATCATATAAATATTCAAAGTAATGCAACATATAAATATAAATGAGTAATGATATTCAATGCAATATGATCACTTTACATGTATACTATCCATGTTACCATAAAATAACATGATATAATCAGATATAAATTTTCTTACCAATATACTTGTCATTTATCCCATAAGCTCGTAAGCTTATTTGCATATATATCATTTATTAACAAATAAATCATAGCCCAATTTAAACCCTGAGGAACCTAGGAACACGAGTCAAATATATGCACCATAGTGCTAACCCGAGTATGACGCATAAGGTCGTGCCCACCATCTGCACTATTTATACTTTAGTTCAATCCTGAATATGACACATAAGGTCGTTCCCACCATATGCACTTATACTTTTATTGCAATCATGAGTATGACACATAAGGTGTTGGCCACCATATGCACTAATACTTTAGTGAGATCCTGAATATGCAGCCTGCTGCTGGACTCTATGGCATGCCAACTATACCCTATCCCTCAATGACTTACTTGGGCATATAGTCTATCTTTTTTATTTGATCCATCCATGGCAAAGTATATCAATACCATTTAACCTTTGGGCAGTTCATACCCGAAATAACATCTGCAATAAACATTATATATATTCATGATAAACATCATGTATAATAAACAGTTATCAGTGCCTTATATATTTAACCCTTGACATATTTGGATTATGACAAATATACGTTATATGACATAAATATCATGCCAATATAAACAAGGTAGATTTATCGCAAGTCCTACCCAATGATGTATAAAATATCCATGTATGATGTTATGCATGCATTGCACTCACTTTTACATCATATAAAATTCAAAATATAATCCTTACTAATCTTTAACTTGATCCTTTGCTTCTAATTTGGTTAAAACCAAAATTTCTCATAATTTCATATCCTGACAGTTTACACTACCTTTAAAGAATTATTATTATTTATTAATATACACCTTTAAAAATTATTATGTTTATACCAATGAAAACTAAACTTAAATATGAATATATCTATATAAGTAACTCCTTCTAGTTCAATTTGTACAATTTATGATGAATTTTCAAAGTTTACCTGCAGAATCTGTTTTGAGCATAATCTGTTGTCCCGTTTTCTGACATATCCTTGGTTAAAAATTCATATATTTTTGTATACAAATCGAAAGCAATTTACATTTGTTCTAAACAAAACTATATTGGTATATTAATCCAATGGTATAAAAATCATCCTCTAATAATATTTTTAGAATTTACAGTAATTTTCTAAACTTACTATTCATAACACCAAATCTGGGCAGATTTCACCAATTGCATTTTCAACTTGTTCACTAATTCTATTAGCTCACCAAATGTACATGTAAACATGCATCATAATTAACATAACATTTTAGGAGTCACTTCTTATCATAGTAACTCCGTCACTGGTCATCGCAAGCCAATGTTGTTCGATAACATAAATACAGATTAAATTTGCACTCACTTGGTGTCCTTAGCTTGCAAATTTCCCTTAGGATTTCACATTACATCCTTAAGCTTTTCCTTAGCTTTAATATTTCTTGACCTTGATTTCAAGCACACTGTCTAAATAAGCATCATTACTAAACATATACAAATTCAAACAAAATGTTAGAATCTTACTAACATAGGCATACTTTGGAAAATAAATTTCTAACAAATTTTTTCGATGCTTATTCTATACAATTTCCATGTCACAACATAAATGTTGACCTTAACACTTCCAATTGACCATTCAAATTTCATTTAATCCAAATTCACATAACATTTTCACTTGAGCTCTCAAACTTTCCATATTTGTTTTAAACTATTAACATTTATAAACTTTCCAAAATAATCCAATTTCACATCCTAACTTCAATTTCAACACTCAAACATTAATTTCCAATAGAGTATATCAAATATTGAACAATTACACAATAATCTACAACTTTTACAAAATTATTGAGTAGGTCCCTAACTTTTCAAAAATTACATAATGGTCCCTAATTTTTTTCTAAGGCTTGTAAAATACTTCCTACATAATTTCAAACCCTTACATAATTTTTTCAGAATTTTTCTCATCCTTTAAGACCAAGGCTGAATGGTTCAAAGTTCCAAAACTAGGTTTTTCATGATTTTTCTCGATTTCTATTCGATTTGATTCGATTCAAGCATGAAATCAACTTCCATCCAACCTTACATCATCTCTATAATCAAAGACCTAATCAAATTTAATCAAAACACAAAGTTTCTCCAACTTATAATTTGGCCGAATTTTAAAGAACAATTTCTAGGAAGATTGAGCATGTTCTAATCATCAAACAAGCTTGAAAATGAATATACAACCTCAAAAACCTCAAGATTCATCATCAATTTCATAAACCCTTATGTGAACACAAACCATATAATTTTAGATCTTTGAACACAAGCAAGATTAGCATGCAATAGTTTTACCAAATGATAGCGTTTTTCGCGTAGAACAATTTTCTATTTCACGGCAAAAGTCAAAATCCAAAGGAAATTGCTCAAAAATGAAAAATAAAGTTTCTCTTACCTTGGTCATGGTGAGCACGAAATGGATATGAAAAATAGCCTAAGTTTCATGAAATTTAATGTAATTTCATGTTAATTTAACGTTTATTTAAGCTTATATGAATAAAATATTCATTTAATGATAAATGTCTATTTTGTCATTAATGAAACTTGATATTTACAATAATACCAAGCCACATAACCTTATCATATTTTCAAAGTCAAAGATGAACAAAATATTTTACCCTTTTCCAATTTTACCAAACAATTTTCCAAAAATTACAATCTTCCAACTTTGATCCAACGTTCCAAATTAAACATGGAAATAAATCTTCAAATCCAATGATCCATATTATTTTTCATCATTTTAACATGTGGAAATAATATTTCTACTCTTTATTTATCATCCTCCAAATTTTCTCAAAATTTCTATTCGATCTGATTTACCGAATTTTTATCAAACTTCAACACTTTCTAGTTTTTAACACAATTTCTAGATCAAATATATTATTTCAATAAAACCCCACTCTTAAGATTAAACTGTCCATTTTTGCAATAAAAATTCTTTTTGGTAAAATTACCACTTAGGTCATTAAACTTTTCCCAATTTTATACTTTGGCCACTAAACTTTTAAAATTTACATTTTGGTCACTAACCAAAATTTGGGGTATTACAATTCTCTCTTTTCCTCAAATTTTCATCATGTACTTGTTGCAAAATGACGATAATACTACTTTATTCATATCTAATTTATTTTTTTCATATAATTTCTTCAACTTTAAAATTCATCCCAAGAACCTTACATAACAAATGAAATGGTTTAATTCCTTAGTTCTTTAGCTCCATGTTTTTAATAACCAGTCCTCCTCATAAGTCAAATTCAATTGAATTCTAATCTTCTCTGTAATGATATCATAGAAAAGATTCGACAATATCTATGAAGTATCAATACATGAAACACATTATGGATCTTGTCCATTTCAGGAGGCAATGCTACCTGATAAGCCTCTAGTTTGACTCTTTTCAAAATCTCATGAGGTCCATTAATTCTCGAACTTAGCTTTCCTTTGCGTCCAACCCACAATACTTTTTTCCAATGCGATACCTTGATAAATATTTTATCACTCACTTGATATCCAATATATTTTCTCTTTAGAGACATTTGCCATTTCGGAAGCTATCTTGAGATTATCTTAAATGATATTTTCCCTTTTCAAGTTCCATTGTAACTCGTTACTATTCCCAATAAGGGATAGAATTTGGTTACCATAATTCAGAAGGCGTTTGATGCTTTACTTTAACTCACTGACATGTCATCCATTTAGAAAGAAGCTCGATGATAACTCTTTTTATACATGCTTTTAAATTCTTTCCTCAATAATATAAACATTCATCAGACTTAACCTTAAAGTCTTTAGTTTCAACTTTTTCCACTTGTTCTATCTTAGTCGAAAACAACAATTTTCATATTTTCTTTGAAGATCCTTCACTTGATCTAGCAACATAGGCTTTAACTTTATTCTATAATCAGGGCATCATCTTTCCTTAAATATAATCACGTATTCAAAACTCTCAGAACATAAATGTCTTTCGGCTTTATTGTATCAGCCACCATATTAGCCTTTCCTATTTGCAGTTGATAAGCATGTCATCATTCTTTAAGGAATTCAATCAATTTCCTTTCTTTTCACTCATTCGAGTCAGCACATACTTTTGACATTTGTGATCCATATAGATATAATGTCACTCACCATATAAATAGTGGTGTTATATCAACTCAGTCCACTGCATCTGCCATTTGCACATTTCAGACTCTAATAAACCACTCATCAGTAAACATGATAATAGCATGTTTATCACATTCCAACTTCAATTTCACTGCACGAACCTAGCGATCTCGACAGTAAATGAATCATTATTATTCCTTGAAGACTCGGGTACGAGCACCTGAAATGTCATGGTGTGAGAACCTTGTACTTATATTAATAAAAAAAACTTTGATTTCATCATTCATCATTTTCACCTTCATATTATACTCTTGTGTAAATTTGGTTTAATTGCACAAAACACCCTCAAATTATAAATTAAAGGAAAAAGGGACGTGAGGCCCTCTTTTTTTTCACCAAATGTGGCCCTCAAACTTAGAAAACAAACTCAATGTGGCCCTTTGACCAATGGTTTTCGTCATTAACTGTTACGTTGCTGACATGGTCCACGGTGATTGGTGACGTGACTAATGATGTGGGAGATGAGAAATTTTGGTTTTTTGGTCGAGTTCGAGGGCCAAATTGATTTTTTAAAAGTTAAAGAGCTTATTTGATTTTCTTAGAAAAATATTTTTAAATTTTAAATTAAATTATAAATAAAAATACTAAATAAAAATTAAATTACTAAAAAATTTTAAAATATATATATTAACCAGAATAATTGAAAATGTTATTTTTAAATGATTCACTCAATTTAGAGATAAATTATAATGTGAATTTTATTTTATTTAGTAATATAATTATATTATTTTGTTCGTAGATGTCAATTCCAATGTGAATTTTATTTTATTTTTATTTTATGGAGACGAACTTGTTATTCCTTGGAATATGAAAAAAATAAGAATAATAAAATAATCTCAAACACGTGGAATCCATGTCCACATTTGCATCTAACAGAAATCGATAAGGGGACCACAATTTTCCTATTACTATTTTTAAATCAAGTTTATGTGAATTTAATTTTCTTATATCATGTTATATTTACTAAAAAGTTCTTTTCAATTATATAATTATTTTTATATTTTTTTAATTATATATTTCCATGATAATTTATACATAAATTTTAATTTTATCGCTTTTAAATTTTATTTTTTAAGACTTTATAATATTAATTTTATTAAATTTTATAAAAAAAAATTAGTGAAATGAATTCTAGACATTTAGAGTTTAAGATAATTAGAGGTAAATATATAAAATAAAATTTATATAGGATATACGAATTTATGTTTATATAAATAAAATTCAGGTTAAATTCGAGGTAAACACTAATAATATATTTTTATTTTTTATATTTAATTTTTTGAACATTTTTTATTTTAAATTTAAAATATTTTTATTTTTCTAAAAAAATTAAATAAGACCTTGAATTTTTTAAAAAATCAATTTAGCGGTCGATCTCGACCAAAATAACAATTTAGCCCATTTGCAATACCATTACTCATGTCACTATCTACCGTAGACCATCACGTTAGTACCGTAACCATCAATGCTGTAACCATTGGTTAAAGGGCTACATTGAGCTTGTTTTATAAGTTTGAGGGCCACATTAGATGAAAAAAAAAACCTGAAGACCACATTATTTTTTTCTAAAAATACGAAAGCCTAACATACCCTTATGCCTAAATTAAAATATATCTCCAAGATCACCCCATCAATCGTTAATTTCTTTGTATCAATAAATATTTTAAATACATTCAGTTCAGTATTTAACATTAAAATTGAATAGAAACTTTTTTTATTTTTTCCTAATTTTTTTTAGGCTTAATCTAAAACAAGTGCTCAAACTATACCTTTTTTTCATTTAGGTGCCTAAACTTTTTTTTGTCAATCCAAGTGTCTAATGTTAGAAACTTTACCATTTTAAGTGAATAAAAAGTAAAAAACATTTTTATAAAATAATTTAATATTTAGGAGTTTATATATTTAGGGATTTGGGATGAAAGAAAAGATGATGATTGGTCAGTAGGTGGATATCCACAGAGTTTGATTTGTGGTCGGAAATGACCGACGATGGCTGAAAATAGAGATTGAAATTAGGGATTTTGGTGTTGATTTAGAGATTTTAGGGATTTGAGGATTTTTTTAAATTTTAGAGAATTTTGAGTTTTTTAAAATATAATAATATTTTTAAGTTTTTTTTTAAATTACTAGAATGTGAAACGTGTCACTTAACGGAATTTTCTAATGTTATTACGGTTGGATACTTAAAATGATAACGTTTGTAACGATAGACATTTGGATTGACCAAAAAAATTATGCACTTAAATGGGAAAAATTATATAATAGGGTTTTTTTATATTAAATTTTTTTCTAATAGTCTCATATGATTACAAAGTAAAATATATTCATAATTTTCTTAATCAATTCACAACTCACATGTGCAAATATAATTGTTCGAATGGAGAATTATAATTTAACGAATTAATGATCAACACATGTTCGTTCATTTCCGAAGTTAAATTGTAGTAAATCTGTAGGCATTATTATCGCATTGCAGGCGGAACTCTGGAGTCTATTGGAAATTTGAAGATTGTCTGGACCATGTGTATAGAATTATTTTAAGTCCAAACTGACAGCTCTGTTGCCGCAAAGCTCTGTAACATGGTTTCAGACAAGTTTACCAAGATGGCTGACCCAAATGCTTCCCAGATTTTGTTCTTTGATTCACCACGGTCGACAGGGAAGGATCGAAGGAGGGACGAGTAGAGGCAATTTTCTCCTTGAAAATTTAAAATTAGTATATATTTTCAACTGATAATATTTTTCCCCTATAGCCCTCTTAAAATTTTAGAGTTCGTCCCCTAGAATAAGATTTTACGTCTGTGTCTGGCTGTTGATCCTATTTTGTTCTTTGATTCACCATTGTCGCAACCGTCTTTTGGGTGGACCTGAAATTGGGTTTCGACTTAAATAAATCACGGTAAAGTCGCCACCGATCATTTATTTTTTTCGTAAAAAAAATTTGGTTGATCGAACACCATCTTACCTGATCTTCGTTTTACCATAAATGTGTCGGATTCGGGAGTCGGTTACAGTCAAGGAAGGATTAGCATCCTTAAACTGCCCTTTCGGTACCATTTTAATTTCTCAGTTGTTTTAATAACGAAAATTAAAATTAAATTTTAAAGACTCGATTTGAATTACTTACATTTGATCGACTAAAATTCCCTTAAAAAGTCAAAAAGATGTTAGATTGTAAAATAAATAAATAAAAGGGTTTTAAAAAGAATAAAATCAAGTTAAAAGAAAGAATAATAGAATAAAAATAACTAAATAAAAAATGAATAAAAATTAAATTTTAAAGGAAATAAATAAATAATAAAAAGAGTGAAAAAATGTTAATTTTTAAAAATAAGAAAAAAAATAAAAGAAAGAAATGTTAAATTTTGAAAGTAAGAAAAAAATAACAGAATAAAAAGAAAAAGTAGAAAAAATAAAATAATAAACTTAAAGGTCTAAATTTGAATAAATTGAAATTCATGGATTAAATTGATGCTAAAAATAAGTTGCAAGAGAAAAATAAAAGGTTAGGGGACCAATTTGAAAAATATAATAAATGTAAATAGGGATTAAATTGAATAAATTCGAAATTCAAGGGTAAATTTACAATAGGTGACCAAAAATGAATTACACTTTAAACTTACAGAGAATGCGGAAATAATTTAAAAGTCTGATATTTTCACTTTAGTCCCTCGTTATAAATACCCAAAAACCCAAAAAAATTATTTTAACCTTAACCCCCAAGAAAATCTCTCCCCTCTCAAAAAAACCTCTCAACTCATGCTTTGGCCGGTAGAAGACTGGCCACCCACCGGTGCCAAACCGCCGCCCGGTCCGCCGTTCTGGCCGCCGTCTCCAGTGGCCGGAAACCTAAAGGCTTACCCCTTTCGAAAGCCCTCAACCCCGAGAATCAAAAACCAAAGCCCAAATCCCCCCAAATCGGCATAGATCTAAAAAAGTTCATTCGGTTTTTTACCTTTTCCAGCGTACTTTCTAACTTCCAACGGTTTCTTCCTCTCCGACGACGCTCTCACGCGTTCCTGCCGACCCTTGATGAGGCAAAGCCTTGCCTTTTGGTTTCGGTTTTGAAAGTTTATGGTTTTGTTTTTTCGATGTTTTTGGTTTGGTTGCTTTCGGTTTTGGCCGATTGTTGCTTGTGTTTGGCGGTTTTTTGTTTTTCTTTTGCTCGATGTTACTATATGTTGTTTCGTTTCTTGGTATTGTGATGGTTGTTGTAGTCTTGTTGCTAGTCTCGACGAGGCTTTTATAGCCTTCAATCGGTCGTTTGGGTCTCGATGATCTCGGGGTCATCCCCGACTTGTTCACGTTCTGTTGAGGTTGCCGTTGGGCCGAATATCCCGGGATGGTTCAGTCACGGGTGTTCGGCCGAACGTTTCGGCCAACTTGTTGGCGCGTGGGCTCTACGCGCGCTGCTTACTTCCTCTTGTGCGACGCTTGACTTAAGGACGAAACCCTAGTGGACCTTTCTTTGCATGTTGGGCCTCCCACCGGGTCTGCTTGCTGGGTCAGGCTTGCAAGCTCGGTTGGGCTTCCTTTTTGTACCCGAACTTTGGAACTTTGGACTTATTGGACCTGAAAAACAAAAATCGAGAAAAAATTAATTAATAAAATAATTAATAATTAAATAATATATTATAAAAACTAAAATTAATATGTTTTCAAAAAATCATTTTTAAAACTATATATGATATATGCGTTCAAAAATTATTTTCGAAACTATATAATATATATGTTTTCAAAAATTGTTTTTCAAAACTATATAATATATATATTTTCAAAATGTTTTCAAAAACTATATATTATATATATGTTTTCAAAATGTTTTAAAAAACTATACTATATTAATATATATACTAAATAGGCCCCGGACGAAAATGAGTTTCTACAACCACTATTGATCTTTCATAGGGGTGTAAATGAACAGAGTATTCAGTGAATTGTTCGTGAACCATTCGTATAACGTTTGTTTGTTAAGCTAAATAAAATAGCATGAACAAAATATTTTATATTCATTTAATAAACGAATGAGCACAGACAAATGTGTTGATGTGTTTATATTCATGAACAAGCTTGTTTATAGGCTCATTTATGAGTTCATTTATCGACTCGTTCATTTATGCTTATGAACAAGCTTGTTTACCCTGTTCTCTTTTTTTCCTTTTTTATTTTACATTTTAAATATTGGTGAATGTAGAAATTAAATTAAACACATAGTAAAGTTAAAACTTAAATGGTGAATTTGACCAATGTTTTTAAAACCGGACCAAATCTTAAACCGATGAAGGTACTGGTTCACTGGTTCAATCGTGGTTGAACCGGTTTATATAAAATAATATTTTTTAAAAAAAAATTTACATAATATTAAAAGTAATATTAATATATATAACACTCTTTTTAAGTTCATAATATTAAAAGGCATAAAAATATCACAAGTTATAACATATATAAGTTAAATACCATAAAATCAAGTGAAACAAAATGATTCAAATAAACTACAACATAATATTTAAGGTCAATATCTAATGAAATTCATCAACAACTAAATAAAAAAAAGTATATAATTGATACAAGTATCAATCATCATAATCAGAAAATTAATTTGGGGTTGAAAAAAATCATAACAAACGACGTCGTTTGGTTTAATTTTTAAAAAAACAGAACCAGTGAACCGGCCAGTTCACACCGGTTTTGCCGGTTCTTGACCGGTTCTACCGGTTGGTTCTTTGTAAAACTGGTTTTATAGGGTGACCGGACCGGATAGGCAACTGGTTCCCGGTTCAACCGGTCAAACCGACCGGTCCGGTTTTAATAACACTGAATTTGACAAAGTTTAAGCACTATTGACATAATTTTACCATTTTTTTACTTGCAAATGAAAGGGTATAACTAAATATTGAACTTATAAACTAATGATAAAAAAACACTAAACGTAAGTTAAACGAACATGTTAGTGAACGTTAAATGAACACGTCCAAGAACATATAATTAAACACGTTCACGAACATTAAACGAACACATACGCAAACATTAAACGAACACATACGCGAACAACGAACACAAACATCTTTAAAAATAAATAAACGAACATAAACACGATACTTATAATTTAAATGGACATAAATCAAACATGAACTCAGTCAAAAACAAAACTAACAAACACAAATATAACCTTAATTGATCAAACTCGATTATCTATTTACACCCATAATCTTTCATGACCTACTCCATCGGAACATTTCTGGTCTCTACTGTGAGTACATGCTTTTGCTTAGTCCTTTCAATTAAAAAAATTAGCAATGACTAAAGGGTAACCAAGTGTCAAGAGTAGCAAATCTACGTGTACTTGTCTACCTTAAAATCTAATTTTTTATGTTATTTATTTATTTTTATTAATAGTGTTAAAATTTTATTTGCATATACTTTATGTAAAAGTTTCTATTATTTTTTTTACAAAAGTAAATATGATTATTAAATAATATATATTTTAAATACATTCAACCATTTGAGTAAATGATAAATCACACTTTACAATTATTAATACTCGAATTTCTAAAACCAACAATAATTTTTTAACACGAAAATAAATATAAAAACAACATAATATTAAAGTCATTTCATAAGTGATGAAAGCAGTGCTAACTTTTTGCAGTCCCATCACTGAAACCATCAATCTGCGTAGAAAGTCGAAAAATTTGCACCAATTTCAGGAGCTATATGTAAAAGATTAAGACATCGCTGTCTCATTCACAAACGCGTGCATGCGAACAAGTGTGGGGGCACTCGTGGAGACAGAGCACAAACACTCAACAAAATAATATATAAAAATATTGCATTCCACCCATGAATCATAACATCATTGATTAACCCATCAAACCACTACAAATCACAAGTCCCACAAGCAATAAGCCATGCGCATCAAAAAAGTCTTCCACACAATCATATACTACAAGTAATACGTAAAGACCGTAACAAAGCAAAGCATATGCATCACAATCTTTGTATTATACATGCCGTTGGGGGGAATATGGGGGCCACCCTTGAAGATGAACATCATTGGAAAAGGGAACCCGCAAGGAGAAGAAGAAAGTGAAGATTGGGACACAAAACACCACCTAAGAGGCGTGCACTTAGCCACCTTTTAAGAGGGTCCCTCCAAGACTAACCAGTCTTCTCATTCACACTGCCAAACCATCATTCGCTAGCCTGAGAGCATTACTTTCTAAACCAAAGATGAAGACTAATGATTAACATCCCTTTATTGGGACATAAATATACTGCAATATCCCTTCTTTCTATAGAAAGATGTCAAGGCCAAATCTGACTTACATTATTGAACACAGACTTGAGAAGATTATTCCAAGTTATCTGTCCACTATGTTCTCATGGAAGACACTAAATTATATGCAACACATGCAAATCCATGCCAACTGAATGATAATGACAGATCCTACCACTAACACAAGCAATAAAAACAGTGGCAACATTATAGAGTATTAAGTCCAAAGGCTTTGGCTTTGAGTTTAAGGGATTTCAAGTAATCAATGGTTTCGTCAAGAACCATAATTGCATCTTTGCCCTCCCCACTTGGAATTAAGCTTCGTAAAACACCAACAGTCATGCGAATCTTATCTATTCTCATTCTCTTGTAGCCTGTAGATGAATTTGCATCACCAGATACGGGATTTTGGTCATTGACGCAGCTAGAATCTGCATCATCCTCATATTCAGAACATCTGTTAGGATTCACCGAAATGGCTGTGTCCATGAGCAACGGCAGAGTCTCAGGAATTTTATCCACCAATCTCGTTCTCTTATTGCCTGAAGATGATTCTGGACCACCAAATACTGGATTTTGGCGATTGGCACAGCTGGGATCAGCATCATCCACATACTCAGAGTTGGAACATCTGTTGGGATTCACTGAACTGGTAGTGTCCATAACCAATGGCACCGAATCATTACTCCCATCAAGCAGTTTCCGCCTTTTAGTTAATCCAGAAGAACTATCAACCTTTTCAGTTCCTCCCTCAAACTGCTCATCACGAACTGTCATTGTACTAGGAGAATGAACTAAACTCGTAACTTCAACATCAGTAAAATAAATATCATCATCCGAGTACAGCAAGGCATTCAATTCTTCAGTATCCTCGTGCATTTCACTTTTTGCATCAGTCCCATTCTCATCAAACATGTTGGTGGATACTGGTTCAGAGTAAAGATTTGGGTTTACTTTCGTTATAGGATCCTTGTCATTAAATTTCCAACCAACAGGAGATTTTAGACCCCCAGAGGTGCCCTTGATAGGAGTCCCAATAGCAGAACTAAAGATCAAAGTAGTTTGATCACCAGATTGATCAAAAACAAGGAATCTCTTCTGAGCATAGTCAGACTCCTCGTTAGAAATGATTTTTTCAGCAAGATTCTCATACGGGTTAGCTGGAAATTGCAATCTCAAAGAGGCATTCAAGACAGATGCATGTGACAAGCCCTGCTGGAAGCGGGGTAAACAGTCAAACCAACCACGAGGTTCCTTAACTTGGCCAACCTGCAAGTAAGGTATTTCAGGATTTGCATAATCTGGCAGAGTTCCGGCAATTGAGGCCATAATACTGCCAGTGTTTATGAATTGAGGATTAGTACTTTGCTGAACCAAAGGATGTGGAGCAGCCAAGGAATTCAAGTTGGGTGATTGCGGATTGAATTGCCGCTGAGGAAACCAGGATCGACAACCTTCTCCCATCTTACCGGAACAATCACCTACGAAAACAACCGAGTTAACTGGAGAGGGAAAAACACACACACACAATATCCCAAAGAATAGAAAGAAGGTATTCATAAAAATAAAGTGGTAGCAATACATACCAAAAGTTGAGTGTTGTATAGCAGCAGAAATAGTAGTTAACTTGAAGTTGCTCTCAAAAACAAGGGAGAAAACAAAAACAAAACAAAAGCTCCACCTTAACTTGGTCGTGCAAATACAAAACTAATCTACGTAACAGGCTTAAGCAAATGACGAAAATATTCAGCCTGCAAAAAAAAAGCAAGAAAAGAAAAGAAAAGAACCTCAATATTGGCTTTGCACAAGTTTCCTAACAAATCATCAACGACAAAATAGAGTGGGGGCAAAAAGAAAGAACAAGGAATCTCATGCGTTAAGAAAAAGAAGCAAGCATCACTCAACAAAAGGGCATCTAATTCTTTCGTAAAGACAGATACATCTAATTAAAAAACAAACCTGGCAATCCTGAAGAGGTTGAAAGCGTGCTATAACTCTAACTACAATGGTGGCACTCCCTGCAATACCATTTTCGTACTTCAATGCCCGGAATCTTGTTTGGCTCGCTGCTTGGCACACCATAATTACGACCCCAACCCTTCAATATGGCACAATAAAGAAGATCTCCAAGGAACTTAACAACTACTACTAAACATACTCTGCCTACCAAGATCTACACGATTACTCTTGGATTATAACTTTTGCTCTATGGGTTTTGAAGATATTCACTACTCAGCTAATCTGACGGACATAACATGGAACAACGATGAAGAAAGTGGATCCCATGGACGATATAGAATAGTAAGATCAAAGCGTGGATGAAAAAAGAAATTTTTTTTGCTGATTATGAAAATTACAGAATCACTCTACAATACAAGTTCAAGGAGAGAACTTTTCCAAAAACATGGACTGACTGACTCAACCACCACCGCATGCTGCTCCTTTCACTGCAAAAATTGTCACGGTTCACTTTTTTCTTCGTACGAAACAATCCAATCAAAGAACCCTGCAAGGGTCAAAACATTCATTATTTCAACTTTCAGATACATAATCTCTTCATTGTACGGACTAATCTAGTGCAAATATGTTAACATAATAGACGAAATCTAATAAGTTAAAGTGCATCAAAACAAAGTAGCCATAGCTATAAAAATAGTGGAAAATGAGCTAAACAAAAGGTCAAAGAAAATTAAAAGCTTGCTACACAGATTGGGAAAATCCAACAGCTAAAGACTGGGAAATGAAAAGCATCGGAGAAACTAACTTACAGAAAAGGAGAAAGGAGAAGTAACCCAAAGCCCAAATCAAGAAACAAACTGAAACCCCCCTCTAAATTGCTCCTATCTTAACGCTCTAAAGAGAAAAATAGGAACTACATAAATTTTGGGCTGTATTCCGCTCGAATCTTTAAATTTTGGGCAAACTACATAAATAATCACTAATGATTTAGTAAGTTTTTTTCCAACTGAAGTTTCAAAACTAACGTTTTAGTCACTAACATTACGATTCATAACAAATTGGTCCAGTTACTGGAGTAATATATTACTGATGTGGCACGTTAATATATTTTTTACCTCATTTGACCACATGAGATCATTTTGATTGGCCATCATCTCTTTCTCCTTCTTTCAACTCACCATTAATTATTTATTTCTCCAAGTCCATTTTTCTCAAATCCTTAAATTTCCCTCTTTTTTTCTTTATCTCCTCTAATCATAAACCCATATGCAACTCTATCAACTTTCTTTCACGACAACCGAAACATCGTCTTTCTCCCGCGTTGTGACATTTGTAGATTTTATCTTTCTAGAAGCTTTATCTTAAAAACGGAAACAAATGGGAGTTAGTTGTTTCATACGAGGATTGAAAATGGGTATCGGGCGTACAAAAGCAAAACATTTGTATATTTGAAAATGGAGACAAAAGATACATACATGCGCCAAATGAGATTGGCACTAGGCTTGACCTGGAAACGGTTCTTGTAGAAATTTTGTGGAGCCTTTTCAACCTCGAGCTCGATCTTCTGGGGTACTAGCATCAAGGTTGAATTCCCAGGCTTGTCTCCCAACGTTGTTGTTGGTGTTGTACAAGTGTGAACCATCAACACCCGCCTTGCCCCTCCCCCCGGAAAAAAAAACAAAGCGTTACAAAAGGTAATTGAGTTAAATGTTAGATATAATAATTTAGGTTTTTAGCTTCTTAACAGAAGTTAGTTATTTTAGTTACCATCCTTCATAACTTTTGTGTTGTTATTTAAGGAAGATCGATTCCATTCTGTAAACATTGAATTCTTCTCTGTGTATCAGATGTTATTTTATCAAGATTAGCTTCCTAAATTCTGAGTTCTATTTCATCGTTCTTCTCATTGTTTTTTATCTGCCATGGGTGATCTAAATGATCAATTCAATAATGGTGACAATCCTTATTGTCATAACGGATCTCCGGATTGTCATAACGTCACACGGAGATCCGTTATACTTGAAAAATTTGTATTTGGGAAGGCGATGAAATTTAATTTTTGAAAATAAAATAACTTTTGAGTCGCCACAAACCTTTAAATTAGGTAGGTTGGAAATCTTAAAAGACAAAAAATGGTCTGCGCTTTACTAAAGATTCATTTTTAAGAGTTCGAGAGTCTATTACGTGTGGGGAATGATGAGCACCCCCTAACACCCAAATTTTGGTACCTAAATGATTATATGTTGTTTAAATATTGGGAGTTACAAACTTCAAAAATATATTTAAATTATGATCCTTATATTTATTCAAATTTATTTAAATAAGTGTCAATTTCAAAAAAAAAAACAACTTAAAATAAAGAATGCAATGGGTCAAAAAGATTAAATAGCCCAAAAAATATTTTTATAGAATAAAAAATATAATAATTATTTTTATAAGAGAAAATACGTTATTTGGTTCGAACAATCCTTGAAAATGCACTTCCTTTATAATTAGGAGATTTTTTCATAGATTCCCCTCACAAAAGATGTTATTTCGCATTTTTTCACAAAGATAAAATAAAATAAAACAAAATAAAAGTGAAAAGAGGTGAAAATAATCAAAATAAATAAACGTGGAATAAAGAAAATTATCGAATACAAAACAAATATTTATGCGAAAAATCCTCGAAAAGACTTATTCCCTTGTAGTTGGGAGATGCATTCGTAGATTTCCCTCACAATGAAATTTTCCCATTTACATATTAAAAACCATGATGATTTATAGAAAACAAGGTGGAAGTAATAATACCAATGTGCAAATAAATAAGGACCAACATGCAAACTTTCAAACCCACCATCTAGATTAAAATACCACACAAGTAAATGGGTAAATAAATAAGACTGAAACATAAATATTAAAAATTACAGGCAAGAAACATAAATATACCATCAGCAAGTTCAGTGACTAAAATAAAATAACAGAAAGAAAAGTGCCAAAATCAAAATTAAATAAAACAGGAAATATAACATATTAGTGACTAAAATGAAAGTAATAAAACTAAAGTACTAAAAATAAATAAATAAAACATAGAGATTTAGGGACTAAAATGTAAAATGTGGCATGAAGTAGAGGGACCTGGAAGAAAATAAACCAAAAATATATAACATGCATAAGAAACAGGTAAATTACAAAAATAATCCCTTCAGGTGACCGTTTTGCAAAAATACGCTAAACTTAGGGGGACTTAAGTGCAATTTCCCCTTAAGTTTCCCATAAATATCAACATTTTCTTTTTTATAATTTTCATTTCATTTTTCATTTTTTTTAAATTATTTTTAGAGAGAGAGGACCCTCTCTCTAAAAAAACTGGTGGGTTACCATCGTCGTCTGCCGCTGACCGTTGCCGCCGTCGGTGGCCGATGGCCACCAAATTACACTGTGATGTCCGTCTGGGCCTCTCCGTCTCCGATCTAGGGTCAATTTCGCGAGAATCAGCCCCAAACTCCACGAATCTAGCCGAAATCGTTCGGCCTTCATATCTTCGATCTGCCGTCGTCCGTCGTCCGATCGAGTCAATTTTACAATATGTTGTTATCCTCATCCTTGCGCAGCTTCTCACCGTTCGGATTTGGAAAAGAGGTCTCGATCACCAACGAAGATCCAGCCGAAGGTAACATTTCCCCTTTTCCTTTTTTTATTATTGCAAATATATATAAATATATATATATTACGAAAAGGAAAGAACCAGAATGATTTTTGCCTTAAACTATTTTTTTTTTGTTTTGATTGTTGATCAAATTGTTGTTGTTTATATTTTTTTTGATTGGGTTATATACCCATTACAAACTTATCAATCAAACTTGCTTGCTATTGGTGGATAACTGTTGTTGTAGTTGGTGGCAGGGTAAGCCCGGGGTATGGCAGTCTACTCGGGGTGTGGAGGCATGGGCATGGTAAGGTGACTGGCAGTGTTGGCAGAATCCAGGTTTGGACCGGATTGTTTGTTGGGCTTCAGGTATAGGCTTGTTGAATTTGGCCCGAGTCTTTAGTTGTAACTAGGCTCAATTGGGTTGTTGTAAAGCCTGTAAGAAAAATGAAAAATAATAATAATAACGTAATTTAAACCCGGACAAAACGGGTATCTATACGAAAGAGAGGTTTGTGAAGGTTCCCTTGCACGACTAGGATTAAGAGCACAACATGGTAGTTGACGTTGCATGCCTTCTTTCTCATGGTAAGTTGAAATTGAAGTTAAAGAATAAGTCCAATGAGCTCTCTAGCATGTCAGTTGACATTGCCAAGTAAGTAGTTAACATGCCACATAAGCTTTCCGTCCTCCACGCTAACGGTTGTTAACGTCAAGTGACCAATTTGTTATAAATCGATAATGTTAATGACCAAATTGTAAGTTTTGAAACTTCAATGTAGAAAATAAAAATGTACTCAAAGATTTGTGACCATTTATGTATTTTACCATTAAAATTTTCAATAGTTTATGAGTTTTGGGATAATTTCTATTTTCAGTTTAAATATTAACATTTTATATTGCTAAAATAATTTATTTTACAAATTTTAAATATTATTTGATAAATATTTTTAAAAAAATTCATAAATATTTTTTAAAGAATAATTAATAATTCACATATAATAATTTAAAATTATTTTATTTATTTTTTAAATATAAATATTTATTTTATATTAAAAAGTAATTAGAATTAATTGTTGTTGTACTCCATTCAAGATCCTCGATATACATCATTATTGTGTCTCGTAATCGTCGAATGATCCTACTTAAAATATCTAAAATTCTCTAATACCAAGGAACTATGAATATAAAAATAATATATTTGAAAGAAAGATCTTGAATACTTAACATCACTTGAAAAGAATTAACTAGCTAATATGACTTATAACATGCCCACATGATCTACTAAAATTAAATCTACTAACATCTAATCATATCTACTTAGCCTATCAACCTACGACTAACTATCATATCCCTACATACATGTGCACTAACATATCTTTATATAACCCCTCAAGCATAAAGGAAAAATGAGATGCAACATAAATGAAACCACCTTACTTTAATTCTTCCTTGATGTACATCTTCATAGGGACAAATCACTTTGAAATCTGCCAGCGACTAGACACCAAACTTATAAAACTTTCGATCTTACCTCAAACTAAATAATTCTAAAATTTTAACCCCTACTTTAAAGTGCGATACTTTTCAAAAATAAGATTTATAAGACACATCTTTATCTTATATGACATCCTATATTAAAAAATAATATTTTTATAATTTATTTATTTTAAATATCATTTCTTTAAATAATTAAAATAATGATATTATATAAATAAAATTACCCCAAATATTTTACAATAATACTGTTAAAATTTCCTTGATGTGATACATGTATATTGCAAATCCATCAAATGAGATGGCCCCAGCCTATTATTGGGTTATTCTTCATTTACATTTTTAAATTGTTTGATTACTTTTATGATTCTTTAGTTTCATTGTTTTTTATATAAATTTAGGATGAATATAATATAGTATTTTTTTTTTCAAATATAATCATTTATAAAGGCTTATGTTTTTGCATACACTATGCTTAAATTCAAAACTTCAAGAGATAACAATAAATCCTTTAATCATTAAGGTCGTTTTGTTCGTGTTTTATTTTCACTATTTTAATAAGAAAAATATGCGAAAATTATTGAGTTATATTTGGGTGTATTATATATCATAATTTCAATTAAGTCTTGATGAAATTCAATATTTCAAATTTTTTCATAATTCAAAATGATGAAGGTTATGGAAAATCTTTCTTTGAAAAACACCAATTAAATAAAAACAGAGAATCCCAATCATTTCACGCTGTCAAAGGCAGGCCTTTGTCACTCATTAAACCAAATTATGATTTTATTTAATTTTATCATTGTATCTATCGTTAATTGGATAATTAAATTAAGATGTTAATACAAAATTCAATTTATGCAAATTTATTTTAAAATTAACAAAAAAATAAAAACATAATGGTAAAATTAATGAAACTGAGATCTAATGAATTCTTTTAACAATAATTAAATTATAATGGTGAATCTGGTGTTTGATTCGATTTAATAAATTATTACGCCAATTTACCTTTTTATGAAATAAATAGTTTGAATAAAAAATTACCTAACTGCATTTAAAGGTATACCCATAATTTTAGTAACCTGAAAACAGATCTTGTCCACAGATAAGAGTATCCATTGTCCAGAATTATAAAATAGAATTTCAGCATTAACTAGAATAATAGGGATAAAAGAGTACTATATTTACACTTTAAAGCCATCTTGTTTATATATTTATCTAAATTATGGATTATAAGTGTGATGATTTATAAGTTAGTCAAATGTTTTAAATTATATTATTTGGTTAAAAAAAGGAGTGGATTCTAGCTAAGATTGACCCGGATGGCATCGTGTTGGCTTTCGACGGGAACTCCAATCTGTTTTGGGCGGAACGGTTCGGGAAAAAATTTGTAGGAATGAATGATTTGGAAAATCAGTAAGAGTGTAAATGAATCGAACTTGAATGAATAAAGTTGTGTTTGTTTGTTTGTTTGTTATTTAAGATGTTAGTGTTCGATTTGTTTTCGTTTAAATTTTCAGTATTGTGTTCGTGTTCGCTTATTTATTTTTGAAAGTGTTCGTGTTTATTCGTTTAGCGTTCACGTACATGTTCGTGAAACATGTTCATTTGATTCAACCCAACCATCACACATTAGAGTTGCACCCAATTCTTTCTCACGACACTTCAATCCATCTACTCAATCACGAACTCTTTGATACTATGACTCCAAATACACGTCTGAAACTTCATAAGGTGTTGGGAATTTTACATCTTATCCAACTTCTATTGACACTTAAATTAAGTTATACAACCATGGAGAGCTTGCTAGTTAAAAAGGAAGTCATTTATTTATTAAAAATTTAGATATTGTTTCACCTATCTTCTTGCGTAAAGTCTTTAAAAAAAGAGCCACTGACCATTAGTTGTTTTGAATTCTTTCTTCTAACCAATTCAGGTATAATTCCTCATAAGGTAAACTCATACTCACTTGAGATTGATTTACTTGTTCTTTCTATGTGATATCCTCCTACTGCGTCCTTCTTCATAAATGACTAGTGCTTCGTCTAAATTATTTCCTTTCTATGCCACTCATATTGTGATTGGATACTTTCTCGAGTTGCTTGCCTTATAGCAATAATCTCATCAACGAATCCCTCGTGTTCATCATCTTCTTCCCTTAATTGGGATAAAAATTCATTTATTTTTTCATTTTGTCTATTTTTTGTGGTGTCTTCTTTCAATATGTTCATCGTGCATTCCCTAATGACACATTTTAATAAAATAAAAATAATTTACATTTTATATTTGTATCAATTATATATAATCAATATAGATAACAATAACATTAAAAAATATATATATCACATACTAGTAACATTAGGGCATGGTGCAACATTTCCAATTTTATGAGCAATGTGCTCTTTAAGCGGTGTTATTCTTCCTTTCACAACTTTACCACAAAGTTTACATGCAACACTTCCTTTCGTATTTGGCACGGGAGTTCCAAAATGGCAACCCTATATCATTACTTGGTGTACCCTTTGATCTTTTTACCGGGAATTCTTCACGTGGTGGTATGCTTCATTTTTATTTATATACAAGAAACATAAAATTAGAATTAGAATTTATGGACATGCAGAAGAGAAATGCTATCCCAACTCAGGCCAAGACATAACTTTGACTAGTTCAAATAACAATTAAGGTGAAGCAGGGTCAAGAACAACGATTCTCTTTATGATAAACAGATCCATTTTGCAAGTTCGTTATTACGAGTAGTTCCTACAAAGGATCGGACTAATGACGTATGCACTACTTTAATTCTCGATGTAGATGCTACATAGTTGGTTCTCATCCTTCATAGACTACGAGTATAATAGGAGCATCTGTCGACAAAAGGATCACCCGAAGATGATCATCTCATGGCTATTGAGAATGAACCAAATCAGATAGTTCTATTTCTCAATCTTTCTAACTTGATTCAAGTAATATAATATAATATAATATAATATAATATAATATAATATAATATAATATAATATAATATAATATAATATATATAAATATAATATAATATATATAATATAATATAATATAATATAATATAATATAAATATAATAATATAATATAATATAATATAATATAATATAATATAATATAATATATATATAATATAATATAATATAATATAATATAATATAATATAATATAATATAATATAATATAATATAATATAATATAATATAATATAATAAACACCACTAACAGTGAAAAAATAAGTTTTTTTGCATAAACTAATAAATAATAAAAATAATTTAAGTGTATAAATTCTATTCAATCTTCAAAATAAGTTATAACCAATTTAAAAAAATTAACTCATAAAAATACCCATTATTATTAACTCCTTAAAACCCATAAAATTAAAAGTAACCCATCATTTTATTAAAAAAACTCATAACATATAACCCAAGTCTAACTAATTTATCTGACCCCTTTTGATCCAAACCCAAAACATTAAAAGTAAAATAAAAGTTTATTTAAAACCAAAAACATAAATAAAATAGAAAGTTATTAAATCCCCAAGCCTCAACCCCTTGTTCTTCTATCGTGTAAGAGTGAGGGAGGCTGAGTAAGAAAAAATAGAGGGAAAATAGGGTTAATTTTGTTTCTTAATGAAAACACGTTCCTTTTCTTCATTATTTTTTCAAATTCTTTAAATTTTGCTTATGCTAGCCTTGATTCCTACCAAAATATATATACATATAAAGATGATTTATAAAAAATAAAAAATTTTCATTGACTGCATATTACAAGTTACAACAAAAAGAAACAAGAAGCAAGATAAAAAAAGTCAGGTACTTACATGAAAATTATGAACTTCTCAAAGTGAGTTTTTTTTGTGATTTTGTTTGACTTGGAGTTTGAAGTTGGAGATTTTGAGTTTCAGTTGGACTATTTTTCCTTTTTGTTTTGAATCCCTGTTTTTGGCTTATATCGATTCAATATGGTTTTTTAATTGATTTTGGATTATTCTTTTCTATTGATCTCAGAATACTTTTTCTTTTTTTGATTGAAAGTAATATGATTTTTGCAGAAAAATATGTTCTTTTGTCCTATTGAAGTGTTGATTTATGTAAAGTGTATTGTTTTTGTTTTTAATGTTGTTGTAACGAGATATAACGGGAATAGGGGTTGTTATTTTTGCGAGCAGTTGTTATTCGTTAAGTTGTGGTCGCGAAAGATTGTTATTGTTGAAAAGTCAAGTGGCCAACATGGCCAAACTTTCGGTGCAAACTTTCGGTGCAAACTTTCAGTGCAATAAGTTAGCAGTAATAATAGTTGAAAGTTGGCAGCATGATTTGGTTGAAAAGTGGAATGGGAAAATTGCTCATTTAGTCTCTATACTTTAGGGTATTTACAAGATTAATCCTTAAGCTTCAACTATAAATACACTAACCCATTTAGCTTCAAAACCATCCCAAATCATTCTAGCTTTCTCCCAATACTAGAGAATTTAGATAGTTTTCTTGAGAGTTGTTTTCTCCTTTTTATCAAGAGAGAATTGTCATTGTTTTCTCCTTGTTAGATCGAGAAAAGTTGTAATTCCTATTTTCTCATGTGAAATTCTTCTATCTTTGCCCGTGGTTTTTACCCTATATTATTTAGGGGTTTTCCACGTAAAATTTGTGTCTTCTTTACCTTCATTTTTATTTTTTTTTTCAAATTATCAGTTGCGATTTTGCTCTATCCGATAGTCGTATTCCGGAACAATTGGCATGAGAGCCAGATTTGATTATGTAATATCTACTTATTGTCTTTGTGGTTGCCACCAAAAGGTGGATCCTCCAACATAAGAAAGTAAGAAGGTATTACTCATTCTTTGAAGGTTCTAGAGAACTATTTACGATAGTGAAATAGTGGGAGCTATCCGTAATAGAAGCTATGGCAACGAAATTTGATATTGAACAGTTCAATTAGAGAAATTTCTCATTGTGGAAATTGAAGATGAAGGTCATCCTGAGGAAAGACGGTTGTCTAGTAGCTATCTGTGAAAGGCCGATAGATTTCACAGATGACAACAAATGGATCGAAATGGACGGGAATGCTATGGCAAACATTCATCTAGCATTAGCAGATGAAGTATTGTCAAGCATCGAGGAGAAGAAGGCAGCTAAGGAGATATAGGATCATCTCACCAAACTGTACGAGGCCACATCGTTGCACAATAAAATTTTCCTTAAAAAGAAATTGTATACTCTCTGGATGCCAGAATCTACTTCAGTGACAGAGCACTTAAACACACTAAACACTTTATTTTCTTAGCTTACATCCTTAAGATGTACAATAGGAGAACAAGAATGTGCTGAACTTCTACTTCAAAGTCACCAGATTCATATGATCAACTCATCGTCAACTTGAAAAATAGTAATGTCACCAGTCTAGTCTTCGATGACGTTGCAACTACTATTCTACAAGAAGAAAATCAGCGCAAGAGCAAGGAAGACAGTCAAGTAAATCTGCAACAAACAAAAGCGTTGATAACGATGAAAGAGAGATCAACAGAACATGGCCAAAGAAACAGTCACAAACATGGTAGATCAAAGTCGAGAAGCAAAAAGAATTTAAAGTCTACAACTGTGGAAAAAAGGGCCACTTGAAGAAGGTTTGTTGGAGTCTAGGTAAAAACTTCAGTCCACAAGGCAATACCGTAAACACTTCAGATGATAGAGATGCTCTATGTTGTGAAGCGTCAACCACCGTGGAAGGTTTAAAGAGATTTACAGATATATGGCTCATTGATTCAGGAGCAACTTATCACATGTCCTCAAGAAGAGAATGGTTCCATCATTATGAACATGTCTCAGAAGAATCTGTGTATAGTTGCAATGATCATGCCTTAGAAATCGTTGGCGTTGGAACCATCAAATTGAAGATGTATGATAGAACAATTAAAGTTGTTCAAGATATACGGCACGTGAAAGGCCTGAAGAAAAATTTATTATCCTATGGATTGTTGGATAATAATGCAAGCAAGATTAAAACACGGAAAGGAATCATGAAGGTGTTCTGTGGAGCGCTTGTGGTGATGAAAGGCGAAAAGATAGTAGCAAACTTGTACATGTTGAATGGAGAGACTTTGCTAGAAGCAGAAGCCTTTGTTGCCTCATGTAGTTCAGATTCTGCAATGCTATGGCATCATAAACTTGGACACATGTCAGAACAAGGAATGGAAGTCCTTGTGGAGCAAAATCAACTTCCAGGCTTAACAAATGTATCACTTACTTTGTGTGAGCATTGAATAACCAGTAATCAGTACCAGTTGAAATTCAACAAATCAAATTCTAGAGGCAAAAGTGTTCTAGAATTAGTTCATTCTGATGTATGGCAAGCACCAGTTATATCCCTAAGCGGAGCAAATACTTTCTATCATTTATTGATGACTACTCCAGGAGATGTTGGGTGTACCCTATTAAGAAGAAGTGAGAAGTGCTTTCAACTTTCAAAAACTTCAAAGCACGGGTGAAACTTGATTCTGGAAATAAGATCAAGTGTTTCCGAACAGATAATGGAGGAGAATACACAAGTGAAGAATTTGATGACTTTTGCAGGAAAGAAGGCATCAAAAGACAATTCACAGTGGCGAATACTCCTCAACAAAATGGAATGGCATAGTGGATGAACATAACTTTGTTAGAAAGAACAAGAGCAATGTTGAGGGTTGCAGACCTAGAAAAATCATTTTGGGCAGAAGCAGTCAATACCGCCTGTTATTTGGTGAATCGAGCTCCATCAACTGCAATAGAGCTGAAGACATCAATGGAGATGTGGACTGGTAAACCAGCTGATTATTCAAACCTCCATGTATTTGGAAGTATAGTGTACGTTATGTACAACTCCCAAGAAATTTCAAAGTTGGATCAAAAATCCAGGAAATGCAAATTCTTTGGGAATGCTGATGGAGTAAAGGGGTATCACTTGTGGGATCCCATTGCCCGCAAAGTGATCATCAGTAGGGATGTTATCTTTGTAGAAGATAAACTACAAAGAAAAGAAGAAGATGGTAGCACTGAAAAGTCAGCACTACAAGAAAATATACCTTTAATGACACACGAACGATGACACACACTAATTTATGACTTGCAAAATAGGTGTGTCATAAAAAAATGTCATGTTTCTTAAAATATGAACGATTTATGACTTACAATAATGTGTGTCATATTTAATAGTCATAATCCAAAAAATTTGTAAAAACACGGAGTACACTTTTAATTGTGTGTCATCTGTAAAAGTCGTATTTTAATTTCCCCCCATTATTTTCATCATTTCCCGCTTCCCTTTGTTGCTCTAGAAAATTAAGCATTCAAACGACAGAAACTAGATGGAGGAAAATCTAGATAGGTGCTTTTATGCTCTTCTCCTCAGCATGTTTTAGCTTCTGTGATTTGTAACTTTTATCCGAAGTTTTGTCTCTTTGTTGCTTCCCTTTGTACCTTAGCTTCTGTGATTTGTAATCTTCTGGCACCATTCGTTTCAATGGCAGAAATGATGAGAAATGATCAGACTTCACCAGATATTCAGGTCAACACATTTTCTCTCCTGAATTTTCTATTAGTTTCATGCTTTACTTCTTCAAGTTATGATATGTTCTGTCTGGAATATTTTAGACAGAGCTTTTGCTCTCTTTTTCTGAAGCTGCTAAAGGATGCACAAAGGATCTATGTTTTGATGCATTTATTCCTTGTGATTCTTGTGGTAAGTAGAGTAAAAAGATTGCTTGAATTATGACACATTCAAGAATCTTATAAGCACAAATATAGTAAATTACATGCGTTAATGCCCTTCTACTTCTTAATTTATGTTTGTCCAAAATTGTTCTGTATTCTTGCTGCTAATATTTTATAGCATTATATTAAATGTATTTCTCTATCTTTCCATTTTTGTGAAGGATTTCTTCCTCCAGTTTTTATATATGTAGTTTTCTCATGCCTTGTTTATTTCTTAATGCAGATGGGTGTGGCTATCCACCAAATGCCAAAGTTTATTTATTCAGGAATATTGTATATCATGCCAAGGATCCGGGGTTGTTGAAGGTGTTAAGGAAGTTAAAGTTACAATACCTGCAGGTAGATATTAGCTGCTTTTCTTTGACAAAAAACTTTTTCAAGTTCAGAAGATTTGAGACTTAGCTTTGATTCTTAGCAGTTCATATAAAGAAAGGGTTTCATAGGAATTTCTCATATGGTTTATCATATAGCCTTGAGATCAAATTCGTAGCTCTTTTTTTTCTCTCCCCTCATATGGTTGGTTTTTCAGATCTTAGAGTGTTATTTCTCTCTCTTTTTTAATTTTTTTTTATTTTCCCGTTTCCTTTTCCTAATTTTTTATTGCAATGCTTCGTTAGTAATACAGTTTTAGGTAATTTACCCATCTTTATGAAAGTGTTACGTTTAGTTTCTGCATTTTGCATGGATGCATGAAATATCAAACTAGTTCTAGGATGTAACCTTTGTCTGCATAGGTGGCTACTTGACTGTCATAAAGAATATGTAGCTTAAGATTGCAACATTAATTTTATTGAATCCTTTGTATTTTTCTATAAAATGATTAGGTGTGGATTCTGGAGATACAATACGTATACCAGAAGCTGGTAATATTGAGCGAGATGGAAATCAACCTGGTAACTTGTTTATTAGGATAAAGATGCAGTTCCTTCTATTGCCTTGTATCTTTAAGAAGCGCATTACTGAAAGTAGGTTATGTGCAATTGTAGATTCATTTCTGGTTTTGAAAATTTCTGCTTATCAGTTTTGTTGCTTTACTTTTTCTTTGAGCTGGGATACATAATACCTTTTCATGAAACTAGAATATGACCAGTTTTGAAACTTGATTTGAGGTTGCCAAATTGGGTAGCAGAGAGGTAAATAACTAATTCCTATTTGATGGTCGAGTTATATATCATCCTTTCTTCTGAACTTTGCTTTTATAATCTAGGTTACAGATGATCCTGTCTTTGCTAGAGATGGTGCAAATGTTTATGTCAATTCTAATATTAGCCTTACTCAGGTAAGAATCTGGGCTATGCAAAATAATTACTGCACTTGATTATGTTCCATATAGTTGGACCAGATATGATATTTCACCTACATTCAAAACATTTGATGCTGGAATCTTATTTTCTCTTCACTTCTATTTGTTCTTTGTTTCATGATGCCATTTGTCTCACCCTGGTCATTTCTTTGGCTTTTACTGTATATTATCCCTTTCAGTGGAGATATCTTCGTTGATTTCTGAGTGTCCAAGCGTGCTTCCTTTTGAATATAGCTTTTCGTTGCCAAATAATCTTATAGATTAGCTAACATAATCCAAATATTTCTATCTGTAATGAATGTTTGGATCTCTTACAGGCAATTCTTGGTGGTGAAGTTGAGGTTCCTACATTGTCAGGGAAGGTTCAAGTGAAAGTAATTCTCTTGGTTTTATGCAACTCTTTTATTTATTTGTGCATTACACTTTGGTGAGAGTTACTGAAAGGAAAAAAAGAAAGAAAAAGTGTGTAAATCTTTCTTTATTAGAGGAGGTTGTCTAGTTATGCAAATGTAAGTACTAAATCTTTTAATGTCATTGGACATGAGCCTCAGTCTTGTCAAGAGTTGGGCCTGTTAATGTGTAAAACCTGACTTGAATTTTTCATTTGATGTAAGATAATCTGACCTTTTCTTTTTGGTCCACCATATAAAGATTCATTTTTCATTTATTAACTTTTAACAATCTATATGTATCATTGTATTCGGTAAAAACCATTTTGTGCTTTGAAATTATGGCGTTCTTATATACCAAAAGGATGCCAACATGGAGAACTTCTTGTTCTAAGAGGCAAAGGTATGTCTAATCAGTAATCATTCCCATACTGTACCACCTCTCTCTATTTCTTTATGTTGCTTGAACATATTTTATTATGCCATTCCTGCTACAAATGCTCTTTCTTTGTAAGTTCCTGCAGGATTGCCAAAGCATGGTTTTCTACTATATCATGGAGATCAGTATGTCCGCTTCCGCGTTAATCTGCCAACGTAAGCTTCCTTTAGCTTTTTCCTAATTATGTTATTGGTTGGGTGTTTCTAAATTTATTACTGATGATGTTAAGATATATAGGTATGTTCAGGATAGCATTGTACCAAATTAGTCTATATGTTGTAACTTATCAAGTTATCATGTTAGGAACTAGGACGACTTATGTCTCTGAAAGGTTTTCGTTGGCTCTTAACTTGAAGTATGGCTACTGCGTGTTGTTTCTGCAGATCAGAGATTTTGGATTATCAAAGAATGCATATGTAAAATTTGTCATTTTGAAGATGTTTACTGTTTTGGGCATTTACTCAGAAAGTTTTGAGAAGCCTTTCCTGGAGTGCACATCCGAGTTTTATGCAGTTGAAAGAATCAAATACATGCAGCAATCAGATGTTCCAGATTACTTGAAGCATGTATAGGTACCTATTCATATTTCATTTTCTCAGTTAGCAGTGATTGTTACTCTGTATTTTGAATTGTGCATGTTTTATCCTTCTAAAAAGAATATTAAATTTGTCACATTATTCCATATATATGGAATTTAAATGTTTATCCCTCTACAATTTTTGTGTAAGTTTATGTAACTGTTTGTGTGTATTGATGCAGATGAGGTTACATGAAGAAAATGAAAGATGTTTACTCTACATGGATGCTATTACAAGAAAGCCACTTATAGCAACAGGAAAAGGGACACTGCAAACAATACACGGATGACGACATTGATGATATTCGTAAAGAATGGGTATCTTATGTGGCAAACTTTATTATGTCGTGATATTTTGTATCGACATATGATTACAATATTTTTGATAACTCAATGTGAATATGTTGTATACAAATGGATTGCTTATATATATATATATATATAGTATTATGAGGCATTAAATGTGATTTAGTTTGATTATTTGTCAATCTACAATATATATATATATATATATATATATATATATATATAATTCACGAAATACAATCACGACACACAAATGTGTTTCATTTTCATTTATGACGGGGGCTTCAATGACACGCAATGTAAGTCATAAATACGTGTCATAAATTTATGACACACAAATGTGTGTCATCTTTATTTATGACGGGGGCTTCAATGACGCGCAATGTAAGTTATAAATGCGCGTCATAAATGCGTGTCATAAATGCACGTCATAAATTTATGACGCACAGTTACGCGTCATCTTAAATTCATGTCAGTGGCTTCAACAAAAGGAAAATGTGTATCATCCGCACCCATAGATGACGTGCAATGCGTGTCATTAAAGGGGTTTTTTCTACTAATATAGAGACTACGTACATACATGTGGAAAATGAGTTTGAACAAGGAGATTCTTCTGAAGCAGAACCTGCCCATGATGAACAAGAACTAGAGAGTTCTGAAGCTCCAACAACTCGTCAATCAGATCGTGTGAAAAGACTTCTCAATTGGCACTCAGATTATGTTATATAAGTAAATATTACATATTGCCTTTTAACAAAGGACAGAGAACCATCAACATTCCATGAGGCAATAAACAGCTCAGATGCTTCACTGTGGATGATGGCGATGCAAGAAGAAATTGAAGCCCTTCATAAAAATAATACATGAGACCTTATGCCACTACCACAAGGAAGGAAGCCAATTGGTAACAAATAGGTCTTCAAAATCAAGCGAAATTGTAACGATCAAGTTGAAAGGTATCGTGCAAGACTGGTGGTCAAAGGATATGCTAAAAAAGAAGGTATTGATTTCAATGAAATCTTTTTTCATGTGGTTCGACTAACAATAGTTCGAGTAGTCTTGGCAATGTGTGCTACATTGAACTTACATCTAGAGCAGCTAGATGTTAAAATAGTTTTTCTTCATGGAGATCTTGAAGAGGAGATTTACATGTTCCAGCTTGAATGTTTTGAAGAAAAAGAAAAGAATAACTTGGTTTGCAGGTTGAACAAATCTCTGTACGGTCTAAAGCAGGTGATAAGATATTGGTATAAGAGATTTAATTCCTTCATTATGTGTCTTGGATAAAACAGACTTAATACATGCCTTTGTGTTTATTTTAAGAGGTTTGGTGATAACGATTTTGTTATATTGTTGTTGTATGTGGATGACATGTTGGTTGTAGGGCCCAACAAAGATCATATTGAAGAATTGAAGGCACAACTGGCCAGGGAATTTGAAATGAAGGACTTGAGATTAGAAAACAAGATTCTTGGGATGTAAATTCATCGAGACAAAAGTAATAGGAAGATTTGACTTTCACAAAAGAATTACTTGAAAAAGATCTTGTCACGATTCAACATGAAAGATTGTAAGTCAATTTCTACTATTCTTCCTATTAACTTCAAATTATCCTCCAGTATGAGTCCTAGCAGTGAAGAAGAGATGATGGAGATGTCTCGAGTACCGTATGCATCAGCAGTGGGAAGTTTAATGTTCGCTATTATATGCACAAGACCAAACATTGCACAAGCAGTGGGAGTGGTTAGTCGGTACATGGTGAATCCAGGAAAAGAGCATTGAAATACAGTAAAGAGGATCTTGAGATACATCAAAGGGACCTCAAATGTTGCATTATGTTACGGAGGATCAAACTTACTTATCAATGGGTATGTCGATTCTGACTATGCAGGGGATTTGGATAAAAGTAAAACTACAACAAGTGTGTTCAAAGTTGTTGGTGGAGCTGTAAGCTGTGTTTCAAAATTGCAGTCAGTTGTGGCCACATCAACAACATATGCAGAATATGTAGCAGCTACACAAACCAGAAAAGAAGCAATCCAGTTGAAGATACTATTGGAGGAGCTTGGGCACAATCAAGAGTATGTCTCTCTGTTTTGTGACAGTCAAAGCACCTTGCATCTAGCAAGGAATCTAGAATTTCATTCAAGAACAAAAAACATACGATTTAAGTACCACTTCATTCGTGAAAAGGTGGAAGAAGAGACGGTAGATATGCAGAAAATCTATACTAAAGACAACATAGCAGATTTCATGAAAAAGGCGGTAAATGCTGATAAATTTACTTGGTGTCGATCGTCTTGTGGCCTATCAAAGACGTAAGCAACATGAAGGTACATGGTAGAAAGAATGGTGTGAATATATGATTGTTCCAATCAAATCTTCAAGTGGGAGATTGTTGAAAAGTCAAGTGGCCAACTTGGCCAAACTTTCGGTGTAAACTTTTGGTGCAATAAGTTGGCAGCAGTAATAGTTGGAAGTTGGCAGCATGATTTGGTTGAAAAGTGGAATGGGAAAATTTCTCATTTAGTCTCTTTACTTTAGGATATTTACAAGATTAGTCTTTAAGCTTCAACTATAAATACCATAACCCTTTAGCTTCAAAACTATCCCAAATCATTCTAGCTTTCTCCCAATACTAGAGAATTTAGAGAGTTTTCTTGAGTGAATTTAGAGAGTTTTCTTGAGAGTTGTTTTCTCCTTTTTATCAAAAGAAAAGTGTCATTGTTTTCTCCTTGTTAGATCGAGAGAAGTTGTAGTTCCTATTTTCTCATAGTGAAATTCTTCTATCTTTGCCCGTGATTTTTACCCTATATTATTTAAGGGGTTTCCACGTAAAATTTGTGTCTTCTTTATCTTCATATTTTATTTTCTCAAATTATTAGTTGCGATTTTGCTCTATCTGATAGTAGTATTCCGCAACAGTTATTGGCATGATTCTGCTTCGCATTGTTATTTTTGACAGTAGCAGTATCAGAAGGTGCACGTCCGCGATATAGTGGTTGTCATTCTGCTACCCGATCGCTATTTGAATCTCTGGTCATGATCAAGATGCACACTCCGACAAACTCCTCCTTGCTTCTCGTCAGCGTCCATTCTTCTGGGAGAGTTCTTTCAAGGACTATAAATGAGACAAGATAGATCGCAAGCTACTCGAGTTTGACTCGGTCAAATTTTGATCAATACTTGATTTGAACGGGCTCCAACTCGAGCTCGAGCTCGAACTCGACTCGAATTATTAACGAGTTGAAATGAGTTACTTGATATTCGACCTGAAAAGCTCGTGAACAATTCAAAAATAATAATATATTAAAATTTTATTTTTAAAAAAAAAGATAAATTATTAATAATATTAACACATAATAATATAAACACTTATGTGTTGGTTTTTTATTAAAATATATAGTATAATATTTTTATGTATTTAAGGTTTAGTTTTGAGTTCGAGTTTGAGCTTTAATCGAGTTATATTTAAGATTTTTTTTTTATTTCAAGCTTCAATTTATGTTTTTGAGTTCGTGTTGAGCTTCAAAATTTTAAGCTCGAGAGCTCTCGAGAATAATCACAAAAAATGCTATTTTCCAAAGGGTTTCAATTAGGCCTGTAAATGAACTGAACATTTAACGAACTGTTCATGAACCGTGCGGCGGGAAGTTCGTTTATTTATTAAATGAACGAACATGAACAAAGGGCTCGTTCATTCATTTACGTTCATGAACGTTCGATTATATGTTCGTTCATTTATGTTCATTTATGTTCGAACAGAGGACAAATTGAATATGTTATGAAGATTATTGAAGTTGTTTGGATTTCAAGAAGATTGTTTTGTTGAACAAATTAACTTTAACACTTTATTGTGTTCATATAGCTTATTTATGATTTATATATGTTTGTCGTATTCGAACAAATTAACTCTAAAGTTGCAGGTTATATTAATGAATTTTAAGTTGTTATTCTTGTTGTTTACTTTTTTTACATTCGTTTGTTGTGTTCAAATAAGTTTTTTGTTGTTGTTCGCTTATGTTCGTTCGTTCGTGTTCGTTTATGTTCGTTTATTTATTAAATGAACGAACATGAACAAGCTATATTCCTTAATGAACGAACATGAACAAAAAAAATTTTGTTCGTTTATTTATTAAATGAACGAACATGAACATACCTCTGTTCGTGTGCGTCGGTTCGTTTACAGGCCTAATTTCAATCTTCCTAGCTGGGCAGCAACTCAACCAAGACTCAAAAAAACTCCAACCATTATTTGGAGAAACAAAAACACCTAATACCTCAAAAACCACTTCAACTACACCAAATCTGCCAGGAATAATCACAAGAAAAAAATAGATGATCGATAGTCTTAAACTCTTTTAGAACACAGTTTTCAGGAAGAGGTACACCCCTTTTGGTTAGTTCAACCTTTGTAGGGACCGTATTTATAAGAACTTTCCACTCAAAGAGTTCAATATCATGTGGAATCAAACCTGACCAGAGTTCTTTCTACGGGGTGCACTGAGTTTGATTACTGCAACTGATCTTTATTATATCCTCTTCTTCAAAGTGACCATATGAGAACGCCCATCTCAGGCGGTCCAAGGGAAAAATACCAAGACGGCATTCCTCAAGAGTTAGTATGAAAATTTTCCAAATGCCAACCTCCAAATCAAAGAAGATCTTCTCAACTGGATTTCCCACTGTCAATTCCCGTCAACCCATTGACCAAAGTCCGCAACCTTTCCAGCTTTCTTAACTGCTAGAGCGAAAATCCTGGGGAACATATTTTTCAAACTCAACCCATTCACCCAATTATCTGACCAGAACTCTAAAGAGAAACCATCTCCCACCCTGAAGTAGATATTTGAGACAAACAGATCAGAATCCGCAACGAATGGGCTACGAGGTTTAAAATATCATGCCAAATCCATGTTTAATTTCTTGATTCCGTGTTTGAAGTCAGCAAACAATTTGCTTCTTTCTCATATTTTTCTTTAATAACTCTTCACCTGAGTCTATCTTGTTCCGAACCGTACCGCCAAAGCCATTTATAGAGGAGAGCTTTGCTTTTAACTTTGAAGTCCACTAAACCAAGGCCCCCAAACTGCCTAGGGAGGCAAAGCTGTTCCCAACTCAGCCAGTGGATTTTCCTACCATCAATGGAGTTCCAAATGAATTTGGCTACAACTTTGTTTAGTTCCGAAGCAATGCTTGCTGGCATTTTGAACATCCATAAGAAGTATAATGGCATGCTTGATAGAACGAACTTAGCTAGTGTAACTCTACCCCCAAAAGATAGCAATTTTGATTTCCAATGGGCATTTTCTTCTTCGATTTTTCCACAATTGGTCTCCAAATGGCAGGCGAGTTTCAAGGAGGACCCAAGGGGAGCCCCAGCTAGTGTAAACTCGACCAATATAGCAGCACCGAGTCTTCCACATTAACTCCAAACAAAATGACTTCTTTAGATTCAATTTTAACCCTGAAGCAAGCTCAAAACAGCAGAGTAGACGTTTAATATTTTGTATTTGGGAAAGGCCATCACCACAAAAAAGAATGAGGTCGTCCGCGAATTGGAGATGGGAAATCACCAAGCTTTCATTACCAATAGAAACTCCATCAAAGAGAATGATGGAAACCGCTTTAGACATAATTGAACTCAGTCCCTCAACAACAAAATTGAATATGAGAGGGGACAGTGGATAGCCTTGCCTGAGTTCCCTTTTAATTCTAAATATGTCGGTCGAAAAAAACATTCACAAGTACCGAAATCGAAGCAGAGGAAATACAAGACCCGATCCAATCTCTCCATCGCACCCCAAAGCCCATCTTCTCCAGCATGAGGTCCAAAAAGTTCCAGTCTACACAATCATAGGCTTTCTGGAAGTCCGCTTTAAAAATTACACATTTTAACCCTTTTCACCTCACGTAATCCACAATCTCATTAGCAACGAATGCACAATCCCGAATTTGCCGACCTTTGATAAAGGTAAACTGATTTTCCCCAATGATTTCATCTAAGAACACAACCAATCTATTTGCTAGAGTTTTAGCGATGATTTTGTAGATGCGCCCAACAATGCTAATTGGGCGGTATTCATATATAGTTCGAGGGGAATCAACTTTTGGGATCAAGGTAATAAAGGAATGATTGAGATTATGATCCCAATCATTACCTTCCCAGAAGTGTCTGAGTAGTTCCATGATGCCCGATTTAACTTCATTCCGATATTTCTTAAGGAATTCCATGCTAAAACTATCCGGCCCGGGTCCTTTGTTACTACCCAGGCACTTCACAACATCCCAAACTTCTAATTCTTCAAATTCCCTTTCCAACCACAGGCAGTCATCCTCATTTATAGACTTTACCTCACAATTGAATTCTTTCAAACAGCTTGTAGGACTCAAATTATAAACCAAAAGAAAGTGGTTTCGGATAAACCTAGCATTCCTCTTCTGGTCTTGCACTTGTTTCCCATCAATCCATAACGAATGAATCCAATTATGTCTTGTATTAGCAGAAGCCAGGGTATGGAAAAACCGTGTGTTCCTCTCGCCTTCTCTGATCCAGCGGACCTCGGATTTCTGAAGCTATTCCCTTCTAACAACAACAACAAAACCCTATTCCCATATGCAATGAAATAAGGGGAGGTAGGGTAGTAGGCTGCCCCCAACGCATGGTTGAGAGCACTTTCCGTGGAAAACCTCCGGTAGTCAGAAAATTAAAAATAAAGATAAAATGCAATGTATGTATAAATAAATAAATAAATAAATAAACATTTGAACAGTCTTCTTATACAGTCTTCATATGCGCTTCTGTAATGGGAAGTAATCACTGCTAATAAATCCCTGCTAATAAATCTCTGTATAATAATCTCTGCATATAGCCAGAAACGTAAAACCCGACTAAAATTAAAAAGAGGAAACATGAAGAGAATGATACACAAAAGTCAACGATAGCAAGCTACGAGAAGGAATAAAATCAAATGGGTTAAAACCTAAACTAAGGCAACACTAATCCGCTACCCTAGTTCTAAGCCTTCATTAATTCCAATGACAAAAACGTATAAAAAGTAGAAGTCATAGAAATTATAACAAAGGCATTAAAAGAAGACAGAAATATTACACCCTATGGATGTGACTCGCACTAATCGGCTTCCCTAGTCTTAAGTCTCTATACTTTCCTATCAGAGGTCATGTCCTCGGAAAGGACTAAATCCTTCAAATTAGATCTCAAATAGTCTTCTCACTTCCGCTTTGATCATCATCTCCTTCTGGCACCATCGACTGTAATCGACTCTACCCTCTTAACCGCATCCGACGGTTGTCGCATAAGGATATACCCAAACCACCGTAGTCTTCCCTCCCTCAATTTTTAGGATACAAGCACCATTCCCTTCGAAGAAAATCCCAAAGATCATTTCTTCAAAAAACGAATCCCAAAGATTAGAGCGAAAGTGACCCAACTCCTTTATGAGACGAGCATTTGACGAGTCAATATGTAATTCGGCCCCGATCAAACTTATATTTCATTCTGTACTATGAATATCAACATTTATACCAAGTTCATTTGTCAGTTCTAACCAACCCTTTAAAGCCACCTTCGACTCCAACATTTTTCCAATACCTGAACCTTGCAATTTTTTAATAATTTCCACCATCATAATGTTGAAATTCTGATCATCCAACAAATGATTAAAGAACTTGAAGGGCCACGGACCCGATTTAAAATCATCAATGCCGACCAGCAGGGGGTTATGATTCGAATTTGACTTTGAGAGAGCCACAACGCTTAATCACAGGATCCAATGGAGAATATCCAGTGACATCAAAACTCTGACAACCCTGCACATCGTAAGATTTTCCTGAAAATTGCTCCAAGTAAATTTTGAATCAACCAAAGGAAGATCTACATACCCTAATTTTTTCCTAAAACTAAAAAGATAACAAAATATAGGGACTAATCGTGTAATTTTACATTTTTAATTTTGAGGAGCTGTAAAAGCAAAAACAGAAAGCAAAAACAGCCCCCCCCCCCCAATTTTGTAGAAAAGAAAAAGAAAAGCAATAAAACAGGGTTCTCTCCCTCCTTCACTTTTTTTCTTATTTCATAACTTTCATTCTTTTAGATTAATAGGTAAAATGAGGTTTAGGGTTATAGCTTTGGTCGAGGTTCTGCGTCGCCGGTGATGGCCTGGTCATGGGGGGTCGACGTCGTCGGCCTTTTCGGCCATGTAAGGGTGTCGAGGCTTAGGTCTTTTCGACCTTTTAGAGAGAGGAGCATAGAGGGCTGCTCGGCTAGGTTTTAGGAGTTTAGGGGATAGTTGGCCACCATGGGTGGTGGCCGGTGAGAGGAGAGCGCCGTTGGGAGCGACGACGTAAAGAGCAAGGCCTTTCCTGCCGAGCACGTGAGGAGTGAGGAGAGGTGAGCAAGGTTATTGTTTTCGTTTTATTGTTCGGTTGAACGTCCCCGCTCGTCGGTCGGAGTCTAGGAAGGCCACCGGTGGGATGGCCGATAGCGTGAGAAGTCATGCAGCTCATGGCGGACACCGGCGTGTGGCCTTGGCCCTTGGGGAGGCCGGCCGTGAGAATAAGAAGAAAGGAGGTATTCACGTGTTTTAGAAATGCAAATGTGGGGAAGGTTTTAGTTTTTAATATTTAGATAAATAACGCATTAGGTCCTCCATTTCTAGTGTGCTTCATGCTTTTGTCACCAAAACAAAAGGGTTAATCACGTGTTAAGTCCCCCAATTTCAGCGTGTTTCACGTTTATGTCATTATTGAGGTAAAATCAACTTTAGGCCCCCTATATTTTAGCCTTTGTTACACTTTGGTCATACATTTCTTATGTATTTTGAAAGTGCATGCATATTTTACTAACTTTTAATTTGGTCACTATTATCCTATGTTATTTATTTCAAGTTAACTACTAACTTTTATTTTATTGCACTTTAGCCATTGTTATTTATTTATTTATTGTTTCTAATATTCGATTCGACCTTGTGGTGACCCGATCTGGGGTATGATCCACATTATTATGGTTAAGACTATGCTAACCACTAACCTTTTTAATTATTTTATTTTATTTTTATATATTTGTTTGAATTATTAGATTCGACCTTGTGGTGACCCAATATGGGATATGATCCATATTATTATGGTTCGGACCCTGCTAACCAATAACCGCTAACTTTTCTAACTTACTAACATTCTTACTTTTATTTTATTGTTCATACTAACATTCTAACTTTTTATTTTATTGTTCTTACTAACTTACTAACATTCTAACTTTTATTTATTATTCATACCAACATACTGACCTTTTTATTTTATTGTTCTTACTAACTTACTAACATTTTATTTTATTGTATAAACTAATCCGCTAATTTTCTAACATTTGAATATTCAACGACCTTGCAGTAACCTACCCTGGGGGACAATCTGCATTATTTATGGTCCGGGTTAAACGGTTAAAAACAACCCTAACTTTTAAATTTATGCAATTTATTTTTTTATTTATTTGTATTTTATTAATTTTTCCCGCACTTTAAATTCAAGTATTTTTTTTCTGATCTTTAATTTTCATGCATTTTATTTCATCCCTTTTAATTTCCAGCATTTAATTTTTTTTATTTTCATTTTAGGCATCTTAACTTACAGTTCATTTTATTTTGGTCAATGATATTGCATGTGATATATTTATTCTTAATGCCTATACTTTTCACTCTTTACGTTTCAACCTTATTTATTTATCCTCTATTTTGGTTGGTATTTTAATCTTGGTTGTTGGTTTTTAGAGTTTGCATGTTGATCTTTTGTTTACGCTAGTAGGCTACCGATGTTTGACTCGTATTTTAGATTCGAAATCGAACTTGGTCATCTTTATTATTGTTACCCTTTTATGCACATATCTTCATATCTATATTATTATTCAAACTTTACTTTTTTTTAATATAAATCGTCATTTTTATATAGAAAATATAAATTTTGTGAGAGAGATCTATGAAGACATCTTCCAACTATAAGGGAAAGTGTCTTTCGAAGATTTTTCGCACAAAAGGTTATTTTTTGTATTCGATAGTCTTATTGTTTTTTTTTATTTTTATCTTATTATTTTATTTTATTTTATCTCATTCTATATTTATTTTATTTGTATTTTCATCTTTGATATAAATAAAATATAAGGCAATGTCTTTTTGTGAAGGGAATCTATGAAAAAGTCTCCTAACTACAAAGGAAGTACATTCCCGAGGATTGTTCAGACAAAAAGCATTCTTTTATCGGAGCATTTCTAAAAATTTAATATAATACTATACTCTTTTAAATTATATCATCCATAAAATTAAAGAAACACTATTTTGTTAGGGGAATCCATGAAAACAATCTCCTAACTATAAAGGAAGTGCATTTTCAATGATTGTTCGTACAAAATGATGCGATTTCTCTTTTAAAAATCATTATAATTTTTTGGGGGTTAAATAAACAACTTTATTCTATAAAATATATTTTGGGCTCTTTAATTTTTGTGTACCCGCTGCATTTATCATTTGTCATCAAATTTTTATTTCCTTATTTGCAAAAGCAACATTGTTTTAGTTTTTTTGAAAATTGACATCTTTAAAATAAATTCGAATAAATAGAAGGATCGTAATTTAAATATATTTTTGAGTTTGTAATTTCCCAACATTTAAACGTCATATAATTGTTTAGGTACCAAACTTGGGCGTTGTGGGGGTGTTCACCCTACCCCACACGTAATCAAATCCCGAACTCTTAAAAATGAATTTTTGGTAAAACACATACCATTATTTCTTCTTTTAATGATTTTTCTAAACTCATTAAAACGATATTTTAGGTATTCAACCTGCCTAACTTAAAGGTTGATGGCGACTACAAAATAAAATTGTTTTAAACCTAAATTTCATTGTCTTTCCCCGAATTAATTTTTAAGTCTAACGAATCCCCGAGGGAGGTGTTATGACAACTTGGCGATTCTGCTGAGGACTTTAAAAAGTCAAGCCATAAACGATTTTACGTTGTTTTTTATTCTTGGGAATTACAAACTTAAATTGCATTTAATTTATGATCATTTCATTTATGTTGAGTTTCAAAATATCATGCATTATTCTATTTTTAACCAATAGATTTTTGATTTTATTAGTCTTCAGATTTGAACAGATTTTTGAAGTTGTAAAAGTGTTTTCTCGTGTTTTTAAAGGTTTGTGAGTTTCTCCTCACACACAACACGTGCATGTACATACGATAAGCTCACTTACAAGCTTTGTCCCTTTTAAGTTGAGGTGAAAGATTAACCTATGTGAGATAATTTGTTTCTCCATATGGGTTTTAGCAAGTAACCTTTGGGGTTTATATACCTTATGTCTACGTGAGGTAAATTGTTTCTTCGCATGGACATAGGAGAATGTATCCTCTCGAATTGAACTCGATTTGCATGAGCTTGTAATGGGCCAGGAATGAGGGTTTGGCAGCCTAAAGAGGCACCAACATGGAAAATTTGAGTACCTTTTTTTTCTTAGAACCCAATACCACATATAATGAACTGTAGTAACCCACCCCAATAAAATTCATGTCGAAACTCTGTCAGTTGTTAGGTATCTAAATAAGTGTACACCAAAGAGAAACGACACTAAGCCTCTCTTCTTTACTCGTATTATTTTACTGTCTCAATATAGCATGTGAACTAGAAAAGCATGTGGCAAGGTGTTGCAATTACATTTCAATAATATTTTTTTGATATTTGAATTCTTTTATACTGACACATTTTCTATGTTTGATTGTTTATTGTTTGTAATTGCATGATCATCATAAATAAAAGAAAGGTGTTGATTAACCAAGTAATCATTAGAATGGAAGATCGATCATTAAGATGGAAAAGAGTTTTCATAACAAGGAAGAACCTAATCCGATTGTCCGAGTTTGGTATGAAGAAACACAAAAAGTAAAAGGAGACAGTTTGACTGGGGATTAGGTATCACAGATGTCCACAGATGTTAATGTCAATTTCAATCAGAATGAGCTACAAGAACTGATAGAGATTTGGGAGAGTTAGAGAGTAGCTACCAAGGAGACGTTTCACAAGAAATATGACGACATGGCCTACCTCCTTTATGTAAAGATAGAGGAACCTTTTCTTAAATCTTTGGTCTGTTCAGGAATCCGGCTTAAAGTTGCCTCACTTTCAATAAACAAGATTTGACGCTAACAATAGAAGAGTATACAACTCTATTTAACTTCGAGAGCCTCCAGGTGGATATAATTTATTCTAGATCTTTGAAAGTTCAATCATTCAAAAGAAAACATTTAAAGATTACTGGTATAGGTGAAAAGTGAGTGTTTTCCGTGGCATTGTCTCAAGAAGGTGATACTCGACCATATAAAAAAATAAAGATAAGATATTAGACACCTTTGTTCTGGCTATATATGGTCAGGTGATATTCCCAAAGACTTTGTTCCACGTGGAGACTGCTGTTACAGATTTCTTTGACAGATTGGAGAGAGGTATAAATCCTGCATCAGCTGTCTTGGCAGAGACCTTCTGATCCTTAAATAATTGCCGTAGATTAGAAGGAGGTCGATTCATAGGTTGTGCCCAACTACTCACCGTCTGGATTCATAGTCATTTCTGGAAAGAAGAGAAAATGTCTTATCACCGTTTCTCCACCATGAATTTGCCTTTGAAAGAATTTCTTAGCAAGGAGTGGCCAGAGGGGTTACAAATGAGAAAATGGATATCAACCATCAGTAATTTATAGGATCAAGAAATCGCTTGGTGTGTTCCTTGGCTAGGACATATCGATATTTTATTCAGATATGGAGATCTCGACTATGTCGCGTTGCTGGGATTATGGGGAGGAGTCAGCTATGCCCTGTTAATAGTCCTCAGTCAGTATAGAAAGCGCCAATTTGTCCCAGTTACGAGCGGCTTGAGTAAATCTGAAATCACATACCATGGAAACCATTATAAGAAGAGAGAACATGATTTATCTCTTTCCTGGAAGAGAAACTTTTGAACAAGAGCTAGCTAACAGGGATGAGGTAATTCTACTTCGCACTATTTTATCCTCTAAGTATGGAGAGAAATTTATTTGGATTATGACTGAGATCATGGACCTAAATAAAGGGGCCAAACCGTATTTGTAGATTGATCTCTCTTGTAATGATGAAAACTCTTTTGGAATGAATGGAACTTTTTCTAAGAATGGTTACTTTTGGAAATCGATACCTTTTGCATTTGCATTTTGCACTGCATTTATTTAAACATTTTCACATGCATCATTCATGAAAATATGGGGATCAATTCATGGAGAATTCAATGGAAGTGGTCTTAATCACGTGATGTAATGGAAGCAAATCTCAAAAAATTGAATGAAGAATTTACAGAGAATGCAATGAGATGGGGAAATTGGTTGGGCTCAATTAGGAAAAAGGCAAAAAAACATGCCTCTTAATCCATAGAAACCTCTGAACGTGTGATGATACATGCTCCACAACTAACTATTTCACCTGAGAAGCTTCCCAAAGGCCAAAAGAGGCTGCATATCCTGAATACTATGATGTTGATGCCATATGTAGCTATCACATTGGAAGTTCAGGGCATTCCATTCATAACTGTAAGGGAGTGAAGTGCAAGGTCCAAAATTTGATTGATTTAGGGCATTGACATTCAAAGAATGATGGGGCATCAAGAAAAGATCTTTGTATCTACCAGGAATCCTTTTACAATTGCATTAAGAGCGTTGTTTTGTTTGAACACATTTTTTGTTTTGTCTTTAATATTTGCTTAAATATTTTTTAATCTTTTAATGATTGATTTTATGCTACCTTCTAAGGTTGAATAATTGAACGAGTTTTAATCTTGTAGTTCTTCGAATATCGAATGAATTATATATTCTTTTAGTTCTTCAAGAATTATATATTTTTGGCATATGACAAGATTATACCTTTCTTATACCATCCAAAAATAAAATAAAACCTTCCGATTCTTTACACGGAATAATTCATGGTCACTACCAAAAGACCAAATTTTGACACTATCTCTCTTCGAGACTTTGAAATATTACATTTATCTTTTTCGAGACATAAAAGGTCATACTCTTACCTTTCGTTGAGTTAATAAAGTCATACCATCGCCTTCCTAGATGCAAAACCAAATTATTACTACCACTAAAACCTGAAGACATTGAGTACAAGATGTTCATTTCAACGTGAACCTTCCTACAAAAAGAAACAATGTGGGACAACTTGAATCTACTTCCTGAATATGAGCCTAAACAATTGAGACATGTTAGAAGCAGGAAGCAAAAAAAAAGAGGAAATTAATTCAAAATAATTCTATCATGAATTAATTACATTGTTTTTATCTGAATAAAATTAATCCTAAAAATCTATCCCTCTGGGGATACCTCTTCTGTAAGGATTTCTGTGTATGAAATGATGAACGACTTTATTTCATTATCCCTTCACAAAAGGAGAAAATATATATATCCCTTGTGTCCCCATTTGAGCATGCATTATATTTTTTTCTAATTCATTCCTAACCAAGGATCACTCTTCACACCGGGGACAAGGTGGCGAAAATATGCTCACATGAGTGAAGACCATCAATCCAGATAAGATATCGAAAGGTGAACCAAATGCAAAGATCAAATCAAATCAAATCAAAGAGAAAAAAAGAAATGAAAAAAAGAAATAAACAAAAAAGAAAAAGAAAAAAAGAAGACAAGAAGCACATGTAAAGATTCCCTCGAGTCAAATGACGCATTGAGCTTCAAACCATAAGATTGATTAAGTACAATCATTCTAGAATCAATTCACCAGAAGATCATAGAACAACAATAAAATAAAATACATACGAGCATCTTCAAATTTCATCTCGCCTGTTAGGATTAGTCTTTTATTCACAAAAGGTTTTATAAAAATATTTAATGCATGATAAAAAAGGACAAAAGGGGTTCAAGACGTAAAATTTTGAATAACGTCTTGAAATCAAAGGAGGATTTGAGTTGAAAACCTGAAAAGGTGGATCAAATATAAAAGATCATACAACTATTGTATAGGAGGCGATCTCACAAATCACTTGACAAGACATCGCACAACCCAAATGTGCTCATGAGAGTTGAGAGCCGAAGAAAACTTCCAGTAGATAAGCACAGAAGCTACTCCATCAGATCAGTGAACATCAAAGAAATGAGAATGACAAACCTTCGACCAAAGACAACATTCCGAGACATCTTATTCTTTCCTTACTTAACCCTATCTCAAAGTTAACATTAATCTTGACATTTTTCAAATAGCTATAATTTTTTTGAAAGATTAAAAATGTAATTAATTCTTTGATATCCAATGAACTCTTGTTTTATGATTTGTCTCAATTGTGAAACCTAGAAAGGGGCAATATTCTTTTCAAAATTTTTGATTAAACATTTTTAAAAAATTCTTTTAATTGATATTTTTCAGTTTTTTGGAAATAAAAAGAAGAAGAACATTTTCAAACAAGACAATCTCTTTGGCGTGGGTCTTGATAATTGAAACATGTCTCCTAAACACAAAAGCTCAAGTTTAAAATCAATACTGGAGCAAGAAATGATAAGTGTTGGGGCATTTTTTGAAGGCCCATATCTTCCAGGATGGAAAGATCATTGAATTGAGTAAATATTTATTTTCAATGAGGTAGAAAGGCGTGAAGGTCAAAAATGGAAAAGAAGAGATAGTGGAGCTCGCTATATATAATTGCTTTGTCCATTATCACAACATACAGTTTCATTATTCATTTGATTTCCCACTCATTAATGATAAAAATCCAAAACATCCCACTTATATTACCATTCAGCTTTGCTCTTTTGTGTCTTTGCAACGCTATACAAAAGCTCTGAAAAATCTAGGCAAGAACTACATAAAAGGATGAATAAGTTGTTGAATGTTTTACGAACCAGTAACTATGGAACTGAACCAATGATTTGATCATATGTGGTTTCTAAATTCAAATTTCACTCAAGTGGAAGGTTGTGTTCTTTCTATACCAAGGTTAAAAGCGAAGAAGTTTTCTTGCCACAGAATGAGCAATGAAATCTTAACAGCAAGAAACTAGTAGATCCAATTAAGATTGAACGATGGGATGTCGTTAACTTCTCAACATGATTTAATTCAAATAACCTCATTCGAGATTCAATTCAGATAGATCCTCTATTCAAGGCGAGTCAAGAGCCCAATCAGACCAAACACTACCATATTTTTTAAAGAATTTGAAGAGATGATCAGGGAAACCAATCTGAACTTGCTGAAGCTCCACAATTCTTCCTTTGTGTTTTACCTGATAAGAAAAATTCTGATCTTTATGAATCTTGCCAAGTTCGATATAGTGGCATAATGTATGGCTCTAACAAGGGTCAAAGATCAATACCTTACGAATTTGCTTTTAAAAATCAAGGCAAAGCTTGGAGGACTGAATTCAATGTTAGTAATTAAGCTAACACCTTTAATTCCAGTTGTTACTAAGGTTTCAACCATCATCTTTGGCACATATTTGTCTCATGGTTCTCCGGGGCAGTCTAATATTCCATCAATTACTGTAGTGATCAGCTCTAGGCAGTGGTCTTTGATTTCTCGCTACATGGCAGTTGTGCGTATACAATCTCCAAAGCTTGAAATGATAGATTCTTTTTCAAACCATCTGGTAGAAATAATGATAGTATCATGAGGGAAACTCTATTGGATTTCTAAACAAATCCAGACAAAGGAAGCCAATTTTTATCAAGGGAAAAAATTTGTTGGGGCAAGAAGAAATCGACACAAGTCAAGAAGTTCAAGAGTGCACACTGGAGCAAAAAAAAGTGAAGACAACCAAATCAGGGATAGAATGAAAACTGTCCATGCAACCATTCCCATTACATAACAATAAAGTATGCATCAACTTACATACACATCACATGAATTTGCACATTTGCATCATACATTCATCATCGCATGCAATAAAAACGTTTTTCTCTTCTATTAAGGATGCTTTTATAATCTCTTTTGAGAAACCAATTTCGCTTTTCTCAAGATTGTTCGTCCAAAACATCAATCTAGACTTTCTGAAGTCTGTTTTTCCCTGAAATTCTTATTTTATTCTTAAAATATATTTTTCTCCTCTCGTGAGAACATCATCTAATTTTCCTCCCTCAAGGTTATTTTCTTCTCTCATGAGGACGAATTCAAAAGGCCATTTTTATCAAAATAAAAAATCAAATCAAATACATGAAATAAACATAATCTTGACATTCATAAAAACATTCAAGATAGTTATTCATAAATGCATCATTTTTATATTGATCTTTCAGGAAATAAAAGTTTGGTGATGACTAGATGACCTCAACACGAAGGAACAATGTCATCCACAGATTTGACATTGATAACTTCATAAAAAGACTATATTTTAGATCTTTTTACTTAAGTTATTGATTGTTTAAAAGCCATTGACATAGCATTTTAGCTTCATATAGTTGCATTTAAGACATATTTTCATGTGGTGGATAAGTTTTGCCGAGGCAAAGTTTATTTGATTAAACTGATGCAGCTGACGAGAAAGGTTGTTTGTTGATTATGATGTAGGAAATGTCTGAGGAGAAATTTATTTGCCTAAACAAATTAATTTGATAGGGCCAATGGAACACAAAAGACGAAGACAGTGAAGAACATATTTTCCTTACCAAGGCAAGGAAAATATTGCAAGTCTGACGCGAATATGATGAACTGCTGACGTCACCTGCCAGATGCCTGATTGATCTCACGTGCAAGAAATCCCCCAAAAGTCTGACAACAACCAGCCGCCTTTCCATTTATAGCTGGACAAGAAAAAATAGTTATTTAGGGGGAATTTAATGATGTGAAACCCTAGGAAAATTCCCATTATAAATACCAGTCACAGTCGCCAAAAAGGGGTGGAGAGGGGAGAATCGTACAGAGAAAATTCTCCAGGTTTGGAAAAAGGCGGTCACGTTGTCCTTTTTTTCCACGCCCCCACTCGCCCGTCCTTGGTGCGCTCCATAGCCAGGCTTCGCCAGGGCGGCGGCCAGGCCCTCGAGAAAGGCTGGTACGCTGGAGCAGTCATGGTGGTGGTCTGATGTCACGATAGAGCTATGTTCTGGAGTTTTTCTTCCTCTTGTTCTTCATGTTTTATTTTTATAAGCCTTGTACTTAATGAATGTTTTGGGATGATGTTAACCACAACATAATCTGCTTTATTTGGTGTTGGGAATGCTTGGATGATATTTTATTTTACCGTTAATGAATGATTAAGTATGTTTTGTTAAGTGTTGTTTTGCTCACTATTTTAACCTTTTGCCTTGATACTGTAAGAGCTTCGAGAGATTGCCTGGTGCCTAGGCGGAATATTTCTAGACCTTGTAAGAGCTTTTGAGAGATTGTTGTTTTTCTAGAAATTGATTCTTAGATTCGAGAGAATTAAGATAGATCTACGTGAACAATGGAATGGATCCGAGATGGTGATGTTCTAACTTGTCTACATTAGAGATAAGGAGAGGGTTTCAATCGACTAAAAGGGATAAACGCTTGAGTAGGATAAACAACGACTATAGTTCACGCTGAGGGGTATTGCCACAATAACAGTCTGACAAACTAAGGGTTGTAGCTCATGCCGAGTGGTATTGCCATAGCAATTGTCTAAGAATACTCAGTAATCATGTCGGGCAGCCTAAGCATAGCATACCAAATCATTCTTAGCATAAAATAATCACCGTAGTAAATCCAACCCAAGTTCTCCGTTAGAAGTCTTATTTTGAGAGGTTTCCAGTTTATTTATAGAGTTTTGATAACTTTTCATATTTTTCTTACCCCGACAACACTTTTCTGCTCACTTTACAATTTTTCTGTAGATTTTCCTTGTTTATATCATTAGACTTAGATACTTAGGATTAGTTAGTGACACCTTTTCCTAGCTGTAGCAATCTTTTAAAATCCTTCCAATCCCTGTGGAGATTATACTCAGTCACTACTATATTACTTGCATCGATTGTGTATACTTGCACAAATTTGCTTGTCTTAGCATATACATTTACAAGCGATCAGACATCTTAAACTGAATGATCAGATCTTCCAAAGGCAACTAGATCTCCTCAATATCCAGGAGCAAATTATCCGTCACCTTAGAGATTGTTTCTCCCGAAACAAAGTTTCGCCTCTCCCGAAACAAAGTTTCATATCGTTTGAGACAATTTTTCTTGAAACAAAATTGATTTCACTTAAGATTGTTTTCTATGAAAACAAATTTTGTCTCGCTTGAGAAAATTTCTCTTGAAACACAAATCCTTGAGATTATTTCTCTCAAAACAAATTTCGTCTTGCTTGAGATAGTTTTCTGAAAAATTTGAAATTATTTCACTTGAAACAAAATTGATAACATTTGAGATTGTTTTTCTTAAAAACAAATTTCATCTAACTTGAGACCATTTTTTCCCTTGAAATGTTTCACTCGAAACAAAATTTTATCTCACCTGAGATAGCTCCTCTTGATACAAATTTCCTTCCAGTCATTTATTTTCATTCAAATATTTGACAGTAATTCAACATTAGCAAAGACTTCGTTTCAGAATTCCATGTCGAAGGAGAAGATTAAATTTCAAGTCAATCATTGGAAACTATGACTAGCTCTCCTCAACACGAAGGAGTAATATTATTTCCAAAGACAAATTATCTCCTAGAACGGCTAGACTTCCTCAACACGAAGGAAAAATCTCATCCACCGACCAGGTCTCTTCAACGTGAAGGAGCAGTGTCATCCTCAGACAACCAGACTTCCTCAATAAGAAGGAACAATGTCGCCCACCGACCATATCTTCTCAACGCGAAGGAGCAGTGTCATCCTTAGACAATCATATTTCCTCAACACAAAGGAACCATATTGTCTCCAAATTACCCAAATACTTCTAGAACATCTTCAACACCAAATTATCTCTAGATTGACCTGACTTCCTTAACAAGAAAGAACAACGTCATCTTCAGTTAACAATTTACCTGAAAGTGGCTAGAACTCTTCAACACGGGATGAGCAGAGTCTTATTCAACACCGTATTATCTCCAGATTAACCTGATTTCCTCAACGAGAAGGAACAACGTCATCTTCAGTAAATAATTTACCTGAAAGCGGCTAGAACTCTTCAACACGGATGAGTAGAGTCGTCTTCAACATCGTTTTATCTCCAAATTGACCCTATTTTCTCAATGAGAAGTAACAACGTCATCTTCAACAAACAATTTATCTGAAAGCAGCCAGATCTCTTCAACGTGGACGAGTATTGTCATCTTCAACACCAAATTATATCCAAATTGACCCGAAGTCCTCAACATTAAGGAACAATGTCATTTTTAAATCTCCTATTTTCAAACAAAGAATTGGAGCTATAGAGGTGGAGCAAACACCATACCTAAACAAAATTAGGCCATTATTTGTCTTTGCTTCGTCATTGTTTACACAATATATGAGCAAATAAGGGTAGCTGTAATACTCTAATTTTGTCCTAAATCTAAAATAAGAATAAAATATATATGGGCCACTTGTTTAATTTTATTTTTTAATTTTGATTGGGTTTAAAAGCCAAAACAGAAAGCAAAAACACCCCCTCGTTTTGTAGAAAAAAAAGGTAATAAAACATGGTTCTCTCCCTCATTCACTTTTTTTCTTATTTCATAACTTACTTTATTTCTTTTAGATTAATAGGTAAAATGAGGTTTAGGGTTATAGCTTTGGTCGAGGTTCTGTGTCGTTGGTGATGGCCTGGTCATGGGGGGTCGACGTTGTCAGCCTTTTTAGCCAAGTAAGAAGGTTGAGGCTTAGGTTTTTTTGACCGTTTAGAGAGAGGAGCATAGGGGGCTCCTCGGCTAGGTTTTAGAAGTTTAGGGGATAGTTGGCCACCATGGGTGGTGGCCAGTGAAAGGAGAGTGTCGTTGGAGCGACGACGTAAAGAGCAATACCTTTCCGGCAGAACACGTGAGGAGGAGTGAGAAGAGGTGAGCAAGGTTATTGTTTTCATTTTTTGTTCGGTTGAACGTCCCCTCTCGTTGGTCGGAGTCTAGGGAGGCCACCGATGGGATGGTCGACAGTGTGAGAAGCCATGCGGCACATGGCGGACACCGGCGTGAGACCTTGGCCCTTGGGGAGGCCAGTCGTGAGAATATGAAGAAAGAAGGTTGATTTTTTTGTTATTCACCCAGTTTCAGTGTGTTTCACGTTTTTGTCATTATCGAGGGAAAATCACTTTTAGCTCCCCGTATTTTAGCCTTTGTTGCACTTTGGTCACTCATTTCTTATTTATTTCAAAAGTGCAAGCAGATTTTACTAACTTTTAATTTGGTTACTATTATGCTATGTTATTTATTTCAAGTTAACTTATAACTTTTATTTTATTGCACTTTAATCATTGTTATTTATTTATTTATTTATTATTTCTAATATTCGATTCGACCTTATGGTGACCCGATCTGGGGTATGATCCACATTATTATGGTTCGGACTATAATAACCACTAACATTTTTTATTTTATTTTTATATATTTATTTGAATTATTCAATTCGACCTTGTGGAGACCCGATCCGGGGTATGATCCACATTATTATGGTTCAGACCCTGCTAACCACTAACCACTAACTTTTCTAACTTATTTCTTTTTATTTTATTTATTTTTCCCGCACTTTAAATTTCAGTACTTTATTTTTCTGCTCTTTAATTTTCCTGCATTTTATTTCAGCCCCTTTTAATTTCCAGCGTTTAATTTTTTGTATTTTCATTTTAAACATCTCAACTTACACTTTATTTTATTTTAGTCATTGATATTGCATGTGGTATATTTATTCTTAATGCCTATACTTTTCACTATTTTCTTTTCAACCTTATTTATTTATCCTCTATTTTGGTTGGTATTTTAATCTTGGTTGTTGGTTTATAGAGTTTGCATATTGGTCCTTTGTTTACGCTAGTAGGCTACCGATATTTGACTCGTATTTTAGATTCGAAATCGAACTTGGTCATCTTTATTATTGTTACCCTTTTATACACATATCTTCATATTTATATTATTATTCAATTTTTTTTACATAAATCATTATTTTTTATATATAGAAAATATAAATTTTGTTGTGATGGAGATCTATGAAGACATCTCCCAACTATAAGGGAAAGTGTTTTTTGAAGATTTTTTGCACAAAAGGTATTTTTTGTATTCGATAGTCTTCTTTTTTGTTTTATTTTTTATCTTATTATTTTATTTTATTTTATATCATTCTATTTTTATTTTATTTTTATTTTCATCTTTGATATAAATAAAATACAAGGCAATGTCTTTTTGTGAGAAAAATCTATGGAAAAGTCTCCTAACTACAGAAGAAGTACATTCCCGAGGATTGTTCCCACAAAAAACATTCTTTTATCCGAGCATTTCTAAAAATTCTATATAATACTATACTCTTTTAAATCATATCATCCATAAAATTAAAAAAAAACATTTTGTGAGGGGAATCCATGAAAAAATCTCCTAACTATAAAGGAAGTGCATTTGCAATGATTATTCGTACAAATGATGTGATTTCTCTTTTAAAAATAATTATAATTTTTTGGGTTAAATAAACAACTTTATTATATAAAATATATTTTGGGCTCTTTAATTTTTCTGTACCCACTGCATTTATAATTTGCCATCAAATTTTTATTTCCTTATTTGCAAAAGCAACGTTGTTTTAGTTTTTTGAAAATTGACATCTTTTAAATAAATTTGAATAAATAGAAGGATCGTAATTTAAATATATTTTGAGTTTGTAATTTCCCAACATTTAAACATCATATAATCGTTTAGGTACCAAACTTGGGCTTTGTGGGGGTGCTCACCCTTCCTCACACGTAATTGACTCCTGAACTCTTAAAATGAATTTTTGATAAAACGCAGACCATTTTTGCATCTTCTAATAATTTTTTTGACTCATTAAAACGATATTTTAGGTATTCAACCTACCTAACTTAAAGGTTGGTGGTGACTCCAAAATCAAATTGTTTCAAACCTAAATTTCATCATCTTTTCCTGAATTAATTTTTAAGTCTAACGAATCTCGAGGGAGGCATTATGACACTACAACCTGTTGTTATCGATAAAATCTCCTAAATTTTCCATGGAAGAACGACTTATTGACATACCAATTTTTTCACTTTACTTTCTCACCGTATTAGAGTCTCCCTCGATAATCCCTGATACATTATAACACCCTAATTTGTTCTGAATAAGTGAAATCAGATTGAAGAGATTCACAGGTCAATTTAAAGCTATATATGTATCGATGTTAAATCAATGCAAACGATATCACTGGAAAAGAGGGTGAAACCTTGCATGTGGGTTAAGGGTTAGTTTCTAGGTTGGGGTTTTAAAATAAAAAGTAAGGTTAAAAGAAATTTTTGGTCTAACTTACCTCAATGTATTTGGGTTTTCACCGGAGTAGGGAGTTTGGTCTCGTTAAGTCGTCGGAGAAATAGAGAGTCACCGTTGAGGGTGGTCATCGGAGAGGTTTTCTCAACCGTGGAGTGGTAAGGGTGTTGTAAAAGTTTTTGTTATGGTTTCGTTTGATTGATCTTAGGGGGTATATGTTGAAGAATGGGTTCTTTAGGTTAAGGGTTATTTCGATGGTGGTTTGAAGAGGTAGTTAGAGGTAACACGACCACCGATTAGTGGAGGCCGATGAGAATCGGAGGCCATTAGGACTTTCAGTAAGGAGAGAAGAAAAGGGTTAAGTGGAGAGAATGTTTTAGTCTGATTGGGGTTTAGTTTTGGTTGTTTCCAGTGATGGTTGGTGGTAGTTTGGGTAAGAGTGGCCACTGTGAAATGGTGGCCAGTCGGTGGCATGAGTTGAAGCCCTTAGGGCTCTCGATTGGGGACGAAGGGGAGCGTAGAGAGGGAAGTGAGGAGCGGCTGAGTTGTTTAGTTTAGAATTAGGTTAGATTTATTATTTTAGTTAGGTTATATTAAAATTTTGGGTAAATTACCTTTCAGCCACGAAACTATAGGATAATTTGCTCTCATGCCCTATACTTTAGCCGCATATTCGCACTTTAGTCACTTTCAGGACTACTTTTGAATTTAACCTTTTGTATTTGTCAGATTTCATTATTTTCCCAGTTTTAGTTTTAGTTGTAAATTTTTGGGGTTATTTATGTATAAATCCCTTATTTATGCGTGTTTTTTTATTTAAATCCATGTTTTAATTTTTATTTGTATGCTGAATTTTACATTTATTCAAATTTAGTTATTACTTTAATATGTATATATACTAAAAAAATTAGTTTGGTGTGTTATGTTTTTATTTTTGTATTTAAGTCACATTTGTATATTATATGTTAATATGCATAGTTTATAATCTATAATTAAAAAATATATGTATATAATCTTTGTATTAAAATGTCACATTGTATGATATTTTTAATCATAATACTTGTTTAATTAATTTTGGCATGACATCCTTTTTGCACAATTTGTATGATACCCTTATGTGCATAACTTGACTTATAACTACATAATCGGACTAAGGATAATACCCTTTTAATTTAAAATGGTTTTGAGTGACTTGTCTTAACTCATTAGAGAGTCGTTTTGATGATTTTAAATTAAAAGTGTATACCGAAAGTGAAACCTAAAAATATTGATTCATCACTTAAAATTAGGGAACGAAAGAAAAGGAAATGTTTAATTATTTAAATTTTTCGAGAAAAGATTGTTAGAACTCATCTTAGATCTTGTCTCAATATTTTTAAATAATCGAACATTTTTTATATTTCTAAAACGACTCGGTAATTTTAATTTAATATATTTGGGTGCTTTTGAATATTATAAAATTCACATCTTTGTTTTATGGGATCAAAAATCAAATTAAGTTCAAATTTGTAAAGTTCATTGCAAAGACTTTAATTAATTGAATAGGTACAGATTTAGGGTGCTGTGGGGGGGGGGGGGGGGGGTGCTAATCCTTCCCCACACGTAATCGACTCTCGAACTCGATTTTTGGTAACGTAAACCTCAATTTTTTTTTTAATTAATTTGTTTTTTAATTAAAATTAATTTTTATTTAAAATAAAAAATGTTTTTGGGTACCCAATCACACCCTAATCAAAGATTGGTGACGGCTCCTCAAACCGTATTTTTCTATCGTAAAGGAAATCCCAAATTTTTTGAAGCGAGAGGTATTTTAATCACATTTATTTTAATTTAAAATTAATTACAAAGAGATAATTAAAATGTGTGGTTTTTAAACTCTCAGTTTTTGAGAAAAAAATCTTTTCGACAGCTTGGCGACTCCACTCGGGATTTTTTTAAGAGAGTCAAGCCGATAGTCAATTAATTAATTGTCTTTGCAAATGAAAGTTATAAATTCGTTCTAATTTGATTTTTGATCCCTTGTTTGGTTTTAAATAAGTTTTGTTTGCATTTTGATTGTAATTTAATTAACCAATAAATAGTTGTATTGATCTGTTTGCTAATGGTTTCAGATTAATTGTATGGGTTTAGGAATTGATTTGAGTGTTTTGTGATTGTGTTTTTCGTTTTTCCTGACACACTGCACAGTTGCATTATCATAACATGAGCTAAAACCCCACTCTGTCCTATTTAAGTAGGAGTGAGAGATTACTCTCTCGTGTGGTTTTCACCTCCGCATGGGATAGTGGATCGCTCTTGGAGCTCACACCTTAAGGTCCTCGTGATGGTATTTACCTCCGAACGAACATAAGGAGTTGTTCCCTTAAATTGAACTCGATCCCCAAAAGCCTGATGGGATAGGATTAAGGGTTCAATAGCCAATGGGGCACCGACAAAGACAATTCGAGAACCTATTACTGTAGAACCAAACCCAACATATAGTGAACATAGAGCCTGAACTTAGGTCGAGCCTAACCCGAACCTTAAGAGTCCCATGAGGAGGGTACACAAGGAAAAGATTTTTGAGTCATTTATTTTCGCTTTCCAAATAAATGCATGCGAACTAGAGATCATGCGGTTAGGTTTATTTTTCGAATAAACATGCAGATTAGATATCATGTAGTTAGGGTTTTAATGTTCAAACAAAGCATGAGGGTAGATATCATGTTTGTATAGGATCTGATAAAGCATGATTGAGTAGCCAACATGTGTGGGTAGGATTATTTAACAAATTATTATCCTTGATTAATTGCTTTATGTTTACTAACTGATTTTATTTTGTCTTTACTTTATTTTTTTTTGTTTTGCATTGCACTATCCATTTCATGGTGTTGATTTGAGATCGATGTCCATATAGAAGGCTAGTAATATGGAATGAAAGGTTCAGAAAGAGGTTGAAGACAGAAAGAGGTTGAAGATAATGCAAATGTTCTGAGGTGGTCGGAATAATCCCAGTTGACCAACAGAGATAGTATGATGCTCGGATACGTGTCGGAGTTGTTTGGTTACACTCATATCAATGTACGTCAGAATGATCTGAGTGAGCTAAAATAGGTTTGGGGAAGATGGGAAGTAGCTGATTAGGAGATGTTTTATTAGTTGTATGGCGATATTCATTATCTTCTAGATGTTCCAATTGACCAGAATTTGTTTAGAGCCCTGACGTAGTTCTGGAATCCCGTTATGGTTGTTTTACATTTGGTAGAGTGGATCTGAAACCAACAATAGAGGAGTATCGAGCTTTGATCCGTTGTCCGAGGTCTCAAATGGATCGAAATATATACCAAGCTGCTAGTCACTCATTCATTCAATAAGAAATTGCTATTGATGACCGGCATAAGCAAAGATTGGGTTGTTAAAAACATTAAGAAGAAAGGAGACAACGAGTGTATATCTTGGATTGCTCTGAAAGAAGTAATTGATCATCTCCTGACAAGAGGAAGAAGCTTGTTTTCTTTAGGGATTTATGGGCTCGTTATTTTTCTGAAGGTACTGGGATATATAGATGTGTTAGTCGTTGATCTGTTCGAAAGGTTAAATAAGCATGTTGATCCTGTTCCAGCCATTCTAGCCGAGACGTTCCGTTCTTTGAGTTCTTGTAGGCGAGAAAGAAAATGACACTTTATAGGGTGTGCACCCTTACTGCTAGTGTGGATTCTTAGTCATTTCAAACATGTTGAAAGGGCACTGGACGAGTGTTTATGGATGGGTTTTCGCCTTTGAAGGATTTTCTTTCTAAAGAATGGCCTCGGAGTTTCACTGAAGAGAAATGGATGGTTATTTTCAAGGATATCAGGGATGGAGATGTCTTGTGGCAAGCTTCATGGAATGTCTCTTCGGATATATTGTACAGATGTGGAGAGAGAGATTGGGTTCCTTTGCCAGGTATATGAGGTTCTGATAACTCTGTAAAAAGACTTAATTCCTAGTCTTTTCACTTAAGTTATTGCTCGTCTAGACAAAATATGCATTGCATTTTTAGTTGCATTTAATTGCATATAGGTTATATTAGATTGTGGTGGATAGGATTTGCTTAGGCAAGATTTATTTGGTTTGACTGATGCTACTGAAGAGAAAGGGTTGTTTGGGTTGTGTTTGTGCAGGAATCCTACAGAAGAAGAACATTCCAGTATGACAATGTAAAAGTGCAGAGGACAACGGAATAGATAAGAACGTGAAGAGTAGATTTATCTCGCCAAGGCAAGATTTATTTGAGGAAGTCTGAAGCAGGTGTGGCTAAACTGTGTATGTCATACGCCAGCTGTATAACCTACTTCACGTGAAACCAATCCTCAATTATTCTGACAGCTTCCAGCTGCCTTTCCTTTTTAAATCCGGGTAATTAATAACGGCTAGTGAAGGAAACTTCAAAAGTAGACAAAGCCCTGGGAGATTTTTCCATATAAATAACTAGCCGTAGCTGCCAAAGAAGAGGCAAGGAAGAAGAGATAAGAGATGTACCTAAGGCGTGAGCAAGCAACTGCATTTCTTTCCCACCGTCTACCCACCAACCTTCCTTGGTGTCCTCCACAGCCAGACGATAGCAGAACGGAGATTAGGCCTCGAGAGAGGGTGATCACAACTATAGGCGTGGTGCTGATCAGGATTGTCGCGACAGAGCCCTCGATTTTGGGAGTCGTTATTCCTTTTTTTTAACTCTTTATCTATTTAGGGTTGTATTAAACTTTAAATCTTGGATGATCTTTGATAGTACCATGAATGCTTTACTTGGTGTTAAACTTTGTTTTGCCAGAACAATATTTTTATGTTTATGAATGATGAAGTATGTTTCGCTTATGACTGTTTTGTTCATAGTTTAAATATTTTACCTTAGCATTGTAAGAGAATTGAGAGATAGCCTTGGGTTTTGGTAAAACATGTCTTGGCATTGTAAGAGCACCGAGAGATAGCCTTTTATCTAGATAAGTGATTCTTAAATTCGAGAGAATTAAGATAGATCAACGTGAACAATGGAATGAATCCGGGATGGTGAAGTTATAATTTGTCCACCTTAGAGATAAGGAGTGAGTTTCAAACGACTAAAAGGGATAGATGCTAGAGTAGGAGAGACTAAGTCTATAGTTAACGCCGAGAGGTATTGCCGTAGCAACTGTCTAAGAATACCTAGTAATCCTTCGGGAAATTTTAGTGAGTCATAATGAGTCATTCTAAACTGAGAATATTTGTTGTCAAGAGAATGGTTTAGCATAAGTTCTCTGTGACACGTCTGAATATGTGAGGTTGTTTGCATTATATTTAAACCATCACTTGTTTTATTAGTCTGCATATTAATTTTGCCTCGACCAAACCTTTCTGAAATCATTGAATCATTTTCTTAGTTCATTAATATTAGTTCTTAGGATAATACTTAGTAGGACTTAGCTTGTGACATTAGTTCTAGTTGTGGTGAAAATATATTTCTAATCTAATCTCTGTGGAGATGATACTCACTCACTACTATATTACTTGCATCGATTGTGTATACTTGCACATATTTGCTTGCCTTAGCATATACATTTACAGGGTATCAAGTTTCTGGCGCCGTTACTGGGGATTGGCAACTGATGATATTTTTTGCCATATCGAGTTCTCTTTGTCACATTATATTAGTCTAATGTAGTTTACTATTTTCTTTTATAGGTTTTGATTATTGCATGACCTTGAGATCTTCTGGTAAGCCTTGGTAACCATTCGACCCTGAAATTGAGTAATCACTCAGACAAAGGTTGCGCGCCTAAAAACCAGAACAATCAAATCAATTTCAAATGCAACACAACATGAGAGATTTAGGAGATCCAGATGCAGTAGTTAATCTTCAAGTTGCAAGACCAAGAGCGATATGAGATCATTTGAACACTATTCTCGATGACCTCAATCTAGGCATAGTGGTACCTGAGATCCAAGCCACTCACTTTAAACTCAAACCGGTGATGTTTAACATGTTAAACTCTATCGGACAATTTGGTGGTTCTCCCAATGAAGATGCAAGACAACATGTTCGTGCTTTCCTTGAAGTATGCGACTCATTTCGGTAATAAGGAGTACATGAGGATGTGCTAAAACTGAAGCTTTTTCCTTATTCCCTACGCGATAGAGCAAGAGCCTGGCTCAGCAGAGTTTCTTCCGGCTCAATGGAGTCATGGACATATTTATGCAAGAGTTTCCTACTACGATACAATCTGTCCAATATGAACACTCATCTTCGCAATGACATTGCTAGTTTTCGCCAAGGATGATGAATCAATGTACGAATGCTGGGATAGGTATAAAAGTCTACTTCGCAAATGTGTTAACCATGGATTTCACGATTGGACTCAAGTGGTGATGTTTTACAATGGAGTCAACGCAGCAGCTCAAATGATGTTAGATGCCTCAGCGAATGTCACCTTACTAGACAAATCACCCAAGGAAACTTTTGACATCCTCGACAGGATAGCAAATAATGATTATCAATTTCCAAGTGAAAGATTGGAAACTGGCAAAAAAACATCAGGAGCATATGAATTAGAAGGTAAAGATTCGGTAGCAGCTAAACTGTCGGCCATAACCAATATGTCGAAAAATTTGCAACGTCCTAATGAGGTAAGAGAAGTCAAGGTGACCAATAATGTATGCCTAATTTGTCACGGCCATCATCATGAGAGTGAATGTCCTGAAAACCATAAGTCAAACAATTTTATGGGCAACTACAATCAGAACAATAATAAGTCCTATTCGAATACGTACAATCCTAGTTGGAGACAACACCAAATTTTTCATGGAGTAATCAAGGGAACAGTAACAATCAAGCCGCAAACTACAGGCCACAGCAAAATAATTCTGACTATCAACATTTTCAGAATCAACATCATCAGTAGCCCTAGGAGAACAATAAAGGTATAGCTTATTCCTCTAACACCAATTCGAATTCTAATTCCTTGGAGTTATCATTATAGGAATTCATGGCCTCGACAAATGATTTCATGGATTCCACAAAGACCTTGATGCACGAACACTCTGCAACAATTAAAAATCAATAAAATTTGCTACAAAGTCAAGCAATGCTTTTGTAAAGCCATAGTTTATCTCTCAAAGCGTTGGAGAATCAAGTGGGACAAATTGCTACGATATTACATTCTCGCCCACATGGAAATCTCCCTAGTGATACTGAAGTCACTAAGCATCATGGGAAGGAGCAATGCAATGTACTTACGCTAAGGTGTGGAAAACAAGTCAACCAAGAAGACAAGTTTGGGGGAGAACACCTGAACAATCCTCACCAAGGCGTAACACAAATGGATGATCAATTTGAGAATGTTAAACAAGAGGAAGTGCCTAAAGAGAAGGAAAGAAGTGAAGGCTCAGAAGAGCATTGACCGGATAACAAAAAATTTATGGTCAAGGCCAGCGATTACTCAGCACCATCAGCAGTCGATGTGAGACCTCCACCACCGTTCCCTCAACGGTTGAAGAAGCATGATGATGAAATATAGTTCAAGAAATTTGTTGATGTTCTGGATCAGTTATGGATTAATGTACCCTTACTTGAAGCCATTGAGCAAATGCCTTCCTATGCCAAGTATCTTAAGGAAATTATTACAAAGAAAAGGAAGGTATAACGTGTCGCCACGGCAACAGAAATATGTTCAGTAGTAAGCAAACTCCCACCAAAACAAAAAGACCATGGCAGTTTTATAATACCATGTTCCATTGGTAATGACTTCATAGGAAGAGCTCTTATTGATTTGGGATCAAGTGTAAACTTGATACCAAAGTCAATATTCATGAAGTTGGATGGGTATCACGCCCATCCCACCTCGATCATCCTACAGTTGGCTGATCGGTCTTATGTACGACCCGACGGCAAAATAGAAGATGTCATAGTAAATGTGGATAAATTCGTATTTCCAGTAGATTTTCTCATCCTGGATTGCGAAGCTGATGAAAACGCACCAATCATTTTGGGACGCCCCTTCTTAGCCACCGGGAGAATCCTCATAGATTGTGAAAAGGGAGAATTCACCATGAGAGTATGTGAGCAAAGCGTCACTATCAATGTATTCAACTCCATGAAATATGTGGACGATTCAGTGGAATGCTAGTGTATTAACAAGATTGAAGAAAATGAAATACTAGGACGAGGTGAACCCCTAAGGCTCAATGAATACAATACTTTGTACCATGAACCTACAACCGAGATACATGAAGCATAAAACTTTGGCCCAGACGAATTGTTTTCAGAAGACGATCCTGAAAATCATGGCCTCGACCATAGAATCTGAACAATGAACACCCCAAAAATAATACCAATGCAAGATGCGGAGGAAATACAAGGGACCAATCGAGACTTCTTCATAACAGATCAGGTATGAAATTTGAACCCTTAGATTATGATGAAGTTAAATCTCATAAGTCATCTTCACAACATGCACCGAAATTGGAACTTAAAACTTTGCCATCACATTTGAAATATGCTTATCTAGGAGTTGATGAAACCCTACCAGTGATAATTTCTGCCAACCTAACCTCCGAATAGGAGAATAGTTTGTTGAATGTCTTGTCACAGCATAGGAAAGTTATAAGATAGACGATGGCAGACTTGAAAGGAATCAGTCCGACCATATGTATGCACAAAATCAACCTTGAAGATAGCCATAGCACTTCGGTAGAACCACCCCAAAGACGGCTCAACCCGATCATGAAGAAGGTAGTCATAAAGGAAATTATAAAATGGCTAGATGCGAGAGTAATTTATCATATATCCGATAGTTCATGGGTTAGCCCAACACAATGAGTACCAAAAAAAGGTGGTGTGATTATGGTTAAAAGTGATCATGACGAGCTACTCACCACGAGAATAGTTACGAGATGGCGCATATTCATGGATTACATAAAGCTTAACAAAGCCACAAAGAAAAACCATTTCCCCTCCCTTTTATTGACCAAATGTTGGATAGACTAGCGGGAAAAGCATTTTACTGCTTCCTTGATGGATACTCGGGGTATAACCAAATTGTCATAGCACCGGAGGACCAAGAAAAAACAACTTTCACGTGCCCATATGGTACCTATACATTTAGACGAATGCCGTTTGGACTGTGTAACGCTCCAACTACATTCCAAAGATGCATGATGACAATCTTTTCGGATATGGTGGAAGAGTATATAGAAATATTTATGGACGACTTCTCCGTCTCGGGTGATGATTTTGATCGATGTCTCAGTAATTTATCCAAGGTGTTGAAACGCTGTGAAGAAGCCAACCTAGTACTGAACTAGGAAAATGCCATTTTATGGTGACCGAAGGAATAGTGTTGGGTCACAAAATTTCATGCCAAGGTGGATGCAATTGCAAATATTCCCCGACCAACTAATGTTCGAGGTGTACGCAGTTTCCTTGGACATACAGCTTCTATAAGCGGTTCATAAAAGACTTTTCACAAATTTCTAAACCCTTATGTCTTTTGCTTCAACAAAATCATCCATTTGAATTTACTAATGATTGTTTGAATGCCTTCACAGATTTGAAGAAAAAGCTTTCTGCAGCACCAATTGTTATCCCACCAGACTATAATGAACCATTTGAGCTCATGTGCGTCGCTAGTGATTATGCAGTTGGAGCAGTGCTAGGGCAATGGAAAAGTAAAAATTTTCACATCATATACTATGCAAGCCGAATTCCTAATAATGCACAAGTGAACTATACCATAACTGAAAAAGAACTCTTAGCAGTAGTATTTGCATTCAATAAGTTTAAGCCATATCTAATAGGCACTAAGGTAATTGTGCACACGAATCACTCTGCCATTCAATATCTGATTAATAAAAAAGATACAAAGCCTAGACTAATTCGGTGGATATTACTACTGTAAGAATTTGATTTAGAGATCAAGGATAGAAAAGGTATAGAAAATCAAGTGGAAGACCATTTGTCTAGGCTGGATAGCAAACCTGATTGTCCTGACATCACAAAAATTAAAGTGGATTTCTCAGATGAGAAAATATTATTTGTCACGGCTGCACCGTGGTATGCTAACATTGTTGACTTTCTTGTTAGTGGTATTGTCCCTCCTGATTTATCTAGCAGGGCAGAAAGAAGTTTCGACATGATGTGCGACATTACTATTGAGATGAACCATTTCTATTCAAACAATGCGGAGACCAAATAATCCAAAGATGCATTCCAGAAGAAGAGCAGCAAGATATCCTACACCAATGCCACTCGTCACCATATGGAGGGCATTTTGGTGGAATAAGAACATCAGCAAAAGTGCTTCAGTCCAGATTTTAATGGTCAACCCTGTTCAAAGATACGCATGAATTCTACAAGTCATGTGATAGATGTCAACGAATAGGAAACATCTCGAAACGGCATGAGATGCCATGGAAAAATATTATGGAAATCAAACTTTTTTAACGTATGGAGAATATATTTCATGGGACCTTTCCCATCATCATTCGGAGATTTGTATATTCTCCTGGCAATGGATTATGTATCAAAATGGGTGGAAGCCATCGCAACACCTAAAAATGATTCCAAGATGGTGCTAAAGTTTTTGCACAAAAATATATTCACCCGTTTTAGAACACCATGAGCTATAATTAGCGAAGAATGCATACATTTTGACAAGAAATTGATTGCCAAGGAACTAAAACAATATGAAGTACGACATAGGATCACTATGGCATATCACCTGCAGATGAATGGACAAGCCGAAGTGTCTAACCCGGAGATTAAGCAGATCCTTAAAAAAGTGGTCAACCCGAATCGAAAAGACTGGTCGCCGAAGCTAGATGAAGCACTATGGTCTTATCGCACAGTATTCAAGACACCGCTAGGAATGTCTCTGTTCAAGCTGGTCTACGGAAAGGAATGTCATCTACCGGTTGAACTTGAACATAAAGCCTACTGGGCCATCAAAAAGATAAACATGAATGCTCAACTTACTAGAGAAAGAAAACTCTTGGAGCTGAACGAGATGGATGAATTTAGAGCACATGCATACAAGAATACCCGCCTTTACAAGGAGAAAACAAAATGATGGAATGACAGAAAAATATTACCGAGGAAATTTTATCCTAGACAACAAATACTGCTCTACAATTCATGCCTTAAGTTATTCCCAGACAAGCTGAAATCAAGATGGTCAGGGTCATTTATAGTTCACCAAGTCTATGACAATAGAGCAATTGAAATTCAAAACCAAAATGATGGTTCCATCTTCAAGGTGAACGTGCAGTGACTCAAGGAGTACAAAGAAGCCCAGTCATGCGCGATAAACCGGTATTATTGGCATATGATGCCAAAGAATTTGCTTTACTTAATTGAGCAAATATTCGTTTCCTAGGCAAAAAAATCTAAATTTTGTACATAAATAAGTTAAGTTATTTTCTTCTTTAATCCGTTTTTTTATTATTATTTTCTTTTTTCTTATTGTAGGCAAGCAAGGAACACGTGGCAGCATGGGGAGCTGAAGCATGCATAAAGAAAAAGCCCTGGGGTATACGGTTTTGGCGGCAGAATAAAGAGGAAAATAAATCTTTTCTCCCCCGTTACGTCCAATCAAATATTTCTCATTTAATGAGAAATATTTTCCCTACCATGAAAGGACTGAATTACCCTGAAACCACCCATCACTTTCCCAAGAAAAACTACCCAACCTCTTCTTCTTCATCGTGTTTCCCTCTCTCTACAAACAAGAAAATATTTTCTTTCTCTCAACAATACCTCCCCATCGCCACCACTAAATTCAGCCAAGTATAATAGTGAGAACAAGGAAAGCCCCAGCCCCAACATAAAGTTTCGAACATTTCCAAATAGTCGAAGTAGAAGCACGCTTCAAGACCTTCCAGAAACACCAAGTATATTTAGAAGATGGATTCGTTTTCCAGCCAAGGAAGAAAAGCCGTTTGGACTGGAGGTGATGGACGTGATAAAGTAGCACAACTGGGAAAAGATTGTTCGCAATCCTAAAGTTGTAGCACTGGCGATGGTACAAGAATTCTATGCCCATCTCAAAGACCCGTCTAGCCACACAGTTTATGTTCGAGGAAAGCTTATTCGATTTCCCCCCTCTGCACTCAACCAATATTTTAAGTTGGGGAAAGTTGAAGAGTAACACAAGAGGTTTGTGGTAGAGGCCGATCAAGAAACATACAGTGGCATACTGTAGAATCTTTGCTTTGGGTGGGCCAAGTTCGAAGGGAGTGCCACAACTAGGAAAAGAGTTGATCGCCGAGCACTGAAACCGCAAGTGAAACTGTGGAACCACTTTCTCAAAGGAAAGCTGATGCCAACGTCTCACAACACCACTGTGCTCATGAAGAGATTGATGCTTCTACACTTGATCATTTACGGGAGAAAGATTGATGTTGGAGAACTCATTTTCGAGCAGATCCATGGCTGTGCCAGGAGAAACTGGGGTAACCTTCTATTTCCCAACTTGATAATCGCATTATGCAAGAAGAAGAAGGTTCCCGAGGATCACTTCAAGGATTACATTAAACCAAATGAGGACATCACAAAGAAAAAGGTCCCCAAGTTGATGAGTTTCAATGACGACGACCCAAAGGAAGTTTAGAGCGATGATCAAAATCCGGTCCTTCGGCTAGAATGGCTGTTGTGGTCACGTATACTCGAGAAATGCGTGAAAATATCGGACGCCTGGAGGACCATATGGAAATTTACTTCAAGTATGTCAAGGCTTGGGATATGTAACTCAACGCCTTCTTCAAGGAGTTACTCCCGAACTCAAACACCAGACTACCGACCTTCCCCGCTGTCATCCTAAAATACAATGTGAACGGGAGCACATTCCATGGCTCAACATCGCTTGTACCTCCAGAAGTACCCGTCGATGTGCCACCACTAGCAACGCAGTACCACCCGAACCAGAGGAAGGCCAAGGTGACACAGAAGAATTCCTCAGCTCCTCCTCCTTTTCAACCACCGAAAGCAGTGATGATACTTCACCCCACTTCTTCTCCGATGAAGATTTTACTCCAGCACCGCCGTAACCTAAGCATGATCTTACTCAGTCTCCTGTCCCCCAACACTGTCAGTCCCAGCAGTAGCTACTAGTCCAGCACCAATCCCAGCACAACCAACTACTACGATCGAGCAATCTACACCAATAAGGGCCTCATCCAATAAGAAGCGCTACAAGAGAACCGCAAGCCGTATACTTCAGTCGTCTCATTCTCAACCAACAGAGTAGACTCTAGATCCGAGAGTCCCTCTCCTCCCAAAAGACACTGAACGAGGGCGTCTAGTCAAGCCACCCCACCACAGTGAGTCTTTACTTTAGTTTTTTTTCTTTTTCGCATATACATTTAGAATCATGTAGTTTAGTTTTCATGCATTGAGGGCAATGCATCCTCAAGCTTGGGGGAGGTATTGTACCATATTCTACTATACTTTGATATAAAGCAGTTGATGTTAATTGGTTGAGAATTTTTGGTTGTCATGATATAAGCAGGTTGAGATAATTGTTAGGAATGAATTAGGGATGCCCAATGATGAATGCAAAATTTTATTGCCTAGGCCAGAATTATTGTTAAGACTATCTAAAGAAGAGAACCAACCCTAGCCTTGATTCCTTGAAATTTATAAACACGATTGTAGGTTGTTTTTGCTCTAGGTAATCTGTAAAATTTTTAGGAAAGAACTTTCTATTTGTCGAGACTTCAAAAATATTCTAAGGGTAACTCTCTAGTGTTTAAAAACTTGAAAAACTTGAAAATACAAAGGGACACTCCTCTATGCAAAGGCATGAACAAGAAAAACTCCAAAACAAATTAAGAGTAGCCAAGGCATATGAGTGAATGAAAGTAGTCACAGGATGAATCTGTCCGACTAGCTTGGGGGTGGAAGGTATGCTCTCTTTCACCTAGAGTGTGGAACGGTAGGTGTGATGAGCTGACTCCCCTGAAAAAAATGTGAATAAAGAGAATACAAGTTGATAAATAACTAGGAGTATAAACTAAGCCTGATGAATAATTTGTTGCCTTGACAAACCAGGAGTGCTTACTATAAGTTTTAAATTACCTTTATGCATAGACTGGTTACAATCACGCACACACAATAGCAAGGAATGCTAACTAGGGAAGGGACTTGACTGATATGACTATCAACATGTTGAGGCCAAACAATTTTTGCTGAGGGCTGAAATCTCAAACCAGATGATTTTCTTCATATTGCTTTGCCATGACAATTTTAATTCTCTTCTAGCTAGTATCCATTGCTTTAGGACAAGCAATAGCTTAAGTTTGGGGGTATGATAACTTTGTAAAAAGACTTAATTCCTAGTCTTTTCACTTAAGTTATTGCTCATCTAGACAAAGTATGCTTTGCATTTTTAGTTGCATATAGGTTATATTAGATTGTGGTGGATAGGTTTTGCTTAGGCAAGATTTATTTGGTTTAACTGATGCTACTGAAGAGAAAGGGTTGTTTGGGTTGTGTTTGTGAAGGAATCCTACAGAGGAAGAACATTTTAGTCGTGACAATGTAAAAGTGTAGAGGCCAACGGAACATATGAGAACGTGAGGAGCAGATTTATCCTGCCAAGGCAAGATTTATTTGAGGAAGTCTGAAGCAGGTGTGGCTAAACCGCCTATGTCACACGCCAGCTGGATGAACTACTTCACGTGCAAGCAAGCCTCAATTATTCTAACAGCCGCCAGCCACCCTTACTTTTTAAGTCCAGGCAATTAATAACGGCTAGTTAAGGAAACTCCAAAAGTAGACAAAGCCCTGGGAGATTTTTCCTTATAAATTACCAGTCGTAGCTGCCAAAGAAGATACAAGGAAGAAGTGAGAAGAGCTTTACCTAAGGCGTGAGCAATCAACTGCAGTGCTTTCCCACCATTTACCCACCAACCTTCCTTGGTGTCCTCCATAGCCAGACGATAGCAGAGCGGTGATCAAGCCACAAGAGATGGTGATCACCAAGGCAGGCGCGATGCTGATCAGGATTGTCGTGACAGAGCCCCTGGTTTTGGGAGTCGTTCATCGTTTATTTTTAACTCTTTATCTATTTGGGGTATATTAAACGTTGAATCTTGGATGATCTTTGATAGTACCATGAATGCTTTACTTGGTGTTAAACTTTGTTTTTGCCTGAACAATATTTTTATGTTTATGAATGATGAAGTATGTTTCGCTTATGACTGTTTTGTTCAGAGTTTAAATATTTTACTTTAGCACTGTAACAGTGTCAAGAGATAGCCTTGGGTTTTGGTAAAAATGTCTTGGCATTGTAAGAGCATCGAGAGATAGCCTTTTGTCTAGATAAGTGATTCTTAAATTCGAGAGAATTAAGAAGATCAACGTGAGCAATAGAATGAATCTGGGATGGTGAAGTTCTAACTTGTCTACCTTAGAGATAAGGAGTGAGTTTCAAATGACTAAAAGGGATAGAGTCTAGATTAGGAGAGACTACATCTATAGTTAACACCGAGAGGTATTGCCGTAGCAACTGTCTAAGAATACCTAGTAATCCTGTCGAACAGTTTTAGTGAGTCATAATAAGTCATTCTAAACTGAGAATATTTGTTGTCAAGACAATGGTTTAACATAAGTTCTCTGTGACACGTCTGAATATGTGAGGTTGTTTGCATTATATTTAAACCATCACTTATTTTATTAGTCTGCATATTAATTTTTCCTCGACCAAACCTTTCTGAAATCATTGAATCATTTTCTTAGTTCATTAATATTAGTTCTTAGGATAATACTTAGTAGGACTTAGCTTGTGACATTAGTTCTAGTTGTGGTGAAAATATTTCTAATCCAATCCCTGTGGAGACGATACTCACACTATTACTTGCATCGATTATGTATACTTGCACAGATTTGCTTGCCTTAGCATATACATTTGCAAGCGATCATGTTCTGTCGGGTATGCACCTTTGCTAGTTTCTAGACAGTATGGGTTAAGGCAGTTCATTCTAGCCACATGTGACTTGGTAGGGTCAGCTTTTGCATTCAAAGGAGAACAATATAAGAGTAAATTCAAGGGGGTTGTTGAGGCCTTGAAACAAACTCGTCGTGTAAATTTGTTCGCCTATGATCTTTAGTTATCTCAGTACGAGCAATAGAAAAGCAGTCGAGTAAATGACAATAACCCGATGGTGAACCCTGAAAATATTCAACCTATAGAAGAACATTTGAGAATGGTGCCATCTCCATTAGAGCTAGCGAAGCGTGATTTTGAGGTAGAAATGAAACAATGGAGAATGACTTTGTAGAAGTTAGAAGATGAAGTGCATCAAAAAGGGTTAGAGATTGATATTCAGATGGGTAAACCGAATCAAATTGAAAAAATAGAGAAACAACTGCGGCTATATTTTGATGATCTTCAATTATCTTATTTGCGAATGGTAAAAGCTCAGACAGCTTCTAGTTTGAGTAAGTCATCTACGAATGGAGACAAGAAGTGGCGAGCCTAAAGAGATAAGTCAGAGAGAGTCAAGAAGAGCTCAAGCAAAGTAGCACCAAGTTAAGATTTTATCAAGAGAAAAGAGTTCTGTAGAGCAGCGATTACAAGAGAGTCAAGCCCAGAATGAGAAGTTGAAGGGGAAAATTTGAGTTTAGAGGTTACATTATGATGACACCGAAGCAGAGAATGTAGCTCGAGCTGTGGGGGGGTTGAAAGTCTGAAGAAATGAGTGAGTCAACTTGAGGCTATGGTTCATGATTTTCAGAGGTGAGCAAATGAGCTTCCGATAGTTTCGTACGAGGGGGTTATACAGTGGCGTTATTGGTGGGAGCAAGCTCAGGCGAGAGTTAAGAAAATAGAGGACCTTATTGCTTGCTACCTAGAACATGCTAGCTCAATATTTGGTAACCTATCTCAGGAAGTTGCTACTGTAAGTGAAGAATTGGAGCCCGAGGCTGAAGAAAACCAGAACATTGTGCATTTTGCATATGCATTTTTTATTTTTTGCAATGCATTTAAATTTTTGCATCACATTTTATTCATTCATAATCATATATTTTATATTCATTAATAAAACATCAATGTTAACAAAAGGACTGTGTGGCAGAGGAATACTGAAAACTTTCAAGCATCCCTATAGTACCAGAAAGAAGGTCATGGATGAGAAAATTGCTCAAATTGAGAAAACTCGGCTGGAGTTGCAAGAGAATATAAAGAAAATGCAAGAAAACATAATGAATGCCCAGAAGGAAATGTTTGCTAAGTTTGCAAGTCTGTTGGAAGAAATGATCCTGAACATGGAAAAAGCCCTGTGCCAGGAGCTGCAACTGAGGAACCACTTTATCTTTCAGGGTTCATCCCAGCACAATCTCAGAATATTTAAGAGACGCTTGTTCATATTGGGAAAGTAAACATCAATCCAGCCGGTGCTTCTGTGAACTTATATCCTGGATCTATTTCACATCATGAAGCAGGTTCCAGAACTTGATGAAGAAGCCAAGAAAGACCAAAACAATCCAATGGAAGATAAACGAAAACAGTTAGAAAGAGAAGTCAGAGCTATGAAAGAAGATACCAATGTGTATAGATTCGACGGTAAAGAATTATGTTTAGTTCCTGATTTGGTCTTGCCTCCGAAGTTCAAGATTCTTTACTTTGATAAATTTGACGGTTACAGGTGTCCCTCTACTCATATTACGATGTTTTGTAGGAAGATGACTGGATACATAGGGGATGATCAGTTATTGATACATTGTTTCTAGGAAAGCTTAACGGGTTCATCAATCTGATGGTATAATCAACTGAGTAGAGTTAATATTAGGTCGTGGAAAGACCTAGTAAATCCTTTCTCGAGAAGTATAAACAAGTGAAGGATGTTAGGCCTAACAGGATGATGTTGCAAGGCATGAAGAAGAAGCCTAACTATAGTTTTAGATAATACACTTAAAGAATGAGGGACGTGGCTCTGCAAGTCTATCCACCATTGGAAGATGAGGAAACAAATATACTTTTTGTCAATACCTTAAGGGCTCCTTTTTTCACACACCTTATAGGTAATCCTTATCAAAGTTTTGCTGATATGGTTATAGCTGGAGAAATGATTGAAATGGCAGTTAAGAGTGGAAAACTTGAGGGAGAGGAGTCTAATAAGAGGCCACCAATGAGGAAAAAGGAAAATGAAGTCAGCAACGTGAGGCAATATGATTCTAATAACATTATTGTATCCCGACCTCAAGGAACAAGGCCATCAACACAAAATGACAATAGACAAGGGGCAAGGGACCATATGAGAGAGAGGCCTCAATTTGACCCTGTCCCAATGACTTGTAATAAATTGTTTCAGATATTATATGACCGGCATGTAGTTTCACTGTATTATGTGACACCAATACAACCTCCTTATCCCGAATGGTACGATGCTAGTGTTCAATATGAGTACCATGCAGGGAATCTCGGACATTCTATCGAAAATTACACTACATTTAAGAAGGTCATTCAAGCTTTGAGAACAAAGAATGTCATCAATTTTGGTGACAACGAACAACCAAATATAGCTTATAATCCATTTTTGAACCTTGCAGGGGCAGGGATTAACGCAGTTATTGAAGAGAAATGAATGAGAATTATAAGAAAGGTCAGTGAGGTGGTGTCACCCATGTATTGGGTGTGGTTCCAAATGGTTAAGGTAGAATGAGGAAAAAGGAAAATGAAGTCGCAACGTGAGGCAATATGATTCTAATAACATTATTGTATCCCGACCTCAAGGAACAAGGCCATCAACACAAATGACAATAGACAAGTGGCAAGGACCATATGAGAGAGAGGCCTCAATTTGACCCTGTCCCAATGACTTGTAATAAATTGTTTCAGATATTATATGACCGGCATGTAGTTTCACTGTATTATGTGACACCAATACAACCTCCTTATCCCAAATGGTACGATGCTAGTGTTCAATATGAGTACCATGCAGGGAATCCGGACATTCTATCGAAAATTACATGCATTTAAGAAGGTCATTCAAGCTTTGAGAACAAAGAATGTCATCAATTTTGGTGACAACGACAGCCAAATATAGCTTATAATCCATTTTTGAACCTTGCAGGGGCAGGGATTTACGCAGTTACACTTAATCCCCTAAAGAGTCTGAGAAGGTTGCTATTGATAAGGGGAAAAGGTTGATGTGCAAATAAAAGAAGATGAGACCATCATCAATGAACCTGTAACTGAGAATGAAGCAGTGGAATTTTAAAAGTTCCTGAAACACAGTGAGTACTAGAGTTGGGTATGGGGCTAGGCCCGCGGGCTACCCGTTTAACCCGATGCTCGTGAGGGCTTCGGGCCTAAAAAATTAAAGCTCGTTTAAATTGTGGGCTTTTAGCCCGGACCGTTAAACCCGCGGGTTTAATGGGTATACCCACGGGTAGCTCGCTTAATTTAATTATTTTTTTTAATTTATTTTATTCCTGTTGTGCATGGTTAAGTTAATTATTGTTGTTAATAGATCAAATAGTGGAGATATTTATCCAAATCTTTAAAATTCAGTTTATGATTTGGTTCTTTAAGAAACCAATAGCATCAAACCGTATATTCTAATTAAAAGTAAAGAGAATTAATGTGTGTGTGAATTAATCCCCAATTATTCTTTTGCTCCTAGTAATCTACACACAATACAACTATTTGAAATCTGGTTAAAACAGTTTTCTGTTTGTAAAAATATAAATTATAGTTGTAAAAGGTTAAGGGTATAGATCAATAACTAAAAGTGAATCCATGGTGAAAAGATCATGTACCTCGTTTGGCATTTATTCTAGAAAAAAAGTATCGACACAATTTAAAAAGTGTTGATACATTATATTGATCTATTTTCTAATTAACTGATATATTTCTACCATTTACATTGTAAATTTATCTATTACATTATAATTATCGGTTTTGATGTTTTTGGGGTCGATACTTTTAATAAATGTATCGACACTTTATGCGTGCACCTCGTTCGACATTCATTCTAGACAAAAAGTATTGACACAATTTAAAAATGTATCGATACATTATGTTGATCTATTTTCTAATTAACCAATATATTTCTACTGGTTACATTTTAAATTTACCTATTACATTATAATTATTGGTTTCAATGTTTTTGGGATCGATACAATTTTAAAAATTTACCTATTTTAACGGGTCACGGGTAAGCCTGTTTAGCCCACGGGTTAAATGGACGGGTCGCGGGCCTTAAAATTCAAAACCATTTATGATTGCAGGCTTTTTAAACCGCTCCGTTTAAGCCCGCACCGTCAAAACCCACGGGCTAAATAGGCGGGTAGCACGTATACCCAGCCCTCGTGAGTACAGCGTTGTTGAACAACTGCAGAAGCTACATCCCCATATCTTTATTTTATCACTTCTAAATTCAGAGGCCTATAGAAATGCTTTGTTAAAAGTTTTGAACCAGACCTTTGTTCCAAAGAAGTTGCCCACATAAAAGTTGGACCGATTAGTTGCCAACATACAAGCTGATAATTTTCTATCTTTTTTTGAGGATGAGATCCCTTCTGTGATAGTTAGCAGTCATAAGGCTTTCCATATCACAGTTAAGTGCAAAGCATGTGGTGTCCCAAGTATTAGTTGATAATGGTTCAGCTTTGAATGTAATGCCCTTGGTGACTCTGAAGAAGCTGCCATTAGATAGTACACTTATAAGAAGTTGTCAGAGTGTGGTTCGAGCTCTTTATGGGACTAAAAGATAAGTGTTAGGTAAGATTGATGTTCCTCTAACCATTGGTCCAACAACTTATGAAGTGGAATTTCTCGTGATAGACATTATGCCTACGTACAACTGCTTATTGGGAACGCCTTGGATTCATCATGCCGGTGCAGTTCCATCAACATTGCACCAAAGACTAAAATTTGTAATTGATGGAAGATTGGTATGTATTCACACTGAAGAGGACATCATTGCTCCTGTTTCTACTACTGCTCAGTATATTGAAGTAGAGCAAACTGTTGAATGTTCTTTCAGATCGTTAGAGTTTGTCAATGCCACGTTTGTGGCCAAAGGCATGAAAATACCAAAACCTATATTGTCTAATTGTACCAAAATGAGACTTAAATTAAACCTTGGAAGATGAGCGAAAGTTAGGAAATGGTTATGAAGTCAGTTGGAAGGCCCGGTGAATCCAATATGCCTTATTACTAAAAGAGATCGGTTTGGTTTGGGGTATCAGCCAACTTTGATGGGAAAGTTGAGGGGAATTAAAAAGGGTCAAGGAATGAGAAAAGTCAGATTGGCTGGTGAAAACCTTAGCTGGGAACCCATGACCTTCCCGCCATTGAGCAACACTTTCATATAAGGAGAGCATATGTTTCAAGGGAATTCGAGGAATAATGAGGTAATGGTTGAGAATTCCTTGGGAGATTTAGGCATTAATGTTATAACATATCATGAGTTTGAGGAAATAAGAGCTATAGGTATTTACCCAGCACCACCGGGCTTCGTGTTGAACAATTGGACCGCGAAATAACTACCTGAAGTTTACAAGTCTTTTACAGAGTAATGCACTAGAACTTTCCCCTATTGTTCATACCCTAGGGCAATAAGTGATTTTATGTAAAGGGTTGAGCTGTTTGTTTTTACTTACTTTCAATAAAAGATGCATTCCATTAGTTCAAAATGCAAATATTCTCCCATGCATTTTTTCATTCTTTGTTGTATATATATATGTATTATTTCTTTCTATTTATTTATATGGGAAAAGGTCCTCCCATATGTATATATGTATATATATATTCTCTGTCATTATTTTTCCAAGAACTTAAATATCAATAATATGAATGCTGATGACCCTGGCCTGGAGATTGATTTCGAGAAGCCTATATGTCATGGGGAAATTGAAGTTTGTGATGATGATGAGGGATGTGAACTACCTTCTGAATTGCTAAAAATGGTGGAAAATGAAGATAAATAGATTCTGCCTCATGAAGAGCTTATTGAGATTTTGAATTTGGGGACTGATGAGGATAAGAGAAAAGTAAAGATTGGTACCATTTTATCTATTGGAGGATGAAAGGGCTTGATAGAATTGCTTTAGGAATACAAAGATGTGTTTACTTGTTCATACCAGGATATGTCAGGTTTAGATACGAAATTGGTTGTCCAAAAACTACCGATAAAGCTTGAGTGTAAGCCGATACAACAAAAACTAAGAAGAATGAGACCCGAGATTCTGCTCAAAATTAAAGAAAAAGTGAAGAAACAATTCGATGCTGGGTTTCTTAAGGTGGCTAAATATCCTGAGTGAGTGGCTAATATCTTCCTATTACCGAAGAAGGATGGGAAAGTTCGAATATATGTCAACTACAGAGATCTCAATAAAGGTATGGCAAAGGAAAATCCGAAAGGATAATTTTCCTTTGCCACATATAGACACTTTAGTGGATAATACTACTGGAAGTTCTTTGTTCTCATTTATGGATGGTTTCTCTAGCTACAATCAAATTATGATGAACCCTGAAGATATGGAAAAAATATGTTTATTACCATATGGGGAACGTTTTGTTATAAAGTAATGTCGTTTGGATTGAAAAACGCAGGGCCATGGTGACGTTATTTCATGACATGATGCATAAATAAATATAAATTAATGTCAATGATATGATTGCCAAAGCCAAGACGTAGGAAGAACACATTGGGAATTTAAGAAAGCTTTTTAAAAGACTATGAAGACGCCAACTAAAACTTAACCCAAATAAATGTGCTTTTGGGGTAACATCTGGGAAGTTTTTGGGATTCGTAGGGAGCCGAAAGGGAATTGAAATAGATCCAGATAGTAAAAGCCATTCAATAGTTGACTGAAAAATGTGATCTCATATTTCGCCTTCATCGTAAGAATAACTATGGGGTGTGTACTGGGGTGACGTGATCAAACTGAGAGGAAGGAGAGGGTTATCTATTATCTTAGTAAAAAGTTCACTAAATGTGAGACAATGTACTCACCAATTGAAAAGTTGTGTTGTGCTTTAGTATGGGCTACCTGAAGGCTTAGGCGATATATGTTGTATCATACTACTTGGCTTATATCCAAGCTTGATCCTTTGAAGTATCTAATGGATGTGCCTTCATTATCTGGAAGAATAGCTCATTGGCAAATCCTATTGTCTTAATTTGACATCAAGTATGTAAACCAGACAGCAGTTAAAGGAAGTGCTATAGCGGAATTTATTGCAAGTAGGGCTTCGGAAGAATATGAGTCGGTGAGCTTTGATTCCCATATGAGGATTTAATAGCTATTTCGGTAGAAGAAGCAGTTACATCCACTAGTAAATATTGGAAGTTGAACTTTTATGGTGCTTTAAATGTCATGGGACATGGAATCAGGGCAATTTTGGTCTCACTAGACGAAGAGCATTATCCTTTTACTAGTCGGCTTAATTTTGATTGTACAAACAATATGACCAAGTATGAAGCTTGTGTTATGAGTCTTAAAGTTGTTGTTGAACACAAAGTAAAAATATTCAAGGTGTATGGGGATTCAGCTTTGGTAATTTACCAAATCAGGGGAGAATGGGAGACAAAAGATCCCAAGCTTGTAGAATACCGTAAGTTGGTTATGGAACTTGCTGAAGAATTTGAAGAAGTAACTTTCAATTACCTCCCTAAGGAAGTGATCGCTTGTAAATGTACATGTTAAGGCAAGCAAATCTGTGCAAGTATACACAATCGATTCAAGTAATATAGGGTAAGTGAGTATCGTCTCCACAGGGATTGGTCGAGAAATATATTTTTACCACAACTAGAACTAATGTCACAAACTAGGTCATACTAAGTTGTCAACTTAAGAACTAATATTAATAAAACAAATAGGTGATTTAATGAGTGCAGGAAAGTTTGGTCGAGACAAAATAAATATGCATAATGCTAAAGTAAATAAAACAAGATAAGTGTTGATTTAAATCGAATGCAAACAACCTCACATAATCAGCCATATCACAGAGCACTGATGCTAAACCCTTGCATTGTCAACAATTATTTCTAAGTCTAGAATGAATTATTATGACTCCCTCAAGATGTTCGACAGGATTACTAGGTATTCTTAGATGGTTGTTATGGCAATACTCCTCAGCGTTAACTACAATCCATTGTTGTAGCAATACCTCTCAGCGTAAACTATAGGCATTGTCTCTAAGGTAGACAAGTTAGAACTTCACCATCCCAGATTCATTTTATTGCTTATATCGATCTATCTTAATTCTCTCAAATATAAGAAGCACTATCTAGACAAAAGGCTATCTCTCGATGCTCTTATAGTGTTAAGGCAAAATATTTAAATAGTAAGCAAAACAGTCATAAGAAAAACATAATTCATCATTTATAAAACATAAAAATATTGTTCACGCAACACAAAGTTTAACACCAAGTAAGACATTCATGGTGCTACCAAATATCATCCAAAATTTAACGTTTAGTACAACCCCAAATAGATAAAGAGTTAAACAAATGAAGAACGACTCCCAAAACCGGGGGCTCTATCGCGGCGATTCTGATCAGCACTATGCCTGCCTTGGTGATCACCCTCTCTCGAGGCCTGATCATCACTCGTCTTGTTAAAGTATGCCCAAAGACCAATCATACGATGATTGTAATAATACTTTTATTTACCGATTTTATTAAATAAATGCATTGCCGCTATTATTTTCATTTATATATATGTGTTTAACATAAACTGGAAGATAATAAAGTACATATAATGACATAATTGTTATTATTAAAAGATCCCTAGTCAAGTATTATTATGGGCATGGACAATAATAATACGCTTAAGACTAACATGTTATTGATTGATGACAACGAGTTGTCATTGACATAGAGATGTCAGAATTGATACATGATTATATTGTTAGAGAACAATGTATTGGATTGATCCACCATGAGTATATGTATTGGATTATTATGTGACAGTCATAACATTGCTCATGGTGATGACTATATGTATGATCCTCAGACTTGAGATCAATACTATCCCAACATATATTGTTGTATGTTTTGATGCAACTAAACAAGCTCCGTAATTGGTTGCTCTATAAATACTGTTATTGAATATATCTCAATATATGTAGTGGGTGTGTATGATTAAGATAGGATTTGTCATTCCTACATAATAGGAAATATATCACAGGCCACTTGATTGAGTAAGACTAGAAACGCATGGCCATGCTCGAATAAGTTGATATGAGATATCATAAACTATTTTTAAATTAAATTCTACTCTAGATATCAAGAAACAATAGATGGGCCATACAAGTGTGACTATTCCAAGACCTGTGCTTATTCTAGATATAAAGGACATAAGGATGTAATGCATAAAAGAGTTAATCACTAAGATGATATGTCGAATCATATTTTCTTGTAACTTAGGTGACAATGATATATTGCTAGATATCACTCATTATATGTAATATTAGAATTGTTCTAATAATTACTGCTAACATTACAAGAACCTACAGAGTCACACCCTAGGATTGAAACGAGCAAAGATGTACAATTTGTTGTACGATACTAAAATATATCTAAAGTTAATTAAGTATATTTTTTAATAATCTCGAATATTTAATTTCAATTAATTAAATATAAATTTAATTAATTTAAAATAATAAAATCCCTAATATGATTAGGGTAACTTGGATATAAAAGGATTATTATTAAATTCCAATTAATTAAATATAGATTTAATTAATTTGAAATAATAAAAAACCTAATATGATTAGGGTCACTTGGCTATAAAAGGGTGTGTTAGGTCTAGCAACCGTTTTAGAAAACACACACAAAAAACCCTTCAGCCATTTTCTCTCAAAACGGTTTTGGGGGAAAACAAAATTTCTCTCAAACGGGTGAACTGAGTAGAGGCCGAGACGTGATTTCGTGGAGGCTTACGATTCGAACCGATCTACACCACCAGTATTCACTATTGTCCTTACTATTTTTCAAGGAACTCGCTCTAAGTATTTGCATATCTTCCTCCCAATTTTAGTTTTTCGTAATTGGATCACTGGTGAGACCGTCGAGTTTTATTTCTTCTACGCCATGGGGTGCGCTGAGGGTCCCAACACTGCTAACGTCTGGTTATGGAGGCACCAAGAAAGGTCGGTGGGTAGACGGTGAAGAAGCACTGTAGTTGCTTGCTCACTCCTTGGGTAAAGTTCTTATCGCTTATTCCTTTTTCTCCCCTTCTTTGGCGGCTATGACTGGTTATTTATAAGGAAAAATCTCCTAGGGCTTTGATTGTTTTTTGGAGTTTCCTTAAATAACCGTTGTCAAATAAATGTCCAGACTTAAAAAGTAAAGGCGGCTGTCAGAATAATTAAGGCTTGTTTGCACGTGAAGTAGGCCATTCAGCTGGCTTGTGACATAGGCGGTTTCGTCACACCTGCTTCAGACTTCCTCAGATAAACCTTGCCTCGGTGAGATAAATCTGCTCTTCACGTTCTCATATGTTCCATTGGCCTTTGCAAATTTATGTTGTCACGACTGAAATGTTCTTCCCCTGTCAGTTTCCTACACAAACATAATCCAAACAACCTTTTCTCCTCAGCAGCATCAGTCAAACCAAATAATCTTACCTAAGAAAAATTTATCCACCACAAGCTAATGTAACATATATGCAACTAAATGCAACTAAAATGCTTTGCATACTTTGTTTAGACGAGCAATAACTTAAGTGAAAATACTAGAAATTAAGTCTTTTTACGGAGATATCAGGAAGAGAATCAAATGGCAGATGCCTTGGCCACACTGGCAGCAGCATTTAAGATGAACGAGCATTCAAATATGACGCCCATTGAAATGAAGGCTTATGAGTATCCAACTCATTATTTTAATATTGAATAAGAAGAAGATAGAAACCCTGGTATTATGATATCTTGCAATATATAAGATATCAAAGTTATCCAGAACAGACCACTGAGAATGATAAGAGAACCATTAGAAAAATGGCATCAGGGTATATGTTTGATGGTGAGACTCTATATAAGAAAAGCCTAGATCAGCTTTTGTTAAGGTGTGTGGACACTAACGAAGCTAAGATGATTCTTGAAGAGGTGCATAAAGGAATATGTGGTACCCATGTAATGGGCATGTTATGGCTATGCAAATTATGAGATTTGGGTATTATTGGTTAAGTATGGAAACTGACTGTATTAATTATGCCCGAAAATGTCATAAATTTTCATATTCATGGAGATAAGATACATATTCCTCCTCATCTGTTGCATGTAATGACAGCTCCGTGGCCATTCTCGATGTGGGGCATGGATGTTATTGGACAAATTTCGCCTAAAGCTTCAAATAGTCATCGTTTTATTTTGGTAGCCATAGATTACTTCACCAAATGGGTAGAAGCAGCTTCCTATGCAAATGTTACCCAGTCGATAGTATGTAAATTCTTAAAGAAGGAAATCATTTGTAGATATGGTTTACCAGAGAGGATTATCTCTGATAATGCATTGAATTTAAACAATAAGATGATGGACTCGGTCTATAAGTAATCCAAAATAAAGCATCATAATTTCACCACTTATTGCCCAAAGATGAATGGGGCAGTAGAGGCGGCTAATAAGAACATCAAAAGGCTCATAGAGAATATGAACAAGACTTATAAGTATTGGCATGAAAAGATGTCATTTTCTCTTTTTTGTTTATCGAAATTCAGTACGGACGTCGAATGGGGCATCTCCGTTTTCTCTGGTATATGGGATGGAAGTTGTCCTGCCTATTGAGGTGGAAATTCCCTCACTTTAGATTTTTGTCAAAGGTGAAGTTAAATGAGGCAGAATGGGTATAGGCTAGGTATGACCAATTGAATCTGATTGAGGAAAAGAGATTGAAAGTTATATTTCATGGTCAGATGTACCAGAAACGTATGATACGAGCACATGACAAAAAAGACTGCCTTCAAGAATTCCATGAAGGAGATTTGGTGCTTAGAAGGATTTTGCCTATTCAGAAGGATTTCCGAGGAAAATAGATGCACAACTGGGAAGGACCTTATGTTGTTAAGAAAGCCTTTCCTGGGGGAGCTCTAGTCTTAACTGAAATGGACGTATCGAAATTACCTTATCCAGTGAATTCCGACGCAGTTAAGAGATATTTTTCTTGAAGAAGAAAAAATAAAAAATGAAAATGAGAAAAATTGAAAAAAATGAAAAAAAAAATGAAAAAAATGGAAGAAGAAATGAAAAAGAAAAGAACAAAGAAAAAGAACAAAGAAAAAGAACAAAGAAAAAAAAAAGAAAAAGAAAATAAAAAGGGGTTCAAGATGAAAATCTGAAAAGGGCGTATTAAAACCAAATGAGGCCTCAAGTTGAAAACCCGCAAAGGGAAACTTGAGTTTTGTTTAAATTTAGAATTCGTGCATGGTGGAAGTTCTGAATTGATTTTGGAAGTGGAAAGAGCTCCTGATATGGGTATTAACAATGTCAATTGGTGATCAGGCTTGAGACCAAAGATTAATGAGTCTCGATAGAAATAACCAGGAGAGAAATTGAATGCACACAAGATTCAATACTAGTTTAGGGCATCCAATAATGGGAGGTTTGGGAGTTCAGAAAGAGCTTCACACTTTTAAGCATTATCACAATTTTTTAGATCCTTTTGACAGAAGCTACACTCGAGTCACTCTAACGGCGTGCAAGTTCAAAATCATTTGCATTATTGATATTTGAAGACACCTACTCTCTTGTTCTTTTACTTTTTCCTTTTAAAAGTAGTCATGTAGTTACCTAAAAATTCTCTTCATTTATATAAATAAAGAAATATTTTTTCTTGTTAATTCCCTTTTTGCAATCATATTATTTTTAAAAGTTGAAACATATAGCTTAACTCGAAGTACATAAGATCATTTTGTATTATTATGCAAAAGGTTTTGGAAAATGCAGGTATTATGAAGCTGACAATGGTTTTAATATGTAAGTTTGTATGGTTATGGGAAATTAAAATCTTGGAATTCATAGAAAATCTCAGCCATTAAAAGATGACCCAAAGATATTGTCATTAATCAAGAAGTTGGTCATGGGTACTGGCGGGTTTCAAGAAAGAAAGAAATCAAGGTCTTGTTAAACCGAAAGATATGGAATTGAGATTGTTAACTGGGGTGAACTGGTCAAATGTTTTGGGTCCAAAATGAAACTGAGTTCCATCGAGATCAAAAGGAGATGGCGTTCCTTCAAAGAAGAAAACGTATTAAATTGCATAATTGCATACATTTTAGGCATGAATAAGATCATGCCATTCATAATTGCATGATGACTTCAGCATTTACAGGTTTCCCAAAGATAATTGAAGATTGAAGATAATGAAACATCAAGATGGGGATAATTAGTTTTGAAATCTTAAAAAGAGGGATGTTTAGACAACAATTGAGCCAAAGTAGATTCACATATCCAGTGGTTGCGAGACAAGTTTTCACAATGGAGATGGATTTTTAGAAATGTTCTCAAATTCTAAACTTTTCGGTATAATATTTTTCAAACATACATTAATGATTGGTAATGTTTGATTTTCAAGTTTGACCTTAGAAACAAGTCAATCTTAAGCCTTCATGAAAGAGTAGTGAAACAATTCAATCTTAAGCCTTCACGAAAGAGTAGTAAAGCAAATCATATATTAGCCATCACGGAAGAGTAGTGAAGCAGACTCATTTTATGAAGATCAAGTCCTATACTCCCTGAAAGAATATGGAGCGAACATGTTTTCAGAAGATTGTTTGAGTTCTATACTCCCTGAAAGAATAGGAAGTAGACTCGTTTTCAGAAGATTGTTCGAGTTCTATACTCCTAAAAGAATATGGAGCGAACATGTTTTCAGAAGATTGTTTGAGTTCTATACTCCCTGAAAGAATAGGGAGCAGACCCATGTTCAGAAGATTGTTCAAGTTCTATACTCCTTGAAAGAATAAGGAACAGACTCATTTTTCGAAGATTGCTCAAGTCCTATACTCCCTGAAAGAATAGAGAGCAGACTCGTTTTTCGAAGATTGCTCAAGTCCTATACTCCCTGAAAGAATAGGGAGCGGTCCCGTTTTCCAAATATTTTTCAAGTCTCACTTATCCTGAAGTTACAATAGAGCGGATTAATCTTTTGAATATATCATGACCGGATAAATTTGACCATCTTTTAATCTTTGCTCAATTTTTGTTACATAACAATAAGCAAAGATGGGCAGTTGTAGATGCTTGATTTGTTTGGGGCCCATATAAGTTGCAAACAAAAATAGTTTTAGGATTTTTCTATAGTTATCAAGAAAACCGTAAGGGTCGGTTTTTTTGCAGTTGACGATCAGATAGAGAGAGGGAAAAAACAACCGAGGAAAAATTGTAAAGCGGGTGTGGTAACTAAAAGGGGAGATCACACACATAAAGTGGGAAGGGGAAAACAATTTATAAAAATTTCTGGTTCACCATTTTTGAAGCTATAAAAGGAAGTAGTTTTTTTATGATTTCACGGTTCCATTCGAAGAAAAGCATCAATCATTCACAAAATAGAAATAGCATTTTCTCAAGCAAAAACAACCAAAAACATATAGCATTAACAATGAGGTATTTTATCTTATTTTATTTACTTTCTAGTAACTATTCGTGTGTATGTGTGGTATTTGTTTTGAAAGAAAATAAGGGTTAAAAGCTTACCGATTTGAGTCACCGGGATTAACACTGAAGCATTGAGAGTTATTCGAGAAACCTTGCATGTGGGTTAAGGGTTAGTTTCTAGGTTGGGGTTTTAAAATAAAAGAGTAAGGTTAAAAGAAAGTTTTGGTCTAACTTACCTCGATGTATTTGGGTCTTCACCGGAGTAGGGATTTTGGTCTCGTTAGGTTGTCGGAGAAATAGAGAGTCACCGTTGAGGGTGGTCATTTGAGAGGTTTTCTCAATCGTAGAGTGATTAGGGGTGTTGTAAAATTTTTGGTTAAGGTTTTGTTTGATTGATCTTAGGGGTATATGTTGAAGAATGGGACCTTTTGGTTAAGGGTTATTTCGATGGTGGTTTGAAGAGGTAGTTAGAGGTAAAACGACCATCGATTAGTGGTGGCCGATGAGATTTGGGGGCCATTAGGAATTTTGGTCGAGAGAGAAGAAAAGGGTTGAGTGGAGAGAATGTTTTGGTTCGATTGGGGTTTAGTTTTAGTTGTTTCCAGTGATGGTTTGTGGTAGTTTGGGTAAGAATGGCCACCGGACGCCGTCCGATAGTGTGAGTTGAAGCCCTTAGGGCTCTCGATCGGGGAAAAGGGGAGCGTGGAGAGGGAAGTGAGGAGCGGCTGAGTTGTTTAGTTTAGAATTAGGTTAGATTTACTATTTTAGTTAGGTTATATATTAAAATTTTTGGGCAAATTAACTTTCAGCTTCCAAAACTTTAGGGTAATTTGCTCTCGTGCCCCTATACTTTAGCCGTCTATTTGCACTTTAGTCACTTTTAAGACTGCTTTTGAATTTAACCTTTTGTATTTGTCCCAATTTCATTATTTTCCCAGTTTTAGTTGTAATTTTTTGGGGTTATTTATGTGTGTTTTTTTATTTAAATCCATGTTTTAATTTTTGATTTGTATGTTGAATTTTACATTTATTCAAATTTAGTCATTACTTTAATATGTATATATACTAAAAAAATTTAGTTTGGTGTGTTATTTTTTTATTTTTGTATTTAAGTCGCATTTGTATATTATATGTTAATATGCATAGTTTATAATCTATAATTAAAAAATATATGTATATAATTTTTGTATTATAATGTCACATTGTATGATATTTTTAATCATAATACTTGTTTAATTAATTTTGGCATTACATCCTTTTTGCACAATTTGTATGATACCCTCATGTGCATAACTTGACTTATAACTACATAATCGGACTAATGATAATACCATTTTAATTTAAAATTGTTTTGAGTGGCTTGTCTTAACTCATTAGAGAGCTGTTTTGTCGATTTTAAATTAAAAGTGTATCCCGAAATTGAAACCTAAAAAAATTGATTCGTCACTTAAAATTAGGGAACAAAAGAAAAGGAAATGTTTGGTTATTTAAATTTTTCAAGAAAAGATTGTTAGAACTCATCTAAGATTTGATCTTGATATTTTTTAATAATCGAATATTCTTTATCTTTCTAAAACGACTCGGTAATTTTAATTTAATCTATTTGGGTGCTTTTGAATATTATAAAATTCACATCTTTATTTTATGGGATCAAAAATCAAATTAAGTTCGAATTTGTAAAGTTTATTGCAAAGACGTTAATTAATCGACTAGGTACCGATTTAGGGCGATGTGGGGGTGCTAATCCTTCCCCACGTGTAACCGACTCCCGAACTCAATTTTTAGTAACGCAAACCTCAATTTGTTGTTTTAATTAAAAATAATTTTTATTTAAAATTAAAAAATGTTTTTGGGTGTCCAATCACACCCTAATCAAATATTGGTGGTGACTTATCGAATCGTATTTTTCTATCGTAAAGAAAATCTTAAATTTTTTGAAACGAGAGGTTTTTTAATCGTATTTATTTTTTTAATTAAAATTCAATCACAAAGAAATAAATAAAATGTGTGGTTTTTAAATTCTTATTTTTTTTAAGGAAAAAATGGTTTCGAAATCTTGAATGAAAAGAATTTTTATACTGTGCTTCTTCACCAGAGATCTAACCGCTTTCCGGTCTCCCCAACCCACGAATAATCCAAGATAATAATTTAAACCAATTCATTAAAAAGAAAGAAACACACCTTTGTTATTTTGGGTAGAATCACCAGAGCTCAACCCAAAAGTCTAGTTTCCTCCTCAATACGAGCTAACTGTTGAGCAACCATATCTTTCTCATCCCCAAATTTTAATCCCACTGATTCCCCAACTTCTACGGTTACGATTGCTTCCTTAAGGATCTCATTTCCCGCCGTGGGAGCAACATTTATCCCAAAATTGTTCTCAGAACTTCTGAAGACTATGTGACCCTCACCCATCGAGACCTCGACCCCGATGAATCACTTAAAATTTGCTTCTTTTTTGCTAGAGAACGCTTATTTCTAGATGAACCAGACAAGTGAGGCCAATTCCACGGGCTAGAAAATTTGGACCTGGAAATAAGCGGAAATCTCCCTTTCTTATTCGACTTTTGCACATTTTTACTTCCACGCTCCATAATTTTTAAACCCGACCCAGAAATTAGAAGACCCTGCTCATTCTTGACACACAAATTAGATTCATCACTATCAACGTAGGCCATGTTAACAATAGGGACATCATGTAAATTAGGCTCGGGCTGAACACTTATACAGTTTAGACCATCCTGGATCACAGAATCATTAATTGGATTTGACCTATTTTCCAGAGCAAGAAGAGAGAAATTTTCACCAAATGGAAGAGCTGTATTCTCAATACCCTCAAGTTCCTTACGACACGCTTCTTTAATGAATGTTTCTGGATTTCCTGGTGCAGACTCCCCATTTAATTTTTTTATGGACTCGATAGGAGACTCATATAATTCATCCTCAGATCGCCAGATGTCAGACCAATCATCCCTACTATCCGGGAAACTGACTGATTGGCTTCTCTCATGGCTAGGGGATTCTGATCTCCCAGTTTCTTTCCATCGATCCAGACAACCCCCTCTTCAACTTCCTCCGTGCTGACTGCTATTTTCCATTTTTTTCCGTTCACCTGAACCATAACTGAATTTGGAATGTCAAATTTTCTGTGAATATACGCGAGGATTTTTACCTTTCAAACCTTTCTCTTCTGATCGTGCTCTCATCAATGCTGACAAAGGAACCCCAAAAATTGCCAATATAGTAGAAGAAAGCTTCATGCCAAACCGAAACTGGAACATCTTCAAGTACTGGCCATACCTTAAATCTCTGACTCAAATCAGTAACTGCTAGAGGTTCATTCGAATCAAACTATTCGAATAGTTATTCTTCTCTTCTGTTCCACACCTCCATTGCCATATTTTATGATATAAAGCATATGATTCCCATTCCACCACGCCTAGAACTAACCTTATAGTTGAAACCCTCGGCTACCGGTGCTTGCTGGACAAGCCCCATGTTATACATACTACTAACTTTTCCTGCTAAACAGTTCTTGAGCCACGCAATGTCTTCCATTGGGATATCTACATTTGAGGAATATACACCCTTTTTGTGTTCTGATAACTTTACTTGATGACCATTCTTGATCAAAGAAACACAAACATCCGCCCCCACCTTATGGATTCCCACCGTGTCAACTACTTCATGCTCTCTTCCCCCTGCAAGAATCTCTTTATAAGATTTTGGACCTCTAATCCTGAATGGATGAGAACCTCTGGATACCCTAGCAGGTGCATTCTTCTTTTTTCCACTCTCACCCACGTTAAAATTCACTCTGCCATTTTATATTTGGCTTCCAAAATCGAAATAAAGGAACCATCCATTTTCCTATTATTGCCTTCTGCAATTGCTTTAAGAATTCCCGCTCGAGTTTTGAATCTAACAAACGCAAAGGTGGTCTTATGGAGACAACGCTTCAAATTCCAATACGCTATATAAACATCCCTGTCTTCGCCATAGACGGAGAAAGCTTCCCACAGAGCCTGATTATGGATTCTTTTGCTCACCTTGTCCACGAAAATCGTGTAGCTTTCAGTTATCCGTGTTAATGCTTCCTTCCTAGAAAATCTCAGGTCGCCCATCCGTCTTCTCTCCGGTCTTCTTATCTCCATTCTTCTTCTATCCGATCTTCCTCTCTCTATATTTTTTTGAAGCTGATTGATGTTTTCATCAAACTCCAATCCTAGTCTGTTTATACATTCAAAGTTCCCCTGGTTTTCTTGAACCATGAGTTTTTATTTGCCTCTTATATCCACTTGCAATAGTATATATATATATACTATTGCCTTTGATGCAAGGAATGTGCCATAAGGAGAGGTCTGGATATGATGGAGCATGGACTGTCAACCCTCACATCTTTGACAACTCTTACTTCAAGTGAGTTTTAATTTCACTTACTATGCATATTTAATATTTGTATATAAATGTAGAGAGATGATTTTTCAATAACTTACAATTTTAAAGAATAAAAAAAAGTATATTTGACACTCATATCAAAATTCTAATAAATCATAATAATTACAAAGAATGGTCCATGGTGCAAATACTAATTCATTCTGTAAATTAACAATCATGGAAAAGTGAATCAAGTTGATGCAAATTGGATAAATTTTTTTGTAGGGATCTTTTTTGTTGGATAGAAGGACAATCTTTTGCAGTTGCCAACTGACCAAGTCCTCTTGTATAACTCATTTTTTTCGTCCCTTCGTTGAGAAATAAGTCGTTGTAAGTAACAACTTTTGTTTTCAATTCAATGATTAAAAATAAAATAAAATCTCACGTTTTCAATGTTGTTTAATTTGGTATTTTCACCTATTTGGAGGATGAGAATGAATTCTTTGTTGATTATGTCGATGTTCACTCGAGGCTCTCTGAGCTAGGATAAGTCTTTCCTTTCAACTCTTCAATTATGTTGTAGTCTAAGACCTTTTGGTTTTCTTTTTCAAAATTGATACTCACATTTAAATTCAGGTAATGTACTTGACTTCAATTTCCTCATAAAAAAGTAGTGATGAGAATTTTTATGTAGTGTTGTAGATTTTTTAAGCATGAACATAAGCTATTGGTTGCAAAGTAGGAAAATGGTAACAACATTTGCTTTCGCACATGTATCGGATTTTTATAATGTTTCTAAAGTAAATTATCTTCGTGGCGTTTTACATTTTTCTAAGTATGAGGCCTTTTTTTAAATTTTGTGAATCCACCAAAAGGGCATTGTGACGCACAAGGGTAAACAAAGAAAAAAAAATGAAATACAAAGCAGTAGAATCACCTAAAAGAAATTTAAAATAAGATAAAAAAAACAACAACAGCGTTACAGAAACCGAAATCAAGATAAAACGAAACAGTACAACAAGTTGAGAGGGCATTCAAAACTGGAACATGTGTGTATTAAAATTTTAGTACATGAAAAAGAGATTATTTAATTTATACATAGCCACTAAATTAAATAAACGAATTATTTTAGTACATGTTTGTATTGCAATTTGTTTGTAACATTATTTTTTTTCTCTACATGTTGATGGATTTTCTATTCCTTTGAAAAAAATATTTAAAATATTATATCTAGTAGTTAGTGAACCCTTTAACATGTTTAGCATTATGTTCTTAAAGCGTTTATATTTGATTTTGACATCAAAATTTTATCCGCGTATTTTGTTGGAGGACATTAAAAACATCTCTTCCAATACATCCTAATTAATTGGGCATAAGAGGTAAAGAGGTGCTCCCCACATCGTAATCAAACACACTCGAATAAAACAAGTCTCACAAAGTATTGAACAGATGAATCAAACACACTATGATAAACAATTGCACATCATCTCTATGATCAACTTCTTCCCTGCATCTTCTATATTCACTATCATCCATTCAAAAGTATATCGATCAATGCACCAAAAATAATCAAAGCATCAATTGTTGTTACAATTTCAATGGAAACAACAAAAGTCTCCTTACAATTATTGTTCCATGCTAATTAAACACCTCATAAAAATGTAAATACATAATCAAAACAACATCACCTCTTAAAATTAACCATTCATTATTCATTTTTTTGCCTAAATAATATTTGAACTTAAATAATGAGCATCCCAATATTAAAAAACAATCTTGAGTAAGTAATATTGAAATACACATTGTACGTGCTTATTTCGACGACAACAAAAAAACCACTGCAAAACTACTTTATGAATCGCATGATAGTTCGCAATGTCATATTTGTAATTGCTTAACTTGAGCCCTGAAAATAAAATAAAAAATCATTAACATCAAACACTAAAATAATAGAACTAGATAACATAGTTTCATCCACTTACATCAGACATTCACCTCGCTATTAAAGTAGAATTTAATCTGATTCTATCTTATTGTCCATCTTGAAGAGAAGATGTTATATATTCCTATATTTATAAACATTGAAATATTTGACAACTTAAATTTTGAAAAAGAAAAAAGTGCATACAATTAAATAGAAATAGAATCATGTTAACCATCGCACACTTACATCATTTGATTGCTGTAAATTCGTGTTCTGACTAATAACCTTGCAAGACCGCTTGTTATGTCCTTGTCCACATTTTGAGCATGTCAGACTCCTAATTTTCTAAGTTTGATAGATTTTTCTCTTTGTGAAGTGAGTTCATCAAGTTTCTTCTTTCTCTTCGTTTTAGTTTTACCGGTTGTTTAGGTTGCTTAACAGGGGGTTTTGGAATGTATGTAGACAATGACCATGAGGTTTTACTTTTAATTGGATTAACAGATTCTTCGTAAATTTTCTTTTTCGTGTCAACAGTGTAATACACATCTACATAAGTCTATGTATTTTCTTTGTTATATCAAATGGTCGAAATTGCATTAGCACAAGGGATACCTGATAAGTCTCACTTCCTACAACCTCATGACTTCTTGTCTAAGTCTACTATGAAGTAGTTAATGGGACATATAATCTAAAATTTTCTTAATGTAGATGGTTTCAGTCAATAACGTCCTGAAATTTCTTTATTTTTATCAAGATTATTCTGAATCTTGGGGCATAATGAACCAGAAAAATTAGTTGCACTACTATTCCTTTTCACATAGAATATATTCATCAACTTGCATCTGATGTTTTCAATCATAGTTGAAGATACTCGGTTTTTTTTTTGTCATTTGATTATTATATTATTTATATTATATATTATTATTATTATTATTATTAATAAAATATTATTTACAAACCTAACAACAAACCCTAAACCCAGTTAGGGTTTCATCACCCAAACATCCAGCCTCCTCTGCCACGCCATTGCCGACACTCCCACTGCCAGGTGCTCCACTCCGATGATGCCACCACACCGCCGCCTCGCTGAATACTCCAGAAGCAGCCCCACGTCGAAGCCCTATGGTGAGTCACCACCATAGCTTGGTGACTCACCACCAAGAGCTCTATTATCCGGTCCAATGCAAGCTCGGTGGTGGCTATAAAAGCCACCACACCTGCAAAACAAAAGAAAAAACACGGACAGAAACAGCAACGGCGAGAGCAACCGAAAAAGACAGAGAGAATAGCAACATAGAGAGGAACCCGAGAGCAAGCAAACAACCAATAGAGCAGAACGAAGCAGCAACCAAAAACAAAAATAAAAGAGAAGAGAGGAGAGGAACTTACTCTGTCGTCGGAGAGCTCCAAACGTCACCGAAGAACCGAAACGCCGAAGGTGAAAATCGTAGATTTACGATATTTTATGGGGTTTTAGGTTAAAATAGCCTTAGATCGGGCCTTAGGACGTTTAGATCTACGCTTTGGGGGTATTTTGTAAATTTCGGCCACCGTTCACGGTGGCTGGCGGTGGTGGTTGGAGCCGGAGCACGGCTGTCGGCCGGTTGTCTCTCTCTTCGTTTTAGAGAGAATGTAGAGCATTTCCCATTCTCTCTCAGTTAGAGAGAGAATGAGAAGAGAGGAAATGAGAATAATGGCCTGAAGGGTCGGCCATTCGGGGTTCATATACCCCTCCCAAATAGTGTCGTTTTGGGTAGGGGTATAGGCGTCATTTACGCTTATGGGTAAACCTTCTACGCAATACCCTTAGTTTGTAACTTTTACGAATTGGTCATTTAAATCAAATTATAATAATTTCAATTCGGTCTTATAATTTTAATTAATTTATAATTTAGTCACTATTCATATATATATATTTAGGATAAATATCGCATTTAATCCCTCGTAATTTTATAAATTTTATTTTAGCCCTGAATATATAATTAAGGTTAAATTACACTATTAATTATTATATTTCATAATATTACGAATTAGGGTATTTAATTTTAATATATTCTAATTTAGTCATTAATTTTAATATCTTCATTTATTTTTAATTACAAGCTTTATTACTTTTTATATTTTAAATATATATTTTTAATTTTATTTATTTTAGTCACTGTTTAGTTATATTTTAATTTTATATGTTTATTTTCAATATATTTAATTATTATTTTTATTATTATAAATATATATATAATAAATAATATTTATTTATTTTTTTAATCCTGTTTATAAATTTAATTTTATAAATTAATTTTACGAAAAATAATTATATTTAAATATATATTTATTTTTCAATATTAAGAAATAACAGTCTTAAAGCAACTGGATGTCCATTTTCTGATATTTTTAATAAATAAATATTTTACTTTTATAAATTATATATATTATTTTAAATAAATATTTTACTTTTATAAATTATATATATTATTTTTAAATAAATATTTTACTTTTATAAATTATATATATTATTTTTTTAACGTTTTATTAATATTTAATTATTTTTTAATGTTAAGAAATGGGCTGTCTTAAAGCACCTATAAGTCCTTTTCTGATATTTCTAAATAAATAAATATCTTATTTATAAAAATAAAAATATATATATAGACATTAATATATTTTCTTAAAATTATATTAATAAATTTGAAATAACAAGATTATGAATTAAATATATTTTTAAATTTTTAAAATTCCAATAAAAGAGACAATTTATAATTAATAAGTACCAATTTTGGGCGTTGTGGTGGTGTTAATGCTTCCCCAAACGTAACCGACCACGAATCCCTTTTGTATCTATTAAAAAGAACGAACTTTTGGTTAATCGCAGACCGGTTTATCTTTTAAATGATGTTTTCTTGAAAACTCTTTTAAAAGATAATTTTTAGGTATTCGACCTACCTAACCCAAAAGGCCGATGACGACTCCCAAAATATTTTTTTTAATAAAAATCATTTTTTATTCACTTTACTTTCCCGTTAAGTAAAAATTTTGTACCAGGGCGAAAGCCGGTTACGACAGCTTGGCGACTCCGCTGGGGACTTTGTCAAGCTTTGAAATTAATTATAAATTGTCTCTATTAATTAGAAATTAAAAATTCATATATTTAATTTATAATTCTTTCTCTTCAAAATTTTTATATATACTTATTATAATATTTATAAATATATATATATATTATTTTTTTTATTAATGTTTTTGTTTCATTTTCAAGTATTAAATTTCATTATTTATTTGTTTGTCAAAGGTTTGAATATTTCTCCTCACACACAACATATGCATTGCATAACATAAGCTTTATAATTCAGCTTGTCCCTTTTAAGTGGGAGTGAAAGGTACGTCTTCGTGAGAATTTATTCTCCGTGTCAGACCTAGCAAGTAGCTTTCGGGGTTCATATGCTCTATGTCTTCGTGAGAATTTATTCTCCATGTCAGGCATAGGGAATGTGTCCCCTCGAATTGAACTCGATCAGCTTAAGTCTGTAGTGGACTAGGATTAAGGGTTTGGTAGCCTAAGGGGGCACCAACAAGTACAGTTCAAGTACCTTTACTCTTAGAACTGAAACCCTGCATATAATAAACCCTAGAAATTCACCCGATTTAAGACAGTACTAAACCTCTGTCCGTAGGTGTACACAAAGGAGAAATAAGTTCTAACTTTTTGTCTTTTTAATTTATTTATTTTTTCCTTTTTCTGAATAAATGAATGCGAACTAGAAACCATGCGGTTAGGTTAATTTTTCCAAACAAAGCATGGAACTAGAAAGCATGAGCTTAAGATTTATACCTTGACAGATAGAATTTTTCTTTCCATTAGTTGGTACTAACTATTCTATTTTTTCTTATTTTTCCATTTGCGCATGATCATGACATAACCAAAAGGTGTTGACTTGAAAGACTGTTCATCAAATTGGAAAGACTTCATAAATGGACAAAAAGTTTTATGATCAAACAAAATATGACGCAACCATGGAATGGTATCCTGAGGAAACTCCGAGGATAGAGGAGAGCTATGCACCCAAAGATAGTATGCCTGTTGAGGAGCAAAAGGAGATACGATAAATAAGAGAGTAGATGTCCAAGATGATGGATAGAATATCTGTTTTGGCCAAAGGAAAAGAGATTCCTGCACAAAAAGAGAGAGAGGTCAATGGACATAACCCTGCAATCTCATATATGCAAGGGACTTCTGTTCCTAACCAATTTGAGAAATTACAGACAGTCATTATTCGTATTTACAAACTGTTTGTAGATACTAAAGAAATGGTGACAACTGTAATACTTCCCAGAGATAAGAAGAAGTCATGTAATCTGAAATCGTCGAAGTTTAGTCTGCTCCCGACGTCTAAATTTCAGGTTCAATCCAAGACAAAAGGCGGTTCTCATTTTGATGCTATCCCTATATCGTATAAGGAGTTGTATAAAAGCTACTTAAAGCACGAGAAGTGGCTCCATACTATATAAAATTGTTCCAACCTCCTTTCCGAATTGGTATGACATCAACGTTTATTGTGAATATCATGTTGGAGCTCAAAGACATTCCATCGAGAATTGTCTTGTTTTCAAACGTCGAATCCAAAGTCTTTTGGATTATGGAGCCTTACAATTTATGATAAATGATCGACTTAGTTTGGTAACTGAAGGTTCTGCTAAATTAATACCAAAAGCAGTCTATGGTAAGAGCATTCAGAATAAAGGAGGTTTTTATGAAGCACAAGCATGTTATTTGAGGGATCAAAATAAGAAATTGAACACAGAAATGGAAAACATGCATGAAGATTTCCAGAAGATCAGTCAAGCCTTTCGAAATGCTGGTATAGGAAACACCCCAGGAGAGTGGATAGCAGGGGTCACCAAACTGAAAAAGAACTGCAACATATATGAAGATCTTGTCCAAGAACTTCTTGGACATAAATGTTCTCTTACAAGGGAAAATGAGCAACTCCGAGAATTGACACAGAAAATGAAGGAAAAAGAGAATGGCATGGAAGAAGCCGCAGTACCGATAAATAATATGGTCGATAAGTTGATAAACTTAGCTGACTTTACAAAGAATTGAAGTAGATTGGTAACTGAACTTTTGAGCATGAATGGAAACTAACTTAGAGAAGAAAATAGGAAAGTTATCCCCTACATGTAAAAGTTTTGTTTGATGCACGGAAACTTGTGTTCAATGAAATCTGTTCTAAGATGATCACTCTTGAGTAACACCTTTTCATACATGCATTTGCATTTTGCATCTTTGCATTCTTCATTTTGCATTTATACTTTTGTGTTTGCTTTTGTCTTGCATAATTTGCATTTTTATTGTTACATTCACATATTTACATTTGCATTTTTGCATTTTTACGTTTGTATTTACATTTTCATTTTTGCATTTGCATCTTGGCATAATTACATTTTATTTCTAATTATTTTAGACACATTTAATCATGAAAACATGGGAATAATTCATGGAGAATTCCAAGACAGAATTTTTGAAATCAAAGTGGAGTTAACTTGGTCTTCTTAAAGAAGGATAATAGCTATGAATGAGATTTTAGCAAGGGATGGTAGAATCGAGAAACTGCAAGAGCAACTTATCCAAACTCAAAAAGAGATGATTAATCAATCAAAAAAATTCCAAGATGATTCAAAAGGGCAAATGACAAAACTGATGGACCTGATGAATACTGTGATCCATGGAGAAAATCCTTTAGAAGATCTTGTTATAAAAGATTTGAATGTTGGTGGTGTAGCTGATGCAATGAAAACAAATGACCAAGAACTTGTCAGAGAATGTGGAAATCCAATAAATCTCCAAAAATCGGGTATAACCCCAGAAAATGCGACAAAGATCAAGTTGAAGAGAATCATGGAAGAAGTTCCAGTGCCATTGAAGAAAGCTAAACAAAGCAAACATCTAGATCATCAGTCACAAGATCTTCAAGAAAGAAGAGTAAACAGTTGTAATGAGACAGTGATGTCAAGAGAAATTCTACCCAAGTTTCCTTCAGTTTCATGCAACACGTTATATCCTGAGTAACTCAAAGCCCATTTTATTGGCCCATGTTAGGCTAAGCATTTGTTGCCTCCTTACTCGAGATGGTATAATAAGAAAGTCTTCTGTGACTATCATGCTGGAATCCAAGGACACTCCATTGAGAATTGCGGTAACTTCAAACGATGAGTTCAAGACATTTTGGTTCATAAAATTATAGAAGTGAATATTAATGATCAGTCTGTTTTGGTCAAATAATTGGGAATCAAACCCCAAAATAGAGTTATTAGTATCAAAATAAGTGAGGTACATGCTGCAGAGAACGAGGAAAACAAAGTACTTGAGCTTAGGATAAAACGTTCAATTTTCAATACTTCTCTGATGCTAAAAAAACGAGAACGAAATAAAATGAGAGGTAATTCGAGACTGGCCCACAAGTTTAAAAATGAATGGGAAAGATGTAACCCTGAAGAAACCTCAAACACCTATATCAAATTTTCTGAGGACAAGTGAGACAGAGGGCAAATTAAGGAGTCTGGTGAATACTACTCCAATCACAGCTGCAAGATGTATTCAGAATCAAAACAAAAATGCCATCACCAAAGAAAGTTGTTCTAAATATAAAATTGAGCCTAATTTCCACTCAGAGAAGAAGAAGATGATGATAGAGACTGATCATGAGGAAGGAGAGATTTGTGCATCTGAAAGTTTATTCAAAGAAGTTGACACAAATGATCAAGAAATAGGGGGAAAATGAGGACGAGAACCCTGGTCTGATTACACACCTAACATTATAGGAGTAATGAGGCATGATAGATAAGCAAGTGGAAGTATTATCTACCACTATAGTACTTTCTATTTTCAGCATCTTATTTGAACTTGTTTTTTTGTTCATTTCTCTGCTTTTGTGCAATAAATAAATTTGTTTTGCTTTTATGGTTATGAGTAAGAAATCGAATTTTAATCTTTAAATTCTTGAGTATAAGATAGATTAAATATTCTTTTAATTTTTCAAGAGTTATAGATCTTTGGCAAGTGGTAAAATTATATCTTCCATATCCCATCCAACGCCAATTACTTGACCCTCACCAAAACCAAATCCTGACACTACATTTATCTGAGGTTCTGAAGAAATGTCTCTACCTGTTTTTGAGACACCAACTTCATATGTTTACTGGTTTATGATACTACCTTCCACCATATGCATGAATTCATAAGTCATACTTTTTTCATTCTAAATACAAAACCATCATAAACCAAATGACCTCAAAAGAACCAAACTTTCAAATTATCCGTGAATCTTCCTGCAAGAAGAGACGAGATGAGACATCATGGATCAACTTATCGAAGATAATTTCGAGTGATTGGGGCATACTCAAAGAAGAAGAAAAAAGTACTTATTTAAATAAATATATCATGCATTAATTACATCGTTTTCATATAAATAAAAGTTAATCTTGAATATTCATCCCCCTGAAGATACCTCTTTTTACAAAGACTTCTATATGTGAGACGACTAAACTTTTCGTATAATTTAAGCATGCGAACTCAATGTCATATCACCAAAAGATGAATGGGGTAGTTGAAGGAGCAAATAAGAACATTAAGAGGATCGTTACAAAGACCGCTGAAACTTAAAAGGATTGGCACGAGAAGCTACCTTTTTTTTATATGCATATCGAAATACTGTTCGAACATCACTGGGGCAACACCTTATTGTTCATTCTTACTGATTTAAGTTGAGATACCACCACTTTGTATCTTGAAGGAGGTAAAATTAGAGGAGCCTGAAGGGATCCAAGCTCGATTTGATCAATTAAACCTTATTGATGAGATGAGATTGAAAGCTATTTATAATAGGCAGATGCATCAGAAATGGATGATGAAAGATCACAAAAAAAATACATTCGAGAGAGTTCCAAGAGGGTGATTTAGTGTTTAAAAGATCTTGCCTATACATAAAGATTTCCGTGGGAAACGGATGCCTAATTGGGAAGGGTCATATATTGTAAAAAAAAGGCCTTTTCCGGAGGAACATTGATTTTGGCAGAAATGGATGAGAAAGTTCTGAGAAACCAAATAAACTCAGATTCTGTCAAGACATATTATAATTTAAAAAAAGGAAAAAAGGAAAAAGAGAAAAAATAAATAAATAAAAAAATTGAACCAAGATGAGTGATTCAGGGGAGCCTCAAGTTACAAGGTTGACCAAGTGCAATAAGTTCAAAGATTCCTATTCAACAAGAAACGCAAGAAATATTGGAGATGAATGGATCCAGATGATGGAAAAATCCCCAGAAAAGTAGATCCAAGTCAAGCAAAGCAAGATTGAAGGCATCTAATTAAAAGAGATTATCTTCAGAATTCATTCCGCCTCTCAAGATTGATTTTTATTTGCAAAAATTGGTTTTTAAAATCTTTAATGCATGATATAAAAAATGATAAAAGGGGGGTTCAAGATGTAAAGTTTTAAATAACATCTTGAAACCAAAGGAGGATTCGAGTTAAAAACCTGAAAAGGCGGCTCGAATATTAAATAGTGCAACAACAACATAAGAGATGATCTTAAGCTCTTAATGAAGCACCATACATCCCAAAGATGTTCCTGAGAGTCTGGAAACAAGAAGTATCTCTACAAGATGAGCATAACAACCATTTCTTCAAAATAATGGAAGCCCAAAAAGACATATATGCTGGATTAACCTGAGAGACCTTACTTTACCAGAATCAACCTACAACTTAAAACAGTTAATAATTTTGACACTTGCCATAGGACTATGATTTTTGAATGATTTAAAAGTTTTGTTGATTTATTTGATATTCATTAAATTCATTGTTTATGATTTGATTATATTGTGAACCTGTGATAGGTAACATTTTACAAAATTCTTTCATTCTTCGATAAAGAAAGGAAGAAAAACATTTTCAAACAGGATAGTCTCAAATGAAGAAGGTCCTTGAAGCAAGTTGTTGTTTATTCTACCTCTGTTGTAGAAAAAATGAGACCAGAATAATGAAGCATTTCACTTTCTTGAAAGTAAGTGGTCCAAAAAGCCAGAAAGTCTGGGGAATTGAACTCATGACGCTCTCTTGTGACATTATTAGCAATTCATCAAGAAAGATTATCACTTATTTCATGCTGAGAGCGATAAGCATCACCAGCCAAATTATTTTCCCCAGCCATCAATCCTTGTTCTCTAGAAGATTACATCACATAGTTATAAGTCCCATTAAGGTGTATTATAGGAATGAACAAGTCTACTACTTGCACTCTGGTTATACCGTGATGTTGGCTCAAATCTTGATACATCATTTCTATTTCTTCCATGCTGATCATTTTCTTTATCAGGATTATATCCATTATGTCCTTCAGAAGATTGTTGAACTTGAAGTTGAGAACGTATGATATAGAATAAGACAGTGGAACAAATTCTACACTTATGGATCTTTCATACGATAGTATGATATGTTTTGGAGCAGCAAAAGAGATAGTCGTTGTAGCAGTCATTGCAAGAAAATGCACCAACAAAAATCTTCAAGTTCATCCCAGTGATATTTATTTCTTCTAGTAAGGTTGTTACACTGGATGCCACTGACAACAAGGTTGAATCCACCAAATCTACTTATCAATTGCTCCAACCAATCACCATTCAGTTCTTGTGCATCTGTTTTCAAAGGTATGCCAAGACAGTAGAAGGCAACCTCTGCATCACTGTTCCCGAGAAAAGAGACAGGACATTAATACCACCGGGGAACATGTCTCTAGCAGCTCCTCCTCGTGTATGGTTTTTAGGGAAACCTAGAAGCATTTCCACCTCATCAGGTTCAAGTGGAGCAACTTTATTCCTTTCAACCCATACCAGATTCCATTTTCAGTACTCATCAAGAACATACTTCTGGACACTTGAATGTGGCTCATCGTCATAAGCTTCAAGAACCTTACGGATCCTTTCTGTGGCACTTCCTGTACATGTTTGTAAACATTTCAACTTTGTTCTTGGATCCCGGAAAGGCCACCAATGTGTTGTCAATGGAAAAGCATCATGTATGGTGCGTGGAGGAAGTGAAATAAAATGAAATCTATTCTCAATTGGCAGATTATGAATATAGCTCCTTTTCTATCCAACAGCACAAAAATACTTTAAATCTACAAATTATGGCTCTACATTGTATAAGTACCGTGACATTTCAGTCCAAACACCAACTGGAGCAAGTGCCACGTTCTCATAGTAGAAATAAGGAGGCCCAATAGCATCTTGTGGAAGTGTTCTTTGAGTTATCTGATTTGGTTCGGTAGAAACCCCAAAACCAATCATTGGATTTAGAAGATGAACTGTATGATCGTCTACATTAAGAATCTTCTTTTCAAGCTTCCTCTACTTTTTCCTTTTCCAAAAATCATAGCCCGAGTTTCGCCTTTTCTTGTAATTGGGGTCATTGCATAATAGTTTCCTATCTTCTACTGAAAGAAGTGCGTCAACAACCTTAGTCATTTAAGCAGCATATATATAATCTGTCAACTCTGCAATTGATGAATCCAGACCATATCTCTCCATGGATATTGAAGCCTTAACCTCTGAGTACCCCATTTTCGTCAAGTATAACAGTTTATTCTCCTCATCATAATCAGAATTTAGGATTTCCTCGGTATCAGAAAAACTATTAATATCTGTGAAATCATCCTGAAAGGTCGCTTCATAATCAGATGAGTATTTATCAGAATCAACATGTTGCATGGGTACGGACTTTTCCAGAACCTGTACAACTATAAATGGTCACCTCATTCAGAAGAGGCACATATCTCATACATTTTCTTCAAAATGATTGATTACTTCTTAAATTTGTAACAACATGAAGAGAATTCCTCAAGTTACTGAACAATTATTGTTTAGTGACACCAGAATGAGAGTATTCAAGATAAACAGATTTGGGGCATGCTGAAAGCCCATTTCAAACATAATCAGGAATATTGGTGTACTTTGAACGTTCATATCAGCAAATGCTAGGGCATGCTGAAGGCCCACATCATCATGTGTTAAAGATCATTGATTTGAGCAAATATTTCCAATGAAACAAAAAGATATGAAGAATGAAAATGGTGAAACAGTGACAGTCGAGCTTACTATACATAATTGCTTCATTCATCAGGCAGATGCATTAGAGTCCTGTTGTTAAACAAATATCTACTCAACAAGTATGGTTTCAAATACCCAATCTTCTTAACCATGTGTCACATGACAGCGTGTTCTTTAAGCTACATCATGGTTGCATGGATAAAGATGATCCCCAGGTAGACCATTCGATCTAGGGTTCAGTTCCTCAAGATCTCAGCTTTGAAGTTTGCATTCTCTGTGTTGGTGATGATTGGAAATATTTCTTTGAGATTCCTGGCAGTTAGTTTCAACCATACTGTTGGGGTTACGAAGCTGTTTTTCACATAAGTTTTTGTTTACTTGATGACATTGAATAAAAAAGCTCAGCTTACGTATGTTACCCCCTATTCCCGTTATTACTGGGGTTATCATTGCCAGCCAAGATAAATTGAGTTTTCATCTATGTGGTTTATCATGTGAGTTTCATCTACGACAACAAGAATTCCATGGACCTCCTTCTGTACATGGCTCCTATAGCTGAGGTGTTTCTACCTCCTACAATGCTCATTACAGAAGAAAACGTGATCAGAATCATACTTTCCCTTTTCCGAGATAATATCAAGATCAGTTGGTATCTCTTATTCAATTCAGTACTAGCATATTTTGTGAATTTGACCAACTTTTTAGTCATGAAACACGCCAACATCTCACTTGTATTCCTACTGAGTTTTGTTCTCAAGTGGTCTTGTGACATCATACAAACGTTCTGAACAACTATGAAAGAGCTTCCCTGACCAAACATCTGAGAAGAAACCACATGAGATGATGAATGTGTTGTCAAATATTTTACAAGCATCTGAGCAGAAGCCACAAGAAATAATAAATGTGTTGTCAAGTGTTTTAAGAACCAATAATTATGGTGATGAACCAATGTTGCAATCATATGGAATTTCCATTTATGGATCCAAGATGAAGTCTGTCTTCTTCAACACCAAGCTTAGAAATGAGATATGATGAAAATCTTCCACAGAAGGGAAGCGGAAATTTTAACAACAAGAAACTAGTGGAGCCAAATGAGGTTGAACGACAGGTTGTTGTTAAGCATCTCGACTTGATATGGTTTGAGTGGCCCTGTTCGAGATCCAATTAGATGTGGAGACATGAAAGAAATCGAATAAATCTTCCTTATGATGTGTTTCAAGAGTCAAATCAGAACAGACTCTACTCTCCTAATTAATCCCTGCTGAGTCAGGCATATCTACATCTACACTCTTCAAAGATGATAGATTCTCTTTTCAAAGAAGAAAGATTTATTGGATTTCTACACAAGTCCAAGCAAAGAAAGTCGATGTTATCCATGATAAGATGGGGCAACAAGGTCATAATTCTGATCGCAACAAGAATTTTGTGAATGAAACATTTCTTTTGAGACTTTCATGAAACAAAGAAGACACAAAGATTGCTCTTCCAAATCAGAAATGCCATCTTGAAAAGACATTTTGACCAAAGTGAAGGAAGACTGAGTTCACCACTTTGAAATCAAATAAAGATGAACTTAACATTCATGCATCATATTTAGGCATTTGCAAAAATAGGTGCATTTTCATTCATTTTATCCATGTTAAATATTTGACAGGAATTTCAAATATTTTAGCAAAGATTCAAATCCATCGCTTGATGGATCAGCATTTCCAGGTAGAGTTCATAATAAGAAGAACTCATCTGAAGAAGGAAGAGGAAGTTCATAATGAGAAGAATTTGTTCAACCTTTCGCTCGAATCCGTCACTTGATGGATCAGCATTGCCAGGTAGAGTTCATAATGAGAAGAACTCGTCTGAAGAAGGAAGAAGAAGTTCATAATGAGAAGAACTTGTTTAACCTTTTGCTTTAATTCATCACTCGATGGATTAGCATTGCCAGATAAAGTTCATAATGAGAAGAACTCATCTGAAGAAGGAAGAAGAAGTTCATAATGGGAAGAGCTTGTTCAACCTTTTGCATGACTCTATCATAGAAGGAGATAGATTAGCATCAACTTTTCCAGAGAAAGTTCATAATGAGAAGAACTCATCTGAAGAATGAAGAAAAAGTTCATAATGAGAAGAACTTGTTTAACCTTTTGTTTGAATTCATTACTCAATGGATCAACTTTTCCAGAGAAAGTTCGTAATGAGAAGAACTTATCTGAAGAGGAAGAAAAAGTTCATAATGAGAAGAACTTGTTCAACCTTTGTTTCATTCTATATAGAAGGAGATAGATCAGTATCAGCATTTCCAGAAGGAGTTCATAATGAGAAGAATTCATCTGAAGAAGGAGAAGAATTTGTTCAACTTTTTGCTAGATTACATCACAGAAGGAGATAAATTGTCATCCCCAGTGGAAAAGTTCATAATGAGAAGAACTAATCCCAAAGAAGAATTTGTTCAACATTGTCATCATAATCAAGTGAAGTCAAATGAAAAAAAAAACTATTATCTTTTCGTCTTTGCCCAATAAGCAAAAAGGGGCAGCTGAAAATACTCATTTTTTTCATTTGATTATTATATTATTTATATTATATATTATTATTATTATTATTATTAATAAAATATTATTTACAAATAGGCCCAATTACAACACAGACTGACCCAAACCTAATAATAAACCCTAAACCCAATAGGGTTTCATCACCCAAACATCCAGCCGCCTCTGCCACGCCATTGTCGACACTCCCACTACCAGGTGCTCCACTCCGATATTGCCACCACGCCGCCGCCTCGGTGAATACTCCAGAAGCATCCCCTCGTCGAAGCCCTATGGTGAGTCACCACCATAGCTTGGTGACTCACTGCCAAGAGCTCTATTATCCGGTCCAACGCGAGCTCGGTGGTGGCTATAAAAGCCACCACACCTGCAAAACAAAAGAAAAAACACAGACAGAAACAACAACGGCGAGAGCAACCGAAAAAGGCAGAGAGAACAACAATAGAGAGAGGAACCCGAGAGCAAGCAAACAACCAATAGAGCAGAACGAAGCAGCAACCAAAAACAAAAATAATAGAGAAGAGAGGAGAGGAACTTACTCTGTCGTCGGAGAGCTCCAAACGTCGCCGGAGAACTCCAAACGTCGCCAGAGAACCGAAACGCCGAAGGTGAAAATCGTAGATTTATGATATATTATATGGTTTTAGGTTAAAATATCCTTAGATCGGGCCTTAGGACGTTTAGATCTACGTTTTGGGGGTATTTTATAAATTCTGACCACCGTTCACGGTGGCCGACGGTGGTGGTTGGAGCCGGAGCACGGCTGTCGGCCGGTGGTCTCTCTCTTCGTTTTAGAGAGAAGGCAGAGCATTTCTCATTCTCTCTCAGTTAGAGAGAGAATGAGAAGAGAGGAAATGAGAATAATGGCCCGAAGGGCTGGCCATTCGGGGTTCATATACCCCTCCCAAATGGTGTCGTTTTGGGTAGGGGGTATAGGCGTCATTTACGCTTATGGATAAACCTTCTATGCAGTACCTTAGTTTTTAACTTTTACGAATTGGTCACTTAAATCAAATTATAATCATTTCAATTCGGTCTTATAATTTTAATTAATTTATAATTTAGTCACTATTCGTATATATATTTAGGATAAATATCGCATTTAGTCCCTCATAATTTTATAAATTTTATTTTAGCCCTGAATAAATAATTAAGGTTAAATTACACTATTAATTATTATATTTCATAATATTACAAATTAGGGTATTTAATTTTAATATATTCTAATTTAGTCATTAATTTTAATATCTTCATTTATTTTTAATTACAAGCTTTATTGCTTTTTATATTTTAAATATATAGTTTTAATTTTATTTATTTTAGTCACTGTTTAGTTATATTTTAATTTTATATGTTTATTTTCAATATATTTAATTATTATTTTTATTATTATTATTAAATATATATATAATAAATAATATTTATTTTTTTATGTTTTTAATCCTATTTATAAATTTAATTTTATAAATTATTTTTAAGAAAAATAATTATATTTAAATATATATTTTTTTCAATATTAAGAAATGAGAGTCTTAAAGCAACTGGATATTTATTTTCTGATATTTTTAATAAATAAATATTTTACTTTTATAAATTATATATATTATTTTTAAATAAATATTTTACTTTTATAAATTATATATATTATTTTTAAATAAATATTTTACTTTTATAAATTATATATATTATTTTTTAACGTTTTATTAATATTTATTTATTTTTTAATATTAAGAAATGGGTTGTCTTAAAACACCTAGAAGTCCTTTTCTGATATTTCTAAATAAATAAATATCTTATTTATAAAAATAAAAATATATATATAGACATTAATATATTTTCTTAAAATTATATTAATAAATTTGAATTAACAAGATTATGAATTAAATATATTTTGAATTTTTAAAATTCCAATAAAAGAGACAATTTATAATTAATAAGTACCAATTTTGGGCGTTGTAGGGGTGTTAATCCTTCCGCAATCGTAACTGACCACGAATCCCTTTTTTATCTATTAAAAAGAATGAATTTTTGGTTAATCGCAGACCGGTTTATCTTTTAAATGATGTTTTCTTGAAAACTCTTTTAAAAGATAATTTTTAGGTATTCGACCTACCTAACCAAAAAGGCCGATGGCGACTCCCAAAATATTTTTTAATAAAAATCATTTTTTATTCACTTTACTTTCCCGTCAAGTAAAAATTTCGTACCCGACGAAAACCGGTTACGAAAATAGTTAAGATTAGTTTGTCTCTCAGCTTCCAATATGTACCTATCGAAACATTCACACAAATTATTCAACAACATATCACATTTTGATAGGGTGCTAAAATGAGACCTTGACCATGTTTTTGCTGATTTTCCTGAAAGGTACTTATGTGCATCTAGATTTTTTTTCTTTCAATTCATCCATGCAATGGTTGAAGTATGCCATGTTTGAAGCATGCGAAGGACCTCATAATGCAACTTTTAATCACTTAGTTCAAAATCTATGAACAACGTACTCAACGCGAATATTAAGTCTTAGATTTAATAACTAATTGTTAGATTACTAAATTAATTTATTTATCATAATTAGTACATAAATTAATAATTAAAACATGTACCTTTTGTTTATCTGACATCCATGTCTAATCATGTTGATTTTCAATGTTAACATCTTCACTCAATAGTTGAATAAACCAATTTCATGTGTCTATATTTTAACTTCCGACCACTGCATAAGCAATTGGGAAGATACAATCATTCGCAACAATATCAACAATACTTAACAACTGTCCTCCAAAATTTTCTTTAAGATGACAACCATCAATTCTAAAAGGCCTGCAATGTGCTAGTCTGAACACACATGCTTTGAAGCAAATATACATTCTTTGAAATAAATCATCATCCAACTTACAAAGCACGCTAGAATCAGGATTAGTGTTTCTTATCTCATCGGCATATCTCCCAATCTTAGAGTATTGCTCACTTTAATTTCCTTTAAGTGTTTTTAATGCTAACTGTTTTGCCTTAAACAACTTGGACTTGGGACAATCAACACATAATCTTTGTATACTAAGCTCTCAAATGAATACAATGAGAAATTTGGATCAACAAGAAAACAATGCACATATTTATTGCACAACCACTTGTAATCTATAATCCTATTTGCATAATCTTTGCAATATGTATGTTCTCATCTGAAAGGTTGGGTTAGTAGGATCTTTGAATTTTCTAGCATGTAAAGTCCAATTATACCCTTCTTTGCAAACAATCTTAAACCTTATTTTATCATATTTCTTAACAACTACATTCACCTTATCCTTAATGCTTGCATTTTTTACAGCCATCTTCAATTTTTCTTATCAGCAAACAACACTCCGACAGAAAAAATTGGATCATCCATGTAAACCACAAAATTAAACTCGGGCCATTTCTTATTTGGTTTATCAACATCTTCATTGTCAGAATCACCAGTACTATAAAGATCATTCGAAGAAGAAATAGCTTCACTATCCGATTCATTTCCTTCCCCTCCTAAATGTCCACCATCTCTCTCAATTAAAACGTCTACTACTTGCTCAGGCATAACATTATCACCCTCTTCAATTTCATACTCACTATCATTAAAATCACTATCACTCACATTCGACATCAATTTTATTTCCAGCTTCATTAACACAATCAATTATAAAACAAGAAAAAATTTGTGAATACATAACATAACAGCCAAAGTAAATAGAAACCAAAAGATTGATATTTAGAATTTAGGTGATAAGAGCTTTAAAAAATCAAGCAGTGAATAATTTGTTTCTTGTATAAATATTAGTCCTGTTGAATATACAAACACATTCAAAATTTGAATATATAATAAATAAATTTAAATAAAGCGTAAATCTTTCGATGAAAATTTGTTCCAAATTGTTATTGATTAGTTCTAGATGCTAACAAATAAAACTCTAAATCTTTATACTGGCAAACAAAATTAAAGTTCTTTAAATTAAACTTATTAAAAATAATATAATTCAAAATTAATCAAAATATTAATAATTTCAGTAAAACACTTACCATTGTATAGATTCTATGAACCATGAATGGTCAATTCTTGACTCATCGTAGTCCAAAACCTGCCGTCAACTTTAATTCTAAAATAGTTCTTTTCTATTTATGCCAAAGACTTTTTCTTTATATTATGATTTTGAGGATTAGAAAGTATATGAGAGCATTGGAGTTTTTTTAACTGAGATTGAGGTTTTCAAAAACTTTCATAGGATCGTGCTTTGATTTTTTTTCATAAATATTTTTAGGTTTTAAAATTAATTATTATTCTATAAACAAAAAGTTAATTACTATTTTATTTTATATATTAATTATAATTTATGCCATGTCATATAGTTATGTAATACACATAATGCTTTCATGGAATTTAAAGGATTTTTTACCGATTTTGTTAACAAAAGGACTTACTTGACATATATCGATAGGTTGAGGATGAAACTAAAACTCTTAAAAATTTAGAGACTAATTTAAAATGAAAATTTTAATTTATAGATAATTGATGCAATTAACTCTAAAAAATATCAAGCATTATTAATTCAAAAAAGAATACCGTGTAATTAAGTACATGACCAAAAGAGCGTCAATAAGTACCGAACCTCAATAAGTTGATTGAGACATTAATGGTCAAGAGATTTATTATTATCTTTTTGAGATCTTGACTTTAAACACCACGTACGTAAGAGTATGAACTTTCATTGTCAAATGATTAAGAATTTTTGAACAAATGTTATCTTATATTCACTTATATTTATAAAAAAAATATAAAAATCAATTAAAGACTTAATATATACATGTTTTGATGCCAATGAAAACGTACATATGAATATGAGTAGGGAAGAGCACAACAAAATGGAAATTAATTGCAAAATCGACCACATGTTTAAACTTTACTTGCCAGAGCACAAACAAAACGAATTCAATAGTTTAAAAAAACCATGCCTTTCTTAAAAGATTTTGGATTCGAACACAACATTTGTAAAGGTGTTGAGTATTCATTATCAAATGATGGAGAGTGTCTCAAGCATATATGACCTTGTAATCACTTCATATTAACAAAAAAAATCTTTACCTGCTTGATAATTGTAATCACCAATTTTTTTCCAAACCTCTACTGTTGCCACCAACTTCACAGCAAGCCTATACCCTACCACTTCAGCCGTCACCGCCATTCCCCAAACCTACTACAGAGATATCAACAAAACCCCATAATATCCGGGGCATTAAAATCCACAATCATCACAAACAAAAACCTAGTATTAGATTAGATTTTTATTTTATACTAAATTTATGTAAGAATATGGATATATAATCCATGGAAAAACATAATGTACACGGACAGAGAGAAAGAAAAAGAAAAATTTCTGAGCAATACAACAAGTTTTCTTCAGCAATTATCTTTAAGATATTCTAATGTGTGTGTTGTTTGTTTTTGTTTTTCCCGTTCAATGCTAGTTCTAGGGTAAAAACGAAAATAAAATAGATAGGAGTTGAGAGTTACCAAACGACCTTTGAATATTCTTCGAGTAGTAACGTCGTTGAGGAGATGCTAGGTTAGTCATCGATGAATTAAGGTCGCTGGACCACCGCGTGGGGTGGTTGTTTCGGGGTTGGGTTCTCATTCAAGGAGAGGAGATTGAATGGGTTTTTGTGTAGCGGTTTGGGTTAGTATTCCTACAGTGGGTAAGATATAAACTAGAGGAGAATGGCCACCCAAATAGGGTGGTCGAGGGGTAGATTGGCCACCGTGAGAGGCTTCGGTTTTTTTTTGAGGGACTGCTGCTGTGAGTGAGGGATGAAGAAAAGAGAAGAGTTGGGGCTAATCCACGCAGAAATGAGTTCTGGTAAAGGGGGAAGTTGATATCTTAGTATTTTTGGGTAAACCACGCTAAAGGTCCCTGGACCTTTAGCATGTTTTATTTGGCCACTAGTTTTAGGTTAAACTACCTTACTGGTCCTTTACGTTTAATGTGATTCGTGATTTAGTAACTTTTTAGGGTAAATCACGCCGTAGGTCCCTTACATTTTAGCGTGTTTTGTGATTTAGTCACCATTTCCTTTTATTTTCTAAGATTTACGAATTAGATGCATGGTTTTGTATTATTTTAATTTAGTCCTCTGTTGTATGTTTTTTTTGTTCGAAATTTGGTGTTGATATTTATGATATTCCATTTTAGTCCTATTGTTATGGTTTTATTATGATTATAGTGCTTCTGTTTTGGTTATGTTCTTGTTTCATTCCATGATTTTTGTTTATTAATGTTTAATATCCTAAGATTATTATATATTTATTTTTCTCACCATATAGTAAGTAGATTCATATGTATATTATTTATTTTACCATTAAAGTATGTTTTATGTTTTATATGTTTATTTTGTTTGTATTATTATTATATATTACCTTGTATATAATATTATAGCATGATAGAAATATTTTATTTTATATTTTTTATTATATTTTAGAATAAATATCATGTTCTATGTTTAATATAATATTTAGAAAATATGTATATATTTATAAAGCAATATAAAGTTAAAAATAAATTTAAAATGGTTCTTTTAATCCGTGTGTTTATATTTTTCTCTAAGTGCTTCAATGTATCATATTTTATTTTGTTTAAAAGCCTCATTAGCATAACTTAACCTATTACATAATTGGATTAAGGATAGTATTTATGTATATTAAAATATTAAGAAGGGACACTCTTAAGACAACTAGATGTCTTTTTCCGATATTTTAAAATAAATAAATATTCCCACTAGAAAAAACTAAAAAATGACTGCATTGAAAATTAATTAATTGTGAAGGGAAATGTAAATATTCACTATTTTAAACTTATCAAGACAATTTGCTAATTTTATTAGGGATTAAGTCTCGGTATTTTTAAATTATTGAATATCACTTATCTTTTCTAATAATATAATTTGAATTAATGATTTTAATTTCTTTCTTTGGTTGAATAAAAATTATTTTAATATTGAATTCTTAGGAAAAATTATTATATTCTTTTTATTTTAGTTTGAAAGAGAAGTATTCATCCTAAAGTATTTTAGGGAGTATTTTCTCTTCAATTGGAAATAAGAAGAATATTTTATATTTTTCTTTAGAATTTTTGTATGATTGAATTCGGAATAATGGAATTGTAATTTAAATATATATTCGAATTCTTAGATTTCTACTATTTAGAGACAATATATAATCGATGGGTACCAATTTTGGGCGTTGTGGGAATGTTTATCCTTCCCCACACGTAATCGACCCCCGAACCCTTTTTCTTACTAAAAATGAATTTCTAATTACACGTGGATCAGTGTATCTTTTAAAATTACGTTTTTTCTTAAAAACTCTTTTTAAAAGAAATTTTTAGGTTTTCGACCTACCTAACCCAAAAGGTCGATGGCGACTCCCAAACGTTTCTTTTACAAAATCAAGTTTTCACGAAATAAGTCGAGACTCATCGTATCGCCGGAAATCGGTTACGACAGCTTGACGACTCCGTTGGGGATCTAGAGTGTCAAGCCATAAATCGATTATATATTGTCTCTATAGTAAGAAATTGAGAAGTCGATTTTATTTAATTTACGATTCCTTTCAATCGTTATTTAATTTTTATATTTTGTATACTAATGTGTGTATTTGATTGATTTTCAGATGTTAAAGTCTCAGATTTACTTTAGTTCATTTTTGTGTGGTTGTTTGTCAAAGGTTTGATAATTTCTCGTCACACACGACACTTGCATTGCATAACATAAGCTCTATACCCGAGCTCTTCCTTTTAAGTGGGAGTGAAAGCGACATCTTCGTGAGAATTTATTCTCCGCGTCAGACCTAGCAAGTAGCTTTTGGGGTTCATATATCTTATGTCTTCTTGGGGATTTATTCTCCGTGTCAGGCATAGGGAAATGTGCCCCCTCGAATTGAACTCGATCCACTTAAGCCTATAATGGGTGAGGATTGAGGGTCTGGCCCACCCAAGGGGGCACCGACAAGGACAATTCGAGTACCTTTACTCTTAGAACCGAAACTCTGCATATAATAAACCGTAAAAACCCACTCGATTTAAGACCAGGCCGAAACTCTGTCCGTATGTACCCAAATAAGTGTACACAAAGGAAAAATGAACTCTAACCTTTGTTTTTGTTTTTTTATTTTTATTTATTTATTTTTATAAATGTATGTGAATTAGAAAATTATGCAATTTAAGGTTTATCTTACTATTTTAAGTATATGGGTTAGAAAGCATGTTTGGGTAGGATCGTTATTTATTAAAAAGCATGTTGGGTAGCTATCATGATGGGTAGGTATTTTTTCAGAATTTTATTAACTCATTACCTATACTGACTTGTTTCTTTTTTTATTTTATTTTTCTTTTATTTTTGACATTTGCATTGCACCATTCAAGATTGAGGGTGTTGATCTTTAGTTAATCGTCAAATTGGAAAGCTTTCAGTAACGAACGAAAAGCATTCGAGTCAAATTGTTCAAAACTCTGAGGTACGACAGTGATCTGAAGCACTGCAAAGACAGGAAGGGGACAATTTGCAAGCCGATCATGTGTCAGATTTATTGGGTTATGCTTCTGTTTCTCTTAAAATAAATGACGTACAAGACTTACGAGACATTTGGGAAAAATGGGAATCGAGCAAGAAACTACAATTTTACCAGTGTTATGGGGACATTTCTTATCTGTTGTATGTTGACATAGATGATGAGTTGCTCAGAGCCTTGATTCAATTTTGGAATCTAGGGTACAATTGCTTCACTTTCAATCAAGGAGATATGGTTCCTACCATCGAAGAATATTTTTCTTTGTTGCACATGGAAGAGGCTCAAGAGAATCGGATTTATTCCAAGTCCATCAAAACTCAACCCTTCAGAATCAAATTAGAAAAAATTACAGGACTGCGACGAAGAATGGGTGGTTACTCGTACCAAACAAAAAGGCGAAAGTGAAGGTATTTCTTAGACTGCTATTAAGGAAATCATTCAAAGTCATCCTGACGAGAAGATACGATTTGACCTCTTTGCACTGGGTATTTATGGCTTAGTCATCTTCCCGAAGGCCTTGGGATATATTGAGGCTGTAGTTGTGGATTTATTTGAACAGTTACCAAAAAAGATCAACCCTGCTCCTATGATTTTAGCATAGACCTTTCGATCCTTGAATGCTTGCCGAAGGCTTGGAGGTGGTCGATTTTTAGGATGCGCACAACTACTATACGTCTGGATACGTAGTCATTTTTGGAGAATTGAAAAGATCTCATATCATCATTTTAATACCAGCTACTCACCTTTGAAAGAATTCCTCGAGCAAGATTGGCCGAAATGAGTCACTAAAGACATGTGGATAGATGCATTCAGAAATATACGAGACAAAGACATCGTTTGGCTTGCCCCTTGGCAAATACAAAGTGAACTTCTCTATAAATGTGGTGACTACAATTGGGTGATGCTGCTTGGTTTGTGGGGAGGAATTGGGTACGCACCCCTCTTGGTTTTGAGGCAATATGATGGACGTCAATTTGTCCCAGTCACTGCTAGATTGTACTCATCTGAGTTCATGTTTCACGGAAACAATTATAAGAAAAACATCCTTGAGGCAGTTAGAGCATGGAAGAATACTTTTCATACTAGACCTGAGGCAGCCAAAGTGATGTTGACGCCAGATTATGAGGAGTGGAGATATGCTAGAAAGAATCAAAATATTCCTCTACCTAACTAAAATGAGGTTGTCCCTATGGAGGAAAGAATTCGGATAGTCCCATCAGAAGTAGAGATCTTGAGAGCGGAGTTTGAAGCCGAGAAAGAAGGTTGGTCGAAAGAACTGAAACAGATGCGACGAGATAAATACATGTTGAGTATTGATGCTGACTTTCATGCTGCACAATTTGCAATGCTAAAAGTGACAAAAGAAGAAATAAATCATATTTAAAAGATCTGAAGAAGGATTACTACAAGCTGCAAAAGTCTAGGTCCACAGTTGGCTCAAGAAGAGCGTCAACACAATTCACCAATGAGTTAAATGCAAAGAAACATCGAGTCAAAAATTTGAAGGCAATAAAAGATTGTCTACTCAAGAGCTTAGAGAAAGGGAAGCAAAAAATAGAAGAGCTTGAGCTTGATAAGAGGGAGCGAATCATAAAATATAAAGCTGAGAGCCGTGAAGCTATGGAAGAATTAAAAAGGGAGAAAGATCGTGTCAAAGAATTGGAAGACGAAAAGAATAGAATTCTCGAGGGGTTCGAGGCTGAGAAGACCATCATGTTCAGAGGATTTGAATCCGAAATGAATAACATGCTTACCGAACTTGATGTTAGAGGGCAAGGAATCGAATAATTTGATACTGAAAGGAAGAGATTGGGAATTGGAAAAGCATCACTTTAATACTACGCTTGAAGCAAGGCAAGAGACTACTAATGGCTGGATAAAAATGTATGGAGACAAAAATACAAAAGTACAGAGTCTCAATCAAAGGATGCAGGAAACACAGACGAGACTGATCTTCAGGAAAGTCTTAAAGAGAATGCCTTACTGCGAAAGCGAATTCAACATCTGGAAGGTGCACTGCAGAGTTGTCAAGTATGAATTAATGAGTTGGAGCGAAATCTTCAAGGAACTACTGAACAATGGCAAAAATCAAATGATTTCTATGAAGAACAAAATGCAGCCAGAAGCAACAAGGTAGTCGAGGCCATAATACAGATGAGTGAAGTTCCCAGATACATTGGAGAACTAGCTGTCGAAGCAAAGGTCATCGAGCACCATATCAATCCGGCTTCTAAGTGTTGGAAGAAGATGTTGTGGCTGATTAGTGAAACTGTGGAGCTTAATAGAATAGCTAGGCTGTATCTGTGAACTATTATGTAATGAAACTTTTTGTTGTAATGGAAGTTGAACTAAGCCATATCTGTAGAAGTGAACTATTATGTAATGAAAACTTTTTGTTATAATGGAAGTTGTTCTATGACAATTAACTTTTTGGGATCAATACCTCTTGCATACATTCATTCTTCATTGTATTTATTTATGTATGAATTCTAAATATTTTGCATTAAGACATGCATTCATTAATTAAAAACACCAAAATAATATGATAAGGTTTCCAATCGCAGTTACCCTGGCCCCTGTTAGCAACAAGGAAATGCAACATCCTTACTATACCAGGAACGGAGTAAGAAGATGAAATCTCAACAGTTAAAGAATTTGGAAGAAATGGTAAAATCGGTAGAAGTGGTTGAAACATTTTATGGGTTTGACGCCAGAGAGTTGAGTTTGGTCCCAGACTTGATCATCCCTATGAAGTTCAAGGTTCTTGAATTTGAAAAATACGATGGCACCACATGCCCTTTATCTCATATCACCATGTTTTGCCGAAGGATGGTAAGCCATGTGCAAGATGAAAAGCTACTGATTCACTGTTTTCAAGACAGTCTGAAAGGATCTGTCGCCAAGTGGTACAACCAATTAACTAGGGCTCACATTAAATCATGGAGAGACTTGGCAAACGCATTCCTATAACATTATCGCCATGCCAAAGATATGGTTCCTGATCGATGGACTCTTCGTAATATGGAAAAGAGAAATAATGAGACTTTCCGACAATATGCCCAGAGGTGGCGTAATGTAGTCGCACAGGTCCAACCCAATTTACTCAAAAAAAAGCTACTATAATTTTTGTCAACACCTTGAAGGCTCCGTACTTAGGGAATTTGCTTGGAAATGCCACCAAAAACTTTTTTGATCTAGTTATCTCAGGGGAGCTCATCGAGAATGCTATAAAAAGTGGCAAGATCGAGGCAGTTGATGGGTCTAGTTCAAAAAAACCAGTATACCGAAAAAAAAAGAATGAAGTTAATAATGCAAATCTCTACAACAAAAATACTGCAAAAAGTGTCACAATAACCCAACCAAGAGCTGAAAGAAATGACACGAACACTGCCAGAAATGATTCCAGGGGACCTCTCAAGGATAATGAGAGAATGTCCTTCATACCACTACCAGTACCCAACTTTGAGATATACGCCTCATTGTTAAAGGCGGATGTGGTGCGCCCCTATCGTTTGACTCCTCTGCAACCTTCGTACCCTCATTGGTATGACATAAATGCACACTGTGATTACCACGACGGAATTACTGGTCACTCTATTGAGAACTATTTTGCCTTCAAAAAGGTTATGCAAAATCTGATTAATACTGGGGGATTACAATTTGACTCACTAGATGTGTCGACACACCCATTACCGAATCATGGAGGTAAAGGTGTGAATGCAGTCCATGAGGACAATAGGAGAAAAGCAAAGATGGTTGTTGATGAAATCAAATCTCCCTTTAGTTGGGTATTCCAACAACTTTATCAGGCCGGCATGATTCAACAAGATTCTAAACCAAAGCCCAATGAATATGGAAATTATTGAGTATCACCAAGAAGAATGGCACAAAATTCAGCTTTTCCCTGAATTTAGGGGATTACTACAAAAGTGGATGGATAACAAGGAAATAGAATTCTTTGATAGATGTGAGGAAACAAGAGGAGAAGACGTCTGCACAATAGAAAATTCCAAGCTAATGCATAAGACAAACAAGCAGTGGTTATCACTGTGAGACTATCTATAATGAATTCCGTGACAGTGAAGCCAAAAGTTGTTATCACGGCCCCTTCACTATTTACATTTAAAGATACCCGCAAGGTGCCTTGGAACTACACTGCAAATGATTCAATGATAAGGGAATCTGGTTCGCTAGAGGAAACAAAAGTAGATGAAGAAAATGAGAAAACACCATGACACAACTTAATGAATGAAATAGTGAGTGAAGTAGGGCACTTTACAAAAAGTGGGAGGTGTTATTCTCCTGAAACATCAAAAGAAACAGACACGGTGAAAGAAAAAGCAAAAGCTGCAGTGGTACCACAAAAGATATTTGATGATGAGCCCCCACCACTAGTCAATGAGCCAGTAACTGAAGCACAAGCACAAGAATTCTTAAAATTCTTAAAACATAGTGAGTATAGTGTAGTAGAGCAGCTACACAAGCAACAAGCACGGATTTCAATTCTGGATCTGTTAATGAATTCAGAAGTACATCGGAATGCTCTACTCAGAGTGCTCAATCAAACATTTGTGCCAGAGGATATAACAGTGAACAAGTTGGATCGAATTGTGGGGCATATAGCTGCGGACAATTATATAACTTTCACTGATGATGAAATTCTTGATGGTGGAATGGAATCAGTAAAAGCCCTTAACATCACAACTCACTGCCATGGTCATGTCTTACCAGGTGTTTTGATTGACAACGGGTCAGCACTCAATGTTATGCCTATAGCCACATTACGAAGATTACCAGTGGACATCTCACATATGAGGGCCTACCAAAATGTTGTTAGAGCCTTTGATGGAACCCAGCGGGATGTGCTTGGAAATATGGAGGTACCACTGTAGATTGGACCAACTGTCTACAATATTGATTTTGTGGTAATGGACATCAACCCATCATATAACTGCTTGCTTGGGAGACCATGTTCATTCTGTTGGGGCAGTCCCTTCATCCTTGCATCAAAAATTGAAATTTGTGATAGATGGCCAGTTGATCAGTGTTGGGGCAGAGGAAGAGATCATTGCTTCCCTGACGACTGACACCCCATACGTCGAGACCAATGAGAATGCCCTAGAGTATTCCTTTAGAGCCTTAGAATTTGTCAATGCTACTTTCATTGCTGAAGGAAACAAGATTTCTCGTCCGCGTTTATCCATTTGCACTAAGATGATTGTACGAGATACTCTAGGAAAATGAGCTAAAATTAGAAAGGGTCTCGGTAGATGCTTATAGGGGACTTTACATCCCAAATTTGTCATGATGAAGAGAGACCGCTTTGGGCTTGGGTTTGAGCCTGATTCTCAGCAAAGAATGAAAGAATTAAAGAAGAGAGATGAAGTAAGAAGAGCTAGACTAAAATGAGAGGATATTTCGTGGGACCGTATGTCTTTCCCTCCCCTAAAGTGCTCATTCAAGTTTGGAGGAGTGTACGATATGGAACAACAGTTAGCCAGAACAATTGATGAAGGAGAGCAGATGAAAGACAAAGACTTGTTTGACGAAGCCATGGAGGGTTTGGTCATCAACATGAAAACTGGAGACAACAAAGCGCGAAAATATTTTGCTGGAATCCGTCCTTGTTTCCCAGGAGAAACGCTGAAAAATTGGACTGTAGAGGATCTCCCTATAGTGTTTAAGATTAATTCAGAGTAATACCCAGAACTAATCCTTATACTTGTGCCTGCGAGTATTAAGGAATCTTTTTGTAAGGGCAACTATGTTAACTCTACTTACTTTCAATGAAAGACATATTTTTTGTTTCTCAAATGGCCATCATTATTTACATTTTCATTCTTCACTCTTTATTCTTCATTCTTTACATTCATTTCATAAATTTTGGTCTCTTTTCCCAAATATATATTCGATTCAATTTTTCCCTTTGCAGGTGTTATAATATCAATAGCATGAATGTTTCTGAATTTAATACTGAGATAAACTTGGAGCGGCCCATATATCTGAAAGAAATCAATGAGTGTTAGGATGAGGTAGAATGTGATGTTCCTAAAGAACTATTAAGACTGGTGTTGAGTTAATCGAATGACGAAATTGGCCAAGAGGGGGGTGAATTGGCAATAAAAAATTTTGTGGAAGCTTTTGCAGAAAATTGAAAATAATTGCACAGCGATTTACATGGTTCGACTTTCTCAAACAAAGTCTACGTCCACTACCTTAGCTATCCACACTAAGGATTTTCCAAACAAATTCACTAATTTGTTCTTTTTTGAGGCCAAAGAGATACCTTACAATTCCCTCAAGAGTATACCCCAACTCTTGAGAACACTCTTTCTCAAAGAGAAGATTACAAATTTGCAAACTTATAAGAAAACCTCACAAGGTAAGATGTTTGCACAATTCTAGAACAAAGAAAAGAACACTCAAAGATGAATACAATTGAGCACAAAAAGTGTTCTCGAAAGCAAAATGAATATTGAATGAAAATGGGCTTGAAATGCTCAAACTTGAGGTTTGATGCTTTCTCTTTGATTCTCTCTTGATTCTAGTTGCTTGATATTTCTTGTTTTTGATCAATGGCTTCTAAGCTTGCTTAAATACACCTTGGATCACTTCTGAACATTGGGGATAATTAGAGAAGATATATAGCCGTTTTAGTGTGAAAACATTTAATAAAACAGCTTGGAGCGTGGGGGGAATCGGTTCCCTCTCATAGGGAATCGGTTCCTAAGTGTAAAATTCAAATATTTTGACCGTTGAACAGGGGGGAATCAGTACCCCTTGGGGGGAATCGGTTCCCTCCGAGCATTCTGGAAATCTCGGAGCCAAACCTTCAGGGGGAATCGGTTCCTCCTATGGGGGGGAATCGGTTCCCTCTGAGCAATCTGGAATTTTTGGCTTGAATTGGTTCGAAATACTTTGTAAAATTATTTTGAAATGTTTTATGATTAAACTTAATTTTACACTTAAGTAAGGATCAAAAATGATTTTTGAAATATTTGGAGTAATGTTTTGATTATTCGAATAGTTATATCGATATACTTAGAAATTCATTTGGAAAATCTTAAAATCCATTTAACTTAATTGTTATATCGAAAATAATAAAATGTTTCAACAATCTCCCCCGTTTTGATATAACAAAACATTTTAGTAATTTTAAGACTTTGAAATCAAGTTTAGTTTGAAATTACTCCCCCTTACTTTAACACTTCTTCAATTTATCATGTAAAACATTTTAACACTATCTTCTCCCCTTTTTGTTAATCAAAAAGACATTGTAAAACAAGGTTGTGAAAATCATTTAGCCAATTGATTATTAATTAAGCTTAAGCTGCTAAGATCACAATCAAAGAGGGTTAGCCATTAGTTTCATAATCAATATTCATAAATAATGTGATATGGAAAAATAGTCAATTACTAATGATATGTAAATGATGAAAAATGAATAAAACACCAAACATATAAGTTCACACCATTCATAAATCCAAAATCCAACAATCCACAAAATCAAACAATTCAAATGTTGAAACAATATTCATTTGTTCAAAGTTTTAAAGCTAAATATAAAATTAGCATCCGGATCGGTAGGAGGAAAACGGCTCGCATAGCGGCCATCTCGTGTGTTAGTTCATTGATACGAGGTTGGTTGATTCATGTTGCACGCATCTCCCGAAGAATCTCTAATTGTTGAGCTCCCATTGTGGATAAAGAGACTATAGAGGAAAAGCGCGAGTCCATGGTAGCGTATCGGAAATCGAATATCTCCATAAAGGATTGAAAATATGGAGGCATTTGAGCGTTTGTTGTGCTTGCTCCTCGGGCTGCTCTTCGGGTTGTTCAGGTTCTTCTTCAGCTCATCAATATCCCTCATTAATTGTTCAAACTCGGGATCTTCTTCAGCCTCGGGTGGAGCTTGTGAAGAACTAGCTCCCGGAGTAGAAGAACGAACCCATTCACCGGTTTCTTGTCCTTTACCCATCCCGCTCTCGTTAAGGAAAGAAGATTTATTGTTTCTTAAGAGGAAAAACGGCATCTAGACCGACTCTAAGCCCAGCTTGGAAAACAGATTACTCAAAAAGCACCGTAAACTAGAGATGAACAGTGTTCTTGTTAGGAACAAGATTTACGGTTTCAACAATTTCAGCAAAAATAATCTGAGGTAGGTTAATTTTAATACGGTTTCGAAACAATGTAACCACCAAAAGATCCAAAGCTCTAAGAGTAGAATAACGACCTCCGGCTGGTCGAAACCACCAAGAAATCATTAGATGAAGAAAACGCTCATGTAGGTCTAAGACACTCGCACTATCTTCTTTTATAACGAGAACCTAAAATTTGTTTTTCATTCGAGATACCATCATTATCTAATCCAAATGTATTGGCTATTATATGCCGGATCAATATATAAGAATTGTCCTAGAAGGTAGGAACGAATTCCTATGGTTTCGGTTTCAGCTTGGTTTTAACACATACGGCATTAGAGTAGAATATACGAACAAGTTGATGGTAAACGATGGGTTCAAGATCAAATAGTTTATCAATTCCATTTTGTAAAATGGGAAGATATTTAAATCGATAGCTAACATAGCTTGACGAGAAGGAATACGTTCTTCCCGGATTTTGTAAGAATCGAAATACTGATAATCCCAATATCGGTGATTTCTAGACCCAGGATGATTGAAACACGAATTTTGGATAGTCAAGTTAGGATCAGTGGGATTGGATTAGAATTGGAATAGAATGAGGATTTGGAGGTGGATTTGGTTGACGACTAGAACGACTAAATGAAGACTAGGTCGTTTAGGATTTGACATGGTGAAGGAAATCGGAATAGATAGAATAACCTGCAATTTTAAAACAAATGTATGCAATTCAATTAATCCCAAAACTCAAATGAGTCCTCAATATTTCAAGATTCTCTAAATCAATCCTAATGGGCAAAGTTTTGAAAACTTTTAAAAAAAATATGGTTTTGAGAAACAATATATGTATAGTTTTTCATAACAAATAATTTAATCAAAACAAAAATTTGAAAAATAACATTTTTTATTATTATTTCGAAAAATTAAAAAAAATTGAAAAATTCTTGTGTTTTTGATGAAATTAGTTGTAACATCTAGTTTCTAATCACTAAATAATCAATGCCCGATCACTATTTCAACCTAGAACTAATTGAAACTAATCCTATGTTCAAAAATAATGAAATAAAGAGTTAGAAAATTTACCTGAAGATGAAGATTGAGGGGATTTATGTTGTTTGCACGATTTAATGATTCAACAGGTTTAGAAGATGATTATGAAGTAAATTCCGATTAATATCGTCGATTTGAGACAAAAATGGAGATTTGAGGGATTTAGAGAGGGAAGAAACGGCAAAGAGAGAAGAATAGGGTTTTGAGATTTGGGGTTGTTCTGCCCGATTTTTAGCAGAACCCCAGGGGGTATCGATTCCCCTGTGGGGGGAATCGGTTTCCCCTTCAAAGGGGGAATCGGTTCCCTCAGGGGGGATCGATTCCCTCTGCCCAAAATGCTAAAATCCGATTTTTTAAGCACAAAATGCTAAATTAAATTTTCTAGTGGTATTGGCAACTCATATATCAAACATAATTATGTTCAAATAATTAAATTAATTAATTGATTTTTGAACATTAATTTTCATTAGAATCACAAACTCCCCCTAAACTAATAGCAAGAATGCAATCAAAATTATTATTATAAGTATTTTCAAGATTTATTAAAAGTGCTAAAATTATTTTAAACACTAAGTGAAGATAGGTTGGTCAAACCTAATTCTCTCCTAAGTGTCCAAAATCTTCCTTGTCTAAGGGTTTTGTAAAGATATCCGCTAATTGGTGCAAAGTATCAACAAATTCTAGAACTACATCTTCCTTAGTGACATGGTCTCTAATGAAGTGAGTCTTATTTCAATGTGCTTAGTTCTAGAGTGTTGGATGGGATTTTTAGTGAGACAAATAGCACTAGTATTGTCACACTTGATAGGAATAGTATCTACTTCAATTCCATAATCAAAAAGTTGTTGTTTCATCCATAAAACTTGGCACAACAACTACCAGCTGAAATGTATTCGGCTTCAGTGGTAGATAATGCAACACAATTTGTTTCTTTGAAGACCAAGAAAATCAGCATATTTCCAAGGAATTGGCAAGTACCGGAGGTGCTTTCCTATCTAATTGCATCCTCCATAATCCGCATCAGAAAAAGCATGCAAGCTAAAACTAGAGTCTCTAGGATACCAAAGTCCTAAACTAGGAGTGTCCTTAAGGTATCTAAAGATTCTCTTAACAGCTAGTAAATGTGATTCCTTAGGACATGTGAAATCTAGCACATAAGCAAACACTAAACTAATGTCCGGTCTACTTGCAGTTAGATAAAGCAAAGAGCCAATCATTGACCTATATAATTTAACATCTACACATTTACCTCCTTCATCTAAGTCAAGCTTTGTTGAAGAGCTCATTGGAGTGTTATGAGGTTTCCCATTTTCCAGTCCAAACTTCTTGAGCATATCTTTGACGTACTTAGCTTGATTAATGAAGATGCCATCTTTTCTTTGCTTGATTTGGAGTCCCAAGAAAAATGAGAGCTCCCCCATCATGCTCATCTCAAACTCACTTTGCATTAGCTTAGAAAATTCTTGGCAAAGAACATCATTAGTAGAACCAAATATATCAACATAAATTTGAACTACTAATAAATCTTTACCTTTTCTCTTTAAAACAATGTAGTGTCAACCTTTCCTTTTAAAAAATCTTTTTCAATTAAAAATTTGACAATCTTTCATACCAAGCTCTAGGAGCTTGTTTTAAACCATAAAGAGCTTTTGTCAATTTTAAAACATGATCCGGAAAATTGAATCTTCAAAACCTGGAGGTTGTTCCACGTACACTCTTTTTATAAAACCATTTAAAAATGCACTTTTAACATCCATTTGATATAATTTAAATTCATTGAAACATGCAAATGCTAATAACATTCTAATTGCTTCCATCCTAGCTACGGGAGCGTATGTTTCATCATAGTCTATGCCTTCTTCTTGAGTATAGCCTTGAGCAACAAGTCTAGCCTTGTTCCTCACTATATTACTACTTTCATCAAGTTTATTTCTAAAAACCCATCTAGTACCTACAGTAGATTTATTACTAGGCCTTTCAACTAATGTCCATACTTTACTTCTCTCAAATTGATTTAATTCTTCTTGCATAGCATAATCCAATGTTCATATTTTAATGCTCTTTGATGTTCTTAGGCTCTATGCATGAAATAAATGCAACATAATTACAGATATTTCTAAGAGAAGATCGAGTAGTTACCCCTTTTGATGGATCACCTATAATTTCACCATCTTTGACATAGTTGTACTCTCTTGGAAAAGATACTTCCCTTTCTTCAATGGTTGGATTCTCGAGGGGATCATGAGTTTCCTCATCTTTTGTTTCTTCCTTTGATGATGATTCTCCAACGTTATATCTAACGTCATTTGCTTGTACAATACCTACATCATCATTAACAGAAGAATCCTTCCTCGGAAGGGGATTATCATCGAAAACAACATGTATAGACTCTTCTACAACTAGAGTTCTTTTATTAAATACACGATAAGCTTTAGAGTTTAAGGAATAACCCAGAAAAATTCCTTCATCACTTTTAGCATCAAATTTACCAAGATTTTCTTTACCGTTGTTTAAAACAAAACATTTACATCCAAAAGGATGAAAATAGCTAATGTTAGGCTTTTATTTTTGAGAATTTCATATGGAGTTTTCTTTAAAATTGGCCTAATCATTACTCGATTTATAACATAACAAGCGGTATTTGTGGCTTCCGCCCAAAAATATTTTGGCAAATTATTTTCACAAAGCATGGTTCTAGCCATTTCTTCTAAAGTTCGATTTTTCCTCTCAACAACACCATTTTGTTGAGGGGTTCTAGGTGCTGAAAAATTGTGGCTAATACCATTAGAATTACAAAACTCAATAAATCCAAGATTTTCAAATTCAGTTCCATGATCACTTCTAAACTAGTGATAGAGTATCCTTTTTCATTTTGGATTATTTTTTGAAAATGTGATGAAATTTTCTAATGCTTCATCTTTAGTACTTAAGAAAGAACCCAAGTGTATCTAGAATAGTCATCTACCAAGAAAAATGCATATTGTTTTCCTCCCAAGCTAGTAGTTCTAGTTGGCCCAAAAAGATCTAAATGGATCAATTGTAATACTCTACTAGTTGATACATCATTAATAGATTTAAAAGAAACTCGTTTTTGTTTTCCTTTAGCACAAGCATCACAGATTTTATCATTATCAAATTTAAGCTTAGGCAACCCTCGAACTAAATCACCTTGAATTAGCCGTTGCAAAACACTCATACTAGCATGACCTAGTCTCCTATGCCATAACCAACTATCATGCTCATCCTTAGCAACTAGGCATAAATTAGTCATATCAATAGAATCTAAATGCACCATGTAAATGTTTCCTATTCTATGACCAACAAGCATAATCCGATTAGATGCAATGTCAATGACTTTACAACCATTAATTTCAAATAAGACATTGAATCCTTTATCGCATAATTGACTAATACTCAATAGATTATGCTTTAATCCATTCACATATAAACATTCTTAATTTGTATGGAAGAGGTACTACCTATTGTACCAATACCTTCAATGTGACCTTTTGAATTGTCTCCAAAAGTCACTTCTCCTCCATTTTGGCGTTAAGCTCAATGAACCGGCTTTTGTCTCCGGTCATATGTCTTGAGCATCCACTATCAAGGTACCATGAGTTTGAATTTGTTTCCCGTGCCTTGTAGCAATGCTCCTTTCCCTACAAACATAGATTAATTTTTGATTTTTGGTACCCAAATTCTTTTGGGTCCATATTCATTAGTTTCCAAAATCCTAGTCCCTTTAGGTATCCATTTGTGTAGGATATTTTTATCTTTAGTAGTAATGAGTTCTTTAGGAACCCACACACTTCTAATGATTTTTCCATTAGAGGTTCTTTGGGGACCTCTATGATTGTAGTTTCTAAAACTTTTTCTAACAAAGTTGGATTTTGAATTTTCACCTTTTTCAAAATGTTTGTTCCAACTTTATCAAAAGAAGTTTTAAGATCATCAATTTTCTTTGATGATCATCATTGATCTTTGAAAGTAAATTTTGCAAATCTAAATTTTTTTTTCAAACTCTTCTAGTTTGATTTGCAAATTTTTGATTTTACTTTCAAGATCGTTATTGGTTTTGGATATGAGTTTGTTTTCATTTTTCAATTTTGAAACATCATTTTTATATTTTAAAAACAATTTCTCATAATCCGAAGCCAACCCATTGTACTCCTCAAAAACTCATCATAAGATAAATCATCAAAATCGGATGAGTTAGAGGTTACCTTAGAATCTTCCCCGAATGCCATCAAGCACAAGTTTGCTACTTCTTGTTCCTCTTCATCGAAACCTTCTTCATCGCTCCATGTAGCCACATGAGCCTTGTGCTTATTCTTTGATTGACCCTTTTTCTTCAATTGTGGGCAATCATATTTGACATGCCCCGGCTTTTTGCATTCATAGCAAATGATTGGGTCCTTCTCTTTTGGTTCATTTTTGAGGCCTTCGTTTCGTTTGAATTTTCTTCCTTGGTAAGGTCTCATCATTTTTCTGAACCGTTTGGCAAACAATGCCATTTCCTCGTCATCATCATCATTAGAATCACTCTCATCTTTTGTGGATTTGAGAGCAACTCCAATGTTTTTCTTCTTCTCCTTCTCCTTTGGTGTCTCTTCAACTTTGTCAAGGTCCACCTCATCTTCAAGCATCATCTCATGAGTGAGGAGTGAACCGATAAGTTCTTCAAGAGTTAAGGACGATAGGTCCTTAGACTCGATGATTGCCGTCTTCTTTGATTGCCATGATTTTGGGAGGGAGTAGACTAACTTCCTCACAAGCTTTTCATATGAGATGATCTCTCCATATGATTTGAGACCATTGACAATCGTTGAAAATCTATCCGTCATAGCTTTGATGTCTTCATTTGGTTTCATCCTGAAATTTCATAGCTATGCGTTAGAATACTAATTTTTGATTTCTTTACCTCATCTGTACCTTCATGTGTGACTTGAAGTTTGTCCCATATTTCTTTGGCGGTTGTACACGATGAAACTCTTCCGTATTCATCTGGTCCAAGAGCACAAAAAATAATATGGATGGCTTTGGAGTTGAGCTGGAACATTCTTGTCTCTCCTTCACTCCACAACCTTGGATGAGTGAGAGGTTTGATGTATCCTTCTTCTACAGCATTCCATGCTCCCATGTCACTTGCTTGAATGAAGTACATCATTCTATTCTTCCAATAGGCATAGTTAGCTCCATTGAAGAAAGGAGGCTTGTTGACGGCATCGAATCGAGACCGGAGTCGAAGTTTGAAGTGGAGGCCATTGATGACTTGTAATCGATGCAACTCTTCCCGGATCGACTCAAGAGGCGATTAAACCTTCAAATGAGTTAGGCTCTGATACCAATTGTTGAGTTAATCGAATGACGAAATTGGCCAAGAGGGGGGTGAATTGGCAAAAAAAATTTTGTGGAAGCTTTTGCAGAAAATTGAAAATAATTGCACAGTGATTTACAGTGGTTCGACTTCTCAAACAAAGTCTACGTCCACTACCTTAGCTATCCACACTAAGGATTTTCCAACAAATTCACTAATTTGTTCTTTCTTTTGAGGCCAAAGAGATAACCTTACAATTCCCTCAAGAGTATACCCCAACTCTTGAGAACACTCTTTTCTCAAAGAGAAGATTACAAATTTGCAAACTTATAAGAAAACCTCACAAGGTAAGATGTTTGCACAATTCTAGAACAAAGAAAAGAACACTCAAAGATGAATACAATTGAGCACAAAAAGTGTTCTCGAAAGCAAAATGAATATTGAATGAAAATGGGCTTGAAATGCTCAAACTTGAGGTTTGATGCTTTCTCTTTGATTCTCTCTTGATTCTAGTTGCTTGATATCTCTTGTTTTTGATCAATGGCTTCTAAGCTTGCTTAAATACACCTTGGATCACTTTGAACGTTGGGGATAATTAGAGAAGAAGATTATAGCCGTTTTAGTGTGAAAACATTTAATAAAACAGCTTGGAGCGTGGGGGGAATCGGTTCCCTCTCATAGGGAATCGGTTCCCTAAGTGTAAAATTCAAATATTTCGACCGTTGAACAGGGGGGAATCGGTACCCCCTTGGGGGGAATCGGTTCCCTCCGAGCATTCTGGAAATCTCGGAGCCAAACCTTCAGGGGGGAATCGGTTCCTCCTATGGGGGAATCGGTTCCCTCTGAGCAATCTGGAATTTTTGGCTTTGAATTGGTTCGAAATACTTTGTAAAATTATTTTGAAATTGTTTTATGATTAAAAACTTAATTTTACACTTAAGTAAGGATCAAAAATGATTTTTGAAATATTTGGAGTAATGTTTTGATTATTCGAATAGTTATATCGAATATACTTAGAAAATCATTTGGAAAATCTTAAAATCCATTTAACTTAATTTGTTATATCGAAATATTAAAATGTTTCAACAACTGGTGGAAAATGAGGACAAACATATCTTACCTCACCAGGAGGAAACTGAGATTATAAACTTGGGAACTGATGATGAAAAGAGGGAAGTAAAGATCGGCACTGCAATTTCAGTTGAAATAAGACGAGACCTAATAGATCTACTCAGGGAATTCAAAGACATCTTTGCGTGGTCTTACCAATATGCCAGGGTTGAGTACAGACATAATGGTGCACAAGCTTCCGATAAAGCCTGAGTGTAAGCCAGTTCAGCAGAAGCTCAGAAGAATGAGGCCAGAAATGCTGTTAAAAATTAAAGAGGAAGTGATGAAACAGATTGATGCAGGGTTTCTTCAGGCAGCAAAGTATCCAGAATGGGTCGCTAATATAGTCACAGTGCCAAAGAAAAATGGAAAAGTCTGTATGTGCGTGGATTATAGAGATCTCAACAGAGCAAGCCCAAAAGACAATTTTACGTTGCCTCATATTGATACTCTAGTGGATAATATTTCTGGGCATTCGTGGTTTTCTTTTATGGATAGTTTTTCTGGCTATAACCAAATCAAAATGAACACTGAAGACATGGAAAAAACCACATTTGTGACTATGTGGGGCACATTTTGCTATAAAGTGATGCCATTTGGTTTGAAAAATGATGGGGCAACTTACCAAAGAGCTATGGTAACTCTTTTCCATGACATGATGCACAAAGAGATTGAAGTGTTCGTGGATGATATGATTGCCAAATCCAAGACTGGAGAAGAACACATTCAAAACTTGAGGAAGCTTTTCCAAAGATTGAGAAAATATCAATTGAAACTCAATCCAACTAAATGTACCTTCGGGGTAATGTCAGGGAAACTCTTGGGCTTCGTGGTTAGTCAAAGAGGAATTGAGATCGATCCAGACAAAGTAAAGGCCATTCAAGATCTTCCACCGCCTTGTACACAAAAAGAAGTTCGAGGTTTTCTGGGAAGGTTAAATTATATATCTCGATTCATTTCGCAATTAACTAAGAAATGCAAACCAGTTTTCAAATTGCTTCGAAAGAATAACCCCGAAGTTTGGAATGACGAGTGCCAAAAGACTTTGGAGGTAATCAAGAAATATTTGTCCAATGCTCCAATTCTAGTATCACCAGTCCCTGGTAGACCATTAATCCTTTACCTAACGGTCTTTGAGAATTCGATGGGGTGTGTGCTGGGGCAGTATGACGAATCTGGAATGAAAGAGAGAGCCATATATTATCTGAGCAAAAAGTTCACCGATTGCGAGATTATATACCCGCCAATTTAAAAGCTATGTTATGCTTTATTATGGGCTACCCGGAGGCTAAGGCAATACATGTTGTACCATACTACTTGGTTGATATCTAAACTTGACCCATTGAAGTATTTGATGGAATCACCGGCTCTAACTGGTAATTGGCTAGATGGCAGATGTTGTTATCAGAATTTGACATTGTGTATGTAAACCAAAAAGCAATCAAAGGGAGTACCATAGCAGATTTTCTTGCAAGTCGTGCCTCGGATGATTATGAGTCCTTAAACTTTAATTTTCCCAATGAAGATCTGATGTGCGTCACAACCGAGGATGAAACAATTTCAGATGATAAGTCTTGGATGTTGTATTTTGATGGGGCATCCAATGCTTGAGGACGAGGAATTAAAACGGTATTGATTTCCCCAGAAAATGTCTATTATCCTTTTACAAGCAGATTGGAGTTCTTTTACACCAATAATATGGCAGAATATGAGGCTTGTTCCATGGGGTTAAGAGCAGCCATTGAAAGAAAAATTAAAGTGCTCAAAGTATATGAAGATTCCTCACTGGTGGTGTACCAATTGCGAGGAGAATGGGAGACAAATGATCTAAAATTAGTGGAATACAAAAGATTGATCCTTGAATTGGTAAAAGAATTTGAAGAGGTCACTTTTAATTATCTCCCTAGAGAAGATAATCAAATGGCGGATGCTTTGGCCACACTTGCTGCAATGTTTCAAGCAAATAGAAAAACTGACATGATGCCAATTAAAATGCAAATATATAAAACCCCGGCACACTGTTATAGCCTAGAAGAAGAGGTAGATGGTCGTCCATGGTATTATGACATCTTGCAATAAATCAAGCATCAAACTTACCCATGACATACGTCTAAAATTGATAAAAGGAAAATAAGGAGAATGGATGCAGGATATATCTTGGATAGGGAAGTTCGTACAGAAAGGGTAGTGATCAAGTCTTGATGAGATGTGTGGATGCCCGAGAAGCAAGAAATATACTTGAAGAGGTGCATGAAGAGATATGTGGAACACATGCAAATGGGTTTTCTATGGCCAGGAAGATTATGAGATACGGATACTATTGGGCCACTATGCATTCAAACTGTGTTGATCTATGGAGATAAGATACATACACCTCTGTCACCATTGCACGTGATGACCGCACCGTGGCCGTTTTCTATGTGGGGCATGGATTTCATTGGGGCAATTACACCAAAGGCTTCGAATGGACATCGATTCATACTTGTGGCAATTGATTACTTTACTAAGTGGGTTGAGGCTTCCTCGTATGCCAATATCATGAGATCGACAGTTTGCAAATTCATAAAGAAATAGATAATTTGTCGGTATGGGCTGCCAGAAAGAATCATCACAGATAACGCCACCAATCTGAATAATAAAATGATAGTAGAACTTTGCGCACAGATCAAGATAAAAACATTCTAATTCAGTGACCTACCATCCAAATATGAATGGAGCAGTGGAAGCAGCAAATAAAAATATTAAAAGGATAATTACAAAGACCACTGATACTTACAAAGATTGGCACGATAAATTACCCTTTGCTTTGTATGCATATCGAACTACAGTGCGAACTTCGACAGGGGCAATGCCTTTCTCTTTAGTCTATGGGATGGAGGTAGTCTTGCCAGTGAAAGTAGAAATCCCGTCACTTAGAATTTTGAAAGAGGTGAAGTTGGATGAAGCTGAATGGGTTCAGGCTAGGTTTAACCAGTTCAATCTCATTGAAGAAAATAGATTAAAAGCTATTTTCCACGGTCAGATGTATCAGAAACGAATGATGAGAGCTCATGATAAGAAGGTTCGTCCAAGAGAATTTCGAGATGGTGATCTGGTGCTAAAAAATATCCTGCCAATTCATAAATATTTCCAAGGGAAATGGATGCCTAATTGGGAAGGTCCATATGTTGTCAATAAGGCCTTCTCTGGTGGAGCGTTAATTTTGGCAGAGATGGATGGAAAAAACTGAGAAATCCGGTAAACTCAGACTCTGTCAAAAAGTATTATGCTTGAAGAAAAAATGAATGAATGAAAAAAAATGAAAAAAAAGAAAAAGAAAAAGGAGGGTTCGAGATGAAAATCCGCAAAGGACATCTTGAAACCAAAGGAAGGCTTTGAGTTGAAAACCTGAAAATGCGGCTCAAAGGCATTTTGATATTAGGCATCAGTAAGATAAACCCTCTTGAGAGTCTGATATTTTGAGAGAAACTTCACGTCTACAGACATTATTGCAACCCTTGAAGTCCTCCAGACAGAAGCTCAATTCAATGCTATGAATTATATCAAGTGGATTGGTTCAGTGCTAGTGATCCATAGGGACATCTGACTTGTAGTTCTAAATTACTACTATTTATATGATTGCCATCACTTTGTAAATTCAATTCCTTGCCAGTAAATTCGAAGTTTGTTATTTCAAGCCCAATTATATTTGTTTTGTACATACGTATAAACATCTTGTAAGTAGATTGACATGGCATTAAAAAAGAAAATAAAAGATTTCTTGGTATTACTTTGAACTAATATTTCCACCACAGAGTGTCTAAAGTTAGTCAGGACCCTAATACTCGTGTATATAGTCGAAGAGTAAAACATGGCCAAGGAAAATGCATGTGAGCTGAAATTTCGAAAAACACATTGAAAACAATGATATTTTGGTGTGTGCTAAGACTGAATCTTGTCAAGAAATTATTTACCTGACAGAGATGAGTAGTTCAAATGGAAGCAGAAAAGGATTTGTACGGGAACGAGAAAATGAGAACTGGTAAAGTAGCCCAAGCAAAGTGTGGAACGCAAATGAAAGATCAAATGACGCAATTGAATTGAAGATTTGCATGACGAAAGAGCTCACCATATTAAAATGACATCAGTAGGCATCTATAAATAGGAGCATACTCACCCATTCATGTTCATTGAAATGCTTTGACAGAAATGCATGGATATTCAACAACAACTATAATTCACCCCAGAAGGAGGTGAACCAACATTTCCAGAAGAGTTCATAATAAGAAGAACTTGTCCTAAAGGAGAAGGTTCGTAATGAGAAGAGTCTGTTCCTTTCAAATCCACCACAGAAGGAGGTGAACCAACATTTCCATAAGAGTTTATAATGAGAAGAACTCATCTTAAAGGAGAAGGGTCGTAATGAGAAGAGCTTGTTCCTTTCAAATTCACCCCAGAAGGAGGTGAATCAATATTTCTAGAATAGTTCATAATGAGAAGAACTCATCCGAAAAAAGGAGAAGAAGTTCATAATGAGAAGAACTTGTTCAACCTTAGTTTGATTCATCGCATATAGAGTTGAATCAGCAACACCTCACTCGAGGGATCAACATTTTCAGTGGAGAGTTCATAATGAGATGAACTCGTCTTATGAGGGAGAAGAAGTTCATAATGAGAAGAACTTGTTCAACCTTAGCTTGTTTCCAACGCAGAATGAGTTGGAACAACACCAACAATTCGTTCGATTTCATCACAGAATGAGGTGGTTCAAACATTTCCATCTCACTTAAATCCATCGCATAAGGAGTTGGATCAGCATCACCTGGGTCAACCATCATAGAAGATAGTGGATTGATATCCCCAGCGAAGAGTTCATAATGAGAATAACTTGCCCGATAAGAAGAACTCGGAGCTCGAGTGTTTGGCAGTCTGATCAAATAAAAAAATTGGTGTTTCATGTCTTTGCTCTATTCCTATTTCACAGCAATGAGCAAAGAGGGGCAGCTGTAATCACCAATTTTTTTCCTAACCTCTACTGCCACCAACTTCACAATAAGCCTATACCCTACCACTTCATCCGTCACCGCCATTCCCCAAACCTACTGCAGAGATATCAACAAAACCCCATAATATCTGGGGCATTAAAATCCATAATCATCACAAACAGAAACCTAGTATTAGATTAGATTTTTATTTTATACTAAATTTATGTAAGAATATGGATATATAATCCATGGAAAAACAGAATGTACACGGACAGAGAGAAAAACAAAGAAAAATTTCTGAGCAATACAACAAGTTTTCTTCAGCAATTATCTTTAAGGTATTCTAATGTGTGTGTTGTTTTTTTTCCCCGTTCGATGCTAGTTCTAGGGTAAAAACGAAAATAAAATAGATAGGAGTTGAGAGTTACCTCACGACCTTTGAATGTTCTTCGGGTAGTAACGTCGTTGAGGAGATGCTAAGTTAGTCATCGATGAATTAAGGTAGCTGGACCACCGCGTGGGGTGGTTGTTTCGGGGTTGGGTTATCATTCAGTGAGATGAGATTGAATGGGTTTTTGTGTAGCGGTTTGGGGTAGAGTTCCTACAGTGGGTAGGATATAAACTAGAGGAGAATGGCCACCCAAATAGGGTGTCGAGGGGTAGATTGGCCACCGTGAGAGGCTTCGGTTTTTTTTTTGAGGGACTGCTGCCGTGAGTGAGGGAGGAAGAAAAGAGAAGAGTTGGGGCTAATCCACGCAGAAATGAGTTCTGGTAAAGGGGGGAAGTTGATATCTTAGTATTTTTGGGTAAACCACACTAAAGGTCCTTGGACCTTTAGCATGTTTTATTTGGCCACTAGTTTTAGGTTAAACTACCTTACTGGTCCTTTACGTTTAATGTGATTCGTGATTTAGTAACTTTTAGGGTAAATCACGCCGTAGGTCCCTTACATTTTAGCGTGTTTTGGATTTAGTCATTTCCTTTTTTTCTAAGATTTACGAATTAGATGCATGGTTTTGTATTATTTTAATTTAGTCATCTGTTGTATGTTTTTTTGTTCAAAATTTGGTGCTGATATTTATAATATTCCATTTTAGTCCTATTATTATGTTTTATTATGATTATAATGCTTTTGTTTTGGTTATGTTCTTGTTCATGCCATGATTTTTGTTTATTAATGTTTAATATCCTAAGATTATTATATTTATTTTTGTCACCATACAGTAAGTAGATTCATATGTATTATTTATTTTACCATTAAAGTGTGTTTTTTTTTATATATTTATTTTGTTTGTATATTATTTATATTTGTATATAATATAGCATGATAGAAATATTTTATTTTATATTTGTATTATATTTTAGAATAAATATCATGTTCTATGTTTAATATATTTAGAAATATGTATATTTATGAAGCATAAAGTTAAAAATAAATTTAAAATGGTTCTTTTAATCATGTGTTTATATTTTTTCTCTAAGTGCTTCAATGTGTCATATTTATTTTGTTTAAAAGCCTCATTAGCATAACTTAACCGATTACATAATTGGATTAAGGTAGTTTTGTATTTAAAATATTATGAAGGGACAGTCTTAAGACAACTAGATGTCCTTTTCTGATATTTTAAAATAAATAAATATTCCCACTAGAAAAAACTAAAAATTAACTGCATTGAAAACTAATTAATTGTGAAGGGGAAAGTAAATATTCATTATTTTAAACTTATCGAGATAATTTGCTAATTTTATTAGGAATTAAGTCTCGGTATTTTTAAATTATTGAATATCACTTATCTTTTCTAATAATATAATTTAGATTAATGATTTTAATTTCTTTCTTTGGTTGAATAAAAATTATTTTAATATTGAATTCTTAGGAAAAATTATTATATTCCTTTTATTTTAGTTGGAAAGAGAAATATTCATCCTAAAGTATTTTAGGGAGTATTTTCTCTTCAATTGGAAATAAGAAGAATATTTTATATTTTTCTTAGAATTTTGTATGATTGAATTCGAAATGGAATCGTAATTTAAATATATATTCGAATTCTTAGATTTCTACTATTTAGAGATAATATATAATAGATGGGTATCAATTTTGGGCGTTGTGGGAGTGTTTATCCTTCCCCACACGTAATCGACCCCCGAACCCTTTTTTTTTACTAAAAAATGAATTTCTGGTTACACGTGGATCGGTGTATATTTTAAAATGACGTTTTTTATTAAAAACTCTTTTTAAAAGAAATTTTTAGTTTTTCGACTTACCTAACCCAAAAGGTCGATGGCGACTCCCAAATGTTTCTTTTACAAAATCGAGTTTTCACAAAATAAGTCGAGACTCGTCGTGTCGCCGGAAATCGATTACGACAATAACAAATTAAAGGACTTTAATGGTGAAAGAGATGATTGTCATCCTCAAAGATTTTGGGTTCGAACACAACATTTACAGAGGTGTTCAACATTCATTGTCAAATGATTGATAATCTCTCGAACAAATATTATCTTATAATTATCTCATATTAACTAAAAAAATTTACCTGCCTGAAGAAAGGCCAAGCTTCTATGTTTTGGGGCCCAACGTATAATTAAGAGTCCTACTCCCAGTTTAATGAAAACTCTGTAGAGGCAATGTTTATATGATAACAGAGCTTACCAACAATTTATGAGCCAACCTGTTAATAGAATAAAAAATAGAAATTATTTTATTAATTTGATGATTTTTATTTTGTAAATTCAATTTAATATAAAATTTTATTAATTTTAATAGAATAAAAAATGTCTATTCAAATTAAAATACATCATTATATGTTAAACATGATAAAATAAATTTCATCATAATTATAAAATTTTAGAGTTTATTTATAAAATTTCATCATAATTTATAAAATCATGATTTTTTTAACTATGCTGATGAATATATAATAACTTTTAATTATAACAATCGAATTCTTTGAATGATTTAGTGGTTAGCATTTAGTGGTTTTAGGGTAATCTTTTTTAATGATTTGAATTATAATAGTGGTGTGTATAGAAGGTGGGGCGGGATCAAGATAATTTACAATGTTAAGAAAATAGAAGTCTAAAAATAAGGTTTAATATTTTGAAAATATTTATTTCCATGAAATATGGACTGTATACATATATTGAATGAGAACTCATTAAGTGCTAAGTAGTTAAAAATAGTGTTATTCTTATGTGATGCTCTAGGTTTTCACCGTGTGTGTAAGATTGAGATTAATGGTAGAAAATAAAAAAAAATATTCACTAAAAAAATAAATTAATCTCAATCATTTATTTTCACTCATTAAACGATTTTAAATACACATAAAAAAAACTTTATCTAAGTGAATTATAATCCTTATTCAATTATTGCAATATATATATTTGTGATAATTAAAAGTTGTAATATTAAACATCTATATAAACCAAACCATATATGCAAATATATATTAATATTACTAATTTTTCTCCTTTTCCTCGAAAAAAAAAAACTCCAACCTAGAACAACAAACTGTATCTCACAAAGCAGCAAATACTCTCCTTTCTAAAACTTTTTTTCCCATTTTTCTTCTCCCATTTTCCTCTCCTCAAGTTCTAAATTCTGGGTGTTAAGAGGTCAAATATTTAGAGGATTATGATCCATCCCTGTGCATGCCAATACCCTGAAATTCCCTGCTTCTCAATCTTCCTTTAATGGTTGCCCTTTCTTCCCCCACATTTTCCATCCTTTAAACACCCAAAGCTACCATGTAACACTAACAAAAACATACAGGGGTGTTGGGGTTTCCTTTTTCTTTTTTCTTTTTTGGCTTTTTTTTAATATGAATATCCCTCAAATTTGATCTCCCACTAGTTTTAAAACTATACTTCACAGGGTCTACTTGCCTTTCTCCTTTTAGTACTTGGACTTGTAAGTGAAGAATTTACATAGGAACCAACTGTTGTCTCACTCTCCTCAGTTTTATAGCTGAAGCATGCTGCATCCAGTACCCCAATGGGGCTCTGTGGCAAACTTCCATTGCCTATTTTAACCAATGACACTTCATGCAGCAATTTAACACACTTCATCACTCTCTCCTGCAACCAAAAACAGCAACAATCAAACCCATGTCTTAATTCAATCTGATTAGGGCCAGCTTAACATTGTTGTTGTAGTTCAAAAATGCTTTGAACCCATCAAAGGGGGTGTTGTTCTCTCTTGGGTTCGAGCAACTGCGTCTACAGGGTGTGTGTATCACTTGTCAATAGGTTAAGAAAGTTCTGAACAGATACTACATTATAATCACCTCAGACTATTCGAAAAAAATGATTTAGCTTCAAAAAAGTAAGCAATGCTGAACACATCCTAAGCAAATAATCAAAACCCTAAACTGCAAAACCAATGAATCAAACATCTATGTTCCCAATTTTGTATTAGTTTGGGGACGCTGGACCACCAAAGTTTTTACCTTTTGTACATGGTTACTAAGAATAGAGATGGCTTTCTCAGTGTCCACAGTGTTGGTTGTTTCAACAGCAACAGATAATGCCACTGCTGCTGCAATTTCAGAAGACTTGAATTCCAAGAAATCAATCCCTGCATTCAATTCCCACCCACTCCATCATATAATTCAACAACACCTCCTTTATTAGTCCAAAAGTGTGGAGAAAGGGACCTTTTATTGTGCTTGAAATGAGTTGGATTGATCTCAAGATTGAACTTCTAACTGGGATTTTATCATCATTGAGCTTGTAAAGGAAATAATCTATGAAGGAAAATGGAGTGATTGCTTGCATTCTCCAACTCAAAGTGCTCAACACCAGAAGCTCCATTCTTTGTATAGTTTTAGCCTCAAACACAAATTTAGATTTCCCCACCTATTTTTAATAACCAAAACAACATATCAGATCAAACCAAGATTACAACACCAAAACCAAAACAAAACTATTGCATTTGATTGATTCTTTAACCTGTAAATCTACAATCAATGGAATTTCAGTCTCCTCCATTTTGGCAGCAAGAGATAAACATGCCACAGTGAGTAACTGCATCATCCAAGCTTTGCCCTTCGGCATTATTTAAGATTAGACACAAAGGATTCAATGGAGTTTTAGGTCCAAAACACAAGATTCTCATGTTTGATTGGGTTTGAACTTACAGGTAATTCATATGCAGAGAGAAATCTGTCTAAGTAGTTTATTGACAAGTACTCACAAAGAGGTCCAAAACCGAATTTGGAATGAACCTGTTGAAGAAACGAGGCAATTATAACAATCAACCACATGAAAGAAACTCTAACACAAAGACAAACGATTGAATTCAACAGTAAAGGACACAACACACCCTACAATGACAAATAATGAAGAGAAAAGAGTAGAAATAGTTTCAACTTTGAAGCCGATTAGAAAAGGTATAAAGAGATAAGTACAATTAGCAAATCAGAAATGGCCCCAACAGAAAAAGCAAAAAAAAATTAACCCACCAAACATATTTCAGAATGTGAAAGAAAAAATGATACCAAAAATCAGTTCGTTTTGTGATTGACTCGAGGATTTATCAAAATAGTGAAACAATGAAAGAAAAGATGGCAAAACAATACTAATATTGAGATAATGAAAGTAAACTCATAAAACTGAAAATTTTCTCATTAATCTGTGAGTTTACCTACCATCCCAATGAAATGAACAGATTCTTTTCTAGCTTCAAAGTCCAAAACTCCAACTTTTAGCCTGTTCAAGTAATCAGCACCAGGCAAATGCTGATGTTCTTTCTCTACCATCAAAGCCACGCACTCTTCACTCTGCAATGGCAACCCATCTTCATCAACACCATTAAAGACTCGGTTTTGATTCAAGTTTCGATAATATCTATGATTCCAAGCCGCCCCATAGTAATTATTATCATCAAAACCGTTGTCGTTGTCTTCCGCACATAGAAGACTCGAAACTGCACGATCAAAACTTGGTGCCATTGCAGACTCTTAATAAACTCAACAAAAAAAACTCTCTTTCAGAACGTGGGCTTGTAAAGTGAAAGAATTGAAGAAGAAGAAGAGAGAAAGAAATGGCGTTTAAAGGGTATATAATAAATATGGTGTTTTAAGAGTGAAATTGAAGCAATATCTCCCTCACTTGAGGGTTGAGGAACAAAACAATGAAGAAGAAGAGAAGAGGGTTCTCTTAAGAAGCAAATCCAATGCCGCTTTAGGGTTAAAAGCAAGAGAGAAAATTGAAAGCGCGAAAGAAGGACATCCAAGGAGGGGCAAATACAAGATTTTCCATAGGAAAAAAGAGAAGAGAGAAAGAAGGGTTTTTGTCTGTGACTGTACATGTAGATGTCACCCCATTAGTGCTTTTCTGAACTTTCTCGCTTTACTCATTTACAGAAAGCCAAATTGAGAAATATATTTTATTAAAAAAAACTAATTTTTGTCTCTTTCTTTTGTTCTTATATAATATATAATTAGTTGTAATTATATTATTATTATTATTATTATTATTATTATTCAAACACCATATATATATAATATATATTTAATGTCAAATAATTAAAAATATTTAAATAAATATTATATTATATTTATCTTAAAATAATAAAAAAATCTAGTTTTCTCTTAATATTTATCCATTATTTTAAAGTTTTCTTTTTATCTAAATTGTTTCTCGAGGTTTTGTTCTAATTAATCCGGATGACTCATGTTGTATACTTGATTTTAGTTGACAAGTCTCTCAATAAAGATATTTTACATGCATAAGATCTTGAACTCAATACATATTTAAATGATATCAAACGACTTATCACTTGCACTTATCTTTATTGATATTATTTTTATGATTTTATGTTAAGATGAGTAGTAAAATTTTTGGATTATATAATATTTTACTATATTTTATATGAGCCTGCAAAATAAATGTATTTATTAAATATATTGTGTTTTAGTTAATTTCTTTTGACTTTCACATCTGTAAAAAGTTGTGAATTTAATGTATTTAAGTATAATTAAATTCTATTCAAAAATATATAATTAAGTTTCATTTAAATATTAATATAGTATAAAAATAATTTAAGTATAATATAAAAAAAAAGAAATGTATATACACAATATTTTTTCTATCATTATTTATTTTGGTATTGATTATTATCTCAACAAGTTGGACTAATTTTTAAATTGTTTAATATATATTTATGAAAAATAAAAAATATTTTAACCCCAATTTTAATTTTAAATTATTAAGTTGTACCATAGAACTACTCGTTGAACGAATTTTATCCCTTGAACAACTGGGCCCTGATTTCCATAAGATAAATGCAGCTCACACCCTGTAGTTTTACTTTTTTACCCTCGAGATAGGCTGAGAAGAAAACGACAATGAATATGACTGTAAATCGAAAAGTAACCAATTGAGGACTTGACCCTGTCTTTTTCGTCCCATGCTGACACGTGTAAAATGGTCACCACCGGTCTATGAGTCAAAACATCGGTTTCGAAACCGGTCTACGACTGTACTTTTCTTTTACTCTTTCAACTTTCTTTATGCGGAATTAAACTATAAATATTTTTACCAACAACCAAACCATTTGATCTAGGGCGAGAGGCATTAAATTCTTTAAATAAGATTAAAAAATTATGTTTTAATAATTGTAAATAGAATAAATTAAGTTAGGAGAATAATTTCAATAAAAGGTCTCTATAAAATCTAATATAAATTAATAGATCAATATATCATATATCAACGATTAATTAAAAAGATATAACATTTTCACTTTTTTACGCATTCAGTTATGAAATTTTATTCATTTTCATGACTAATCAAAGTGTTGGATGAATTATCAACAAGAAGTTAATCTAGTGAGATAAGACACTAGTTTCCTTAAGTAATTTTAGGGGTTTAAATCCTGACGTTTACGAATTGAGTAAATTGAGTGAGAAAGGTTGCCCTTGCCTTGCAGTACCCGGTCCAAATTAATTAATTAATAGATGAGATATCAGTTATTATATGTAGACACCCCATTTCATCCAATTGTATATGTGTTACATTTATAATATTTATGTATATATATATTATAATAGGCATGTATTACATATAATTTATTCTATTGTTTTACATATTGCAGGCTTGAACACATGGACCAAAGCTACTACACGTGACCCAAGTGGCCCAGCTCCAAGTGAACCCTAGTTCATTCGTGCGATCAGCGTTGTTTCCAGAACCTTCTGCCCCACGCCTCCTGCAACTTCTCGGTTAGCAAGCCCGATTTTTACGCCGCACGACTCGCCTCCAACAAACCGGAAAACATGAGGCCATCAACAGCAACCGCGGATTCCAAGCAACCAAAGAAAGAGGAGTAGTCCCATTAGGACTCTATTTTGTACTAAAAATAGTATTTTTGCTATAAATGTAACACGCCATATCACACACATGAGGGGGAGGTACACGAAAATATGGGCAGTACACAATATCACTACGCACATAGATTAGGAAGTAAAACGCAAAATATTCAAAGCGTATTTTGTAAACATTTGCAAGGTGAAATAAAAGGTGAAGAGACTTACCCTTTTCGGTTTTTGCATATAGAGTTTGATCTCCTTGTTGTTGCTTGGCTCTCGTTTTCACTCGAAAAACCTTAAAAGAGGTAAATCAACCGATGAACGGGGGTTATGTTTCGAAATTTTCTTTCTAAGATCTACCCTCGAGGCCCAATTTTTTTTTTTTTTGAAAAAATAGTTTTGATATTCAAAAAGGGGAGAAGAAAAACTTTTGGAAAAATCAATTGTTTTTTGAGGTTTGCCGCCGATGAACGGCGGCCGGTGAGGTAGTGTATGGTGGCTGGATTCTGGAAACTCTCTATGTTCTTCATAAATGAAGAACAAGCGAGAGAGAAATGAAAATGGGAAGAGGGGCTTCGGTTTTCTGAAGACGAAATGAGAAATGAAGCTTTTAAATTTTTTTGTTGGCTTTTATTGTTAGCCCATAAATCCGACCAGTAATCCGACCCATGGGTCATGTGGATCCGTGTGTTTTGCCTCTACAGTGGGTTAATGCCCATTTCGGTCCCTCTGATTTTAAATACACGCAGATTCATTTTTTTCCTTCGATTGGCTTTTAATTTCGACCTCTAATTCATTTTTTATTTCAATTTAACCCTTGTTATATATACTTAATTATATTTTTATCATTTATATATTTTTTAGTATTATTACCAATTTTAGTATTTTATTCTACCATGTATATGTATATATTTTTTTATTTTCATTATTTCTTTTATATTTTATGTATATATATTTTTATATTTATTATATTTTTTATTTTTTCCTCTTAATTCGGTTTTATTATTATTATTATATATATATATATTGTATATTATTTGTTTTTTTACATAACATTATTGATACATATTTTGGTCTTTTATATTTTTCATTTCTTTTATTATATATATATATATATATATATATTCATTCTTTATATAATCACCTAGGCCCACTCCCATTTTTTTCCCCTTCGTTTTCTTTCTTTTTCTGAACCAAAGTCCTCCCCCCGTGACATGATTAGAGGGGGTAGGTATTAGGTTTTTTTTATTACTATTTTGTTTTTTTTTCTTTTTCATTATTATATTATTTTTGCATAATATTTATATATATATATATATTGTTTTGTTTTTTAAATTTTATTTTCTATTTTTCGTTTTCTTTTCTTTCTTTTTATTTTCAATTTGATTGCCTTTTATTTGCTTTGTTTATTCATTTTAATTCAACAGCATGCTTTTTTTAAATTTGATTATGCACTTTACTACATCTAACACTTGTTTGACTTTTTTAAAGGGTATGTTTTCAAATCAATCAGTGGTAAGTATTTGGATCATATTTTTATCTTGTTTTTTAAACTTACAAACTTTCTTAATTAAAGACAACTGGAAATTGCGTAGTACCAAAAGGGCAGTTCAAGGGTGCTAACCCTTCCTTGAATGTAACCGGCTCCCGAATCCGATACAACTTTGGTAAGACGCAGATCAAGTAAGAAATAAGGTGTACGATCAACCCATTTTTTTTAAAAAAATAAATGATCGGTGGCGACTCTAATCCATTTTCCTAAGTCAAAGCCCAATTCCGGGCCCAACCGAAAGACGGTTCCGACAGCTTGGCGACTCCGTTGGGGACACAGGTAAGTGAGTCAGGCTAAGGTAATTTCCAGTTGTCTTTTTAACGAAAATGGTAAGTTTAAATTTTAAGGTAACATTTCGATCCTTATTACTTACTTTTGATTATATTTTCAAGTAAATAGTTGTACTAACTGTTTTCTAATGATTTCAGCCCCTAAATATTTTTCATCTAAGGCTCTAAAATCGAGCTCTGAACCCTATTTTAAGTAGGGGTGAAAGCGACGCCTTCGTGTGAATTTATTCATCGTGCGGGCCTAGCAAGTAGCCTTCGGGATTCATATACCTTATGTCTTCGTGTGAATTTATTCTCCGTATGGGCATAAAGGAATGTTTCCTCTCTAGTTTAACTTAGTCCACACAAGCCTGTGATGGGTTTAGGACTAAAGGTCTGGCAAGCCCAAGGAGACACCGGCAAGGAGAACTCGGGTACCATTTTTTAGAACCAAAACCAGGAGATCATGGAGAATTAGAGCCCACCCCAAAACCTCATTTCCAAACCCTAGGCTTGTTTGATTTTATTTCCTGCTTTATTTCATGTTCAAAGCATGTGAACTAGAAATTTATGCGGTTAAGACTTATTCAAAATTATCTTACGGGATAGAGATCATGTCCGGGTAGGAATCATAAGCATGTGGGGTAGATATCATGTGGGTAGGACTTTTCATTTTCATCATTTTTTTATTATCCTTATCTCACTAACTTTTTTTCATTTTTGTTCTTTTTCATTTTTCATCATTTACGTCATTTGAAAGAGGTGTTGATCCACCGAAAACGTGTTTGTTAAACGTAAATAATTTGCATTAATGGACAAAGGGGTTGTAATACAATAGATGAAAATGCAGAGGACAGTCTACAAGGCGACTATATGTCACATTTAATCCAGAAGACGTGGTACTCACAATTGAAGAGTATATTACTCTGCTGCATTATAAAGGACTCATAATGAACCGGGTCAACATCAAGCACAATGAAAGTCTATCTTGGAAGAACTGACTGGCAGAGGTTGCAGGGGCAAGATGAAGGTTACTGATCTTGGGAGTCCCTTCAAATAAAACAATGGCAAAATGATAGCTGAAATTGGAGACCATTACTGACGAATTCAAGAAAACAGACGAATGAACTTCACATAGTTCTTATCAATTGAGGGCTCCAATGACGTATTCGTTGGGAAAAGGTTCAACATAAGATAAATGCTAGAGATTCAAGATTTATTGGACCAGTACAAAAAGTAACTCAACATTTTCACGATTCATCTAGAAAAGTCGGAGCGGTTCGACAGGTTATTCAACCGGTGACAGACGAAGGCAGAAGACTAGTCAACATATCAAAAGTTGTAACGATATTTTTGTCTCTTAAAAGATAAAACACTTTGTCCCCAATAAAGATTATTCATAATAATAGACATATTTTTTGGATCAATACCTCGAACATTTCATGCATCATGCATTCTTTCATATTCCGCATTATTTTCATTTTCTTTTCCGTTTTTTTCATTTCATCCACATTAACTAACGGAAGAATGCTTCAATAAAAGGAATAAACACTGGACATTCCATCTCAAGCGTTGGACACACCCCATCCGCATAACACCTGCTTGAAGAAGAATGAAATAGAAGCCAGGATTGCTTAGATCAAGGAGAACATGGCAAAATTGCAAAAAAGCTTGAAGATAAGATAAAATAGAGTAGTCTGAGTACTCTGAATACAATCATGAAGAACCAAGAATCTTTGGTGGATCAGATCGTTTCCAAGTTAGTTGACCTACAATAGTCCAATACGCTTGGGGCAAGTTTACCGGAAAGGGTAACTATACCACCAACCCCACAAGTGGTTGTCTCACTTAAAAACTTACCAAAACTTTGAGGGGACTGATCTGCTACAAAAGTGAAGCCCTCATCCTCTGTAGTTACCCTGAGAATAATTCGGGTTATTACCATATACCGGATTCGGGCGAAGAGGACAAATCAAAGAAGATGGAGGAGAAAATCAAGCAGTTAGAGGAGCAAATGAAGGTATTCAAAGGAGACCATGACTACCCTAGAGTCGATGTCGCGAAGCTCAGTCTAGTCCCAAACTTGGTTCTTCCTCCAAAATTTAAGTCCCCAGAATTCGATAAGTTTGACGGGAACAGCGACCCATCCGCATACATCACTATGTTCTGTCGAAAGATGACGGGATATGGAGGAAATGACCAACTCCTGATTCACTACTTCCAGGAGAGTCTATCGGGCTCAGCCATCCGGTGGTACAACCAGCTCAGCCGAACCCATATCAAGACTTGGAAGGACTTAGCCAAGTCATTTCTGGAACAATACAAGCATATTAACGATATGAGACCAGACCAGGTTACGCTACAAGGCCTGGAGAAAAGCACAATGAGAGTTTTCGACAATACGCACAGCGTTGGAGGGATCTGTCTTTGCAAGTTCATCCACCCTTGGATGAAAAGGAAACTAAAAAGCTGATTTTACAGACCCTGAAGACACCTTACTTCGAGAACCTGGTGGCAATTACATCGGGAACTTTCTCAGATCTAGTTATGGCTGGTGAGATGATCGAGCTAGCTATAAAACAAGGAAATATTGAGGGAAATGACTCCAGTGATAAGCCTCCCATGAAGAACAAAGAGCGAGAGATCAACAATGTCAACACCTACAACGCCAACAAATGTGTTACGTTTCAAGTTCGAAAATCACTACTGCTGTACCATCCGGTACTTCTAAACAAACTCAGAGAGAACCAAGGAAAGAAAAGATTCACATTAGTCCAATCCCAATGACATATGAGGAGCTACTCCCAACGTTAGTTGAGAAGAATCTTGTGACTCTGGCTCAATCCAAACCTAGAGAGGCCCCATATCCTGAAGGCTATGATATTAACGCCGTATGCATCTATCATATTGGGAGCTCAGGGCACACCACTGAGAAATGTGGGGCATTGAAACGTAAGGTCCAAGATCTGATCGATCCAGGGGCATGTACTTTCAATATGTAATGGGGCATTCTGATCGAGAGTCGAATAAGGCATCCATCAAGAATTTTCTTGCACTTTCAAGCATATTATCTTGTTTGAACTTGTTTTTCTTTCATACTTCTTATGCGTGAACGTTTTTAAGTCACTTGACATTTAAACATTTTAAATAAAATGCTTCCTTCTTAGGAAATGAGCAAATTTTAGTCTTGAATTCCTTGAATATCACCTTCATTAAAAGCTGTTTAATAATTGAGGCTGTAAATCTTTGACAAATGACAAGATTGAACCATGCAAAACCCCCTTGGTCCTAATTTAAAAAGATACATCAGACTACATGTTTTTCTCTTACCGAGCTAAGTTTCCTATTTTCATGAAGAGCCCATCCAAGGTTTGACATTCAGATACGTATTAAGAGCGAACTGAATAGGGCAACTAGCATATGAGATTGCAAAACTAATTGGTTTCTACTTCTGTTAATGATGTTCAAAGATGATCATGATCTTCTCAGATAGAATGGTTAAGTAGGTGAATCTAGTTTAGGTCAGTTGCTTGGGAATTGAACTCTAACAATGAGATTTTTTTACTTTCAAAGACACCTAGGCTATAACAGGTTCTTCTTGACAAACTTAAGAAATTGGATCTGAATACACAGATTATAATATTATATATATACAATAAAGCTTGAGTTATCCCTCTAGAGCAATTGGTTAAACACCCCGGCTTTATGGATAATATTCAGCTAGCCTGATAAAGGTGATTACACTATACAATAAAGCTTGAGTTGTCCCTCTAAGGCAATTGGTTAAACGCCCCGGCTTTATGGATAAGATTCAACTAACCTGATAAAGGTATTTAAATATTAAGATGTCCCTCTAGAGCAATTGGTAAAATGCCCCGGCTTTATGGATTCAGCTAGCCAGACAATGGCAAATTTAAATAAGGAGTTTCGATAAAAATGGACTAAGGGAGTTAAGGAACACCTGTTATAGTCAAATACACACGAGCACTCAAGAATCTCATTTTTAGACCGATATTTCTGCACTACCTTTGTTAGAGGATCTTACAAAACCTGAACAAATAGAAGATTTCAGAGAACTGAAACTGAAGTATTCTGAAAGGTCTAGCCATTGATTATGCTAGTTGTGCCATTTTGTTTGCCTCCAATCAAAACTTCTTCCATTATCTTCACGATGACCGAATCGATGAAACAAATCTTAATAACCCACCTCTAAACCAACTTTTCAATCTTGATATTTGTCAAAGGTTTGTAGCTATCAAAGATTAAAGAGCATTTGATTCTTTTGATATCCAATGAATTCATGTTTTATGATTTGCTTCAATTGTGAAACCTAGAAGGAGGCAATATTTTTCAAAACTACTTTTCATATTTTTCAAAATTTTTGAAAAGTCAAAGGAAAAAAATCATTTTCAAACAAGATAAGTTCTCTGGAAACATGTCTTGGAATTCAACAGATATCCCTCCGAAGCTCAAGATTGAAGCTGGGGCAAAGGAAACTATTTTTGGGGCCAAATTTGATAAGGGAGGGAAAATAAATTGTCTTAGGTTGAGGTTTATAAGAGTACACCCCGGTGGAAATGAAGACAAAATGAGAGAATGAAGACTGCTCATGCAACTATTCCCTTCACATATTAACATTCTGAACATCAGATTTAAGCATGTTAGAGAATCCAAGATCAAGAATAAGAAATTCAAGATTCTAGAGTCAAGAGTCACAAGACTGACAACCAGAGATTGAGATTTCTTTCCAAACCCTAACATATTTCGCATATGCATCAACACATGCATACATTACACACAAAATTTGCATCTTTGCATTCATCTTCATGTGTAATAAAGACCTTGATTTTTTCTCTTTTGAGGACAAATTCAATAAAACAGTAAATAAATTTCATCTTGGCATACATCAAACATCCATCATCATGATAGTTGCATCCAGATATATTTTACAGATCTTTCAGGAGAATATGAGATTAAAAGACAACAAGGCATCCCCATCAAGAGGGAACAATCATCTTCAGATTCAACATTTTCGATATAAATTGTATCTTGCTTGAGACAGTCTCATTTAATACAGACCTTGTCTCACTTGAGACTGTTTTACTTCAAAGAAGATTTATTTCCCTTGAGATTGTCATTCTTAAAACAGACCTTGTCTCACTTGAGACTGTTTTACTTGGAAGAGGATTTATTTCCCTCAAGATTGTTTTTCTTAAAACAGACCTTGTCTCACTTGAGACTGTTTTACTTGAAAGAGGATTTATTTCCCTTAAGATTGTCATTCTTAAAACAAACCTTGTCTCACTTGAGACTGTTTTACTTGGAATAGGATTTATTTCCCTCAAGATTGTTTTTCTTAAAACAGACTTTGTCTCACTTGAGACTGTTTTACTCGAAAGAAGATTTATTTCCCTCAAGATTGTTTTTCTTAAATTTTATCTCGCTTGAGATAGTTTCCCTTGAAACAAAATTTTGTCTCGCTTGAGATAGTTTCTCTTGAAACATAAACATTGAAAACATTTCCCTTGAAATGAATTTGTCTCTTAAGATAGTTTCCCTTGAAACAAAATTTTGTCTCCCTTGAGACAGTTTCTCTTGAAACATAAACATTGAAAACATTTCCCTTGAAATGGATTTTGTCTCTCTTGAGATAGTTTCCCCTGAAACAAAATTTTGTCTCCCTCGAGACAGTTTCTCTTGAAACATAAACATTGAAAACATTTCTCTTGAAATAAATTTTGTCTCTCTTGAGATAGTTTCCCTTGAAACAAATTTTGTCTCCCTTGAGACAGTTTCTCTTGAAACATAAACTTTGAAAACAGTTTCCCTTGAAACAAAATCTTTTGAATATGTTTTACATTAAACAAATTTTGTCTCTCTTGAGACAGTTTCACTTGAAACAAAATCTTTGAATATATTTTACATTAAACAAATTTCGTCTCCCTTGAGACAGTTTCTTTTAGAACAAAGTTTTGTCTCTCTTGAGACTGTTTCCCTTGAAACAAAATCTTTTGAATATGTTTACATTAAGCAAATTTCGTCTCCCCTGACTTTCTCTTGAAACACCAGCCTTGAATATGTTTCTCTTGAAACAAATTTTACATCCTGGAGACAGTTTCTCTTGAAACACAAAAAAAACCTTTGAAAATCATTTCTCTTGAAACACAAAGAACCTTTAAAATCATTCTCTTAAAAACCTTTGAAAATGTTTCTCTTGAAACACGAGACCTTCTGGGTTCGATTTTATTCAGCTCAAGGGCTTATCAACACACAGAGGAGTCGAGAACTACTTTTCACCCGAATTTTAACCGAGGTATTTAAACCGAGAAGAAGACCAAGTTGACTACAATTTGGCAATGAGAAGCCACATCCGATTTAAATTCTGAACTAAGGCTTCAGTTCAACATTCAACTTCACGACAAATGGGCCATCCCGATTTCAACGAAGGGTATCAACCCTAACAGATTGACCCAACTTCACGACGAGAGTCATTTGTAACAGCAACATCGAAGTCTTCAAGTCAGTTTCAGCTTCACGACGATATCTTTGACTAGAAGACGATTCCTGAGCTACTTCCCAATACTCTGAGTTCGATTTCAACCTCACGACGAAGGATTCGGCTCAGAATTTTCCAGTTTTGACTCAACCTCACGACGAGGGAGTCATTTCGTGATTCATATTGACAAACCAGTTTCAGTATCGGATTTCAACTCTACGACATCCGATATGGATGAAATTTGTGTCTATTGATCTTTTCTCTATTTTCTGTTACACGATAATGAACAAAGAGGGGCAGCTGTAGACACCCATTTCATCCAATATACGTGTTACATTTATATTTATGTATATATTATAATAGGCATGTATTATATATAATTATCTATTGTTTACATGTTGCAGGCTTGAACACATGGCCCAAAGCCACTACACTGACCCAAGTAGCCCAACTCCAAGTGAACCCTAGTTCATTCATGCGATCAGCACCATTTCTAGAACCTTCTGCCCTACGCCTCCTGCAACGTCTCGGTTAGCAAGCCCGATTTACGCCGCACGACTCGCCTCCAACAAACCGGAAAACATGAGGCCATTAACAGCAACCGTGATTCCAGCAACCAAAGCAAGAGAGTAGTCTCTTAGGACTCTATTTGTACTAAAATAGTATTTTGCTATAAATGTAACACGCCATATCACACACATGAGAGGGAGGTACGAAAATACGGGCAGTACACAATATCACCCAGAGTTAGGAAGTAAAACGCAAATATTCAAAGCGTATTTGTAAACATTTGCAAGGTGAAAAAAGAAGAGACTTACCCTTTTCGGTTTTTGCATGTAGAGTTCGATTTCCTTGTGTGCTTGGCTCTCGTTTTCACTCAAAAAACTCAAAGAGGTAAATCGACCGATGAACGGGGTTATGTTTCGAAATTTTCTTTCTCAAATATCATCGGCCCAATTTTTTTTGAAAAAATAGTTTTGATATTCGAAAAGGGAGAGAAAAACTTTTGGAAAAATCAATTTTTTTAGGTTTGTCGCCAATACGGCGGGCGCGAGGCAGTGTATGGTGGCTGGATTTTGGAAACTCTCTGTTCTTCATAAATGAAGAACAAGCGAGAGAAATGAAAATGGAAGGAGGCTTCGGTTTTCTGAGGAGGAAATGAAATGAAGCTTTTAAAATTATTTGGTTGGCTTTTATAGTTAGCCCATAATCCGACCCGTAATCCGACCATGGGTCATATGGATCCGCATTTTTGCCTCTACAGTGGGTTAATGCCCATTTCAGTCCCTCTGATTTTAATACACATTCGTTTTTTTTCCTTCGATTGGCTTTTAATTTCGACCCCTAATTCATTTTTATTTCAATTTAACCTTATTATATATTAATTATTTTTTATCATTTATATTTTTAGTATATTACCAATTTTAGTATTTTTCTACCATGTATATGTATATATTTTTATTTTCATTATTTCTTTATATTTTATTACATATTTTATATTATATATTTTTTTTATTTTTTTCTCTTAATTCGGTTTTATTATATATATATATATATATATGTATATTATTTTTTTTTACATAACATTATAGATACATATTTGGTCTTTATATTTTTCATTTCTTTTATTATATATATATATATATATATATATTCATTCTTTATATAATCACCTAGGCCCACTCTCATTTTTCCCTTTCGTTTTCTTTCTTTTCTAAACCAAAGTCCTCCCCCGTGACATGATTAGAGGTAGGTATTAGGTTTTTTTATTACTATTTTGTTTTTTTTCTTTTTCATTATTATATTATTTTTACATATTTATATTTATATATTATATATATATATTATTTGTTTTTTAAAATTTATTCTATTTTCGTTTTCTTTTCTTTTTTTTATTTTCAATTTGATCGCCTTTTTTTGCTTTGTTTTTTTCATTTTATTCATCAACATCATTTTTTTATTTGATTATGCACTTTACTACATCTAACACTGTTTGACTTTTTAAAGGGTATTTTCAAATCAATCAGTGGTAAGTATTTGGATCATATTTTTACCTTGTTTTTTAAACTTACAAACTTTCTTAATTAAAGACAACTGGAAATTGTGTAGTACCGAAAGGCAGTTCAAGGGTGCTAACCCTTCCTTGACTGTAATCGACTCCGAATCCGATACATCTTTGATAAGACGCAGATCATGTAAGAAATAGGTGTCCGATCAACCAATTTTTAAAAAAAATAAATGATCGGTGGCGACTCCAATCCATTCCTAAGTCGAAGCCTAATTCTGGGCCCAACCGAAAGACTTCCGACATTATACTAAAACAAGTATTGGGTGAATTAATTGTAAATTATTAATTTATTAAATTAAATAATAGTGTATATAAATCATATTGATAAAACAATTTTTTAAACAGAATCGATAAAACAATAAATTAAAATAGAAATTTTTAATTTGTTTATATCACAAATATCTATATACTTTTGCTCTTTAATTGTTGCGTGTTTGTTTATTAAAATTAACATTCTTTTATTAATATATTATGAATATTATACAAATTCTTTTTTAATTTTAATAATACTAGAAGAATTTCAAAATTTATTATTAAATTATCACGAAAATATCATGGGTTATCAAGCCAACATTGTAATGACTAATAACACTTTTTATTTATCAAATGACCCATTGGTTATTATTTTTTATTTAAGGGCTTAGTTGGATGTAAAAATATTCAAGGTTTAAATGATTCTTTTCAAAGTACAGGAGCTTTTGTACTATTAAGCCTTAATTTTATATTTGATTATTTATCTATATTATTATTTAAAATCTTAATTGAGTGGTTTCTCCAGTTAATTGAGAAAGGACTAAAAAATTAATTTTATAGTGGTAATTATTATTATTTTGTTTTTTTATACTTATATTGTTGAGCTAAAGAATTAAAAGTTATTACAGGATTGAATACATAACCTAAATTATATATAAATTATTTATCACTCATCAAAGATAATTTTTAATTAATTTTGATAAATTTGTTTTACATAAATATTTTCTTTTATTCATATCCGAATGAGACAAATATAATATTTAGATAATAAGAAATATTTACAATTTATTTATTTGTTTATTATTCATGAATATATTTTTAATTATTTGTTGAAATATTCTTTTTTCTAAAGAAACGGAGCTCATTAAAACCCATCTAAACTTAACAAAAAAAAGAGTACCCTAACATATATTGCTTAAATCAATATAAGTCAATATAACCATTGAAATTATTTCTGGACAAACTGAATCTAATACAACGAGCTCCCAAAACAAGAGCTCAAGAGGCCAACTCATTTGCCACATTGTTACAATCAAGATGGATAAACTGAACAACATAACCCGTATTAATAGCCAAAACCCGACAAGCGTCACAAAGGTGGAATCTTAAAGTATACAAATCAGCCACTGTGTGCGTAACCTTATTGACAAACACGGCTGAATCAGTCTCAAAAATCACTTGAGTCCAAGAATTCTCTTGTTCAAGTCGAAGTCCCGCAAGGAAAGCATGAATCTCAACAAGCCCCACCTCACCACAAACTCAGTGAAGCCAAAGCTAAGCCTCCCAAAACCTGACCAGAAGAATCATGAGCTGCCACTCCTACCGCCGCTAATCGAGAAAAGGAATCAAAAGCACCATCCACATTAATTTTAATAATACCTGGATTAGGAGGCTGCTAATTCGCCACTACAGGGAGGAGGAGCCTGGCTAGAAGAACACATAGACCTATCACTAGCACAAACAGAATCTCGGGCCGTTGAAAACTATTGTTGCAAGTGTCTCGCATTCATGGCTAACACCCAGGGCGGTTGAAATGTATTCGCATGAACCTTCACATTTCTGCCATTCCAAATGTTCCAAAGAGTGACGAAAACTCACCATATTCTCCACATCCAGCATAACCATCACCGTCTCAAACCAAAGGATAGGAGACACTACTGGATAACAACACTGGTGAGACCAGCGAGTATCGTGTCCTTGGCATACCGGTAATCCCGTAATGTATGAACAATAGTTACTTTGTCTTATGACATATGGTACAAATCCCATCACCGATTCCCCCTGCCCGAAGACGTGAAGTAACTTGGAGTCCACCATGTGCAGCAAGCCAGGAAAAAAAATCAAATTTTGGGTAAGACTAGTAACTTAGAAATCAACTTCCACTCGAGAAGAATCCTCAACCATATACCGCCGACGTTGGAGCCACAAACCCCGAGCGAACCGAATAACACCCAAATCATGGTATCTCAGATCAATGGTTCATCAATAACCAGTGCTATCATAGTCGAAAGAATAAGATCAACATCAGAAGGAATAAATGGGCTCGCACCTTTTCTTCCCAAATCAAAGAAGGGGATCATAAATTCACATCCACACTATCAATGATTCATCAAAGCAGATAATCACATGTTAAAGTGACTAACTTTGATCCACCCCATTTATCCGAGAGTAAATGCAAAGCACTATCTATGTCGATACGCCAATAAAGACTACCAGAGAGAGCCTGAAGCGTTTTATGAATTCCTTTCCAAACGTACGAGTTGTTATTGCCCATTCGCACAAAGTAGATTCCCATCAAGAAAATATTTTGCCTGTAAAACTCTAGATAGAAGACAATTCAGGTTCGTAACCAACACCAAACCTTTTTACCAACCAACGCCATGCTAAAAAAAGAAAATGTCGGAGACCAAGTTCTCCATGAAGTTTAGGCAAACAAATGGTAGATCATGCTATCATTGGCCACCCACGTCGGGAAGCTTTCCCTGACCACCAATACCGTCGCATAACAGCCGTCGTCTTATCAAGATGTTGGGGTAAAGATAACATGACATGGCATACTGAGGCAACGCTTAAGCAACTGATTTAAGGAAGACTTCACACCCACTATATGACAAAAAACGCTTCATCCAACTTGTAATTTGAGTCAACACCTTATCTCCTAAATAACCAAATGTCTGATTGTTTTTTTTTTTGCCTATATGGAGAAGAAGTCCCAATAGTGGCCTAATGTATCAACACCCGAATACCAAATAAAGTCATCATCCATTGCCGATAATCGGTAATCGTGAACAGACTAAATAATGATAGACTTGTCTAAATTCACACTCTGCCCAGAAACAACAACATAAACAATAGGATCTCCTTAATAGGACCCACCTCCACCATAGAGTTTTTCAAAAGCAAATAGAAAACTCTAGGTCTATTCTGACTGGCCCGAATTCCCTTAATTAAGCCATATGTTTGAGCTTTATGAATAATACAGGCAGTCCTTAGGTAACAAACATGAACAAAAAGGGACAAAGGATCACCCTTACGAAGTTCACGACTAGGTAAACTCACGAGTTAGGAAGTCGTTAACATTAAACCCAATTTGCAACATCATACTACAGAGAAAACTCCATTCGATCCTATCATATGCTTTTTTAATGTCTAATTTAAGTGTCACACCTTTGTTAGGACCATTTTTTGCCGATTCATGTAATGCAACAATTTATGGGCAACCAATATTATCGAAACTTTGCCTCCCTGACAAGAAAGCCGCTTGATTGTCACTAATACGAGAGGCCATAATTGGCTTAAGACGATTCACTAGGACCTTAGAAACAATTTTGTATACCACTGTACAAAGACTTATAGGTTGAATTTGTCGCATAAATTGCGGTTCCGCAACTTTAGGGATCAACACCATACTGGCTTATTAATTAACGATATATCGAGCTAACCTCTAAGCAGCCGTAGACAAAGATGAACCAAATCTGATCCTACAACATCCCAATGTTTCCGAAAGAAACTAGCAGGTAGACCATCATATCCTGGTGCCTTTGAGGATGAATATCCTTAAAAGCAGTAGCAACTTCCTCCTCCGTAAAAGGTTTACCAAGTTCAGAATTCATAACCAGAGTCACCACGTCGTCAACAGCCTCAAGAATATGATCTGGAGGTTCCGGTGAGGAAGAGGAAAACAAATCAAAAAGTAGTCTACTACTGTATCCGCATCTCCTCAATAATGTCAGTCCAAATATCCCTTTTATTGTACAAGCCTTTAAGACGATTTTTAGTCCGACGATGGTTACACCGAGCATGAAAAAAACCTGTATTACGATCACCTGATATGAACAACTAGACTCGGGATCGTTGAGCCCAATAATGTTCCTCTTTATCAAGTTATCGTTGGAGTTCCATCTTAGCCGCTATAAAAGACGACATATCGTGACGACCATTCCGCCTAGAAAGTCCAGTTTTCACTTGTTTACGTAATTTTGCAATACGAGCTATTTTGATACCCGATCAAATTGCCAATCATGAAGAGCAAATCCTACTGCCTTCATCTTATCCAGAGCATTGCCATGGGAATGAGTCCATGCCATAGCCACTCTCTCAACACAAGTTGGTTCATCATACCAGCTCTCCTCTAAACGAAAGTATCGGTCCCTGTGGGTTGCAAAGGGTCCTATGGACACCAATCCGTCTCTATCACAAGGTAGCAATGATCCGAGTGATTGGCAAACCCTGAAATAACTCAAAATTAGCATGAGTCGAAAGCCAGGCATGGGATGCGACAAAACGATCCATCTTTCGGCAATAATTGGATTCTCTGGACTACCACGACCACCAAGTAAACCATCCTTATGGGGTCGACAGTCAATTAAATTGTTTCTGTTTAAAGCATTTTGAAACTCATCAATGGATCATGTATTTACGACGACCCCCTTGTTTTTCAGTCTGACAAGACTTCATTAAAATCACCTCCCCATTAACCAGGGTAATTGAGAGGCCTGTCCAATTATCTATTAATTTCCAAGTTTCAACTTTAAAATTTGCCTTGGCATGCCTTAAATACCAGTAAATTGAAAACGTGAATTTCCAATTGTACCACAATATCTATGTGATTCGAGTAAGACAAAGTTGAACTTTAATATCATTCATCCAAAGCATCATAAGTCCAGTACAATTCTGATTGCTATCAACTGTAAACAACTTTGCATTCCTAATTTACTGCGAACATTATCGCTTTATTCTGCCTTAACCTAGTTTCACTTTAAATAAAATGGAAATAGAATGAGAGATGACAAAGCATCTAAGGGAATGAACTGTCGTATCATTAACCTAAGTACGACAGTTCTAGCACAAGAGTTTCATGATGTCCGGGGTTTTCCCAGCCTCCGCCAATATCTTTTCAGTTTGTCAAGAGCCCCAACTCCATTATCCGAAGTAGAAGACACCTTTGATCGTTTGAATTAATTGGATTTGTCACTTCATATTGCCTTGCAGTTGACGTTTAGAGGATTTCCCCCCGGAGTCATCATTACCGCCCAAATTAGTTTTAGGAGCTGAAATACCTACTCCGGTCGTATCCTTCTTCTTAGGAGCCCCGCGTATTTCCTCAGCTTCGGCAAAAAGCTGACGGCAAATTAGTTTTTAGCAACCTGCCGTCCATCTTTAACCAGTCCCTCACTGGAAACACCCAAACTGTCATCAGTCAACCTTGAACAAGAGTTTGGTCAGCCTGTTGACTGGGTCATCAGCAGCCTGCTCCATCGAGACATTTAGCGATTGTATACCATCACCAACAGTCGTTCTGGCACATCAACAACATCCATATATCATCAGATGTATTACTACTTTCATAAACTAATGGATCATTCTTAGTCGGCGAATCAGCAGCTTGCATACCAGTCTCATCATTATGCTATACCTGTTGAAAAGTCAAGATAAAGCCAGGCGGCTAATTTGGGCAATGGTGGCAGCAGCGGCGGCTTTGAACAATTATTAGCAATGGTTAAAATTTATGGATGGTAAAACTACATTTAGTCATTGTATTTTAAGATATTTACAAATTAGTTCTTAAGTTTCAACTATAAATACCCTAGCTCATTTAGCTTCAAAATCATCCCAAAGCATTCTAGCTTTCTTCTACTAGAGAATTTAGAGAGTTTCTTGAGAGTATTTTCTCCTTTTTTTTATCAAGAGAGAATTATCATTGTTTTCTCCTTGGTCGATTGAGAGAAGTTGTAATTCCTATTTTCTCATAGTGAAATTCTTCTACCGTTGCCCGTGGTTTTTACCCTATATTATTCAGGGTTTCCACGTAAATTTTGTGTCTCTTTTATCTTTATTTTTATTTTATCAAATTATCAGTTGCATTTTGCTCTATCCGATAGCCGTCTTCCGCAAATTGGTATCAGAGCCAGATTTGAGTGTGTAATATCTGCTTATTGTATTTTGATTGCCACCAAAGGTGGATCCTCCAACATAAGAATAAGAAGTTATTACCCATTCTTTGAAGGTTCCAGAGAACTATTCACGATAGTGAAATAGTGGGAGCTATCCGTAAAAAGCTATGACAACGAAATTTGATATTGAAAAATTCAATGGAAAATTTCTCATTGTGGAAATTGAAGATGAAGCCATCCTGAGAAGACGGTTGTCTAGCATATTAGTGAAAGGCCGGTGGATTTCACAGATGAATAATGAATCGAAATGGACGGAAATGCTATGACAAACTTTCATCTAACATTAGCATGAAGTATTGTCAAGCATCGAGGAGAAGAAACAGCTAAGGAGATATGAGATCATCTCACCAAATTATACGAGGTCACATCGCTGCACAATAAATTTCCTTAAGAGAAAATTGTACACTCCCGTATGCCAGAATCTACTTCAGTGACTGAGCACTTAAATACACTGAACACCTTTTTTCTCAGCTTACATCCTTAAGCTGTAAAATAGGAGAACAAAACGTGCTGAACTTCTACTTCAAAGTCTACCGAATTCGTATGATCACTCATCATCAACTTGACAAACGTATGTCACCAGTCTAGTCTTCGATGACGTTGCAGCTGTGTCCTACAAGAAGAATCGGCGCAAGAACAAGGAAGTCAGACAAGTAAATCTGCAACAAGCAGAAGCGTTGACAACGATGAGAGGGAGATCAACAGAACGTGGCCAAAGCAGTCATAATGGTAGATCAAAGTCGAGGAGCAAGAAGAATTTAAAGTGCTACCACTTTGGCTTTTGGAAGATGCAGATCGAGATTTTCTGTACCAGAAAATCTATATCAACCCCTCAGGAAAGCAACCAGAGGGCATGAAGAATGAAGACTGGGCTCTTCTCGACAGACAAGCCCTCGAGTTATCCGACTGACGTTATCCCGCATGTTGCTTTCAACATAGCAAAGGAAAAGACCACGGCGGGTCTTATGGTGGCTCTCTCCAGTATGTATGAGAAGCCATCGGCCTCAAAAAGTTCATTTGATGAGGCGATTATTCAATTTGCAGATGACGGAAGGGCATCGGTGGCACAACACCTAAATGAACTCAACACATCACAACCCAGTTGAGTTCAGTGGAAATTGAATTCAATGATGAAGTTCAAGCTTTAATTCTCTTATCATCTTTACCAGAAAGTTGGAATGCTATTGTTACAACAGTCAGTAGTTCGTCGGGAAACAACAACTTTAAACACATATCCTGTAGTAGATTTGCTTTTATCCAAATTGCCTGCATAGTCAGAATACCCATTGATTAGTAAGTTTGATCCTCCGTAACATAATGCAATATTTGAGGTCCCTTTGATGTATCTCAAGATCCTCTTACTGTATTCCAATGCTCTTTGCCTGGATTCGCCATGTACCGACTACCACTCCCACTGCTTGTGCAATGTCTGGTCTTGTGCATATCATAGCAAACATTAAACTTCCCACTTCCGATACATACGGCACTCGAGACATCTCCATCCTCTCTTCTTCATTGCTAGGCCTCATACTGGAGGATAATTTGAAGTTAATAGGAAGAGGGGTAGAAATTGGCTTACAATTTTGCATGTTGAATCTTGACAAGATCTTCTTCAAGTAATTCTTTTATGAAAGCCAAATCTTCTTATTACTTCTGTCTCGGTGAATTTGCATCCCTAGAATCTTGTTTGCTGATCCCAAGTCCTTTTTCAAATTCCCTAGCCAGTTGTGCCTTCAATTCTTCAATATGATCTTTGTTGGGTCCTGCAACCAACATGTCATCCACATACAACAGCAATATACAAAATCGTTATCACCAGACCTCTTGAAATAAGCACAAGGTCTGCATTAAGTCTGTTGTATCCAAGATACATAATAAGGAATCAAATCTCTTATACCACCTCGGTGCCTGCTTTAGACCGTACATAGATTTGTTCAACCTGCAAACCAAGTTCTTCTTTTCGTCTTCTTCAAAACCTTCAGGCTGGAGCATATATCTCTTCTTCAGATTTCCATAAGAAAAGCTGTTTTAACATCTAGTTATTCCAGATGTAAATTCAATGTAGCACACATTGCCAAGACTACTCGAACTGTTGTTAGTCGAACCACAGGAGAAAATATTTCATTGAAATCAATACCTTCTTTCTAAGCATATCCTTTGACCACCAGTCTTACACGATACCTCTCCACTTGATCGTCACCATTTCGCTTGAAAACCCATTTGTTACCAATTGGCTTCCTTCCTTGTGGTAGTAGCATAAGGTCCCATGTATTATTTTTATGAAGGGCTTCAATTTCTTCTTGCATAGCCATCACCCACATGAAGCATCTGAGCTGTTTATTGCCTCTTGGTATGTTGATGGTTCACCGTCCTCTGTTAAAAGACAGTATGCAATATTACCTTCTATAACATAATCTGAGTGCCAATTGGGACGTCTTCTCATACGATCTGATTGACGAGTTGTTGGAGCTTCAGAACTCTCTGGTTCTTGTTCATCATGTGCTGGTTCCGCTTCAGAAGAATCTCCTTGTTCAACCTCATTTTCCACATATATCTGTAGTCTTTGACTTTTCAGCGCTATCATCGTCTTCTTTCTTTGTAGTTTATCCTCTACAAAAATAACATCCCTGGTGATGATCATTTTATGGGCAGTGGGATCCCACAAGCGATACCCTTTACACCATCAGCATACCCCAAGAATTTGCATTTCCTGGATTTTGGATCGAGCTTTGAAATTTCTTGGGAGTTGTACATCACGTACACAATACTTCCAAATACATGGAGGTTTGAATAATTAGCTGGTTTACCAGTCCACATCTCCATTGGTGTCTTCAGCTCTATTGCAGTTGATGGAGCTCGATTCACCAAATAACAGGCGGTATTGACTGCTTCTGCCCAGAATGATTTTTCTAGGCCTGCATCCCTCAACATTGCTCTTGTTCTTTCTAACAAGGTTCTGTTCATCCACTCTTCCACTCTATTTTGTTGAGGAGTGTTCGCCACTGTGAACTGTCTTTTGATGTCTTCTTTCTTGCAAAGTCATCAAATTCTTCGCTTGTGTATTCTCCTCCATTATCTGTTTGAAACACTTGATCTTATTCCAGAATCAGTTCCACCCGCTTTGAAGTTTTTGAAAGTTGAAAACACATCTGGCTTCTTTTAATAGGGTACACCCAACATCTCCTGGAGTAGTCATCAATAACGAGACAAAGTATTTTGCTCCGCCAAGGGATGTAACCGGTGCTTGCCATACATCTGAGTGAACCAATTCTAGAACACTTTTGCCTCTAGAATTTGATGTGTTGAATTTCAACCGGTGTGCTTACTTGTTATGCAATGCTCACACAAAGTAAGTGATACCTTTGTTAAGCCTGGAAGTAGCTTTTGCTCCACAAGGACTTTCATTCCTTGTTCTGACATGTGTCTAAGTTTCTGATGCCATAGTATTGCAGAATCTGAACTACATGAGGCAACAGAGGCTTCTTCTTCTAGCAAAGTCTCTCCCTTCAGCATGTACAAGTTTGCTGCTATCTTTTCGCATTTCAGCACCACAAGCGCTCCACGGAACACCTTCATGATTCCTTTACGTGTTTCAATCTTGCTTGCATTATTATCCAATCCGTAGATAATAAATTTTTCTTCAGGCCTTTCACGGCCGCACATCTCGAACAACTTTAATTGTTCCATCATACATCTTCAATTTGATGGTTCCCACGCTAATGATCTCTAAGGAATGATCTTTGCAACTATACATAGATCCTCCTAGACAGGTTCAATGATGGAACCATTCTCTTCTTGAGGTCATGTGATATGTTGCTCCTAAATCAATGAGCCATATATATGCATATTTCTTTCTACCTTCCACGGTGGTTGACGCTTCACAACATAGAGCATCTCCATCATCTGAAGTGTTTCGGTATTACCTTGTGGATTGGAGTTTTATTGAGACTCCAACAATCCTTCTTCAAGTGACATTCTTTCCACAGTGGTAGCACTTTAAATTCTTCTTGCTCATCGACTTTGATCTACCATGTTTATGACTGCTGCTTTGGCCACGTTCTGTTGATCTCCCTCATCGTTGTCAACGCTTCTGCTCTGTTTGTCAAGTTGATGAGCTGATCATACAAATCCGGTAGACTTGAAGTAGAAGTTCAGCATGTTCTTGTTCTCCTATTTTACAGCTTAGGATATAAGCTGAGAAAATAAGGTGTTCATGTAACATCCCAAACTATGGGTTAGTGACTAAATGGTAAAGTTTCAAAAATTTGGTGATTAAAGTAGAAAAATGGATGATTAGTTTAAATGATTTATCTGGAAATAAATCCTAAAAGTTGTTAGTAATTATCAAATGAAGTAGAGGGCAAATGGTCATTTGACTAATAAATGAATTAAAAATATATGATAAGGATATATGTTAGAGGGATAAGGATGAAAGATATTCTTCTTCTTTCTTCTTCTTCTTTCTTCTTCTTCTTCTTCTTCTTCTTCTTCTCTTCTTCGCTTTTCTTCTTCTTTCTTCTTCCTTCTTTCTCTTCTTCTTCTTCATGTACGAGAGAGAGAAGATCCAAGCTTGCAAAGGTAAGATTCCTTGTTAGCTGATTATTTGTTAATTTTAAGAGTGGGTTTGATCATTAGTAATACTTAAGCTTATGGAAAGCTTAAGTTGTCCTAAAATCAAAAGATAAAGAAGTTATGAAAAGATTAAGAAATGAGTTTCTTAAGGAAATTCTGGAAAAGAGTTAGTAAGTGAATTTGAGAAGGAATTTAATTGTCATCAATCTAATTAAGGAATATGGAGTTTAGAATTAGATTTAAAACATGTTAAAAATCTGGTATGATTCTTGAAGTTAATAAAGAGAAAGATATAAGGTTAAAGACGAGATAATTGATTATAAATGAGTTTAAACATATATATGAAAGTTAGGAATATGAAAGGGGATGAAATATGAATCATTGAGTGAAGAGTGGATGATTTTCGGGTTCAAAGAGAGTTCTGGACAGAGTGCATCGATGCACATTCATAGTGCATCGATGCATCAAGGTTAAAACCCAGAAATCATTTGAAGGTGTATCGATGCACAGGAAGTGCATCGATACACTCTTTCAAAATAGAAACATCGAATGAAATTAGTGCATCGATGCATAAGGCATGCATCGATGCATCCCAGTAATATACAACATCGAATACATTTTATGCACCGATGCATTAGTAGTGCATCGATGCATACCTTCATTAAAAGAGAAATTGACTTTTCTCTTGGTCTAAAGAGTGGACCATTAGAGTATATTAGTTATGATACTGATAAGATCTATGTATGATTATGTAGATATAGAACGTGATCCCGTTCCGAATCAACTGAAGGATTAGAATCAAATCAAAGCAAAGCTAAGGTGAGTGCAATTTAATTTGTACTTATATTATTGAATAAACATTTGGCTTGCGATGAGCCAGTGATGGAGTTACTATGGTAAGAACTCCTAAAATGTTATTTGATTGATCATGTTATGATTTGTGTGATAGGAATATAATTTATGAAAAGTATATGTGAAATAAGATATGAGCTTATATGAATATGTGATATGAATAAGCTATAAGAAATGATTATGTGAATACATGCATTATGACGCGTGTTATATGATATTATATATATGTTACACATACATATGGTATGTGACCGAAGAGAAGAACATGTGATTATAAGATCAATGATTACACGTACATTTGGTACGTGACTGAAAGAAAAGATATATGTTTCATAAGAGAAAGAATATGAATAAGTAAATTGAACTGTTATGAATGTTAATGCCCATGTTATGTGATAAGAGAGCTAGTGGTATAGTTTGGCATGCCAAGGGTCGAGGGTTTACCTATGTTCTTCGGGACATATGGACTGTTACTTATGTTTTATCGGACATATGGATGTTTACCTAGGTTCTTCGGGATCTATGGACTGGTCCTTCGAGACGAATACTGAACTAAGGTTCGGTGCCCCATGAGGGAATTGATACGAGCTGTGGTGACAGCATTAGTGCATAACCTCAATGTACTCACATACCTTAAGTTCTCAAATGTTTACATGGGCTAATGTAAGGGCTTTAAAGATAATAAATAACTTGTTATGATACTATATATATGCTTTATTGTGAAATTACTGGATACTCGATGGTGAGTATAGAAAGGTTCATATATGCTACATGATAGAAAGAAATTAGTAATAATGATATGAGTACTGATAAGTATATTAATGATATATTATAGTATGCATTATGTTATGAAATGGTTTGTGGTTTTATTATATGTTTATATGCCTCACTAAGCAACGACTTAGCGTGTAAGTAATTTACACGTAGGTATGGAAAGGAGTAAAGAGCGATGTGAGTAGACAGGTCAGTTCTCCTTACTCAATGTCAGATCAAAAAGAGGTGATTAATATGTACTTTAATATATAAAGTTCTAGTTGGCATGTATTCAAAAGAATATTGTATAAATTCTGAATAGTTTTGTAAACGTTTTGAATAAGTTGATGTTATAAAAGTTTTTAAATTACTTAATATTTATACGAAAAATGTTTGAAAAGTCAATGTGACACTTCAGACTCGTATTCGGGTCGGATACGAGTTAGGGGTGTTACATTTATGGTATCAAGCTACGGTTTAGCTGATTCTAGGCTTAAATCAAAGTCAAAGTGTTTTAAAAAGTATACATGCCAACTCAAAGTTAAAAATTCCGATCTGATAGTGTAAGGAGTATGTTGTCTTGCCAATAAAAATATATTATTATGTGATAATAGAAGTATGATAATAAGCTTCGAAAGAAGTGAAAGGTAATAAACCTGAAGGTAATAGCATTCACCTGCCCTGGCCAGGCATGGAGAAGAGCAAACACCTCAGGAAGTGCCTGTATAAAATTTGGAAAATTATTCTTCATGTTGAAGAATGTTTCTGATGTGTTTTCAATTATACTTCTTTAACTCATAGAATGAATGTATCAAATTAGTTGATAAAGTTGCAAGCACCCAGTTCAAGGGTGGATTTGAGGAAGGTTCTATTGTTATAGACCTTGGTTGAATGATATGATAAAAGGTTTTCATTTCTTCAAAGTGGAGATGTTGAATTGAGTAGTTTTTGTTACTACTTTGGTAAGTTAGAGTATGGTGGACAATTGTCACCATAAGAACGTTAAAAGATTAAATGATATGATTAGAATTGTATAAGAGTTCAAGATTAAGTGCATTGATGACCAGTTTTATAAGACATATGAAACTGGAATACACGAGCTTGAAACAGGGAATTACACCTTGTATGAGTATGATTATAAGTTAATAAGCTAAGCAATTGCTGCCCGAGTTAATTCCAACTGAAAATGATACATGTGATTTGTTGTTTAGGACTTGCACCTTAAATTAAAAGAGTGTTACTGGTTTTGAATTTGTTATCGTTTCAAGAAATGGTTAATTGTGTTAAAACTTTAAAGAGAAAGAGCTCAGAATGAAAAGTTTGGAGAATAGAAATCTCATATGATTAAGAGAATTGATGCTTCATAGAGTTCAGTACCATCAAAGAGAGTAGAGATTCTGGTTTTTAACTTCAGATAAGGTATGAATTAGTTGTATTCTCTGCCAGAGAATCAAATCTGATGAGAGTCAGACAGACTCAATTAGTAGGGTTTGGTACTGAAAGATTAAACAATAATTTAATTGATAATAAACCAAGGTTAAAGACAACCTTTGTGAATTAGATTAAAAGTTGTTAGAGTTATGAAAATTGAAGCGGGAAAAGTATTATAAAGGGGTGAGATGAGTATTGAGATTTGGTAATTGTTGAAATAATTCCAATTGCAAAGAATGTATATGAATGGTTAGATGAAGGTGTTTCGCTTTAGATTAGAAGAATAGATGTTGATAACAGAGTTATGAAGTTGGAGTATATTAAGTTAAAGGATTAGAAGCTGGTGAAGGAAAATACAATTATAAGAGATAGTAAAGAATGAGGTTATGTATAAGTGAAGTTGGTTATTAACGTATAAAGAGTTAAAGATATGATTTGTATATAAGAAGATTTTGATAATGAAAGGATAATGGATAAAGAAATGAAAAGATGTGTTTAAAGGATTAATATGATAAAGGGTTATAAGGAAGTGCAGATTATAAGTTTGATTAGAGTAAGAAAGTATGTAGGTTATATGGAGAGATTATGTGTATCGTAATACGGCAAGGATGAAAAATGAGTAAAAGTTTGGATTGTGGTGAATTAATTAGAAAAGAGGAAAGAATCATTGATTGATTTTTGATTTTGAGTGATAAGAATTGATGTTACTGTCTACAAGATAAGTAACATTATATGAATTTTAGAAAGGTCAAAGGAAAAATGCATAATCGATGATGAAAAGACAACATGATTGGTATAACTGGTTATTGTTTATATGATAAGCAACAGAAGATGAATGTATAAACGAAAAAGATAGTTGGAAAACTAAAGGGTTGAAAAGTAAGTTTCTTATGATGACAAGAAGAATAAGTCAGGGAAGCAACATAAGAACATTAGAAGATATGTTCTTATTGAGATGTAGTGAAAATTAGAGATGAATTTCTTATAAGGAGGGAGAGTTGTAACATCCCAAACCATGGGTTAGTGACTAAATGGTAAAGTTTCAGAAATTTGGTGATTAAAGTAGAATGGATTAGTTCAATGATTTAAATAAATCCTAAAGTTGTTAGAGTTATCAAATGAAGTAGAGGGAAAAATGGTCATTTGACTAATAAATGAATTAAAAATATATGATAAGGATATATGTTAGAGGGGATAAGGATGAAGAGATATTCTCTTCATCTTCTTCTTCTTATTCTTCATGTACGAGAGAGAAGAGCCAAGCTTGCAAAGGTAAGATTCCTTGTAGCTGATTATTTGTTAATTTTAAGAGTGAGTTTTGATCATTAGGTAATACTTAAGCTTATGGAAAGCTTAAGTTGTCCAAAAATCAAAAGATAAAGAAGTTAAGAAAGATTAAGAAAATGAGTTTCTTAAGGAAATTCCGGAAAACGTTAGTAAGTGAATTTTGAGAAGGATTTTGACTTGTCATCAATCTAATTAAGGAATATGGAGTGTTAAAATTAGATTTAAAACATGTAAAAATCTGGTATGATTCTTGAAGTTAATAAAGAGGAGAGGATATTAAGGTTAAAGACGAGATAATTGATTATAAATGAGTTTAAACATGTATATGAAAGTTAGGAATATGAAGGGGATGAAATGAAACATTTGAGTGAAGAGTGGATAATTTTCGGGTTCAAAAAGAGGTTCTGGGCAGAGTGCATCGATGCACATTCATAGTGCATCGATGCATCAAGGTTAAAACCCAGAAATCGTTTGAAGGTGTATCAATGCACAGGATGTGCATCGATGCACTCTTTTAAAATAGAAACATCGAATGCAATTAGTGCATCGATGCATAAGGCATGCATCGATGCATCCCAGTAATAATCAACATCGAATACATTTTATGCACCGATGCATTAGTAGTGCATCGATGCTTACCTTCATTAAAGATGAAATTGACTTTTCTCTTGGTCTAAGAGTGGACCATTGGAGTATTAGTTATGATACTGATATAGATCTATGTATGATTATGTAGATATAGAACGTGATCCCATTCTGAATCAACTGAAGGATTAGAATCGAATCAAAGCAAAGCTAAGGTGAGTGCAATTTAATTTGTACTTATATTATTGAATAAACATTTGGCTTGCGATGAGCCAGTGATGGAGTTACTATATAATAAGTAACTTCTAAATGTTTTTGATTGGTGATCAATGTTATGATTTGTGTGATTAGGAGATATATAAGTTATATGGAAAGTATATGTGAAATAAGATATGAGCTTATATGAAATGATATGAATAAAGCTATAAGAAATGATTTATGTGAATACATGCATTTGTGATGCTGTTATATGATATTAAATATATTTTACACATACATATGGTATGTGATCGAAGAGAATGAACATGTGATTATAAGATCAATGATTACACGTACATTTGGTACGTGACTGAAAAGAAAGATATATGTTCATAAGAGAAAGGATATGATATGAATAGTAAATTGAACTGTTATGAATGTTAATGCCCATGTTATGTGATAAAGAGCTAGTGGTATAGTTGGCATGCCAAGGGTCTAGGACTTACCTATGTTCTTCGGGACATATGGACTGTTTACCTATGTTCTTCGGGACATATGGACTATTTCCTAGTTCTTCGGGATCTATGAACTGGTCCTTCGAGACGAATACTGAACTAAGGTTCGGTGCCCCATGAGGAATTGATACGAGCTGTGGTGACAGTATTAGTGCACAACCTCAATGTACTCACATACCTTAAGTTCTCAAATGTTTACATGGGCTAACGCAAGGGCTTTAAAGATAATAATAACTTGTTATGATACTATATATATGCTTTGTTGTGAAATGACATGGATACTCGATGGTAAGTATAGAAAGGTTCAATATATGCTTACATGATAGAAAGAATTAGTAATAATGATATGAGTACTATAAGTATTAATGATATATGTATAAGTATGCATTATGTATATGAAATGGTTTGTGGTTTATTATATGTTTTATATGCCTCATAAGCAACGACTTAGCGTGTAGTAATTTACACGTAGGTATGGAAAGGAGTAAAGAGCGATGTGGAGTAAGACAGGTCAGTTCTCCTTACTCAATGTCAGATCAGAAAAGAGGTGATTAATATGTACTTTAATATATAAAGTTCTAGTTGGCATGTATTCAAAAGAATATATTGTATAAACTCTGAATAGTTTTGTAACGTTTTGAATAAGTTGAATGTTATAAAAGTTTTTAAATTACTCAATTTTATACGAATAAATGTTTGAAAAGTCATGTGACACTTCGTACTCGTATCCGGGTCGGATACGGGTTAGGGGTGTTACATTCAGTATTTAAGTGCTCCGTCACTTGAAGTAGATTCTGGCATACGGAGAGTGTACATTTTCTCTTAAGGAAAATTTTATTGTGCAGCGATGTGGCCTCGTATAAATTTGGTGAGATGATCCCATATCTCCATAGCTGTCTTCTTCTCCTCGATGCTTGACAATACTTCATGCTAATTGCTAGATGAAAGTTTGCCATAGCATTCCCGTCCATTTCGATCCATTTGTTGTCATCTTCAATTTCCACAATGAGAAATTTCTCCCATTGAATTTTTCAATATCAAATTTCGTTGCCATAGCTTCTTTTACGGATAGCTCCCACTATTTCTATCGTGAATAGTTCTCTGGAACCTTCAAGAATGGGTAATAACTTCTTACTTTCTTATGTTGGAGGATCCACCTTTTGGTGGCAACCACAAAGACAATAAGCAGATATTACACACTCAAATTTGGCTCGGATACCAATTGTTGCGTTATGTTACGGAGGACAAACTTACTAATCAATGGGTATGTAGATTCTGACTATGCAGGCGATTTGGATAAAAGTAAATATATAGGATATGTTTAAAGTTGATGGTGGAGCTATAAGCTGGGTTTCAAATTGCAGTCAATTGTGGCTACATCCATAACAGAAGCAGAATAGCAGCTACACAAGCCAGTAAAGAAGCAATTTGGTTGAAGATGCTATTGGAGGAGCTTGGGCACAATCAAGAGCATGTTTCTCTGTTTTGTGACAGTCAAAGCGCCCTGCATCTAGCAAGGAATCCAACATTTCATTCAAAACAAAGCACATACGAGTTCAGTACCATTTCATTCGTGAAAAGTAGAAGAAGGAACGGTAGATATGCAGAAGATCCATACCAAAGACAACATAGCAGATTTTATGACAAAGGCAATCAACGCTGATAAATTTACCTGGTGTCGATCCTCTTGGTGGTCTGTCAGAGACGTAAGCAACATGAAGGTACAAGGTAGAAAGATGGTGTGAAGATATAATTGTTCAAATCAAATCTTCAGTGGAGATTGTTGAAAGTCAAGATAAATGGCTTAGCAGCCAGGCGGCTAATTTGGCAGCAAATGGTGGCAGCACCGACGGCTTTGAACAATTATTAAGCAAATGGTTGAAATTCATGGATGGTAAAACTACATATTTAGTCATTGTATTTTAGGGTATTTACAATTAGTCCTTAAGTTTCAACTATAAATACCCTAGCTCATTTAGCTTCAAAACCATCCCAAAGCATTCTAGCTTTCTTCCAATACTAGAGAATTTAGAGAGTTTCTTGAGAGTTGTTTTTCTCCTTTTTTTATCAAGAGAGACTTATCATTGTTTTCTCCTTGGTCGATTGAGAGAAGTTGTAATTCCTATTTTCTCATAGTGAAATTCTTCTACCGTTGCCCATGGTTTTATCCTATATTATTCAGGTGTTTTCCACATAATTTTGTGTTCTTTTCTTCATTTTTATTTTCTCAATTATCAGTTACGATTTTGCTCTATCCGATAGCCGTCTTCCGCAACAATACCGCGGTAGCAACAGTTTTCACTCCAGCTTCAACATTTTGTTGATCCGGCATAGTCATCCCAGTGGATAAACCAACAGTTAGGGCATATTCTATTGCTCGGCGAGGACGTGGTTTCATCTTAGGAAGTTGAGTGGCTACTCTCATCCAATCACCATAAGGAAGTTCGGAATTAGTTGAATCAACCTTCACTGTACAGCTCGCCATCTTGTGTCCATTGAGCCACATATATTGCAAAATTGGGAAGTCGTTCATACTTCAACGAACAACCCACAGCTTACCACCTTTAGCATTACCCACATCACACATCACACATCGTCGTAGAGGTTTTGTGATGTCAATGGCAACACGGATGCGGAGGAACTCTCATATCCACTGCTATGGCTGTACCAATGCCACCTCCTAATGTTAAACCCAGGTTTAGTCATGGAACCCATGGTAGACTAAATTTGAACACAAATAGCCATTGATCGAAGTTATAATTCTAAACCCTTTTCCGCCTCAAACTGAACCAATGAAAGAAATCACCATCAAAGGTCCAAGGACTCCTATTGAGAATCAGATTCATTGTCTGCAGAGTTGAGTTTCACACGAAAGCACCTGTCGCCTAGTTCCAGATTTCATTTGACTTTTTGGGAGCCCCAACCGCCCAAAAGATTCAGTTCACAGCCCTAACATCATCGAACATTGGGAGATGATGTGACCAATCAATAATGACCTCCTTCAATAACATCATCAATTTCAGGTCCACCTTCTGTGAAAATACATCAGTCTCAGTGCAATAAAAGAGAGATCCTCCATCTATTGCATAATGAATCATCCATTGCCATTGGAGATGAATTGTAAAAACAAGAGTTAATACTGTCTTTAAACATGAACAATAAAGAGCAAAGACTGATGCCAATAGAAGAGCAAGACTGATGCCGATAGAAGAACACAATATCAAGGAAGAAAGCAGATATTGTCTCCTTAATATAGGGGTTGAATTTAGCAAATAATCCAGATAAGCAATGGAAAAACGTATTTTACTAGGATACTGCTAGCCGGATTTAAACGATATTTGGACTGAAGTCCTGCGCAATATAACTCTACACAGATAAATATATCTCCAATTATGGGCCTCGATTCATTACTAATATGCGGTTGAATGAAAAAAAGTCAACGCAAGGCCAAATCTATATTATTAATTGTTTGTACGTACAATATATAAAAACGCGTGCATGGATGTACCAAAGGACGATATATGGTGACGCCCAACACACCCAAGAAAATGGATACCTCGTACCCCATATGATCGCTCAGAAATTGTATAAGAAAATGTAATCTCCCATAATTTCATGTTGGATAAATAAAGTAAAATATGATTCCGAATCCCATTAGTAACTCACATGAATGGTAATAATTCAGACTTGTTATGCATCGGAAACTTACACTCGATTTCTGTGTTTAGAAATGGAGTACATGGTGCGTAGACGTCGTTTGTATTAATAGATTGGTATAAGATAGGTAACGTCATCCACCAATATCCTAAAACGAAATATAACGTTAATATTGTCCTGTAAAAATATAATGTGGCAAGTCACGTTTACATGTAAAACATGCCATAACGGTGAGATATAATCGATTGGGCACTTCGGTTTCGTTTATAATTAAAACGGTCCATATATACCACATTGTAGAAGGACAATACTTGATATATTCAAATGTCGCAATCATACGTGAATACTGACATCTATAAAGAATAATATTCTACTACAACCACCGCACATATATAGTAGAGAAAAATAAAATAACCATAACCATAATGTGGGTCCCAATGAACAAGCAGTTATCCGCAGTCTTAGAGTCTCATAACCCCGGACTCTTTTCAAGTTTGAATGGAAAGGGTTTGTCGTGCTGCCAGTGGACTCTTAGCTCACAAAAAACGTAGGGCCGAAAAATGCGAGCTGATCTCCGAATAGATCGATAGTGATAATACTACCACTCTAGCAGAGTTGGGATACCGCGCCAGCAACTGTATGCAAAACACGTTGACCAGAGTTTTCCCATTGCCTGGATTGGTCTGCAAACCAACTTAGTAAATCAACAGAGTAACTATTCCGTTGGGGACATCCCTCTTCCATTGAGAATGGATGAGAACAGCAGGCCAAAACATAGAACGATAATACAAACATTGTTTTTTTCATGCAGGGAATGGTAGGAGAACAAACGTCCCATCCTATCAGCAGACCATGAAAAAGCCACAGGATGATGTCGAATAACTAAGGGAACCGTAACCAAAGGGTTTGCAGGAAGCATCCCGAACTAGTATAATACCAATACTTTGCGTTGAGCAAAGACAGCCATTTACAGCACCTCGCATCAAACAACCATGAACGGATGATGATGGCGAAAGAGATTCACGGTCTTGCTAAAAGGGCCAAGATAATCCCGATGGACAAAGATCAATGATAATAAGACTGTCATATGAAAGTAAACTAAGGGACACCGATTCTGAAAAATCAATAACAAACTGTTTCTATACCAATATTCGCTGATGCTTATTATTCAAAAACCCTTCCATTACTACGAGTATGGATGCAAGTAACAAAGACTCTGAGGCTCAATTCCTTCCATTGAAAGAGGAGTAATACTAACCTAACCCATTAAAATAAACCAGTAAAAAATGATAATAAAAAACCAGGAGAAAGCCTACATCCAGATCCATGGAAAGAGTCTCTCGTGCGGATAGAAGAAAACCAAACAAACTGTTGCCAGCGCCAGTAACAGGTTTGCAGACGCCTCAAATAAATCCCAATAATGAAGTCGGCGTAGGAAAAAAAAATCGAAAAACAAAACCTGCAGAATTCAATAGAAGAACCATTGCATAGGCGGAATCCTTGCTCATCACGTTGGAAAAACGATGTTGATGACCAGAGAGATTATCTTCCTAATCGTTGAAGCAGTGGGCGACGTTGGAAATAATCCAAAGAAACGAGGGAGAGAATTCCAGAGAGAATTTTTTTTTAAAGTCTGATGGTTATGAACATATTAGTGAATATTATTTTAATGTTTAGAAAATGTTCATTTAGTGCTCATAAATATGTTAAGTTCAAACTTTTTATTTAATTTAACCAATTTTAATCTTTTGTACCTTTTAAAATTTGAAATTTCAACCATCATTCAGGTAATACTAGGGCAGTATGACTTAACTACAAGATTTAAAATTATTAAATTGAAGAATATGAATTAGAGTTAACTAATGACAGATCTAGAAATACTTTTTAGGGTAGACATATACATGTTAACAATACAATTTTTGGATGGGTAACAAATAAAATTTTAGAATGGGCACCATCATACAATAAGTAATTAATCGAAGAAAATTTGAGTTTCAGGGTAGACACTAATAAATTTCATGATGGAAATAATTAATAAAATAAGTAACTAATAAAAAAATAGGATTTCAGAGCGTAGCAATCAATAGATCCACCACTGCCTATAACTTATGTATAATATAGGGACTAGTAAAAAAATTAATTTAATAAAATTTACAATAACTTTAAATAACGAACTAACAATAAAACACAATTTGAAATTAATAACAAACATATTAAACGTAAATATACTAATAAATAAACTAAACATAAATAAAAATCAATTGACCTCCGTGGTTAAGGGACTCGTTATTCTCTTTAAAGATCATGGGTTCGAGCACCATCAGAGGTATGAGATTTCATTATCAATTGATTGAGAGTCCTTAAACATATATTGTCTTGCATTTACCTAATATATATTAAAAAAATTCCTAACTAGTTAGCTCTATCCACATATTTATCATATCTCAATCAGGAACTATTTGTGTAATTTACCCTTAAAAAACCATTTCACACATGAAAACCAACGGATAATGCTTGGATCCGGAGAGTGTAAAAGTTAGAGTTATAATGATATGATTCATATATAAATCTCTTCTCAAAACCAACCAATAATCTATCTTCATTTGTGGAAAAAAAAGGACTGTGTTTTTAATTGGCAAAAGAAATTAGAAAAGGCATGAACTTTAGCTTTTAGGAGTCTTAATCCAAAAGAAAAAGACACTAATACATAGTGTTTTTGCTTTCCATCACATTCAGCAAATAACTGCATGGATTTGGATAATTCTCAACTGTTTAGCTTAATTACATGTGGTGGACTTTGTAATTAAGAACCACTTTCAGACATTTTGTACTGTTTGGTTAAATGTCATAATTTGTACTACCTAGGTAATGGTGTTAAAAACCCTCGACGAGATGACTGGTAAAATATTATTTTCAAGTCAAATTAAAAGCAGAGATCAAGAAAAACAAAACGTTATAAAGTCGGCCAATCTCTTGAGATTTTCGTTTTTAAAGGTTCTAATATACCATAATAGCTTGATGCCCCTCGACTATGTTTTTTCACGTTATTCTACTCCCTAATTTTTATTTCATGTGCTTTCGTTTCCTTGTTTTTCTAATTTCCCGGCTTTGAAAAATTGTATGCGTCTGCTTATATCATTAACTCTAATGCCAATATATTAATAATACGTGAAAGTAACCGAGATGGTTTAAGTGATAAGTACATTGATATCGCTTAAGTAAATCCTAAGTTCGAGATTTTGTGTATGTAGAAGGTCCCTGTTGAGAAACTCACCTACCAAAGTCAGATGTGCGACACGGGTGAAGGGTAATACATGAAAGTAGGATATCAAATTAACTCAAAACTGACGAATTTCTATTCGATTCTATTTATCAAGTCGATTCTTTAGAAAAAAAAGATCAAGTTCGAATTACGTTGTGTCGAATTTTATATATGAGGTCAGATCAAGTGAAGGGTGAAATATCTTGAATCGATCTAATCCGGGATAATAGTATAATTTGTTCTTATAAATTTAGGGATAATTGTTAATACCCCTTTCTCTATAATTTTTAATTATATCTCTATTTTTGTTAGATCGGGTCAGATTAAATCGGATTTATACACTAACATTCAAGTTGGATCGAGTTCGAATAAAGAGAATATCTCGAGTCAACGTAAGTTCAAAAGGAGGGTTATATTTTTCAGATCGGTTGGAATTGAGAAAAAACCGACCTATCATCTTTACGTGAGTATTTTAAATAAATAAAACTAATTAAATAAAAGACACATGATAGTCTTTATAGCAATGCTTGTGAAATCTGGTTCAACTATCATTATACTTATTAAAACACGTGAGTATGTATGTATCAATGGTGAGGCATATCCATTGGGGTATATATATGGGTTAGAATCCACTTACATAATGTAAAATTATACATATTTAGAATTACTGAGTGAAAAATGACTGAGATTGACTTATTGGTTTTTTTATTCTAGTGAATATATTTTCATTTTCTACTGTTAATCTCAATAATTTATTTTCACTCATCAAAATCCTAAATTTATATAAAATTAAAGAGTTTTACATTGTATAACAGAATCATAACATGTATATATATATATATATATATTATATGCAATTAAAGCAAGAAAGTAGTTGAATAAAATGTAAATTCATTCATTGATATCGGTCATGGTCTTACATTTGACCACAAATCCTTTGATCTTCAATTTGATAAACCCATGATGATCCATGAACCAATCTCGAACGGTAAAAACTGAAGCCTCTGCTTATTTTAACCTTGGATGCTATGAGCTGTTAAAGACTTTAACGACACAAATTTCAACCCTTTTTTCCCATCAGCCTTTGATTTTTTTTACCCCTTTTGCAGTGAATTTCCTTCATATAAAACTTCACCCATATGACTTATGTCAATGTTATCTCAATCACCGTATTTTCTTTTGATAATATGTAGGTGTGTACAAGGTAATATATGTTCAAAGATAACTTTTAATTATTTAATATTGAACGCTCACATCATTGACATTCGTGTGTTTAAACCTGATATCTCAAAAAATAACAGCAATTCATTTACTATTAAGATCGTTTAATTCATGCATTATATAATTTTTTTATATTAATTTTAAAACTAAATATTATAATATAAATTTTGATATATTCATTAATTTTTTTATATTTAATATCACGTTTTTATTTCATTTTAGTTACTCGTTGTTAATAAATTAACGATTATACTACTATGTCATCGTAAGGTAATATCACGTTATTCAAAAAATGTTATGTTATCAGTTCTGTTAATTTTTTAACTTGAATAATTATAATGAAACTAAAATAATATAAAATATATATTTTTAAAAAATAATTAAAAAAAAAACGAAACCGTGAAAATAATTAGATGATTAAATACATAGTATACTATATATCTATTAAAAAGCAAGTTTCTGGGGGAGGTTGCTGTTTGAGATCCGAGCTTAACAGAGTATCATGGCATGCTGCCACTCCCTCTACACATTTCCCCCCTTAATTTAACCTATCCATTCCTTCATTATTTATTTATATTTGATTTATTATTGCTACAAAGCCCAATGTTAGGCAGATGGTTAGATCTATTACTCCAATATTCTGCATTTGACTGAATCTCTCTCTCCTAACACTGTCACAGAGGTACTAATATTGGGATTTCTGCTCTTAACCTGACGTTGGGGTAGCCTACTACTCTACCTCTCCCTTATCCCATTACATATGAGAATAGGGTCAGTTATTTTTTTTTAAAAAATTAAGATCTAACTAAAACTTTTAAAATTTTAAGAGGATTAATGAGAATTTTTAAAAATTATGGGAGGAGTTTAGTCCAGAACATTAAAAAAACTTAAAGTCTAATATGAATTTTTTTAATTTTTAATGGGCCAAATTATTTAAAAAAAATTTAAGAATCTAAATTATAATTTTTTAAAATTTTGGGGATATAGCCCCTACTAGTTCCTCTTGTGTTCCATCATTGGTGCCAATATTATTTTGTTTTGTTTTTTTTTTAAAATAATTTTACATATGATCTTAATAAATCAATATTAAATAATAGCATAGTATAAACCGATGTTAAATTTAAACATATAATAGCACCTTATCACTTTTTAAAATTTTATGTAAGGAAGAAGCTCCATTTTCAGATTAATTTCCAAATAGTAAAAACTATTGTTTCTCATTAACGTGACAATATGAAGTACATATGAAGGAATCAATAGCGATCCAGATTCAAGAATGTAGCTTCACCCTATTAACTAATTAATTTTTGATCAAATTATTGATAATATTTGTTTTACTTGTGCTTTGGCCACTTTTAATTTAATCATTTTTTAAATCTATTTCACTATTAAACTCAAACCCAAGTTCTTGAGATCCACCCAATTCATAAAAATAACTCAATAGCTACTATTTTTATAATAAAAACAAAGTTAAAAAAAATTAAAGTAATTTTTTTGTTCATGTAATAGACTCAATTTATCATTTTCTCACATATGATAATTTCACATTAATTTAGCGTTCATGGTTGTTTAAGGGCATCATCCTAGCCCTCGAAGTTCTCTAATTTTTCAATCCCTTTTTTACCTTTATAATTGAGGCCTCTATTTTTTTTAATTTCAATTTCTACCTTTATAATTAAGGCCTCTAATTTTTTACAATTTCATAAAATTTTCAATTTCTCATTCCTTTCTCCATCTCTCTCGTTAATTCATTTAATTTTGAATTAAATGTAATTATATTTGTCTCTCTTATTTTTTTTTACAAATCTTATTTTTCAATTTACCAAATATTCTTTAATTCTTAGTCTTCTCCAATCTCAATCTTACGATAACATAATATGTTATTCTTTATTTTTTTAATTTATTATTCATAATAAAGCTCAATATCATATTTTATACCCATATTTGATTTTTTATTCTCTTAGTTGTATTTAAGATGTTTTCTTAACAAAACAATAAAATTAATATTAAAAAAAGTTTAATAATTTTTCTACGATATTAAATTAATTGTTTAAAGTAATAGAGTATATTTTCATTCAATCAGGGCCTATTTTTTTCGCTCAGGGTCCCAAAAAATATTTGAGACGGCTCTAGTGTACACATATGAAAAAGACTAACAGTTCTGTTATTCAAAACGGACTTCAATGGCTAGGATGATACCCCTAAACAATTTCGAGAATTAAATTGATGCGAAAATGATAAATGAGGTCTACTACATGTGCAAAAATAGCCCTTAAGCAAAAAAAAAACATTTTAAAAATAACACAATAATACATCAGCTAGTTGATTTAGCCGGATAAGATACTAGAATCTTTAAACAAGGTAAAGAATTTGAATTCTGACATTAGTGAATGAAATAAATTGAGTTAAGAGCATCCCTCCCATCATAGATCTCTGTAAAATTCGATCTAGATTAGTTAATCAATAGATCAGATACAAGTGATTAATTCAAAAAATATTAAATAATAAAAAAAGGGGAAAGGGTTGCATTGGGTTTAATAAGGATTTGGTGAATAGAGGGCATGTGCAACACCTGCAACGACGCCGTGGTCCGCCATCAAAAGCATCCACAACATCCGCACTATCTCCGGTGTCTCCACTATTCACACACCAACATCTCCACCTTCCATTTAAAAAATCATTTCCCAAGTGGATATAGGATCCTGCCCCACGTGTATTGTTTTGCCTCTCGTGTAATATACATACTTTTTTTCTTAAAAAAAACAAAACAAAATTCTTGTCTCATTTGACCAAGTTAATTAGTCATTAGCATTCTAATTAATGTGTTTAATCCAATTCGGAGCTGGAAAAGTCACCATGTCTTGGCTTAATCTATGTCTCTTTATCAAAAGTAATTATATATATATATGTGGGCGCCGTTTTTTGCCCGGACGGGAAAAGACTAATATCGACTTGGGGGTTTTCCTTTGAAAATATTTTGAAATGTGAGGATTCACTACCAATCATTTAAGGTGGTATTGGGGCACCATAAAAACATGTGATTTTAATAAAACATTTTTTTATCAAAATACTAAGTTTTAGGGTCCACGAAAATCTAAAAAACATGATCAAGAGTTGGTTACGCGTGGGGAAGGATTAGCACCCCACAAGCGCCCAAAAATTGGTAGCTAGTTGATTACCGTATATTTAGAATTGGAATTTTGAGTTCGAACTTTATTTAATTTAAAAATCATTACAGATGCAAAGTTGAAAAGAGTATTCGTTTATTAAGGCCGATAGCATTCGTCCCCTAGCATGAATGCGGGAGATCATCTATTGTGCCCAATAACTGAATATTGTCTCGATATTTTAGAAATCATGATGCGGTTTTTAAAAGGATGTCAGCCTATTTCGGGAATCACCAGTAGTCACCCCCTGAGCATACATGTGGGAGATATACTATTAATTCCCTAATAAATGAACATTGCCTTAGGTTTAAAAATAAATGCAATCAAACAATTTTTTATTTATCCCAATTAAGCTAATGGTAAATTAAGGATTTTTCTATCTTAAAGAGTCAAATTATGAAAATTAAGGAACCTAGAGGCTCAAGCTTAAAACGTAGGTTCTAATATTAACCCTATTGATTTTTAATCAATTATTGAATCGAATGATCAAGATGGTCCCTTGAGCATTTAGGCGAGGGTTACTCGATTTATTCCCTAAATTAATAGGATTATATTGAAATCTAGCTAAAAGTGGAGGCTCTATTTAGCCTATTTGATTATGTTAATCTTAAAAGTCTAATTGAAGTTCAGGGACTAAAGGGTCAAAGATTTAAAATACCGAGTTCTAAGTGATTAGAAGTTTAAGGACCTAAATCAAGAATTCCTAAAATTTAAGGACTAATCAACAAAATCAAAGTTCTAAATAATATCTAAATTAACACATTAAAATTTTGGGATTATATTAAAAGAGTTTTTTTAGAAAATTAGTCGATAATGAACAAATTTTAAAGGTCGAACAATCGATTCGAGTAATCGGGCATCTTATGCGAAAACTCGACTCAAATTGCTCCCTAATTAAAAATTAGGGTGCCATCCTAATTTCTAGGTCCGATTTGGTTTATTAACCTAATATAAGAATGAAATCTAAAAGCTTAATTAACAAAAAACTTATGGAATACTAGCTATAATGATAAACACAATTAAATATATTAAAATAAACAAGCACACATCAAAGAAATAAAAAAATGAGGATTAAATCACATGAATACAAAATTATGAGGATTAAAGAAAATAAATTAAACATGTAACAAGGGCTAAATTTGAACAAATTAAAATTTAATGGCTAAATCTAAACAAAATAAAAAATAGGTCAGGGACTAAAATGTAATAACACGTAGAAGTTACAGGGACTAAAAGCTAATTATTCATATTATTTAAGCCTAAAATAACCTATTAAGTGAAAATGGGAAAATTAAAAAATTAGTCCTGCCAAATCAAAATAAAATTTAAGCAGTTACTACATATGGCCAAAGTGTAAAGCACACTAAACTTATAGGGACCAAACAATAAATAGACCAAAAATTATATACCATGCAAAGAAAAGGGAAAATAATAGTTTCAGTCCTCATAGATGACCAAAATAAAAAACACGCTAAAGTCAGAGGGACTAAATAATGAATATACCAAAAATTATATAACACGCAAGAAAAAGGAAAAATAATAGATTTGGTCCCTACAGGTGACTAAAATGTAAAAAAGTGCTAAACCTAGGGGGACCTAATCATGATTTTACCCTAAACTAGCTCTGTGTATACTATTTTCTTTTTCTTTTTCATTTTTACACCGAAACTAAAAAAACAACAAAAAGCTCTCCCCTCTCTCCTCTCTCTTCTCTCCCTCGGTCGACCCATTGCCGAACCATGTACCCTGCTTTGGCTACTATTTCGGCCACCACACGCGACGGTTTGAACTCCTAAACCAACCTAAAAATATCCAAAAACCCATATCTACTAGCATAAGCCCCTATTTGGTGCTAAAAATAACGAAAAAAATTGTTAAAAGACCTCGAAAAACCCCTTTAGACCCTTCGATTTCCCTAATCTGGCGACATCCGACAAATCTCCCCACGACTCAGGTAAACTCGAATCTAACCCTCTTTTTATTTTTTCTATTTTACATTAAAAAAAACTTGGATATGATTATTATTTCGAACTAAAACGTTTTTTTTCTTTTTTCTTTTCAGTTGTTCCGGAACTAAATACCCTTCTTTCTTTTTTTGTTGTTTACTGTTTTTTTGAAAACTAAAAAAAGGATTTTTTTTATTTTTTGAAAACTAAAAATTTTTCTCTTTCTGCTGATTGAAACTAACAAGAAAATTTTTATTACTACAAAAAAGGAGAATAATAACCTTAAAACTCAGTTTATTACTTCTGGATGGATGAAAAACTGAGACTTTATAACGTTTATGTTTAGGGTTTTATACCCATTTACAAATAAAATCAAATGATTACATTTTTTTGTTTGCTTGTTGTCTCTGAAGGTATTAGAGTGTTAGGTGGTGGTGGCGTACGTGGAGCAACCCTCTTGCATTAGGGTAAAAATCGATGGCAGTTGATAGGGTGATTGGGGGCAGCTACACTAGGGTTAGGTTTAGGTTAGGGTAGGTTCCGAGTCGAGTTTAGTTTTGGGCTCCGGGTCGGGTTATGTTTTGGGCTCCGGATTGCGTTTTGGTTAGGTTTTAGGTTAGGACTTGTTTGGGTTTTATTTTAGGGTTGGTTTGGGTTGGGCTTGAGGCCCGTTTGTAAATGGGTTATTAGTTTAATAATAATAATATTTATAATATAATAATATTAATAATAATATTAAAAAATGGTGATTACTACTGCCCATCTTTGCTTATTTCAGTGAAACGAGAATAGAGAAAAGACACACAAAGCACCATATTTTGGCTCAGTCCCTGTTCTTCAAGTTGCGAGTTTTTCTCATTACGAGCTCTCTACTGGAAATGTTGGTCCCCTGAGTGAGGCGTCGCTGATTCAACTCCAAATGCGATGAATCGACCAAATGTTTAACAAGTTCTTCTTATTATGAACTTCTTATCCCTCTATCGGATGAGTTTTTCTCATTGTGAACTCTCTATTAGAAATATTGATCCCTCAAGTGAGGCATCACTAATTCAACTCCATATACGATGAATCGAATAAAGATAGAACAATTATGAATTTCTTATCCCTCTATCTGATGAGTTCTTCTCATTATTAACTTTCCATTGGAAATGTTAATCCCTCAACTGAGGAGTCACTATTCAAAATACGATAAATCGAGCAAAGATTGAACAAGTTCTTCTTATTATGAACTTCTTCTCCATCTATTGGATGAATTCTTCTCATTATGATCTCTCCATTGGAAATGTTAATCCCTCAAGTGAGGCATCGCTGATTTAACTCCAAATGCGATGAATCAAGCAAAGGTTGAACAAGTTCTTATCATTATGAACTTCTTCTCCCTCTATCAATGAGTTCTCCTCGTTATGAACTCTCTATTCAAAATGTTAATCCCTCAAGTGAGGCGTCACTGATTCAACTCCATATGCGATGAATCGAGCAAAGGTTGAACAAGTTCTTCTCATTACGAACTTCTTCTCCCTCTATCAGATGAGTTCTTCTCAGTATAAACTCTCTATTGGAAATATGATTGGTTTATCTTCTCTTTGGATATTTTTAAACCTGCAAAATATTATCATATGTTAGTGATTTGTATTTAAAGTACCCGGAGGTAATGACCAGATGATCCTTAATTTCGATGCGATCCATTTCCTTCAATGGTGAAAGGAAATATGAACTGATTCTTTTTCCTCATGAAATCTTTATCGACTTCCTGAATTCCTGTCAGACATTCAAAACTTGTAGCAAAATGAATGTGTATGCTCCTATTTTGCAAATGCTTGAATATACATGATGTGAATTTTGTGTTTTTGAGTTTTAAGGTCTCGTAAACCTTTTTTTTCCTTTTCTATCCTCATCGAGTCTTTGTCTTTGCTAACTCCTTGTCTGATTCGTAATCCTGAAAGACTGATCTCCTAAAAGTCTATCCGCGCCTCTTCCCAGGTGTGGTCAAAAACATGCATGAGAACGAACTATGGCATTGTCTTTTCATTATTTACTCGCCCTTTTTCAACCACTTGCTTCAATGAGTGTAAATATAGACCAGATGGGCTGCCTTGGATTTTCAGTATTTTATAGGTTAATTTAAAAGTAATACCAAGAAATTACTCGTTTGGAATTTGGATTATGTTAGGCTGTTTGTGACACACAGAAATGAATGATTTGAATATTGAAATTATAATCATGAAATTCATTGACGAAATATAAGTTTTACACAAAGTCATGGCAATTAAAAGAATTGAACAAAGATTTTGGAAGCAAAAAGAACATGTCATAATGAATTCTAGCACAAGTGTTCATGAATCAGTTAATTTGACATGTCGAGGTGATCCTTTGTTTGGGAAATCTCAAGACAACAGAGTTGTTTGAAGATGTGAAGTATTTCACGGACTACTAGTCTTTTGAGAGGGTTTACTTGTCGGATGCCTCGACATCAAAATGCATTTGAGCATCATTTTTAGGTTTTCAACTCAAATACTTTCCTTGGTTTCAAGATGCCCTTTGTGGGTTTTCACCTTGAACCCTTTTTTTTCTTGTTCTTATTTCTTTTTCTTCTTTTCTTTTTCATTTTCATTTTCTTTTTCTCTTATTTTTCTTCTTTTCTTTTTCTTTTTCTTAGGCGTAATATTTCTTGACAGATTCTAAATTTATTGGGTTCCTCAGCACTCTTCCATCAATCTCTGCCAAAATCAATGTTCCCCCAGGGAAGGCTTTTTTGACAACGTATGGCCCCTCCCAATTGGGCATCCATTTCTCGCAGAAATCTTTTTGGATTGTCAAAATATTTTTAAGTACTAGATCCCCCTCTCGAACCTCTCTTGGGTGTACTTTCTTATCGTGGGCTCTCATTATCCTCTTTAGGTACATTTGCCCATGACATATAGCTTTTAGTTTGTTCTCTTCAATAAGATTCAATTGATCAATACGAGACTGAACCCACTCTGTCTCATCTAAAACTACTTCTTTCAAGACTCGCAGTGATAGAGTTTCAACCTCAATGGGTATGATTGCATCTGTTTTATATACCAAAGAGAAGGGTGTTGCCCCTGTCGATGTGCGCACGGTTGTCATATATTCATATAGGGAAAAGGGTAATTTCTCATGCCAATTTTTGTAAGTTTATGTAGTCTTTGTAATGATTTTGATGTTTTTGTTCACTGCTTCTACTACCCTATTCATTTTCAGGCGGTAGGTCATGAAATTGGCATGTTTTATCTTGAACTGCACACAGAGTTCACCCATCATCTTGTTATTCAGATTAGTAGAATTATCTATGATGATTCTTTCTGGCAATCCATATCGACATATTAATTCTCTCTTTATGAATTTGCAAATTGTATATCTCGTGATACTTGAATAGGATGTAGCCTCTACCCACTTTGTGAAATAATTGATTACCACTAAGATGAATCGATGCCCATTTGAAGCTTTTGGTGTGATTTCCCCAATGATGTCTATACCCCACATGAAAAACGACCAAGGTGAGCTTATAACATGTAAAGGCTAAGGCATTGTTTGAATTTTATCCGCACATATATGGCATTTATGGCATCTTTTTACGTAATTGATGCAATCTGTATGCATCATGTCGCAATAGTATATATACCTCATGATCTTCCTGACCATAGATAAACCATTTCCATGTGTTCTACATGTTCTGCCATGCACCTCTTCCATTACACCTTTTGATTCTTTGGCAGTTACACATCTCAACAAAACTTGGTCACTACCCCTTCTGTATAAGATCTCTCCATCAAGGAACTATCCAACTTCCATTCTTCTGATTGTTTTCTTGTCAATTTCAGATGAGCCAGGGGGATATGTTTGGTATATTATATACTATAAGATATCATGATACAATAGATGGCCATCCATTTCTTCTTCTAGAAGATAGCAAGGAGCCTGAGTCTCATATACTTGCATCCTTATTAACATCATGTTTGTCTTCTTATTAGCTTTAAACATTGTAGCAAATGTAGCCAAATCATCAACCAATTGATTGTCTTATCGGGGGAGATACATGAATGTGACATCCTCAAATTCTTTTAGTAGTTCGAGGAGAAAATTTTGATATTCGACTAGCTTTGGGTCTTTTGTCTCCCATTCTCCCCTTAGTTGGTCCACTACTAATGAGGAATATCCATATACTTTAAGTGTTTTGACCTTTCTTTCAATGGCTTCTTTTAACCCCATAATGCAAGTTTCATATTCTACCATGTTGTTGGTGCAAAAGAATTATATTTTACTTGTGAAATGATAATAGATCTCTTTTGGGGAAATCAACACTGCCTCAATTCCTTTTCCTAAAGCGTTAGAGGCTTCATTAAAGTACAATGTCTAGGATTTGTTGCCCCTGACGCTTTCTTCTTCGGTAGAAATGCACATCAAATACTTATATGGGAAATTGAAGTTTAAAGACTCATAATCTTCCGAGGCACGACTAGCAACAAAGTCAGCTATGACACTCCCTTTTATTGCATTTTGGCTCACATAGACAATATCAAATTCAGAGAACAACATTTGCTATCTAGTCAGTCTTCCAGTCAGAGTAGGAGACTCCATCAAAAAATTTAATGGATCCATCCTCAATATCAACCATGTGGTATGGTATAATATGTATTTCACGAGTCTCCGGGTTGCCTAAACTAAAGCACAACACAACTTTTGAATCGGTGGATATCGAGTCTTGCAATCGGTAAATTTCTTAGTCAAGTAATAAATGGATCTTTCCTTTTTTACCTTACTCATCATGTTGTCTTAGTACGCAGCAAATTGAATTCTTGAAAATCATTAAGTAGAGAATTAGCGGCATGCTAGGTACTAGTGCTACTAGTATGGGGGCATTGGACATGTATTTCTTGATAATTTCCAGAGTCTCCTGGCATTTGTTATTCCATACTTCAGGATTATTCTTCTTGAACAATTTGAACACCGGATCACACTTATCGGTAAGTTGAGAAATGAATCGCGATATATAATTTAGTCTTCATAAGAACCCGAACTTCTTTCTGCATGCGAGGCACTGAAAGGTATTGAATTGCCTTGACTTTATCTGGATCAATCTCGATTCCTTTATGGCTTACCATGAAGCCTAGTAATTTCCCTAATTTTACCCCGAACGTGCATTTGGTTGGATTGAGCTTTAATTGGTACTTCCTTAATCTTTGGAATAATTTTTTCAGATTATGTACATGATCTTCTTTTGTTGGACTTGGCAATCATTTCATCCACATATACTTCATTTTTCTTATGCATCATGTCATGGAAAGAGTTACCATGGTTCTTTGATAGTTGCCCCGCATTTTCAAACCAAACAACATCACTTTATAGTAGAGAGTTCCCCACACAGTTATAAATGTTATTTTTTCCATGTTCTCGTGATTCATTTTGCTGATTATACCCAAGAAGCATCCATGAAGGAAACCAAGAATGCCTGTAGTGTTTTCTACCAGTATATATGAGACAGGGAAATTGTACTTTGGCTAGCCCTATTAAGGTCTCGATAATCCACGCACATGCGAACCTTCTCATCCTTCTTAGGTACCGAAACTATATTGGCTACCCATTCGGGATATTTGCCTCTTGAATGAAACTTGCATCAATCTGTTTTGTCACTTCCTCTTTGATCTTTAATAACATTTCTAGCTTTATTCTCCTAAGTTTCTGTTAAAATAGCTTACATTTTGGTTTAATGGGTATATCAGTGCTCAACCAGGCATATCTTGATACAACCATGTGAAGACATCTTTAAACTCTTGGAGCAAACTTATCAATTATAGCCTTATTTCAAAGGATAGAGTAGTGCAAATTTTTATCTATCTCTTTACTTCCATTGTTCCCAAATACACTATCTATGTTTCTTCTTTTTGGGGTAGAATTTGTTTCCTCTTTTTCCACCAATATTAATAGGTCATTAGGAACTTCACATTCTTCCTCATCTTCATACTCATTGACTTCTTCCAGACACAAAGGTCGCTCGACATCTATCTTGTAAATGGCCTCAAAAATATTTATTATAGTATTATTGTGGAATCTGCATAAAATTTGGCTCAGATGTATTGGAATATAAAGAATAAAGAATATAGAATAAAAAATATGATGCAAGGAACAAGATGTAAAAATGCGAAGAATGAAAGTGATTGCCTTTGAGAAAATAAGAAAAATATCTTTCATTAATCAATTTGATAATCTTTGAGTTTTACAAAAAGTTCCTTTAGATACTTTCAAGATGATAACATGAGTTATTTCTAGGCATTACTTTGGGTTAACCTTAAAAACTACATAGAGGTCTTCAGCTGTCCAGTTGTCGAGCTCTTCGTCGGGGAATCAATGATGGATTCCAACTAAAAAATTTCTAGGCTGGTTACCCCAGGTAATCATGTTGACAGTTAATCCTTCAAATATTCTCCCATTAATTCCTCCTATTTCGTCAACTCCTCGATCCTGGTAGCACTGGCCAGATGTTACTCTACATCGTATACTCCTATGAATTTGAAAGAATTCTTTAGAGGAGGGAATGACATGTGTTTTCTAGGGATATCATCTCATTTCAACCTGGATTTTATTGCTTCAACCGTTTTTCTCAGCTCTTGGCTATGTTTTTGGAAGGTGGGCTTAAACCCAAGCCCAAAATGGTATCTCTTTCATTCGATAATTATGGCCATACAATTCCCTGTAGATCTTTTCCCAGTCCCTTGCCGATCTTTGCCCCTCTTCCTAGGGTTTTTCTTACTAGCACCTTGGTACAATCTGATAGCGGGGGGCGTAGGATTTTTCTTGACTCGACCACATACATCGTATTAATGAACTCTAAGGCCCTGAATAAGCATTCCAAGTCATATTCATTGACGTCAATATACGGGGCATCGGATGTTACAGAAGCAATGATTTCTTCTTCAGCTTCGATGCTGACCAACCTCTCATCAATGACGAATTTTAACTTCTGATGTAGAGATGAAGGAACTACTCTTTCATCATGGATCCAGGGCCTCCCTAGTAAGCAGTTATAGGTCGGGTGGATGTCCATTACAATGAAGTTAATGTTGTAGATGGCAGGCCCAATTAACAAAGGTATCTCTATTTCCCCATTAAGTCTTTTTGGGTTTCATCGAATGCACTAATGACATTGTGATAAGCTCCCATGTGTGAGTTGTCTATAAGCATCCTTTGCAACGTAGCCAAAGGCATCACATTTAATGCAGACCTGTTATCTATTAGAACCTCTGGCAAGACATGGTCATGGAATGTGTCGTGATATTTAAAGCCTTGATGTATCTCATCCCTCCTTTTAGGATCTCATCATCAGTGAATGTGATATAGTTATTTGCAGCTATGTGTCCCACGATTTGGTCTAACTTATGTGTCAAAATATCCTCGGGGATGAATGTCTAGTTGAGTACTTTCATCAAGGCATTCTGATGTACTTCTGAGTTGATTAACAGATCTAATACTGAGATTTTGGCATACTGCTTGTGAAGCTGCTCCACTATGTTGTATTCACTATGCTTTAAGAACCTCAGGAATTCACAACCCTGAGCTTCAGTCATTGGCTCATTAATGATCATTGGAGGTTCTTCGTTGAAATTTTTTTGTACTACTACTGCCTTGGCTTTGGCTTTTGCATTGTCTGTCTCTGCGAACGTCTCAAGCGAGTAGCATCTTCCACTCCTCATGAAGTGGCATACCTCACTTACTTCTTCCGTGAGTGACTTCTTTTCCTCCGCTATCTTTTCAGAAGACATTGAGCCTTCCGGTATAGATTCGCTTGTTACATAACTCTAAGGAATATGTCGTGTGTCCTTGAATGGGAAAGGAGATAGAGTTGTAATCACAAATTTAGGACTTGTCGACGATGAGCTCTAATTTTTTGGTTTAACTGTGATAATCACAGGCTTTCTCGTTCCTTATATCCTGTTAGAGCCATTCGTCACACAAACATCCATATTTCGTTGGCTTTCCTCTTTATTGAAGAATTCCACTTCACCATTGTTCATCATCTCTTGAACTAATCCTATTCATAACAATTCTAAATGTCATGATCCTCTTTTTGGTTATACTCACAATATATTTCACGTCTCATCGGTTTCGGCTCGGGATTACCCCTGATCATTCATGATGTGCATAGTTATCTAAAAACCGAGCTAAGAGGAGATTTAACTTCTGATATATCCCTATTTATCCTCATATTCTCCCTTTCATCGATCACATTGACTCCCTACCCCATGATTGGGCAAGGGATGAGTGTTTGCAGCTGGTGCTTTGAACTCCAAGTCTCCAATATTGATGAGATTTTGCACAATCTTTTTTAATGTCAGGTAGTTCTCGATGTCATACCCGACGATCCCTGCATTGTACTCATAGTGGGCATTGGCATTATACCAATGATGGTAAGGCGGCTGTAGCGGAGTCAACTTATAGGGGCATACCAAATCTGCTTTTAATAGTGAGGTGTATATTTCAGAATATGGTACTAGCACAGGTGAGAAATCCATCATCGTAATCTCCCTTCTCGGTCTTCTGTACTCATGAGAACTTATTTTCTCTACCCTAGGCTGGGTGATCGTAACACTAGTCGCGAAGTTTTTGTGGTAAGTGTTTGTATGATTCATCTCGTTTTCCTTCCGTTTAAAATAGGGATTCTTTGACCCTTCTCTTACCTCAATTTTACAACTCTTAATGGTATTTTCAATCAATTCTCCTGAAATGACCTGGTTAGCAAAATTCTTAGTGGCATTTCCTAACAGAAGCCCAAGATACGGTGCCTTCATGGTATTTACGAAAATGATGGTAACCTCATTTTTTAGTAATAGACGTACTGCCTAAAGGTTTCATTCTCTATATTTTAGAGAGTCCATTTGTTAGGTACCAAGTCAGTAACGTGGTGGTACTGCTCCAAAAATGCCCTAGCTAAATCCCTCCATGATTTGACGTAGGATTTGGTTAACTGGTTGTACTACTTTGTAGCTGACCCGGTTAAACTATCCTGGAACTATGTATTAATAGCTTTTCATTCTCGGTATAGCATGTTATTCTTCTACAGTACATAATGAGGTGAGAAGATGGACAAGTGATCCCATCGTACTTTTCAAAATCTGATACTTTGAACTTAGGGGGAAGTATAAGACCAGGAACTAAGATTAGCTCCCTTAGGTCCATCCAATAAAATGACTCTACTTCTACCGACCTTACTCGTTCCTTCAGACTCTTCAGTTGCTGAGTTATATCACTATTGGCCTTCTCTTCTTGTACTAATTCATTAAAGTCGAACAAAATTTCTTCTATGCCTGATTCGACATGCCTTACCCGAGCAATATGTGGGTAGTTTATTGGGAATGAGGGCTCGGTGTGGTGTTATTGATTGGCCACGTAGATTCCAGGTCAAGTCTCATGTGAAGATGGAAATCGAACAGAAACTTGCACAGGTGTAAAACCGAAAGGATGCGGAGGATTTCGTGTAAAACCCGATGGGTGCTGAGGGTCAGATTCATACCCAGCTGGGAGACAATCTAGGTCCAAAACCTAGGGGATGCTAGGGCTCTTGATCGAACAACGCTGGTTAGTCAACCGTGGTTTTTCCGGTCGTCGAATGCTTTTTAAATATGTCCTCAATATTCTTCAGTAGATCGAGCTGTGAGCTTGCCATTTCTTCTTCAATTTTTTTCAACCTTTCTCTCATTTTCTCTTGTGTCTCCTTGTGGTTCTGCTCGATTGGGGCTAGTCTTTCTTCCATTTTTTTGGTTGACTTACGAGTACCATAGGGGTGTGAGGTGTATGTCATGATCACTACAAATGATCAGAAATCATATTTTATTATTTAGTGTCTTATTAAATGAATAAATGTTAAAATGCAATCATTAAGATTTAAACATTAGAAAAATATGAAAATACAAGTGCAAACAATATTGATTCCAAAATAACCAGTTCATTCAAAAAGTTCTCAACAACACACAATGCCAAAGCACTTCAGGAAAAGAAAGTACATCTACAAGGAACTATATATAATATCTAGTCCTATCTCCTAACTTCTCGAGCTCTATCGTCGTTTCTGTAATGTGTCGCTCTTCTTCAGAATCTAGAATCACAAAAACTCTTAAGGCCACCGCTTCTTCAGACAACTCAAAGACTTGGCGAGCAACCCCACTGGCCTGATCCATTTTCTTCTCCATCGCTTCATGTTACGTCTGAATGGTATCATTAGCTTGAATCAGTACAATTGCTAGCTCTTTATTAGTCAATGGTCAGCTTTCTTCAAGCCGTTGGATTTGTTCATGGCATCATTATACTGTTGCTTCCATCTAAGCAATCTTGAGCATCAAAGCTTCATTTTCTTGCCTAGCAATCTCTCAGGCATATGAGTAAATCAACTTTTTCCCTTCCAACTCAGCTATCATCTTCTTCAACGTCTCATTCTCTCTTCAAATAAAGATACCATTGTAGTTGTAGGGATTCTGAAAAATATTCTCCAAACTAATTAGTTGTGATTCGAGTTTTTCAATTTGTGCTCGCATTTTCTCTAATTTTTGATTGGCCTCATCCCTTTGTTTCCTTAATCTTTGGGAATGCTACATGGCTTGCTTATTTTCTTCCTGGATTCTTCTTTAGTTTCTCTGTACTCTATCGAGCTTCATCTTTAAAGCCTTAGCAATATGGTATAGTCTTTTGGCTTTCATGTTCTTCTCCAAATCTCTGAAATCCCAATCCAGAGCATCAAAACTCTCTTAGACTTTCTCATTCTCCTTAAGTAACTGCTTTACCACCCCATCTTGCTTAATTAGTTTGAGTTCCCACATCGTCCTTTCGTTTGAGAAACTTCTTTGCTCCTTTCCACTATCCAGATCCATCAACCTGATTTATTCTCTCAAAATCTCGACTTCAGTCGAGAGACTTCTTAATCGTTCCTCCATGGTTAACCAGTCTTCTAAATTTGGTTTCAGGGTGTTATCATTGATCCTCCCTGATCTCCAAATCTCATAAGCTGGCGTGAGTGCTGGTTTTATCATCTTGAATTTCATAAAACATAGCTTTTTCCAAGAAGTGTATATCTTTAAGATCCGATCTCAGTAGCTTAGGGTAGAAAAAAAAAACTTTGCCTCCTTTAACCCATGAGTAACTGGTATGAATTGTCAGGTAATGAACTGTTGAAGTGCTTTAAGGGAGTATAACTAACTGATCCCCATAGTTCGTGTAACATAACAAAGTTATCATTGCCACATCTGTATAGTATGTCTTCATTGGGGAACCAATACGCTTTCCAGACTATCTCGGTGTCTTTCATATTTTGTAGGGCCTTAACCCAATATTTTCTTTTAATAGGCTTTGGAATTTGGAACTTGTCAAGAAAATCCACTATAGGAGAGAAATATGATTAATTCTTTCGAGCCCAACCATTTTCAACTATCCAGGAATGACTCCACCACCATACCAGCAACAACGATGCAGAATAGGTAAACTGACCTCCCCCTGATTGTCGACATTGGTTTAAGGACATGAATGATTTTGCTAGGATGACCGGTGCGAGATCTTTTTTCCTAGTAATGACTTTGACATAATCAATTATGGCAATGTTTAAGTGATCTTCTTTTCTCGGGAAAACCACCAAGCCATACAATGTGAGTGCAAAGTGATATCTCCTCTTCTTGGATGGTTATTGCTCGTAAATCAAACTTTTTAGTTGAGCCCATGAGATCTCATCATCCTGAATATATTCTTTGACCCATTCTTTAGTCTTTCTCATCAGAGTAACCATCTTCATTGTGAACCCTTTGGGTCAAATCGCCTTAGTGTAAAGTGAGTGCCTTTTTTACATTTGGTATGTTCAGTAAAGCATTTATTCTTCAAGGGTAGGGGTCATGTCTACTTTGCCAAAAGTGAAGCAACGGTAAGCAGGATTCCAACATTCAACCAAAGCTCGAACCACTATTGCATCGATCGGTACCCTCAGTAACTTGACTATATCACCGTAGGCTTATCTGAATAGCATCTTCTCACTCTCATCCCAACTAGCCCAAATTCTTCATAACTCGGACCAATGTGCTTGCTTGACACTGAATAACTTTCTCTAACAACACAGATTCTTTAGTAGCTGCAATAATGTCAATAAACTGTACTTACCCATACTTTGACTGTGTCTGAACATTTATCACATTTTTGGTCATATCAGAAGACATTGCTGCTTTAAGCTCTTTTTTACAGTAACCAAATAATCCGAAAATCAATATATTTTATGCAATGTTATGAAATAAAAATGAAAATTGTACATGCATTCAAGAAAAAAAAGAGATGGGTCAGTAACATTCGATTAATTCAAAGATTTCAAAGAATAATTAATGCGGACTAGCAAAATAAAAAAAAATAAGATGTAAAACACACCAAAGAAAATTAAAATCCTAACCGCATACGTTCTAGTTCTCCTAGGTTATCCACAGGGCTCTAGTGGGGTAGGTTTGTTAAATTCTCTAAATGTGGCTGGGTTCTAGCAAAGGTTGTCAAGCCATCTATAAAACCTGCTAAGGTTGACTCTGATTCTGGCCCATTACAGAATTACGACTCAGATTCGACTTAGGGGATCACACCACTAAAAGTGTATATCGGATTTGATATATGGATATGCAACTTAGGATACTTTCCAGAGATACTTTATTAGACCCACACAATGAAGCCCAATGCTCCTCATGAGGTGTGACGTTTCTCTCTACTTATGTAAACCGGGATTAAGCTCGGGTTTAGAGCTATAATATGTAACAATCCTAAATAAATTCAAAGAAGTGTAAACATTAACTAGAGGTAAAATCTTTTTTTGATTTGAAATAACATAACGAACTATAAATTAAAATAATATCGAACTTATAATTTCCAAAATCCTAAATATAGGGTAACCAACCCGTGGCTCGACTCTCAAGTTGTTTAAAAATATGTAACCGGTGGAGTCGCCAAGCTGTCGACGCCGTAAATACGACCCTGGCGAGGAAAGACTGGTACCGACTTGGGGGTTTTCATTTGAAAAAGATTTTGAAATGTGAGGAGTCTCCACCAATCATTTAAGGTGCAATTGGAACACCATAAAAAACCAGGTGATTTTAATAAAACATTTTATTTTATCAAAAATTAAGTTTTAGGGTCTATAAAAATCCAAAAATCAAGTTCAGAAGTCGGTTGCGTGTGGGGAAGGATTAGCACCTCCACAAGCACCCAAATATTGGTACCTAGTTGATTACCCTATATTTAGAATCATAAATTTTGAGTTTGAACTTGATTTAATTTAAAAATCATTACGGATGCAAAGTTGAAAAGGGTATTATTTTATTAAGGCCTATAGTATTCGTCCCTTAGCAAGAATGCAGGAGATCAACTATTGTGCCCAATAACCGAATATTACCTCGATATTTTAGAAATCATGATGTCGTTTTCAAAAGGATGTCGGCTTATTTCGGGAATCACTAGTAGTCACCCCCTGAGCATACTTATGGGAGATATACTATTAATTCCCTCATAAATTAACATTTCCTTAGGCTTTCTCCGATCTCAACACCAATCATCGATGAGTGTCACCGTCGGCATCAGTCGATTTTTCGCCTCATCCTGAGCAAAACCCCAGTGGATGATATCCGACCCTCCTTGTCGTATGCTGTGGGGAGCCTTTCGAAGCTTCGTCGGAGATTATAATTTCTCTGTTGGTTTTCATTGGTTGGGGGTGATTCCTAAGTTGGTACATTTCACCGTCTCTTCCTTAAAGGTCCACGAGTCCATCCGACCAAAACCCAATCGGATTTGTCCCTCTCCACCACTTAGGGCTGAGCAACGAAACCGAGAAAATTGAAAAATCAACACGAATCGAGTAAAATGGTCTGGTTCGGGTTTACCTTTAAACGATTCGGTTTCGGGTTGATTTAAAAAATCAATTCTATTGATTCGGTTTGGGTTTTCCATATGGAACCCACTTGTTCCATATTGAACCGAATAGACAATTTTTTTGAATCTATATTTTAAAGTGAATTATTCATTGAAAAACTGACGAACCGAATCGAAAAAACCGCATTATCGAACCGAACCAAAAAAATCGGTTTCACATAATTTGGTTTTGTAACCATTCGGTTTCGGTTTAAATTTTAAAAAACCGTTTATTTCGGTTCAGTTCAATTTTTAGTAAAAAAAACTAACCGAACCGAATACACCCCTACTACCGCTGTCTCCACCGATCACCAATTGGGGTAAGTTCCTGATTTATTTTTCAGTGAGCTTTGTAGCATATTTGTTGTGATTTTGGGTTGATAATAACTAACTCAAGTGAATAGATGAATTGGGAGTGAACGACCATCCAAAATGACATATGTCACCGTCGCACGTGCCGCCACGTGCGTGAGGATCCTCTGTCGATCCAGGAAGCTTTTGGAACAGTCCAGGCGGATCGGACTGCCTCGAACGAATCTGAACCGGGTCTGCTTGATATGACCGAGTCAACCCATATTGAGTCAACTATTTCGAATCAACCTGTTGACTTTGACTGTTGACTTTGACCCAAAAAGTCAACTTTTTTGAAAAATGTCCCATTTTATGTTTTTCAGCGTACTGAGTCCGAATCCAAAGTTCGTTTTTCCAAATTCGCATCTAATAAGTTGTTTTTCAATGTTTTATCTTCGGATTCAAATTAGTTTTTCAATTAAGTTCAATATCTGACGTAAAATTGTTTTCTATGTATCCGAGGAATTATTGGACATAAAATTAAAGTTCGAGGGTGATCAAATGGAGTTTAAATGGTAGATCAATATGGCATAAAAACCGAGGTAATACTCTACTACCTTTTGTATGTTTTTCGAAACTCATTGATATATGGTAAATGCATGAATGTAAATGATCAGTCCATTAGATGTATTTAACTATCATTGGACTCGAACATAAATTGGAATAAAGACAGAACAATGTATAAGACTCATACGGCTCGAAAAAGAGAAACTGGAAGATCGATCGGAAATAATTATAAGTTCAGTGATTCAATCATAAATGAATTGATTTCAAGATCCGTAAATTTTGATTAATTTATTTAAAGGTTAAATATCGAAATTATTTGGATAAGAAATTACCAAAAATAGCCCTATGGGGTAAAATTATGAAATTGCCCTTGTACTGTAAAAGACCAAGACTTTCCCGGATGGTGAAAAATAACCCAGAAAAGACGTATTGGACCAATTATCAGAAATAGTGCACATGTTTAAATTGAAAAGCATTACCAACATGTCCTCGAGCTATGAAATAACTAAAATAACATCAATTGATCAAATGAACAAAATACCCTGAACGCTAAGGAACTATAATACTTTCATGCCTATTTATCGAAAGTAATGCCACTGACAGAATTGAGTGGAATGACGATGATGCGTTTAAAGTGTAAAAAACACAATGGATGGCTATGATAATGGAGACGACCTGAGAACTCATATCTTGACCCACTTGAACCTTGGAATCATCGATTTAAATTTAGGATCTATATTAGAATGTCCCTGAAGTGTAAAATAATCCAAAGAACGTCTAAACACCAGAATAACTAAATACTTTCAAGCTCAAAAATGAATAAATCAACCTTGAATAACAAAATGACTTTATTATATGACCAATTTGAATTGAATGGAAGAATTGTATGTATTCGAATTTTGGAAATTATTGAATTACTATGGAAACTCCGAAGTGATCGAGATAGACTTAACTACTAAATGACCTAAGTACTTTCAAAGACCTATAATTAAGTGAATGACTCAGAAAAGTCTGGAAACACTGATAACTTATATATTGTACCGTCCCCAAGGGTTTTAAACCCCTGATCAATCACGCCGACATTTATTGATATCGTTGTAATATAGAAAAGAAATAAATACCATTGTAATACCTATTTGTCTCCTCAAGAACTGATCAAGGATGATTCTGATATTGATCAGATCAACTGGTGCAATTAGTAATAAGAAGTGAATAATAATGAAGTATCACAGTTCGAATGATTGAAAAATATTGCAGTGTTGGGATCGTTGGTTCAATTGGAATCAAAATCCTGATAATTCAGTGTATAATCCTGAATACCCGTGATTGTTTGAGTAATGGAATGACTCTCAGTAAATCTGAATCTAGAATTATTCTGATATAAAGATACCTGAACACCTTCCTGAATACACTTGAATAAAAAGGGGTCCTAAGGTATCAATTTTAATGGTCTGATAGATCTGTTAGTAATTGATCCCTTTCAATAGGAGCTTGTTCCTAGAATCCGATCAAATTGCATAAGTTTCATGTTTTCAATTCCTGATAACTACCGAGTGCCTCTGAAAAATACTTGGATCCTCTAGTGTGTTCCCCATGTGTTACATGATTGTCTTATATGTTTTGAAATATGTTTCATTGAAATTATTGATTTACTGGCTTATGAACCCTGGTTTATGGAATCATGGAATTTACTGGTTTATGAACTATGTTTTTTTATTTTCACAAGTTACTACTTGAACTATTTTATTGGGACATTATCTGGGTAGGTTAAAGGTTTAGCTCTGATCAAGCTGGTAAATCCTTACAAACCTAAGGTGATTCTTGGGTAGGCTCTGAGGCCACGAGAAACTTTCTTGGGTAGGCTCTCAGACCCCAAGGTACTCCCTTGGGTTAATCATGGGACTACATATGGTGTACGACTAGAGGGCATTTATATGGTTTATTTCATTGTTACGTTTACGAGATTTTACTGGATCATGATCCAGATATTACAATTTACTGTTAAAATTGATTTCTATTGGATTTTATATAGGTAGAATTTTGGAGTATGAAGGTTCAACACTGATCCACCTAGTAAATCCTTACGGACCTAAGGTGACCCTTAGGTAGGCTCCGAGATCTTTCTTGGGTAGGCTCTGCATCCCCGATATCTTTCTTGGGTAGGCCCCATGGCCTTGAGTAACCTTTTTGGGTAGGCTCTCAGGCCCCAAGACATTCCCTTAGGGTGGCTCCCTTTACTGTGTGCTTAGGGTAAGCCCTTATGGATGCAGTTATGGGGAATTGCATAACGATGTTCAGTTGGAGGGCTCCACTATGGTTTTAAAAATATGTTTTAAATTGTTATTGTTTTAAAACGATATGTACCTTTTTTTACTGGTTTTTAGTGGGAACACACTAGACACCCTATTTTGATCTTCTGACCTTAGTCCTCTGAATGTCTACTCTGAACTAGAAGCTTTCTGTCTTTTACTCGATGTAATATTAGTGGAACCTCAGCTTATTACGAAAGTGTGTAGACGACTAAGTCAATGAGGAAAACTTATGATGTTCATTTTATCTGCATGTTCTTCAGCATCATCTGGTAATTCTATATTACTGAGCTTCCCAAAGCTCACTTATTTATTTACCATTTCAGGTTATCAAACCAGTGCATCTACTGACTTCAGTAAAGGAGTTCCACCGACGTTGATTACGGAGTACGGTGCATGTGATTAGGGGGCATGTAGGTCGTATTTTTTTTATATACGAGTCTGAAATCTGTTTTATTTCTGAATGATGGTAAATTTTACTTTTTTATTTATAAATTATTTTATGATTTTATATGTTTTAAAAAATTATTTTTTCCAGGATTTTTACGGTGAATCGCTCCGATTGCCCTAATGTGACACTCAGATCGGATTAGGCCAACAACATCGGTTTGTAGAGGTTACCTTTAGTGGTATTAGAGCTTAGGTTGAGTCAAATATTTCTAGATAGACTGGCCGGTCGACTGTTAATGATGTCTAGTCTGTACATACCCCTAGATTATGACCGTACTATATAAGCCGGAACTCTGATGTTAAGAAATCATTCTACAATAAGAATACCAAATTATCTTATATATTATGATGCAATATGTGCAAAAGGGATTAATGTTAAAAATCATCTAATCTTGAAAGTTATCTCGTAAGTAACGTGGGAGATTGTTTGTTCGAGGATTTTGACTCGATTCCCGACCTGAGTTTGAGTTTTGGTTATCTCTAAATGTTCGGTGATGATAAGCCCATAACCAAACGTTATAAGTAAAATGTTGAGATCATGATCTGCTACCCAAGTAGATCGGAGAACAAGGTATTCGGTTTAAACCTAAACAAGGTGTTAGGCCTCAAAAGGGTTTTGTACTGATGTACTCAATTGGAGAATTATGGAATCATGCTTATTTCAAATTTCTAAGTCTGAACCCCAATAAGTGTTAAGTCTTTTTCCTCAATGATTTGAGCAATATGAGGTCAAAAGAAATGGGATGGGTTCATGGTAAAAGTGTATATCTCGAGGTGATTCCATTAAGTATGAAAGAAATCATATACCTGTAAAGGATAATAAATCATGGTAATTAAGGTATGTTTGGTTCTATAGGGAGGATTATATTGAATTTTGGAATTTTGGATAATAAGTTTTTGTCGAGGACGCTTATTCAGTTGGTTAAGACCTAGTAGAGGAATCATATACCTGTAAAGGATACCGAGAGAATGGATTCTGGGTGGAAACTCAGTTCCTACATTTTTATGACTTAAGTAAATTTCGAAGATGAAATTTCTTTTAAGGAGGGAAGAATTGTCACACCCCTATTTTTTATTTCTTAAGTTAATTTATTTTAATTGAATAATATTGAGGACAAAATTACTAGATTTGGAAAATTTTGGGGTTGGAACATGATTGTTCCATTGATATTTGTAAAAAAAATATAAGGGTGTTCTCATCGATGGAAGCAAAAAGAACCCCAAAAATAAAAATTTTAGAAAATTCCTTCAGCCCTCATCATCCCTCTTTCATCGACGTACGACTAGCTGTAGCATTCATTGTCTTTATGAACCGCATCGGCGTCACCTCATAAGTAAGCCACGATTTTCAGCCACCCACAATAGTCGTTGCTATTCATGAAATTGAAAGAGGCCATGCGAAACATTAGTCTTCGATCTCAACCACTAATCATCGTTGAGCGTCACCATCGACATCAGTCGATGTGTCACCTCGTCCCATGCAAAACCCCATTGGATGATATCCGAGCCTCCTTGTTGTCTACTGTGGGGAGCCTTCGGAAGCTTCGTAGAGATTATAACTTCTCCGTTGATTTTCACCGGTTAGGGTTAATTCCTAAGTTGGTTCGCTTCACCGCCTCTGCCTTAAAGGTCCACGAGTCCATCCGACCAAAACCCAGTCAGGTTTGTACCTCATCACCGTTGTCTCCGTCGATCGTCGATTGGGGTGAGTTCCTGATTTATTTTTTAGGTGAGCTTTGGAGTATATTTGTTGTGATTTTAGGTTGATAACGACTAAATCAAGTGTGTAGATGAATTGGGAGTGAACGACCATCCAAAACGACCTCTGTCACCATCATACGCGCCGCCAATGTGCGTGGGGATCCTTTGTCGGTCCAGGAAGCTTCTGGAACGGTCTAAGTGGACCGAACCGCTCTGAACATGTCTGAATCGGGTCTGTTTGACCTGACTGAGTTAACTCGTCTGAGTCAACTCGTCCGAGTCAACCCGTTGACTTTGACCCATTGACTTTGACCGTTGATCGTTGACTTTGACCTAAAAAGTCAACTTTTTTTTAAAAGGTAACATTTTATGTGTTTTTCAATGTCCTGAGTCTGAATCCAAAAGTCTGTTTTGCCAAATTCAAACCTGGTAAGTTATTTTTCAGTGTTTTATATTCGGGTTCAAATTGGTTTCTCAATTAAGTTCAGTATCTGACGTAAAATTGTTTGCTATGTATCCTAGGAATTATTGGACATTGAATTAAAGTTCGAGGGCGATCAAATCGAGCTTAAATGGTAGATCAATATGACACAAAAATCGAGATAATACTCTATTACCTTTTGTATGCTTTTCAGAACTGATTGATATTTGGTAAATACATGAATGAAAATGATCAATCCATTAAATATATATAACTATCATTGGACTCATACATAAATTGGAATAAAGACAAATCACTGCATGAGACTCAGATGACACAAAAAAGAGAAACTGAAAGATCGATCGAAAATAATTATAAGTTCAGTGATTCAATAATAAATGAATTGGTTTCAAGATTCGTAAATTTTGATAAATTTCTTTAAAGGTTAAATACTTGGATTATTTGGATAAGAAATTACCAAAAATAGCTCTATGGGGTAAAATTACGAAAATGCCCTTATACTATAAAAGACCAAGACTTTCCCGGATGGTGAAAAATAATCCAGAAAAGACATATTGGACCAATTATCAGAAATAGTACATATATTTGAATTCAAAAGAATTAGAAAAATGTTCTCGAGCTATGAAATAACTAAAATAATCTTCATTGATCAAAAGAACAAAATACCCTGAACGCTAAGGAACTAGAATACTTTCAAGCCTATTTATAAAAAATAATGCCACTAACAGAATTGAGTGGAATGACGATGATGTGCTTAAAGCATAAAAAAGCACAATTGATGGCTATGATAATGGAGACGACCTGAGAACTCATATCTTGATCCACTTGAACCTTAGAATCATCGATTTAAATTCTATATCTATAATGGAATGTCCCTGAAGTGTAAAATAACCCAAAGAACGTCTAAGAACTGGAATAATTAAATAATCTCAAGCTTTGAAATGAATAAATCAACATCGAATACCAAAATAACTTTATTTGAACTGAATAGAATAACTGTATGTATTCAAATTTTGGAAATGATTGAATTACTATGGAAACTTGAAAGTGATCGAGATAGACTTAACTACTAAATGACCTAAGTACTTTCAAAGACCTAGAATTAAGTGAATGACTCAGACAAGTCTAGAAACGTTGATGAACTTATATGTTATACTGCCCCAAGGGTTTTAAACCCCGGATCAATCACGCCGACATTTATTGATATTGTTGTAATACAGAAAAGAAATAAATACAATTGGAATACCTATTTATCTCCTTAAGAAATGATTAATGATGATTCTGATATTGATCAAATCAACTGGTGCAATGAGTAATAAGAAGTGAATAATAATGAAGTATCACAGTCCGAATAATTGAGAAGTATTGCAGTGTTGGGACCGTTGGTTCAATTGGACTCAAAATCCTTATAATTCAATACATAATTTTGAATACCCCTGATTGTTTGAGTAATGGAATCACTCTCAGTAAATCTGAATATAGAATTATTCTGATATAAAGGTTCATGAACACTTTCCTAAATGCACCTGAATAAAAAGAGGTCCTAAGGTATCAATTTTAATGGTCTGATAGATTTGTTAGTAACTGATCCCTTTCAATAGGACCTCGTTCCTGGAATCTGATCAAATTACATAAGTTTCACGTTTTTCATTCCTGAAAACTACATAGTGCCACTGAAAAATATATGGTTCCTCTAGTATGTTCCTCATGTACTATATGACTGTCTTATATATTTTGAAATATGTTTCACCGAAAATATTGATTTAATGGCTTACGTACCATGGCTACATGGTATGTGTTCTCTAATTACGATTTTCACTGAAAAATATGATTGTTCCTAATTTATGCAATCATAGAATTTACTGGTTTATGATCTATGGTTTTCTGTTTTCACTGGCTACTACTTGAACTGTTTTATTGGGACATTATCTGGGTAGGTTGAAGGTTCAGCTCTGATCAAGCTGGTAAATCTCATTTCTTAAAGGATAAGCACGTGGATAAGGGAAAAAGTCTGGAAATCATTTCTTGTCTTCTTCTTTGTGTCCGTGAGCTCCACTTCAAAGGTAAGTTTCTGAAATTTGTTGGTTCCTTCAATTTTTGGGTTGGTGTTGAAAGCTTGGGTGTTATATAAGCTTAAGGAAAACTTGTGTAGTATTAAAACAACAAGAGGAGTGGATTAGAAATAAAATTGTAAAATGGGTTTTGAAATGAATTGTTGATATGGTGTAGTTTTTGGAGTATTATTGATAATTTTGACTTGTCAAGGATCTAACTAAAGAGTTAGGAGGATTAAAAATGATTAAGAACTTGTTTGAAATCATGGTATAATTTTGAGATGTAAGAGTTTTAGTGAGATTTTGTATGTTTAGGAGTAGTAAATGAAGACAAGTTGGTTTTGATGAATGAAGTTGAGTTTAAAGGTATATAATGAGGTAAAAGTATAAGATTAGTTAAGTTTTTGGTTAAATTTTGAAATGGAAATGGTAAATTCTGGGCAATGGTATCGGTACTGGAAGAACAGTACTGATACTTCAAGGCTAATCCAACTGAAATTCGAGGATTAGTATCGATACTGATTGAGGGAGGTACTGATACTGTAAGGAAAGTATCGATACTAAGAGTAAGGTATCGATACCATTCCCAAGTTGAATTTCCAGAATACTAGAATGGTATCGGTACCAAGGTGGGTATCGATACCATTGAAGGGAAGTATCGGTACTGTTGAGAAGTACCGATACTAATACGATTGACGTGATAAAATAAATGTCTTTTTCTGCTTTAACTGTTTTGATTGGTTATGAGCGATATTCATTCTCAATTGTTCTTATGTAGACATTGGTCAAAGTCAAATTTCAGATACGTCGACATTATAGATTATCGATTAAAAACGTTAAAGACTTGGTTAGGACTTCAGTGAGGCAAAGGTGAGTGCAACTTCTTGGTTTTTGTATTAGAATTGAGGAAGTCTTGTGATAAGCCAACCTCAGTGTTTTCGATCGAAAACCTTTCAATTTCTTTTATGTTAGATTTTTTATAATGTTTTATTCAGTTTCTATTATTAAGCTATGATTGATGATTATGTGTATATGATTATGGAAATATGACATGTGAACATGTGTATACGAAAATAATCAATGTGAAAGTGCCTATGTAAATAAGATATACTTCGAATAATGAATGACAAATAATTATGTGGTTAAAAGCCCAATGTATATGTATGAGGATTAGAGGTTTAGTTGGCATGCCAAGAGTCGAGGGTTCTATGTGGTCTTTCGGGACAAAATTATGTGGTCCTTCAGGACAAATATGTGACACTTCGGTGCAAATTATGCGAACTGTGGTGAAAACATTAGTGCACAACCTCAATGTACTCATATACCTCGAGTTCTCAGTAGTATACATTGGGCATTGAAAACAAAGTATATATAAAACGAATAATGTATAACAATATACATTCTTGTTATGAAAAATCATTTGAATTCCTTATGAAATGGTTATATGAAATAAATAAAGATTTTGATTATATAACTTTAGTTGCTCGTAATTACCTCACTAAGTCATCGACTTAGCGTATGATTTCCTCATGCGTAGGTTTGAAGAAAGCTGAAGAATGAAGTTGTTGAGGATAGCGTACTCCTGTGAATATCAGATCAAGACAAATTAAATGTAGTTTTTTTTTTGTAAATTGTAAATTGTTGGCATGTACGTTTAATTTGAAATGCTTTGATATATTTTTATAAACTCATACTTTTGTGTTTATGTAAATTATTGAAGACTTTATTTAAGTATGAATATATGTTTTATTAAATACTTTACATTCAAGGGTTTCATTTCTTTTATTATGAATAAAAGTTTAAATTGTACTTGTTTGTTAATAAAATATGATTTGAAAAGTTAATGTGACACTTTGGATTCGTATCCGGGTCGGGACAGGTTAGAGGTGTTACATAAGGTGACCATTGGGTAGGCTTTGAGGCCTGAGAAACTTTATTGGGTAGGCTCTCAGGCCCCAAGGCACTCCCTTGGGTTAATCATGGGACTATATATGGTGTACGAGTGGAGGGCAATTATATGGTTTATTTCATTGTCATGTTTACGAGATTTTACTATATCATGATCTAAATATTACAGTTTACTGTTAAAATTGATTTCTACTAGATTTATATGGGTAGAATTCTGGAGTATGGAGGTTCAACCCTGATCCAGCTGGTAAATCCTTACGGACCTAAGGTAACCTTCTTGGGTAGGCTCTCGGCCCCAAGGCTTTCCCTTTGGGTGGCTCCCTTTGATGTGTTCGGTTGGAGGGCTCCACTATGATTTTAAAAATATGTTTTAATCAATTACTGTTTTAAAAAGTATGTACCTTTTTACTGGTTTTTGTGGGAACACACTAGACACCCTATTATGCTCTATTGACCCTAGTCCTCTGAATGTTTACTTTGAACTGGAAGCTTTTTGGCGTTTACTCAATGTAATATCAGTGGAACCTCAGCTTATTACAAAAGTCTATAGACGGCTGAGTCAATGAGGAAAACTTATGATGTTCATTTTATCTGCATGTTCTTCAGCATCATCTGGTAGTTCTGTATTACTGAGCTTCTCAAAGCTCACTTTTTACTTACTTTTCAGGTTAAAAGGATCAAACCAGTGCAACTATTGACTTTAGTAAAAGAGTTCCACCGACGTTGCTTGCAGAGTACGGTGCATGTGATTAGGGGGCATGTATGTTGTATTTTATTTTATATACGAGTCTGAAATATGTTTTATTTCTGAATAATGGTACATTTTACTTTTGTATTTATAAATTATTTTATGATTTTATATGTTTTAACAAAAAAATTAATTTTTCCGGGATTTTTACGGTGGGTTGCTCTGGTGTCCCTAATGTGACACCCCGGATCAGATCGGGCCACCCGTATCAGTGTGGGGGTGACACTTGCGAGTTTTACGAGTCGAGTATCAAGTAGTTCGCTTTGGATCGTTAAAAATTCGAACTTGAGTTCGAGCTAAAGTCAAATCTTTTCGATTCGAGTATTAACCGAATAGATCTCGAATAATTCACAATTATCTCGTCTAAGCACTAATCAGGCCTCTAAGATTGTGTACGTATAGCCTGCCACGCACTTTAAAGCAACTTCTTTCCATCAAAGTTAGATCTTCCACTGTCACTCAAAACAACCCTTCAGTTTTGGATGAACTAATGATCTGTTATATAAACTAATTTAACTAAACTATTCATGTGTGTATAATTAGTCTGTTTTGCTATATACCCTTGAGCCATGTTGAATTCTTTGCGCAATAAAAAGATATGTGATCTTACCTAACTTATAACTGCACAACAAGAGACTAGCAAGAACTTTTCTAAAAGACCGGTGACCGACGGACGGTGAAGGATAATGATGAAAATATATTAAAAGATAGATTAAATTGCGTAATTTTAAAGTTTGAGGATTGATTTCTAAGAATTACTGTCAAATATTATAAATTTGCCCGTTAACATAAAATCTTGTATTCGTTTTTGGTTCGTGGAAGAACTTATAATACATGAGGAAAAGGGTATAGAAGAAAAGCATTTAAGAGGAGGAGAAGGTGGGGAAGTTAAGCCAAACAAGAGAAGTAGAAAGTGGAAGAATGAAGCTGTTTTAACCGAGAAGGAACACATACCTAATTTGAAAACATCTAAAGGCTCCAAGTAAATAATTAGGTTCTATCCCCTCTTTATTTTCATCTACAATTGAATTTTGTTTAATTTGATAACAAGCAATTATGATCATTGCTCATGTACAATGGTATTATATTTAGACAGATTGATGAGAGGATTATGTTGTTAAATTTTGATTTCTTTTGCAGGTGTTTTTGATGTTAGAGATTTATGATGTGTTGAATACTTACATGTGTAGTATGGTAGGTAGTTGTGGTTGCTTTCGTTGTTGGCAGTATGTCCTTGGTATCGTATTTTTCGTAGTATTGGCGATAGATCATATGGTATATCGTTTGTATTTTTTTTATTCTTGATGTATGTACTCTTTTCCTCTATTTAAGACGAGAGGTTTTTAATAAGGCATACAATGAGGATATTACTTATTCTATGCTTTGAAATTAGTTCTTCTTCTTCTTTTGATTGCTTAAGGATTTGAAAATCAGTAAACGTATTAAATTTATTAATTACGGTTTTGGAGACCCTTATTTTGATTTATATAACAATCATATTAAATTATAACTAATAATGCATTTTGACTTATGAGTTAAGGTTTGAGTTATCCTTCAAAAAGATCTTAATTTGATTTCTACTAACGTCAAATTCTAAAACCTCCAGTTTTAAATCATTAAAAAATTATCACGTGTTATCGCCTAAAAACTTATAGGGTAAATTATCTAATTAGTCATCGACTATTACTTAACTTCTTTTTGGTCACTCAATTATTATTTTTCTCAGAATCACACTCAATGTTATGTTGTTTTATCTTGATCACCCGTCGTTACCAAAATTTATAGTTATTTTGATGAAACATTTTTAAAAATTATTTTTCAATAATGACATAGCATAAATAAATTTAAGATAAGCTCCAAGCCAATATTTCTAGCTAATTTTACTCAATTGGTGTTTAGGGTATTGAATTCCAGATAAAGATGAACTCGAGTTACTATATAACAAATTTAAGTCTTAATATAAATTTGGGTAAATTACATATTTAATACCTAAACTATAACTTTTATTCCATTTTAACAACTAAACTTTCATTTATTTTAAAATTATATCTAATATTTAATTTTTGTTTCATTTTGGTACCTCACCGTTAACAACTTAACGGAACTGTTATGACATGACACTTTTTTATGGAAAAATTACATCATTCATTACTCAATTATATTCTCACTCCTATTTTGGTAACTGAAGATTAAACTTTTATAATTTAATTACTTAACTTTCAAATTACTCATAATTTAATCACTCTAACTTTCTTCTTTACATTTTTTTCTCTTCAAATTAAAATTTAGACTTTACGTTAGATGAAAAATGGAAATGGAAAAATAAATAAATTATTATTAATCAAACAATTAAGATTTATAACTATTTTTTACTTTTGAATATTAATTATTTAACAAAAATTTCATCTTTCGTACCAAACAAAGTCTTAAAATATCAAATTAAACAATTCAGTCTTCTTGTTTTTAATTTTTTTTATAGAGAATTTAGACCAATAAAATCACATCACGTGCTTGATTGTATATAATTTAACATTTTTCATAATTTTCTTTATGTTTATTATTTCTTAAAATTGAATTGTTTGTCGGAAAAAAATTGAAATTTCCGAATTTCAGTGGCTAAAATTTGAATTCTTTTAACAAACTTTCATCTTTTCTTGTTCCTTTTATTCATATCAAAATATCTTTTATTTATTTTTTTTAAACCCTAAATCAAAACTTAAAACATTCATCTAGAAATATATATAAAAAAAAGTTTCATATTCTAACAACCAAAATATAGATTTTTTATAGAAACTTTCATTTCTTTTCTCAATATTTTCCTTTATAAATATTTTCCGAAAATCCAAGTAAAAATAGAGTTCAGAACATTTTTCATTTCCTCTAAAAATCAAAATTAAAATGCAATAGTTCTTCAAGTCATAAAACTTTATATCACATCATATCATATCACATTAAAAAAAACGAAACCAGTGCAAAACTCATGTCTTCGGCCACCAATAGGATGTTTAATTCTCTTTTTGGTCTCGATTTTAGGATGTAATTGATGGCCTGAGATTATTTGAAATTAGTTCGATTAGTTATTGATGATAAAGATTTTAAATGCTATTGTAAAATTAAGATACGTAATTATCATAAGGTGAAGATGAACATCGAAATAATTTATGGATAGTAATTTAAGTTACTTGATTCATTACAAATATTTAATAAGAATTTTAGTTCAGAATAGAAGAATAATGGATGGGAGAGTTTTGGGAAGAAATTATTAGGGTATTTTTTGTTGAGAGTTGTAGTATTGAGGAAGAAAACAATCATGAAAATGAAAACAAACAAAGAGAAAACTCCATTATAAAATTCTGCAAAGAGAAAAGATTATGTAAACTAGGAAAGAAGAAAAAATAAATTTATTCCTAAATTTAATCCTAAATGAGTATTTAATAAAAAGGGTCACATAATTAATCCTAAATGAGTATCAAGTAAAAATATAATAAGATAAATTACGCATTTAATACCTAAACTATAACTTTTGATTCATTTTAATACCTAAACTTTCAATGTTTACTCAAGGTTGAATCATTGATGTAGTTGCTCAACGGACAGGCAGAAGCTTGCATTGCCTTGGACACCGAAGGTAACACACCTCTGTTTAGCCATCTTGGAAAACAAAATTAAAAAAAGATATAGTACTACGTATCGACCCAAGTTTCAACTAATAAATTAAATTTTATTATAATTTTAATGTGATAAAATAATTATATTTCACAAAAAATTGTGATAAAATTTGTTTTATCTATATGAATATATAGGATTTCACTTTATAATTATTTTGTGATCTGTGTTGAACATTTTAGAAGGCATTTTATCGAATTTTTAAACATATGAATTTTGAAATTCAAGAAAAATGAATATGTATTTATACTCTTTATGATCTCTACATTTATAGGATTTATGTGCTCATCCATAAACGTAAACAAAATCGAATCATATCAAATTCCATCTCGTATGATCTATTCATGTTAATCTCATGTTTGATTACCTCCAAGAAACCAAGACTCCATCAACATATGATAATTTAAGTAGTGCAACAAAAGTAACACTTCTTACACTCAGAAGTTTGTACGTCCCAACATATATCAATTTCATTTAAACCATATATAATAAAGTTTTAAGGAAATTATTTATTACACATCAAATGTGGTAAATAAATGATAGAAGTTATTCAATACTTTGTTAGTTCTTTCACTAAATACAAGTACTAATCTAATTCGAATAAAAATGGACAGACTCATCTAATCTTTTCTCATCTATACACCAAGGCTCTACACTGCAACCGTACAAATGAGTACAACAACGATCATTAACGGATGAAAATGTGTACGGTGGGGTCGATAGTGCCCAAGCTAAGTCCTTGGCAATTAATAGAGAAGTTGAAAAACTGTTGGAGTTTTAGTAAGTCATCGACCCATAGTATTGTACTATGTGTGTGGGGACTACCCAAACTAAGACCTTTAGAAAATTACTAGAGAAGTTCTCTTTTCTTCATGTAATGAATGTTTTATTTGTTAGGTTTTAAGTTCCAAAAGTTTTATAGTCTTGGAAGTATAACAGTACACTATATTACCAAGGAAATGGATAACATATGAATAAGATGCAGATAGTTGATCTTTTAAATAAAGCCAGCAAGCAAGCCAGCTACAATTCTACATTTACATATACACTTTTCCCCGAAATCTTATTTACCTCCTCAGTTATAAAACTTTCTAATCTGTTCTTTTCATCATTGAGTTTCTAAAAGACACATTTGAAGGGTTAACCCGTCCTAATCTCTCTGAAACAGTTTCCCTACTACTACCTACATTTCTACACTGTTTACTTGTGTCAGAGTGGGAAAAAGGAGTGGTTACCTTGCCTTCCACATCTGATTGCCTGCTACTCCCGCTGGATCGTCTGTCCAAATCAACATTGTTGCTCTCTTTAGCTGAATCAGCTAGGGGAGAATGCCTTGAGTAAAGAGGAGAAGTGGAAGATGATGAAGCATCAGAATCAGAACTCCTCCAGGGGTTGTTCCAACCACGTATTGAATCACCGAATACAGGGTCCAGTAAGTCATCGCAGATAGAATCTCGTGTGCTTTCAGTACAGCAGGAACCATCATCAGAGTTGCTGCCGAAAAGAGAAGAATTATCACTTGCCGAGTCCTCTTCGAAAATCCTCTGTAACCGACTATATTTCGAATAAAAGGATTTAATGCTCCCTGGAGTATCAGGATGAATTGAACTGGGGTAGAGGTTCTCACACTAGAATGTGTTGAAGAACTTGACTTGGTATAATTCTTTGAGTTGACCCTCAACGGAACCGCCTTCTTTCTGTTCCTTATTGATCTTGGGGCCCTGGGTGAGCACCTGCAAGGTAATATTTTGTTAAACCGAAGAATACAGCATATGAATTTTAATAGCAAAAAACGTGATTGAGATTCATTACCTTGCATAAAGAAGCATGTATGCACCTTAGTTAGAACACTTTCAAGCTCAGAAGATGTTACCTGTCACCAACGAAAAAACTTAAGAAATGATTGAGAGAGTAATTCTTAAGTCTCCTATCAAATAGGAAATTTATAGATACAAAGCAGAGAATCTAAATATCACCAATTGTTTACTAACATGGAAGCACAGCTAATCATCGCACAAGGCAAAAACTTTTAACATTCAAGTAAGGGGAGCAAAATTTTCTATAAAATTAAGGGTTTGGTAGGGTAGGTATCAAACATAGATCGAGGGAAGTCACGCATGGTAAACAAATGATAACTGTAGAGTACATACTTTGCTGTCATCAATCTTGAACCACTTGTTTTGGGAGTTTTTAACATAGCAAATGTAATGACCCGAAAATGCAGCATTCATAATATCCAAGTGAACCACCACCCCATAGAGCCTGTAAATGGGTGAATTATCACTTGTCCCACTCATATATGGCGCCAAGTTCAAGATCTCAGGGAATTGAATTGCTTTGTTAAGCTTTCCAAATTTACCAGACTGCAACATAAAACACAAGTTAAGCTGTAAGAATCCGCAAAGAGCAAAACAGATTCTTTATGAAATGAGTACCTGAAATCGCTTCAAAGCATTGTAAGAACATTTGGAGCCTCAGATATTGTCAACTTTTTTTTGGCCTTTTCATAAGTTTTGCATCTGAAAAAACAAGCATGGAAGAAATAACCAAACCTCTAGAAAAACAATTCCTTATAACGAATAGACAAGTTTGTTAAGGAATCACAACCATGCAGACTGCTACTATTATACAGTAACACCACCAATATTGAAGACCAAAAATATTTTTCACAAGCAATTATAATACGAAGCAGTTCTTTTTAAATTTGTTTATTTTCCATTATATGTCTAACAGAAGAATAAACATAGATGTTTTCAAGTTGCACTATCAATGTAAACATGGAAAGAAAGAGGAAACACATACATGAGTACAGTGACCACCTATGCAAGATCACATGACACAGCAGAAAAACACATTGTCATAGACTCCAAAATTTTAAATTTGAGGATATTTTGTTTCTCCAGAAGAATCAAAATACAGTCTAGGGCTCCTTTGAAGTATCTACTTAAAAAAATAACAATGTCCAAAAATAAAATCCAAAGCCCAATCCCAAGTCAAAGAAGCAATGGCTCTGATTTGAGCATTACCATACCATCAGTTTCAGTAAGAAAGAGAATTTCCTGTTGTTTCACCAAATGTTAAATTGTCAAAATCTACCCACACAGAAAAAGTAAGGTCAATAAATAAAATAAACAACAATATTTTATTTTGAAAATACAATTACATCCATTAAAGTTCAACTCCATCTTTCTTAACAGTATTTTATATCGAAAGAGCTTTTGGAAATAATGTACGCAAACAAACCTGCTACATTGGTATTTATTTTCTCCATCTAAAATCTCAGTCCTTGTAAACCGATGAAGAGCCTCTTCCAGGGTTCCTATGTCTCCTTCAATCTCAACAGTAAGGTCCATCATTCTTTCATGACGCTCAGACTTGCCTTGACACTTCATGCACTGTATCTGCAGAAAATAATAAGAAGTTTATGTGCATAACAGTTTGCAATTTAAGATAGAACCTTCAAGCAGTTGAGATATCCTATGCCTAAACAGCAGGAGACATGAAGAGAATGAGTCGGACAGAAAGAAAAAACATTAAAAAAAGATCCAGCCAGAAAGTAGATTGATCATAAATGATTACCTTCGACCGGAGATAACCTCCAAATGTTAGTCCCACTAAAGTGGTTTCTTCTTCTAAACAACCAGATGAATGCACCCCGGCTTCTTTAAGACAGTCGGATTGCATCACATCAATAACATACCTGTAAAATATGATTCATCAATAAACTACATCAACATTTATGAAAAGATTACTCATCTCTCATGAAGAAAATATTATTAAAGAGGCAAATACATTAACCATTAGTAATTTATCTCACCTTAAAAATTCATGTGCATCTTCTTCTTTTCCTTCAGCAAGTTGGCCACAAATATTTTGTAGTTGGGACAGTATTCCTTTAGGGACAGTGGAGATTTTCCCTCCTTAGCCTTCAAAACTAAAATTTCAAAATCACAGGTGAAGCACCGTTCTTTCTTTGAACCTGATAAAGCAATTTTTATTAAGAATCATCCAACACACTACCTCAAAATCAAAATCAAAACAATTCCAGATTTATAAAAGGCGACATACATGCTTTGGTATGGACTCCCTGAAGAAAGTAAGCAGTGAAAGGTGGAGTGAATGTCAAACATTGGAGGACAGCATTGGCATAACAGCTGCAAAAAGTAAATGGTGCATTAACAACAGAAAGAGAGAAACCTTGAAGGGAACGATATGATAAAATAGGTGCCTATCCAAGGTCAACGGAATGTAAAAAAAATGAAAACTTAAACCTTAGAGAAATGTAATAAAACCAATAGAAAAATGAAGGATTTAAACAGAGGAACGTGAGCAATTAAAATGAACATGATTAGCACTTTCTATCTGGCACTTTCTCTATAACACTCACATTTGAGTAACAGAATCAAAGAATAATATGTTAAAATTCAAACTGATCACTAAAGACTTATTTCCAAACAAGGAAATAACAACATGGGCTAGAGTGTCAAAGTGTTAATTGAGTGTATGATAAAGATACTTTACCAAGTAAACAAATAAAAAAAGATTAAGAAATAAACAAAGACCCAAAAAAAAAACATATCAGAGCAGGTTCCTTGACAACAATTAAGTAAAAATGAACAAATAAAATCTATTCTATGTCCAAATCAACTGACTCCTACACACAATCCATGTCATTGAAAAAGCATAAAAAAGTAATGGACAAAATAACACTATAAAAGCTATAAAACCATTATCCCCAATATAGGTTTTCCAACTGTTGGACATGATAATGTCCAATCTTATATTACCTGTTCCCGCAGTTTACAAGTCCACATGGTTGCAGGTCCAACTTGTTCGCACTGTAAAGGTTGACAAATGATTCATAAGGAAAAAGTACCTGCAAAGACAGAAGAAAATTTAAAAAACCTAATAATGTCAAGGGCTATACTACTAGGGTTAAGAATAAAGCAACTTCAAGCAAACCTTATCATTATATTTTCGAGCAACCTCATTACCAACTCCTGAAGGATAGTGTTTTGGCAGCTTAGATCCTCTGAGTTGATCAACAACTTTCCACATAGAAGTTTTCAGTCCATTTGTACTGTTGGTAGAATAACCTGAAACCTTAGGTAATGTAGCAGCATTTGCATGAACACCAAATTTTCCAGATTTAGCACTAGAAATCACTTGCAACCCCGCACTGGATGAATAAGCATCAGAAGACCTCAATGGATGAGAAGTGCTAGGTCCGTTACCGTTATCTCCAGAGTTCAACTTTTCAAAACATGAAGATGACAAGTTACTGACTAATGGAACATCTATATTGATAGCTTCTCTGGGTTTTGGGACATGTGAAACATTGTCAGACCCACATTCCACATGGTTAACGCATTTAGAATTTGAGGATGGGGAGCTGTTGGCATTCAGAGCATCTAAACCAACATTTAATGGCAAAGTTACTTCATCAGAAAGCTGGGTATTCCCCAGAGCACTCTGAGGAGCATCATCCAATGTGGCAGCCTTCATCTTCGAGCCATGTGTATGTGAGACAGAAGTATTTCCAGACAAATTGAATGAAAAATGCAAGGAATATCCAGTATCGAGTGAGGCACTTATACCATCTTCTTTAGGATTAGACTGAAAGGTGTCATTCATAGATGCAACTGATTCCAGATTTCTGCCCCAAAATCCAGAAGACAAAGTACGATCATCAGATATTGAGCCCTCAGGCAGATCACTAATGCTTGAACCTAAAGAACTAGCTGCTCTGCTTTGGATCTCTCCACATTGATCAAGCTTCATCCGATGTATATCTACAGAATCAACCAACTTGGCAAATTTTGGGGAAGCCAAATTGGTTTGATCTACATTGTTGACTCCAGAATCAGTCCAAAACATGTCAAGTTTAGAATCATCAGCAGATGAAGATGTATCAATTTTGTAAAGCTCATTTGAACTAACGCTCTCGCTCACAGAAACATCATCAGATGATTCACTACCAGATATAGAAGCAGAAAACCCAGAAAATAAGGCACTGGAAGATTCTGAAGCAGAGTTCACTCCTTCCCCATCAACCTGGAACTCAACATTTACATCATCATCCTTCTCACGTAAAACTGCAGAACAGTTTTTGGGACTAGAAAATGCAGGTTCAGAGGTCGAATTATGCAATTCAAATTCAGTGGAGGTTATTCCAGTTGGTTTTGCATGGGGCTTTTTTTGGTTTCCAATATGTCTTCATTTTGGTGTTGCTCTATCACCTTCTGAGCAAAATCATCTCTCTCATCATGATTTTGGTGTGCGACGATGGCAGCCGGATAGCATTCTTCCTTGTGACCTTGCCTCCAGTGAATAACTGACACTGAGTAGAACTAATACATCCAAATTGTAAATAAAATACAGTTAAAAGACAAATCTTTAACAAAACTGTCAGCAGAAAATAATAATGCTCAACCAGTATAATTCATGATCAATGTACCATAAAGTCATATCATCATAATTATAATAACATGATAGGGGAAAACTAAATTATTTCCTGCGTTCATTAGAATGGTATTATCTTTTTTTTCTTTTTTACCTATCAAAGGAACGACATTTTAACTATTTTCAAACATACTAAGTGAACATACAGCACCTCAACTCCTAAACTGCAAAGAAGATAGGACAAAGAAAATGTCATATTCAAGAGAATAGTTAATAAACTATACCCCACCTTTGTAAGTATAGATTGGAGGCTAAAACATGGCATATACAGACTGAAACATTTGATGAAAACTATCCATAATTCAATTTATAAGACGTCTCTAAACACCCCATCCATGATAGAGTGTGAATGTTGAATCTATTATGTATTTTCACCAAGTCTTCTAAAATGCTTCATTTCTGACTTCAAAAACCACAAACCCGAACATTGTACCCCTGAATTATATTTCTACATGCATTTAGAGTTTAGACAGATAATGGAGTACTTAAATTACACCCACACTTTCTGTGCTGGTGGAAGAATTCTCTAACCAAATATTTCTTCAACTGCACACCATATACGAAATTATCCTCAAATAAAGAACCGAATTCATCTCAAATACTGTTCAAACTGAATGCCCTAAACAAATAAAATCACAATAAACTAAATTAACAAATATACTTACCAATACCGAACAGCTTTACAGCGGGAGCACCGTGTAGTAGTGCGAGAATAACAAACAACGCATTGGTGATAGTTCTGCAAAACCGAGACAGTACCGTAGCCAAACGAAGCCTCAAGCTCGGCCATAGCAGCCTCCTCCGATGCCAAAATCATAAGCCTCTTGATCTCCACCTGTCTGGCAATCGATAGCCTCCATTGCCGCCGAATGAAAAAGCCGATCAAAGGAATAACAAACGAGATCACAAGGACCAGGCTTGAAAACCCTAGATCCCCAAAAAGAAGCATTTATATGTACCCAGAAGGCATAAAACGGAATCGGCGAAACCTAGCTTCCAACGACGTCGCTGTGGCGATCGCTCTGGCGAAGGGAACAAATTCTAGCAGTTGAGCATGCAACCGCAACCGTTGATTGGACTAAAACAAGACCGTTAAACTGCCCGGTGATCTAAAAAATTAAAAATTGAAAGGAAAAAAGAAAAGAAAAAGAAGAGAATCAAACCCAAGGAAACTGACAGTGAGAGAAGAATGTTAGATATTGCTTGGGTTTGCAAAAAAGCAATTTTTTTGAGCCTCTGCTTTAGCTCGCTATTTTCGTACAGCGCAAAATAATTTTTCTGTTTGTCTAAATCGATATTTACATTTAGAGAGAAAATTAAAAGGGTAAATTTCATATACAGTCGTTAAATTATTATAAAATTATATTTTCATCACTTTACTTTAAAATTTATTTTTTCATCACCGAATTAATCATTTTATATCAGTTCAATTATTGTGTCATTAACTTATAATGGAAGGGTGTCATATACGGGAACTCACTCAAAATTCATTTTCTTTCCGTTTTTCTACTCCATCCTTTAATCCTTTTATTTTGGGTAAATTACGTACTTAGTCACTCACTTATTATTGTGGTTTTATTTTGGTCACTCAAATATTTTTTAAATCATATCAAACATTATTTTTGGTCACCCGCCATCTTTAAAAGAATAAACAAAATTGTTGACGGGATAATTTTTAATGATCATGTGACATTATATTATGATGATATCAACATCACTGTTAATTTTTTCACTACAAATAATCAAAATATTAGGTATGATTTTAAAAAAAAATAATTAAGTAACCAAAACGAAATTAAAATAATAATTGAATAACTAAATACATCATTTATCCTTCATTTTCATTCAACCAGGCAAAACCTTAACTTATTTGACTACAAAGTAAAATTTAGGATGAGTCTATCACACTCGACGAGTATTATTGAGCATCACTAACGATAAGTACCGCTGAGTAGTTAAAAATCTAAAGGAAAAATATTAAAATAATTAATTACATTATTTTTCATATTTTTTTGCTAAACTATATCATTTATCACCTAAATATTGCCCATTTTCCTTCTGATCGCCATTTTTTTTATTTTTTGTCAATTTGGTCACCCTACTATTAAAATACATTCAATCAAGTCACTTGTTATTAACATTTAACGGAAGAACCGACATGATAATTAATAAAAGGGTAAAGTATAGTAATGGTCACTGAACATTTCTGAAGTTTGCATTTAGGTCCCCTAACTTTTAAAACTTGCAATACAGTCCCCCAACATTTATTCCGTTTGCAATATGGTCCCCCAACTTAAACCACCGTTAGAAATTAGGGTAAATTATATAAAAGGTTATCGAACTTTTTAGACACTTGAATTTAGGTCCCCCAACTTTTAAAACTTGCAAAATAGTCCTCAATTTCATTCTAAACCCCAATTTCCAAAGTAATTCAATTTCATTCTAAACCCTAAATTCTAAAATAATTCAATTAAATTCAATTATGTCAGATTTATTATTATTTAATTTCATCTTATTTCATGTGATACGTATTTTTTATATAAATATAATAGTATAATTCTTATTTGTTGAAGAAATTTTTTAATTAAAAAAAGTAGTTAGGATATAGAAGAGGTTGAAAATAATTCAAATTTTAAATTTATAAAATGTTATTTTGACGTATAAATAAAAGTGTAAACTACTAGGTTGACAACTTAACTATCTAGCCCTTTTTACTTTTGTCATCGATCTTTTAAATTTATCAATCATACAACATAATTATTTAACTGTTTCAACTAAGCCACTAGTCGTTACCAATTGATACAAATGATGAAGTGGCAGTTAAAAGGAATTGACATTATTATACATTCAGTCTTTATTATTTATATAATCAATTTGGCCCTAAATTAAATAGAATTTAATAAATTAATCATTTAATTAGGATCTGACATGTGTTAGCACATGATCATGACACGTGTCATTGGTGACACATGTAACCACCTAATTATTTATATATGCTATCAATTTGGTCCTAAATTAAATAAAATTTAATAAATTAATCATTTAACCAGGATCTGACATGTGTTAACACATGATCATGATATATGTTATTGGTGACACATGTCACCACCTAATTAGAAGAAAATTAAGTTACAAAGAAGTAAAATTTGAGTCTTGGGCAAACTCAAACCTGAGTCACGCAAATGAAAGATACAGGGTGGAGCCACTAAGCTAACACCATCGTTTGTGTTAAGAGATATACAATAATACATATACTAATAGTATGACCAATTCCAGAAAAAAATAATATAATGAAAAATGGAAATAATGAGATTTGAACTTCGGCAAAAAATTTGAAAGCAATAAATGATGGGAAAATATTATATTTTTTATAATAAAAAATATTATATTTGATAAATTGTTTGATAGATTTAATATATTTTTTAAATATTAGTTGATACAATATTTTAAAAGAATAAATTTAAGATTATATATTTTAAACTAAATTTAATAATTATATTTTTCATATTTATAATTCATGATTATATATAATCTTAAGTTGAGTATTTCTAATATAATTAATAATTTTAATTTCTTATTAAAAATAAAATATTCAAAAAATATAAATGATTCATACATTAATATATGAATATATTTTTTTATACATCTAAATATAAATATACATTTATATAAATATATTTTTATTCGTATATTGAAATATTTTGATTAAAATACAAACATATTTTAAATACTAGTTTATACAAGAAAAATAAAATATATCAAAAATATAAATGATTCATACATTTAAATATAAATTGAATCATTTATATTTTCTATACATCTATATTTAATAAGAAAATAAAATTATTGGGGGATTGTTTTGCAAGTTTTAAAAGTTGGGGACCTAAATTCAAGTGCCTGAAAAGTTTAATGACCGTTTATATAATTTACCCTAATTTTCTAACAGTGATTTAAGTTGGGGACCATATTGCAAACGGAATAAATGTTGGGGATTGTATTGCAAGTTTTAAAAGTTGGGGGACCTAAATGCAAGCTTCAGAAATGTTCAGTGACCATTACTATACTTTACCCTTAATAAAATTGATATAATTATATATTTAATCTTTATTCCTTAAAAAATTTATCAAATTAGTCATAATTTAATTCAATATATTTAATCTCCTCTAATTATATGACAATACGTGTATTATTAGAGGGGTTTTTTTTTAATTTAATTTAATTATATTTAATTTTAATAATTTTTTCTTCAGTGGGTAACACACGGCACCATATTATGAAGGAAATAAATTAAATCAAGAAAGTACTAAAGAGAGTTGAACCTGGGTCTCCAAACTAGATTAAGCAACCTCTACCACTACGTCAGCTCATCTGTTATTTATATTATATATAACGAAGGCCAAAAAAAAAAAAGCAACAATAAAACAACTCCAACTTTAGCCTATTCTAGGGATAGGCACAAGGCAGGGCAGGGCAGGCCGATATTTTGGTCGTTTTCACCTTGACCCAAAAATATATTATATATACTCAATCCCATCTAAAATTATTCCGATATATTAATATTTTAAAATAGTTAAAATAATATATTTATAATTATTTATTATCTTTTAAATGGTTAAATAATATATTTTACCTTAATTCCGATCTGATTCAAATACAAATAAAAGGATAAACTAATAATTTATACCGGGTTAGATCAGGTCGATAATTTTTCACCTTAAATCCGCCTTTTGTTGCCCCGAAGTTATCTATTATATAATCCACCCAGACCCAAAATTTTTTAAAAAAAATAAAAAATTGACCCCTATTGAATTGGTCGGGTCAAAATGCGTCGACTTCGTATTAAATTATCATACATGGGTCGATTCTTTTTTAAGTTTGGGTCGGGACGAGACGAAACGAAACGAGTTAAATAATATATAGCTTTGGGCGGGGCGGGGTCGGGTTTAAGGTAAAAAATTACCGACCCGATCCAACCTGATATAAATTATTAGTTTACTTATATATATATATAACCGGGTGGGGTTGAAGGTAAAATATATTAAATTAACCATTTAAAATATTTTAAATGATTATCAATATATTATTTTAACTATTTTAAAATATTAATATATTCAAAAATAGTCGAGACGAGGTCAGTATATAATATATTTTTAGGTCGGGTCCGGATGGTAAAAAAATCGACTAGCCTTGCCCTGTGCTTATTCCTAGTAATAAACCAAGGTTTGAGTCTTTTTATTTTTACTTTGTTTTAATTTTTCTAGCCTTCATTATAGTATAAGACACATAACAAATGTTGTAAATATTTTACCAAATATTGGTCTTGGCGCAGTGGTAACAACATACTTATTTTACTTTGGAGACTCAGATTTGACTCTCCTTAGTAGCTTCTTTGATTCAATTTATTTTCCTTCCATCATATGGTGTCATGTGTCACCATCTGATTGGAGGAAAATTATTAAAATTAAATATAAATTTAATTAGAGGATTAAATATATTAAATTAAATAAAATTATGACCAATTTGATAAATTATGTAAGGAATAAGGATTAAATATGTAATTTACCCAAAACTTTTTAGAAATAATATAGTTAATATTTTATTTTAAATAATTTACCTTTAGTTTTTTTAACTAATTTATAATTATATGACGAGTCATTTAAGAATTTAAATTTTTATAAATTAAATTAATGGTGTTCATCATAAATGGTGCTCAACGATGCTCGTGGAGCGTGACATACTCATCCTTATAGGATATTATTTATTCATAATATTTTTAACCATTAGTAATGCACATACACCTTCTATATCAAATTTCTAAACGTTAAATTGATGACTTAATGGTAACATCTCATGTTATTACTATTTATGAGTTTTATTTATTTAATAATTTTATACTTAACACGAATTTGATTTTCTGGAACACATCTGGAGACTATGTAATGATAACTATGAATTAGTCAATCGGAAAGAAAAATTGGGTGGTTAATGTGATAGTGGATGAGATTATATTTATTAGTCAAAAATCAAAATCAATATTTTTCTAATTACCTATTGACTTTAAGTTGTGGAGGATTAAATCCTTGACCATTCATTTTCGGTTCAATCTTATTACATGGAGTATTAGTTTTTTTTCATTTTGTTTTGAATTTCAAACCTGGTCCCTCGATTTCCCTTAATTTTTAGTGTCATAGAATTGGAAATTGGAACGACTTTATTTATTTTTTTCTTGCAAGGTGACACAAAATCAAACCCCTCTTTTAATTTTCATGCCTACTTTCAACATTTCCTTAGAAAGTTATCAAGACTTTCGAGGGAAACTATCATGACTTTCTTTTTATTTATTACGGCTAAATTATTAAAATAATATCTAAAAAAATATTTAATTATTAAAATGACATCTAAACAATTTTATTTTTCAGAATAACACTCATTTTTGTTACATAAAACAAAGAAATGGCTATGTAACAACATCTTTTGAAAGGCTTTTCCACGAAAAAGAATTTGATTGCTCCATGGTGGTAGATGAACCGAAAACATTACCACCATGGGAAAAAAAATCTGATACTAATAAACTGCTTCATCCTTTCTATAGACCATTGAAAGTTTGTAATGATTTGGACATGGCCAGTTAGAGGGAAGAAAAAGAGGGGTTCAGTTATAAGGCAAGTCTAGAATTCATTAAGGGTAGTTTAGTTCATGGAATGTAGCATCGAAATGTAACATTACCCGATATATTACTGGGAATGTTAAATTATTGTGTTTGGTTTGTTTGGCAGAAATGTATGATTACAGTGTTTGGTTGAAGGAATATGAGATTATTGGAACGTATATTTTACCAAATTGTCCTTGTTCTATATGTGTTAACAAGTGGAATTCTAAATATTTAAATGAAAATATTTATATAAAAATCATCGAAAATATATTACTTTATTATTTTAAATTTATATACTTTTTAATAAAAAATTATATATAATTTTTTATAAAATTTAAAAGATAAATGGGTAGAATAAAAGAGTAAATATATCATGTATTATTTTAATTATAAATAATACTATTTTTACATTATTTATCTAAAAATATATTAAAATTTTACATCAACATTTAACTAAATAAACATATGAAAATTTTAATAGATGAACCATTTTACTCCTACCAAAATGTAGGATGATGCTCACATATGGCAGATGTTTTAGAAGTTCAGTACATGAATGATAACTCACAATATGGGAAATATATCGCCCGAGTTAAATGTTGTTCGAATGACCGACACCTCCATTTAGCTTTATAAACCAACATTATACGAACGTTCACATGGTTGGTGCTTGGTTGGTATTTTACCTGCTATCTTCCTTACATTATCTTTCAGGTAGTGTGATTTGTCTTTAAAAAAAATTATTGTTTGTTAATATTCCTGTAATCCAACAACGATGAGCTTGTTTTCTTTGTTCATGTTTGGTTGAACGATGATGGGTTGTTAACCATGGCTACGGTAAAGTGATGAACTATTTGTTTTAGTCATGAACCATCAGATGCTGAAAAGAACATAATGTTTAGTCCTAAGTCCACTATAGGAATATGCATGGAAAATAGGTTAAATTAACCCTTAAGCACGCCCATCCCTACATAAGAGTAGCCATATCTTCATTGAAAGGAACAACAACATGAGGAGGGGATAACCAAACTGATGCATCCTGTAAGGGAGAGTCGAAGAGAGCTTGGTCATGGAGTCAGCGAATTTGTTTCCTTCACGGAGAACATACGACAGTCAAACATGCCAACATCGAGTGAGGAACTCAATTAAATTAGGAACCATACGCTAGCCACTATTATTTGAATTACATTCTTGAAGGAGATCAAAAGCTTCTTTACAATCTATTTCAACCACAACGCTATGTAATCCAATTTCCCATGGAAACTTTAAATTTCATAAATACCCCATAACTCAGCATCCAATATCGAGCAACAACCTTTTGACTTTGCAAGACCCTTTTTATTACAACACAGCTGTAACATCCTAAAGACCGGATTAGTGACTAAAATGAAAGTTTTTGAAATTTGATGATCAATTTGGGAAAAATTGAAAAGATCAGGGATTTAATTGGAAAATCTTGGTGTTGGATTTAGTAGCAAAATTTGGAAATTTAAAGGGCATAATAGTCATTTAGCAAGGAATGAATTTAAAATTCATTAGTAGTGTATTATAAACACGTGGAGTTTGTAAGTGGGAAAAATCAAGCATTCCAGAGATCTCTCTACTTTTCTTCCTCCTTCACCCGTGAACTTCATTTGGAAAGGTGAGTTTCATATTAGTTGATTAATTGTTGTAATTAAGCTTGGTTTATGTTCTTTGGGTAATACTTAAGCTTAAGGAAAGCTTAAGTTGTCTTAAAACCAAAAGATGATAGAGTTAGGAAGGATTTAATATAAGAGTTGTTTAAGTGAAATGGTTGAAAAGAGTTAGTAAATGAAGTTTGAGGCTAAATTTAACTTGTCATCAGTTAGTCTAAGAAGTATTAAGTGATAGAATTTAAATTAGAACAATTTGAAAATATAGTGAGATTCTTGGTTTCAAGATTTATGTTAGGATATTGAGGATGATGAAGTGTTAAATGGATATAAGATGATTGGAATAATGGTAGTTGAGTTTAATGACGTGAAAGGAGTTCAAAATGGAAGGTTTAAGTAAGTTTGGTAAATTTTTGGGTTAAAATGAATAAGTTATGGGTATGGGGTATCGGTACTGTTCATCCAATACCAATAATTCTAAAGAAAAATGAGTTGATTTGAGCTTGGGGTATCGATACTGAATGAACAGTATCGATACCATAAGGAAAAATATGATGAAATCTTTAGAGTTATCGATACCTAAAGAGTGGTATCGGTACTGTTTAAAGGGGTATCAATATTATGTGTCTAGTATCGATACCATTATCGAGTTTAAATTACAGAATTTCAAAATGGTATCGGTACCAAGAGGGGGTATCGATACCATATAAGAGTAGTATTGGTACTATAGTGGGAGTATCGATACTTTGAACCATAAATGTTAAATTCAAGTGTTCTTTTTAGCTTAAATTATTTATGGGTTATAAGCTATTCTGTTGAAAACATTTTGATGTTTCGATATAACAAATTAAGTGTTAATAAATTTTAAGATTTATATTGAATTTTAAATTATATATTCAATTAAATTATTCGAATATCAAAATATTAATCCAAGTCTTTCAAATGTCAATTTCAATCCTTACTCAAGTGTAAGATTATGATTTAATCTCAAAATATCTTTTTAAAATAATTTTACAAAGTATTTCGAGCCTTAATCGAGCCAAAAATATTCTTCTTAAAGGGCTTCAAGAAAAACCAGATTGCCTAGAGGGAATAGATTCCCCCCAGGGGGTACCAATTCCCCGAGAACAGATTCCCCCAGGTTTTGGCTCCAAGAGAAAACATAATGTCCAGAGGGTATCGATTCCCCCTATGTAATGGTCGAAATATTTGAATTTGACAATGCAAGAACCGATTCCCTATGAGGGGGTACCGATTGCCCCACGCTCCAAGCTGTTTTATTAATTGATTCTCATCCCCAAACATCTTCAAAACATCCCCAACGGCTATATACGACTTCAAACACATTCCAAGCTATAAATACAAGCTAAGGACACTTGAAGAAGTAAGAGAACAACTATCCAAGCAATCAAACACAAGAGAAGAGTTTTTCATTCTTATTTCATATTTCTCTTGTAAATATTTTGTTCTTGTGAGCTTAATTCTTGTAAACACCTACCTTAGAGAGGTTTTCTTGTTTACATTTCTTATCCTTTTGTAAAGGGGAAAAGTTCTAGTTCAGCTGGGAAAAACTAGGGAGTTGTAAGGTTATCTCTTTGTCCTCAAAAGAAAGAACAAATTAGTGAATTTGTTGGAAAATCCTTGGTGAGGAGCTAAGGTAGTGGACGAAGACTTTGGTTGAGAAAGTTGAACCACTATAAATCGTTGTGCAATTCCCTATCTTTCAACATCTTTTCTCCCTAAACATAAAACCGTTCTGACTCCTCTTTGCAAATCGTTCCGGTTGTCGATTCGAGCATCCAAAAATCCCAACATTTAGCATCAGAGCCTAACTCGTTAAGAAGGTTTAACCAATTTAAGACGATCCTCGCAGAAGCTCTACCAATTCCCGACACAACTGACAAAGAAATGATTTTTCCTCCGGTGCTTATTATCTTGAAGAATATCCTATTATGGATTCACAACCGGTCAACAAGCCACCCTTCTACAATGGAGAAAATTATGCACAATGGAAGAATAATATGATGTACTTTATTCAATCCTACAATCTAGGAGCTTGGAACTCAATCATGGACGGTTAGTCCTCTCCATCCGGTAAGTACAACGATTGGAGTAGAGAAAAGAATAAAAGTTTCAGCTTAATTCTAGCGCTATACATATTCTATTATGTGCTTTAGGCCCAAATGAATATGAACGAATATCATCTTGTTCCAGTGCCAAAGAGATTTGGGATAAGCTCCAAGTCACTCATGAAGGAACCGACGAAGTGAGGGAATCAAAGAAAAGTCTTCTCAACTATAGCTACGAGAACTTCAAGATGAAACCCGATGAAGACATTAAAGCTATGACGGATAGATTTTTCGTGATTGTCAACGGTCTCAAGGGATATGGAGAAGTAATATCAAATGAGAAGCTTGTGAGGAAGATGATATACTCTCTTCCAAAGGAGTGGCAATCAAAGAAGACAGCCATTATCGAAGCAAGAAACCTAAAGTCTCTCACTCTCGGTGAGCTAATTGGTTCCCTTCTCACTCATGAGATGATGGTGAAGGAAGATGAAGAAAGGGAAGAGAAGAAAAACAAGAAGAAGAAGAAGGAGGAGGAGGTAGGCATTGCCTTCAAATCCACCAATGAAAGCTATCAAGATTCAAGTGATGAGGTAGATGAAGACGGTGATGAACAAGAAGAAGAGATGGTCAAGCTCTTGAAGGAACTCAAGAGATTCATGATTTCCAAGGAAGTGAAACATGAATCAACCAAGAAGAAGAGTCCCTCGGTATGTTTCAATTGTCATAGAAAGGGGCATGTCAAGTATGAATGTCCTCTTCTAAAGAAAAAGGGGAAGAAGGCATTTGTTGCATCTTGGAGTGATGAAGATGATTCCAATGATAAAGATGAAGTAGTCAACCTATGCCTCATGACCACTCTAGAAGAATTCGAGGTATCTTCTAACTCAAATGAATTTAATTCATTTACTTTTGATGAGTTACAAGATGCTTATAATAGGTTGTATTTAGGATTTGAGACCATGAATTCCAAATATACGAAATTAATTTCAAAACTCAAAATTAAAGATAATTTGATTTTGAAAGAAAAAGTTGATTTTGAAAATCAAAATGAAATTTTGAAAAATAATTTAGAGCTTTCAAAAATCAAAATAAATGATTTAGAAAAAGAAAATTTTGAGTTAGGAGTTAAGCTTGAAAGCTTAATAAAAGAAAAAAGAATTAATTTCTAAAAACAACCTATTATGTTTAAAAAGAAAACCAAAATGCTCACATTGCCATTATCATGCTCATTTGAAACATAGTTGCCCTTTGAAGAAAGGAAAACATTTTAAAATTAGGCAAGTATGGGTTCCGAAAGGAACAAGGGGCATTGAAACTAACATCCAAGTATCCAAAGTAATTTGGATACCAAAATCTACTTAAATGTCTCTTGTAGGTGTGTGGGAGCAATGGTGATGAAAATGATGATATTCAAGAAGCTCTAGCCACATATGAAAAAGGAATGGGTAACCTCTAAGCTTAATACTTTTAATTTTGGTTATTTGGTTTCTCATTTGACTATAAGCAATCATGAGTTTTGGTTTTAAATGATTATGCATCATTGTTTTAATCTCATGTATGTTGAAAAGATGATTATGATGAACATTTTAAAGATATATTAATTTTTAAGAATTTTTAGTTTATCATAATAAAATTTTGGTCAAATTGGTTTTAAATGCAAATGATGTCTCTCTAACAATTGATATCAACTTTTCAAATACTTTGATTTTACAAATTTTAAATTTTTGACCTAAATTTGAATGTTTATGCATGTGGTTTAAATGAAAATGATATTTCTTTAACAATTGATATCAAAAAATTTCAAATGCATAACATTTTTTTGGAAAACTTTATGCATAATTCAACAATTGGTATTGCATAAAGTATTTTAGACTTGGATACATTGAATTTCATGTGCTATTAACATGTTTGTTATTGTTTGTTGAAATTCAATTTTGATTAAGTGTCAATATCCTAAAAGCATAATTTTATTTGGAATGCATTTATTGAGGGTGAGCTTTGATTTTTCAAATGATTTTTAAAATGTCAAATTACTACTTACTATCGAAAGTTATTTTGAACTTCAAAGATTGAATTATTTTTATTTAACAAAAAGGGGTGAAGTGTTAAAGTAAGGGGAGTAATTTTTCAAACTTGATTTCAAAAATGATTTTCAATTAGAAAATCTTAAAATTACTAAAATGTTTTGTTATATCAAAAAGGGGGAGATTGTTGAAAATATTTTGATGTTTCGATATAAAAATTAAGTGTTAATGAATTTTAAGATTTTATATTGAATTTTAAATTATATATTCGATTAAATTATTCGAATATCAAAATATTACTCTAAGTTTTTCAAATGTCAATTTCAATCCTTACTCAAGTGTAAGATTATGTTTTAATCTTAAAATATTTTTTTTTTAAAAAATACAAAGTATTTCGAGCCTTAATTGAGCCAAAAATATTTTTTATTTAAAGGTCTTCAAGAAAAACCATATTGCCCAGAGGGAACAGATTCCCCCAGGGGGTACCGATTCCCCCCAGGTTTTTGGCTCCGAGAAAACAGAATGTCCAGAGGGTACCGATTCCCCCCAGGGGGTACCGATTCCCCCCTATGTAATGGTCGAAATATTTAAATTTGACAATGCAAGAACCGATTCCCTATGAGGGGGTACCGATCCCCCCACGCTCCAATTAATTGATTCTCATCCCCAAACGGCTCCAAAACATCCCCAATGGCTATATACGACTTCAAACACATTCCAAGCTATAAATACAAGCTAAGGACACTTGAAGAAGTAAGAGAACAACTATCCATGCAATCAAACACAAGAGCAGAGTTTTTCATTCTTATTTCATCTTTCTCTTGTAAATATTTTGTTCTTGTGAGCTTAATTCTTGTAAACAACTACCTTAGAGAGGTTTTCTTGTTTACATTTCTTATCCTTTTGTAAAGGGGAAATGTTCTAGTTCAGCTGGGAAAAACTAGGGAGTTGTAAGGTTATCTCTTTGTCCTCAAAAGAAAGAACAAATTAGTGAATTTGTTGGAAAATCCATGGTGAGGAGCTAAGGTAGTGGACGTAGACTTTGGTTGAGAAAGTCGAACCACTATAAATAGCTGTGCAATTCCCTATTTTTCAATCTCTTTTCTCCCTAAACACAAAACCGTTCCGACTCCTATTTGCAAACCGTTCCGGTTGTCGATTCGAGCTTCCAAAAATCCCAACATTTGGCATCAGAGCCTAACTCGTTAAGATGGTTTAACCACTTTAAGACGATCCTCGCATAAGCTCTACCAATTCCCGAAGCAACTGACAATGAAATGATTTTTTCCTCCGGTGCTTATTATCTTGAAGAATATCCTATTATGGATTCACAACCGGTCAACAAGCCACCCTTCTTCAATGGAGAAAATTATGCACAATGGAAGAATAAGATGATGTACTTTATTCAATCCTACAATCAAGGAGCTTGGAACTCAATCATGGACGGTTACTCCTCTCCACCCGCCAAGTACAACGATTGGAGTAGAGAAGAGCAGAAAAATTTTCAGCCTAATTCTAAGGCTATACATATTCTATTATGTGCTTTAGGCCCAAATGAATATGGAAGATTCTCATCTTGTTCCAGTACCAAAGAGATTTGGGATAAGCTCCAAGTCACTCATGAAGGAACCGACGAAGTGAGGGAATAAAAGAAAAGTCTTCTCAACTATAGCTACGAGAACTTCAAGATGAAACCCGATGAAGACATCAAAGCTATGACGGATAGATTTTTCGTGATTGTCAACGGTCTCTAGGGATATGGAGAAGTAATCTCAAATGAGAAGCTTAAGAGGAAGATGATCCAATCTCTTCCAAAGGAGTGACAATCAAAGAAGACAACCATTATCGAAGCAAGAAACCTAAAGTTTCTCACTCTCAACAAGCTAATTGGTTCCCTTCCCACTCATGAGATGATGGTGAAGGAAGATGAAGAAAGGGAAGAGAAGAAAAGAAAAATAAGAAGAAGAAGAAGGAGGAGGAGGTAGGCATTGCCTTCAAATCAACCAATGAAAGCTATCAAGATTCAAGTGATGAGGTGGATGAAGACGATGATGAACAAGAAGAAGAGATGGTCAAGCTCTTGAAGGAACTCAAGAGATTCATGATTTCCAAGGAAGTGAAACATGAATCAACCAAGAAGAAGAGTCCCCCGGTCTATTTCAATTGTCAAAGAACGGGCATGTCAAGTATGAATGTCCTCTTCTAAAGAAAAAGGGAAGAAGGTATTTGTTGCGTCTTAGAGTGATGAAGATGATTCCAATGATGAAGATGAAGTAGTCAACCTATGCCTCGTGACCACTTAAGAAGAATTCAAGGTATCTTCGAACTCAAATGAATTTAATTCATTTACTTTTAATGAGTTACAAGATGCTTATAATAGTTTGTATTTGGGATTTGAGACCATGAATTCCAAATATACGAAATTAATTTTAAAACTCAAAATTAAAGATAATTTGATTTTGAAAGCAAAAGCTGATTTTGAAAATCAAAATGAAATTTTGAAAAATAATTTAGAGCTTTCAAAAATCAAAATAAATGATTTAGAAAAAGAAAATTATGTTAGGAGTTAAGCTTGAAAGCTTAATAAAAGAAAATAATTAATTTCTAAAAACAACCTATTATGTTTAAATATGGCAAAATGCTCACATTGCCATTATCATGGTCATATGGAACATAGTTGTCCTTTGAAGAAAGTAAAATTTTAAAATTAGGCAAGTATGGGTTCCGAAAGGAACAAGAGGCATTGAAACTAACGTCCAAGGATCCAAAGTAATTTGGATACCAAAATTTACTTAAATGTCTATTGTAGGTGTGTGGGAGCAATGGTGATGAAAATGATGATATTCAAGATGCTCTAGCCACATATGAAAAAGGAATGGGTAGCCTCTAAGCTTAATACTTTTAATTTTGGTTATTTGGTATCTCATTTGATTTTAAGCATCCAAGAGTTTTGGTTTTAAATGATTATGCATCATTGTTTTAATCTCATGTATGTTGAAAAGATGATTATGATGAACATTTTAAAGATATATTAATTTTAAGAATTTTTAGTTTATCATAATAAAATTTTGGTCAAATTGGTTTAAATGCAAATGATGTCTCTCTAACAATTGATATCAACTTTTCAAATACTTTGATTTTACAAATTTTAAATTTTTGACCTAAATTTGAATGTTTATGCATGTGGTTTAAATGAAAATGATATTTCTTTAACAATTGATATCAAAAAATTTCAAATGCATAACATTTTTTTGGAAAACTTTATGCATAATTCAACAATTGGTATTGCATAAAGTATTTTAGACTTGGATACATTGAATTTCATGTGCTATTAACATGTTTGTTATTGTTTGTTGAAATTCAATTTTGATTAAGTGTCAATATCCTAAAAGCATAATTTTATTTGGAATGCATTTATTGAGGGTGAGCTTTGATTTTTCAAATGATTTTTAAAATGTCAAATTTACTACTTACTATCGAAAGTTATTTTGAACTTCAAAGATTGAATTATTTTTATTTAACAAAAAGGGGTGAAGTGTTAAAGTAAGGGGAGTAATTTTTCAAACTTGATTTCAAAAATGATTTTCAATTAGAAAATCTTAAAATTACTAAAATGTTTTGTTATATCAAAAAGGGGGAGATTGTTGAAAATATTTTGATGTTTCGATATAAAAATTAAGTGTTAATGAATTTTAAGATTTTATATTGAATTTTAAATTATATATTCGATTAAATTATTCGAATATCAAAATATTACTCTAAGTTTTTCAAATGTCAATTTCAATCCTTACTCAAGTGTAAGATTATGTTTTAATCTTAAAATATTTTTTTTAAAAAAAAATACAAAGTATTTCGAGCCTTAATTGAGCCAAAAATATTTTCTATTTAAAGGTCTTCAAGAAAAACCATATTGCCCAGAGGGAACAGATTCCCCCCAGGGGGTACCGATTCCCCCCAGGTTTTTGGCTCCGAGAGAAAACAGAATGTCCAGAGGGTACCGATTCCCCCCAGGGGGTACCGATTCCCCCCTATGTAATGGTCGAAATATTTAAATTTGACAATGCAAGAACCGATTCCCTATGAGGGGGTACCGATCCCCCCACGCTCCAATTAATTGATTCTCATCCCCAAACGGCTCCAAAACATCCCCAATGGCTATATACGACTTCAAACACATTCCAAGCTATAAATACAAGCTAAGGACACTTGAAGAAGTAAGAGAACAACTATCCATGCAATCAAACACAAGAGCAGAGTTTTTTCATTCTTATTTCATCTTTCTCTTGTAAATATTTTGTTCTTGTGAGCTTAATTCTTGTAAACAACTACCTTAGAGAGGTTTTCTTGTTTACATTTCTTATCCTTTTGTAAAGGGGAAATGTTCTAGTTCAACTGGGAAAAACTAGGGAGTTGTAAGGTTATCTCTTTGTCCTCAAAAGAAAGAACAAATTAGTGAATTTGTTGGAAAATCCATGGTGAGGAGCTAAGGTAGTGGACGTAGACTTTGGTTGAGAAAGTCGAACCACTATAAATAGCTGTGCAATTCCCTATTTTTCAATCTCTTTTCTCCCTAAACACAAAACCGTTCCGACTCCTATTTGCAAACCGTTCCGGTTGTCGATTCAAGCTTCCAAAAATCCCAACATTTGGCATCAGAGCCTAACTCGTTAAGATGGTTTAACCACTTTAAGACGATCCTCGCATAAGCTCTACCAATTCCCGAAGCAACTGACAATGAAATGATTTTTTCCTCCGGTGCTTATTATCTTGAAGAATATCCTATTATGGATTCACAACCGGTCAACAAGCCACCCTTCTTCAATGGAGAAAATTATGCACAATGGAAGAATAAGATGATGTACTTTATTCAATCCTACAATCAAGGAGCTTGGAACTCAATCATGGACGGTTACTCCTCTCCACCCGCCAAGTACAACGATTGGAGTAGAGAAGAGCAGAAAAATTTTCAGCCTAATTCTAAGGCTATACATATTCTATTATGTGCTTTAGGCCCAAATGAATATGGAAGATTCTCATCTTGTTCCAGTACCAAAGAGATTTGGGATAAGCTCCAAGTCACTCATGAAGGAACCGACGAAGTGAGGGAATAAAAAAAGTCTTCTCAACTATAGCTACGAGAACTTCAAGATGAAACCCGATGAAGACATCAAAGCTATGACGGATAGATTTTTCGTGATTGTCAACGGTCTCTAGGGATATGGAGAAGTAATCTCAAATGAGAAGCTTAAGAGGAAGATGATCCAATCTCTTCCAAAGGAGTGACAATCAAAGAAGACAACCATTATCGAAGCAAGAAACCTAAAGTTTCTCACTCTCAACAAGCTAATTGGTTCCCTTCCCACTCATGAGATGATGGTGAAGGAAGATGAAGAAAGGGAAGAGAAGAAAGAAAAATAAGAAGAAGAAGGAGGAGGAGGTAGGCATTGCCTTCAAATCAACCAATGAAAGCTATCAAGATTCAAGTGATGAGGTGGATGAAGACGATGATGAACAAGAAGAAGAGATGGTCAAGCTCTTGAAGGAACTCAAGAGATTCATGATTTCCAAGGAAGTGAAACATGAATCAACCAAGAAGAAGAGTCCCCCGGTCTATTTCAATTGTCAAAGAACGGGGCATGTCAAGTATGAATGTCCTCTTCTAAAGAAAAAAGGGAAGAAGGTATTTGTTGCGTCTTAGAGTGATGAAGATGATTCCAATGATGAAGATGAAGTAGTCAACCTATGCCTCGTGACCACTTAAGAAGAATTCAAGGTATCTTCGAACTCAAATGAATTTAATTCATTTACTTTTAATGAGTTACAAGATGCTTATAATAGTTTGTATTTGGGATTTGAGACCATGAATTCCAAATATACGAAATTAATTTTAAAACTCAAAATTAAAGATAATTTGATTTTGAAAGCAAAAGCTGATTTTGAAAATCAAAATGAAATTTTGAAAAATAATTTAGAGCTTTCAAAAATCAAAATAAATGATTTAGAAAAAGAAAATTATAAGTTAGGAGTTAAGCTTGAAAGCTTAATAAAAAAAATAATTAATTTCTAAAAACAACCTATTATGTTTAAATATGGCAAAATGCTCACATTGCCATTATCATGGTCATATGGAACATAGTTGTCCTTTGAAGAAAGTAAAATGTTTTAAAATTAGGCAAGTATGGGTTCCGAAAGGAACAAGAGGCATTGAAACTAACGTCCAAGGATCCAAAGTAATTTGGATACCAAAATTTACTTAAATGTCTATTGTAGGTGTGTGGGAGCAATGGTGATGAAAATGATGATATTCAAGATGCTCTAGCCACATATGAAAAAGGAATGGGTAGCCTCTAAGCTTAATACTTTTAATTTTGGTTATTTGGTATCTCATTTGATTTTAAGCATCCAAGAGTTTTGGTTTTAAATGATTATGCATCATTGTTTTAATCTCATGTATGTTGAAAAGATGATTATGATGAACATTTTAAAGATATATTAATTTTTAAGAATTTTTAGTTTATCATAATAAAATTTTGGTCAAATTGGTTTTAAATGCAATGATGTCTCTCTAACAATTGATATCAACTTTTCAAATACTTTGATTTTACAAATTTTAAATTTTTGACCTAAATTTGAATGTTTATGCATGTGGTTTAAATGAAAATGATATTTCTTTAACAATTGATATAAATTTCAAATGCATAACATTTTTTTGGAAAACTTTATGCATAATTCAACAATTGGTATTGCATAAAGTATTTTAGACTTGGATACATTGAATTTCATGTGCTATTAACATGTTTGTTATTGTTTGTTGAAATTCAATTTTGATTAAGTGTCAATATCCTAAAAGCATAATTTTATTTGGAATGCATTTATTGAGGGTGAGCTTTGATTTTTCAAATGATTTTTAAAATGTCAAATTTACTACTTACTATCGAAAGTTATTTTGAACTTCAAAGATTGAATTATTTTTTTTAACAAAAAGGGGTGAAGTGTTAAAGTAAGGGGAGTAATTTTTCAAACTTGATTTCAAAAATGATTTTCAATTAGAAAATCTTAAAATTACTAAAATGTTTTGTTATATCAAAAAGGGGGAGATTGTTGAAAATATTTGATGTTTCGATATAAAAATTAAGTGTTAATGAATTTTAAGATTTTATATTGAATTTTAAATTATATATTCGATTAAATTATTCGAATATCAAAATATTACTCAAGTTTTTCAAATGTCAATTTCAATCCTTACTCAAGTGTAAGATTATGTTTTAATCTTAAAATATTTTTTAAAAAAATACAAAGTATTTCGAGCCTTAATTGAGCCAAAAATATTTTCTATTTAAAGGTCTTCAAGAAAAACCATATTGCCCAGAGGGAACAGATTCCCCCCAGGGGGTACCGATTCCCCCCAGGTTTTTGGCTCCGAGAGAAACAGAATGTCCAGAGGGTACCGATTCCCCCAGGGGGTACCGATTCCCCCTATGTAATGGTCGAAATATTTAAATTTGACAATGCAAAACCGATTCCCTATGAGGGGGTACCGATCCCCCCACGCTCCAATTAATTGATTCTCATCCCCAAACGGCTCCAAAACATCCCCAATGGCTATATACGACTTCAAACACATTCCAAACTATAAATACAAGCTAAGGACACTTGAAGAAGTAAGAGAACAACTATCCATGCAATCAAACACAAGAGTAGAGTTTTTCATTCTTATTTCATCTTTCTCTTGTAAATATTTTGTGCTTGTGAGCTTAATTCTTGTAAACAACTACCTTAGAGAGGTTTTCTTGTTTACATTTCTTATCCTTTTGTAAAGGGGAAAGGTTCTAGTTCAGCTGGGAAAAACTAGGGAGTTGTAAGGTTATCTCTTTGTCCTCAAAAGAAAGAACAAATTAGTGAATTTGTTGGAAAATCCTTGGTGAGGAGCTAAGGTAGTGGACGTAGACTTTGATTGAGAAAGTCGAACCACTATAAATAGCTGTGCAATTCCCTATTTTTCAATCTCTTTTCTCCCTAAACACAAAACCGTTCCGACTCCTATTTGCAAACCGTTCCGGTTTTCGATTCGAGCTTCCAAAAATCCCAACATTTGGCATCAGAGCCTAACTCGTTAAGATGGTTTAACCACTTTAAGACGATCCTCGCATAATCTCTACCAATTCCCGAAGCAACTGACAATGAAATGATTTTTTCCTCCGGTTCTTATTATCTTGAAGAATATCCTATTATGGATTCACAACCGGTCAACAAGCCACCCTTCTTCAATGGAGAAAATTATGCACAATGGAAGAATAAGATGATGTACTTTATTCAATCCTACAATCAAGGAGCTTGGAACTCAATCATGGACGGTTACTCCTCTCCACCCGCCAAGTACAACGATTGGAGTAGAGAAGAGCAGAAAAATTTTCAGCCTAATTCTAAGGCTATACATATTCTATTATGTGCTTTAGGCCCAAATGAATATGGAAGAATCTCATCTTGTTCCAGTACCAAAGAGATTTGGGATAAGCTCCAAGTCACTCATGAAGGAACCGACGAAGTGAGGGAATCAAAGAAAAGTCTTCTCAACTATAGCTACGAGAACTTCAAGATGAAACCCGATGAAGACATCAAAGCTATGACGGATAGATTTTTCGTGATTGTCAACGGTCTCTAGGGATATGGAGAAGTAATCTCAAATGAGAAGCTTAAGAGGAAGATGATCCAATCTCTTCCAAAGGAGTGACAATCAAAGAAGACAACCATTATCGAAGCAAGAAACCTAAAGTTTCTCACTCTCAACAAGCTAATTGGTTCCCTTCTGACTCATGAGATGATGGTGAAGGAAGATGAAGAAAGGGAAGAGAAGAAAAATAAGAAGAAGAAGGAGGAGGAGGTAGGCATTGCCTTCAAATCCACCAATGAAAGCTATCAAGATTCAAGTGATGAGGTGGATGAAGACGATGATGAACAAGAAGAAGAGATGGTCAAGCTCTTGAAGGAACTCAAGAGATTTATGATTTCCAAGGAAGTGAAACATGAATCAACCAAGAAGAAGAGTCCCCGGTCTGTTTCAATTGTCAAAGAACGGGGCATGTCAAGTATGAATGTCCTTTCTAAAAAAAAGGGAAGAATGTATTTGTTGCGTCTTAGAGTGATGAAGATGATTCCAATGATGAAGATGAAGTAGTCAACCTATGCCTCGTGACCACTCAAGAAGAATTCAAGGTATCTTCGAACTCAAATGAATTTAATTAATTTACTTTTAATGAGTTACAAGATGCTTATAATAGTTTGTATTTGGGATTTGAGACCATGAATTCCAAATATACGAAATTAATTTTAAAACTCAAAATTAAAGATAATTTGATTTTGAAAGCAAAAGCTGATTTTGAAAATCAAAATGAAATTTTGAAAAATAATTTAGAGCTTTCAAAAATCAAAATAAATGATTTAGAAAAATAAAATTATGAGTTAGGAGTTAAGCTTGAAAGCTTAATAAAAGAAAATAATTAATTTCTAAAAACAACCTATTATGTTTAAATATGGCAAAATGCTCACATTGCCATTATCATGGTCATATGGAACATAGTTGTCCTTTGAAGAAAGTAAAATGTTTTAAAATTAGGCAAGTATGGGTTCCGAAAGGAACAAGAGGCATTGAAACTAACGTCCAAGGATCCAACGTAATTTGGATACCAAAATTTACTTAAATGTCTATTGTAGGTGTGTGAGAGCAATGGTGATGAAAATGATGATATTCAAGATGCTTTAGCCACATATGAAAAAGGAATGGGTAGCCTCTAAGCTTAATACTTTTAATTTTGGTTATTTGGTATCTCATTTGATTTTAAGCATCCAAGAGTTTTGGTTTTAAATGATTATGCATCATTGTTTTAATCTCATGTATGTTGTAATAAAATTTTGGTCAAATTAGTTTTAAATGCAAATGATATCTCTCTAACAATTGATATCAACTTTTCAAATACTTTGATTTTACAAATTTTAAATTTTTTACCTAAATTTGAATGTTTATGCATTTGGTTTACATGAAAATGATATTTCTCTAACAATTGATATAAATTTTTTTCAAATGCATAACATTGTTTTGGAAAACTTTATGCATAATTCAACAATTGGTATTTCATAAAGTATTTAAGACTTGGATACATTGAATTTCATGTGCTACTAACATGTTTGTTATTCTTTGTTGAAATTCAATTTTGATTAAGTGTCAAAATCCTAAAAGCATAATTTTATTTGGAATGCATTTATTAAGGGGGAGCTTTGATTTTTCAAATGATTTTTAAAATGTCAATTTACTACTTACTCTCAAAGTTATTTTGATCTTCAAAGATTGAATTATTTTTTATTGAACAAAAAGGGGGAGAAGTGTTAGAGTAAGGGGAATGATTTTTCAAACTTGATTTTAAAAATGATTTTCAATTAGAAAATCTTAAAATTACTAAAATGTTTTGTTATATCAAAAAGAAGGAGATTGTTGAAAACATTTTGATGTTTTGATATAACAAATTAAGTGTTAATGAATTTTAAGATTTCTATTGAATTTTAAATTATATTCAATTAAATTATTCGAATATCAAAATATTACTTCAAGTTTTTCAAATGTCAATTTCAATCCTTACTCAAGTGTAAGATTATGTTTTAATCTTAAAATATCTTTTTAAACAAATTTTACAAAGTATTTTTAGTCTTAATCGAGCCAAAAATATTTTCTTTTTAAAGGGCTTCAAGAAAAACCAGATTGTCCAGAGGGAAAAATTACCCCAGGGGGTACCGATTCCCCCCAGGTTTTAGGCTCTGAGAGAAAATAGAATGTCCAGAGGGTACCGATTTCCCCCCAGGGGGTATCGATTCCCCCTGTGTAACGGTTGAAATATTTGAATTTTACACTGGAGGAACAGATTCCCTATGAGGGGGCACCGATTCCCCCCACGCTCCAATTAATTGATTCTAATCCCCAAACGGCTCCAAAACATCCCCAACGGCTATATACGATTTCAAACACATTCCAAGCTATAAATACAAGCTAAGGACACTTGAAGAAGTAAGAGGACAACTATCCAAGCAATCGAACACAAGATAGAGTTTTTCATTCTTATTTCATCTTTTTCTTGTAAATATTTGTTCTTGTGATCTTAATTCTTGTAAACACCTACCTTAGAGAGGTTTTCTTGTTTACATTTCTTATCCTTTTGTAAAGGGGAAATGTTCTAGTTCAGCCCGGAAAAAATAGGGAGTTGTAAGGTTATCTCTTTATCCTCAAAAGAAAGAGAAATTAGTGAATTTGTTGGAAAATCCTTGGTGAGGAGCTAAGGTAGTGGACGTAGACTTTGGTTGAGAAAGTTGAACCACTATAAATTACTGTGCAATTCCCTATCTTTCAATCTCCTTACTCCCTAAACAAAAAACTGTTCCGACTCCTCTTTGCAAACCATTCTGGTTATCGATTTGAGCTTCCAAAAATCCCAACAATTGGCATCAGAGCCTAACTCATTAAGAAGGTTTAACCACCTTGAGACGATCCTCGAAGAAGCTCTACCAATTCCCGATGAAACCGACAAAGAAATGACTTTTTCCTCTGGCGCTTATTATCTTTAAGATTATCCTATTATGGATTCACAACTGGTCAACAAGCAACCTTTTATCAATGGAGCAAATTATGCACATTGGAAGAATAAGATGATGCACTTTATTCAATCATACAATCTAGGAGCTTAAAACTCAATCATGGACAGTTACTCCTCTCCACCCGGCAAGTACAACGATTGGAGTAGAGAAGAGCAAAAAAAATTTCATCTTAATTCTAAGGCTATACATATTCTATTATGTGCTTTAGGCCCAAATGAATATGGAAGAATCTCATCTTGTTTCAGTGCCAAAGATATTTGGGATAAGCTCCAAGTCACTCATGAAGGAACCGACGAAGTGAGGGAATCAAAGAAAAGTCTTCTCAACCATAGCTACGAGAACTTCAAGATGAAACCCGATGAAGACATCAAAGCTATGACGGATAGATTTTCCGTGAATTTCAATGGTGTCAAGGGATATGGAGAAGTAATTTCAAATGAGAAGCTTGTGAGGAAGATGATCTACTCTCTTCCAAAGGAGTGGCAATTAAAGAAGACATCCATTAACGAAGTAAGAAACCTAAAGTTTCTCACACTCGACGAGCTAATTGGTTCCCTTCTCACTCATGAGATGATGGTAAAGGAAGGTGAAGAAAGGGAAGAGAAGAAAAACAAGAAGAAGAGAGGAGGAGGAGGTAGACATTGCCTTCAAATCCACCAATGAAAGCTATCAAGATTCAAGTGATGAGGTGGATGAAGACGATGATGAACAAGAAGAAGAGATAGTCAAGCTCTTGAAGGAACTCAAGAGATTCATGATTTCCAAGGAAGTAAAACATGAATCAACCAAGAATAAGAGTCCCCCGGTATGTTTCAATTGTCAAAGAAAGAAAGGGCCATGTCAAGTATGAATGTCATCTTCTAAAGAAAAAGGGGAAGAAGGCATTTGTTACATCTTGAAGTGATGAAAATGATTCCAATGATGAAGATGAAGTAGTCAACCTATGCATCATGACCACTCTAGAAGAATTTGAGGTATCTTCTAACTCAAATGAATTTAATTCATTTACTTTTGATGAGTTACAAGATGCTTATAATAGGTTGTATTTGGGATTTGAGACCATGAATTCCAAATATACAAAATTAATTTCAAAACTCAAAATTAAAGATAATTTGATTTTGAAAGAAAAAGTTGATTTTGAAAATCAAAATGAAATTTTGAAAAATAATTTAGAGCTTTCAAAAATCAAAATAAATTATTTAGAAAAAGAAAATTTTGAGTTAGGAGTTAAGCTTGAAAGCTTAATAAAAGAAAAAGAATTAATTTCTAAAAACAACCTATTATGTTTAAATATGGGAAAATGCTCATATTGTCATTATCATGGTCATATGGAACATAGTTGTCTTTTGAAGAAATGAAAACGTTTTAAAATTAGGCAAGTATGGGTTCCGAAAGGAACAAGGGGCATTGAAACTAACGTCTAATGATCCAAAGTAATTTGGATACCAAAATCTACTTAAATGTCTCTTATAGGTCATGGGAGTAATGATGATGAAAATGATGATATTCAAGATGCTATAGTCACATATGAAAAAGGAATGGGTAACCTCTAAGCTTAATACTTTTAATTTTGGTTATTTGGTTGCTCATTTGATTTTAAGCATGCATGAGTTTTGGTTTTAAATGATTATGCATCATTGTTTTAATCTCATGTATGTTGAAAAGATGATTATGATGAACATTTTAAAGTTATATTAATTTTTTAAGAATTTTTAGTTCATCATAATAAAATTTTGATCATATTGGTTTTAAATGCAAATGATATCTCTCTAACAATTGATATCAACTTTACAAATACTTTGATTTTACAAATTTTAAATTTTTGACCTAAATTTGAATGTTTATGCACGTGGTTTAAATGAAAATGATATTTCTCTAACAATTGATATCAAAACATTTCAAATGCATAACATTTTTTTGGAAACTTTATGCATAATTCAACAATTGGTATTGCATAAAGTATTTTAGACTTGGATACATTGAATTTCATGTGCTACTAACAAGTTTGTTATTCTTTGTTGAAATTCAATTTTGTTTAAGTGTCAAGATCCTAAAACCATAATTTTATTTGGAATGCATTTATTGAGGGGGAGCTTTGATTTTTCAAATGATTTTTAAAATGTCAAATTTACTACTTACTCTTCAAAGTTATTTTGAACTTCAAAGATTGAATTATTTTTTATTTAACAAAAAGAGGGAGAAGTGTTAGAGTAAGGGGAGTAATTTTTAAAACTTGATTTCAAAAATGATTTTCAATTAGAAAATCTTAAATTACTAAATTTTTTATTATATCAAAAAGGGGGAGATTGTTGAAAACATTTGATGTTTCAATATAACAAATTAAGTGTTAATGAATTTTAAGATTTTATATTGAATTTTAAATTATATATTCAATTAAATTATTCGAATATCAGAATATTACTCCAAGTTTTTCAAATGTCAATTTCAATCTTTACTCAAGTGTAAGATTATGTTTTAATATTAAAATATCTTTTTAAACAAATTTTAAAAAGTATTTTGAGCCTTAATCGAGCCAAAAAATATTTTCTTTTTAAAGGGCTTCAAGAAAAACCAGATTGCCAAGAGGGAACAGATTCCCCCCAGGGGGTACTGATTCCCCGGGAACAGATTCCCCCCAGGGGGTACCGATTCCCCCCAGGTTTTTGGCTCCGAGAGAACAAAATGTCCAGAGGGTATCGATTCCCCCCAGGGGGTACCGATTCCCCCTAGGGGGTACCAATTCCCCCTATGTAACGGTCGAAATATTTGAATTTTACACTGCAGGAACCGATTCCCTATGAGGGGGTACCGATTCCCCCACGCTCCAATTAATTGATTCTCATCCCCAAACGGCTCCAAAACATCCCCAACAGCTATATACGACTTCAAACACATTCCAAGCTATAAATACAAGCTAAGGACACTTGAAGAAGTAAGAGGACAACTATCCAAGCAATCAAACACAAGAGAAGAGTTTTTCATTCTTATTTAATCTTTCTCTTGTAAATATTTTGTTCTTGTGAGCTTAATTCTTGTAAACACCTACCTTAGAGAGGTTTTCTTATTTACATTTCCTATGGTTTTTTAAAGGGGAAAGGTTCTAGTTCAGCCCGGAAAAACTAGGGAGTTGTAAGGTTTTCTCTTTGTCCACAAAAGAAAGAGAAATTAGTGAATTTGTTGGAAAATTCTTGGTGGGAGCTAAGGTAGTGGACGTAGACTTTGGTTGAGAAAGTCGAACCACTATAAATCGTTGTGCAATTCCCTATCTTTCAATCTCCTTACTCCCTAAACACAAAACAGTTCTGACTCCTCTTTGCAAACAGTTCCGGTTGTCGATTTGAGCTTCTGAAAATCCCAATAATTGGCATCAGAGCCTAACTCGTTAAGAAGGTTTAACCACCTTGAGATGATCCTCGAAGAAGCTCTACCAATTTCCGACGCAACCGATAAAGAAATGACTTTTTCCTCCGGTGCTTATTATCTTGAAGAATATCCTAACAAGCCACCCTTTTTCAATGGAGCAAATTATGCACATTGGAATAATAAGATGATGTTCTTTATTCAATCCTATAATCAAAAAGCTTGAAACTTTATCATGGATGGTTACTCCTCTCCACTCGGCAAGTACAACGATTAGAGTAAAGAAGTGAAGAAATGTTTTCAGCTTAATTTTAAGGCTATACATATTCTATTATGTGCTTTAGGCCTAAATGAATATAGAAGAATCTCATCTTGTTTCAGTGCCAAAGAGATTTGGGATAAGCTCCAAGTCACTCATGAAGGAACCGACGAAGTGAGGGAATCAAAGAAAAGTCTTCTTAACCATAGCTTTGAGAACTTCAAGATGAAACCCGATGAAGACATCAAAGCTATGACGGATAGATTTTCCGTGATTGTCAACGGTCTCAAGTTATATAGAGAAGTAATCTCAAATGAGAAGCTTGTGAGGAAGATGATCAATCAAAGAAGACAACCACTATCGAAGCAAGAAACCTAAAGTCTCTCACTCTCGACGAGCTAATTGGTTCCCTTCTCACTCATGAGATGATGGTGAAGGAAGATGAAGAAAGGGAAGAGAAGAAAAACAAGAAGAAGAAGGAGGAGGAGGAGGTAGGCATTGCCTTCAAATCCAATAATGAAAACTATCAAGATTCAAGTGATGAGGTGGATGAAGATGATGATGAACAAGAAGAAGAGATGGTCAAGCTCTTGAAGGAACTCAAGAGATTCATGATTTCCAAGGAAGTGAAATATGAATCAACCAGGAAGAAGAGTCCCCCGGTATGTTTCAATTGTCAAAGAAAAGGGCATGTCAAGTATGAATGTCTTCTTCTAAAGAAAAGGGGAAGAAGGCATTTGTTGCATCTTGGAGTGATGAAGATGAAGTAGTCAACTTATGCCTCGTGACCACTCAAGAAGAATTCTAGGTATCTTCTAACTCAAATGAATTTAATTCATTTTCTTTTGATGAGTTACAAGATGCTTATAATAGGTTGTATTTGGGATTTGAGACCATGAACTCCAAATATACAAAATTAATTTCAAAACTCAAAGTTAAAGATAATTTGATTTTGAAAGCAAAAGTTGATTTTGAAAATCAAAATGAAATTTTGAAAAATAATTTAGAGCTTTCAAAAATCAAAATAAATGATTTAGAAAAATAAAATTATGAGTTAGGAGTTAAGCTTGAAAGCTTAATAAAAGAAAAAGAATTAATTTCTAAAAACAACCTATTATGTTTAAATATGGCAAAATGCTCACGTTGCCATTATCATGGTCATATGGAACATAGTTGTCCTTTGAAGAAAGGAAAACGTTTTAGAATTAGGAAAGTATGGGTTCTGAAAGGAACAAGGGCATTGAATCTAACGTCCAAGGATCCAAAGTAATTTGGATACCAAAAATCTACTTAAATGTCTCTTGTATGTGTGTGGGAGCAATGGTGATGAAAATGATGATATTCAAGATGCTCTAGCCACATATGAAAAAGGAATGGGTAACCTCTAAGCTTAATACTTTTAATTTTGGTTATTTAGTTGCGCATTTGATTTTAAGCATGCATGAGTTTTGGTTTTAAATGATTATGCATCATTTTTTTAATCTCATGTATGTTGAAAAGATAATTATGTTGAAATTTTGGTCAAATTGGTTTTAAATGCAAATGATATCTCTCTAACAATTGATATTAACTTTTCAAATACTTTGATTTTACAAATTTTAAATTTTTGACCTAAATTTTAATGTTTATGCATGTGGTTTAAATGAAAATGATATTTCTCTAACAATTGTTATCAAATTCTTTCAAATGCATAACATTGTTTTGGAAAACTTTATGCATAATTCAACAATTGGTATTGCATAAAGTATTTTAGACTTGGATACATTGAATTTCATGTTCTACTAACATGTTTGTTATTCTTTGTTGAAATTCAATTTTGTTTAAGTGTCAAGATCCTAAAAGCATAATTTTACTTGGAATGAATTTATTGAGGGGGAGCTTTGATTTTTCAAATGATTTTTAAAATGTAAAATTTACTACTTACTCTCCAAAGTTATTTTGAACTCAAAGATTGAATTATTTTTTATTTAACAAAAAGGGGGAGAGGTGTTAGAGTAAGAGGAGTAATTTTTCAAACTTGATTTCAAAAATGATTTTCAATTAGAAAATCTTAAAATTTCTAAAATGTTTTTTATATCGAAAAAGGGAAGATTGTTGAAAACATTTTGATGTTTCGATATAACAAATTAAGTGTTAATGAATTTTAAGATTTTATATTGAATTTTAAATTATATATTCGATTAAATTATTCGAATATCAAAATATTACTTCAAGTTTTTCAATTGTCAATTTCAATCCTTACTCAAGTGTAAGATTATATTTTAATCATAAAATATCTTTAAAAACAAATTTTACAAAGTATTTCGAGCCTTAATCGAGCCAAAAATATTTTCTTTTTAAAAGGCTCCAAGAAAAACTAGATTGCCCAGAGGGAACAAATTCCCCCCCAGGGGGTACCCGATTCCCCGGGAACAAATTCTTCCCAGGTTTTTGGCTCCAATGGAAAACAAAATGTGCAGAGGGTACCGATTCCCCCTGTTTAACGGTCAAAATATTTGAATTTTACACTGTAGGAACCGATTCCCTATGAGGGGGTACCGATTCCCCCATGCTCCAATTAATTGATTCTCATCCCCAAACGACTCCAAAACATCCCCAACGGCTATATACGACTTCAAACACATTCCAAGCTATAAATACAAGCTAAGGATACTTGAAGAAGTAAGAGAACAACTATCAAAGCAATCAAATACAAGAGAATAGTTTTTCATTCTTATTGCACCTTTCTCTTGTAAATATTTTGTTCTTGTGAGCTTAATTCTTGTAAACACCTACCTTAGAGAGGTTTTTTTGTTTACATTTCTTATCCTTTTGTAAAGATGAAAGGTTCTAGTTCAGCCAGAAAAAACTAGGGAGTTGTAAGGTTATCTTTTTCCTCAAAAGAAAGAACAAATTAGTGAATTTGTTGGAAATCCTTGGTGAGGAGCTAAGGTAGTGGACGTAGACTTTGGTTGAGAAAGTTGAACCACTATAAATCGCTGTGCAATTCCCTATCTTTCAATCTCCTTACTCCCTTAACACAAAACCGTTCCAACTACTCTTTGCAAACCGTTTCGGTTGTCGATTTGAGCTTCCGAAAATCCCAATAGATTCGAACTCCGATATTTATATAAGGCGTATAATTGTGTAGATATTGATCGGAAGCTAGTATCTGATGAGTTATGGGATAAGATCGAGCAAGAAAGAGATAAGTACATGACTTGGACTAGTGAGGCTAAGGTGAGTGCATAATAGTAGGAAATATGATCTGATGTAAATTAGACTTGTGACAAGTTTGTTTCCTACATTTGGAATATATGATTGCAGGAGTAGAATAATGATTAGGATTGGTACTGTGTGAAAATGACTTGTATGCATTATATGTTATATGAACATATGAGAACAAAACATAAACTATATGATATGAGATAAATAATTGTGTGCACATATGATATATGTTATAAAACATGACATATACGGTTATGTTGAGTTAATCGAATGACGAAATTGGCCAAGAGGGGGGTGAATTGGCAATAAAAAATTTTGTGGAAGCTTTTGCAGAAAATTGAAAATAATTGCACAGCGATTTACAGTGGTTCGACTTTCTCAAACAAAGTCTACGTCCACTACCTTAGCTATCCACACTAAGGATTTTCCAACAAATTCACTAATTTGTTCTTTCTTTTGAGGCCAAAGAGATAACCTTACAATTCCTTCAAGAGTATACCCCAACTCTTGAGAACACTCTTTTCTCAAAGAGAAGATTACAAATTTGCAAACTTATAAGAAAACCTCACAAGGTAAGATGTTTGCACAATTCTAGAACAAAGAAAAGAACACTCAAAGATGAATACAATTGAGCACAAAAAGTGTTCTCGAAAGCAAAATGAATATTGAATGAAAATGGGCTTGAAATGCTCAAACTTGAGGTTTGATGCTTTCTCTTTGATTCTCTCTTGATTCTAGTTGCTTGATATTTCTTGTTTTTGATCAATGGCTTCTAAGCTTGCTTAAATACACCTTGGATCACTTCTGAACGTTGGGGATAATTAGAGAAGATATTATAGCCGTTTTAGTGTGAAACATTTAATAAAACAGCTTGGAGCGTGGGGGGAATCGGTTCCCTCTCATAGGGAATCGGTTCCCTAAGTGTAAAATTCAAATATTTCGACCGTTGAACAGGGGGGAATCGGTACCCCCTTGGGGGGAATCGTTCCCTCCGAGCATTCTGGAAATCTCGGAGCCAAACCATTCAGGGGGAATCGGTTCCTCCTATGGGGGGGAATCGGTTCCCTCTGAGTAATCTGGAATTTTTGACTTTGAATTGGTTCGAAATACTTTGTAAAATATTTTGAAATTGTTTTATGATTAAAACTTAATTTTACACTTAAGTAAGGATCAAAAATGATTTTTGAAATATTTGGAGTAATGTTTTGATATTCGAATAGTTATATCGAATATACTTAGAAAATCATTTGGAAAATCTTAAAATCCATTTAACTTAATTTGTTATATCGAAATATTAAAATGTTTCAACAATCTCCCTTTTTGATATAACAAAACATTTAGTAATTTTAAGATTTTTTGAAATCAAGTTTGAAATTACTCCCCCTTACTTTAACACTTCTTCAATTTATCATGTAAAACATTTAAAACATTTAACTTAACACTTATTCTTCTCCCCCTTTTTGTTAAATCAAAAAGACATTGTAAAACAAGGTTTTGAAAATCATTTAGCCAATTGATTTATTAATTATAAGCTTAAGCTGCTAAGATCACAATCAAAAGAGAGGTTAGCCATTAGTTTCATAAATCAATATTCATAAATAATGTGATATGGCAAAATTGGTCATATTGCTAATGATAATGTAAATGATGCAAAAATGAATTAAACACACCAAACATATAAGTTCACACCATTCATAAATCCAAAATCCAACAATCCACAAAATCAAACAATTCAAAATGTTGAAACAATATTCATTTTGTTCAAAGTTTTAAAGTTAAATATAAAATTAAGCATCCGGATCGGTAGGAGGAAAACGGGCTCGCATAGCGACCATCTCGTGTGTTAGTTCATTGATACGAGCGTTGGTTGATTCATTGTTTGCACGCATCTTCCGAAGAATCTCTAATTGTTGAGCTCCCATTGTGGATAAATGAGACTCTATAGAGGAAAAGCGCGAGTCCATGGTAGCGTATCGGAAATCGAATGTCTCCATAAAGGATTGAAAATATGGAGGCATTTGATGCGTTTGTTGTGCTTGCTCCTCGGGCTGCTCTTCGGGTTGTTCAGGTTCTTCTTCAGCTTCATCAATATCCCTCATTAATTGTTCAAACTCGGGATCTTCGTCAGCCTCGGGTGGAGCTTGTGAAGAACTAGCTCCCGGAGTAGAAGAACGAACCCATTCACCGGTTTCTTTGTCCTTTACCCATCCCGCTCTCGTTAAGGAAAGAAGATTTATTTGTTTCTTAAGAGGAAAAGCGGCATCTAGACCGACTCTAAGCCCAGCCTTGGAAAACAGATTACTCAAAAAGCATCCGTAAACTAGAGATGAACAGTGTTTCTTGTTAGGAACAAGATTTACGGTTTCAACAATTTCAGCAAAAATAATCTGAGGTAGGTTAATTTTAATACGGTTTTCGAAACAATGTAACCACCAAAGATCCAAAGCTCTAAGAGTAGAATAACGACCTCCGGATGGTCGAAACCACCAAGAAATCATTAGATGAAGAAAACGCTCATGTAGGTCTAAGACACTCGCACTATCTCTTCTTTTATAACGAGAACCTAAGATTTGTTTTTCATTCGAAATACCATCATTATCTAATCCAAATGTATTGGCTATATATGCCGGGTCAATATATAAGAATTGTCCTAGGAGGTAGGAACGAATTCCTATGGTTTCGGTTTCAGCTTGGTTTTTAACACATACGGCATTAGAGTAGAATATACGAACAAGTTGATGGTAAACGATGGGTTCAAGATCAAATAGTTTATCAAATTTCCATTCTTGTAAAATGGGAAGATATTTAAAATCGATAGCTAACATAGCTTGACGAGAAGGAATACGTTCTTCCCGGATTTTGTAAGAATCGAAATATTGATAATACCAATATCGGTGATTTCTAGACCCAGGATGATTGAAACACGAATTTTGGATAGTCAAGTTAGGATCAGTGGGATTGGGATTAGAAATTGGAATAGAATGAGGATTTGGAGGTGGATTGGTTGACGACTAGAACGACTAGATGAAGACCTAGGTCGTTTAGGATTTGACATGGTGAAGGAAATCGGAATAGATAGAATAACCTGCAATTTTAAAACAAATGTATGCAATTCAATTAATCCCAAAACTCAAATGAGTCCTCAATATTTCAAGATTCTCTAAATCAATCCTAATGGGCAAAGTTTTTGAAAAACTTTTGAAAAAAATATGGTTTTGAGAAACAATATATGTATAGTTTTTCATAACAACATAATTTAATCAAAACACAATAATTTGAAAATAACATTTTTTTATTATTCGAAAAATTAAAAAAATTTGAAAAATTCTTGTGTTTTTGATGAAATTAGTTGTAACATCTAGTTTCTAATCACTAAATAATCAATGCCCGATCACTATTTCAACCTAGAACTAATTGAAACTAATCATATGTTCAAAAATAATGAAATAAAGAGTTTAGAAAAATTTACCTTGAAAGATGAAGATTGAGGGGATTTAGATGTTTTTGCACGATTTAATGATTCAACAGGTTTAGAAGATGATATATGAAGTAAATTCCGATTAATATCGTCGATTTGAGACAAAAATGGAGATTTGAGGGATTTAGAGGGAAGAAACGGCGAAGAGAGAAGAATAGGGTTTTTGAGATTTGGGGTTGTTCTGCCCGATTTTAGCAGAACCCCAAGGGGGTATCGATTCCCCTGTGGGGGGAATCGGTTCCCCTTCAAAGGGGGAATCAGTTCCCTCAGGGGGGATCGTTCCCTCTGCACCAAAATGCTAAAATCCGATTTTTTAAGCACAAAATGCTAAATTAATCTTTTCTAGTGGTATTGGCAACTCATATATCAAACATTAATTATGTTCAAATAATTAAATTAATCTTTAATTGATTTTTGAACATTAATTTTCATTAAGAATCACAAACTCCCCCTAACTAATAGCAAGAATGCAATCAAAAATTATTATTATAAGCATTTTTCAAGATTTATTAAAAGTGCTAAAATTATTTTAAACACTAAGTGAAGATAGGTTGGTCAAACCTAATTCTCTCCTAAGTGTCCAAAATCTTTCCTTGTCTAAGGGTTTTGTAAAGATATCCGCTAATTGGTGCAAAGTATCAACAAATTCTAGAACTACATCTTCCTTAGTGACATGGTCTCTAATGAAGTGATGTCTTATTTCAATGTGCTTAGTTCTAGAGTGTTGGGTGGGATTTTTAGTGAGACAAATAGCACTAGTATTGTCACACTTGATAGGAATAGTACCTACTTCAATTCCATAATCAAAAAGTTGTTGTTTTATCCATAAAACTTGTGCACAACAACTACCAGCTGAAATGTATTCGACTTCAGTGGTAGATAATGCAACACAATTTTGTTTCTTTGAAAACCAAGAAATCAGCATATTTCCAAGGAATTGGCAAGTACCGGAGGTGCTTTTCCTATCTAATTTGCATCCTCCATAATCGCATCAGAAAAAGCATGCAAGCTAAAACTAGAGTCTCTAGGATACCAAAGTCCTAAACTAGGAGTGTCCTTAAGGTATCTAAAGATCTCTTAACAGCTAGTAAATGTGATTCCTTAGGACATGATTGAAATCTAGCACATAAGCAAACACTAAACATAATGTCCGGTCTACTTGCAGTTAGATAAAGCAAAGAGCCAATCATTGACCTATATAATTTAACATCTACACATTTACCTCCTTCATCTAAGTCAAGCTTTGTTGAAGAGCTCATTGGAGTGTTATGAGGTTTCCCATTTTCCAGTCCAAACTTCTTGAGCATATCTTTGACGTACTTAGCTTGATTAATGAAGATGCCATCTTTTCTTTGCTTGATTTGGAGTCCCAAGAAAAATGAGAGCTCCCCATCATGCTCATCTCAAACTCACTTTGCATTAGCTTAGAAAATTCTTGGCAAAGAACATCATTAGTAGAACCAAATATTATATCATCAACATAAATTTGAACTACTAATAAATCTTTACCTTTTCTCTTTAAAACAATGTAGTGTCAACCTTTCCTTTTAAAAATATTTTTCAATTAAAAAATTTGACAATCTTTCATACCAAGCTCTAGGAGCTTGTTTTAAACCATAAAGAGCTTTTGTCAATTTTAAAACATGATCCGGAAAATTTGAATCTTCAAAACCTGGAGGTTGTTCCACGTACACTTCTTCTTTTATAAAACCATTTAAAAATGCACTTTTAACATCCATTTGATATAATTTAAATTCATTGAAACATGCAAATGCTAATAACATTCTAATTGCTTCCATCCTAGCTACGGGAGCGTTTGTTTCATCATAGTCTATGCCTTCTTCTTGAGTATAGCCTTGAGCAACAAGTCTAGCCTTGTTCCTCACTATATTACCACTTTCATCAAGTTTATTTCTAAAAACCCATCTAGTACCTACAGTAGATTTATTACTAGGCCTTTCAACTAATGTCCATACTTTACTTCTCTCAAATTGATTTAATTCTTCTTGCATAGCCATAATCCAATGTTCATCTTTTAATGCTTCTTTGATGTTCTTAGGCTCTAATCATGAAATAAATGCAACATAATTACAGATATTTCTAAGAGAAGATCGAGTAGTTACCCCTTTTGATGGATCACCTATAATTTCACCATCTTTGACATAGTTGTACTCTCTTGGAAAAGATACTTCCCTTTCTTCAATGGTTGGATTCTCGAGGGGATCATGAGTTTCCTCATCTTTTGTTTCTTCCTTTGATGATGATTCTCCAACGTCATATCTAACGTCATTTGCTTGTACAATACCTACATCGTCATTAACAGAAGAATCCTTCCTCGGAAGGGGATTATCATCGAAAACAACATGTATAGACTCTTCTACAACTAGAGTTCTTTTATTAAATACACGATAAGCTTTAGAGTTTAAGGAATAACCCAGAAAAATTCCTTCATCACTTTTAGCATCAAATTTACCAAGATTTTCTTTACCGTTGTTTAAAACAAAACATTTACATCCAAAAGGATGAAAATAGCTAATGTTAGGCTTTTTATTTTTGAGAATTTCATATGGAGTTTTCTTTAAAATTGGCCTAATCATTACTCGATTTATAACATAACAAGCGTTATTTGTGGCTTCCGCCCAAAAATATTTTGGCAAATTATTTTCACAAAGCATGGTTCTAGCCATTTCTTCTAAAGTTCGATTTTTCCTCTCAACAACTCCATTTTGTTGAGGGGTTCTAGGTGCTGAAAAATTGTGGCTAATACCATTAGAATTACAAAACTCAATAAATCCAAGATTTTCAAATTCAGTTCCATGATCACTTCTAACACTAGTGATAGAGTATCCTTTTTCATTTTGGATTATTTTTGAAAATGTGATGAAATTTTCTAATGCTTCATCTTTAGTACTTAAGAATAGAACCCAAGTGTATCTAGAATAGTCATCTACCAAGACAAATGCATATTGTTTTCCTCCCAAGCTAGTAGTTCTAGTTGGCCCAAAAAGATCTAAATGGATCAATTGTAATACTCTACTAGTTGATACATCATTAATAGATTTAAAAGAAACTCGTTTTTGTTTTCCTTTAGCACAAGCATCACAGATTTTATCATTATCAAATTTAAGCTTAGGCAACCCTCGAACTAAATCACCTTGAATTAGCCGTTGCAAAACACTCATACTAGCATGACCTAGTCTCCTATGCCATAACCAACTATCATGCTCATCCTTAGCAACTAGGCATAAATTAGTCATATCAATAGAATCTAAATGCACCATGTAAATGTTTCCTATTCTATGACCAACAAGCATAATCCGATTAGATGCAATGTCAATGACTTTACAACCATTAATTTCAAATAAGACATTGAATCCTTTATCGCATAATTGACTAATACTCAATAGATTATGCTTTAATCCATTCACATATAAAACATTCTTAATTTGTATGGAAGAGGTATTACCTATTGTACCAATACCTTCAATGTGACCTTTTGAATTGTCTCCAAAAGTCACTTCTCCTCCATTTTTGGCGTTAAGCTCAATGAACCGGCTTTTGTCTCCGGTCATATGTCTTGAGCATCCACTATCAAGGTACCATGAGTTTGAATTTGTTTCCCGTGCCTTGTAGCAATGCTCCTTTCCCTACAAACATAGATTAATTTTTGATTTTTGGTACCCAAATTCTTTTGGGTCCATATTCATTAGTTTCCAAATCCTAGTCCCTTTAGGTATCCATTTGTGTAGGATATTTTTATCTTTAGTAGTAATGAGTTCTTTAGGAACCCACACACTTCTAATGATTTTTCCATTAGAGGTTCTTTGGGGACCTCTATGATTGTAGTTTCTAAAACTTTTTCTAACAAAGTTGGATTTTGAATTTTCACCTTTTTCAAAATGTTTTGTTCCAACTTTATCAAAAGAAGTTTTAAGATCATCAATTTTCTTTTAATGATCATCATTGATCTTTGAAAGTAAATTTTTCAAATCTAAATTTTCTTTTCAAACTCTTCTAGTTGATTTGCAAATTTTTGATTTTACTTTCAAGATCGTTGTTGGTTTTGGATATGAGTTTGTTTTCATTTTTCAATTTTGAAACATCATTTTTATATTTTAAAAACAATTTCTCATAATCCGAAGCCAACCCATTGTACTCCTCAAATAACTCATCATAAGATAAATCATCAAAATCGGATGAGTTAGAGGTTACCTTAGAATCTTCCCCGAATGCCATCAAGCACAAGTTTTCTACTTCTTGTTCCTCTTCATCGGAACCTTCTTCATCGCTCCATGTAGCCACATGAGCCTTGTGCTTATTCTTTGATTGACCCTTTTTCTTCAATTGTGGGCAATCATATTTGACATGCCCCGGCTTTTTGCATTCATAGCAAATGATTGGGTCCTTCTCTTTTGGTTCATTTTTGAGGCCTTCGTTTCGTTTGAATTTTCTTCCTTGGTAAGGTCTCATCATTTTTCTGAACCGTTTGGCAAACAATGCCATTTCCTCGTCATCATCATCATTAGAATCACTCTCATCTTTTGTGGATTTGAGAGCAACTCCAATGTTTTTCTTCTTCTCCTTCTCCTTTGGTGTCTCTTCAACTTTATCAAGGTCCACCTCATCTTCAAGCATCATCTCATGAGTGAGGAGTGAACCGATAAGTTCTTCAAGAGTTAAGGACGATAGGTCCTTAGACTCGATGATTGCAATCTTCTTTGATTGCCATGATTTTGGGAGGGAGTAGACTAACTTCCTCACAAGCTTTTCATTTGAGATGATCTCTCCATATGATTTGAGACCATTGACAATCGTTGAAAATCTATCCGTCATAGCTTTGATGTCTTCATTTGGTTTCATCCTGAAATTTTCATAGCTATGCATTAGAATACTAATTTTTGATTTCTTTACCTCATCTGTACCTTCATGTGTGACTTGAAGTTTGTCCCATATTTCTTTGGCGGTTGTACACGATGAAACTCTTCCGTATTCATCTGGTCCAAGAGCACAAAAATAATATGGATGGCTTTGGAGTTGAGCTGGAACATTCTTGTCTCTCCTTCACTCCACAACCTTGGATGAGTGAGAGGTTTGATGTATCCTTCTTCTACAGCATTCCATGCTCCCATGTCACTTGCTTGAATGAAGTACATCATTCTATTCTTCCAATAGGCATAGTTAGCTCCATTGAAGAAAGGAGGCTTGTTGACGGGCATCGAATCGAGACCGGAGTCGAAGTTTGAAGTGGAGGCCATTGATGACTTTGTAATCGATGTAACTCTTCCCGGATCGACTCAAGAGGCGATTAAACCTTTAAATGAGTTAGGCTCTGATGCCAATTGTTGAGTTAATCGAATGACGAAATTGGCCAAGAGGGGGGTGAATTGGCAATAAAAAATTTTGTGGAAGCTTTTGCAGAAAATTGAAATAATTGCACAGCGATTTACAGTGGTTCGACTTTCTCAAACAAAGTCTACGTCCACTACCTTAGCTATCCACACTAAGGATTTTCCAACAAATTCACTAATTTGTTCTTTCTTTTGAGGCCAAAGAGATAACCTTACAATTCCTTCAAGAGTATACCCCAACTCTTGAGAACACTCTTTTCTCAAAGAGAAGATTACAAATTTGCAAACTTATAAGAAAACCTCACAAGGTAAGATGTTTGCACAATTCTAGAACAAAGAAAAGAACACACAAAGATGAATACAATTGAGCACAAAAAGTGTTCTCGAAAGCAAAATGAATATTGAATGAAAATGGGCTTGAAATGCTCAAACTTGAGGTTTGATGCTTTCTCTTTGATTCTCTCTTGATTCTAGTTGCTTGATATTTCTTGTTTTTGATCAATGGCTTCTAAGCTTGCTTAAATACACCTTGGATCACTTCTGAACGTTGGGGATAATTAGAGAAGATATTATAGCCGTTTTAGTGTGAAAACATTTAATAAAACAGCTTGGAGCGTGGGGGGAATCGGTTCCCTCTCATAGGGAATCGGTTCCCTAAGTGTAAAATTCAAATATTTCGACCGTTGAACAGGGGGGAATCGGTACCCCCTTGGGGGGAATTGGTTCCCTCCGAGCATTCTGGAAATCTCGGAGCCAAACCATTCAGGGGGGAATCGGTTCCTCCTATGGGGGGAATCGGTTCCCTCTGAGTAATCTGGAATTTTTGGCTTTGAATTGGTTCGAAATACTTTGTAAAATATTTTGAAATTGTTTTATGATTAAAACTTAATTTTACACTTAAGTAAGGATCAAAAATGATTTTTGAAATATTTGGAGTAATGTTTTGATATTCGAATAGTTATATCGAATATACTTAGAAAATCATTTGGAAAATCTTAAAATCCATTTAACTTAATTTGTTATATCGAAATATTAAAATGTTTCAACAGGTTACATAAGACATGATATGAGATATATGAGAAAATGTATATGTGATGATCTATGTGAATATATGAGATATTATGCCTATGTGATTATTTGAAAAAAATATAAGTTATAGGATTATGAACTATGTGAATTCAAGTATATGTGATAAGCCATGTGATATGTGAATGTGAGTCATATGAAAATGTTCAATGTGTAAGTGAACTATGTGCCTATATAAATATGTGAAATGACATAAATGATAACACCAATGTTATGTGATATGAGACCTATGGGTATAGTTGGCATGCCAAGAGTCGAGAGTTCTATGTGGTCCTTCGGGATATATATGTAATCCTTTGGAACATATATACGGTTCTTCGGGACACATATTTGGTCCTTTGGAATATATTTGTGATCATTAAGGAGTGGTCCTTCGGGGAATCTATACAGTCCTTCGGGAAATTTATGTGGTCCTTCGGGACATATGTATGCGGTCTTTCGACATATTTTTTTATTCCCCTAGTGGGAATGTATACGACATGTGGTGACAACATATGTTCACAACCTCAATGTACTCACATATCTATAGTTCTTAGAAGTATACATGGGATAATAAAGAGATAACAACAAATACACTGCTTGTGATGTATATGTTTTGTGATATGAAATGTATTACATGAATTATATGATGTTGTGTGTATTGTTTGGGCAAATGAGTCATATGATAGTTAAGAATGTTAGGTACAAGAATTTGACTAAAAGATATGAATGAATATAATATTGATAATGAAATGATGTTAATGATGATAATGAAAAGATATGTATATGTATGCATTTGGCTATATGAAATGTTATATGATTTTGTGTGATATAATTGTATGAATGTTATGCATTGTTAAGTAGTTAGAGTTTCCATTATAGTTTAAATGCCTCACTAAGTCATCGACTTAGCGTGTGAGTGTTTCACACGTAGGTTCCAAGAAGCAAGAAGATGAGCAAAGAAATGATAGGCAAGTCAGGTCAGCTTTTCCTTTCTAAAGATCATATAAGAAAAGTTTATGAATAGTATGTATTTTGTTATGAGGAAAGTATTTGGCATGTAAATAAAAGATTTGAATTTTATCTGCTCTGATAAGTTTTATAAACTCTTTGATTGAAATTGTATAAAGTATGCATTTTGATTTAATAAAACTTAGAATTTTTATTCTTTTTTAAAAGCAATTTTTTTGAAAAGTCAATGTGACATCTCAGACTCGTATCCGGGTCAGATACGAGTTGGGGATGTTACATTTAATGGTATCAGAGCTAAGGTTTAGCTGATTCTAGGTTTAAACTGAAGTCAAAAGAGTTTTAAAATGTATACATGCCAACACAAAGTGAAAAATTTCTAATATGATAGTGTAAGGAGTACGATGTCTTGTTTATATAATAGAATTGTTATGTTATTTGTCTAACCGTGAAAGTCTATGGAGTGAAGTGAGAGGTAATAGACCTGATGGTGGTAGCAATTCACCTGCCTTGGCCAGGCAAGATGAAGAGCAGAGACCTCAGGGAGTGCCTTTGAAAAAATGAATTAAGGATTGTTTTCAGGAGATTGAAAATGTATCTGAATCGTGTTAGAGGATCTTTATTATTCTGAAGTGGTGTAGTTCCTTTGCTACACTGACAAGTTAGAGTAGAGCCAATAGATGTTATCATGAGAATATTAAAAGATCAAGTGATGTAGATATTGTTTTAGAAGAGTTTAAGAATGGGTACATCAGTGATTAGTTTATAAGACAAAGGAAGTGGAAATGTTTGAGTTTGAACCAAAGAAATTGCATTGTGTATCAGTAACAATGCGGGTTTGATAAGTTAAGTAAATTATTGTTGAGTTAATTCCGACTGGAAAGAATGTATATGATTGGTTTGATGAGGATTTGCGCTCTATATTGAAAGAACTTGTGTTGACTAACAAAGTTATGTGATGGTAAGTGTATTAGAGTTAAAAGATTAGATGATGATGTCAGGTTAAGCTAACCACGTATGGCTTGGATTTAGATATGATTGTGTATTTTGATCATGTAAATGTGATGTAGTGAATGAGATAAGGATTCGTAAGTCTAAAGGAAGTTAAGAATTGATAGAAAAGTTTAAGATGATAAAAAAAGATATGTGTATTGTAATTCGAATAAGGATTTTTCAAGAATAAGGGTTTTGTGCAAGTAGAGTTGCTTATCAAAGTTATGAAGATATGATAAAGATTGGTAATCAGAGATAAGTATAAGTGATATGAAAAAGAGTATGGGGGCATGAAAAAAATATATGATCTATATTAAAGGAGATCTTGATTTTTGAAGGAATAAATGGATAAGGAAATTAAAAGATGGAGTTTAAAGGATCAAGTATGATAAGGGTTATATTGAGGTGTAGATTATAAGTTTTATATAGAAGTTAGAAAAGTAAGTAAGGTTTTATGAAAAGATTATTTGATTTCGTAAGATGTATGTCTTAATCATGTTAGATGAAAATTTAAGGTTGTGTTTCTTGATCAAGTAGACGTAGTCAGAGATTTATAGGCATTAAGGAAGTTTAAGATGCAATCGAATAATAATATTCTCTTTGATCAAGTTGTTAAGGATAGGCATATTATTTTTGAAATAATAATGAAATAAAGGTTTGGTTATTATTGCTAGGTAATTAGAGATTAATGAAGGAAATCAATTGATTTAAGATCTTGAGTGATAAGAATTAATATTATTGTCTACATGATAAGTGACATGATATGGACTTTGGAAGGTAAAAAGTAAGTGTAAAATTGAAGGAGTGAAAATATAGAAAATGAATAGGATATGTGTAGACAGTATCTTCATGTTTTGGTGTAGTGAAAATTCAAGGACGAATTTTCTTAAAGGGGGAGATTTGTAACATCCCAAAGATCGGGTTAGTGACTAAAATGAAAGATTTTTAAATTTGATGATCAATTTGGGAAAAATTGAAAAGTTTAGGGATTTAATTATAAAATCTTGGTGTTGGATTTAGTAGCAAAATTTGGAAATTTAAAGGGCATAATAGTTATTTAGCAAGGAATGAATTTAAAATTCATTAGTGGTGTATTATATAAACACGTGGAGTTTGTAGTGGGGAAAAATCAAGCATTCGAGAGAACTCTCCGCTTTTGTTCCTCCTTCACCCGTGAACTTCATTTGGAAAGGTGAGTTTCATATCAGTTGATTAATTGTTGCAATTAAGATTGGTTTATCTTCTTTGGGTAATACTTAAGCTTAAAGAAAGCTTAAGTTGTCTTAAAACCAAAAGATGAGAGAGTTAGGAAGGATTTAATATAAGAGTTGTTTAAGTGAATTGGTTGAAAAGAGTTAGTAAATGAAGTTTGAGGCTAAATTTGACTTGTCATCAGTTAGTCTAAGAAGTATTAAGTGATAGAATTGAAATTACAACATGTTGAAAATATAGTGAGATTCTTGGTTTCAAGATTTATGTTAGGTTATTGAGGATGATGAAGTGTTAAATGGATATAAGATGATTGTAATAATGGTAGTTGAGTTTAATGGCATGAAAGGTGTTCAAAATGGAAGGTTTAAGTAAGTTTGGTAACTTTTTGGGTTAAAATGAATAAGTTATGGACATGGGGTATCGGTACTATTCATCAAGTACCGATACTTCTAAAGCAAATTAAGTAGATTTAAGCTTGGGGTATCGATACTGAAGGAACATTATCGATACCATAAGGAAAAATCAAATGAAATCTTTAAGAGGTATCGATACATAAATAGTGGTTTCGATACTATTTAAAGGGGTATCGATACTAAGTGTCTAGTATCGATACCATTATCTAGTTTAAATTACATAATGGAAAAATGGTATTTGTACCAAGAAGGGGTATCGATACCATAGAAGAGTAGTATCGATACTATAATGGGAGTGCCGATACTATTGAACCTTAAATGTTAAATTCAAGTGTTCTTTTTAGCTTAAGTTATATTGATGGGTTATAAGAGATTCGAACTCCGATATTAATATAAGGCATATAATTGTGTAGATATTGATCGGAAGCTAGTATCTGATGAGTTAATGGGATAAGATCGAGCAAGAAATAGATAAGTACATGACTTGGATTAGTGAGGCTAAGGTGAGTGCATAATAGTAGGAAATATGATTTGATGGAAATTAGACTTGTGACAAGTATGTTTCCTACATTTGGAATATATGATTGCAGGAGTAGAATAATGATTAGGATTGGTACTGTGTAAAAATGACTTGTATGCATTATATGTTATGTGAACATAAGAGAACAAAATATAAATTATATGATATGAGATAAGTGATTGTGTGCATATATGATATATGTTATAAGACAGGACATATGTGGTTATATGTGACATGATATGAGATATATGTGAAAAGGTATATGTGATGATCTAAGTGAATATATGAGATAATATGTCTATGTGATTATGTGAAAAAGAATATAAGTTATGGGATTATGAACTATGTGAAGACAAGTATATGTGATAAGCCATGTGATATGTGAATGTTAGTCATATGAAAATGTTCTATGTGTAAGTGAACTGTGTGCCTAAATGAATATGTAAAATTACATAAATGATAACGTCCATGTTATGTGATATGAGAGCTAAGGGTATAGTTGCCATGCCAAGAGTCGAGGGTTCTATGTGGTCCTTCGGGATATATATTTAATCCTTTGGAATATATATGCGGTTCTTCGGGATACATATATACGGTTCTTTGGGAAACATATTTAGTCCTTTGGAATATATATGTGATCATTAAGGAGTGGTCCATCGAGACATCTATATGGTTTATCGGGGCATATATGTTTGGTTTTTCGGGACATATATATGGTCTTTCGAGACATTTCTATGTGCCCCTAGTAGGAATATATGCGAGCTGTGGTGACAGCATATGTGCACAACCTCAATTTACTCACATATCTTTAGTTCTCATAAGTATACATGGGCTAATAAAGAGATAACAACAAATACACTGCTTGTGATGTATATGTTTTGTGATATGAAATATATTATAGGAATTATATGATGTTGTGTGTATTGTTTGGGTAAACGAGTCATATGATAGTTAAGAATGTTAGGTACAAGAATTTGACTAAAAGATATGAATGAATATAATATTTATAATGAAATGATGTTAATTATAATAATGAAAAGATATGTATATGTATACATTTGGCTATATGAAATGGTATATGATTTTATGTGATATAATTGTATGAATGTTATGCATTGTTAAGTAGTTAGAGTTTTCATTATAAGTTTAAATGCCTCACTAAGTCATTGACTTAGCGTGTGAGTGTTTCACACGTAGGTTTCGAGAAGCAAGAAGATGAGAAAAGAAATGATAGGTAAGTCAGGTAAGCTTCTCCTTTCTAAAGATCAAATCATAAAAGTATATGAATAGTATGTATTTTGTTATAAGGAAAGTAGTTGGCATGTAAATAAAAGATTTGAATTGTATCCATTCTGATAAGTTTTGTAAACTCTTTGACTGAAATTGTATAAAGTATGCATTTTGATTTAATAAAAGTTAGAATTTTCATTCTTTTGTAAAAGTAAATGTTTTGAAAAGTCAATGTGACATCTCGGACTCGTATCCGGGTCGGATACGGGTTGGGGTGTTATAACAACAAATTCATTTTATTTTGCACACAAGGCTAGATGAATACAAAACATTTGGTATTCTTGATACCCATTACAATGCAACATTTATGAGAAACACTGGGTAGCAATAAATTATTTTAGCCTTCATATAGTAATTTCAAATGAGATAGACTGACAGATAACACTAGCAAGCAGCATGAAACAGTAGAATGAAAAGTTAAAGTGCAAACTGAAAGATAAGAGATAAGCTTACATTTTTGTTTAGCTTACAGAACAAAAATAAGTATAACATTAACCATCAAAAGCAACAACAATGTTCAGACTTACAAAAGATAATAGCCATGACATTATAAACTTAATCATATATGTTGGCTATATTATATACACAAAAACCAAGTCAAAGGCTTGATATATACTTAGTGAAGCTAGACAAAAAACGTTGGGACCATATTCTAAAGTCAAAATCAAAAAGAGATCAACATAATTCTAGAAGGACCACCATCAAAAGGGCGGTCTAAAGTGATGTCATTCAACTAATTGCTTAATCACATAATCTTTTTTGAATTCTTTTAGCAAAGAAAAGAAGAAATCTACCTTGTGTGCATCTTTGCTAATATACTCTCCTGAAATAAGCATTTCATCATTGGAGAGGCCTTCAATTTTCATGATTTCTATGAAAATCGACATTCTTCGATCATTTCCTTCTGCCTCCTTTTTGAATAATACGGTAATATCCTTAATTTCTTGGGCAGTTTCTCGGTATGCAACACCAAACTTACTTATCTCCTGTACAAGCTCGGATAACCCATCATCATTTCGAGACCTTTTCTTGCTATCTACTTTTTTCATTGCAGGGGTAGAGGCAGTAGCATCAGATGTTTGGCAAGTTGAAGCACCAAAATCCTCTCTTGATTCAGAATCTCTTACTCCCTCTTCTTCAACTAATGCATCTATAAATGCATTATCTTCAACATCAAGATGTTCCACTGCATCAGCTGCTGACTCAGTTGTTGTTCCTGTTGCTCTTTCTTTTCCAAATATTTGAAAAAATTCGTCAAAGAATGGAAATGACTTGTTTCTCAATCCAGCAGAAGTTGAATGACTCTACAATATAATAAAATCTTATATTTAATAAATTTTACAATTACCTATGTAGATAGCAAAGACCACAGAAAGAAAATAAATTCAATTAAAATACTTACTCTAACTCAATCATCAAACACATCCTTTGGTGCAGTCAAACATTTATCTACTTCATTCCAACCAAATCCACTTCCAATATTCAACATTTCTAATAAAGCATTGTATTATCTTTTGAGTAGCTTCACTCTAGATTCAATATGTGGATGGGCCCTAATTTTTGTTGTCGGAAGCTTGATTTCTAACATTTTTTCAAGATGATATAGATAACCTGCTCTAAATGTTCCATTATCAGCTTTCCAATTCGGGTCTTCTGCGAAAATGTGTAAGTATTCAACAAGTGAAACATCCTCCTATTTAGTCCGAGTCCTTTTAGTAACTATAGACTTAACCTTTCCAGATGTCCTTTTCCCCCTTTGAGATTCCGTATTTGATATTGACATATTGCTCTTTGAAACAATCTAAGAAGATGTACATAAAAAATGTATAACATAACTTTCGACACCGTTTTTCACCTAGGCAAGGAAAAACATTATACGACTTGGGGACTTTTTTTGAAAAGGTTTTGAAATGTTTTGGAGTCGTCATCAACCTTTTGGGTTAGGTCGGTCAAATACCTAAAAATTTTCTTTTAAAAGAGTTTTTAAGAAAACATCATTTTAAAAGATAAACCAGTCTACGTGTAACCAGAGATTCGTTCTTTTTTGTAATAAAAAAGGGTTCGGGGATCGATTACGTTTGGGGAAAGATAAGAACCCCCACATCGCCCAAAATTGGTACCCTATTGATTATAAATTGTCTCTAATAGTGGAAATCTAAGAATTCAAATATAAATTTAAGATACGATCCTATTATTCCAAATTCAACCATAAATTTTTTTAAAGAAATATTCTAAGAAGAAATAGAAAATATTCTAATATTTACAATCGAAGAGAAAATAATCCCTAAAATACTTTAGGACGAATATTTCTCTTTCCAACTGAAATGAAAAGAATATAATAATTTCTCTCAAGAATTCGAGATTAAATAAAACATCTATAATATATATATACGTAAAATAAGTATAAAATATTTACCATATGCATATTGTTATCTAAAGCCATACTATGTATATTATACTACAGTTCTACACCTATTTATATATAAAAAGCCATAGCTTGGACTTAAATGCTACATGGAGTTATAACCAATAATGTATAGAACAAACATATATGTCTAGCACATTCGATATTATATTACAATTAAATATCATACATATATATAGGTAAACATATAAAAAAGTAATCCTTAGTAATAAATAGACAAATACTAAAAGGAATCTACATTTAATAAACAACTATATAATAGAGTAAATTAATGCAAATGTTTATTATGATTTGAAATGCATGCAAGGGAAAGTAAATTTAAAATACCAAATAGAAACAAATAAAAAGGAAATTAAAGAAAAAATAAAAATTAAATGCAATTCAGTACTAGAAATAAAACTTTGACTGATTAACAAGCGAATACTTAAAATATAAATATTACGTTAAATAGGCAAACAAAATATAAATACTAAAATGAACATTACAAAAATTAAAGTGCTAAATAATAAAGCTTAAATACTAAAATGAACATTCCAAATGTAAATAAGGAAATTAAAGTGCTCAAGTTAAAAAAATAACAGAAAATTGTATAACAAGGCAAAAAGGACTAAAATAAAATAAACAAAAAATAAGGCGCAATAGCTAAAGGACAAAAATTAAAATACTAAAAAAATAAGGGACCTAAATATAATAAAATAAAAGTTTCCCAAATAAGAAATAAGTAGTGACCAAAATGCTTAACTTAAAGCTTTAATATCATATTCATAAATAAATAAATAAATAAAGGAACAGAATCTGTCAGTGGCTAGAATGAAACATAATAAAATCTCAGTGACCAATTTCAAAAAATACATAATCCAAAATGATGACCAAATTGAAATAAAATGCCATAGGATGTCAAAATCGAAATAAATAAACAAAATAGGCACTTAATGACTAAAATGTAAAAATAAGGCAAAGTTATGAGGACCTATGAGTGATTATCACACAAATTGGTGACTAAAACGCAAAACACGCTAAAGGTATAGGGACCTTAACATTATTTGCCCCAAAATTACAACATAAATTCTACTTCCTTCCCCAATTTTAATTCTGTCTGCTAACTCTCTAACCCCTAGCCTCTTCTCTTTCCTCTCTATTTCTCACGTGCGGCGATCGACCACTCTCAAACCCCCACCGAACAACACTGTTAGCCGCCAATTTGGTGGTCGTTTTGCTCCAATCGCCACCCAATATGAAACCAAGACTCCTCCTTCCTCTCTTTTTTTACCCCCGACAGAAGCCCTAAGAACCAAACAATATCGTAAATCGACGCTTTAACCAAGCTCCAACCACCATCCATTATGGTCGAGCATTTTAAATGACACTACACTAACCCTAAACTCACTTATTTCTTCATCTACTCCTAGAACCGAGCCAAACGAAAGAAAACCCCTATAAATATGAGCCCGACGACTCGATCCCCTATGAAAGGTAAACTATTTTCCTCCCTTCTCTTATGCTTCCAAAATAGTAAATGAATAAGAAAATTAATTACTGGAAAATGAAAGATAAAGATGGAGAAAAATCCTTTTATTTGCTTGCATTGATTTTTCATTTTAATGTGGAAAAAAATTTCCTCCCCCTTATGTTGTTTGATTTTAGGGTTATATACATATACAGAAATAATAACTGAAAAAATTTGGTTCTTCCCTTACTTGACCCGTTATTGGTTCCAGAGTATGGCTACTAACAGGATGTGGGCACGAGTATGGGTTTGCTGCAGCATGTTGGTGTAGAGTCATGGTTGCTGCAGGTATGGGTTTGGTTTGTGAGCTCAGGCACAGTGCAGCACCAGGGTATGGCCTGCTGTAGGTTTGGTAAAAAATTGGTGTTTACAGCTACTCCTTTTTGCTCGTTGCTGTGGAACATGAATGGAGCAAAGACATAAAACACCAATTTTTATCTGATCGGACTGTTAAATACTCAAGCTCCAAGTTCTTCTTATCGAGTAAGTTCTTCTCATTATGAACTCTTCGTTGGGGACGTCAATCCACTATCTTCTGCGATAGTTGACCCAAGGTGACGCTGATCCAACTCCTTGTGCGATAGATTTAAGTGAGATGAAAATGTTGATCCACCTCATTCTGTGATGAAATCGAACAAAATGTTGGTATTGTTCCAACTCCTTATGCGATGGAAACGAGATAAGGTTGAACAAGTTCTTCTCATTATGAACTTTTTTTCCTCATCGAATGAGTTCTTCTCATTATGAACTCTTCACTGGAAATGTTGATCCCTTGAGTGAGGTGTTGCTGATTCAACTCCATATGTGTTGAATCGAGATAAGGTTGAACAAGTTCTTCTCATTATGAACTTCTTATCCCTCATCAGATGAGTTCTTCTCATTATGAACCCTCCACTGGAAATGTTTATCCCTCGAGTGAAGTTTTGTTGATTCAACTCCATATGTGATGAATCGAACTAAGGTTGAACAAATTCTTCTCATTATAAACTTCTTCTTTATTAGATGAGTTCTTCTCATTATGAACTCTCAACTGGAAATGTTGATCCCTCGAATGAGGTGTTGTTTATTCAACTCCATATGTGATGAATCGAGCTAAGATTGAACAAGTTCTTCTCATTATGAACTTCTTCTCCCTCATCAGATGAGTTCTTCTCATTATAAACTCTCCCCTGGAAATGTTGATCCCTCGAGTGAGGTGTTGCTGATTCAACTCCATATGTGATGAATCGAGCTAAGGTTGAACAAGTTATTCTCATTATGAACTTCTTCCTCTTCATTAGATGAGTTCTTCTCACTATGAACTCTCCACTGGAAATGTTGATCCCTCGAGTGAGGTGTTGCTGATTCAACTCCATATATGATGAATCGAGCTAGGGTTAAACAAGTTCTTCTCATTATGAACTTCTTCTCTTTCTGTCAGATGAGTTCTTCCAATTATGAACTCTCCACTGGAAATGTTGATCCCTCGAGTGAGGTGTTGCTGATTCAACTCCATATGTGATGAATCGAGCTAGGGTTAAACAAGTTCTTCTCATTATGAACTTATCTTTCTATCGGATGAGTTCTTCTGATTATGAACTCTCCATTTGAAATATTGATCGGTTCATATTCTCTTTGAAAAGTTTTAAACATGTAAAAGATTATCATATGTCAATAATTTGGTGTTTAAAGCACCCGAAGGTAATGACCCAATGGTCCTTAATTTTTTTGAGAACCATTTCTTTTAATGGTGAAAAATGGACTAATTATTTGCTGAAATCGTGAAATGAAATCTTTGTTGGCTCTTTGAATTCCTTAATTTTGAAAATTGCTAAGTTTTTGCCTTTGTTGGGTCTATCCTAGAAAAACACTACTCATTCTCATTAAAGTGACCTAGAAAAGTCAAGTTGGAAGAAAAGAATAATTGAAAATGCTTCTAGGGGAAATCTTAAGAAAAACTCATGCGACATCCCAAAAAACAATCCTAAGAAGGACTCAAACAATTCTCTATAAAAAATGATCCTAAGAAGGACAAAATATTTTTTCAAAATAAACTTTACAGGCATCCTCATGAGAGGGAAATCAAATTTTATGATATGTATGAAATGAAGAAATGTATGAAGCCAAGATGCAAATTCATGTATGAATGCATGTTTTCTTAATATGTTGGAAATGGTTGCAAGAGCAGTCTTTATTTTTTTCTGGTTTGGTTGTCTTCTTTATCTGCTGCACCTGAGTGTATTCTTGCGAATCTTGACTTGTGAATGGGCGCATCCTGCCCCAGTAAAAAGAATTCAAAAAGATTTATTTACAGTTATCAAGAAACCCTTAAAATCAGCCTTAACCTCTTTAAAAAATTCATTTAAAAACATCAAGACCCCCTGAAAATCAGGCTTAGCTTCTTTGAAAGTTCATTTAAAAATAATCAAGAAACTTCCAAAAATCGTACTTAATTTCTTTAAAATCTCATTTGAAATCATTAGGAAACTTGTGATTGAAAGCTCAATTTAATAATAATTAAGAAACTTCTAAAAATCAAACTTAGTTCCTAAACAAACACATTATATGGGTAACATGCCCCACTTCAAAAATGATAATTGTTATGTGTATTGAGTTCCTCAATCCTTGAGGTTATACAACTCTTAATATAACTCCCTCCATTTGAGACTTAAATTCTGATTTTTTTTCTTCTATTTCTTTTATTTCCCTGGAAAATCTGTAAAATATGCCTTGATGCATTAAATGTAAATGCAATAGATATGTATATATATGTATTGTAATAGATTCTTGAATACAAAAATGTTGATCATCAATTTTTCTTCTAGATCAAAGTGGAGAACTCAATCTTCCTTCACTTGATCATCTTTGAATGTATTATTCCTCAATGGCAACTTGTTAGCTTAAGCGTACATCTTCCGAAAAGTAATATGATTATCTTGTGAAATCGTGTCTTTTTTGTCTTCTATCTTTAGTTTTTTCCTTACATTCTTAGAAGAAGTGATTGCATGCGGTCAGGCATATAGACTTGATGCCTCTTTCTGGCTCTAATTCAATGGTTCTATCAGGAACATTGAGGTAAACTCTTCTTGTCTTCATTCTACCCTTGGCACTCCCAAATGGCAAAGCTCATTCACCATGTCTGTTTAATTTGAATCTTGTTATATCAGCGAGATCTGGTTTTGGTAATGCCCCAACGTGGGTACTCATGGATCTCTTCGTGTCAAGATCTTAATCTCGAATGGTCTCACTCTGGTGTCACTAAACAACTATGTTATCGAATAATTTGAGGGATGATGACACAATTAGATGGAAATTTAAGAAGTGGTCAATCTTCTAACAAATGTCTTGAATCTTTGCTATTAACTGAGATATGTACCCCTTTTCGACTAAGGTGATCATCCGCTTATTGATGGGTTACTGACGACATCACAAGGAAATGTTAGAAGTCTATCCTCCAATCATTATGATCTCTCTGACTATTTGCTTTCAAGAAATACTTTGTGATTCTGACATCGTTTGTTTTTTCTTTGATAGAGGCAAGATGAGCCTCACTAGCTTCAAGGACCTTTTTCACTTGAGATAGTCATGTTTGAAAATATTTCTCTTATTCTTTTAATTTTATAAATGTGAAAAAAAATTGATGAATAAATTTCAAAAATGTTGTCATTTTCTTCAGGCTCACAATCAAAACAAATTGTAAAACTAGAGTTCATTGAACATCAATTAAATCAACTTCTCTTTTAATCCTTCAAAAATCATAAACATTTGACTAGTGTAAAGATTAATGTTAATGAAAGGCTTAGGCTGACTTGGGTAGGTAATGTGTTTCAAGTTAATTTGGGGAGGCATTGTGTTTCAGGTTGGCTTCTTTGGTTAAAATCTTGCATCCTTGATTCTGGTGTTTATTGATCTGATGAAGTGGCCATTATGTTTATCTTTCAGAAATGTTCACTGGTTCCTAGCCCTCGTAAGCACCTTTGGATTGTGCAATGATTCATCAAAATGTATAAGATTGTCATATGTGCAGTGGTTGACAATTTTCGTATTCGAGCTATCTTCTTAGGTTTTTCAACTCGAATTCTCCTTTGATTTCAAGACTTAATCTAAAATTTTACGTCTTGAACCCTCCTTTTATTATTTTTCCTATCATGCATTAAAGATTTTATAAAACTATTTTTTTTGAAAATTAAATTAACCCTGAGGGGAGGAATGAAATCTGAAGATAATCTCTCCACTTAGAAATCCATGTATGATTAGAAGAGACTTTTCAGAAACGTAATGTAGGTCGGGGCTCATGGTTATGAAAGAAAAGGATAAATAGGCTTAAACAAGTGTTTAAGGGCTATTAAACCAAGGATCAATTTGTTCTTCCATCTTCCATCTTGCTCTGCCTGATTTGAATCTGCTCGTTCGTCTTTTATTTTATTTTCTTTTGGTGTTCTTTGATCTTCTGGCGAATTGATTCTAGATCTTTGAATCGCTCGTCTTGAAGTGTTAGATCTGTCTATTTTCTTCTTTATTTTTTTCCTTTTCTCTCTCTTTTTTTCTCTTGTTTTTCTTCTATTTTTTTATCTTTTTTTCTATTTCTATTTCTATTTCTTTCTTTCTTTTTGTTTTTGTTTTCTTTTTTTGTGTTTTTTCTATATCTCCTCTTTTTCTCTCTGTGTTGTTAACAAGATTTGATCTTCGAGTGCTTCGTATTTGGTCCACCTTCTGATATCTTGTTATTTCTTCCTATGAATTGCCTCTGTAGCGAAATCCAGATTGATGATGTTCACTCAAGTGAGTAGACGTCCTTCATCTTTGCCCCCTAGTGTGGGGGTGATCCTTAGTTAGGGTTGAATCAGAAAAAAGATACTATAGGCTCAAAAGGGGACAACAAAGGATATATATATATATATATATATATATATATATACATATATTTGAAAGGATAAATGAAACAAAGTCGTTCATCATCTCATACATGGAAGTCTTTGTAAAAGAGGTATCCCAGGGGGATGAGTATTCAAGATTAATCTTATTTACATGAAAAAAATGTAATTAATGTATGATAGAATTATTTAAATGATTTCTTTCATTTTTTTCTTCTTCCATTTTCTCATAGTATGCCCCAATTATTCGAATTCTCTTGGAAAAACTTCATCTGCAACACTCCATCTTGTCTTTCTTGCAGGAATGATTCTCGTCATGCCCCCAAGATTTATTGAGGTTGGGAAATAAATGTTTGTTTTGTGTCTAGGAATGGAAATATATGACTTTAAAGTCGTAATTCTAAAAAAGTAATGTTATGGAAATGTTAGCTCTTGAAGGTAAAAGTACAGATTTTGGGGCCTCGAGGAGGATAAGGGCATGATTTTATTACTTCAGAGGGAAGTGATGTCAAGTTTCAGTCTCTATTATTTCGGGTAAGGAACAAAGTAATAGTTATTTCGCCTTTGGATGGGGTATGAAAGGTCTAATCTTGCCTCTTGTCAAAAGCATATAATTAATGAAGTAGTAAAAAAAACATTTATTTCATTCGATATTCAAAGAATTGCAAGATTAAAACTTGATTTATTGCTCATAACCTTGGAAAATGACATAAATTCAATCAACAAAATATTTATTGAGTATACAAAGAAAGAACAAAAAACATGATCAAACAGGAAAATGCTTAGTGCAATATGGTTTCACTGTGAACATATGAACTTTTTCCTGATCGGCACCAGAGTGTTTCATGACACGTTAAAGGTCAATACCCTTGGGTCAAAAAATTATGGGCCTTGCTTCTGAGTGCCCCACATATCTCAATGATGTGCCTCGAACTTCAGATGACACTAACACCACATCTTTAGCTCTCAATTCTTTTATAGGTACGAAAGGGTGACTTCAATTTACCTCAAAAGATTCTGCGGATTACTCCGAGGATCCGTGATTAATGCACATTGAGATGCAATTATATCATGCAATGTACGATGTATATATGTTAATGCAAAGATGCTCATGTAAATGCAAAGATACAAAAAATGGGAATATAAAATGCAAAATGTAAATGAAAAAAAGGAATTGATCCCAAATTAATTGTCATAAAACAACTTCCAAAGAACACACAATGTCTCAATACACTGAGGCAGATGGAAACTACAAATCACGTCATACTACTCAACTTCTTCAATTTTGATTGAACATGCAATGAAACAATCTTCTTTTATCCTTGGGTTGATGGAAAATTCCAACGCTTCGACTTCTTTTCCAGAAATACATTTGTTAAGCGACCATATGCGACTAACATCATTCACTGTCTTGTGTTGGCTATCATTGTTGTTTGATGACTTCAAACATATTATTTCTTCTCGGATAGTTATATCAACATTGTCATAGCACCCTTAAAAAGCTTGTTTTACTGCATCATTTAGGCTTCATGTATTCTAGATTGACGTAGCTCTTTAGTTGTTTCCTAGAGCACCCTTCTGGACCATTGATATATTTTTGCATTTCTATTCTACCTCTTTGAGTGACATTGTCGTATTGAAAGTCTTCTAATGTAACTATTAATTCGAGAATCAATACCTTCTATGACATGATATATATGAAACATGTGTTAATTCCAAGGTAATTATCCTAGAACAACTTTCAAAGACCTCATAACGTCCCAACATGTCAAAGCAGATAAAAAATATTTACCCCTTCGCGTGGCATTGTCGTTTTAAAAGCCTTCTAATTTTGATAAATACCTCGGGTATTAACAACGTGTTTATGCACAAAATAAAGCAACGAGATAAGGAAAATATGTTAGCAAAAATAATAATCAAATAGAGGAAATGAAATATAAAAAGATTAAATGCAACTAGTAAATGAACCATAAAATACAATGAATAAAACACACAAAGGAAATTAAAACCCTAACCGCATAATTTCTAGTTCACATGCATTTATTCAAAAATAATCTATCAAAAAAATTAAAAGACGAAGATTAGAGTTCATTTCTCCTTTGTGTACACTTATTTGGGTACCTATGGACAAAGTTTCAGCATGATCGCAGATCGGGTGGGTTTTTACTGTTTATTATATGCAGAGTTTCGGTTCTAAGAGTAAAGGTACTTGAATTGTCCTTGTCAGTGTCCCCTTAGGCGAGCCAGACCCTCAATCCTCACCCATTATAGGCTTAAGCAGATCGAGTTCAATTTGAGAGGGCACATTTCCTTATGTCTAACACAAAGAATAAATCCTCACGAAGGCATAGGGCATATGAACCCCAAAAACTACTTGCTAAGTCTGACACGAAGAATAAATTCTCACGGAGGCGTCACTTTCACTGCTACTTAAAAATGAAGAGCTCGGGTATAGAGCTTATGTTATGTAATGCACGTGTTGTGTATGAGGAGAAATTCTCAAACCTTTGACCAACAACCACACTAAGACCGAACTAAAGCGAATCCAAGACTTTAATATCTGAAATCAATCAAATACACACATTAGTATACAAAGATATAAAATTAAATAACAATTGAAAGGAATCAAAGGAATCATAAATTAAATAAAATCGAATTCTCAATTTCTAACTATAGAGACAATATATAATTGATTTAAGGCTTCACCCTTTAAGTCCCCACCGGAGTCGCCAAGCTGTAAACACCATTTTTTGCCAGGGGAAAAAGTTAGTACGACTTGGGAGTTTTCTTTGAAAATGTTTTGAAATGTTTTGGAGTCGCCATCGACCTTTTAGGTTAGGTAGGTCGAATACCTAAAAAATTTCTTTTAAAAGAGTTTTTAAGAAAACATCATTTTAAAAGATAAACCAATCTATGTGTAACCAGAGATTCATTCTTTGTTTGTAATAAAAAAGGGTTCGAAGATCGATTACGTGTGGAGAAAGATAAGGACCCCCACAACGCCTAAAATTGGTACCTTATAGATTATAAATTGTCTCTAATAGTGAAAATCTAAGAATTCAAATATAAATTTAAGTTACGAATCATATTATTCCAAATTCAACCATAAATTTTTTATTTAACGAAAAATTTCTAAGAAGAAATAGAAAATATTCTAATATTTTCAATCGAAGAGAAAATAATCCATAAAATAATTTAGTAAGAATATTTCTCTTTCCAACTGAAATGAAAAGAATATAATAATTTCTCTCAAGAATTCAAGATTAAATAAAACATCTATAAATATATATATATATATATACACGTAAAATAAGTATAAAAATATTTACCATATGCATATTGTTGTCTAAACCCATACTATATATATTATACTACAGTGCTACACCTATTTATATAAAGAAAGCCATAGCTTGGACTTAAATGCTACATTGAGTTATAACCAATAATGTACAGAACAAACATATATGTCTAACACATTCGATATTATATTACAATAAAATATCGTACATATATATAAGTAAACATATGAAAAAGCAATCCTTAGTAATAAATAGATAGATACTAAAAGGAATCTACATTTAATAAATAGCTATATAATAGAGGAAATTAATACAAATGTTTATTATGATTTGAAATGCATGCAAGGGAAAGTAAATTTAAAATACCAAATAGAAACAAATAAAAAGGAAATTATTGCAAAAATGAAAATTAAATGCAATTCATTACTAGAAATAAAACTTTGACTAATTAACAAGAGAATACTTAAAATATAAATATTACGTTAAATAGGCAAACAAAATATAAATACTAAAATGAAATTTACAAAAATTAAAATGCTAAATAATAAAGCTTAAATACTAAAATGAACATTACAAATGTAAATAAGGAAATTAAAGTGCTCAGGTTAAAAAATAACAAAGAATTGTATAACAAGGTAAAAAGGACTAAAATAAAATAAACAAAAAATAAGGCACAATAGCTAAAGGACTAAAATTAAAATACTAAAAAAATAAGGGACCTAAATGTAATAAAATAAAAAATGTTTCCCAAATCACAAATAAGTAGTGATCAAAATGCTTAAATTAAAGCTTTAATATCAGATTCATAAATAAATAAAGGAACAAAATCAGTCAGTGGCTAGAATAAAACAGAATAAAAAATCAGTGACCAATTTCAAAATATACATAATCCAAAATGATGACCAAATTGAAATAAAATGCCATAGGATGTCAAAATCGAAACAAATAAACAACACAAGCACTTAATGACTAAAATGTAAAAATAAGGTAAAGTTACGAGGACCTATTAGTGATTATCCCACGAATTGGTGACTGAAACGCAAAACACGCTAAAGGTACAAGGTCTTTACCGTGATTTGCCCCAAAATTACAACATAAATTCTACTTTCTTTCTCAATTTTAATTCTGCCCGATAACTCTCTAACCCCTAGCCTCTTTTCTCCTTCCTCTCTATTTCTCACGTGCGGCGGTCGACCACTCTCAAGCCTACACCGAACACCGTCAGCCGCCGATTTGGTGGTCGTTTTGCTCCAATTGCTGCCCAAAATGAAACAAGACTCCTCATTCCTCTCCTTTTTTTACCTTCGACAAAAGCCCTGAGAACCAAACAATGTCGTAAATCGACACTTTAACCAAGCTCTGACCGCCATCCATGGTGGTCGAGCATTCTAAATGACACCCACCAACCCCAAACTCTCTCATTTCTTCATCTACTCCTAGAACCGAGCCAAACGAATGAAAACCCCTCTAAAAATGAGCCCGACGACTCAATCCCCTACGATAGGTAAACTACTTTCCTCCTTTCTCTTATGCTTCCAAAATAGTAAATAAATAAGCAAATTAGTTACTGGAAAATGAAAGACAAAGATGGAGAAAAAACCTTTTATTTGCTTGTATTGATTTTTTATTTTAATCTGGAAAAAATTTCCTCCCCCTTACATTGTTTGTTTTTCGGGTTATATAACCATACAGAAATAATAACAGAAAAAATTTGGTTCTGCCCTTGCTTGACCCTTTCGGTGGTACCAGAGTATGGCCACTGGCAGCAGTTGGAGTGGCAGGAGATGGGCACGGGTATGGGCTTGCTACAGCAGGTTGGTGTGGAGGCATGGCTACTGCAGGTATGGGTTTGGTTGGTGATCTCAGGCACAATACAGCAACAGGGTATGGTCACCATTGTCAATAATAATCATAAATGAAATTTAAAATAATAACATAATAGAAATCAAATGTAGTGAATGAAATAATATGTAATAAATGTCCATAACAAAGGCAATTTAAATTTTAAAGAAGAGAAATACATAAAATTTAATAAAGTTAATGGCATAAAATATAAAGATGTCAAATACATGAAATTAATGACCACTAACATTAGATAAAATACAAGGTGACAATCCATACATAACTTAAAATAAAATATATCCTAAACTACGTGATGCCAACCAACTAGATATCTTGTGCTAATTTGTCTCTCCACTCACTCAAGCAGTGCTTGGCTCACAATGTCTAATCATTTCTACCTCATTAATCTCTTGAACATGCCTACTATCTTCAGTATAGTAAGATTCAATAGGATCAATTGACATCTCATATCTTATGAAATTATGGAGAAGACAACAAGCGGAAATGAGTATACATTGTGTTTTCATTGGATAAAATGATTTTTCCCTTAAAATTACCCATCTCACTTTCAATATGCCAAAACATCTTTCAATGCAATTACTAGCTTGAGAATGTTTTATGTTGAAATATTCTTGAGGAGTGGTAGGTTGGTGTCTTTCTCTCTAATCATTAAAGTGGTATCTTTGACCTCTATATGGTGCAAGAAATACCTCTCCATTCATGTATCCAGCATCACATAAGTAGTAACACCCTATATTATTTTAATTTAAAAAGTGAATTAATATACAAAACTTGTAAGAAGTTTACATTCTTTTATATATATATATTAATAACCTAAGCGTTTACCTTGTGGAAAATTTAAATCATTTCTTCTACTAATAGCATCTCTGAGTATTCTATCATTAGTTGCAGAACCTTCCCACCCATGTAAAACATAAATGAATTGCATGTTTTGTGTGCAAACACCAAGTACATTTGTCGCAATTTCATTTTTTTTCTGTACCTAGGTTTATTGATTGAAGCAACATTGACCTTAATATATGTTCCATCTAGAGCACCCAAACATTCCTATATTCATAAAATAAATTTAAATTACATTATTAGTATCCATTTATGTATTAAATCTTACTAATTAACTTAAAAGTAATTTCAGAATTATGATACAATACCTTAAACATTTTCCATCTATTGTCTGTTGAATTCTCTTGTATCGGTTCTAGTTTTCTAAAAAGAATCGGATGCAATTTCAAAATTGAAGCTAACATTGTATGGAGAACTCTACTAATTGTTTAACCAGATCTTACTGTTTGATGTTTTAGAACTCTATTCTTAATATGGTGGGATATAATATGAAGGAAAGTAATAACCATTTCTTCTATAGACATATATCGACTCTCTTTTAACCCACCTTGACTTTGTAATAGGTGACACAATTTGAGAAATGCTCTCCTATCCATTCGAAAATTATCAACACTTTGTCTATCACTTTCAAATACAATTTTATGTAAATTAAGTGATTTAATATTATGTCTATGAAGTCTTTCATGTGCATAACTTATTTTAGGTCTATTTTTATATTTTCTAAGAATAACTGAAATAACCATAAGCACATGACACACAATCTCCATAATTTGCAATTGTAAACTAAGAATTGTGGCCATATGCGTCTTTTTTTGCATTGGTGAATGAGCCATAGTTGTTATTATGAACAAATATTTTAATATTAGAAAATAATAATATTGAACAAGAACAATTGTTTGTCATCACAATAAAAAATGAAAAATAATTTAACAAATCTGAAGTAATTAAAAAACATAAATCAAGATTTTAATATAAGCTTAAAAAAATTATAGAAAATCTAAGAGCAACTAATGGTAGACTTATGAAGTAGCTTGTTGAATTTGAAATATAAAAGTGACTAAACTTTGACAATTTTAACTATTTCGTCAACTGTACATTTGCATCCTTAGGCAAGAGATTTGTAAACCACCTTGCTGATGATATTTTTACAGTTGCAAATTAGTCTATTAGCAGATAGCATAGTTGATTTCCATCTTTTATTTACCAGATAGCAAATTTAGTGGACATAATATGAAGAAAATACTATCCATATTCTGCCACTGAGTTTACAGGATATTTGGATTTGGAACAAATTCATAAAGCTGTGAATAAGTTATTTACTCAGTTTAGATCTCAGATAAAAGACAAAATATTGCTAAATGGTGCAATTTACTCATGGCAATCGCATATATCTGGATCCGGATTAATCACCGTGTTAATCTTTTGAATAAGTTGATAACACATTTCCCTTAACACCAGTAAGGGTCAGAACAGATTATGAGGTGAATCAGAGCTTACAATTGTTTTAAAGATGGCAAACAAACACTAAACATTGCCAAAATAGAAATCAATACAACTTACTGTGATGCTGAAGATACAACAGGACACTCTAAACTGTCATTCAGATCCCAAAGTTCGTCGGCTATCACGGTATAAGATTCTGTCACGGCAGGCAGGATGTGTTTCTTTTCACCAGAATCGTAACCTTTAAAATAAGCATTTATAAATGTATTGTTAGCCAATCAAATACTCCAAAATTCCTACGACTAATAAAGTCAATAGTGAGAAACATTTTTCCTGAGCCCCTTGAGAAAAATATCTTAATAGACTACTTTACACTTTAACAACAGCAATTGCTGAAACACTTTATGAAGCATGTATAAGCTCTATGAAGTATGCTAACGCTCCACTCTATTCTGATTTCCTAACCTTTCCACTGGCTTATAACATGACACTGTTCTGCCTTATAACCTCAAGACATGTATAAGCTCAAGACAGATTTTATGAAGCATGTATAAGCTGAAGACATATATAAGCAATTGCTGAAACACTTTATGAAGCATGTATAAGCTCTGTGAAACATGCCTCAAGCAAGGAAATACCTTATAATTGGGAAAAAAGAATACTCCAACTCATCAATTCACAGGTGTCCTCTATCATTGGAGTGGAGTAATTTCATGAAAGCAATCTTAGTTATACAAGGCTTTGTTTTCCCTCTATGCTTTTTCAATTACAATCTAACCAAATTTTATTAATATATTATACTTATTGTGTCTATTTATGCATTGATATCTTTATGCCTTCTTCTTGCAATGACTTCAACTTATCGTAAAAGAAAAAGGATCCATTTTTTATCAACTCCACAGAGATATTTAAGAACTTTATATGATTATAAAAGTTCAAAGCTGCCAGCCAAAAGTTAAACAAAATGTTCATTTTTTTCAGAAATATTTAAAACTATTAGCATCGAACTTTAACTTAAAGTTCCAAAATAGGATAATAGTAACTTATATCTACAGGACTACTAAACTAACTAAAGATAAAAGGCCCTAATTTTAAACAATTTTCCAATTTATAATTTTATTTCTCTCTTGCCTCTTTAGGTTGGTGCGAAAAAAAATCTCAATGCAAACCTAACAGCTCGACTCCAAAGCCTAAAACAATCACTTCCCGATTTTCCACCAAGTACTTGAGATATCTCATGATTTTCAACCATGCCAGAACTAAAATGGGAAATTCAAAGGAGAAGATATTAGAGATAAATTTTCAGAAGAATAATATTACAGGTAAAATTTCAGAAGAAACTAAAATGGTAAATTTAAAGGAGGGGGAATTTTTTTTTTTAAATAGAGAGGATATTACAGGTAACATTTTAGAAGAAGAATGCAACAACTCTCTCCGTAAAGCTCCAAAGCAAGTTTCTTATAAATTTAAAAAATAAAAACACAAAATGATAATTAATAATAAAAAATAAGTGAAGAAAAGAATTCATTACGGGCTGTTAGAAGAGGAATTGTACTCTGAGCTTTTGTCGCCGATTCGAAGAAGAAGACTTTTCCTTCACAGAAGCAAGGTCACGGGAGAAGAAGATAAAAAAGGGTATTTTAGCCCTTAAGTACGGGAATAAAAAAACCTATGTTACATGTGGGAATAACATTCCCAGTAATAAACATACAAAAAATTACTGTTGGCATTGAGATATTACCCTCACTTGGGAATCTTGTCCATCCAAACGTGGGTATCTTAATCAGGAAAAAAATATTCCTCCCAGGAATACTGAAATCCATGATCCAAACGCCCCCTAAGGGCGTTTAGTTTACGGAATGTAAAATTACCTTTGGAATAAGATTACTTGAATGTAATATTACTTTAAGAATGTTGTATTACATTTTTTTTGTTTGTTTAGCAGGAATGTAAGACTACAATATTTAGTTGGAGGAATATAAAATTATTTGGATCTATATTTTACCAAATTATCCTTGTGATATATGTTCTTTTTAACAAATTAAACTTTAATATTAAATTGCAAATATTTGAATGAAAATTTATAAAAACATTTTAATTGTTACACTATCTAAATTTAAAGACAAATACATTTAACATATAATTAATATATCAAACTTATATTTTTAAATAATTTTCATAAATATCATATTTATTTATATAAAATATAGTATAATATGAAAATTAATATTGTGATCATGAGTGGACAAATATATTATTTTTCAACGTATAATATCTATTTTTCAATAACTCAAAATTCGATATTGTTTTAAATAATTACATTTTTACAATAATAACATTTTCACCTCATAAAATTATAAAATGATTAATATATTAAATATTGAAAATATAAAATAAGTTTAACTACTCAAATTTATTAATATTTCTTTTTATATTATTATTAATTTTATAATTTTGAGTAAAGCACGAATAATAAAAATTGAGAATGATCCATATAAAAAGAATTCATTATTTCAAGGATATTTGTGTCCAAAGTGATAGGAATTGTTCATTAGCTAAGAATTTAGAGGTAATGACATCCCCACCATTCCAACAAAAAAAATGCTACTACTGGTAATAAGTCATTATCTGATAATGATATTCTCCGTAAACCAAACTTGAGAATACAATTTCGAAAAAGATTATTCTTCTTAATAATCTTTTCCGCGAACCGAACAACCCCAGTTAATGTATACACCTCCAACTAGGTTAAAAGTGTGAAGCAACGAACCAAACCTTCACTAGTTTTCCTTTTATTCTTTTACTGAAGCTGATCGAGGCTACTTCATTTATATAAAGAAACAATATATAAATATATATAGGTCACAAAAATTCTGACAATCAAAATCGGATTTCAAAACCTTATATGTAATTAGACATTTAATTAGGACAACCAAATGTTAAAAACACAACACATAACACCAACCGTGGGTTCAAGTGGTAAGCAATTTGTTGGAAAATTGTGATAAATTGGAAACTTTGAGGTATATTTCCTAAGTGTAAAGATTGAGAATCGAAAAATGAATTTATTGTTTCATATTCTACTTTGTGAGATCTTTACAATGGTATCTCATATGCTCAAAATGGTTGAGTGATGAATCAGAAATTGATGTTCAAAGTAAAATACATGTGAATTATGTTGTGAAAAGGAAAATGGAAAAAACTCATTTCTCACGTTAGTGGGATAAGAAGCTAGGGAATGGTTTATATACACAAGCCCACTTGTTAGTCATTAAATGACTTGGGTTGGAATTGTACCTTGTGTGAAGGAGCAGGGGGTGCATATTGAAGCTTGTTGAACCCATCGGGGCTGAGGGTGCACCCGCACGACGTGGGTGATGCGAATATCCAGACCACTACGGATTTTTTCCTTAAATATGTCATATCTTTTTATTAATATGGTATGATTCATGTTCACATTGGGATATGATTAATTTTTTATTTTTTTAGATATTATTAATCAATTCATATTGGAAATTAATTAATTATTTCCATTTTTGTTCGGATGCTAATCAATTGCTTTTATTTATAATATTTTGTTTCTAATTTTCCTCCTAATTGAAAGACTATAAATATCGTGCAAAACCATAAGGTTTTATACAACTCAAATCCTTTCTTCTATTGTTTTAAGTGATATTCTCTAGCAAGTAAAAGTTTGTGATCTCCAAAGTTGTGTTACTCTGTGTTGATCATATTGTTATTGTATCCTAGGAGACAGATGAACAAAGGATCCCGAGCACCTAGGAGTGGCTGAAATTATGTCTTAATGAAACTGCGTAATTGCATGCCTCAACTTGTTTCCAATCCGTTAATCTGTCAGAAATCGGATTTTATTTCTTAATTGTTCTTTTCGATTATTTAATAAAATAAAATATTTTTATTTTTATTTTTATTTTTATCATCTCAGATTGTTATATTTTTAACAATCTTAAGACATAATCTATTTTTTTACCTTTCTTTAATTTGAGATTGTTCGGAAATCTTTGAAAAATTGTGAAAAGAAAATATTTATCCCACTGTTTTAATGGGTTTGCTTATTTCAAAATGGACAAATCTATTTAATAGAAATTTGTTGAAAACATTTTGATATTTTGATATAACAAATTAAGTTAAATGAATTTTAAGATTTTCCAAAAAGATTTTCTAAGTATATTCGATATAATTATTCGAATATCAAAACATTACTCTAAATCTTTCAAAAGTCATTTTTAATCCTTACTCAAGTGTAAAATTAAGTTTTAATCTTAAAACAATTTCAAAATAATTTTACAAAGTATTTCGAACCGTTTCAAAGCCAAAATTCCAGATTGCTCAGAGGGAACCGATTCCCCCTGAATGGTTTGGCTCCGAGAATTCCAGTATGCTCGGAGGGAACCGATTCCCCCCAGGGGGTACTGATTCCCCCCCACTGTTCAACGGTTAAAATATTTATATTTTACACTTAGGGAACCGATTCCCTGTGAGGGGTACCGATTCCCCCCACGCTCCAAACTGTTTTATTAATTGATTTCACACTAAAACGGCTATATTATCTTCATTAATGATCCCCAACGTTCAGAAGTGATTCAAGATGTATTTAAGCAAGCTTAGAAGCCATTGATCAAGAACAAGAAACATCAAGCAACTAGAATCAAGAGAGAATCAAAGAGAAAGCATCAAACCTCAAGTTTGAGCATTTCAAGCCTATTTTTCATTCAATATTCATTTTGCTTTCAAGAACACTTATTGTGCTCAATTGTATTCATTCTTGAGTGTTCTTTTCTTTGTTCTAGAATTGTGCAAACAATCTACCTTGTGAGGATTTCCTTGTAAGTTTGCAAATTTATATTGTTCTCTTTGGGAGAGAGCGTTCTCAAGAATTTGGAGTATAATTCTTGAGGGTTTGTAAGGTTACTCTTTGTCCTCAAAAGAAAGAAAAATTAGTGAATTTGTGAAAAATCCTTAGTGTGGATAGCTAAGGTAGTGGACGTAGACTTTGGTTGAGAAAGTCGAACCACTCTAAATCACTGTGCAAATTTCTTTTAATTTTCTACAAAAGCTTCCACCAAAATTTTAATTGCCAATTCACCCCCCTCTTGGCCATATTCGTCAATCGATTAACTCAACAATTGGTATCAGATCCTAACTCATTTGAAGGTTTAATCGACTCTTGAGTCGATTCGGGAAGAGTTATATCGATAATCAAAGTCATCAATGGCCTCTACTTTAAACTTCACTCCGGTCTCGATTCGATGCCTGTCAACAAGCCTCTTTTCTTCAATGGGGCTAACTATGCCTATTGGAAAAATAGAATGATGTACTTCATTCAAGTAAGTGACATGGAAGCATGGAATGTCTTAGAAGAATGATACTTCAAGCCTCTCACTCATCCAAGATTATGGAGTGAAGGAGAGACAAAAATGTTCCAACTCAACTCCAAAGCCATCCATATTATATTTTGTGCTCTTGGACCAGATGAATACGGAAGAGTTTCATCATGTACAACCACCAAAGAAATATGGGACAAACTTCAAGTCACTCATGAAGGTACTGATGAGGTAAAGAAATCTAAAATTAGTATTCTATCGCATAGCTATGAAAATTTCAGGATGAAACCAAATGAAGATATCAAAGCTATGACGAATAGATTCTCAACGATTGTCAATGGTCTCAAATCATATGGAGAGATCATTTCAAATGAAAAGATTGTGAGGAAGTTAGTTTACTCCCTTCCAAAATCATGGGAATCAAAGAAGACGGAAATCATCGAGTCTAAGGATCTAACGTCCTTAACACTTGAAGAGCTAATCGGTTCACTCCTCACTCATGAAATGATGCTTGAAGATGAGGTGGACCTCGATAAGATTGAAGAGACACCAAAGGAGAAAGAGAAGAAGAAAAATATTGGAATTGCTCTCAAATCCACAAAAGATGAGAGTGATTCGGATGAAGATGACGATGATGAGGAAATGGCATTGTTTGCCAAACGGTTCAGAAAAATGATGAGACCTTACCGAGGAAGAAAATTCAAACGAAATGAAAGCCTAAAAAATGAACCAAAAGAGAATGACCCAATCATTTGCTATGAATGCAAAAAGCCAGACATGTCAAATATGATTGCCCACAATTGAAGAGAAAGGGTCAATCAAAGAATAAGCACAAGGCTCATGTGTCTACATGGAGCGATGAAGAAGGTTCCGATGAAGAGGAACAAGAAGTAGCAAACTTGTGCTTGATGGCATTCGGGGAAGATTCTAAGGTAACCTCTAACTCATCTGATTTTGATGATATATCTTATGATGAGCTATTAGAGGAATATAATGGGTTGGCTTCGAATTATGAGAAATTGTTTTTAAAATATAAAAATGATGTTTCAAAATTGAAAAATGAAAATAAACTCATATCCAAAACCAACAACGATCTTGAAAGCAAAATTAAAGATTTGAAAATCAAACTAGAAGAGTTTGAAAAGAAAATTTTGGATTTGCAAAATTTACTTTCAAAGATCAATGATGATCATCAAAAGAAAATTGATGATCTTAAAGCTTCTTTTGATAAAGTTGGAACAAAACGTTTTGAAAATGGAGAAAATTCAAAATCCAACTTTGTTAGAAAAAGTTTTAAAAACTACAATCATAGAGGTCCCCAAAGAACCTCTAATGGAAAAATCGTTAGAAGTATATGGGTTCCTAAAGAGCTCATTACTACTAAAGATAAGGATATCCTACACAAATTGTTACCTAAGGGGACTAGGATTTTGGAAACTAATGAATATGGACCCAAAAGAATTTGGGTACCAAAAATTAGAATTTAATCTATGTTTGTAGGAAAAGCAGCATTGCTACAAGGCACGGGAAACAAATCCAAATTCATGGTACCTTGATAGTGGATGCTCAAGACACATGACCAGAGATAAAAACCGGTTTATTGAGCTTAACGCCAAAAATGGAGGAGAAGTGACTTTTGGTGATGATTCAAAAGGTCACATTGAATGTATTGGTACTATTGGTAATACCTCTTCCATAAAAATTAAGAATGTTTTATATGTGAATGGATTAAAGCATAATCTATTGAGTATTAATCAATTTTGTGATAAGGGATTCAATGTCATGTTTGATATTAATGGTTGTAAAGTCATTGACATTGCATCTAATTGGATTATGCTTGTTGGTTATAGAATAGGAAACATATACATGGTGCATTTAGATTCTATTGATATGACTAATTTGTGCCTAGTTGCTAAGGATGAACATGACAGTTGGTTGTGGCATAGAGACTAGGACATGCTAGTATGAGTGTTTTGCAACGGCTAATTCAAGGTGATTTAGTTCGAGGGTTGCCTAAGCTTAAATTTGATAATGATAAAATCTGTGACGCTTGTGCTAAAGGAAAACAAAAGCGAGTTTCTTTTAAATCCATTAATAACGTATCAACTAGTAGAGTATTACAATTGATTCATATAGATCTTTTTGGGCCAACTAGGACTACTAGCTTGGGTGGAAAACAATATGCATTTGTCTTGGTAGATGACTATTCTAGATATACTTGGGTTCTATTCTTATGAACTAAAGATGAAGCATTAAAAAATTTCATCACATTTTCAAAAGTAATCCAAAACGAAAAAGGTTACTCTATCGCTAGTGTTAGAAGTGATCATGGCATTGAATTTGAAAATCTTGGATTTAATGAGTTTTGTAATTCTAATGGTATTAGCCATAATTTTTCAGCACCTAGAACCCCTCAACAAAATAGAGTTGTTGAGAGGAAAAATCGAACTTTAGAAGAAATGGCTAAAACCATGCTTTGTGAAAATAATTTGCCAAAATATTTTTGGGCAGAAGCCACAAATACCGCTTGTTATGTTGTAAATCGAGTAATGATTAGGCCAATTTTAAAGAAAACTCCATATGAAATTTTCAAAAGTAAAAGGCCTAACATTAGCTATTTTCATCCTTTTTGGATGTAAATGTTTTGTTTTAAATAACGGTAAAGAAAACCTTGGCAAATTTGATGCTAAAAGTGATGAAGGAATTTTTCTGGGTTATTCCTTAAATTATAAAACTTATCGAGTATTTAATAAAAGAACTTTAGTTGTAGAAGAGTCTATACATGTTGTTTTCGATGATAGTCCCCTTCCGAGGAAGGATTCTTGTGTGAATGATGATATAGGTATTATAAATACAAATGAAGTTAGACATGACGTTGAAGAACCATCATCAAAGGAAGAAACAAAAGATGAGGTAACTCATGATCCTCTTGAGAATCCAACCATTGAAGAAAGGGAAGTATCTTATCCAAGAGAGTACAACTATGTCAAGGATGGTGAGATTATAGGTGATCCATCCAAAGGGGTAACAACTCTATCTTCTATTAGAAATATTTCTAATTATGTTGCATTTATTTCATGCATAGAGCCTAAGAATATTAAAGAAGCATTAAAAGATGAACATTGGATTATGGCTATGTAAGAAGAATTAAATCAATTTGAGAGAAGTAACGTATGGACATTAGTTGAAAGACCTAAGTAATAAATCTACTGTAGGTACTAGATGGGTATTTAGGAATAAGCTTGATAGAGTGATAATATAGTGAGAAACAAGGCTAGACTTGTTGCTCAAGGGTATACTCAAGAAGAGGGCATAGACTATGATGAAACATACGCTCCCGTAGCTAGGATGGAAGCAATTAGAATGTTATTAGCATTTACATGTTTTCATGAATTTAAATTATATCAAATGGATGTTAAAAGTGCATTTTAAATGGTTTTATAAAGGAAGAAGTGTACGTGGAACAACCTCCAGGTTTTAAAGATTCAAAATTTCGGGATCATGTTCTTAAATTGACAAAAGCGCTTTATGGTTTAAAATAAGCTCCTAGAGCTTGGTATGAAAGATTGTCAAATTTTTTAATTGAAAAAGGTTTTTCAAAAGGAAAGGTGACACTACATTGTTTTTAAAGAGAAAAGGTAAAGATTTATTAGTAGTTCAAATTTATGTTGATGATATAATATTTGGTTCTACTAATGATGTTCTTTGCCAAGAATTTTCTAAGCTAATGCAAAGTGAGTTTGAGATGAGCATGATGGGGGAGCTCTCATTTTTCTTGGGACTCCAAATCAAGCAAAGAAAAGATGGCATCTTCATCAATCAAGCTAAGTACGTCAAAGATATGCTCAATAAGTTTGGACTGGAAAACGGCAAACCTCATGACACTCCAATGAGCTCTTCAACAAAGCTTGACTTAGATGAAGGAGGTAAATGGGTAGATGTTAAATTATATAGGTCAATGATTGGCTCTTTGCTTTATCTAACTGTAAGTAGACCGGACATTATGTTTAGTGTTTGCATATGTGCTAGATTTCAATCATGTCCTAAGAAATCACAATTACTAGCTGTTCAGAGAATCTTTAGATACCTTAAGGACACTCCTAGTTTAGGACTTTGGTATCCTAGAGACTCTAGCTTTAGCTTGTATGCTTTTTCTGATGCGGATTATGGAGGATGCAAATTAGATAGGAAAAGCACCTCAGGTACTTGCCAATTCCTTGGAAATATGCTGATTTCTTGGTTTTCAAAGAAACAAAATTGTGTTGCATTATTTACCACTGAAGCCGAATACATTTCAGCTGGTAGTTGTTGTGCACAAGTTTTATGGATGAAACAATAACTTTTTGATTATGGAATTGAAGTAGGTACCATTCCTATCAAGTGTGGACAATACTAGTGCTATTTGTCTCACTAAAAATCCCATCCAACACTCTAGAACTAAGCACATTGAAATAAGACATCACTTCATTAGAGACCATGTCACTAAGGAATATGTAGTTCTAGAATTTGTTGATACTTTGCACCAATTAGAGGATATCTTTACAAAACCTTTAGACAAAGAAAGATTTTGGACACTTAGGAGAGAATTAGGATTGACCAACCTATCTTCACTTAGTGTTTAAAATAATTTTAGCACTTTTAAGACTAAATGAAAAATGCTTAGAATAGTAATTTTTGATTACATTCATTGCTATTAGTTAGGGGGAGTTTATGATTCTTGATGAAAATTAACTTTATGTTCAAATATAGTTTAAAGATTAATTTGATTGTTTGAACGTGATTAATTTTCAATATATGAGTTGCCAATACCACTAGAGAAAATTAATTTAGCATTTTGTGTGTTTAAAATCGGATTTTAGCATTTTGGTGCAGAGGGAATCGATACCCCCATGAGGGAACCGATTCCCCCCACAGGGGAATCGATACCCCCCTGGGGGATCGATACCCCCTGGGGTTCTGGTTTTATCGGGCAGAACCCTTGGTTTTGGCTCAAAACCTCTATTCTCTTCACGCCGTTTATCCCCTCTACTCTCTCATATCTCCATTCTTGCCTCAAAACAACGTTTTTAATCGGAATTCTCTTCAAATATCATCTTCTAAACCTGCTAGCATCATTAAAATCGTGCAAACAACATCAAAATCCACTCAATCTCATCTTTCAAGGTAAATTTTTCTAAATTCTCTATTTCATTGATTTTGAACATAGGACTAGTTTTAATTAGTTCTAGATAGAAATAGTGATCGGGCATTGATTGTTTAATGATTAGAAACAAGATATTACAACTAATTTCATCAAAAACACAAGAATTTTCCAAAAAATTGAAATTTTCAAAATAAAAAAAATGTTTTTCAAATTATTGTGTTTTAATTGAATTATGTTGTTATGAAAACTATACATATATTATTTTTCAAAATCTTATTTTTCAATAGTTTTCAAAAACTTTTCCCATTAGGATTGATTTAGAGAACCTTGAAATATTGAGGACTCAATTGAGTTTTGGGATTGATTGAATTGCATACATGTGTTTTCTAAACTGCAGGTTATCCATTCTATTCAGATTTCCTAAACCATGTCCAATCCTAAACATGCTAGGTCATCATCTAGTCGCTCACACCGTCAACCAAATCCACCTCCAAATCCTCCTCCTATTCTGAAATTCCAATTCCTAATCCTAATCCAGTTGATCCCAATATAACTATCCAAAATTCATGCTTCAATCATCCTGGTCCTAGAAATCATCGTTTTTGGTATTATCAATATTTCGACTCTTACAAAAATTAGAGAAGAACGTATCCCTTCTCGTCAAGCTATGTTAGATATTAATTTTAAATATCTTCCTCTTTTACAAGAGTGGAAATTTGATAAACTTTGTGACCTTGAACCTATAGTTTACCATCAACTTGTTCGCATCTTTTATTCTAATGTCATTTGTGTCAAAAACCGAGTTCAAACTGAGACCATAGAAGTTTGTTCCTACCTCCTAGGACAATTCTTACATATTAACTCAGCTTACATAGCCAAGGCATTAGGATTAGATAACGATGGTATTTCAAATGAAAAACAAATTTTAGGTTCTCGTTATAAAAGAATGGATAGTGCGAGTGTCTTAGACCTTCATGAACATTTTCTTCATCTAATGATTTCTTGGTGGTTTCGACCATCCGGAGGTCGTTATTCTACTCTTAGAGCCTTGGATCTTTGGTGGTTACATTGTTTCGAAAACAGTATTAAAATAAACCTACCTCGGATCATTTTTGCTGAAATTGTTGAAATCGTAAATCTTGTTCCTAACAAGAAACTCTGTTAATCTCTAGTTTACGATTGCATTTTGAGTAATCTTTTTACTAAAGCTGGGCTTAGAGTTGGTCTAGATGCCTCCTTTCCTCTAAAGAAACAAATTAATCTTCTTTCCTTAATGAGGGCGGATGGATAAAGGATAAAGAAACCGGTGAATGGGTTCGATCTTCTGAAAATACTACGGGAGCTAGTTCTTCACGAGCTCAACCAGAAGCTGACGACAATCCCGATCTTGAACAATTAATGCGAGACATCGATGAAGCCGAAGATGAGCCTGAACAGCCCTAGGAGCAACCCGAGGAGCAAGCACAACAAACGCATCAAATGCCTCCATATTTTCAATCTTTTATGGAGACATTCGATTTTCGATATGCTACCATGGATTCGCGCTTTACTTTTATAGAGTCCCATTTATCCACAATGGGAGCTCAACAATTAGAAATTCTCCGAGAGATGCGCACAAACAACGCTTCGATGAATGAAAGTATTGATGCACTCTCACATGAGATGGCCGCTATGCGAGCTCGTTTTCCTCCTCCCGATCCGGATGTTTGATTCTGTGTTTAGCTTTAGAACTTTGAACTAAAAGATTATTGTTTCAATATTTTGAATATTTTGGAATGTTTGATTTTGTGGATTGTTAGACTTTGGATTTGTTTGGATGTTTGAACTTATATATTTGGTGTGGTTAAATTTATTCATTATTGCATCATTTACATCATGTTAGATATATGACCAATTTTGCCATGTCACATTAATTATGAATATTGATTATGAAACTAATGGCTAATGTTTCTCTTGATTATGATCTTAGCAGCTTAAACTATATATAATCAAATTGGCTAAGTGATTTGAAAACCTTGTTTAAATTCTTTTAAAATGTCCTTTTGATTTAACAAAAAGGGGGAGAAGTGTTAAATGTTTTAAATGGGAGAAGTGTTAAAGTAAGGGGGAGTAATTTCAAAACTTGATTTCAAAATCTTAAAATTACTAAAATGTTTTGTTATATCAAAAAGGGGGAGATTGTTGAAAACATTTTGATATTTCGATATAACAAATTAAGTTAAATGAATTTTAAGATTTTCCAAAAAGATTTTCTAAGTATATTCGATATAATTATTCGAATATCAAAACATTACTCTAAATCTTTCAAAAGTCATTTTTAATCCTTACTCAAGTGTAAAATTAAGTTTTAATCTTAAAACAATTTCAAAATAATTTTACAAAGTATTTCGAACCGTTTCAAAGCCAAAAATTCCAGATTGCTCAGAGGGAACCGATTCCCCCCCAAGGGGGTACCGATTCCCCCCTGAATGGTTTGGCTCCGAGAATTCCAGTATGCTCAGAGGGAACCGATTCCCCCCAGGGGGTACCGATTCCCCCCACTGTTCAACGGTAGAAATATTTGAATTTTACACTTAGGGAATCGATTCCCTATGAGGGGTACCGATTCCCCCCACGCTCCAAACTGTTTTATTAATTGATTTCACACTAAAATGGCTATATTATTTTCATTAATGATCCCCAATGTTCAGAAGTGATTCAAGGTATATTTAAGCAAGCTTAAAAGTCCTTGATCAAGAACAAGAAACATCAAGCAACTAGAATCAAGAGAGAATCAAAGAGAAAGCATCAAACCTCAAGTTTGAGCATTTCAAGCCTATTTTTCATTCAATATTCATTTTGCTTTCAAGAACACTTATTGTGCTCAATTGTATTCATTCTTGAGTGTTCTTTTCTTTGTTCTAGAATTGTGCAAACAATCTACCTTGTGAGGATTTCCTTCTAAGTTTGCAAATTTATATTGTTCTCTTTAGGAGAGAGTGTTCTCAAGAATTTGGAGTATAATTCTTGAGGGTTTGTAAGGTTACTCTTTGTCCTCAAAAGAAAGACAAATTAGTGAATTTTTGGAAAATCCTTAGTGTGGATAGCTAAGGTAGTGGACGTAGACTTTGGTTGAGAAAGTCGAACCACTCTAAATCTCTGTGCAAATTTCTTTCAATTTTATGCAAAAGCTTCCACCAAAATTTAAATTGTCAATTCACCCCCCTCTTGGCCATATTCGTCAATCGATTAACTCAACAAAATTGTTGTTAAAGTAACATTGGTTACTAATTTTGTTTCAGAATGTTGATTTTGTACAATAACAAAATCGAAAATAAAAGAATAAATGTGATTCTTTGCTTATGATAAAAAAATACATATGTGGTTGTTGCCTATAATTGTGGAGTAGTTAAAGAATTAATGTGATTGTTTATATGTTATGATATTATTGGGAATATCATTATGGTAAAATTTTGCCCATAAAAGTGCATGTAAGCATTAATATCATAATAATGATATTATTAATATGGTATTATTACCATATAACTTTTGGCCTATTAATATGGAATATTAAATATGACATGAATAAAAAGGAAAAAAATATCTTTGATATTTATATTTATTATTAAATAATAATTATTGATTGTGTTTTGAAATACTATAAATTTTATTATCGTACTAATAATTTCTTTTGAGAAATTTTGTAATAAAAATGGATTTGAAGTTTAATACAATGTTTTTTATTATTGGGTTGCCAAAAATTAAAATCAAAGGATTAGTTCATTTCTATTACCGGGTTGTGGAAAATAAAATCAAGGGATTAGTTCCTTTTGATTATTGAGTTGCGAAAACTACAATCAAAAGATTAGTTCCTTTTGATTATTGGGTTGCGAAAATTAAAATCAAATGATCAATTTATTTTGATTATTGGATTGCTAATATTAAAGGATTAATTCCTTTTGATTTTTTGTTCTTAAATAGAATTAGATTGTCGTGATATATATGTTTTGGGTTTTAGTGTTATTAATAGCATCGTTTAACAAATGATATAACCTTAAAAAGAAGGGGGAGAATAAATCATTGAATTTATTTCCTTGAGAATCTTGAATGATTCTAAATTTGTAAGGAAACTAAATTTTAAATTTATTTCCTTGATAATCTTAAATGATTCTAAATTTGTAAGAGAAATAAATTGTTTAATTTATTTCCTTGAGAATCTTAAATGATTCTAACTTTGTAAAGAAATAAATTGTTGAATTTATTTTTTTATGAATCTTGAAGGATTCTATTAAAAAAAAGAAAATAAATCATTGAATTTATTTTCCTAAGAATCTTATATGATTCTTTTTTGGAAAAAGAAATAAATCGTTGAATTTATTTTCTTGAGAATCTTGAATGATTCTAACTTTGTAAGGAAAATAAATTGTTAAATTTATTTTCTTGAGAATCTTAAATGATTCTAAATTTGTAAGAGAAATAAATTGTTGAATTTATTTCCTTGAGAATCTTAAATGATTCCAACTTTGTAAATCAAATAAATTGTTGAATTTATTTTCTTGATAATCTTAAATGATTCTAACTTTGTTAGGAAAATAAATTGCTGAATTTATTTCCTTGAGAATCTTAAATGATTATATTTTGTAAAAGTAAATAAATTGTTGGATTTATTTTCTTATGAATCTTGAAGGATTCTATTAAAAAATGAAATAAATCATTGGATTTATTTTCCTATCTTGTAAAAGAAAATAAATTGTTGAATTTATTTTCCTATCTTGTAAAAGAAAATAAATCGTTGAATTTATTTTCCTAAGAATCTTATATGATTATGGTTTGTAAAAAGAAATAAATCGTTGGATTTATTTTCCAATTTTTGTAAAAGGAAATAAATCATTGGGTTTAATTTCCTGTTTTGTAAAAGAAAATAAATTGTTGGGTATTTTCTTGGGAATAAAATATGATTCTATTTTTGAAAGAAAGAAATAAATCGTTAAATTTATTTCTTGAAAATCTCGATATGTTTGTAAAGTGAGATCTTGTAATTAAATTTATTTTTGGGAATTTAATTTTTGTCGGTTTAATGAGTTACTTGATCTACTTTTTCCAAACAATAAGTAATATGAATAAACATGGTTTATTCAATTTTTTATGGACACATTTGTTTAACATAACTTGTTACTATAAGTAACATTGGCTATTGATTCCGTTCAACAGAATCTAGAAACATGAATTTCGATTGAGGTCTTGAACTATGATGTAATCACATTATCAAAACCTTATTTGATACACGTTATGAAGTGTATAATGTTTAAATGGCTAAAGAATTATGGATGATGTTAGGCTATCAATATGAAACGGAAGATATTGGCATCAAGGAAAGTGTAGTGGCCAAGTTCTTAAATTCGTAATGATGGAACAAATGGGGTTGGATAAATATTTTACTACCTTCATTATTGATAGCAAAAATTACTGCTATATACTTGCTAAAGAGCAAAAATGAAGATATAGAGAAATTTATTCTCTATAAACCAAAAGGTGAAAACCAACTTATTAAGATGGTAAGAAGTGATTATTAAATTTGGGTTTGATTTTCACAATCTCTTAAAGATAAGGAAGCAAAATCCTAAAGATAAGGATCTTGGAACTATCAATAAATTATTTTAATTACTGTTAGTAAATTATTTTTGTGACTAACCATGTGTAATCTTCATTTGAATTTAGAAGAATCGAAATAGATGATTCAGATGAAGTGATTGTCACGATAGATTTTGGCGTCATTTTGATTAAAGATGATGATGCAAAGATTGAAGTTTCAATTATAGTGAGAATGAACAAGTTTGTTTGGGAGTTATAATTCTACATGTGAGGTCAAATTATTTAGACTTGTTCCGTATTAATTTATGCTTAGAATGATACATGAATTAGTTTAAATAAACCTTTAAGTTAGTCTTTTAAACTTAGTGAAAATACTATGAAATGAGATAAACTACTAGTAAAGACTAAGGTAGTGAAAAACTACTAAGGCTAAGGTAATAGTGAGCCCACAATATATATGCTTAATATACTATTGTGAGTAAAAGTGTCAAGGATAATTCTTTAATAAGCCTTAAGAAAGAGAAAATCTATAAATGATTTATGGGGAAGTAGTGGTGTGATGAGTATGAAAGTGCATGTCTAGGATTGGTTCTATGAAGACCTAGTACTTAAGTGTGGCTAGTGCACCACATTTCTTTCATAGAAAACTACCTAGTGCATTATTCATTACTATGCTCAGTATTCAAATTTATAAAATATTATGACATTTTAAGAACTTTTAAACTTAGTGCAGAAGTTAAAATAGTAGAGATTAATCTGGTTGAGTACAATATCAAATTTGGTCATAGTAAATAAATATTTGATTGTCTCTTTAAGGCTATTTTTATAATTTTTAAATTAAATTTTATTAAAATGAAAATACATTTTTGGGTACTCAATCACACAGTAATCAAATATTGATGGCGATTCCTCGAACCATATGTGTTCTTTAAAAGGAGAACCCCAAATTAATCATATGAGATTTTTAAATCACCTAATAATTTTTTAGAATTCGTCACGACAACCTTCTCACTCATATTTTGGTCACTAAAATTTATTTTTTTAATTTAATTACTTAACTTTCAAATTACTCCTAATTTAAATCACTTTAACTTTCAAATTTATTTATTTTTATTTTAATTATATATTAATAAAATAATAAAAAATGTCATGTCACAAAAATTATTAATAAAATAAATTAGAGTGATTAAAACATGATCAATTTGAGAGTTGAGTAGTTAAATTGAAAATTTTTAAACTTTAGTGACCAAAATAAGAGTGGAAGATAATTAAGTAATGAATGATGTAATTTACCCATAAAAATGCCACATGCAATAGTTTTGTTAAATTATTAACCGCGGTTACTAAAATGAAATAAAAAGTAAACATTAGGTATGTGTTTGAAATAAATGAAAGTTTAGATACTAAAATAAAACAAAACTGATAGTTTAGGAGCTAAAAGTATAGTTTACCCTAAAATTAAAAATATTAAAAGAGTTAATTGCATCACATGTCCTCAAATTATGATCCATATTCTAAGTTAGTCCCTAAGCTTTTAAAAATTACAATTTCATCCTTAAATTATGAATTTTCATTCTAAATTAGTCCTTAAACTTTTAAACATTTCAATTACAACCTCCAAGTATGACCTTCATTCTAAATTGGTCCCAAAACTTTTTGAACATTTCAATTTCATCACAAACTATATGTACATATTAATCACATCTATTGTTAATAAAATTATTAGGCCAATTTAAATTATTACATGCTTTTAAAAAATAAAATTTAGTTTAAATTCTGGTTGAAACTAGTTACATATTTGGATGAATTTGGAAGATTTAAAAGTTTGGGGACAAGTTTAAAATGAGGGTCATAGTTTAGGGATAAAAATAGAATAGTCAAAACTCTAAGGACTAATCTAAAATGAAAGTCATAGTTTAGGGATGAAATTGAAATATTCAAAATTTTAATGACCAATTTAAAGTAAGGGTCATAACTTAGAGACATATGATGCAATTAACTCATATTAAAAATATAATTATTTAATTTTAATTAATTAAATTTAAAACTAACAATAAGTAGATTGAAATTTAAAGAAACTAATTTAACTAACTTCAAAATTTGAGAGGATGTAAGAGATTTTTTTACGGATAAAAATAAAAATACTCACGAACCAAGAGATTTTAATGATTGAAAGATTTATTATTATTATTTAAAAATTTGAGTTTAAGCATCACGAATGTCAAGATTTATCAAGAAAATTAAATAAAGGCTTAATATAAAAATAAGTGTTCAAATTATATTTCGAAAAATGTTGTAGTGCTTAAAGTTTTGTTGTTGTTGCTAAAATATGTATTTAACATTTTCTCCGTTACTATTTTAGGTTCCCGGGCATTAACCACCGTTAAAAATCTTCGTTAACTGACGTATGTAAAAATATATATTAAAAAAAACTAAAACAATTTCATATCTTAAAAAAACCCAAAAACTTTTAAAACTTCTATTTTAATCCCTTTTCCATTGCCGACCACCATCAATGTCGTCAATCGATCGAACACCCAATGACGTGTGATCGGCCAAAAACCCATGGTGAAAACTCCTATACTTTCACAACCGATCGAATACCAAATCCCCCTAAATCTATAAATTCATAAACATAAATCCTTCAAAACCCTAAAACAAAATCTTTCATTTACACCATTTTTGGGTATTCGATCGGTTGCAAAAGTATGGGAGTTTTGGTTGTGGGTAGTTGGTCGGTCACACATCGTTGGGTGTTCAGCTGATTAACGACGTTGGTGGCGGCTGGTGGTGGCAATGTGATTAAAATTAAAGTTTTAAAGTTTTGGGTTTTCTTTAATTTGAAAATTTTTAGTTTTTTAAAATATATTTTTAAATAAAAATTCTCAAAATTACCAGAATGTGACACATGTCATTTAACAGAGATTTTTAACAGCGGTTTCCAGACACCTAAAATCGTAACGGATAAAACATTAAACACCTATTTTTAACCAAAATTTATTTAGACACTAAAATATTTTTCGAATCATAGGACATTTATTTTTGTATTAAGCCTTAAATAAAAGTGTCCAATTCATTTAAATTTTGCTGGATAAAAGCTAGCAGATCCATGAAACTAGTTCGAATCATAGGACATTTATTTTTATATTAAGCCTTAAATAAAAGTGTCCAATTCATTTAAATTTTGCTGGATAATAGCTATCTGATCCATGAAACGGTATGCTGGGCTATCACGCCAACAAGTTTCGTACCAAAAACCATGCGTTCGCCTTTCTTTATTTAATTTGCCCGTTGGAACGCACCAAGGGCCAAATACAACTTGCCCAACTCGCCATGCAAATCAGCCTTTATCAGGACCGACTCAGTTCAATGATCAATCCCGCTAAGGAAGCAAGGAAGTAAAGAAGGATCAATCATCTTATACAAGCATCGCAAAGTCAAACGAAGCGCTGAAAATCATGTCTGGAAACTTAGGATGCGTCGTCGTATCCGTTGATGGCAGCGAAGGGAGCATGGACGCCTTACGATGGGCGCTTGATAATATCAAGCTCCGACCTTCTTCTCCCGGTTCTACCCAACAGCCCGGTCACTTCCTTATTATTCACGTTCAATCTCCGCCGTCCATTGCTGCTGGACTCAATCCCGGCGCCATACCCTTCGGCGGGCCCAGTTAAGCCTCTTTTTTTATATATAAAAAAAATCCCTTTTAGATTCAAGTAACTTATTTCTGATAGGTACGAATTGATTTCTGTTTTTGAAATTCAGCCAATCTAGAAGTTCCTGCTTTCGCGGCGGCTATCGAGGCGCACCAGAAGAGAATCACTGAAGCGATTTTGAACCATGCTCTGCAGATTTGCTCTGAAAAAAAGGTGAGTTATTTATTTACTCGTTCGGTTTTTTGATTCTTGTTAATCAATGTATATATGCAAAAAATTCTTTTAAGATTTGACCTTAAGTAATTATTTAATTTGATTATATTTTAGTTTTTAACAAACTGATGAAAAAGATTACGAGTTCAGACTATTTCAAACTCAGGCAAACGTGAAAACTCAAGTTGAGGTCGGGGATCCAAAGGAAAAAATATGTGAAGTAGTTGAAAACGTGCATGCTGATTTACTTGTGATGGGCTCCCGAGCTTTTGGCCCCATTAAAAGGTATTTTCCTCTTTACAACGAAATTTTCCATGAAACTAAATTGATCGAGTTTTGCTGAATGGACCGTTTATATTATACTTTTATACATGTTGATTGATTTGTTGTTTATGGACATTGGTTGTTGTCCAGTTTATGCGAATTGCCTATTGCCTACGTATATCATTTAGAATTTCACATTTTCATTAAGTTGTTTTACCTTTTGAATGATGATCATGCATGAGAATAATGGACTAAATGAAGCCTTGGTGATCAAGGTAGCATATAGGCTATAATTGTAAAGGCTTATCAATTGTAATAACTTCCAACTTAACTGTGAATTGAAATTCATATTACCGAACCGTTTAATTTGTTGGATATGGTTGAGCACTCTAATATAAGTCTTTTGAATCATTGTCGCATGTGTTCTCATAAGTTTTTAACCTGAGTAAATATTCATTGCCATGCCCGATGAGTTTCATCTATCTACTAGCTATGACTTTTTTTTTCAAAATCGCGATTATGTTGATGATGCCATAAAATAATATTAATGTGTCTTGATGGAAAAGAGAGTCTTTCCCCTGAGATATCTCTAATATGCTGCAAGGAGCAGCAATATACTAAAATACGAGGATCATGGTGGAATAGTGTGCCATCCTATTTGTGTTCATGAGATGATTCTATTGTAATCACTATTATTTGATGATGCAATAAAGCAATGTTGGCGTGGGTAGAAGGAAAAGTAAGTTTCTCCTCTAAGATGTCTCCAATCTACTAGGAGCAGTAAAATACAAATATATGTAGGTCATGGTGGCATCAAATGTCTTCCTATAATGTTCATGAGATGTTTCTATTATATATATTTAAAATCTCGTCTCTTCTGTTCTTATACTATCACGATGCTAAACGGGATGAACCCATTATGTTGTATGTTAACAGAATGTTTTTGGGAAGTGTAAGCAACTATTGTGCCAACAACGTACAATGCCCTATTATGATTGTAAAGGACAGGCACGCTTCCTCCTAAGCTTAAGTAGGTATGTTCTAAACCACTGTATACAATAAGTGTATGTTTTGCAAAATGTCTACTTCTTGTGCTAATGCAAAATGATGGTTTCCTTATGGAATTTTCGATCTGATCGATGTTGCTGTTCTGTTTTCGCTATGGGGTTTGTTGTAGACTTGTCATCGAGGCAACTTTGTTAGGAGCTATGTTGTGCTGTGTAGTCAATAAATCAATCCCCAGCAGGGGGGCATTCGCCAGAAAGTTTCACAATACCATTCATGTATGTGCCATTACTTATTGGTTTGGTTATATTTGTATTATTGTATACCTTGAGCTTTTGGTTTTAGTTTGCCTTTCCCTATGTTTAATAGACAAGATGATAATGTATAATCTAAATTGTCTAGACTTTTGAGATCCTTTGAAAATTAATTCAAATTGAATATTATGGAGATAGGTTTATTATTTAGTATATGGTCAGTGAAAAATAATAATTCTATATAGTGAAAACATACTATGTTCAAATGCATAAAAAGATTATACTTTATTTTTTTGGCATAATGTCAAAAAATACTTCTAAAATTGATTAAATAATTATTTTGATCCCTGTTTTTTTAGTATGTTGGCCCCTAACATTGAATTTGAACTTGTGTAACGATTTACATATTCTAATTATTTAATTAATGTTATCTTATTTAATTTTTTTATATTTATTTAACATTGATTTATATGTTTAAAGATTGAGGTCAATTTAAAAGTAAGGATGCATGGCATAATTAAAGATTGAGTTTTTTTGGACCCATACTACACATCAACAACTAAAAAATAGCAGCGAAGAACGTTAGGGAAAACTCCATTGGTATTTTGATGTTTTCTAACGTTCGAAGGATATTATTGAAGATCAGAACGACGGTGTGGCTTTCCACAGTGAGAGGAACTACATACTCAAAGTAGTGTATGATCCAACGACGAATGAGAGATATTGGCGATGGAGAAGTCGAACAAGTTTTGGTCATTTCAAAAAATTTATATTATTTTCGGGCAAAAAGGAGGCGAATTTAGAAGTGGGACGTCAAGTGGAATCTGTGGATGAATTTTGAGCCCGAAGGGCCATCGTCGATGGTGACAATGACCGAAACTAACGACGAATGACGGCATCAACTGAACGATGATCAGAGAAACAAGAGGTGTAATTTTTTTTAGAGAGAATGAAAAATAAAGAAATAAAAAACTCAATAATATTTATAGTTGGATTTCAGGTCGGGCTCGACCAGCTCAAGTGTCCGCGCCTGGACCAGCGGGAGATCCGACTCGTTCCGCAGGTTCATTTTGTTTTCTTTATTTGGTAAATTATTATTTGGTCCCCCTAAATTTACACTTCATTCGATTTGTTCCATTTTAATTTCTGTTTCTTCTAATTTGGTTCTTAGTTAATTGTTCTAGGCTAAAATTTGTCTTGAATTGCTTAATTGGATTAATTATCAGCCCTTTCTCATTAGATCAGTTATTAATTAGATCTCATAATTTAATTAGTAATTTATTTTGACCCTTTGATTTATAATAGGAATAAAAGTAGGCTTTAATTTTTGATTAAATGCGGCATTGAACTAATTGAAGCTTTAATTGGCATAATTGGTGTTTTTTTAAGAATGATTTGTTTTTTTTTGTTGTTGAAGGATTTAAGACTGAATTGTTTTTTTCTTTCGAATACATAAGACTGAATTGTTAATTGGCTTAATTGTGGCCTTATTTTGTATAATTGATGGTAATAATTTTTAAATGGTTTAATTGAGCTTTAATTTGGGTAATTAGTGTCATTGAAACCTAGTTATTCATTAAATGATATAATTGACATTTAACCCCTCACATGAGGACTCATTATTAAGTTATTAAGAGTATTTACATAGATACTACCTTAAATTCGATTCATATTTATAAAAAAAATTAAACTTCTTTATTATCAGTCGATATGAATTCTAATCAGTCTCCTAAAAGTACCAATTACACTAAAACTCTATCAATATCATTTAAGTTTGTAAAATTTTATGTTACAAAAAAATATTTTTATTAGATGAAATAAGGTTTAAAATTTATTTATTGGCTATGCATGTTATTAGTGCTAGATAATGCATCATATCTAATCATATGTAAAATTATAGAAGTGATTAAGTATATTCAAATTATTACGACCTTAGTGGTTAAGGAATGTTTGTTATCCTGTATGTTACTGGTTCGAGCATAACGTATGTAAGAATATTTAGGCTTTCATTATCAAATGATTGAATCTTTCAAAGATACTACCTTATAAAAAAATGGTTGTCCCTTGTTCCCATATGTAATGGGGTAGGGGGAGGTAAGATAGTAGACTGCCCCCAACACTAGGTTGAGAGCAGCTTCCGTAGGAGACCTCCAAATTATAAAATGCCCTCCATGGGATTCGATCCCACGACCTCAAGGTTAAGAACTTTGTGCTATACCAACTGAGCTGTATGGTCATAAAAAAAATTATTATTCTAATGAAACCCAACTCAATTTATAGGTTTAACCTTGTAGCAATCACAAACAATGCATGTGTAATAAAATAGTCGATTTTACTCTTTATTCTTCCCATGACAAACAAGCAAAAGGTGAAGTTTTATTATTTCAGAGTCGACAGCATTGGTGCAGGAGGAAACACCTGACCTGGTTCATGGTGAAGTAATTTTGTTGGACAAAAAGGTAGGATCTTAAATTTCATCCTCTCAAGCATATAATTGATCAGCATTGCATTCTCCAAGCAAAACCTTGAAGCTATGAGGTGAACAACAATCCGCTTCCGCAATTACTGCTCGCTCATTGGCAGCCATGTGCTCGATGATTTTGTATATCATTTCAATCTACAACCATTAAACACAAACAACGTTAACTCGCCATTTTAACAAGTACTTTTCATTTTATTATGCATACATACATCTTCAGGTGCATGGCAACGGTTTGCCACTTCTTCCAGTGTCAAATATTCAACAGGTTCTTTACAGCTGCAAAGTGAAAAAAAAAAACCCTAATCAACAACCTCTTAACCAAAGATTTCTTAGTCCAAGTTCATGCATAACTTGGCAAACTGTTTTAAGTATGTTGCTACCCTGCACAGTGGCAGAACTTGGTTGATAGAATTTGAGGAAGCCAACTTAAAATTTTAAAAAGTTTGCAGGTTTAAATTAAAATTTTGAAAAAAATTAAAGAATTTAGTTTACATTTTTCGAAAAAAAAAGTTGAGTCTAACTAAAATTTTTGAAATTTTGAGAGGGTTAATGAGATTTTTTAAAAATTATGGGAGGGGTTTAATTAAGAACATTCAAAATATTTAAAGCTTAATTTGAATTTTTAAAAATTTTGTGGGAGATAAATTAAAATTTTTGAAAAATTTTAAGAGTATAAATTATGATTTTTCAAATTTTGGGGGGCCATGGCCCCACTAGTCCTCATTGTGTTCCGCCACTGACCCTGAAGCTATAATATCCGACGTATACAATGAAATCAAGTCCCCCACCTAGTAAGTTGCATCGTACCCAGAGACAAATAGGATTTTATGCTAGGTAACGAACTTATAACATTTTACGGAAGGGATAACCTTATAAAATTTTAGAGGACAAAAACAGATTATTAATAGAAAATACAAAGAAAATATCTAAAATATACGAGAATTTAAAATTTTCATAGTGGATGACTGCCCCTGGCCGCCTCTCGGTCCATCACATACCTGGTCTCATTCAGTACTGCTAAAACCCGCTTTTGTAGAGCTAATACTTCACTTGCAGCTTTTTTTCCGGCTTCCACACCTAAGATGAAAATAAAGAAGAAATACCATTTGGATTAATAAATTTGACACAATATTCAACTCTTTTTTCTCCAAGAGTTGGATTTCTTAGATAGAAGATCGGGTATGCACTTACCAGGTTGATGATAAGCATTAATGTTGACAAGCGAGGAATAAATTCCAACTGCTCGCTCATAGAGTGCAATGAGTGCCCCAACGGATCTAGGTGTCACCTCTTGGACAGTGACAGTGATGGACTCTCGGTCATTTGCATACAGAGCTGATCTTGTTCCCTGAACAAGCAACGTTATAAAGTGCAAATATTACCGACCAGCCGTCATCATATTCCGAAAATCCTTCGTTTCAAAAAATGGGCACTTATCGAACCTGTAGCATTCCAAAGAGGTAGTCACCACATGTAACGCCTGGTTCAAGCTCCCAATCATGACCAGGGGGTCTATCACGTAGCACTTCAATAAAGGTCACAAAGAAATTATGCACACCTTCCCTCAGTTGTTGAATATAGCTATATATTGATGATACATGAAAAGTTGTTTAAGCCTGGTCATTTATCATATCAATTGAGATCAAATCAATGTCAAAGGTTTAAGGAATACTTACGCATGCTGATCTGTGCTTCCTTTATTCCCATATACAGAAATTCCTTGATTTACCTGATGAATTACGTTGTGTTCTTACCAAATCCATAATGTAAGAAAGCAACTCATACTTGTTTATCAATGAATAAATATTCTACAGAAAACATGAAAAACAGACAAAATTCTCCCATGTAACTAGTGGCCCACTCAGTTACTAATATTTGGCCTCAGTATAGCAACCACCCTATAAAATCTAAGATTATGTCAAAAGCTTAAATGGCAAGATGTCATTAAAAATGAACAATTAAAATGGCTCAGAATATAACACCAAATGAATACCCCTAAGATTCAATCACACACACAACCATTGCTCATTCTTCCTCCACACATCATATCAGCTCATATGATATATCTAGTAAAATGACCACCATGGGGGGTTTTTAGAGAGACTAACTGGAAAGTGTTACAAGTCATCATAAACAGCGTCACATACCTGGTTACCATCCAAATCAAACTCCTTGCCAAGTGATTCCATAACTAACTGTTGTAAATATCTGCTAAATAGTAATAAGCTGTCCTTGTAAGGAAGGACAACCATATCCTGAAGAAATTAAACAAGAGAAGCCATTAATATGGGTTCCCAACATTTCGACAACATAATTGAGAATTATTGAATACCTTGGATCCGATCCCATCAGTTGCCCAATACCAACATAAAGCAAGCAATGCTGCAGGATTTTTCCTAAGCTAAAGGGAAGGAGGAAAAATATGTATGTCAATCAGGATATCTTTAGCTGCAATAACAGGTTTGAATACAAGCAAGATAAAAGTCCAAAGGAAACTAAAACATGGTAGAAGATGAGGAGCAAGTTTTTCCATGATCAGAACAAAACTCTTGGTTTCCCAATAGGAAACATCAAGGGAATAAAGACAAGTAACCCAAAGCACAAAGTAAAAAAGAAACAATTACCATGATTCAGCTGTCCCCAATTCAATCATTTCCACACTTCAAACTTTAACAGAACTACTATGAAATCAGTGTGAAACTTACCACTGTGCTCCTAGTGGCCTCATCCATCATGGACGCACCAACAAGCATTTCTCTTATGTCAATTCCCTGCAGCAACTTTCAGTTAGAAAGAACTGACAAAAGTGAACTGATGACCACATTGAATATTAAATCCAAGGAGTACATACCTGAAGTGCTGCAGGAAGTAAACCAACTGCAGACATTTCAGATGTCCTGCCACCAACCCAATCAAACATAGGGAACCTGGCTACCCAACCCTCAATCCTCGCAGTATTGTCCAACAAAGAATTTTCTTGTGTTATAGCAACACCCTGCATTAAAGTATACATAAGCAGCATATTTGAGAAATGAGACTTGAGAATCAAATTATTAGGGAAACCTGCTTCCAGAGTACAAGAAAACCTGACAAGAACACAAAACTCTCATCAAGTACAATTGAGATCTCCATGCAAGAGACCATTGGGAGTATGGTTTAAAAATTAATCTACCACCTACTAACTCGGAAAATTCAACGAGCCCATTAAACAATGAAGAAAAAAGAAATTCAGAGGTAGTTGTATGACAATGTCCATTAAATACGAAAACTCGTCAAAAGCTCATTATCCAACTGGCGCTTTCAAAAACTGAGATCCAAACCTGTTTTGCGAAATCCAGACCAGCTTCACGGAAGGCTTTCTGCACTTCCAACAGACCATTTCTTGTTTCAGGGGTACCTCCACTCTGAATACGTATTTTTTTATCAGATAATAATAATAAAAATAATAGTTATAATACGAGAAAAAAATGATATAGAGATGGATAACGTGAAACAGACCTTTGAAATCACAATTACAAGGGTAGAAGCTAGCTCTGGCCCAAGCTGTGCAATCTGATGATCGATTCCAGCAGGGTCTGTATTATCAATGAATCTTATCTGCCAATTCAGAGAACAGATTACTAACAGCCTGTTTTAATTATAAATAAATATATAAGTTAACACCTAAAATAATTCAGTTATAAAACTAATAAAAAAAACTCAAAACTGAAGTTAGCGCATTGTTTTAACAAATAAATAATTGAACGCTATTAAGGAACTCAATTGCCGTCAGCAGACTAAACCCTTGAAGGTCATTTCCTTAAAACAGATGAGATACAGAATTTAGTTTGAAAATACTTTAAATTTGTATCTATATAAGTAATTGGATAAGGGTAAACTACAACGTTGGTCTTTTTTGTTTTCGATCTGTCTTATTTTGCTCACCAATTTTGAAAAGTTATGTTCTGGTCAATTGTTTCAATTTACCTTATTTTGGTCACCAAGCAGTTAACTCCCTTAGTTTGATGACGTGACACATTAGTCAAAATGGTTACATTTTAATTTGACCCCTGAATGTTAGAATTCTAATATGACCCTAAACTTAAGATAAAATATTAATTTAACTTTTGAACATTAGATAAAATATCAATTAAACCCCTAAATAAAGTCAAAGTCCCCACCACCGTCCGTCACTCATCACCGTTGTTGGTCACCACCAATGTCTACCCCAAAATTTCCAATTCACTCCTTTTTTATCTCTTGAACGTGAATCTAACGTCTATTTCACCGGAAAATGCAATGAACTTCACAAACCTAGTCTAGAACCCTACAAGTTCCTTTAAAAATAAAACATAATAATAAATTTATGATTATATTCTTTCAAAAGTAAAGACACCAAAAATTTAAATTTATATTATAATACGTTTATATTATAATGATAATAATTTAATTTATATAGATTTTGATAGTTTTTATATTATATTTTTTTATATTTTAATTTATATAAATTTATATTTTAATTTTGATAAAATTATAATATATAATTTATCAAAATTGACGTTGGATTGATATTATTATATATATTATATTTTTTAATATTCTTTAAAGGACTCTTGATTTTCTTTTCAGACAGAAAAAAAGAACTTCGTTTTGTGTTTGATCGATGTAGGTGAAATGGACGGTATGTAAGACGTTGGTTTTGATTTTTTTTTTCCTGTTGGTGAATATACAAGCATACGTATTATCAATAGAAAAATTCTACAACGCTCGTCGAGTGTGGATGAGCACCGTAAACGATGAGCACCATTAAATTAATTTATAAAACATTAAATTATATAGTATTAAACGTATAATTATAAATTAGTTAAAATTCTAAATGTAATTTAATTAAAATACAATATTTATAAAACATTAGTTTTTAGGATAAACTATACCATTGACCACCTAACTATTTACCCCTTTTATTTTAACCACTGATTTTTCAATTTTGTCAATCGGGTCACCTAACTTTTTAAATCTTATCAATCAAGCCACCTGTAGTTAAATATTAACGAGGAGATGACGTGGCAGTTAATAAAATTTGTATAATTACATATTTAGTCCTCATTACTTGTACGTTCTATAAATTTGGTCTTAACTTTAATTAATTCAATAAATTTAATCCTCAATCGGATGGTGACATGTGTCACTATGTGACTGAATGTTTTTTCTTAATATTTTTAATTAATTTAATAAATTTTTCATCCAATCAAATAGTGTCACGTGTCACCAATTGAATGAATAGAGAATAAATTAGGGTTTGAACCATAGACATGAGGAAAGAAAGCAAACACCCCAACAACTAGACTGCACCATTTAAATGACAACCTATCAAGACATAATATAAATAGTTAAATGCAATAAAAAAAGGGAAAATGACCTAATAAGAACTTGAACATAGAATAATATGATAATATGATATATATATACACAAATATTATAACTAATTTATATGTGAATGTATTTTATTTATTTTTTAAATCATTTTAATGAAATAAAAATAAAAATAATTTTAATATATTATAATTGAAATATAACGAAGAGTTTCGTTGACTTAGAATTTTCCTGATAGTTGAGGGCTTATCATAGTAAGCATTTTAACTTATACATTAACTTGTTTATATCCTCGTTAGAGTAAGAATTTTATATTTTATTATTTATTCATTATATATTTGAAGAAAATTTTAGGGAAACTTGATTTTATTGAATTAGTCTATTTTAATATAGAATTGTTAAATAAAATTAGAATCCGATCGGCGTTATAATATTTCAAAATATAAGATATTATACATTTCAGTTCAATAAAATTAAAATAATGAAGACAATTTATTAATTTAAAATATGTAAAATGATACATTTCAATTATAACATATTAAATTCACTTTTATTTTAATTTTTGCATTAAATGTGATTTAAAATATAAATAAAACATATTCATTTATTAATCAATAATAATATTTGTTTATATATATTTTATATTTTCATACTATTCAATTATTTTATGTTTGAGTCCTTATAAGGTCATTTATTACCATTAACTATATTATAAATTATATCGATTATATTCTATATACTAGATAAATTTAATGGTCTAGCTTAGTGGTTAAAGTGCTTAGATTTTTGTCTTGCATCCCAGGTTCAAACTCCACCACCAGCGGTTATTGATTTAACTGGTGACACGTGACACCATTTGATTAGATGGAAAATTTATTAAATAAAAATATTACAAAACATCCAATCACACAGTGACACATGTCACCATCGGATTGAGAATTAAATTTATTGAATTAAATAAAAGTTAGGATTAAATTAATAAAATGTGTAAGTAATGAGAACTAAATGTGTAATTATACAAATTTTATTCACTGCCACATCATCTCCTCCATTAATATTTAACGACAGATGGCTTGATTAATAAATTTAAATAGTTAGGTGACTCGGTTAACAAAATTGAAAATCGGTGGTTAAAGTAAAAAGGGTAAATAGTTAGGTGGTCAATGATATAGTTTACCTTAAAAACTAATGTTTTATAAATATTATATTTTAATTAAATTACATTTTAATTTTTAACTAATTTATAATTACACGTTTAGTACTTTATAATTTAACGTTTTATAAATTAATTTAATGGTGCTCATCATTAACAGTGCTCGTCTGTGCTTGTCGAGTGTGGCAGCATCGTCCTTATTAATATATCGTGTTACAAGTTTATTTTTCTTTCACTTACTACATTGGATCATTACATTTGTGATAAGTTTTAACTTATTCCTGTATATATAGTTGCTTAAATTAAACTACTATGAGTTGATAGTTATCAAAACTAAAGCATATAAACTCAATTAAAATCAATTGTTGATTTTAAGATGAATGTTGATGGGGCTGTTACTTATGACTTGAGAAGAAATGGTATTGGAGGAGTCTTAAAGGATGTTGATAATAAGAAGTTGGTTTTCTTCTCTAGAGCGACAGGACCTTGCCCTCCGATTCTTGCTGAGATTTTTGCCATCAAAGCAGGGTTAGATTTGTTTTTAGATTCAGTTTGGAGGGATAAGGGGATTCTGATTTTAGAAAGTGAATCATATCTTGCTTTGAAGTGGATAAACAACCCGGAACTTTGCCTGGTTCTCTACGTTGATTTGATCAGAGAAATTCAGAAGACTATGTTGCATATCAACAGATGATTAATGAGGAAGCTGACTGTTTAGCTAAATCAAGAATAGGGATGAGGTTGTGCTTTGGTGAGACTGGGGTTGGTGGGTTGTTGCGATGGAGGTTTTTGTTTTGTTTGGTTGGGTTTGGTTGTACTTCTTATGTTTGGTAATAAAATTATGGGTACCCTTTTCCCCCTTCCAATGATTATTGCATTCTACAACACAATAATTAAGAAGAGTGGTTTTTAACGGGGCCTAATTCCTATAAAAAAAATTAAAATCAATTGTTTCAAGTTTTGAATGAATTTGGGTTCAGTTTGTTTCAAAATAAAGTTTTTTTTAGATTCACTAATCTAGTTTTATAAATCGTATCATCTAAAATTAAACATAGTTATTTTCTTTCTATTTTATTGATAATTATATTTCGCACCTATTAAATTTTTAAAAATTTGCACCCTTTAAATTTTTAATATAACTTCCTAAAAGTTCGCATCATTGGTATAAAATTCTACATTCGTTCTTGAATTCAATGATTGAGAAAATATTTTATTTACTGGTTAATACATATTATAATATACAATCTAATTTATATAAATTTATATTTTAACTTAATGAAAACAAAAAATTACACCTGAAGTATTGGAAATAAAAGAAAGACAAAAATTGAAAGTAATATATAATTTATCAAAACTTATATAAATTAAATTATTATCATTATAATATAAACATATTATAGATTTACATTTTTGTTTTCTTTATTTTCGAAAGAATATAAATGATAAATTTATTATCATTGTTTATTTTTAAAGGAATTAAAGGGTTTTAGATAGGTTTGTGGAGTTCGAGGTATTTTACTGTGAAACAGACATTGGATTCAAGTTCAGAATGTTAAAAATGGGTGAACTGCAAATTTAAGGATTCAAAGGTCATTGACAACAAGGGACGAAAGGGACGATAGTGATTGATGACAAAAACCGACGATGACCGACTGTTATAAGCAGCTGTCAATGATGGAGACTTGATTAGATGTGGAGGTCAAATTGATATTTTATCTAAAATTTAAGTGTTAAATTGATAATTTATCTAAAGTTTAAGTATTAAATTAATATTTTATATAAAATTTAGAGTTAAATTAATATTTTATCTAAAATTTCAGAGTTAAAATAAAATTTAACTATTTTTACTAACATGACACGTTACCAAAATAACGGAAGCTTACTTCCAATGATCATAATCAAAACATTATTTTTTTGAAATTGATAACCAAAATAGGATTGATCAAAAACAAAAAGTATCATCAATGCAGTTTACCCATTCGATAATATGTAAAAAAAAAATATATTAAAAAATGGCATTTTACTCCGAGTAAATTCCGATTAACATACCTTTAGAGGAGGATTATCAGGAGCTAATGCTTCCGCGACAAACTGCGGGCCCAGAGCAGAACCTCCAATCCCAACTGACAGTATCTGAGTAAAACGACCCTCAGGCGAAGAGGGAGGTTTAATCTGCAGTTTTCAAATGGATTAAGCTAATTGATTGCTAAATTGATCCGCTGATTACCAGCTAATTGGCAAAACTAACCTTACCGCTGATGACGTCATCAGCGAAATTACAGACGGCCGCTAGAGTGTTGTCGATCTGTACTTGCAGAAACAAACTCGGCGCGAGTTTCGCGTTCCTCAGCCAATAGTGGCCCACCATCCGCCCTTCATCGGGATTGGCGATGGCGCCTTTTTCCAATCCCTCCATGGCTTTAAACGCGGATTGGAATCGGGGCTCCATTTCGGAAACGAACTCATCGGAGAACCCGATCCTACTTACATCGAGGTACAACCCGAGCTCCTTGTGTTGGTACAACCAGTCAACGTATCTCCTCCACAGAGCTTTAGGATCTTTCTCGAGTCCACCTTGTTTCGCCTTCTTCAAAACTCCAACGTCGGCGGTTTTAGACAAATCGGCGGACACCTCACGAGCGACGGAGAGTTTAGAGCAGGAGTTGGAATGAGTGGAGAACGGGAGCGTGTCCTTGCGAAACAAAGGAGTGAGTCCGGCGATCGGGCAAGGCTTAAGCTTCAAAGAAGGGAAAGAAGAGCAGAGGCCTGAGAGAGAGGCCATTGAAGGAACAGAATCAAATGAAAGAGACACGATCGGGGGGAGGGGGGGGGGGGTTCCTTAGAGCATTGAAGAATTTATGAGCTGAGATGGATATCTTTTGTTTGTTGGAATTGAGCTGAGAAGGGTGTTTTTGTCTTTTTCTTTGTTGGTTGGTGGCAATGTAATTACAAGGGTTTTGACCTCCGTTGATCATTGAAAGAGGAAGCCTGTTTTTGTACTTCGGAGAATCCGTCCCATTTTATCGATAGGTAAAATATACAAATGGTCTCTTAATTATAAAATATTATTTTATTAAATTTTAATTATTAAAAATTATAAATGTTATCTCGATTATAGAGAATTACTTTATTCAGTCCCTTAACTATTAAAAAATATAAAATAATCACCTGATTATTCATTATATTCTAAACTCATCTTTTTTCGTTAAAAAATTAATGATTATCTAAGCTAGACACTAATCTGCTGACTGAGATATGATAATCGTTTGAGATTATGATATTTTATTATATCTTTGTCAATAGGTTAATGTTCAACTCAGATTACCTTCAATTTTTTATACGAAAAAGGACGAGTTTGAAACATATAAATAGTTTAATGATAATTTTGTAGTTTTTAATAGTCGTGGACTCAACAAAGTAACACCTTATAGCCGAAGGACTATTTTGTAACTATTAATAGTCGGGAGACTCAATAAAATAACGCCTTCAATTTTTTTATTTCGATTGGAGCTTGAAAATTCTAAGCTCGCGAGCTTTAGAGTCAAGTCGAGTTTTAAGTTTTTATTTCGAGTTTGAGTCAAACTTGACAATTTTAAACTCCTAATTTTCGAGCCAAGTTCAAGAATAATCAATGTAGACATCCATTTTTATCCGGGTTTTAATCGTTCGTTATTAATTATTATTATTTTAATTATTATCACTATTATTACTATTATTATTATTATTATTAGGATTACAACTTCGCCCAAACCCAAATTACAAGAACCTAAATGGGTCAACTCAACCCAGACCCAATTACACTCAGTCAACCCGAAGCCCAATGTATTTGCTCAGTAGCCCACCAACTTAGGCCAAATTTGTAACCCTATGTTCTATTATCAGTTTGTATTATAATGCATGATTTCATATAGGAATATATATATATATATATATATACATATATATGTATGTATGTAGATCAAATATATGTTATTAGTTATTAGTATTAAAAATAGTTTTTATTTTATTTTATTATTTGTATACGTGTAGTTATATATATATATATATTCAATTTATTCCTTTTTATTCCTATTTTATACTACTCCATTTATCGATGTGTTATTTGAATATTTTCAAGAAATGTATTTGTAGAATGGGCATGGAAAGCACTGCTTGATCGAAATAGTGTAATCCGATACGACGTTCAAACGGAATATGAACTTGAAAACACAAGTTTTTTTAAAATAATGTTTTTTTATATAATGTTCTACTTTATTTTAATTTTGTTATATTTAATGTTGGTATTAATGATTTATGCTTTAGAAAAATGAGTCATATTTTGGTTTTATGCAAAATTTCGATATTAATTAATTTATTTTAAGGTAGAATATTCTTTAACATATAAGAAATAGGTGAGATAGTTTTCCCTATGGAGGATTGCAAATCTCGAGATTTCTTGCCAAGTTAAAGAATTTTCTATAATTAATCAATTCGAAGTAAATTAATTAATATTCAATAAATAGATCATAATTTTTACTTTTTATTCGAATTTTAAGTTCCACCATTACGACATTGTATAAGTGGCTAAGTACCATTTTGGCCGCTGTGGGGGTGCTTATCCTTCCCCATGCGCAATTGATTCTCGGACCCGTTAAGTTGAATTTTTGGTAAATACGGACCAAATTTTGTCTTAAAAATGATTTTTCTTTGAAATTGTTTTAAAAGACGTTTTTAGGTATTCGACTTACCTAGTCCAAAGGTCGATGGCGACTCCTATTCAAATTAATTCAAATCACCAATTTTCAAATAAAGTCATAATTGTTTTTTTAAACTTAATTGTTTTTAAAAAAAATGGTTATGACAGCTTGACGACTCCACTGGGTAATTTAGAGAGTCAGGTTGTAAGTCGTTTGCACATTGTCGTAGTGGTGGAAATTATAAGTTTGAGTCTATGGTTAACTTATGATTCATTTATTGAAAATTTTCTAAATTATTTTTTTTATATATATACTAACATTTTATTTTTTGGTTTTCAGCTCTATCAAAGTTCTTATTGAGATTTTTTTTGTTCTTTTCTATTTTTTGTCAAAGGTTTTTATGTTTCTCCTCACACACATCACGAGCGTTTGCATAACATAAGCTCTAGACCGGAGCTTATTTCCAAGTAAGTGGAGGTGAAGGCTTTACTCTCGTAAGAATTTATTCTTCATATGAGTTTTAGCAAATAACCCCTGGGATACATATGCCTTATACCTTCGTAGGGATTTATTCCTCGTACGGGTATAAGGAAGTGAATCCCCTCAAATTGAACTCGATCCATTTACGCCTGTAATGGGTTAGGATTGAGGGTTTGGTAGCCCAAGGGGCACCAACAACAAGCACAATTCGAGTACTCTTTTCCGTTAGAGCCGAAACCATGCATGTTTTTTCTACGTAGAACTGTCACCCTAGATATAGTCATACCAAACCTCTATCCGTCAGTAGGTGCCAAAATAAGTGTAAAAAATGAGGATTAACTCTTAACCTTTTTCTTTTGCTTTAAGTTCGTATAATATATTTATTCTTTTCGAACAAAGCATGTGAACTAGAAATTGTATGCAATTAGGATTATTTTCTTGAAATAAATCATTTTGGGTAGAAAGCATGTCTGGGTAGGATTGTTATTTAATGAAAGCATGTTCGGGTAGATAACATGGAAATAAATTTAATTTATTTATCGTCTTATATATATATATATGTTTTTCCTTTTTGCTAAATTTACACACATATTTTGACTAATTGTTTTTGTTTGTTTGTTTTATTATTATTTTTTCATACTGCATGTACATAACATTAGAAAAGGCGATTGATCCGTGAGTATCGATAAAGTGGAAAGACTTTCACGATGGAGAAAAGTTTCTTAAACAAATAAGAGAATCATGCAGATGTTCGGAATTTGTCCGAAACAAAGCAGAAAGAGCGAGGAGATAGCCTGCCAAGAACTATGTGTCAGAACTGTCTAACTATACACCGGCATCCATAAAGCAAAATGAACTTCAAGGATTGAAGAAGATTTTGGAAAGTTGGAATTTTACTAAGAATCAAGCTTTTCAACAGACTTATGGGGATATATTCCATCTGATGTATGTCAGTATAGACCCGATCCTCATTCCAAGCATGATACAATTCTAGAATCTAGCCTATAGCTACTTCAGTTTCAATCGAGAAGACATGACTCCGATCCTTGAGGAATAACACTTTTTGCTGAATTTACCGAGCGTTAAAGTGGACAAGATCTATTCCCGGTCAATAAAAGGGTCATCGTTTAAATCAAAGCTTGCAAAGATCTCGTGCACAAGTGACAAGTGGGTAAATGACCGCTTCCAATGAAAAGGAGAAAGCGATAGGGTATCGTGGTCCCACCTACAAAAGATAGTCGAAGCACACGTATATGAAAATGTATGAAGAGTTGTGCTTGCTCTAGGGATCTATAGTTTGGTAATTTTTCCAAAGTGTTTGGGACTTGTCGAATTAGCTGTAGTTGACTTGGTTGAAAAATTAAAGAGAGAGACGAATCTGATTCCTGTAATTCTAGCAGAGACTTTTCGATCTTTGAATATCTGTAGAAGGATGGGAGGAGTGCATTTTATGGGTTGTGCTGAGCTGCTTACTGTCTGGATTAGAAGTTATTTCTGGAGAGAGGAAAAAGTAAACTATAATCACTTTTTGAAAGATCACAAAAAGACCAGTGGATCGACTTCTTCAGGAATCTGCGGGGTCAAAATATAGCATGGTAAACCCCGTGGTTGATGCACATACAAATTTTGTTTAAGTGTAGAGATCTGGATTGGATTATACTGCTGGGACTGTGGGGAGGAGTCTAGTACGCTCCTTTGTTAGTCTTGAGATAATACGGTGCCCGATAATTCGTTCTAGTGACTTATGGGCTAACTGGTGATGAATTCAATTACAAAGAAGTCAATTATAGGAAGAAAGTCAAAGATGTGGTTGATTCCTGGAGGTTAACTTTCAGGACTAAGGTAGTTGGAGCGGATGTTATGTTAACACCTGACTATGAAGCCTAGAGAATTCAAAGGGTAAATAACAAAATCCATTTAGCATATGGAGAATGATCAATGTCGATGGAGGAACAAATCGAGAAAATCCCTTCAAACTTGGAAATCCAAATAAGCAAGTTCGAGATGAAGAAAGCTAAAGATGCGAAAAGAATAGAAGACATGGAAAGGGAAAATTTCATGCTAACTCTCGATGCTGAATTTTATGCCAAATAGTTTGTAATGATGAGAAAAAAAAAAGATGTGGTGGAAGCTGACCTAGAAGACCTAAAAAGGATTATCAAAAGCTGCAACGAGCCAGAAAGGGATTTAGGTCGAGTAAAGAACCACAAACAGCGGGCTAGAGAATTAGCAACTGCTAAGCGATGAATTAAAAGTCTTGAGGTTGAAAATAAGAGTTAGTCCAAGAAGATAAAAGTTGGAAAGGCAAAAGTAGGAGAGCTGGAAGAAAGAATTGATAAACCAATACAAAGTCGAGGCTCGTAGAGTTCAAAGACTCGAAGAGGAGAAAACAATCAGCCTGAAAGAATTAGAAGATAAGAAAAATCGAGTCTAGGGGTTGAAAACTGAGATGAGTAGCATAATTGAAGATTTTGAAGATAAAGATCAAAGAATTATAGAGCTAAAAGAGAAAAGAGAGCGAAAGAAGGATGAGATATGGTCTGAAAGGCAGGGATGAAATCGAATCCTCGATAGAAAGTAGGCAGAGATTGGATCGTGGATGTAAAGATTCTCCATAAAAAGTCTGCGAGTGGATGAGCTCACTTGAGAAATAGGAGAATTACAAAATAATATTTGAAGAAGAGATAAACCAATCTCGAGCCATTAATAATGAGCTTAAAACCCACATCTCAAACCTTGAGTAGTCTCTTCTTCACGTGCAAGTTTCGCCCACGTCAATAGACTTAAGAGTTACTCTCGAAGAAAACAAAGCCTTCCGAAAATAAATCAGAGAGTTGAAAGGCGAGCTCCAGCGATGTCAAATTCAAATGACTAACCTAGAAAAGAAGATCAAATGCATCAATGATGGGTGGAAAAACATCTATGAACGTTACTGCTCTCTGGTATAAGAACGTGAATGCATGATGGGTGAAGCCATAGCACAAATGGGAGAAGTTGTTCGGTATACAAATAAATTGGCCAACAGAGCTGAGATCATCCAACTCCAAACTAATCCAGTCTCTGAATATATGAGGGAGGTCATTGCAATTATGAATGAAATTGTAGAGCTGAATCTGAGGGCTAGACCTTATCTGTAATCGAACTCCTTTGTAATGAGTGAAACTTTTCATCCAATGAAAGTTATTTCAGAATGGTTACTTCTTGGATCAACGCCTTTTATTTGCATTTTGCACTTACATCATTTATTCTACATAAACAATTCATCATTCATAATGCATTACCAATAACCTACATTCATATTTAAATGAACAACGAAATTAATTTTTGAAGGGTTATATGACAGACGATACTGGCAAGTAAAAATACCAATCCTCATCGTACACGAAGCAAAACTATGGAGGCTAAGCTTGAACAATTAAAAAAGGAATTACATGAAGATTTGTTAAGAATACAACAAGAATGGGAGGTAAAAATTGAACAGTTACAGAAATCATTCATAGATCGTATCTTGCAAAGCCAAACTAGTATGATAAATGATATCGTGGCCAGAATGTCTGGGTTGCGTACTGAAACAACAAAAAACCAAGTAATACTCCGGTTGAATTTTCTGAGCATGTTACAGCAGAATCTACCCCGAGATTAGTTATCTCACTCGAAAAGCTTACTGAGCACCCTACAGGATATTCAGCAGTCAAAGTTCAAGTGGCTACAACAAGTCTCCAAAATAGTCCTCATGAATACATCGCTATAGATCATGAGGAAGCAGAGAACTCTAAGAATGAGGTACCAGAACATCTGAAAGACTAGTGTAAGGTTTTTTCAAGGAAATGGGAATGCAAGGCTCTCAAGATGGAATGAATGCAGCAGAATTAAGCCTAGTGACATATTTAATATTACCTCAAAGTTTAAAATGCCTGAATTTGAGAAGTATGATGGGAAAACTTGCACTGTCACGCATTTGACTATGTTCTACCGAAGAATGACAGGATTCATAAAGGATGATAGGTTATTGATTCATTGCTTTCAAGATAACTTGATAGGATCAGCTGCAAGATGGTATAACCAGTTTACCCATGCCAACATAGGGTCATGGAAAGATTTGGCAAATGCTTTTAAAGAACAATACCAACACATTACCGACATGATGTCTGATAGAGTTACTCTCCAAAATATGGAGATAAAACATAATGAAAGCTTTCGTCAATACACACAACGCTGGAGAGATATTGCTACCTATGTACATCCCCAACTTTTTGAAAGAGAGTTCATAACAATGTTCATAAATACGTTAAAATCTCTCTATATCGATCATATGTTAGGGACGGAAACCAAAAGCTTCTATGATATTGTGATGTGCGGAGAAATGATTAAGAGAGCACTAAAGAAGGGGTAAATAGCCAGTAGCCAAAATCCTGCAAATAAGTCATATGTAAAAAAGAAGGAAGGAGAAGTGAACAATGTAAATTTCTCCGTGAACAAGACAAAGACTGAAAATTCCTCATTGTAAGGGGAGACTAAGTGTGAGAATAATAGTGGTGTTCCCGGTCAGTTTGGATCGGTTTTTGGCTAAAAAAATCATCCCATCCGAAAGTATAAATGTTTGCGGTTTGGATCGATTTGTATGTTTCTAAAAAAAATCCGATCTGATCCAATTAACTGCTGCTTGATTCGGTTTGGATTTGTGCGGTTTTTGGATTCTAATTTTTTAAAATAACTCTTGAATTTTTTTCCATAAAAAAACAACATATGTATAACAAAAGCAAAGAGAATATATATTTTAACAAATGAAAGTTTGTGAAGCTTACAAAGAGAATATATATTTTAACAAATCAAGAAACGAATCCGTTTCTCATCAGTAAGTCACCCATAAAAGTAAAATGACACATTTTCTAAGTTTTGCCCGACAATTTTCTCTCCACCTCAGAAATGAGGAAATACCAAAAGACTATACTATCATTCTTTTCTATTATAATTTATTGCACCATTTTTTTCATTGGCATCGATGACTAGAATCTGGAGCAAAATCGTTACGTGTGTGTCGAGGAAAGCTGAATCTGTATATGTATATGGGTTTTGTGAGATTTTGTGGGGCTTTTGATGGGTTTGTTTCAAGCTTGTAAATTCATTTTTCCATTTCATCAGTTCGTTTCGATTCTAGATTTCCAAAACGAAACCAAACCGATCAGTTTTTAAAAAAACCAAACACACTAAATCGGTTTCGATTTTTTTCGTTTATCGATTTTTTGGATCGATTCGAGGTTATTTTTTTTGGATCGGATTGGATCTGTACACCCCTAGAGAATAACACTGAAAGGATGTCGTTTACTCTAATACCGATAACCTACACTAAACTTTTCCAGGGATTATTCAAAGAACACATAGTGTCATCGAAGTTTGTAGATCCAATTAAACCAACTTTTCTGAAATGGTACAGTGAAAATGAGACTTATGAATATCATGCAAATGTCTGGGGACATACTATTAAAAATGTCTCACTTTTAAAAGAGTGGTCGAGGATTTGATTAAAAGAAAGGTGGTGTCATTCAATGACTCAGAGACGCCATCTGTCGCTGCAAATCCACTGCCAAATCATCAAAATCAAGGGGTTAATGGCATTGAAGAAAACTGAAGAATTAAGAGGAGGATTGAAGAAGTAAGAACAACATTGAAATGAGTATATGAACAAATAAAGAAGAGAGGGTTGTTGAGTTCTATAAAGAAATTTTCAGCAGAAAATCTAGAAAACTTCTGTGAGTACCATTGTAAAAATGATCATCAAATCTAGGATTGTCAAGATTATATGCATACGATCTAAGAATTGATGGACAAACAAGAGCTGCAATTTTATGAAGAAGAGACGATCAAGAATGAATGATATATATATTTGTGCTTATGAAGAAAATTCAGGAGGAGTTGAAGGAAAATTAAAGAAGCCTATCTTGGTCATATCAAAACCAAACTACAAAGCAAGCAAGAGAAGTACAACATCCCGAGTGGTGATCAATACCCCGATGTCTTTTTCTGATAAAATTAATAAGAGTGTTCCATGGGATTATACATTCCATATCAATACTCTTGAGAACCAGGAAGAGGAGGTTGATGAGGTTGGGTTTTTCACCAGGTGGGAGGTGCTACGCCCATGGAAAAGCCGAAAAAGTAAGAACTGTGATAATTAACAATCCTGAATATAGAGTAAATGAACATGTCAAGATTGAGGAAGCTCAGGAATTTCTGAAGTTTTTGAAGCACATCGAGTATAACATTGTAGAGCAACTTCATAAAACTCCAGCACGTATTCTGATGTTATCTCTTCTGTTGCATTCTAAGGTACATTGAAATACACTGATCAAGATTCTGAATGAAACTTTTGTGGGAAAGGATATATCGATAGATCGTGTAGACAGGATGGCAAATCACATTAATGCAAACAATTTCATTTATTTTTTTGATGACGAGATACATGAGGAAAGTAAAGGTAGATGCAAGGCATTACATATTACTGCTCACTGGAAAGGGGTCATCATCTTTAGGGTGTTAATTGACAACAGATCAACCCTAAATTTCATGCCATTTACCACTCTAAATAGACTTCCAGTGGATGCCTCCCAAATGAGAATTTGTGGCAAAGTTGTGAGAGCATTTGATGAAACAAAATGCAAAATCATGGAGAAAATGATGGTCCCCCTCGAAGTTGGTCCTACGACATTCAAATAGATTTTATTGTCATGGACATCCATCCAAATTATAATTTCTTGATAGGGAGACCTTGGATTCACATGGTTGGGGTAGTTCCTTCTTCCCTTCACCAAAAGCTTCGATTCATCGTTGATGGAACTTTAGTGACCATCAAGGCAGAAGAAGACATCATTGCTTCTATCACTACTGATGCACCATACCTAGGGGTAGATGAGAATGCACTAGAGTCATCATTCCTTTTCTTGGAATTTGTTAATACCACTTTTATCCCTTAAGGAAAAAGAATTCCCACCCCTCAGCTTTTAAAGAATACAAAAATACAGTTAAATGAGACATTAGTTAGAGGAGAGAAAATAGGGAAATGTTTGGGCAAAAAACTACAAGGCATCACTGAAGGGTTGGCCCCAGTTCTTAAAAGAATTTATTTTGGCCTCGGATATAGGCTAACTTACCATGACAGAATCAAGGATGCACAAAAGCTTAGGGAAAGGAGGAAGGCAAGAGCATAAGGCGAAGATATTTTTTTGGGGCCAATTGTCATACCACCATTCTCCAAATCTTTCATGTCTGGAGGATTTGTTACTGACATAATGAAGCCATCATGGGATGATGAAGAAGTAGAAATGGTTGAAGGTTTGATGGGAAGCCTGAGCATCAATGCCATCATAGATGATTCTATTGGAGAATACTCATTGACATCAATTCACTTGTGTCCTCCTGGCTACGTTTTGAAGAACTACATTGTTAAAAACTCCCCGTGTTCTATAAACACTCTTAAAGTAATGCATAATAATAAATCTGTCTCCTTTTGACCCGAATATAATAGGACTTTTGTAAAAGGTGAATTGTTATTTGTTATTGCTTTAATAAATGATGTTTTCTCTTCATTCTCTTCATAGAAAATATCTCACTTAATTCTTTAAACTCTTTATTCTTTATTGATAATTATTCTTTTGGTATATATCAAATAAAATTGTTGTACATAACATAATACACTCATTTTTCATTCGCAGGTCTCTAGATATCAATTGTTTGAATAATGATATTTTTGAACAGTAAATTGATTTTAAAAATGACACGTTTCTTGAAGAATCTGAGGGTTATAAGGATGATGATGAATGAGATTTAAACTTGAACTTGTTAGAATGATGAAAGAAGAAGACAATCAAATATTGCCCCATAAAGAGAAAACTGAAACCATAAATTTAGGAATAGGAGAAGATAGAAAGGAGGTCAAAATCGACACTTCGCTCTCACAAAAAACTAGAGAGGATCTCATAAGCCTTCTACAAGAATACACAGATGTGTTTGCTTGGTCTTATCAGGACATGCCGGGATTGGATACTGGCATTGTGGTACACAAGTTGCCAATAAAACCATAATACAAGCATGTTCAACAAAAGCTTCGAAAGATGAGGCCAGATATGCTATTAAAAATAAAGGAAAATATGAAAAACCAGTTTGATATCGATTCTTACATGTAGCCAAAAACTCTGAATGGGTAGCAAACATAGTGCAAGTTTCGTAGAAAGATGGTGAAGTTCGGATGTATGTTGACTACCGGGATCTCAATCAAACAAGTCCCAAAGGTAATTTTCCACTCCTACATATTAACACTTTGGTTGACAATATAGCTGGTCATGCTCTTTTCTCATTCATGGATGGCTTCTTAGGGTACACTCAAATCAAGATAAACCCTGAATATATAGAAAAGATAATATTTGTGACAATGTGGGGCACATTTTGTTACAAGATGATGCACTTCAGATTTAAGAATGTAGGGGAAACATATCAAAGAGTCATGGTTACTTTGTTCCACGATATGATGCATAAATAGATAGAAGTATACGTGGATGATATGATTTCCAAATCACAAACCGAAGAAGAATATGTGAAGGTATGAAAGAAGTTGTTTTTAAGGTTGAGAAAATACCAGCTCAAATTTAACCCAGCCAAGTCCACTTTCGGAGTTACTGTAGGGAAGTTATTGGGATTTGTAGTTAGTTAAAAAGGGATAGAGATAGATCCTAATAAAGTCAAAGCAATCTTGGAAATATCACCCCCTAGAACACAAAAATAAGTACGAGTATTTCTATGAAGGTTAAATTATATTGCTAGATTCATCTCTCAGTTAACCGAGAAATGTGATCCAATCTTCCGATTACTAAAAAAGCAAAACCCATGAGTATACGATGATAGTTTCCAAGAATGTTTTGATAAAATTAAGAGTTACTTGAAAAATATTACGGTCCTAATACCACCAATCCCAGACAAACTATTGATCTTATACTTGACTGTCTTTGAGAATTCAATGGGATGTGTATTGGCACAACATGATGAAACTGAGAGAAGAGAATAAGCTATTTACTACCTCAGTAAGAAATTCACTAATTGTGAGACTCGATATTCCTTGATCGAAAAGTTGTGTTGTGCTTTAGTATGGAATACTAAGAGGCTGAGATAATATTTGCTATATCACACCACCTGATTGATATCAAGGCTAGATCCATTAAAATACCTGATGGAATCATCGGCTCTAACTAGAAGAATGGTGAGATGGTTAATGTTGTTGTCTGAATTTGATATAGTCTACATGAATCAAAAAGTAGTGAAAAAAAGTGTTACTGCCGACTTCCTAGCAAGTAGAGCATTAGAAGACTATGAGCCAGTAAAATTTGAATTTCCAAATGAGGACTTAATGAGTATATTTGTTACAGAAGAAGATGCTCCGAAAGATGAAGCCTAGAAAATGAAGTTCGATAGTGCCTCAAATGCTGTGGGACATGGAATTGGGTCAATACTAGTTTCACCTGAAGGAGATCATTATCCTTTTACTAGTAGGCTCGCCTTTGAATGCACATACAACATGGTAGAATATGAAGCATGTATCTTGGGTATTCAAGCTACAATTGAGCACAAAATTAAAAGCCTTGAAGTATTTGCCGATATAGTTATTTATCAACTTCACAGAGAATGGATGACTTGAGACTCCAAACTGATAGAATAGAAGAACCTAGTGATGGAGTTGATCAAGGAGTTTGAAGATATTTCTTTCACTTATCTTCCCCATGAAGAAAATCAAATGGTGGATGCCTTGGCTACGCTGACAACCATGTTTAAGGCTAATGATCAGGCTCGAATGATGCCTATTCGAATGAGGATAAGAGAAATACCAGCTCATTGTTGCAACATTGAGGAAGAAGAGGATGATGGTTTCCCAAGGTATTATGATATTCTTTAGTATGTAAAATATCGAGCTTACCCCGGCGAAGTAATTGAAAATGATAAACGAACTTTAAGAAGATTGTCAATGGGGTATGTCCTCAGTGGGGATATCTTGTATAAAAAAGGAAAAGATCAGGTGCTTTTGAAATGTGTGGATAATATTGAGGCCAAAAAAATACTTAAAGAAGTCCATGATGGGATTTGTTGAACACACATTAATGGATTCATAATGGCTAAACAAATCAAGAAGTTTGGATAATATTGGTCAACTATAGAAGGAGATTATATCAGATTTGCTCGAAAATGACATAAATGCCATATCCATGATAACCAAATACATATTCCTCCCTCACCACTCCATGTAATGACCGCGACTTGGCCATTTTCAATGTTGAGCATCAATGTCATTGAGGCAATTTCACCGAAGGCTTCAAATAGACATCGTTTCATCTTAGTGGCCATTGATTACTTCACCAAATAGGTCGAAGCTGCCTCGTATGCTAATGTCACAAAAGGAGCAGTTTTCATATTCCTAAAAAGAGAAATCATTTGTAGATATGGAACACCAAAAAGGATCATTATGGATAATGTATTGAATCTAAACAATGACTTAATAAAGGAAGTCTACACGAAGTTCAAGATCAAACATCATAATTCACTCCTTATCGCCCAAAAATGAATGGGGCCATGGAGGCAGTAAGTAAAAATCTCAAAAAGATCATCATAAAAACAACCAAAACATATAGAGACTAGTACGAGAAATTACCTTTTGCGCTGCTTCGTTATCGCACGTCTGTTCATACATCTATTGGGGAATACTATTCTCTTTGGTATGTGGGATGGAAACAGTTTTGCATGTTGAGGTAGAAATTCCTTCTCTGAGAGTATTGATGGAGTTGAAACTAAACGAGGCTGATTGGGTACAAAATAGTTTTGATCAGTTGAATTTGATCGAGGAGAAAAGGCTGAGAGCTATATGTCATGGTCAGATGTACCAAAAAAGGATGATACAAGCTTATGAAAGAAGGTCAGACCTCGAGAATTTCATTAAGGTGACTTAGTGCTAAAAAAAGATCCTCACTATGCAAAAAGACTTTCAAGGGAAGTGGATGCCAAACTGGGAAGGTCCTTGTGTTGTGAAAAATGTCTTCTCATAAGGAGATTTGGTTTTAACAGAAATAGATGGAGAAGAGTTCCCTAATCCTATGAATTTTGATTCAGTCAAGCGATATTACACTTGAAGAAGAAAAAAATGAAAAAAATGAAAAAGAAAAGAAGAGAAAAAAAAGAAAAAAAAAGGAGGGTTCAAGATGAAAACCCAAAATGGATGTCTTGAAACCAAATGAGGATTCGAGTTGAAAATACATAATGGACGGCTCGAATGTTTAGGATTTGAAATGTCAGATTCTCTAGGAAGCCCAACAGTTAAGGGAAAGATTCTCATACTCATACATCTTTAGTACGATATGAATCTTCGAGACACATGTTAACTTTCAGGAAAGATTTGGGGTGAGGAAATAAAAGGACTCAACACTTGATATCCATTATATTTATCCTTTATTCTTAATGTAATATTTACCTGTTTCTTGTCCCAAAAGATTGTACTTTCTCATTACCTATTTTTAATGAAAATTTTCAAATTTGACTCATTGTTCCTATATATACTCACCAAAATACTAATCATCAACAATATCGATTATTATGCCTTACTCTGAAAAGTGTCAGAGTATAGGGATTTCAAAACAGGTATTTACCAGAAAGCATATGGAAAAATACATTTCCCTAAATTATTAAGCAGATCATTAAAAAAATGATGGTCTAAAACAAAGAAATCAATTTCAGCATAACTCTACCTTTCCCAAGCAAAGAAGTCCTAATCGAAAGATGCAAAAAAGAGGGGCCAATCCAATCAAATTTTATCGAAAAGAAAGTCAATCAATGGCCAAAGAGCCAACAAGGCAAGATAAATTTTCTCGGGGTAGATCAGAGAAACCAAGTTGAGCAATATTTAACAAGAGGTTATGAAAGTAACCACAGACAAAACCCAAACAATGGTAAACACATAAATCTCACCTGTTTCGATCAAAGATCAGGAGAAGTCCCAAATGAAAGGATCAAGCTATGCATAACCATTCAAACATGCATGCCAAATTGCATTTAGATCATCTTTAGGGCATATTGCAAGCATGAAATCATAGCATATAACCCTCGTGAATAGGTTCAAGATTAATCTCGAGTCAATCAATGTTAATTATAACTAGACTTCCTCAATAAGAAGGAGCAATGTCATTTGGCACCGAAAAACGATCAGCTCTCCTCAGCGTGAAAGAGCAATATCATTTTTAAAGTCAAACTATCCTTAGACAATCAAACTTTCTCAACGCGTAGGAACAATGTTGTCTTTAAATTATCCTAAAATGGCTAGATGTCCTCAACACGAAGGAACAATGTCATCCACTGACAAGATCTCCTCAACACGAATGAACAGTGTCATCATCTGATAATCAGAATTCCTCAATGCGAAGGAACCGTGTTGTCTCCAAATTTACCCGACTTCCTCAACGAGAAGGAACAACGTCATATGAAAACGACCAGAACTCTTCAATATGGATGAGCAGAGTTGTCTTCAACATAAAAGTATATTCAGATTGACCCAATTTCCTCAACGAGAAGGAATAACATCATAATCAACAAACAATTTATCTAAAAGCGGCCATACCTCGTCAATATGGATGAAAAATGTAGTTTTTAACTTTAAGTTTCAAAGAAACAAAGAGAACCAGACAAAAACTCACTGTCTTGTTGTTTTTACCCTATTCTTATTAACACAAGAATAGACAAAGAGGGGCAGCTGTAGACACCCGTTTTTGTCCAGGTTTTAATCGTTCGTTATTAATTATTATTATTTTAATTATTATCACTATTATTACTAATTTTATTATTATTTTTAGGATTATAACTTGGCCTAAACCCAAATTACAAGAACCCAAATGGGCCAACTCAACCCAGACCCAATTACATTCAGTCAACCCGAAGCCCAATGCATTTGCTCAACAACCCACCAACTTGGGACTAAAAGAGGAGGCCCACGTATGACTGAGCCATCAGCTAGGTTTTTAGACTCTTTCCATCCACCACACAGTATGAACTGTTAGATCTACGAGAGATCCAACGGTCCAGATGGTGATAACATTAGGGTTTTACCATCGTTGGAGCCACATCAGTCCTGTCACCACCATTTTTTGCTCCCACCATCGTTGGAGCCATATTAGTCCCGTCACAGTCACTGTCTGGTTCTTCCAACGCCGTTTCAGCCAGTCGTATACAGCAGTCAATCACCAAGCAGATCAAATCTAAAGAAAACAATAAAAAAATAAAACAAATCCAAAGAAAATCCTAACTTGTCAATCAATAAAAATATGATAATGATATCATATCTCCTCGGCAATAGAGATATCACCAAGTCCACAGGCAAGGTAAAAGAAAGGAGAAAGAAGAGAGAGAGCATATTTTCGAGAGAGAAAAACAAGAACAACAAAGGAAAAAATAAGAACAACCAAAACAAAAAAAGAGAAAAACAGAAAGAAAATAGAGAGAGATATTACTTAATAGAGAGATATGGTCGTTGAGCCCCACAGAAACTAAGAGAACCCACCACCAAAGGTAAAACCTTCTTGTTTTCTTTTCAGAACTAGGTTTTCGAGAAGGGTGGGTCTCGATTTTAGGTAGTAGAAGGGTCAATTTTCTAAGAAAAGATAGAGGGGAAGACAGAGGGTTTGTCTCAAGTTTGGTTTCCCATGCCATCGCCATTGACTTACAGCAGTTGTGGCTTTTGTATCTCTCCTTATGGCGAGGGAATGAAGAGAGAGGGGAAGAAGAGTTGAGAAAGTTTTTATGTCTCTCTCATTTGGGTTAAATGAAAATGAAAGAAACGAGAGGAGAATGACATACTGAGTTTAGTTTCAAACTTATATACTTTGCTCGAAACGACGTTGTTCTGTGAAGGGTATTTTCTCATTTATTTTGTTTGAATAAACTATGTTATGGGGCCTTTGGGTTTTGTAATTTTCTTTTACAACCACTTATTGCAAATTATTTTATTTTGTATTTCAAGCCTTAAATTTATTAAATTTACATTATGGTCACTTAATGTGTAATATCCCAAACACCTGGTTAGTGACCAAATTGCAAGATTTTAAAATTTTGGGATCAAATTAAAAAAATTGAAAAGTTTAGGGACTTAATTGGAATATCTTTGTATAGGATTGAATAGCAAAGAAGGAAGGATGGAAGGGCATAATGGTCATTTGATAAGAAAATGAATTTTTAATTCTTAAGTGGTGTATTATATACACGTGGAAAAGAAAGAATAGGGAAAACATGCCCAGAAATTTCTTCATCTTTCTTCCTCCTCTCCACCGTGAGCTCTCTAACTAAGGTAAAAACCTTTCAGTTGGTTACTTCTTGTAAATTATGAGTGGTTTTGATTCATGGAGTAATAGGAAAGCATAAGTAAGCTTAAAGATAAGTAGAAACTAAAAGAAAAATAAATGAGTGACTGAATAAAAGGGGTTTTTGAGTGAATTTGTGATAAAGAGTTTGTAAATGGATTTTGAAGTCATATTTGACTTGTCATCAGTCAGAATAAGAGGTTTAAAAGGTTAGAGAGGATTAATAACAAAGTTGAATATTTGGTAAGATTTTTAGTTTCAATTGTTCTAGTTAGATATTGGATGTTAAGTTGAGTTAAAGTGATATAAGTTGATATGAGTAAGTGTAGATGAGTTTAAAGACTTTAAAGAAGAGTAAAGTGAGGAATTTAGCAAAGTTTTTGAAAATTTTTAGGTTAAATGAGTAAGTTCTACGCAAGGGGTATCAGTACTGGATGAACAGTACCGATAGTTCAAAGTAAAAATAGGTGATTTGTGGATTTGGGTATCGATACTAGATGAACAATATTGATACCATAAGTTAAAAGTTGATGAATCCTTCAAAGAGTATCGATACCAAAATAGTAGTATCGGTACCAAGGGTATCGATACCAATGTTTAAGTATCAGTACCATTTTTAGAACTGAATTCTAGATATAGAAAATTTATCGATACTGAAGTATAGTATTGATGCCACCATAAGGAAGTATCGGTATTGTACCTTGGGTACCGATATTATTCAAAGTGAAATGGTGAATTAAGTGCTTTGTTTATCATATGTTATTAGGGATTTATTATAGTGATATGAATTCTTATATTTATAACAATCATATTATTGTGTAGATATCGATCGAAAACAAGTTCAGGATGATTCTAAGCTATAAGAGTGCTAAAGAGTTATAAGTATTTTGCTTTGACTAGTGAGGCCAAGGTGAGTGTATACAAATATGTATATGGTGTTATATGGAAATGAAACTTGTGATGGGTCTATTTCCAATGTTTTAATTGCATGATTATAAGAATAAAAGCATATTGTTTACATGGTTTCTATGTGTACATGAATACAAGCATATGTCTACATGTTATTTGCATTGTTGTACATGAGCTATGTGTTACATGTTATCCTATGTGACCTTGATCTATGAGGATATATGAGAATAATATATAAGCTATGTGAAAATGGTCTATGTGAATACATGCCTATGTGATAAGCTATGTGAAATGGTATAGAAGCTAAAGCCCATAAGTAAGTGATATAAGAGCTGAGGGTATTATCCGCTATTTGTGAGTACTATAAATGAGTGCGGATATATGTGCAAGTATACACAATCGAACAAGTAATACAGTGATAAGTTGAGTATCATCTCCACAAGGATTGGAGGAAATCAAATAAGTTTGTCAAGGCACTTTACTCTGTCACCTAAGTAAAGTTAGTGATGGTATATACAAAAGATAATGCTGTGGCAAAATGAAATGAGTGATGTGTAAATGGAACGATGGCAGTGTGGTAGCAAATAGATATGTCGTGGCAAAATGGATTGTGTTTAGTGCAAACAGATGGAAATGTCAAGGCAAAATAAATTGTAAATACTGGATTCAATTAATAAGACTTTATCTTTCTCACATGACAAGCTACTTTGGGAATGAGTTGTAGGAGTCACTAAGGAAAATCTAAGTCTACTTCTCTGAATGGTATTCCTTCTATGCCTAGTCTGCCCGACAGAGTCTACTAAGGTGCCCTATGCTATCTCTAGTAAGGGACTCGACAGATTAAAGATGTCCTGGCAAAATCGATTGGCGTAAACCCCTACAGTGATCCTATTGGTCCATATAACAGGATATGTCTCGACAATACCTTTTTGTGGCAGCATTAACATCTAACCTATTGTTCATGCATAACTCCTTTTAGTCGAATGAAATCCTAACATTATCTCTAAGGTGGATTAGGTCTAGTTACTATCTAGAACCCCTTGCTCATGTGGTTCCTCCCTAGTTTCTCTCGAACACTAAAGATATTTTACCTATGTATTCTCTCGAACCCTAAGAATCTCCTAATAAAAGGCTACTCTCGTAGCTCTTACAACCTTAAGGCACTAAGTCTCATAAACAAAACAAAACATATCATAGAAAAGCAACCATTCATTGAAATAAAACTTATCCAAGTGAACCCCCACCAAATAGGTTTAGTTCATGGTGGAGTTTGAAATAAACAAGCAAAAAGAAAGTTTCATCCGTTCCTTACAACCCAATAACAAAATATGAAAGCAAAGAACTAAGGGAAGGAGAAAAGCCTTCGACGTGCACTGCCGGAGCTTCCCTCGGCCACCACGACTGCCCCCAGCGAACTAGCTCCTCTCGGATGCCTAGAACGTCACTCTCTCAGGCTTGTCACAGAGAAATGCCACAGCAAGTAGGATTGACTAAGAAAAGTGATACCTTTTCTCTATAACATTTTAGCTCAAATCGGCGTGGAACCAAAGTCTTTTTTAATATGGTTTCGTCTTCAATTTATAAGGGAAAATTAACCCTAGGACTTGGTGTTTAAATTCCTACAAAACCCCAAAACCATGGTTAAGTTACTTGGGAGTCGGACATAGCTATCTATGATCCAGCCTGGGGTACTGGCTGAGTACCAGGCATGATCCCGCTGCAGAGGTGCAAGGACAGACAGGATCTGCAGAGCAGGCAGCTTCATCAACAAGACCGACTGTAGCAGCACCGATCCCTCCAGGCGGATCTTCGAGGTAGATTTCTCGGGCAGAGGCCACGGAAAGTCGAGGACAGCTGGCTTAAAAAATATCTTCTTTAACTTTGTGCGCACTTGAAATGCCAGTTCAACTTGGCATTTTCATTTTGCTTAGCAATGTCCTTATTTCATGGCATTTCCTTTCCTCTTTTCCTCGCTCTCAATACCTGCACATCATCAGACAAGCACCTTTCCCATAATGCAGCACCGCTTTAAAAATAAAATGCCGCGGTAAACCGAATTCACCACATGCAACTAAATGCTTCTAAATGCATCTACATGGTCCTAAATGAGCTCTTAGACATTTAATAACTTAAGTGAAAAGGTCACAAAATGTGACCTTTTACGGAGTTATCACACCCCTAAACTTAAGCTATTGCTTATCCTCAAGCAATGGATAGTAATAAGCAAAACAAAAATACCATGACAAGCTCAAAAGCAGAATAGTTTTATGGGATAAAATTTTAGCCCTCAGCACAAATTTCTTCAACATTCTAGACTTAAGTCGAGAAATCTAGTACTGTCCCCTAGGGCAAGATTCTTTGTATGGGTGTGTGCGTGTTTGTATCTAATCCATGCTTAACAAACCTAAATATTTTCTAAGCAAGCTTTCTTAATTTTCCATGACATTTACAAACTTTACTCCCACCTTATTTTCTTCTATTTTATTAATTCTGCTACGAGGGGAGTCAGCCATCACTCTACCATCCCATACTTTAGGTGAAAGGGAGCATACCTTCCACCCCTGAGTTAGTCAAGTAGAGTCATCCCGTGACTACTTTTATTCACTCATATGCCTTGGCATAGCGGAGTGTCCCTCTACAAATATGCCGAGGCATTTATTCATAACTTCATTAATTTCATTTTTTTAAGTGGGTTTTTCATCATTCAAAGTTTTATGCCACGACATTTTTGAATTTTCTTATAAAAATATTTCTAAGTTTCTCAAGCATGGAAACCATACAATTGTGTATTCAAGGATTTCAATGAAGCAAGTACTAGAGTTGGTTCTATCATCCTCAACTAGTCATGTACATACTATCCTAGCCATCAAGATTCATTATCATCGGGCATCCTTAACTAATTCCAGAAAATATTCAAACATTTGTTAATGTCATGGCATATTTATTTTACTGATACTATCATGCAATTATGCGAGAACCCTACTTCCCCTAAACTTGAGAGAACCATTATCCCCAATGCTTACTAAAACTAAGGAAAATGAAACTACATGCTATGAATGTAATGCAATGCAAAGTACCTTGTCTTTATACGGGTGGTGGTGCAGCGGTCGCACGACGGGTTCACTTTCTTAATTTTACAGGGCTAGAATATTCAGAGTCAGAAGCGGGTGCAACCGGATCAGTACTGGGACCTTCTGGGACAGTTGAGAGATAGGGCTCCTCGCACTGAGATGCCCTCTTCAGGCGGCGTCGGCTCCTACGAAAAGGAGCTTTCCATGGTATCTCAGATTGTGACTTCTCCATGAACTCAGTAGGTTGTGGTACTTCGGGTGCTCTTCTTCCATTGGCACGACAATTTGCGGCATGTCGAGATGTTCCACCGCCAGGGGTTCAACAAATTATGGGGAGTCGGGAACATGTACGAGTTAGAGGTTGGCTTCTCAATCTGCATCAGGAGACACAATATGGACTGGATCAGGGTCAGCGGGCTTTTCTACTTCAGTGGGCTCTTCTACTTCAATGGGCTGGTGACTTTCTTCACTGGGTGATTGATGATCATCAGCTGTGGCAGGACGGGGTACTTCTGCAGATGCCTCAGCATCCGACGGAGAAGTTTATATGCGGTAGAAACTCCAAGAAGGCGTTGGTGAGAAACTCATCTCGGCGCTTAGCGTATGCGAAATATGTCATCAGTTTGTCGGGCAGCTGCCTGACTTTCTCTTGAGTGCGCTGAATGGCCTTTTCCAAGGAATTTGGTTTTGCCTTGGCACGAGGAGATGCTACAGTGAGAGATTTGATCGCCTCCCTTTCCTTCCCTTTGGCTTCCTTTAAACCCAACAACATAGGGATTTTTGCCTTGGTAATTCCAGCGATGCCCGATAAAATCTCATCAAACTGTTCTTTAGGAACTTTCTTTTTACGGCATAAAGTTGTGATGAGATTTGGGAATACCATGGCACTTACAGGTCACTTCAAGCATTAATAAGCATGCTCCACAATGATTTTACTTACATCGATGGCTCGCCCAAAGATGATTGAGTGCAATAGAAGTATCCGTTGGCAGGACACTATAGTGTTATGGGCAGAAGTTTATGCTTCATAAAGTGGTTCCACAACTTTACTTGCGGTAGCAACCGCCCTCGGTCCATAGTCTTGCGGCTAAGTTGCTGGCCATTCCATTGGGTGTCGGGAAGACAGAGGTCTTCTAGAATGCCTTGGTATGTTTCATTATCTGCTTCTTGTACGAAAGTGGTATGGCGGTCTTCAGTAACCTGCAGTTTAAAGTAACGATTAATAGTAGTGGAAGTAAATCGAATAGAAATGCCACGAACCACAACGACATGCTGGTTTGGCTCGGTGATGTTTGAGTAAAACTCCTTCACTAATGACGCGTTGACATTGGCAGGGTGTTTGGCAAATTTTTTCCATTTATGCTTGTTAACAACGTTGATCACATCACTCCCTAAGTCGATCTTCTCCTCATCAGAGAAGACAAACCCCAACTCGAAAAATATCCTTTAATTTTTTATGGTTTAGAACTGGTCTCGGGCGACGTCATCACAAAGCGCGGTGGAGAAGCAGTAGCAGAGGCGGATAGACGGGTTCATACCATGATGAAAGTAGAAAACAAAGGACAAGTAGGAAAGTTTGAAGCTTGGGTCGGTTATGGAGGTAGTCGGCGCAAGAGAGGGAACAAAGAAGATGAGAGAAGAAAAAGTTAAAAGTAAAGTGAAAATGAAAGGAAAATAAGACAAAAGAAAGATTTTGTGGGGGAGAGTAACTAAGTAAATGGTGGGGTAAGGCGGTAAAGTGAAAAATATCACCCCAAAGTAAAAGTAAATAAAATGAAAAAGTGAAAATTTTCCCTCCTTGTACTGTTTTTGTTTGCCGCCCAAATTTGCCTAGCTTCCATGGTACGCCTCACGTGCTTGCTACGTTGGTAACTCTTGCAAAAATAAAATCAAAATAATTAATTAAAAATAAGATATACTAAAATAATAGCAAAGTAAAATTATTTATTCACATGAGTAAATTTAAAATGTCTTGGCATCCTCAAGATACTAGGCCATTATCAACATCGTGCAAAAGAAACACCGACTTGTCACGCAATGGTGGGACTCCTTGGCAAGCCTTTAGGCAATGGCCATTGACTTTAAAGATGGACCCATCGTCCATGTTCTTGATATCAATAACGTCGTACGAGTAAACATGGTGGACTTCAAATGGTCTTGACCATCGTGACTTTAGTTTTCCAGGGAAGAGTTTGAGCCGAGAGTTAAACAATAGCACTTTCTGGCCTACATGAAAATGTTGTAGCAAACACATTTTTTCATGCCACTTTTTGGTTTTCTCCTTTAGAGCTTGGCATTTTCATATGCTTGCGCTCGAAATTCTTCCATCTCATTCAGATCGAGCAACCATTTTTCCCCAGCTAGTTGTGCATCGAAGTTTAGCTGCTTGATTGCCCAGTATGCCTTGTGTTCTAGCTCAACTGGCAGGTGGCAGGCTTTTCCATATACCATCTTGAAGGGAGACATTCCCAAATGTGTCTTGAATGCCGTTCGGTAGGCCCAGAGCGCTTTATCAAGTTTTGGGGACTAGTCTTTCCTTCGAGGGTTCACCATCTTCTCTAAAATTTGCTTGATTTCATGGTTGGACACTTCAGTTTGCCCATTAGTTTGTGGGTGATATGTAGTTGCAATTTTTTGTCGCACTCTGTATTTCTGTAATGCCTTGGAAAATAGCTTGTTATCAAAGTGGGTGCCTTCGTAGCTGATAATGGCCCTTGGTACTCCAAATCGAGTGAAGATGTTCTTGTGAAGAAACTTGAGCACCGTCTTCGAGTCGTTCCTCGGTGTGGCAATCGCTTCAACCCACTTAGATACATAGTCTACTGCAAGAAAGATGTATAAGTCTCCAAAAGAATATGGGAATGGTCTCATGAAATCAATGCCCCAAACATCAAAGAGTTCTATCTCCAAAATATTTTGCAGCGGCATTTCATGTCATCTGGAAATGTTCCCAGTGCGCTGGCATCTATCGCATGCTTTGCAAAATTTATGGGTATCCTTAAATAGTGATGGACAGTAGAAGCCTAATTGGAGGACCTTTACAGCAGTCCTCGCACCTCCAAAATGTCCTCCGCAGAGTGCTATGTGGAAATGGTGTAAGATATCTCGTTGCTCATCTTCGGGGACATACCGTCGAATCATTTGATCGGCACATTGCTTGAACAAGTACGACTCGTCCCAAAAATAGAACTTGGCATCATGCAGAAACCTATTCTTGACCTGGTGTTCAATTCATAAGGAAAAAAACCACTAACAAGAAAATTAACAAGGTCAGCATACCACAGAATTACCGTGGTATATAAAATTTTCTCGTTAGGGAATTTTTCTTTAATATCACAAATGTCATGGCATTCAATATGTTTTCTAGCCTAGATAAATGATATGTAACCTAGTTTTCAGTACCTTTCCTATTAATTATCTCTAAATCGAACTCATACAGTAGTAATATCCACCTAATAAGTCTAGGCTTGGTATCATTTTTGTACACTAAGTATTTTATAGCTGAGTGATCGATGTGAACTATGACTTTGGTGCCTATCAAGTATGGCCTAAACTTGTCAAATACAAATACCACGGCAAGTAATTCTTTCTCAGTGGTAGTATAATTCAATTGTGCCTCATTCAAGGTACGACTAGCATAATATATAACATGAAAATTTTACCTCTATGTTGTCCAAGCACAACTCCCATGGCAAAATCACTTGCATCACACATTAATTTGAACGGTATCATCCAATCTGGGGGAACCACAATCGGTAGAGAGATAAGTCTTTGCTTCAGCTCTTTGAATGCGCCATAACATTTCTAATCGAACATGAATGGTTGGTTCTGTTGCAGCAGGGTGCATAAGGGCTTGGATATTGTGGACAAGTCCTTGATGAATCGTCTATAAAATCCAGCATGTCCAAAGAAACACCAAATACCCTTGGCAGAAGTTGGTGGGGGTAGCTTCTTGATCACCTTGATCTTGGCTTTGTCTACCTCAATACCCTTTGTAGAAATTTTATGGCCTAAAACAATGCCTTTGGTTACCATGAAGTGGTATTTTTCCCAGTTCATCACGAGATCAGTCTCCTCGCATCGCTTCATTACTTTTGCCTAATTGTCGAGACATTTTTGAAAGTCATCTCCAAAAATAGAAAAATTATCCATAAAAATTTCCAGAAAGTCCTCAACCATGTCTGAAAATATGGCTTGCATACAGCGCTGAAAAGTTGTCGGGGCATTACAAAATCCAAAAGGCATTCTTCGAAAAGCATAAGTGCCATAGGGGCACGTTAATGTTGTCTTCTCTTGTTCCTCTAGTGCGATGTCAATTTGATTATACCCCGAGTATCTATCTAAGAAATAATAAAATGAATTGCTAGCAAGTCGATCCAGCATTTGATCGATGAACAACAAAGGAAAATTATCCTTCTTGGTTTCCTTGTTGAGCTTGCGGTAGTCCATGCAGATTCGCCACCCGGTGACAATGCGTGTAGGTAGTAATTCATTGTCTTCACTAGTCACCATAATTATGCCTCCCTTCTTTGGCACGCATTGGATGGGACTCACCCAAGAACTATCGGATATGGGGTAGATTACTCCAGCATCAAGCCATTTGAGAATCTCTTTCATCACAACTTGCTTCATGATGGGATTTAATCTTCGCTGTGGCTCTATGGATTTGCCATGGAATTCCTCCAGCAGGATTTTATGCATGCAGATTGTTGGACTTATTCTCTTCAAATTTGTCATCATCCATCCTAACACTCTCTTATGTTATGACAAAACACTTTACAAACTAGATTCTTGGTTAGGAGTAAGGGCAGAGGAAATAATCACAGGAAAAGTTTCATTACTACCCAGATAAGCATATTTAAGATGTTGTGGCAAATTCTTAAGTTCTAGGGTAGGAGCATGCTGTAATGAGGGCTTAGGAGGAACAAACTCTTTAAAATTCAAAGGTTCAAAATGCGTACCTGGGCTAGCTTTGAGGAAGCTAGCCTGTTGTTCCTCGGATGAAAAATCATTAGGCTCTTCGGCCTTTAAGTCTTCCAGTAGCCCCTCTTCAGCATCCAACTAAATAAAATTGTCATGAAAAAATTGATCTGCTTCTTTTGCAATTACTGTATCCACTTATAAATTGCTCTGGCATTCTTCATAATCATCCATGTACTTGAGAGATCGGAAGACATTTACAGTGGCATATTGATCGACTACTCTCATGGTTAGCTCGCCCCTCTCGCAATCAATGAGTATACGACCGGTAGCTAGAAAGGGTCCAAAATTATGGGTGTTGTGGCGTCGACCTCATAGTCCTGAATCAGAAAATTTGACAGAAAAAATGAACTTGTCGACTAATTGTAAGATGACAGAGATGGGTCTCGCATTTTCTATCCCAAGCTTTACGAAAATTAACTTAGGCATCAAGTTTACACTTGAGCCAAGTTCACATAATGCCTTCCCAACAAATTTATCTCCTATTGAACATGGATGATAAAACTGCCCGGATCATGTCTCTTTGGTGGCAGCTTGCTTAAAGAAGAGCAAAATTCTTTTGCCGTGGCCATTGTCTCGTACTGCTCAACCTTTCTCTTCTTGGTAACGATTTCCTTGAGGAACTTCTCATATGTAGGCATCTGCTCCACAGCCTCTAGAAAAAGGAACATTGATTTGAAGTTGACTCAGAATGTGAACGAACTTCTTGAACTGAATATCTTCGTTATGATTCTTCAGTCTCTACGGAAAAGGAGGTGGGGGTCTGACTTCCTTTACTGACGGGGTGTTAACAGAAGTTGTCTTGGCATTTTTATTTTCCCCCTCAGTTTCTTGATAAACCCTCATCCTTATCCTCTTCTACTGGTGCTTCTTCTTGCACTTCTTGCTCAGCTTACACGGTCACAGGGGGTGAATCATCCTTCGGTATTTCCCCAAACTTATCTTCAACATTAATTCATGTACCACTTCGGAGAGTCAGTACACTGCATTACTCTTTTCCATGAGGTTTGGTGACTTCAGTGTCACTCGGCAGATGTCCTGGTCTGTGTTCTTGTAATGTCGGCAATTTGACCAACCTGACTCTCCAATACCCTCAGCGACGAACAATGGCTTGAAGTAGGGCCACTTGATTTTTGATGGAGGTCGCATGGTCTTGTAGCATTGTCTTCATTGTAGCTATGAACTCTTACATTGTGGCCTCCAAAGAATTGGTGGTAGATGAAGATGGTCCTCCCTTGTTAGAATTATGCTATGGCATATTCGATTGAAATCCCTAGGAGTTATTGAAATTCTACTGCCGAGCTGGTTGATGAGCATTACTGATACCTTGATTTCCCCATGAAAAGTTTGGATGTTGACGCTATCCAGGATTAAATGTGTTGGAATAAGGGTTGTTATTACCTCGGTTAAAGTTACAGACATAATTGATGGATTCTTGATTGGTCGGGCAGTCACTCTCATTGTGATTGTCGTGGTATAATAAACATGTTGAATTGGCTGCCTTCACTTCTCTCATCTCACTTGGCCTTTGCAAATTTTTCAACATATTGGTGATAGAAACAAGTTGGGCGGACACCGAATCTTTAGAATCTAGCTCGAAATCTCCATGTGATTTGCGCCCAAGTCCAAGCCTTGTAGATGGAAACTGATAATCGTTGGTGGTAATCCTATCCAGAATGTCAAATGCCTATGCTGATGATTTGTCAATTAGTGTCCCATTTGCCGAGGCATCTAGCATCATCATCGTGGGCGTATTAACTCCATTGTAGAACATCACCACTTGCATCCAATCTTGAAAACCATGATTCGAACATTTACAAAGCAATCATTTGTATCGATCCTAGCACTCATACATCGACTTGTCATCACCTTGACGAAAGGAAGCATTGTCGTTCCTTAGTTGGGTGTTCATGTTTGGGGGATTATATCGCAACAAATTTTTTTTCACATATCAGTCCACGACTCCATTGAACCCGCTGGAACGCCACTTAACCAAGCCCTTGCTCAGTCACGTAAAGAATATGGAAATAATTTTAATTTCAGAACATCTTCGTGCACTTCTTGGCGAAAGGAATCGTACACCTCCAAGAAGTTACGAATATGCTGCCTAACATCTTCATTTGGTATCCCCCAAACTGGCCTATAGAATTCAACTTATTGAACATGAGAGGTTTGAGCTCGAAATGGGCTGCCTGAATTTCTAGTGCCACTATTCCAGGATTTAAGTCATCTAAGATCAGGTTTAAGTGATCACGAATGTCGCGAGGTCTGGCTGCATTCCCAACATTTGGATTTGCCTCGGCATTCCGATCATCCTCATGACCAATGCCTTGATTTCGATTTAATACATGTTTGCACTTTGAGCTCACATTCTTCTCCTAAAGAGCCTCTCAATCTCAGGTTCAACCGGTTCTAATGGCTCGTCAGGATGTCCTCTGGTCATACACAAAGAAAATTTTGAAAAAGATAAGAAAAATAAAAGGTAAAACTATATAAAAGAAATATAAACAAGTAAAATAAAAATGCTTTGACAAAATAATTTAACTTCTAGTTGTCAATCCCCGCAACGGCACCAAAAACTTGTCCGCTATTTGTGAGTACTATAAATGAGTGCGGATATATGTGCAAGTATACACAATCAAACAAGTAATACAATGATAAGTTGAGTATCGTCTCCACAGGGATTGGAGTAAATCAAATACGTTTGTCAAGGCACTTTACTCTGTCACCTAAGTAAAGTTAGTGATGGTATATACAAATGATAATGCTGTGGCAAAATAGAATGACTGATGTGGAAATGGAACGATGGCAGTGTGGTAGTAAATGGATATGTCGTAACAAAATGGATCATGTTTAGTGCAAACATATAGAAATGTTAAGGAAAAATAAATTGTAAATACTAGATTCAATTAATAGGACTTTATTTTTATAATACAACAAGCTACTTTGGGAATGAATGATATGAGTCACTAAGGAAAATATAAGTCTACTTCTCCAAATGGTCTTCGTTCTATGCCTAGTCTACCCAACAGAGTCTACTGAGGTGCCCTATGCTATCTCTAGTAAGGGACTCGGCAAAACCGATTGGCATAAACCCCTGCAGTGATACTATTAGTCCAAATAATAGGATATGTCTCAGCAATACCTTTTTACGGCAGTATTAACATATAACCTATCGTTCATGCACAACTCCTTTTAGTCGAATGAAATCCTAGCCTTATCTCTAAGGTGGATTAGGTCTAGTTACTATCTAGAACCCCTTGCTCATGTGGTTCCTCCCTAGTTTCTCTCAAACACTAATGATATTTTACCTAGGTATTCTCTCAAACCCTAAGAATATCCTAAGGAAAGGCTACTCTCGTAGCTCCTACAACCTTAAGGCATTAAGTCTCATAAACAAAACAAAATATAGCATAGAAAAGAAATCATTCATTGAAATAAAACTTAAACAACCAAGTGAACTCCCACCAAATAGGTTTAGTTCATGGTGGGGCTCGAAATAAACAAGAACAAAGCAAGTTTCATCCGTTCCTTACAACCCAATAACAAAATATGAAAGCAAAGAAATAAGAGAATGAGAAAAAACCTTCGACGTGCACTGTCGAAGCTTCCCTCGGCCACCACGACTACCCCCAGTGAACTAGCTCCTCTCGGATGCCTAGAACGCCACTCCCTCAGGCTTGTCACGGAGAAATACCACGACAAGTAGGATTAACTGAGAAAAGTGAGACATTCTCTCTCTAACTTTTTAGCTTAAATCGGCGTGGAACAAAAGTATTCTTTAATGTGGCTTTATCCTCATTTTATAGGGGAAAATTAACCCTAGGACTTGGTGTTTAAATTCATAGGAAACCCCAAAACCATGGTTAAGTTACTTAAGAATCGGGCAGAGTTGGCTATGATCCAGCCTGGGTTGCTGGTTGAGTACTGGCATGATCTCGCTGCAGAGGCCCAATACAGACAGGATCTGCAGAGCAGGTGGCGTCATCAGTAAGACCGGGTGTAGCAGCGCTGATCCCTCCAGGAAGATCTTCGAGGTATTTCTCGAGTAGAGACCACGAAAAGTCATGGACAGTTGGCTTCAAAAATATCTTATTTCACTTTGTGCGCACTCGAAATGTCAGTTCAACATGGCATTTTCATTTTACTCAGCAATCTCCTTATGTCACGACATTTCGTTTCCTCTTTTCCTCGCTCTCAATACATGCACATCATCAGACAAACACCTTTCTCATAAGGCAACACTGCTTAAAAATAAAATGTTGCAACAAACCAAATTCACAACTTACTACTGAATGCTTCTAAATATATCTACATGGTCCTAAATGAGCTCTTATATATTCAATAACTTAAGTGAAAAGGTCCCAAAACATGACATTTTATGGAGTTATCAGGTATAATTGGCATGAAAAAAGTCAAGGGTTCTATGCGATCCTTCGGGACAATTCTACGTGGTCCTTTGAGACATTTCTACACATTCATTTGTGACAATACTATGTGGTTATTCGAGACATTTCTATATGGCACTTCAATGTAAATTTCTATGCGTCACTTCGGTGCAATTTATACGAGATGTGGTGACAACATTTATGCTCAACCTCAATGTACTCACATACCTTAAGTTTTCAAGATTGTACCATGGGCTATTAAAAAAATAACACGAATAAACAATACATAGTATTACATGTTCTTGTTTGGTGAAGTGTTGATGTTACATGTTATTGTTTTGTGAAATATATGATGTATTTTGTACATTATGAAAGTTTATGATTACATGTTTTAATGTTTCATTTATGCATGATATGTCTCACTAAGTCAAAGACTTAGCATATGAGTGTTTCACACGTAAGATAAAAGAAGCCAGAGGAGAAAAGATAGAAAGTCAAGACAATATATCTCTACCAAGGATCATATCAGAAGCGATTTAAAACCGTAGGTTCTCTTATTGTATTAAATATTGTTGGCATGCAATTAAATGTTTGAATCGTATATGCTCTGATAGGTTTGTAAACCTATTTTATTGTAATTAATGTAAATTATTCAGTTTTATTTTAATGTGAATTTATACATTTTAACTATCTTTTAAAAGTAAATATTTTGAAAAGTCAATGTGACATATTGGATTCGTATCTGGGTCGGATACAGGTTAGGTGTTACATTTAATGGTATCAGAGTATGGTTTAGTCGATTCTAGACATAAACTAAAGTCAAATATGTTTTTAAAAGTATACATGCCAATAAAAAGTGAAAAACTTCTGATCTGATAAAGTAATGAGTATGATGTCTTACTAATAGAGTTATATGGTTATGTTTTATTAGATGTCTGGTCACAAGAGATCCCAAAGTGAAGCGGGAGATGATAGGCAAGAAGGTAATAGCAATTCACCTGCCCTGACTAGGCAAGGTGAAGAACAAACATTTGAGGGAGTGCCTGTACAAGATCAATGAGCGTTTTTCAGGACGTTGGACGCTATCCTGACGCGTTTCCAACCTCCTACTCCCTCAACTCCTAGAATAAATATCGCCAAAGAGTTGAAAGAATTAGGAACTCCTGAATTCAAAGATGAAGCTGAGAAATGTCATGTTGATGTGGACCTTTAGTTAAATGATTTCAAGATAATGTTAGAAGGTCTCCATTGCTCTGAAGTGGAGAAGTTAGATGGAGTGGTTTCACTAATTCAAGGGCAAGCTAGAGTATGGTGGACCAATGTCACCATGAGAATGACAAGTAACCAAATGACATGGTCCTTGTTCTTAGAAGAGTTCAAACATAAGTACATTCGAGATAAGTTTATAAAGCAAATGAAGCAAGAGTTTATGAGCATGAATCAAGAGAATCACACTGTGTATGAATACGAGTGCAAGTTCAATAAGTTGAGTAGATTTGCTACTGAATTAGTTCCGACTAAGAAGGATGCTTGTGATTGGTTTGTTGAAGGCTTGCGTCCTAGATTGAAAGAGATGTTAATAGTCTTAAATCTGTCCTCGTTCCAAGAGGTGGTTAATAATGCTAAAGCTCTAGAGAGAGCTTCGAATGAGAGGTTTGGAGAATAAAAAGCTCAAATGTCCAAGAGAGTTGGTGCTTCGTCGAGTTTAACATCATCAAAGAGGGGCATAGATTCTAGTTTTTGATCTCAGATGAGGTCTGAGTCAGCTGCATCCTCTACCTGAGGATCAAATCTGATGAGAGCTAGACAAACTCAATCAGTAGGGTCTGGTGCTGGGAGATTGAATCAAGGTCAATCGAGATAGTGTCAGCATTTTGGGAAGAATCATACCGAAGCATGTCGAGTGGTCCCTGGAGCCTGTTTTCGATGTGGGAACACCAGATATTTTATCCGGGATTGGCCCATGATGACGGGAGAGACTGCCTAGTCTAAACGATCTACTTTTGTATCTTAGAGAGGTAGAGGAAGAGGTAGAAGAAGGAATTAGTCTGAGTCATCCACTCAACAGGAGATGTGTTCAACTGCCCGAGTTTACAATATTAAGACAAATGAAGATCGCGATGATCCGGAGATCATTGCAGGTATTTTCTAGTTACTTGATAAATTTTTTTGGTATTGATTGATCCAGGTTCCACTTATTCATATATTAGTAACAAGTTGGTGAGAGAGTTGAAAATCCAACTAGAAGCAATAAGTAACGATGTGATAGTGACTAACCCATTAGGGCATAGTGCTCAGGTAAATCAAGTATGTCAATGGTGTCCCATAAAGATTCAGGGAATTGAATTCCCTTCTAATCTGATAGAATTACCCTTTGATGAATTTGAAGTAATTTTGGGCATGGACTGGCTGTATCATTATCATGCAAATGCCGACTGTAGATTGAAAAGAGTATCTTTGATAAGTCCTGATGGATTAGAAGTGATAGTAATCAGCGAAAGATTTAATCAGTTAGTAAACGTTATATCAGTTATGTCAGCAAAGAAGTTATTATTGCAATGATGTCAATGTTTTATTGCTAATGTGATAGATACTTGGGTTAAGGAAAAAGGACTAGATGAGATTTCAACGGTCAAAGAATTTCCTAACATTTTTCTGACTGAGTTGCCATGATTACCTCCAAATAGGGAAGTTGAGTTCCAAATTGAGGTAATGTCTGGAACAGCACCGATTGCCATGTCTCATTACCGAATGGCTCTAAAAGAATTTAACGAGTTAAATAATCAGTTATAAGAGTTGTTGGATAAGGGATTCATCAGACCTAGTGTGTCACTTTGGGGAGTTCCAGTGTTGTTTGTAAAGAAGAAATATGGTTCAACGCGTCTTTGCATTGACTACAGACAGCTCAACAAGGTGACCATAAAGAACAAGTATCCCCTTCCAAGAATCGATGATTTATTTGATCAGTTAAAGGGAACTTTAATTTTATCTAAGATCGATTTGTACTCTGGTTATCATCAATTGAAGAATCAGGAAAGAGATATTTGAAAGATGACTTTTAAGATGAGATATGGTCATTTCGAATTCATTGTTATGTCGTTTGGATTGACTAATGCACTGTTGCGTTTATGGATTTAATGAATAGAGTTTTTCAACCCAATCTTGATAAGTTCATGGTTGTCTTCATTGACTATATTCTAGTGTATTCAAACTCTAACGAAGAGCAGGACACATATCTTAGAGTAGTGCTTTAAACTCTACGAGATAAGAAGTTGTATGCCAAATTGTCTAAGTGTGAGTTGTGATTAACTGAAGTGGCATTTCTTGGTCATGTGATATCTGTAGAAGGAATTTGAGTAGATCATTAGAAAATACAAGCAATTTTAGATTGGGAAATTCCCAAGAATATGTCAATAGTTCATAGTTTCCTAAGTCTTGCAGGTTATTATCGAAGGTTCATTAAGAACTTTTCGATGATAGCTTTGTCTATGACCAAGTTGTTGAGGAAAAATGTTCCATTCGATTGGAAACCTGAGTGTCATGAGAGTTTTGATTCTTTAAAGAAACTTTTGACAGAAACTCCAGTATTCGTCCAACCCGAATATGGCAAGAACTATATGGTTTACAGTGACGCGTCCCATAATGGCTTGGGATGTGTATTGATGCAAAAAGGTAAGATAGTTCCATATGCATCAAGGCAATTGAAACCACATAAGAAAAATTATCCGACCATGATTAGGAACTGGCTGTATTAGTTTTCGCTCTGATGATATGGTGTCACTACTTATATGGTGAACGTTGCTACTTTACACGGATCATAAGAGTTTGAAGTATCCAATGACTCAGAAAGAGTTAAATTTGAGGCAACGAAGATTGGTTGATTTTCTCAAAGATTATGATTTAGTAATTTACTTTTATCGTGGGAAAGAAAATATGGTGGTTGATGCTTTGAGTCGGAAAACGTTCGTAGCTTTGCGAGATTTAGATGTGAGATTGTCAATGACTGGAGATAGTGCATTACTTGTAGAATTAAAGCTTGAGCTAACATTTTGGATCGAATCAAAGGCTTGCAAAGTAAAGATGAAAAGTGTTTGAAATGGATGAAGCAAATGGAAAATGAAGGAAATAAGGATTTTGAGGTTAAGCTAATGAAAATTTGTATTATCGAGGGAGGCATGTTATTCCGGATGATGAAGAATTAAAGAATGACCCGTTGAAAGAAGCTCATTGTAGTCCATTGACTATGCACCCTGATGAAAATAAGATGTATATGGATCTTAAGAGTCGATATTGGTGGCTAGGAACGAAAAGAAATATCACAGAATTTTTGTCCAAATGTTTGACGTGTCAACAAGTCAAAGTGGAGCATCAAGTTCATTCAGGATTGTTGCAACCAATCTCCATTCCTCAATGGAAATGGTAGAATGTGATGATGGATTTTGTAACGGGGTTACCTTGGACTCCAAATAAGAAAGATTCAATATAGGTGATAGTTGACCGATTGACCAAGTCAGCACATTTCATTCCAGTTCGAGTGGATTTTTCTATGGACAAATATGTTGAGTTGTACATTAAAGAAATTGTTCGGTTGCATGGTATGTCTGTTTCAATAGTTTCTAACCGAGATCCTCGATTCACATCGAGATTTTGGACAGCTTTGCATGGAGCCTTAGGAACTCTATTGAATTTTAGTACAACCTTTCATCCTTAGACAAATGGATAGTCTGAGAGAACTATTCAAATCCTAGAAGACATGATAAGAGCATGTGTTATCAAGTTCAAAGGATCTTGGGAGAAGTATTTGCCGCTTTCCCAATTTGCTTACAATAATAGTTACCAGTCAAGCATTAAAATGGCTCCCTATGAGGTTATATATGGAAGGAAGTGTCATGCACCATTGAACTAGTATGAGCTTCAAGAATCAGAATGTTCTTGTTCCTGATTTGATTAAGGATGTAGAATAGAAAGTTCAGTAGATTCAACACAATCTCAAAGTGGCATCCGATAAACAGAAGTCATATGTCGATTTAAAGAGAAAAGAGATTGAGTTTGAAGTTGGAGATAAAGTATTTTTGAAAGTATCTCCTTGAAAGAAAGTGCTACGTTTTGGCCGGAAAGGAAAACTTACCCCTAGATTCATTGGGCCATATGAGATTGTTAAAAGAGTGGGACCAGTGGCATATCAGTTGGCTTTGCCACCGGAAATGCAGAAGATTCATAATGATTTTCATGTTTCCATGCTTCGAAAGTATCGATCTGGTCTTTCTTATATTATTGCATCGAAAGAGATAGAAGTTCAACCTGACATGACTTGAGAGGAAGAACCGATGAATATTTTGGCATATTAAGTTAAATAGTTAAGGAATAAAACGATTTCGTTGGTCAAAGTTTTGTGGACGAATCACAAAGTAGAGGAAGCAACATGGGAACGTGAAGAGGATATGCGTAGACAATTTCCCCATCTCTTTGTGTAGTGAAAATTCGAGGACGAATTTTCTTAAGGGGGAGATTTGTAACATCCCAAACACTGGGTTAGTGACCAAATTGTAAGATTTTAAAATTTTGTGATCAAATTCAAAAAAATTGAAAAGTTCAAGGACTTAATTGGAATATCTTTGTGTAGGATTGAATAGCAAAGAAGGAATAACGGAAAGGCATAATGGTCATTTGATAAGAAAATGAATTTTTAATTCTTAAGTGGTATATTATATACACGTGGAAAGGAAAGAATAGGGAAAACATATCTAGAAATTTCTTCATCTTTCTTCCTCCTCTCCATCGTGAGATCTCTAACTAAGGTAAGAATGCTTTCAATTGGTTATTTCTTATAAATTATGAGTGTTTTGATTCTTGGAGTATTAGGAAAGCTTAAGTAAGCTTAAAGATAAGTAGAAACTAAAAAAAGAAGAAATTATGAGTAATTGAATAAAAGGGGATTTTGAGTGAATTTATGAGAACGAGTTTGTAAATGAATTTTAAATTCATATTTGACTTGTCATCAGTCAGAATAAGAGATTTAAGAGGTTAGAGAAGATTAATAACAAAGCTGAATATTTGGTAAGATTTTTAGTTTCAAGTGTTCTAGTTAGATATTGGATGTTAAGATGAGTTAAAATGATATAAGTTGATTTGAGTAAGTGTAGTTAGTTTAAAGGCTTTAAAGAAGAGTAAAGTGAGGAAGTTAACAAAGTTTTGGAAAATTTTCGAGTTAAATGAGTAAGTTCTGGGCAAGGGGTATCGTACTTGTAATATCCCAAAATAGGGTTGGTGATTAAAATATACATTTTGAAAACTTTGTGCTCAATTTTGAAATAAGTTAAAAGTTTAAGGACTTAATTAGAGAATTTTGATGTTGGATTGATTAACAAAGTTAGAAAGATGAGAGGGTATAATGGTCATTCTATAAGGAAGATTTTTATTTTCCATTATAAAGGATATAAACACGTGGAGTTAAGAGGAAAAGAAAGAAAATTCCGGAGGCTTGGTTAATTTCTTCCTCCCGTGGCTTCAGTGGTAAGGTGAGTTGGATTCAACTTGATGGTTTCTTTAATTTTAAGGTTTATTTTGATTCTTAGAGTGATAAGAAAGCTTAAGAGAAGTTTTAAATGGTTTAAAACGCAAAGATGAACAAGTTATTAGAGATTAAGTAAAAGGAGTTTTTAAGTGAATTATTGAAAAAGGAGTAGATGGATTTGGAAGTTGAATTTGACTTGTCATAAGTTGAAATAAGAAATTCAAAGTGTTAGAAATGAATTTGGAACATGTTGATTTATTGGCTTGATTATTGAATTCAAGTATGTATGTGGGATATTGGATATTATGATGAGTTAAAGTGATCTAATTTTATTAGAATAAGTGTAGTTAAGCTTAAAGGACTAAAAGGAGGTTCTAGTATAAGATATAAGTAAGTTTGGTAAATTTTTGGGGTATGATAAATGAATTCTAGGCAAGTGGTATCAGTACTGTTCATCCAGTACCTGATACTTGAAAGAGGAAATGAGTGTTAATTAAATCATGGGTATTGATACTGGTTGAATGAGTATCGATACCATAAGGCACAAATTTATAAATTTTACAAAGAGTATCGATACCAAGGAGCAGTATTGGTATTGGGAGTATCGATACCATCTAGCAAGAATCGATACCATTTTGAAATAAGGATGGCATAATCGAAATTGGGTATCGATACCGTGGAAGGGTATCGATACTACAAGCTTAGAGATATCGGTACTGTGCTTGTAGTACCGATACTACTTGAGCTGGAAATTAGAGATTAGTGCTTTAATTAGCTTACAATAAGAAGAATATTTGCAAGTAATTCGAATTTCGATATTTATTGGATTGTGTATTCGTGTAGATAACGATCGAGAGCAAATTCTAAATAAGTCGACCAAGTAATAGTCATCGAGAAAGAGATAAGAGGTCGGCATTGACCAGTGAGGCCAGGTGAGAGTATATCGGTTAATATATGATATTTGATGGAAATAAGACTTGTGATAAGTCTATTTTCCATATTAGGGCTTATGAATATGAGTGTATGTGTCACATGTTATTACATGAGTTACATGATATACTATGTATGTTAAATGAGTTATGTGAATGCATGTTGGTATGATAACTTATGTTAAATGATATAATTGAATTATGTGATTTGTAAGAAAGGATATGAACTATATGAGAACATGTATATGTGAATGAGCTATGTGATAAGAAGTTATGTGATTAAATGATCAAGAGATATAAGCCATGTGATATATGTGACATGTGAATTATATGGAAATGATCTATGTGTAAGTGAACTATATGACTATGTGAATATGTGATAAATATAAAAGATAATGCCCATGTTATGTGCTATGAGAGCTAAGGGTATAGTTGGCATGCCAAGAGTCGAAGGTTCTACGTGGTCATTCGGGACATTTATGTAATCCTTTGGAACATATATGTGGTACTTAGGTACATCTATTTGGTGCATTGGAATATGTATGTGGTCCTCAAGGAGTGGTCCTTCGGGACATCTATGTGGTCCTTCGGGACATCTATGTGGTCCTTCGGGACATTTCTACGTGGTCCTTTGGGACAAATTCTATGTGCCCCTAGTGGGAATTATACGAGCTGTGGTGATAGCATAAGTGCACAACCTCTATGTACTCGTATATCTTTAGTTCTCATATGTGTACATGGGCTAATAAAGAGATAACAATAAAAATATTACATGTGAGTATATGCTTTTGTGATATGGAACGTGTTACATAAATTATATGATGATGTGTTCATTGTTTGGTTAATAATGTTAGGTACAATAGCTTATAATTAAGAGATATGAATGATAATAATGCTAATAATGATAAGAATAACAATAAGGATAATGAAATGATATGTATGTATTTATGTTTTGATGCATAATATGTTCTATAGTTTAGTATAATTACATGAAGTGTGCATAGTAGGAATTAGTAATGAGATGTTATAGTTAAGTTTATTTATGCCTCACTAAGTCATCGACTTAGCGTGTGAGTTTTTTACACGTAGGTTCCGGGAAGCAAGAAGATGAGCAAGACAAGTCAGACTCTCCTTTTCGAAGTTTAGATCAGAAAAGAGTTTTGAATCATGTGTATTTTGTGATATTAAATATAGTTGGCATGTACTAAGAGATTTGAGTTGAATATGCTCTGATGTGTTTTGTACAACCAATTGATTTTGGATTAATGTAAAATATTCATTTTCTTGAATTGTGAATTTAAATTTTTGTCAATCTATAAAGAAAAACGTTTTTAAAAGTCAACGTGACACTTCAAACTCGGATCCGGGTCGGGTACGGGTTGTGCTTGTTACATAATGCAATTTTAGTATTTCCATTTCCATTTCGAGTTCATTATTCATTTTATTTTTTATATTGGTTCCTGTAGACTTGCATTTATGTTTGTTTATATTCAAGTTTTGGTTGTTGCTTTTGGTATAATATCTCTTTTGGTCCTTTGCATTTACCTGTACATAAAATCGGATAATTATTGCATTGGGTTCCAGGTTTAGCTTTATATTCATTTTAGTCTTCACTTTATTTGTTGTGTTTTGGTTAAACCTCTATCAGGTGGATGAAGTTTCATTTCTTTAAATTTTGGTCATGTAGTTTATTTTGGAATTATTACTACTTAAATACTCTCGTTATATAATGTTTGTACATTGGACATGATTCTTGATAAGTTCACTGATTATATTTAAAATTGTTGCTTTTATTATTTTAACCTTTTAAAGCATGATTAGTTTTATTTTAATCCATCATATTTATACATTTATATTTTAGCCCAAATTTGTATCCCTATGTTCTATTATCAGTTTGTATTATAATGCATGATTTCATATAGGAATATATATAAGTATGTAGATCAAATAGATGTTACTAGTCATTAGTATTAAAAATAGTTTTATTTTATTTTATTATTTGTATACGTGTAGTTATATATATAGGTATATATATTTTCAATTTATTCATTTTTTATTACTATTTTATACTACTCCATTTATCGATGTATTACTCGAATATTTTCAAGAACTGTATTTGTAGAATGGGAGTGAAAAGTAATGCTTGATCGAAGTAATCCGATACGAACGTTCAAACGGAATATGAACTTGAAAACACGAGTTTTTTTAAATAATGTTTTTTTATATAATGTTCTACTTTATTTTAATTTTAATTTTTATTTTGTTATATTTAATGTTGGTATTAATGATGTATGCTTTAGAAAAATGAGTCATATTTTGGTTTTATGCAAAATTTCGATATTAATTAATTTATTTTTAGGTAGAATATTCTTTAACAGATAAGAAATATGTGAGATAACTTTCCGATAGAGGATTGCAAATCTCGAGATTTCTTGTCAAGTTAAAAAAATTTCTATAATTAATCAATTTGGAGTAAATTAATTAATATTCAATAAATAGATCATATTTGTTTTACTTTTTATTCAAGTTCCACCATTACAACATTGTATAAACGGATAAGTACTAATTTTGGGCATTGCGGGGTGCTTATTCTTCCTCATGCGTAATCGATTTCCGGACCCGTTAAGTCGAATTTTTGGTAAACGCGGACCAATTTTTGTCTTAAAAATGATTTTTCCTTAAAATGATTTTAAACGATGTTTTTAGATATTCAACCTACCTAGTACAAAGGTCGATGACAACTCCTATTCAAATTAATTCAAATCATTAATTTTTCAAATAAAGTCATAATTATTTTTTTAAACTTAAATATTTTTCAAAAAAATGATTATGACAATCAAAATTTGAACTCGACTCAACTCAACTCAACTCATTTACAACCTTAATTGTTCCAACCTTTTCCCGTGTTTCCCACATTTTAGATCGAGCCTTCTTTCATTTTGCCATAATTCTCAATTTCTGCAAGTGATTAACTCTCTCGATTTTCCCCTTTTCTCTCCAATGACCATGACATTTTTGTTTATGTAGATAACAAGAAGAAAAAAAACTTCTTTCTCCTTTGCAAGTTCTTGGTTCTATCATTTCCAACTTTTTCTTTTATAATTTATAATTGGTTTTAAAAACAAAATTGGGTAGTAATTATGTCAAATTTAAACAAAACCAAAATATCATATTTTTTTATTAAATCAGTCCTCGTTCATTCAGTTTTAAATTATTCAAAATAAATTCATTTTAACGATGTTGTTTGATTATCGTATCGATCATTTTTTTGATCTAACTAGTTGAATGTCTAGTTTAATATGTTTTTGATATCAATCTTCATCCCTAAATGTAAGTATTTTTACTCTGGATAGTTAATGATATCAATTCTTTAGATTAACTAATGGTACTATAAAAATATAAATTAATCATGTCAAAATAATATATAGGGACTAAAGTTCATATTTCAAAATAATAGAGGTACCAAAAATTAAAATTTGATCTCAAGTAAACTGAAAATATCCTTTTCCGTTCTTTATTAGGAGAAATTTATGCTTGGTGAAAAGACCAGAAAGGACCGAGGTTCCTGTCTAATAAACTTAAAAGTATATGTAATTTAATTAAAAGGCCAACACCAATTACGTCCAATCCGAACTTGGAAATTCCAACATAAACAAACAGTGAAAATAAAACTGAAAAACCCTATCCTTTGTTTTCCTTATCATCCAAACAGACCATTCAGAAAATGCAGGAAAATGGCAGTAGAGCTGAAGCCCTGCGCCTTCTGGGGATGGCCGAGAAGCTTCTCCAAAACCGTGATTTCAACGGCTCAAGGGAATTCGCTATCTTAGCCCAAGAAACCGAACCCTTTTTGGAAGGGTCGGATCAGATCCTAGCTGTCGCCGACGTCCTCCTTGCCGCCGAGAAAAAAATAAACAACCACCACGATTGGTACTCGATCTTGCAAGTCGATCGCCGATCCGAAGACATCGATTTCATCAAGAAGCAGTATCGTCGCCTTGCTCTCCTTCTCCACCCCGACAAAAACAAGTTCCCTTTCGCCGATCACGCCTTTAAGATCGTAGCCGATGCATGGGCCGTTTTATCGAACGCCTCGAAAAAAGCTCAGTACGACAAAAAATTTGGGCTTTTCACGAGGATTGACTTTAGCAGCTCCGGCGATCCTTCAAATCAGTCCGGGAAATTACCGGTCACGAGAAGAGGACAAAATCAGAATACTGTGCCGCGGCGGTCGACGGGTTCTACGGTCCATAATGAAAATCAAAGGCCGAAATCGTCAACATTTTGGACAGCTTGTCCGTACTGTTACAGGTTGTTTGAGTATCCAGGGTTTTATGAAGGTTGCTGTTTAAGGTGTCAGAATTGCGAGAGATCTTTTGATGCTGTTTCAATTCCGACACTCCCGCCGTTGGTGCCGGGAAAAGAAGCGTATTATTGTTGCTGGGGTTTTTTTCCGTTGGGGTTTTTGTCTGGGAATCAAGACGATGGAGGAAAAGGAAAACCAGCTACTGGATCTCCGAGTTGGATGCCTTCTATGGTTCCAGGAGGCCAGCCAGAGAGTGAAAGAAATGGAGGGAATATGCCAGCTCAGGCTCCATCGCCGCCGCCGCCGCCACCACCACAACCACCAGCAGCTGCTCCTAAGACGACCGTGAAGAAGGTGGTGCAAAGTGGTAAAAATGCTCCCAATTCCACCCCAAGGAAGAGAGGGAGGCCAAGGAAGAATCCCATTTGAGGTTTGGGTTGGCTATAATATATAGTTGGTGTTGCTTCGATTTAAAAGAACCTGACCGGATGACAGGAGTGTTTCCGAGACAAAGACAGATGATGTTGCTGAACGGAGAAAGAAGGATAAGGCTGAGGGTGAAACTCTGCTATGCTGTAAGGAAATTGTAGGTATTGCTGTACTTTTTATTGTTTTGTTTGTAGACTGTAGATTGCTTTCATGTGCTGGCTAGCACATAGATAATTATGTAACATTTTGATATATGCAGCTATAACAATTCAGCGAGTTGTTTAGGTACGGATATTGTGTAGTCTCTGTTGTTGTGGTTCGTTCGAATGCATGCATAATGTCGTCATCTTCCAATGTCTTGTAGGAAAACATGGTTGGATGCAGTTAACAGATATTGACACAAACGTTTTCATGCATTAGCGTAATTATGGATTTACGTTGTTTATTTGGTGTGGCTAGTACATCTTTGAATGGCCCAACTGCAAATGAATACTAATGATGATATCAGGGGTTGAATACAGGAGAGGAATCCTAGTGTTTTAGTACAAGTGTTGTTTAGTTGACTGAGATTGAGGCACAGATGGAAAATTAAGACTGCAGATTCCACAGGCAGTTTAGCAGTGGGTTAATATTATTTGGTTTTGTTACTAAACCCTTGAGTTTTGTTCATCGGATTATCCATTCACATTGCACTGCTCTTTAGGTTTTGACCTTGTTATTTGCTGAAGCAGTTCTTAGTGCCTTGACACGGCAACGAGAGATTGATCCCAGTTCATCTAGTCTTTTTTTTTTCGTGGATTTGATCATATATGTTTGCCTCACTTGGTGATCATATACTTGTAAATTAACCCAAAGCCCTGAACTATACAGCATCATATGCTTTGTTAGGGTGGAGCCGAGCAAGAAATCTAAGTAACAAGACCAAAACTAGTTGAGAAACCAAAATGTTGGGAAAGATGAAGACTTCACTGCATTTTGATATAGCTCTAAAACCTTCTGTTTACGTTGTTACTACAGTGAAAATATGTCTTATAATCAATTATTAAAGAAAGAGAGTTTTCCTTTTTTATTTTAACAATTTCATGTTGCAGGCTGCTTCTTATTGATTGATGTTTGGAGCAGAACTAGAAATCTTAAATTATGGTGTTATAATTTTAAATTACTGTATTGATATGTTGTGGGAAAATTGAGTTTTAAATTTTTTATTATTAAATATTTTATTAAATATTTCGAAAGTCACACTAGTCACTAGAGTGATAAAAAATATATTAAATAATTAAAGAAGTACTATATAGGCATAAAACTAGTTTAATATCTCAAGCCACAGTTAAAAAAATAAGAAATTAGATTTATTATTATATTTGTAAAATTGAGATTCAATCCTCATGGTATTAAACCTAATGTCAAAGGAAAAAGATTGAGATAGAAAACTAGCGTGGTCTAAGTGTGCAATAAAAAAAGCAAAAAAAGAAAAAAGTTAAGGTCAAACATAGATAATTTTTCATGACAGGCATACGTATATGAATCAATAACAAATATTTTTTTTTTGTTGCCCTCCCAATTTCAAGATTTTATATTGACTAATTCGAATTGACCTGCGTCGCACATCTAGTTTGGTGAGTGAGTCTCCCAACTGAGATTTGTTACATACACAAAAACTCAAATTTGAGACATTACTTAAACGATATTAAGCTGATTATCACTTAAACCAACCCTGTTAGTAGTGACGTAAATATTCACAAACATACGATCAGAATAATAAAATATGTATCATCAAACAGATAAATAATTCATAGAACACACAACACGAAACTAGCAGAAAAAAGATCATGCAACATAACATGTATCAAAATATAGAAGAAATGATTGACTTAAAAATGCAGGAATGGTAATAAGATCCTAACTAAATTCATCCGCTAAACTATCATGATACAATACCCCTGAACTCATATCACTAGGAAGCCAAGCAAAATATAGAAGGCTTCCCTATTGTGGGTGTTTGTGACATATAATACTGATTCAAGATTATCCAACTTGAACATCGAATGTCATTTAAGTCGTCGAAGTAACTCATATACATATCACCCTTTATGAATATTTAGATAAATGAAAATTCTATTTAAATAAATATTCTTGACATTCAACTCAGTCATCATTCAATAAGTCAACTTAATTCATACTTGAAGTCTATTAAAAACAAACGATTGAAAACGCGGAGATGTTTTCATTTCACAAGCCAACTTTTGTCGCCTCTACTGCCATTACGTCATCGGCTTCATATTTAACTCTTCGCTGTTAATTGTTAAAAAGGCTGGACTAGCTTCTCTCTTATCTTACTATATTTTTTTTAATTTAATCACTGAACTTTATATATTAATTTTTTTTATCACTCTACGATAATGTGGATTATTTTATTTTCATGTGACGTGACAGATTTTAGTAGTATTTTAATGCTAGATATGATTATAATAAAAAAATAAATTTAAAAATATTAAATTATACTCTTAAAATTTAAACACAAACCATAACCCTCAAAGAGTTTGTGAACATTTCTTCCTTCCAACCATTCACCACACCCTTTCTCTTCTGAGAAACGTCGTCTTCCTTGACAGAATTGGTGGGAACAAGGGTGCTGCAATTTGGGTTTATCTTAGGGACACCATGGATAACAACCGCTGGCTCTCCCCGAATTTCGTATACAACAGGCTCTGATTCTGCCGCCAAGCTGTTGAGGGTAAGTGTGGTGGGGTTGTAATTTGGGATTTAGGGTTCGGTATATGATTTAGAAAATGATTGGGGAATTAGGGTTTATGTTTAAAATTTAAGGTATAATTTAATTTTTCAAATTTTACTTTTTTTAATGTAATTTGATGTAACACTAAAATATTAATAAATTTGATGTAACACTAAAATATTAATATATTTGATGTAGCACTAAAATGTTAATAAAAATTGCCATATCACATAATAATAATAATAAAATAATCCACATCATCGTAGAACGATAAAAAAATTGCAATGTATAAATTTCAACGAGTAAATTGAAAAAACTAAAAGTACAGTGAATAAAATAAAAAAATGAAAATAGTTCAATTACTAAATTTATAATTTACTCTTATTAAAATCAGATAACCAGTCTACTCAATGAAACACGGTTGTGTTAAAATAATTTAAAAACATAAAAATTTTAAAATAAAAAAACCAAAAACCCGTAATCTATTTCGCAAATTATATATTTTTTAAATTATAATTATGTTTAATTGTAAAAGTTCACAATCATAAAAATACTTGTTGTGCTGCTTTGACATGTTTTCGGCTTAGTGATCCAGTAGTGTGTAAAAGTTAGTGACATTCATAAATAATTTTTAAAATGAACATATATATATATATTAATAACAGAATTTTTTGTATACAATATATATAAATAAAATTTTATAATGAATATTATCAGTAAAATAGATATTTAATATAAAAATTCAGAGTTCAAGATAGACACGTGTCCACTATAGAAGAATCCACTTGCGTATGCCACTGATGAAAGTGTTTACGAGACCATTATTTATGGTAACATGTCTAATGATGCCAATGGTTTCGAAAGATGCAAAACCAGATGAAATAGTAAAGTTTGATGGCTTCAGTTTAGTAATCCTTTAAGCTTTGGTAATGAATTTTCTTATTTGCATTTAGTAATAAAATTCTACTTAAAAAATGTTATTTCTTTGGGGTGGAAATGCATCACCACTTTAACAATAACTACACTTGAACCTACTAAAAACACTATTAAAAGCAAACCTAAAAGCACGATTAGTCCTCAATTGTCTCTCTCTTATGATGTTCAAGATCGATAGGGGATGCAAAAAATTGTTACACCTGAAAATTTGATTGAAAACAATTTGAGTCTAAAATACTTATGATTCAAGGTGGTGATGACCTGAAATCAATTCAAGTTCAAATTGGTGTTGATTTGGACCTAAATTGAACCTGATTATTTTATATATGAACTAGACTTAAGAACAACCTGAATTCGAATTGAACATGATAATGTAATAATCAAACCCGACCTGCATCCGACCTGATATGAGTTCGAACTCGAGATTAACCTAGTAAATAACTAATATAACCCAATTTGAAATGATCCAAGATTTGATTTCACCCGACATGCAATTAATTCAACCTGTTAATTGATCGGACCTATAAATGATCCGACTTGTTAATGAACCAATCTGATATTGATTTAACTTGGTATTTACCTGACATGTAAGTTGTAAACTTGTAATTTGTACTCGCTATGTCCCATAATTTGTGTCTTATATTGACTATGCACATAGTTTTAAGAGATATATTTGACTAAATGGAAATGAAAATAAGGATAAAAAGGAAAATATAAGTGTTGTGGTTTATTGACTTTTCTGATATAACATTTTGAATGAGATAATTTTAAAAATCAGACACATTTAGTGGGACAGAGGGAGTAATTGACAAATGATATTATAATATGATAATTGACAAAATAATTCTTCAATATTTAAGACAAGACAACACATAATTAATTATGATCATTAAATTAATAAGTTTATTTTTTTATAATATAATATATAATTATATTAAAAAATTAATTTAATTAATAATTTATGGTCGATAAATATATTAAAAGTAATTCTTTATCATTTAAGATATATAATTAATTATGATCATTAGAATAATAAGTTTAATTATGAACATTAGGTTAAAAATTTTACTTTCGATATGTGTACATTGTAATAAATAAATCATTTCTATTTTTATATCACTAATAATAATAACTTTAAATTATTAAATCTTTTATTTTAAATTTTTTTATTAAATGATTCATTTATTGATTATTATTTTTATTAGATTAAATAAACTAATTTTAAAATATAAATTAGTGTAAAGCATTATTAATAATATAGGGAGAGAAGAAAGAAGAGAAAACGTTTCTATTTTAAATTTTACTAAAATCTTAAAAAGTATGGAGGAAAGAGAGAAGAGAAAATGTTTTCATTTTACTAAAATCTTAAAAAGTAGGGAGTGAAGAGAGAAGATGAAATGTTTTCATTTTAAAATTTCACTAAAATTTTATGTGAATTATTATATTAAATCAAAGTATATAATTTATAATTTATATTAGGGTAAATTACAGATTTGGTTACTTTCGTTTGAACTATATAAACTTATGATCACTGGATTAAAAAACATAAGTTTTGATCACTTACGTTATCGTTTTATTAAGATTTAGTCACTGAGACGTTAGCTGTCATTAGTTGGATGACGTAACACGTTAATAAAAAGGTTAAATTTTTATTTTAACCCTTGAACTTTAGATAACCATGAGTCTTTTTGTAAAAATCCTAAACAGTTTAGAGATAAAATATCAATTTACCCCTTTTTTTTCCATATGTTGTCCTTCTTCTGCTTCGTCTCTAAGCCGCTGGTAACACATCAACAGGGGTTTTGCTCTATATGATAGATTGTGCTATCATATGAACTCTGGGATTTTGCTCAAAATTGGTAATTTGATGCGATGGGGTTCATCCAATCGTAGGTGGAAAGCGGTTATGCATGAAAATTTTGTTTTGTTTGATCATAGACGAGTAGATAGCCTAGATGATGCCGATGTTTCGATGTATGATTTGTTTTGAAAAAGTTGTCTGCAAATGAAACGAAGGCAGCCTCGTTCGGTGACCAGTGACCAACGGTTTTTGATCAAAAATCATTATTAAGTTGGACTTGTTTTCCAGAGTTGGAAGAACAGGACAGCCAACAAAACAAGTTATCAGAAACTATCTATGTCGTGCAAGAATAACATGCTGGTTTGGGGAAGAAAACGAGACTCTTGGGTGGGAAAATGAATGGAAAACAGTGACCAGTTTGAGTCGAAACAAGAATTACCGAGGAGCTGGGAGCAATTGGGTCCTACAGATGTCCTTGCAAGCTTTTAGAGATGAAGCAGGGGAAACGGAGGAGAAGATAGATTTGGGGAAGAAAACATATGGAAAAAAGGCTAATAGCAATGAATCAAACAGGAGCACGGATTGTTCTACAGTTCTGAGGGTTAAAACCTTGCATATCATTTCTCCCATTTTAGCAGCAAAAAGTCCATTCTTCTACAAGGTAAGAGATTTGCTATTTCAAGAATGCAAACGAGTTTGCAAGAATATTTCTCCCCTTTTCTTTGTTGATAATTACTTTTCTTTTACTTTTTTTTTTTGGATAAATGCTTTTCTTTTACTTGTTTGTTGATAAATTGTAGCTTTTCTCAAATGTGATGAGGGAGTCGGAGCAGCGGCACGTAACCTTAAGAATCAATGCCTCTGGTATGCATACTCTTCGGTTTATGGTTATTGGTTATGTTTCTTATTCAAACAAGTGTGAGCAGGCTAATTTAAATGGCAACTTTTATATTATCATGTACAGAGGAAGCTGCTCTCATGGAGCTTTTAAATGTCCTTGCAAGCTTTTAGAGATGAAGAAGGGGAATCGGCGGAGAAGATAGGGCTGGGGAAGAAAACATATGGAAAAAAGGGTAAATTGATATTTTATCTCTGAATATTTTGGATTTACAAAAAGACTCGTGATCAGTAATTTATGTAAAGTTCAAGGATTAAAATAAAAATTAAACCTTTTTACTAACATGCCACATCATCCAACTCACGGTAGCTAGCGTCTCAGTGACCAAATCTTAATAAAACGATAACGTAAGTGACCAAAACTTATGTTTTTTTGAATCCAATGATCATAAGTTTATAAAACTCGAACGAAAGTGACCAAATATGTAGTTTACTCTTTTTATTATTCATTTAATCAAAGTTTGTGAGTAAATTTAAGTTTTTAACTAAAATTGATCCCTAATTATTTCTAATTTTTGTAATTTAGTCTATTAATTTTAATATGGTCATATTTGTGTTCATTTTAATCCATCAAATTATATTTTTATATAAAATTAACCCATATTTTTTGAAATTTAGTTCAAACCCTATAAATTATATCATAAACTCCAAACCCTATAAATTATATCATAATCTAATCCCTTTAAACTTTTGTTCACCAACGTTTCAAATTAATGCAATTTAATCCAATTTGATATTAATTTCAATTATATATTTTGCAATTGTTTCAATTTGTTCTCTGTGCATTGTTTAAGTTATTTAATTTTTAGTTTGTGATTTAATATTTGTTCAATTTAATCCTTAAAATTATATTTTTATCCTAAATTGGCCTATATTTATTTTTATTTTTTGTAATTTACTCTGAACCCTATAAAATACATCATGAGATTTAAACCCTATAAATTATATCATAATCTCAAAATCTTATAAATTTTGATTCACCAACTTTCCAAGTGAATGCAATTTAGTCCAATTTGATATTAATTTCAACTTTACATTTTACAATTGTTTCAATTTGATCCTTATATGGTTTTTAATTTATTTTAATTTTAATTTTTAATTTCATGTTTATTCAATTTAATTCTAGTTAGCAGTTTGTAATAAATTATATATGTATTCAGATATAATTATTATAATATCTCTATTTATATTTTTTTTCAACTACATAGCTATAGCCTATGATGACCACAATGTAAAACTCTTTTAATTTTATAGAGATTTAGGATCATTAGATGAATAGAAATAGATTGTTGATATTAACTCTTTGGTTTTTCCCAGTAAATAGTTTCTCATTTACTACTGTTAATAAAGGTCATAAATATATATTTAACTAAAAGAGTTTTACATTGTGTAATAAGATCTTATCCATATATATATATATATAATACAATTAGACGTTCGTGAAAGGTGAAAGATAATTCAACTGAACATGACCTGACCTGAAGTCCATCTATATCTAATAAGACCTGACTTGAAGTTCACCCAAAACTAATATTACCCAATATGGGTTTTATCTGTCAATGACTTGACCTGACCTGAACGAGACTTGACCTGAAGACCATCCAAACCTGAATTAACTTGATATTTAATTGATTCGAACCCAAATGTTTTAACCTGAATTAATATTGACCCGACCTAAAATTAACTTGACCCGAACTCAAACTGAATATGATTTGAAATCAACCTAACAATAACCTTACCTAAAACCTAAACCATTACCTAACTTCACATCCCTAGGTTTAGGTCAGAATGTTAATCTAAAATATCTTTAAAATACTTTATAGCTACCTTGAGTAGACGCACCAATGTGATCTCAACTCACCTGTTTAACTCAGGTAATGTTACATTGGAAGAATCATATATCTAACAATAATTTTACATTTTATGAACCAAAAACTATCTTAAAGAAATATTATTAAAGTAATTTTTTGGTGACGGTTAGGTTTTTTAATTTCAAGAAACCATTAGATGTCTTTAACTTCAATTTAAGTAAATGAAAAAAGTCTTTACTGTAAATATACCAAGTAATAATCTTTATTGTTATTATTATTAAAGTTGCGTAATGATGACAAATTAAGAAAAAAATTGAAGAAAAAAACAATGGTAAGCTCCCTTGAGGAAGAAAAGAGAAAAGACCGTCAAGCAAATAGAGAGCCCAGTATTAAGGATGATGATTGTGGGTAAAAGGTGACAACAATTGCTTCAAACCATAAAGGGGTGTGCAAATAAAGAAGCTTAATACATGGAGCTAGACCTGTTCAATGATTGTACTCTACTCAAGTTTCATAACCTGTATGAGCAGGACATGTACCAATACCATAGAAGTTTTACAGGATTTCCGAAGACGATATCTAATTGTACTAAATTCTCAAAACAAGCCCCGATAATATACTAACCAGATAAATTCCAATAGATGATGAAACTTGAATCTATGGGGTGGTTCAACAAAATGTATAATATGGTGAAGAAAAATAAGAGTTACCATCCGCAAGACAACAAATATGAATAATATTGGTGGGGGAGGGAAGGGGGAAGGAGATCTCACCTATCATATTCGAGCAACATATGAATTGGCCTGAGTAACATATCTCACCCATCAATATAGATTATATGAACTAGATTTCTTTGCTATCTGCAAGTATTTCACCTGCGACGTAAGAACAATTATTGACGTTAGCAATTGTAACTTAGTTGGGATTTAGAAACATTGTTGACCCTTATCTACTGTACTACCAAACTATTTGCAAGTTGGCTTTTTCTAATAGCCCTAATGTTGTTAACTCGAATATTCGATCTTACCAAAGCATTCAAGATTGCAAGAATAAAGACCAGAAAGGTGATAAAGCTTTGCAACAATGTTATGATAACTGGTTTATGTAGCCAATTCCTAATTAGAGCCCGTGTCTTCGTTCTAAGCCTCTTCCATCCCAGACTTTATCATAGATCTCATTAAAACTTTGGCTATGATTAGCTATAAAAATCCTAAAGGAAATAGTGGTAAAATAGTATTATTACGTGAAGCCTCGAAGCATTATACATTGGTATTGTGAATGTCATGCTAACTAGTCCGACTTCTTTGTGATATTTCCTTAATAAGTCATAATTATTTCATCAATGAGAAATAATTTTAGAACAGTCACAAATGAAATTATCACATCGAGAGATTTTTGTTTCCAAAATTGAATTATGGATGATGCATACCATGTGATTCCTGAGAAAAAGTCGGCTTTGAGCGAAGTGTATGTTCAAATCCACCTACAATCTGTCAAAATCAAAAAACGATGATTACATAAAAAGGAAAATGCTACCATATAGTTGAACCATTTGATCCTTAAACCTTCTCAAAGGACCTTTAAAACATATTTACCTTTTTTAAATCCCATTCAAGTTTCTTATTTGCTTCTTTGAAATCTGTTCTTTGACCAGTAGCTCCAGGTTCCAACTCAAAACTAGCTCTACAAATACCAAGTACAAAACATATAATCCATAGAAATATATACAATAAAAATATATCCCGCCACAAAAATAATGTAAAAGGAAAAGAGAAAATACCTGGTGGTATATTTAGGAAGTGGCATCTCTACAACAACTGTGTTTGCAATAATGTTTTAGGGGAACTTTGCGCTTATTTTAAGAACCACGTCAGCCTAAAATGTCAATAGCAAAGCAAAAATAACTGAATCAGGAATAAATCCCTCTACTGTAGAACTAAATGAATTATTTACAGAAGAAATAAGTTCATTTATCTTATCATCATCAGGAAAACATAACATGATTATGAAATGACAGGAAAAAACAGGTCAAGACAGACAAGCTCACCTTAAGGTGTCCCGCTTCTTCAATTAAACAATTAATACAAAAAGAAGGCTCCAATTCCTGTGTCATTCGGTAGTCATGACAGGAAATTCACCATCTGGTGGTACTTAAAAGATGATAGTAAAATGAAACACGAGCTCAAACGATGCAAAGATATTTAACAGTCTCTTCAATCTCTCCACAATTTTCCAGCTGCTATATTCTAAATTTCACTCACCAAAGCCAGAGTCCTGTCCACATCGAAACTATCAAGACGCACTGATTCATTAAAATTACAATCGTCGAGTGTGACGGCCGCACCATATGAACTCCAATAATCTACCACAACAAACAGAAAAGAGAATGAAAAACACTGGACTCAAAATGAGGGTGAAAAGTAGATACACAAAGCAGTTTAAACTATATTGCCAAGAACAGTCATTTGAAATACAATAGTTGCCACTTGTTATAGTTAAGAAACATGGCTTATATATATTAATCGTCTTGAATGTTGAAGCAAGCAGTAACCTTAAAAAAATAACCTCACCGAGCAAAAGCAAACAAATAATTAGAAGCACCACTATTGAACAGAATTATCAACAATAAATGCATAATAAATTGGGACATGAGAAGGCAGTACCATAGACCCATCCCCCTCCTCTTCCTATGCTCAAGTCTTCATTAAGAGCTAATCGGATTTCTGGATTTCCTGTAAGATAACTTTTCATTTGAATAGTGCCATCAATCTCGGAAGTTAGTATATATCCCTGTTTAAAACATCATTGAATTGGTTGATAAGTCAATCATGAAATACACTGGAGTATCTAAGAATGGGCTGAAATTTTCAAATAATGCACTCGGTAAAAATAATTCGTCGGATAATGCCGTGGACAAATTATTTCGTCGAATGGGGTAAATGCTACAGTATTGATCGAAGTCGCGTTGCCGTCCTGAAGTCCTATCATATCCCCTCGAAGACACATGGGTGTCCATGCGTTTTTGCCATGGAAGTCGCATGGTAAGCCATGCGTGTTTAAACTCCCAAGGTGCATGGCATCTCCCCCTGCCACATTGCATGGGCCATGCACCAATCACGTAGGTGATAGCTGGTAGTTGGCATTCGAATATAGGTGGTAGTTGGTAGTTGGCATTCAAATACTGGTGGTAGTCGATAGCTGACATTCAAATGATAAAAGTTGAAGCTGCCCATTTCCTAACCCATACCTTGTAATAACAAGTTGAAGATAAAAAAAAGTATTTTAGCTATATATATATAAGAATAAAATCAGGAGTGATCGTCTAAAAACTAAAGATAGGAGAAACAATTGGAGGAGAGTGCAACTGATATAGGGAGTAATTGCAAAGAAGATTAATAGGGGAGCATTTCAGAAATTTTGGTGTGCTTTTTCTTTCGTTGTTCTAATTTGAGTATGTATTATATGGTAAATTAGTTTAAATTAGTGTTATTTTTATCTCAAATTAGTCCAATAGTTTGTTAAATTTTTTTTACAAAAAAATGGTGAATTAAGTTTGAAGAAATTTTATTTGAGGTATTTTACTATTGATTATTATGTTAATATTATTTTTATAATAATTTTATATTGTATAATATCATTTTACGATTTATGATCATAGTGTACCTTTATTTATTTTATTCAAAATTCAAATTTTGAATTTGTAAAGAAAATAAGCAACAACATTTTCACGATTATCCGTTTTAATTGACATATTATGGAAAATGAGGTTGCAGTTATTTTTTAGTCTGAAAGACCTATAAATATGATGTTCAAAAGGGACATCACATTTGTAGAAATGAAGCAGAGGATAAAAAGAAAATTTTGAGCTACAGTTGATGGTTTAAAGTACTTGTTTATGGTATGTCTCAATCCAGTTAGATACACTGTAGTATCAGTTGAAGAAGATATTGATATTAGAACCATGATTAGATTACACGAGTAAACAAATATTGTAGTTATTAAGTTATTTGTTGATGTGCGTAAGATATCTGATGTTCCTGGGTCATTAAGAAATGTGTCTAGAAATTCATCTCAAATGGCTTTCGAAAGAGAGTTGAGGACCTGGCATACAGATCGATACACAATTTTATGGCGCTATTGGAAAGTGTAAATGAAGTTGGTGGGACATCCACAACAACAGTATGAGGAGAAAAACATATATCATTTGGAATTGGTTGTTGAAGCTAAAAATCAATGGGGAGAAATTCATGATGATTCCAGTGAAGATGAAGAAACTAAGGAACTCGTTTTGGCCGAAGATGATAATTTTTGCGGTTGGTGCACCTAACTTGGCCACTGGTGAAGTTTTGACACCGTATGAACCTACCCCTCAAATGTACGAGATATATTATGATGCAATGCGAGCACTAGAATTCCCATACATGCCACATATACCTCCATACGACATGGCTGAATCATTTGAAAATTCTAGTGCATTTTCGGTTGGGATGCAATTTAGAGGAAAATATGAATCTACATTGGCGATTAAAGAGTATTACACAAAGGCCGTGTTGATGTCCATGTTGCAAAGTCCAACCAAAAACCATATATGCGAAGTGTGTTAAATATGGCCTAGAGTGCAAGTGGAAGATCATAATGTCAAAAATTCAGAGGCACAATGCTTGGGTTATTACAAGATACAATATTCCTCACACATGTTTGCGAAACTCTACTGAACAAGACCACTGACTATTGGACTCCGATGTAATATGCGAATACGCGAAGGTGTTGGTTGAAAAGAATCCAAGGATCCCTTATTCAGTGTTAGTTGCATCTATTCGAAGCCAATTTGGATACTGAAACATGCATCACAAGGCTCACATCAAAGGAAGAAGTAATAACTCTTCCAAATGATCCACTCGTCCAAGCCTTCGAAAAGAAGACCAGAACAACAGTAGACTTGCAATGACTTTTTTATTGGGAACCTGATCTTATTTGGTCAACATGTCTTCTATAGATATGACCGTCTGTCTCTTATATTTGCAACGATTTTTTAATTGCATCAATTCGATATTGGGAACTCAAGATATGACCATTTTAGTGAAGACAATGCATGCAGAAAATCCTATATGAGATTAATGTGGGATTTTGTAAATATTACGAATTTTCAATATTTGTATTGATTATTTGTAATATAATTTAATATATGATGATGAATTATATTTTAGGATTATATTTATTATTTTATTAGGAATTAATGTTGAGTTAAAATATTATTTTTAGTTTATTATTATTTTATTAGGAATTAGAGTTAAGACATGTTTAGTTTGTTATTATTTTATTTAGGACCTTTAGAACTCATCCCCTATTCATTCAACTTTGAAAAAAAAATTTCTTTGATTAATAATACAACGAGTGTTCGTTTTTACTAGTGCTCATTGCCTTGTGCTTTCGAAGCTTCTTCTCCTGGAGTTCTTTCAAGTTCTTGTGAGGGAGATTAATCTTCACACTCCAATTTGCCTTTTCATCGTGACTAGGAGGGTTGGTTAGAGCCATATTATCGAGTTTTCCTTTTCATTGCGACTAGGAGGGTTCAATAGGACACTTAGATCCATATTACGTGTTTGTCTTTTCATTACGACTAGGAGGGTTCGATTGGACACCTATCCATCTATTTTCCACAAATCCATCCTCACCATCATCATCTTTACCGTTCACCTTCATAAGGTTGCCACCTTCTACTATTCATTCCCCTTTGTTCTTCATCGAGTCTAAAGCTTTCTAGGTTTGATTCTTCAACAAGAGCAATGTTCATTAATCCGCCACCACTTCCCTATCAATTGGTACACAAAACCGTCAAGGTACCCCAATGGAGCTAGTTCACAAAAGATTCATCGTTTCAGGTTCTTTTTATTTAATATTAGTTTAGATTCAAATCCTTTTTGTTAGTTTGCTATTTTTTAAAAAAAAGGCCAAAAAATAAAAAAAGCCAAAAAAATCACAAAAATTCAAAAAATTGCAAACGAAGGAATTTAGGGCTGATTTTCTCAAGATCTCATATTCATCTTAACGGCGTGTTTGGTTGACATATGGGATTACCGGGGGAATGTAATCCTTATTCCCCTATTAGGTTGGCAAATAATCCTATTCCCCGATAATCTTTTATTCCCAACAGTGGATTTTTTGGGATGTATTACCGGGAATGTGATTACCTCCTTTCCCTTAGGTATTGTTGGATTACCGACGTTTTGGATTAAAATGCCCTTATTGTTTTTCAAAAATATCCTTATTTTGTCGTTGAATAATAAAAATTCTACGAAGGTTAAATTACAAATTTATCCTTAAACTATTTTAGATTTACAAAAAAAAGTCTATAATTAAAATTTTATATGAAGTTCAGGGGTTAAAATAAAAATTTACCCTTTCATTAAACCTATTTATCTTTTCAATTTTGTAAAAAAAAATTATATATATTTTATGAATTTAAAATTTTTAAAGAAAATATATAAATTAATTATAGTAATATTATAGTAGAATTCAACTTGTTAAAAAACAAATATATAATAAGGACAATTTGGTAAAATATGCATTCCAATAATATTTTATTCCTTTAACCAAACACTGTAATCTTACATTCCTGCTAAACCAACCAAACACAAAATACAACATTCCCAGTAATCATATTCCATGGTAATCTTTTATTCCAACTGGTAATTTTAGATTCCGTGAACCAAACCACCCTAAGAGTAATTTGCAGTCAAAAATTTACCCCAATCGAAGTTCATTAGAGCCTTCAAATACATCGTTCAAGTTTCATCGACAGATTCGGTCTAGAATCTAGTTGAATTTCTTAAAAATTCTACATAAGGAATTTCGTGGTGAAAATTTCTAGATTGAAACTAAATATATTGCAGATCATTTGGAGATCAATAACACCTTTGAACAAAGCGATCACGAAAACAGGCTGTTGGAGGATTCACCGTTCAACAGAGTATAATTTTTCAAAATTTTTGGACACCGATAACCTCCTCAAAAACGTTGCTCAAGTTGACCCAACATTTTCTAGGTTTCTGGTTTGGTTTTTTTTCTTTGACTCTTAGTGCTTTAAGTTATTTTGTTTTCCTTTTAATTGTTCTTTTGAATTATCTAACACATTATCTTTCTTATGTTAGTTGGACTAAAGAGTTTGCATATTTTTTCATTCTTTGCATTCTCGTTCTCTTGGAGTCTAAACCTTGTTTGGACTCTTAGAGATTTTAGGTTTTTTTTTATCTCCTTTGCTAGTAATCAAACTCCGATATGAACTGTGGAAGACTACTTGGTAAAGTGAGTTTTAAAGAGTACATGATCTACTTACTTGCCTCTTGTTGTGTTACTTTCTTGGAGTGACTTGTGAGGTTTTTTGCTTTGTTGATTTTTCTTTCTTTTATTTTTATTTTACTGAAATATTTTTTGAGTGTTATGATTTCAGGATGGACGACAATAACAACAAGACACTTACGGCTATCTTAGCCGCACTTGCACGACTCACGACTCAATTTGTATGATTTGATGAACTTAACAATACCGTGAGAGAACGACAAGAACCACAACTAGATCTACCAAACCAGAATCCAAGACCAAACAATGCTAAACTTTTGGTACATAGATGAGCACAACCACGTTTCCAAGCACCCAAACTCTTTGCAAAACCAAAGTTCACGATCCCATCTTTTAAAGGAGACAATGATCCGGACAAGTACATCGATTGGGAAGGAAAAGTTGATCTTATGTTCACATACCATGAGTGCCCCCAAGCTGAACAAGTTCCCCTCATCACCATGAAATTCGAAGGATATGCTCACACTTGGTGGATGCAAACAAGGAAAAAGATCGAGAACTTCCAAATTCAATCAATTACTTCTTAGACCGACCTCAAAAAAACTATGAGGAACTGATTCCTACCGATACATTATAGGCCACATCAGTAATCATATATGTATTTGAACGAATATCTGAATTTTTTATAATAATTAACTTGATTTTATAATAATTTATATATTTTAACTTTAAAAATATTTTATTTTATCTTATCTTATTAAATATATTTTATTATCAAATTAAATTAAAATATACATTTTATTCTTATTTATTAAAATATATTTTTTATTCTTATATTACATAAAAATATATACTTGATCTCACCTTAACTTTTAAAATTTAATAAAATTGATATAATTACACATTTGGTCAGTTTGACTTATATATTCTATCAATTTAGTACTAATTTTAATAAAATTAAATTTTATATATTTTATCTCATCTTAACATAAAATTGATATAATTACACATTTGGTCACTTTTACTTTTATATTCTATCAATTTAGTCAAAATTTTAAAAATTAAAATTAATTTATATGTTTTATCTTTAACTTTTAAAATTAATATAATTAGACATTTGAATACTTTTACTTATATATTCTATCAATTTAGTCATAATGTTAATAAATAAAAATTAATTTATTATTCAAATCAGATCATGCCACGTGTTAGTAGTACCAAATATCATGACATGTGTCATCACATGATTGAAGGTTTTAATTTAATTTAATTTAATATATTTAATTTCCACAAGCTATTGGGACAAGGTTAATTATTTTCCTTGAAAAATATATTTTTATATTAATTTTAAAATATAATAAGAATAAAATTTAAATATTTAAGTTAAGGTAAAAAATTCTAAATATTATTTACTTATGTTTAGAAAATACTAATATAATTTAAATATTTAATTTTAAAATATAAGACCATTTTATTTACTATTAATTTTTATACAAATAACAATTGACTTTATAATTATTTTCGATGTTGGGGTGTTGTGGAATGATAATGCTGAGGCGGACGTCGAATGTATTGTGGGCTTTGTGGTTGCTCAGGATAGTAGTCATCATCCTCATTCATTAGGGGCATATGATCTGATGTTGCAAATATATGTCCACCACTATGCTCTCCCATCCCTACTGGAAACGTAGACTGACAAATATTCGTATTTGATATCATAGATGTCATTTGCTCAAAGTCATACGTCGATTCAAACATGGGAGAGTAGATGGGTGCTTGAGGATGCATCAACTTGGGTATGTATGCCGGAACAGAATAATCATCAAACGATTGCGTTGTTCCCGCTTCATGTTGTTGAGATGAGCTCCCACTCGGTAAAATTTTATCGGCTTTACCAACTATTTTCTTATATTTCTTAAATTGTTGCCTTTCTCCCAACGTCGTCATGTATGACTTTTTATGATCCCAATAATAATGAAGGTAAGCCGAAGTCTCAAAATTAAAATCATCATCTTGAATGAGATCAAGAGGTGGAAAGTATGAAGCTCTGTAGTTCCAAGCATTAATGTAGTTCGTGTGCTTCGCAACCCAATTCACGCTGTGCTTATCCTGTCCATCTAATCTGTGCAAGGGATAATGATCCCATGGAATGGGCGGAATAGGTTGGTGGAAGTCGAATTGCCTCGACACTCGATCTGAAAATTGTATTTCAATAAAAGCAAAATGAATCAATGGCACCAATATTGACAACCATCCAAAACATCTTCCGGCACACATGCTATAATTTCTTCCTCTATGTACAACCTTCAATTAAACTGTAAAATTAAAATTTATAAAAATTAATTAGACGCGAAATTATATAATTATAAATAAATATTATTTACATTTATATTATAAAACTGGGCCTCCAAAAATTAATTAATTAGGTAAAATTATAAAATCATAATAAATAAATAAATAATAAATGAATTTAAATAAATTAAATTAAATTAAATAGAATTATTATTATATTATATTAGAAAATATACATTCTTTTTGCTATAAATGTCGATCTTCAACCGAAACTCTTTAATATTATTATGCATTAGTCTCCCCTTTCTATTTTATGCCTCCATCTGTATAACAAAAAAAATATTTGTTACTTATTTTTAATCACAATAAATAAATTATAATTAGGAATTTAAATTAAAATAGAGAAAAGAAATATTATCTTCCGACAAAAGGAAAGTCAATCGATGTTCGACTAATTGGTGTTAAAAATGGAAGTTTGTGCTAAGCCCAATATTGTAGCAAAATCATACATCCACTGATTTCTACTGTATTAATATTATTGACGATTACTGACGCCTTGCACATCTCACGATACAAGAACGCCAATATCGAAGATCCCCAACTATACTAACGTGTATTCTGAAAATTTCTAAAAAACGGGAGATACTACTTGTGAACCAGATTACCGAATTTATCCAGCATCAAAACTCCCCCAATCAAATGCAAGATATTTTCTCGAGTTGCATATACAATTTCTTCTTGGGTACTATTTTGTTGGAGTTTAAATTGATTCTCCAACCACGATAGCCTTAAACATCGCCCTTTCAATTCTGGGCTTACTGTCATCTGTCCAAGAAACTCATTGCAAATTATTTCCATATTATTTTAACCATTTCTCATCACCATCGACATCTCATTTGTTGGAACCCCGAGTTAGAAGGCCACATCTTCTAAAGTTATCTTGCATTCTCCGCATGGGAAATGAAATGTATGTGTTTTGGCCTCCAACGTTCAATCAATGCATTGTTCAAACATGGGACCAACTTAACAAATGTCACATAATAAAATCCAGCCTCTTATAGGTTATCTTCAATCAAAGGGTGTGACTTAACGGAAATATTGAGCCGATGACAGAAGACTCATTGCTCATCTTCCTGTAATGATAATATTCATGAAATTAATCAATTGATCATAAAATAAACTTCTATCATTTAATAATAATAATTTATTCTCAAATAATAATATTTTAATAATAATAACATCATCGCTCCCAAATGGCTAGAAATATGTTGAGCGTCAAGATGAAGTAGTTGATTTTGTTTTGCCATTTGAACAAATATGTAGAAAAAATAATTTTAATAACATTAACAATTTAATATAAATATTATTATAAAAAACAATTTAATCTAAACTAAGTAACAGATTAAAACACCAACAAAAAAATTACTTTATTGTTCCCTTATCTTATTCCTTTCTCTCTTGTTCTTCCTTTCTTCCTTATTTTCTTTCTTTTTCTTCATTTCTTTCTTTTTCTTCATTTCTTTCTTCCTTCTTCTATTTTTCTTATTTCATCTCCGTGCCCCCTCCCTCCCGTACACTCTCCTGTATAATAACAACCCAAACAACCCGGACCCTATCATTGCAGCCATTATTGACCCAAATTGCAGCCTTTATTGCTGCCCCCATGCAGGCGACAAACTACCATGCAGGGGCAGCGTCACGGGTGCCGTTCACGGGGGAGGGGAGCACATGCATGCAGGGTGAGAGACGCATGGCTTATAGTGCGTCTTTGAAGGGTTTTTTCTGGCCAAACGTGCATGGCAATGCGACTTCCATGGTATAAAGGCATGGACACCCATGCATCTTCGAGGGGTGCAACGCCGGGACAACTGTGCTACTCCGATCAACACTGTAGTGTATTCACCCCATTCGATGAAATAATTTCTCCACAGCATTATCCGATCTGTGTGCTTTATTTGAAAACTTCAGCCCTAAGAATGTGTGTGAAATGCAAACTTCTTGTTTAAAAAGAATAATTACCTGCAATAAACAACTAAAGAGGAGCACGTAAATATGATTTGAAATAATGGGGGTAATGAAAGAACATATGTTAACTACTTTTAAATTTATTTTGTTCAAAAGGAAAGAGAGTGGTAGAAGCATTTTAGGGAGAAAAAAATAAGCTTATATTTAAACTAATCCACAAAACTTAACGGTAGCTGGTTGGTTTGACACTAACTCGACCATAGACTCTATTCATCAGTATTAGATTATAAAATGTCCAAAATAAGTAAAAATATAAACACTTCAAATTATTGAATCCAATAAAAATGATGCAGTTACACTAGAGCTAAATGTAACACTGATTTTCTCGATCATATCCACAAAATTTCCTCTCTTTCGACCTCCAGGCTCATTTGCTACAAAAGATTTTGTAATTGCTGTCCCGGGCATCCTCTTATTTCCTTGCTGCAAGCATCCAAATTCAATCAATTAACTTCCCAAGTTCATGTTGATAAAATTACAGACTACCATTTATGAGGGTTCATAATCAAGCAACCTTATCATACCATAAAGACGGCCGCAGGGCCAAGGGGTTGCAAACGTGCAGCATCAACCACAATTGGCTCATTAAAGATGTAGGACTTCAAAACCTCAGTAGATGTTATTTGCACATAACCGAAGTCCTAGATGGAGGAAAACACATATAAACAGTAGTAGAATCTGTTCAAATCTTTTCAGAAGAGCAATGCAAAATTAATAGTAAACATTTCACCGAAGAAACAAGGCCTAGCATATTTCATCGGAGAAAAATGTTACTGTTAAGTTCTCTAATGTACAGAGAGATTCTAAAATGCTTTCTACTTATATATTCATATTCACTTCTTGAGATAAGCCATGATGCGCTAATCGAAATGAATCTTCACTTAAAACCCCTAAATAATCCTTAATAACACGACCAATCCTTTGCAGAAGTTCCAGGACGAGAGATGGGGATGCATTAACCCTTGTGGCAGCAACAAAGAACAGCCCAACAACCTTCACGTGGAAGTAGTTCACACCATCCACATTCTATCAATTGAAAAGAATCATATAAAGCTATTAGGGCACTACAGCAGCTCAGTTACTTAATAATCAAGTAATATACGCATCGGACTACAATGGCCTTTGATACCAGAAATAGGAGTTGAATGAATCAATCTTAAATCTGAACATATCATTTGTTCAGCCAGTGAAAAGGTATACTGCCTGACATTACTTTCTTAAGATAACACCTACAAAGACAGGAGCACCTCCTCTTATCCATCCTCTTTCCAAAACTTGACTTTACGGAAGAATATCTATGCACTTCCTTTTGGTACTTCACCACGATCTGTGGTAAAAAAAAAATTATCAGTCTTTGAGTCTTGGAAATCAATTCTGTAAATAATTTGCGCTTACGTACATGCTTAAGTACCAATCATGAAAATTCAAATATATGCCAAGAAATTTCTATAGGATTCATTTCATTTTTAAGAAATTCTTACATAGTTTGGCAGGCTAGTTATTCCCATTAGTTTTACATAAATTTAACATGCAAAATCAATTTAAGCCTTAAATCGCTCTGTTGGGAAATAAACGAATAATTTTCCTATAACCAGATTAGTGAGAGTGCGAAATAAAAGCGAAAAAAGAATACTCGAAATTGATAACGGAGTTCGGCCAATTATGCCTACGTCTCCAGACTGCTGCAGATATTTTACTAAAGAGAGAAAATTTACAGGTATTTACAAAACACTCACAACTCACAAGAGAACTCTCTAAACTCTTTAGTATTGGGAGAAAGAAATGATTTGGGATGGTTTTGAAGCTAAATGGGTTAGGGTATTTATAATTGAAGCTTAAGGACTAATATTGTAATACCCTAAAGTATAGGGTACCAATTTGATAATTATCCCGTTACCCAAAATTAAAAAAAACTGCACCAAAATTCGGTGCCTACCATTCCAATGCACTTTTGATGCAACTTGTTGTTATTTTTAACAATCTCCCACTTGAAGACTAATTTTAATTTGTCTTCACACCTCGATCAATGCAACAACATTTCTAGTCTTGTTACTCTAGCATGCCAAATGAAGCTGAACACAACTTGAGTTTGTCCATAGTTACCGTCTTTGTTAACATGTACGCCGGATTTTGAGCTCCACTAACCTTGCGGGGATTATTCATGTACTACTAACAGCTCCCACTGCACGAGCAATATCTGGTCTAGTACAAACCATGGCAGACATCAAACTTTCAATTGCTGAGGCATACGACACCTTCACCATGTGTGCACGTTCTTCATCCGTCTTTGGTTACTGTTCTTTGGAGAGTCTAAAATGAACACCTAAAGGTGTACTTAGTGGTTTAACATCTTGCATGTTAAACTTGGAGAGTACTTTGTTGATGTACTCAGCCTGTGATAACATCAAAGTCCCCGACTTTATGTCTCTCTTAATCCTCATCCCAAGAATCTACTTTGCAGCACCTAAATCTTTCATTGCAAACTGCTTCGACAATTTTTGCTTCAAGTTTATAATCTCTTGCATGTTTGAACCTGCAACGAGCATGTCATCAACGTACAACAATAAAATAATAAAGCTGTTGTCAAACTTCTTGATGTAGCAACAATGATATGCTTGGCATATGGTAAAACCACTGCTACTCATGAAGCTATCGAACTTCTTGTACCACTGTCTAGGAGCTTGTTTTAAACCATACAAGCTCTTCTTTAACCTGCATACCAGGTTTTTCTTGTCTGCTTCTATGAAGCCTTCTGGTTGCCTTATATAGATTTCTTCCTCCAAATCACCATGAAGAAAAGTTATCTTCACATCTAACTACTCTAGATGTAGATTTTCTACATCTACAATTTTCAACACCAGTCTGATTGTAGACAGTTTCACGACTAGAGATAAAATTTCATTGTAATCAATACCTTTTTTTTGCCGAAAACCTTTGACAACCAATCTTTCTTTGTAGCGTTTGCTCCCATCATGCTCTTCTTTGATCCTGTAAATCCACTTGTTATGGAGCGCTTTCTTGCCTAGTGGTAATTCAGTTAATTTCCACGTCTGATTTGACATAAGCGAGTCCATCTCATCTTTCATGGAAGACTCCCACTTGACTGAATCATCCACCTACATTGCTTCATCATAGCACTCTGGTTCACCATTGTTAGTCAACAATAAGTAGTGCAAAGAAGGCGAATAACATTGGGTTGGTTTAGGAATTCTAGAGGAGCGTCTTAGTTCTGGTGTGCCTGGTTCTTCTTGAACTGCTTCAGGACTGATCTGAACATCATTTCCAGAAATCTCCTCAAACTCAACAAATTCCTTTGTTTCAGCTTCGGTGTTGGAGCTACTTGATTCTATGGATTACCTGTCTTTGTACATCACATTCTCATTGAAAATGAAATCTCTACTTCTGATGATCTTTCGATTTTCATAGTCCTAAAACCGATAACCGAACTCATCACCACCATAACCAACAAAGACACATTTGTTGGACTTAGCATCAAGTTTACTTCTTTCAGCAGAATTTATGTGTATATAAGAAATACAATCAAACACTCTTAAGTATGAAAGGTTTATTTCTTTCTTGCTCCAAACTTCTTCTGGTATTCCACCATCCAAGGGAACTGAGGGCCCACGGTTGATCAGGTAAGCTGAAGTGTTGATAGCTTCAGCCCATAGTAATTTGGGCAAGCTGGGATGTATCCTCATGCTTCTGGCACATTCATTCAGAGTTCTGTTCATGCGCTCTGCTACGCCATTCTGTTGCGGTGTCATGGGAATTGTTGTCTCCATCTTGATTTCTGAAGGTATCAAAGACTTCTGATTTCTTCTTCAGAAAATAAACCCACACCTTCCTTGCAGAATCATCGATGAATGTGACATAATATAGTGAGTTTGCAAGAGATGGAACTAGAGATGGTCCCCATACATCAATATGAACCAACTCTAACTTTTTAGCCTTGGGTGTCTTGCCAATCTTTGTAAAACTTACTTTCTTTTGTTTGCCAAAGATACAATCCTCACATAGTCTGACATTTATGTTCTTTAGATCCGATAGCTTCCCTTTTGACAAAAGTGTCTTTATCCCTTTCTCGCTCATATGGCCAAGCCTTTGGTGCCATAGGTTTGATTTTTCATCAGCAGCATCTGCTGCTGCAATGATATTCTCTAAATTTGAGGTTACATAGAGAGTACCAATCTTCTTACCACAAGCAATGACGAGTGCTCCTTTGGTAATCTTCTATTCACAGCCTGAAAAGGTTATATTATATCCTTCTCCATCAAGCTGTACTACAGAAATCAAATTTCTTTTGAGGCCAGGAATATGTCTCACTACTTTCAACCTCCTGGTGGTCTGGTTTGCCAACTTTAATCGGATGTCTCATTTTATGATGATCTTCATGGTTTCATCATCGGCTAGATGAACCTTCCCAAAATCACCACTGGCATAGTTCTCTATGATTTCTTAGCTTGGGGTGGAGTGGAAAGATGCCCCTGAATCCAAGATCTATGATTCAATCGGACTGTTGACGCTTAGAATCATGGCATTACCTGTTTCCTATGTCATGTTGGTAGATTACTGTACGCAGATATCTTTCTTCGGTGCTCGACAATCTCTTTTAAAGTGACCCTTCTTGCCACAATTATAACAGTTAAAATCTTTCTTTCCCGTTCTGGATTTCATTGACATTCACTCAAAATTTGCGTCAGCCCTCTTTACTGCCTGAAGTCTGACACTCCTCGCATTGAACCCTTATCATTGTAGTTCTTTGCGCCATCATGCATTGGAACTTTCTCACGACAAAGTCTGATGCCTCTTCTTGCCTCCTCCCTTCTAACACGAAGGTTGAAGCTCATTTCCCACCTTGTAAATAGGCAGTTTCTCCGTGGTTGCCTTTTCCCTCAACGTCTTGGCTCTCTTCAAATATTGTCCACTAGTCTTTGAAGGATTGTTCCTCACTTGAACATCCCTCGGCAAGCCCCTGCTTCGACCCTTCTCTTAAGATGGTCTCTAAAGCCATGTTCTCTACACGAACATGCTCGGGAAACTCCTTGGACACGAACAACTCTTCTTGCACTCGCCTTCTACTCGCCTTGGCAAAAATGAACCTTATTGAGCCAACTCTCAACGCCTTTTCGATCCTGGGTTCATCCTCTTCTCTGGACAACTCGATCTTGGGCTCATCCATCACCTTGGATGACTCATCTTCACTCGGGTAATTTTGCAATACTTCTAGCATCTTAAGTCTGAACCCCCTCATTTTCTCAACTCTTACCCTCGTCTTAACATCTTTGACACTCGAACTTGTGCCAAGACTGCACACATCTTCCCTAAACTCACCATCTGGTTCATCATTGAGTGGATTTTCTCTTCCACTCAAGGAACAACATTCATCATCCTCTGACTTACCTTCATCACGGAATCTCTTGCCACTACCCTCGACTTTCGTCTTTTCTTTGGAAGTCTTGTTTTTCTTGACTCCAAATTCTTTGATAGACTCAACGGTTGTCAAGGCTTTATACAACTCATTGACTTCCCTTCGCTCCAACACTCTCTTCGCCCATGGCTTTAATCTGAACATGAAGGTGAAGAATCCATCTTCTTCAGTTAAACTTAGGACTTTGAGGATGAGTTTTCTAAATCGACTCACATACTCCTTAAGTGTCCCTTTATGCCTGAGATGCCTCAACTTGGACCACGCCTCTATCCTGGCATACTGTGAGTAGACTTGCTCACTTTGCACCCTCGGCTTGACGACTTTATCTCTTGTTATCGCACCGATTCCCTTCTTGTGCTCGACTGCTTTGACACCTGCAGTCTCATCAAGTTTTCATCCTAGGTTGACTACTTGAGAACTTGTAGTCGCACCACTCTTGCTCCTTGATTCGAATACTTTGGAAAATTTAGCCTCACCAAGTCTTTCCCCTATTTTTATTACTTGGATACTCGCAATCTTGGGCATTCTTCCGGGTTCGGCTGCTTCAACATCAACAACCTGCCTCGTTTCGATCCTTGTTTGGCCGTATTGATCCCATCAATCGGGCTAAGTCTTTTTTTTGGCTTGGTAGCTTTAACACTTGCAACCGCGCCAATTCCCACTACTTCTCCTTCTTCCATCCTCTTCATGATGGCTGTAAGGCGACACTTCTCGAGACATCCTCTAATCAAATGAGGACCATCATAGAAGTAGCACTTCAAATTTTCCTTTCTCCCCTTCTTCTTTACACCAGACTTAGCCTTGCCATTCTTTCCCAATGGCTTTCCTTGGCTACGAACAGTCAATGGCTCACATTGGCCACTCGAAGAGCTTTCTCTACCATCTCCCTACTGCACCTTTTCCCGATCTCCCCCACTATTTCCAATATCTTTAAGCATGGGACTGGACAACACATCGCTATTTGGCTTGTCTTCAGCAAGCTCAGTCAGCTTTCTGGCTATAGCTATGGCCTTCGAAAGTCTCTGGGCATATCTTTTCTCTCTCCTGAGCATCGCCCCTGGTCTAATTCCTTCCAAGAAGGTCTTGAGCGCACCCCATTCACTCACTTCTCCCTTGCATATGAGCAACTCCTTCTTGAGCTCATCCACTTCGTTTCTCAAAGCCATCGCTCCCACTCAAATCTGGCTTCTTTTGGATCGTTTCTTACAATTCCTGCGAACCACCGTGTATTAGAACATCTCCGTCGATAAATTCATATAGCCGACCAAATTTTACTATTAACAAAATTCACTATTCATATGAATAGTAACCTCACAGAAAAACCGAAAAAATTCAACACCAAAAGCTCTAATACCAATTGTTGGAAAATAAACGAATAATTTCCCTATAACCAGATTAGTAAGAATGCAAAATAAAAGCGGAAAAATAATATCTGAAATTGTTAACGGAGTTCGGCCAATTATGCCTACGTCTCCAGACTGCTACATATCTTTTTCTAAAGAGAGAAAAATTACAGGTGTTTACAAAACACTTACAACTCACAAGAGAACTCTCTAAACTCTTTAGTATAGAGACTAATCTTATAAATACCATAAAGTATAGGGGACCAATTTGATAATTATCCCTTTACCCAAAATAAAAAAAATACAGCGAAATTCGGTGCCTACCATTCCAATGCACTTTCGGTGCAACTTGTTATTTTCAACACGCTCTTTATCGGGAAAAGAACGTTGACGACTGATCACATGATTTGAAACTGAAGATAGAGAGAAAGAAAGAAAAAGCAAAATTGAGAGCTAAATAAACATTTATTATATTTCAAGATGCATCCAGGAAGAACTACACAAGGATCAAATATGAAATAATTCAGATATAAGATCTCACTTACCTCTCAGCTTATAGGAAAAAATCAATCTAAAGGATCAAAATACAGTCCTATAAAGAGAAAATTCAAAGAAAAAGTGAGAAAACCAAAAGAGAAGTGAAGTTTATATGGAAAGAGAAAATAAGAGGAAGAGGGCAGTAAGAAAACTGGAAATCGCGAAAAACTATGTTATTGCCTTGCTAAGAGAGAACGAATAACTATGAGATCATGATTTGAGCCTTTCTTTTCTGATTCGTCTCCCCGGTTTTTTTCTCTCTGCAAATTTAGCTCCGATTTTTGTTTTGTTATGCTTTTGTGTAGTTTTGATGATGAAGGTTTTGCCGTGGTCTTAAACATTATTTTTAACGGATCACTTTCTATTTATATTTATAGATTTTTACCAACCAAATTTCAAATAGTTACGTTTTGGTCACTTACGGTATTGATTTATTAAAGGATAAGGTACATAAATGGTTCCCATACTATAGGATACTACTTTGTTAAGTCCCATGACTATAGGAAATTACTTTGTTGAGTCATTCGACTATTAAAATTTACAAAATGGTCACCCGACTATTTATTATGTTCCAAACTCATCATTTACCGTTAAAAATTTAACGTTCATCTGAGCTAGATGTTAACATGCTGAGTGAGATATGATAGTCATTTGAGATTATGAGATCATATTTTATCATATCTCAATCAGCAAGATAATGCCCAACTCAGACTACCATTATTTTTTTAATGGAAAAGGATGATTTTGGAACATAATGAATAGTCGGGTGGCGATTTTGGAACATAATGAATAGTCGGGTGGCCATTTTGGAACTTTTAATAGTCGAGGAACTCAAAATGGCAACTCCATATAATCGGGGGAACATTTTGCAACGTTTAATAGTTGAGGGACTCAACAAAGCAACTCTATATAATTGGGGGACCATTTTGTAACGTTTAATAGTTAGGACTCAACAAAATAATATTCTATAGTCAGGGACCATTTGTGTTCTTTACTCTTTATAAAATAGTAATCACTTACGTTATTGATTATTATATTTTTTATGCAAAACCTTAGTCAAAATAGGTTAATTTTTAATTCAATCTTTAAATTTTAGATAAAATATTTATTTGATCCTAAACTTTAGATAAAATATCGTTATGACCTTTAAACTTAGTTAAAATATAAATTTGACCCTTGAATTCAATTGAAGACTTCCATCGTTGGTCGCCACTCACCAATGTCACCTTTGGTCGTTATCTATTGTCATCACTGAGATGACCATTGGACCCTAAAATTTATAGTTCTCTTATTTTTTACCTCCTAAATGTGAATATGATATATGTTTCATCGAAAAATGTCTGAACTTAATAAATCCAATGTAGAACTATTTCTATTAAAAATAGTGTTGAACCCTTTGATTTCATTTTAAATTAAATCATAATCAAAATTAAATCATAATAAAAATATATAATTAGTATTCCTTTAAAAATAAGGGCAACAAACAATTAATCTATATCATGATTAAATCCATAAATTTTTTGTTTATAATATTATTATGTTATAATTTTTTGTTATGTTTATAATATTAATTATATTTTTTTAATATTTATAAATATTAAAGATATGATAAATTTTAATATTATATATTTTTAATGGGCAAAATATTTTGAATATTACGTTGGAAATTTATTTAGATATATGTAATGCATAGAAAATTATTTTTTTCAAGTAGAATATTTGCTACAATACTTATTGGAAGTCGTATGGAGCACACATTGACTTCTAAAAGTCGTTTAAAGTGCAAAACATCTTCACTAGACTCCATACATGCACAATAACATAGATAGATGGTGGTGCTCTAGAAGTTTATATTACACAGAATAGTTTTGTAAGAATATTGAGAAAGTGATTTGAAATACTCAATGTTTTGGTATATTCTGTATTTTGGTATAGATGTTGGATTTTAGACTACATGAGCTATAATGTATTTCTACCATTTGTGGTCTATGTTTATAGTGAATTATTATTCTTTTCATCTATGGAATTAGGCTAAGTCTAACCACATCAAACCTCTCGCTCTAAAATTATGATATTTGCTAACTTGATTGTTAAATAAGGCAAACACATTATGTCAAATACACCTTTTAGATGTATCTGACAAGAAACATTTTTATCATACGTCATAAAAATGAATGTCATTTTCATAATTTTTTTAAAGATGTTATATTTATAAATATATAGAGAAACGATAGATTTCAATAATAAAACCTTGAAATAGAAATTGCATAACTCAATACGAAGCAGTCTACAATAGGAATGTGTTTTTTTTTGGATATTCAAATTTGTTAGATAAAATGTTAATCTGAGATAAAAAATAAATGTAATAATAATAAATAAATATTATTATATAATTGAACGAAGCAAAAATAATTATAAAGAATTAAAATAGAAGAATGGAATTGGCTACTCATGTGTAGACACGAAATCAGATGAGTAGAGTAAGATAAATCGAAGAAAGATTTTTTATTAGACTTGTATTAACAGTTTCCTTAAGACATATTCGTCCTTTCCTCGGTGCTTTAATTAATGTTGGACGTTATTCTCCCATGATACAACAACAAATGATCATAATAGTAAGCACAATTGTAGTGATCAATAGAACACAATCTTGCATTTCTCTATCATTGGAAAGAAGAAATTTGGAAGAAATTTTCTAGGTGTATTTCTAATTCAACATTATGAATTGTATCTCAAAGTTTTTCTTCTTCAAGGATTTGTGTCTTAACTAGCCTATTTATAGAGAAGGAAATGGATTGAAGGGTTAAGACATTTCAATGAAAGGACTTAACCTTTCAATTAAAGGACTTATCCTTTTGATGAAAGGGCTTAACCTTTTTATGAAAGGATTTAATCTTTTCATGAAGAAAATTATTAAATAGGTATGATTAAATGGGTGCAACTTTAAACCAAAAATTAAGTTCATTCACCAAGTGACATGAATTATTATTAATTAGTTATAAATAACATCAATTCATTCAATTATTTTTCCAATAATCCCACATGAATGAACTTGATGGTTCAAACACTGACTCGATATGGTGATAGATTCTACGTTTGATATTTTTATAGGATAGGTAGGCATCCCTCTTTGAACCTTCCCTTGTGAAAATATGTTTACCTTACTAGTTGTCTAGTAGACGTGATGTCCTTGAACTGTCCAGTCGTTTGTGTAAGCGGTGACATACCTCACACAAATATCTCACTGACAAGAATTTGGTCCATATAGTCGTGGACATCTTCTTGTTCTGGAATAGTTTACAGAACTATGCCCACTAGTGTCTTTGAAGTGGCTCCACTTCACTCTTACATAGGTGACTTACGTTGTTCGGTTCTCCGAAACAAATATTGGTCATTAAAAGCATTGGTTAACCTTTTTCACATTTTAGTCATTGTTTTCATCATAGGAATAAACTTGGGATAATAATCCATACAGTGACCTCACAAGGTCTATGCAAGTAGTTATCCTATTGAACCTAGATCTTGGGATCTCCAATCAACTAGGTTGAGTTTTCCTTCACATAGCACCTTACATATTTATGGGCTTTAGGCACATTCCTTTTGATGTTTTATCAACCTGATCTATATTCAACCCTTTGGTTAGCGGATCCACAATGTTATCTTTTAATTTTACAAAATCAATAGAGATAACTCCAAGTGAGATCAGTTTTCTAATGATATTATCTCGATGACACATGTGTCTCAACTTTCTATTACACATTATACAAGACATCCCTACACTTTTATGTAGTTGTAGGAAGATTTTCTACTTTTACATAACTCATATGGTGTCTTGCCTATTTTCTTGTGGGTTACCTTGTTTTAAAGGTACATTTTGATAAAATAGCTTCTCCCACATGTTTTGTGACAACTCTGAACATGGTCAAATACTATTCATAATTCTTTAGCAGTCTTATAGATACTATAAACTTAATACAATATATCTGACAATCCATTCAAAATGTAGTTCACGTATTAAAAGTCAAAATCTTTCCAAGTTTTCAACAATAGTGAATGTAAAAACAACGTTTATCTCATCCTCTCTAATAATAGGAGGATCGTTATATATTTGGCCATACTCAATTTGATAAAATATAACAACATCTTATATATGTTACCATATCTTAAAATTCTATTCATATAATTTCATAGACTTCTCATTGTGACTGTTGACCACCAGTCATCATTGAATTTGATTCAAAACTTGAGTGTGAATCAACATTCCATATCACAATTTATGTGAATCGGTGGTATTACCCATTATTTCTTTTAAAACACGAAACAAGAATTTGTAAAGTTTCTAACAATAAATTGAAAATTAATTCAATCTATTTATCATCCGGTTCTATTAAACAACAAAGTTTTATTAAAAATTAAAATTCTATAACAAAATCTGTAACAATGTTGTTACTTCCAAACAATTTCTGTTATAAATAGTAAATCAAATAAATTTTATTGAACAACATGATTAAAATCCTGAAACAAAACTATAGGCCCGATTTTTGTTCACAGACATATCATAGTTTAATTTTTGCACCTTATTTATTGCAACAAATTTTAGTCAAAACTAAAATCCAACAGCTTAGTAATTTCTGTTAAACAACGGGAATTTAGTAAAACTAAAACTCGAAATAGAAATTCACAATCAACACTAATTGTTGAATCCGTTAAGCGTCAGGATTTAGTAAAACTAAAATATGAAACAAAATCAACTTATGTTGGACAATGGGATTAAACCCCAAAACATAATTAATTTCTATTGAACGAGAATAATAAATTAATTCTCGAAACAGAATTAACTTTTGTTGAATTGTGAGAATTTAATAAAACACAAAACAATAGTATAATCTCAATGTATAAATATTATAAAAAAATATTGAATGGTTACACATACCTTTTTGATTTTTTCATCTAAATTCACCATTCGTTACAGTAAAATCATACGAACTTTATCATGTTACACCAAGGCTTGTCCTAAATTTTGGAACATTCAAATTTCATACCACATAAATTGATTTGGCTCCACTCAAACTTGAAATTAGGGCTCCATGCAATCTTAGATTTGTATCAAATCTTTCACATATAATTGTTACTGCAACGGTTCAACCCATTGATTCTTTCTCTACTTTAAATTAAATCAACGTGGAGCTTATAGAAAAATCAGCGTGTAACGTTTACTTGCAAATTTCTTTGAATTTTCTTCGAACCACAATTAGTTTGAATTTACTTTGAATCTCCAATCTCCATTGTAAGTCATCAGTAGTCATCATTAGATACATTAAAGTAATGCTACCTTATAAATAGACAATGTTTTATCTTGTCTCGTGTCACTTGAATATGTTTTCAAAATGTCACACCCCAATTTTCGTTCATTTTAATTTGAATTTAATTTAGTTAATTTTGGGAATTAAACTGTTCGATTATGAAGTTTTTAAGGTATTTTTTGGAACTTTTGAAAGTTCAAGGACCTAGTTTTAGATTTACCCTTCTTTTGTCAAGAAAAAAAGGAATTCAATGGTGTTGAACCTATGACCCTTAGCAAGCATGGTGTCTTAGCCATTAGGCTAGGGCACTATTCATGCTTTATTTTAATAAACTATCCTTATAACTTAGTAGATCAGATATACCCCTAATCGTCTTCTCCACTAGAAAAGCTAAAACCAAAAACCATAAAATGTCTAAGTTTCTCGTCACTATCAAGCTTTGATCGATCATCTTTGTCATCTGTGGTGTACACTGCCAGCACCCCAGTGATCGGCATCGACTTGCAAACAAAAATCGGCCAGTCGTTCATTGTGGATCGTCATTGTTAGTCACAGAAAGACCCCCGATCATCCATCAGAGAACCCTTTCGCCGTCTATGTTTTTATTGATTTAATGCTAAACCAGAAGCTCGTTTGCCTCACCACCACCACCGTTGGACTCCCCTCATCTTTCCGAGAAAAACCCACATGGATTCGTCCACTCATCGTCGCGTTTTCACTGTTATTGAGATGCTTGAACAAGGAGAAGCCTTGGCAGTTCGAAAAATCGTACCTCCCTTGTTCTTCGTCGCAAAATGACTCTAAAATGAGACCTATTGTGCCTTAAATGTTGAATCTGGAAAGTATGGAGTCATTTCGGTCATCGGAGATGCCCCACACGCCGTACACACAACCTCATACGCGTGGACGTTGTTATATGTTTGGAAATTTCCAGAACTGGTTTGATCGGACCAAACTACCCGAACCGTTCAATATCGCCCGAGCCGAGTAGGGAGCCAAGCTGAGTTACAATCTGAGGCAAGCTATGTTGACCATATGTTGACCTTTGATCTACTTGGGGTTGACACTTTGATAAAAAGTTAAATTTTTTGAAAAATTATATTTTATGTTTTTCGGCGTCTTAAGTCTGAATTCGAAGTCCGTTTTGTCATATCCAAACTCGATAAGTTGTTTTCAACATTTTTTCTCCTGATTCAATACGAATTTTCACGATTAAGTTATGTTTCTAATGTAATTGGTTTTGTCATGTATCCAAGACATTATGGATATGAAATTAAAGTTTGAGTGTGATCAAATGTAGTTTAATTGGTTAACTAACATGACTCAAAAATCAAAGTAATACATTACTACCTTTTACATGCTTTATGAAACATGTTGGTATTGGTTAATGCTGGGTTGAATATATTTGGTCACATATATGTAGTTAATCATCTCTAAACTCGATCCGAATACAGTAAAAAGTATGTAAATTAATAAGATTCAAATCACTCTAATTAGAAATTAGAAGTTTGGTAATAAATAATTCCAAGCTCAGTGATTAATCAGTGCAACGATTAACAACATAAACCTTAAATTCGATTATTCCCGTTGAAAGTTATAATATCAAAAATATCAAGATAAGAAATTACAAAATTGGCCCTGAGATGTAAAAAATGATACGAAATTGCTCTTGTTAGTGGATTTGACATGAGAATTTGTTTTTGACCTGATAAAATAATTGATTCAACTATTAATTTCATCATTTGTTTGGACCAAATAATGAAATACCATGGAAGTAATTTTTATGTCTTAATTGTTTGAAATGACTAAAATAAATTACAAGTTTGAATTAAATGGAAAGACTGGACGGAAGAAAAGGTTTGAAATACCCTTGAATTATAAAATAACCAAAATACCCCTGAAGTGTAAAATAACCTAAAATACCCCAAGCCCTGGAATGACCGAATACCCTTAAGCTCTGAAATGAGTAAATCTACCTTGAATACCAGAATGATCTAAATACCCTCATGACTTGGATTAGGCAATGCCTTTGGATAACTTTTGAAGGTACCGGTGAAGTTTTAAATACTGCAGCACCCTTGAGGTTTAATACTGCAGCACCCTTGAGGTTTATAGAGTACGACCTAAGTAGGTTGACCATATCTAATACTGTTACATTACAGGAAATAAATAAATACCACTTAAATACATGTTTTTCTTCTCATGATCCATTTAAGATAGTTATGAAGGTGATTGGTTCGATTCTACTGTGCAGTCAGTTTTAGGGAATGAATATTCGTGAAGTTTCTCTATCTAAATAATTGATAAGTGTCGCCTGTTTTGGGAATTATACAGTGCGATTGGAATTGAAAATCGATTAAGATGCTTGAAATCTGGAATTCTGTAAACTGTTGCATACCCTTATTAAATTGGTTTATCAAATTTTCATGAATTAAATTGCTAAAATGCCCTATAGGCTTGATTGATAGAATCACTTTAGGGATGTCTGAATCCTAAATAAATTTTAAAACAATAATTTTTGAATACTTACTGATATACCTGAATACTATGACCTTGATAAATTAGTTCCTGAATGACTGGCGAATCCGCTAACTATGAAACCCTTTTTTTTTTAAGGATCTCTATTCTTAAATTCAATCAGTTTGTAGAAGTTTCATGTTTTCCCCTCATGATAATTGTTAAGTACCTCCGAAGAATAACTGGATCCTCTAGTGTGTTCCTTATGTTCCATATAATTGTTTTACCTGTTCTAAAATGTGATTTTTTGAAATTATTGATTTACTGCTTACTAGATTACTGTTTATGAACTATGATTATTTGATATATATTATCTGGTTACTCATTTACACTAGAAATACGATTATACTGATTACGGATTCATGGAAATAAATGTTTAATGCGTGAACTATTTTATTGAGATATTGTTTTGGGTAGGATACTGGAGTACGGAAATTAACTCTAATCAAGCTGGTAATTCCTTACGAACCTAAGGTACTCCTTGGGTACACTCTATGGCCCCAAGGCACCCCCTTAGTATGATATTTTATTTTGGTGTACGGATGGAGGGCATCCAAATGATTTAAACAACTACATTATCATTTTTACAACATTCTATTGGACCATGATTTTGATATTAAAGTTATTGCACAATCTGATTTCTGTTGGATACTGTATGGTAAGAGTCTAGAGTACGGAAGTTCAGCTACGGACCTAATGAGACCCTTGGGTAGGCCCATAGGCCCCAAGATACTCCCTTAGGATGGCTCCTTTGCTATGTGCTTAGGGTAAGTCCTTATGGATGTAGTTCTGGGGAAACTACATATCAGTGTTCGGTTGGAGGGGTTTGAGGGCATTATTATAGTTTTAAAATATGTTTTAAAGTACTAATGTTTTTAAAGGATCTGTACTTATTTCTCTGTTTTTTTGGAACACACTAGACTCCTCAATTTAATCTTTTGAATATGTCTCTCTAAATACTTCCTTCGGATCGTAAATTCATGTTTGTAACTGAAGACTTAGCTAATAGAATATGAAATCACTGATAGAATCTGATGATGTTTGTCCCACTAAGGAAAGCTATGCTTTACCATATACCTGATAACCTATTGCATTCATCTGGTAGTTTTGTATTGCTGCGCTTTCCAAAGCTCACTCATTACTCACCATATCAGGTTAAAAGAATTGATCCAGTGCAGCTATCAACTTCAGTATTGGGACTTCCTTCGGTTTTGCTGACAGAGTACGGTACAATGTATAATTAGGGGGCATGTAGGTCACATTTGATTTTTTTATATATTGAGCCTAGAACTTGTATGATTTTAATTTTATTTGTAATATATAAATTGTTTTCTGAACTTGTATTTTATTTATAAATTATTTTATGATTTTACAAGTTTTAACAAAAAGTTAATTTTTTCATCGATTTTTATTGTGGGTCGCTCCATGGTCTTAATATGACATATCGAGTTGGATCAGGTCAACCACATCAGTTTGAGGGTGTTACATATAGTGGTATCAGAGCTTAGGTTGAGTCGAGTCTTTTGGATAGATCGGTCGATCGATTGCCATTGGATGTATTATATGTACATGCCCCTAGACTATAATCGTTCTTCTCTAAGCAAAAACTCCAAGGTCAAGTTCCTCTCTGTAATAAGCAAACCCAGGTTTTCTATCCGTTAGTGCTCGATCTATGCAAAAATGAAATACCGATAACGTTTGTGCAAATTCTATAAAGTGCCTCACGAGTAATGTGATAGTTATTTATCCAAAAAATTCTGACCCGACACTCCAGAAATGAAATTGGAATATGTTACCGCTCTATGAACCTATCCTCGTAGACAAGGTCGAATGTTTTCCACAAAGATAATTTTGTTCAGATTCTTTTATTATTATAAGAAAAAGTTTTGATGAGAAAGCATATGCAACTGGTTAAGGTTCAATGCAAGAATAACATTTGTGTATAAATTACATGAGAAATTAAAGAATTGATGAAAGTTCAGTTTCCACTTTTCTTTGACTTGGGTGAATTTTGAGTACAAAATTCTTTTAAGGAGTGAGAGGTATCATACCCCAATTTTCATTTATTTTAATTTTAATTTAATTTGGTTAATTTTGGGACTAGACTGTGCGTTTCTGAAGATTTTAAGGTATTTTTTTGGAACTTTTGAAATTTCAAGGACCTAGTTTTAGATTTACCATTCTTTTATCAAGAAAAAAATGGTTTCAATGGTGTTGAACCTGTGACCCTTAGCAAGCATGGTGTGCCATGCCTTAACCACTAGGATAGGGCATTATTGACACTTTATTTTAATCAAAATATCCTTATAACTTACTAGATCAGATATACCCCCCATCGTCTTCTCCACTAGAAAAACAAAAACCAAAACCCATAAAATGTCTAAGTTTCTCGTCACCGTCAAGCTCCGAGCGTTCATCGTACATCGTCTGTGGATCATTGTACACCATCACCCCGTTGATCGCCATCGACTTGCAAACAAAACTCGGTCAGTCATTCGTCATGGATCATTGTCGTTAGTCATGGAAAGGCCCTCGATCATCCCTTCGTCGTCGCTGTTTTTATTGATTTATGATCGAAGCATATGCCTATTTGCCTCACCACTACCACCATTGGAATCTCCTTATCTTTCTGAGTAAAACCCACCTAGATTCGTCCACTTAACGTCACATTTTTTTGCCATCAAGATGCTAGAACAGGGAGAAACTTTGGTTGTCTGAAATGCGTACCTCAATTGTTCTTCGTTCAAAATGACTCTAAAAAGAGACCTATTGTGCCTTGAATGTTGAATATTAAAAGTATAGAGTCACGTTGGTCGTCGTATATGCCCCATGCGTCGCACGCACAACCTCACACGCGTGGGCATCGTTATATGTTTGGAAATTTCAAGAACCGGTCTGACCGGTCTAAATTGCCCGAATTGGTCTAGATCACCCGTCACTTTGACCAAAAAGTAATTTTTTTTAAAAGTCTTATTTTATATTTTTCGACGTCCTAAGTTCAAATCCGAAGTTCATTTTGCCAAATTTCAAACTCGATAAGCTATTTTTGATATTTTATCTTCGGATTCAATATGAATTTTCACGATTAAGTTCCATTTCTAAAGTAATTGGTTGTTCCATGTATTCAAGACATTATGGAACGTGAAATTAAAGTTTGAGGACGATCAAATAGAGTTTAATTGGTTAACCGATATGACTCAAAATTCAGGTAATACATTATGTTCGAATATTTGAAGCTTAATTGACAACTGATTGATTTGCCAAGAAGGGGTTGAAGTAGATTTGAGAAAAATTTATGGATTCAGGAGATTTAGAGAATAAGAAAAATTGATACACAGTGATTTATAGTGGTTTGACTTCTCAACCAAGTCTACATCCATTACCTTAGCTCCTCACCAAGAATTTTCTAAAAAATTCACTAATTTGTTCTTTCTTATTCACATGATAAAGAGATAACCTTTACAAATCTCTATCTTTTCAATGGCTAAGATAGAATCACTCCCCTTTTACAAAAGGAATAAGAATGTAAACAAGAAAACCTCACAAGGTAGGTTTTTACAAAATTAAGCTCACAAAAACACTAATATTTACAAGATAAAGGAAAAATAAGAATGATAAACTCTTATCTTGTGTTTGAATGCTTGGATAGGTGTTCTAATCTTTCTTCAAGTGTCCTCAACTTGTTTTTAAATGTTGGAATGTGTTTGTTGTAGTTTCTAGCCGTTGGGGATAATTTTTCTGTAAAATAAACTGCCCATGATAGGGAGTATCGGTACTCCTTAATGAGTATCGATACTTCCTTTATAATATTTAAATAAACTAGTTTCTAGTCGTTGTGCCTGATCGGTATCGATGCTACTATGTAAAGTAGTATCGTACTCCTTTGAGTATCGGTACCTATTTTGCATTCTGGAATTTGAGCAATTTGGAAAATAACTGGTAGTATCAATACTACCTAGAGAGTATCGATACTTCTCTTACTTTGGTTTTGGTACCTCGAGAACAGTATTGGTATTGTTCATACAATATCGATACTATAAGAACAGTATTGGTACTACGTACCCATGAAAGCATTTTTGTGCTCAAGTTCTATTTTAATGGACTTTGAATTATTTTTGAAAACTTTGAACAAATTCAATTCAAGTCCAAAAACATTTTTGCCTTAATTTGTTATATCAAAAGTATTATAAAACATGGTTCAACAATCTCCACCTTTTGATATAACAAAACATTTGAAAAATAATTTTTTGTAAACTCCCCCTTAATAAAATATTTCATGAAAAAGAGAAATATTTGGAAAATATTAAAGCTTCCCCTTTTTCATTGAGAAATTGTAAATGGTAAATTTAACATTAAATCCATTTGAAAAATCAAAGCTCCCCCTCAATAAAAGCATTCCAAACAAGAATTTTGACTTTGAAAGCTTGACACTTAAAAGACATTGAATTTCAACAAAGATGAACAACCAAGTTAGTAGCACATTTAATTCAATGTATCCAAGTCTAATATAGTATATGCAATACCAATTTTTTTATTTAAGTGCAAGTGCATAAAGTTATCCAAAAATGTTATGCATTTGAAAAATTGATATGAATTGTTAGAGAGATATCATTTGCAATAAATCACATGCATAAATATTTAAATTAAGGTCAAAAATTAAAATTTGTAAAAACAAAGTATTAGAACCAATTTTGACAAAAAAATCATTATGATGAACTTAAAATTATGAAAAATCATTAAAACTTTAAAATGTCCATCATAATATACTATTCAACATACATGAGATGAAGAAACAATACATAATCATTTAAGATCAAAACTCATGCATGCTTAAAACAAATGATCAATCAATTATACAAGATGATCAAAATAAGCTTAGAGGTTTCCCATTTCATATCAAGTGTGGCTAGAGCATTTGAATATCTTCACTTTCATCACCATTGCTCCCACACACCTACAAGAGACATTTATTTGTATTTTGGTATCCAACTTGCTTTGGATCATTGAACATTAGTTTCAATTCCCCTTGTTCCCTTTGGAACCCATACTTGTTTAATTTTAAAACATTCTCCTTTCTTTAAAGGACAAGTATGTTCCAACTGACCATGAAAATGACAATGCGAGCATTTTTTCCATTTTTACCATAGATGAATTGTTTTTCGAAATGATTTCTTTTTCTTTTGTTAAGCATTCAAGCTTAACTTTCAAATAAAGATTTTCTTTTTTCCAAATCTTCAATTTTGGTTTTTGAAAGCTCAAAATCATTTTTCAAAATTTCATTTTGCTTTTCAAAATCCAATTCTACTTTCAAGAGAAAATCATTTGCAACTTTGAATTTTGAAATCAATTTCGTATATTTGGAATTAATGGTCTCAAATTCCAAATACAATTCATCATAGGCAACTTGTAACTCATCAAAAGAATAAGAATCTAATTCACTCAAGTTAGAAGTTACCATTGAATTTTCTTCGATGGCCATGAGGCATAGGTTGGCTATTTCATATGCATCATTGGAGTCATCTGCATCATTGGAGTCATCTTCATCACTCCAAGCTGCCACAAATGCCTTCTTCTTACTTGATCCCTTCTTCTTCAGGATGGGATAATCATACTTGACATGTCTCGTTCTTTCACATTCAAAGCACACCGGGGACCCTTCTTTTTTTTATTCATGTTTCACTCACTTCCTTAGAAGTCATGAATCTCTTAAATCTTTTGAAGAGCTTGGCCATCTCTTCATCATCATCATCATCTTCATACACCTCTTCACATGAGTCTTGATTGCTCTCATTGGTGGATTTGAAGGCAATGCCTACCTTATTCTTCTTGTTTTTCTTTTCTTCATCTTCTTTTTCTTCCTTTATCATCAACTCATGAGTGAAAAGAAAACCAATAAGCTCATCAGGAGTGAGAGTCTTTAGGTTCTTAGCTTCGATGATTGCCGACTTCTTTGATTGCCAAGACTTTGAAAGATAATAAATCATCTTTCTCATAAGCTTCTCATTAGGGATAAATTCTCCAAATCCCTTGAGACAGTTGACAATCACAAAAAAATCTATATGTTATAGCTTTGATGTCTTCATCCAGTTTCATCTTGAAATTCTCATAGATATGATTGAGAAAACTAATTTTGGTTTCCCTCACTTTATTGGTTCCTTTATGAGTGACTTGCAGCTTGTCCCATATCTCCTTGGCATTTGAACAAGAGAAGATCTTCTATATTCATCAAGGCCTAATGAAAGAAATAGAATGTGCATAGCCTTTGCATTGAGTTATATCGACACCGTTTTTTGCCCAGGTGGGGAAATATTGGTACTGACTCGATGTTTTTTCTTTAAGAGAATTTTTGAAATGTGAGGAGTCACCACCAATCATTTAAGGTTCAATTGGGACACCATAAAAACCGAGTGATTTTAATAAAACATTTTATTTTTATAAAAATACTGAGTTTTAAGGTCTATGAAAATCCATAACTCAGGTTCAGGAGTTAGTTACGCGTGGGAAAGGATTAGCATCCCCACAAGCGCCCAAAAATTTGTACCTAGTTGATTACCCTATATTTAGAATCAAAAATTTTGAGTTCGATCTTTATTTAATTTGAAAATCATTACGGGTGCAAAATTCAAAAGGGTCGTTTATTAAAGTTGATAGCATTTACCCCTAGATTAAACGCGGAAGATCAGCTATTGTTGTAACACCCCCAACTCGTACCCGACCCGAATACGAGTCTGAGGTGTCCATTGACTTTTCAAACTTTGACTCTTGACAAAATTCAAAGAAAATTTAAAACTTTCATTACAATAAAAGCGGTTTATTTACATAAATTGACCAAAATAATCAAAATCGATCAGAGCATATTCAATTCAATCAATTAGTACATGCCAACTATATTCAAATTAACCAAACACATTTAAATCATCTATTTTCTGATCTAAAATTTTGTAAGGGAGATGCTGACTTGTCTTGCTCTTTTTCGCTTCTCTTCTCGCTTCTTTAACCTACGTGTGAAACAATCACACACTAAGTCTATGACTTAGTGGGACATTAAATTTATAAAGAAAACTCTAAATGCTTAAACATGTATGAACATATTACTTCATGATGTCACACAATCATTATATATAATATAATCTACACATATACACATCACACATTATTTCTATCATTAATCTTATTATATTATCTACATTATTATCATTTATATCCTTTAATCATAATTTTCATCAACATATGACTCATTCAAGCCATACACACATCATCATATCAATAATATAATACAGTTCATATCACAAAACCATATACTTCACAAGTACCATATTCATTGTTATCTCTTTGTTTAGCCCATGTACACTTTTGAGAACTATAGATATGTGAGTCTATTGAGATTGTGCACTAATGTTGTCACCACAGCTCGTAGAAATGCACCGAAGTGCCACATAGAATTGCACTGAAGTGCCGCGTAGAATTGCACCAAAGTGCCATATAAAATGTCCCTAAGGACCACGTAGAAAATTCCGTAAGAATCTTATACATTTGCAAAGGATCAAGTATGTGTCTCAAAAGACATCACACATGTTCCAAGGAATACATATATGTCCCGAAAGACCGCGTAGATCCTCGACTCTTGGTATGCCAACTATATCCCTAGCTCTCATGACACATAACATGGGCATTATTATTTATGTCATTTCACGTATTCACATACACACATAATTCACTTTCACCTTTCACGTATCTTAGGTCACATAACTTGGATCACATATACATATAATCACGTAGATCACTTTTACACAACTTATATTAACTTTACACATCTTTTCACATTTCTTATCACATTGCTTATATCTTATTCTTCTCATACATATATTCACATGTTCATATAGTTCACCATCATATAAATATGTACTCATTCATTTCACATATAGTCTCATAATTTATCCTAGTATAAATCATAACATTATTCAACTAGTATATATAAGGTTATATATATATATATATATATATATATATATCATTTTACCTATACTTATATTCACATGGTTTATGTTCTTTTTCTCATAATCACATATATCATATTTAATAACTTATATAATCTCATATAGCTTAAGCTTCATTCTATTATATTTATATATATAATGTAATCTATGACATACTTATAAACATGTATCACTTATATTCAAGCTTCTTCATTAATATACTATTCTCATTTCATTATATGGTCAAATCTTATTTAGCTTATCGCAATTGTTGTTAAATCATATAATTTTATTATACTAATGCATATAAATGATCACCTAACTATGTACTTACCCAACTCATGTTTCTATTGTTCATATAGCTTTTATACATGCTTACCCAGTTCATATCGCTTCTCATACTCACTTATATCATATTCTCCTATTTTTACCTAATCTATCTTATAGACATGCATTCACATAGTCTCATATTTCATTGTTATATGGATTATATTTTATTCTCTTATTTCTCCCTATGTACATATATTTACATGTCTCACCATTTACATGTAGTTAACATTACATTTTCATATATCACATAATAATATTTTTACATAAATCATATAGCACATACAAAAACATATCAATACATATAATCATGAATGCATACAAATCAGGAAATTCACATACTTATATTCATGACTTAATGCACTACAACTATAGGAATTAGACTTATCGCTAGACCAATTTCCGTATAATCCTATATTAAAATAAGATGCACTCACCTTGGCCTCACTTGCTATCAATTACTCCTATGGCTTTCTTTCTCTTCTTGATCAATTCTAACCTTTCAATCATTACGGAACTTGCTCTCGATCGATATCTACATAATCATGTATTTATACTATTAATATCTCATTTGATATACTTAATCTATCCTTTCATAAACTAAAATAAAGATTTATTCTATTTCCCATTAAAGTGCATCGATACATTCTACAGTGTATCGATGTATCCCTTAACATGTTCATCGATCCACTACCCATGCATCGATACACAAAGCACCTTCGATCTTTTAATCTTAAGGGGGTGTATCGATGCACTCCCTATGAATCGAGTCACTAATTACATTTGATATTTCCATTTTTAAGGGGTGCATCGATGCACTTCCTGTGCATCGATACACATTGAACAATTTCTAGAAATTTACCCTTGATGCCTCGGTACAGGTTGAATGTGTACCGATGCACACTAGCCCAGAATTCCATTTCGTGCACGATAATCCACTCAAATAAACTCAAATGCTTCATCTTTCATCCCCTTTCATGTTCTTAACTCATATACACATGCTTAAACCAATTTATATCCATATAAACCATCTTTAACTTCAAAATTCTATTCCTCATATATAACTCAAGAATTATACCAACTTTGCAACATGTTTTAATTCTAATTCTATGGCTTCTAACTTCTTAATTAGACCCTTGACAAGTCAAATTTAACTTCCAATTTAACTTATCAACTTTCATTCAAGATTTCCTTTAAAAACTTCTAATCTTTAATCTCTCTTGACTCCTTTATCTTATGGTTTTAAGATAAATTAAGTTTTCCTTAAGCTTAATTATCATCTAATGATCAAAACCCAATCTTAAATTCAGCTAAATATCAACCAACAAGAGATCTTACCTTTGGTTATGGCTTCACGTTAATAAGAAGAAAAAAGGAGAAGAATAGAACTCTGGAGAAATCTCTCCTCTTTTATGTGGTTCCCTTATCTTATAAAGGGAAATAAAAATCTTACTTGTCAATTGACCATTTTACCCTTTAATTCATTCAATAATTACCAAATAACCTTTAACTATATTCCAATAAGTCATTAAACTATTTAACTATTCTACTTTTATCACCAAATTTAAAAAATTCTCATTTTAATCACTGGCCCGGATTTCGGGATGTTACAATCTCCCCTCCTTTAAAGAAATTCGTCCTCGAATTTTCACTGAACATATCAATAAGAAATATCTTCTAATGTTCTCATGTTTCCTCTTTACTTAACATTTTTTTCAACAACCTTTTCCTTTATACATTCATTTACTATCACTTATCATTTAAACAACAACCAGTCACTTCAATCCATTTCTGTATTTCCTCTCCTCTATTCTGCATTTTCCTTGACCATTTCTAAAATTTCATATAATGTCACTATCACCTAGACTGTAACATCAATTTCCATCACTTAACCTCATAAATCCATCTCTAATTACCTTATAACAATAACCAAACTCATTTTCCATCATCATTTGACCAAGAACACAACCTTAAATCTTCTTTAAATATGATTAAACATACACTTTAAAGAATCTTTTACCCTCACCTTGCACACTTTTCGTACTTCTATATCAAACTTATCATCTACACTTCCATATAACCTTCCTCATAGCTAATCCCTTAAACTCAATCATTTTCATTCTTTATTCCATTTTCCTTTATTCATCCAAATTGAAATCTCCTTACAATATATCTTCTTTCATATTATACTCTTGTCTATCACCTATACTCATGTCTGTGTACCAATATTCATTACATCTCGTAACCTTGATAACCCAATTACTTATACAGAACTTCATTCTTAACATCTTATACTTGTATTTTCCTTCTTTAAAGCTCCATACAATTACTTTTCCCCTTGTCTACATCATAGTTATCCGATCAGAATACACAATTATATTCAGATCCACATCAAAATTAATTAATTCAACTTTATCCTTTCTTCTAATCTTATAACTCTATCACCTTTACTCCGACAGCTAGTTAATAACATCTGTCTAATCTAGGCACAAGCCCTAGTCAACCAATCATATACATCCTTTCCAATCGAAATTATTTAAAAATTAGTTTACTTAATTATCAATTTCACCTCTATCCTCATACATCCGGTAATTTCCGTTGTTCAAACTCAACATTCTAACTTCCTTTGTTTTATAAGCTGATCATCGATATACACATTCTTAAACTCTTCTGATCAATCCTTAACTTGTATCCAGATCCACTTCATACCTTTTATCTTAACGTGACAATATCATATAATCTTATAATTCCGGTACATTTTTATCACATACTTTGGTTAGCCAATCGCTAACTCTTTCCATCTTAACTGCAAATCCTTATTATTATATACACACTCTTGCTTATACACAATACTATCCTTTCGTTTCAAACCCATAAGCTCTAACTTTATACATCTTATATGCTTGTCACTAATACACTTATTCTTGAACTCTTCTACCAATTCTCACTACATCATTTAATCTTTTCTCTTATGGTGACACTTGTTCACCATATTCTATCTTATCCAAGGAATAATAAGAATGCTTCATATCACTTTTCTGATTTAAAACTAGGAAAATCTTCTATCATTATTCTAATATGATTTCGACTTCTGAAATCAACCTTTGATTTTATGAGGCACTTCCTGAGGTGTCCGCTCTTCATCCTACCTGGACAGGGCAGGTGAATAGATATAACAATCTAGAATATCACCTTTCACTTTATTTTGAAATTATCATAATCATACTTCTATTATAACTTAGCAATCTAATTCTATTAGCAAGACAACACACTCCTTACACTATCAGATCAAAAAATTTCACTTTATATTGGTATGTACACATTTTTAAAACCCATTTGACTTCGGTTTAAGCCTAGAATCGACTAAACCTTAGCTCTGATACCATTAAATGTAACACCCCCAACCGGTACCCAATCCGAATACGAGTCTAAGGTGTCACATTGACTTTTAAAACTTTGACTCTTGACAAAATTCAAAGAAAATTTAAAACTTTCATTAAAATAAAAGCGAATTATTTACATAAATTGACCAAAATAATCAAAATCGATCAGAGCATATTCAACTCAATCAATTAGTACATGCCAACTATATTCAAATTAACCAAACACATTTAAATCATCTATTTTCTGATCTAAAATTTTGTAAGGGAGATGCTGACCTGTCTTGCTCTTTTTCTCTTCTCTTCTCGCTTCTTTAACCTACGTGTGAAACAATCACACGCAAAGTCTATGACTTAGTGAGGCATTAAATTTATAAAGGAAACTCTAAATGCTTAAACATGTATGAACATATTACTTTATGATGTCACACAATCATTATATATAATATAATGTACACATATACACATCACACATTATTTTCCATCATTAATCTTATTCTATTATCTACATTATTATCATTTATATCCTTTAATCATACTTTTATCAACATATGACTCATTCAAACCATAAACACATCATCATATCAATCATATAATACAGTTCATATCACAAAAACATATACTTCACAAGTACCATCTTCATTTTTATCTCTTTGTTTAGCCCATGTACACTTTTGAGAACTATAGATATATGAGTCTATTGAGGTTGTGCACTAATGTTGTCACCACAGCTTGTATAAATGCACCGAAGTGCCACATAGAATTGCACCAAAGTGCCGTATAGAATTGCACTGAAGTGCCCTATAAAATGTCCCTAAGGACCACGTAGAAAATTCCTTAAGAATCTTATACATATGCAAAGGATCAAGTATGTGTCTCAAAAGACATCACACATGTTCCAAGGAATACATATGTCCCGAAGGACGTGTAGACCCTCGACTTGGTATGCCAACTATATCCCTAGCTCTCATGACATATAACATGGGCATTATTATTAATTTCATTTCACGTATTCACATAGACACATAATTCACTTTCACCTTTCACGTATCTTAGTACATAACTTGGATCACATATACATATAATCATGTAGATCACTTTTACACAACTTATATTAACTTTACACGTCTTTTCACATTTCTTATCACCTGCTTATATCTTATTCTATGTTTCATAGACATATATCACATGTTCATATAGTTCACCATCTCATCATATAATATGTACATTCATTAACATATAGTCTCATAATTTATCCTAGTAAATATAAATATTCCAACTAATATCATATATTATATATATATATATATATATTTTAATCTATATTCACATGGTTTATGTTCTTTTTCTCATAATCACATATATATTTAATAACTTATAATCTCATAGCTTAAGCTTCATTCTATATATTTACCAATATCATGTAATCTATGACATACTTATAAACATGTATCATTTATGTTCAAGCTTCCTAATTAATATACTATTCTCATTTCATTCTATGGTCAATCTTATTTAGTTTTATCTCAATTCTTATTAAATCATATAATTCTATTATACTAATGTATATAAATGATCACCTAACTATGTACTTACCCAACTCATGTTTCTATTATTCATATAACTTTTATACATGCTTACCCAGTTCATATCGCTTCTCATAAACTCACATATATCATATTCTCCTATTTTTACCTAATCTATCTTATAGACATGTATTCACATAGTCTCATATTTCATTGTTATATGGATTATATTTTATTCTCTTATTTCTCCCTGTGTACATATATTTACATGTCTCACCATGTATATGTAGTTTACATTACATTTTCATATATCGCATAATAGTATTTTTACATAAATCATATAGCACATACAAAAACATTTTAATACATATAATCATGAATACATACAAATCAAGAAATTCACATACTTATATTCATGACTTAATGCACTACAAATATATCAATTAGACTTATCGTAAGTCCAATGTCCACATAATCCTATATTAAAATAAGATGCACTCATCTTGGCCTCACTTGCTATCAATTACTCATATGGCTTTCTTTCTCTTCTTGATCAATTCTAACCTTTCAATTAAAATGGAACTTGCTCTCGATCGATATCTACATAATCATGTATTTATACTATCAATATCCCATTTGATATACTTAATCTATCCCTTAACATGTATCGATGCATCCCTTAACATGTGCGTCGATGCACTACCCATACATCGATGCACAAAGCACCTTCGATGTTTTAATCTTAAGGGGGTGTATCGATGCACTCCCTATGCATCGATGCACTACTTGCATTTGATATTTCCATTTTTAAGGGGTGCATCGATGCAATTCTTGTGCATCGATACACACTAAACAATTTTTGGAAATTTACCCTTGATGCATCGGTACAGGTTAAATGTGTATTGATGCACACTAGCCTAGAATTCCATTTCGTGCACGAAAATCCACTTAAATCAACTCAAATCCTTCATCTTTCATCCTCTTTTTCATGTTCTTAACTCATATACACATGCTTAAACCAATTTATATCCATATAAACCATCTTTAACTTCAAAATTCTATTCCTCATATATAACTGAAGAATTATACCAACTTTGCAACATGTTTTAATTCCAATTCTATGGCTTCTAACTTCTTAATTAGACCCTTGACAAGTCAAATTTAACTTCCAATTTAACTTATCAACTTTCATTCAAGATTTCCGTTAAAAACTTCTAATCTTTAATCTCTCTTGACTCCTATATCTTATGGTTTTAAGATAAATTAAGTTTTCCTTAAGCTTAATTATCATCTAATGATCAACCAACAAGAGATCTTACCTTTGGTTATGGCTTCACGTGAAGAAGAAGAAAAAAGGAGAAGAAGAGAACTCTGGAGAAATCTCTCCTCTTTCATGTGGTTCCCTTATCTTATAAAGGGAAATAAAAATCTTACTTGTCAATTGACCATTTTACCCTTTAATTCATTCAATAATTACCAAACAACCTTCAACTATATTTCCAATAAGTCATTAAACTATTTAACTATTCTACTTTTATCTCCAAATTTAAAAAATTCTCATTTTAATCACTGACCCAGATTTCGGGATGTTACAATTGTGCTCGATAACTGAATATTGCCTCGGTTTTAGAAAATCATGATGATGTTTTGAAAAGGATGTCGACTTATTTCGGGAATCACCAGTAGTCACCCCCTAAGCATACTTGCGGGGGATATATCATTAATTCCCTAATAAGTGAACATTGCCTTAAGTTTAAAAATAAAATGCAATCGAACAAATTTTTATTCATCTTAAATAAAGGTAAGGGTAAATTATGGTTTTTTTCTAGCTTAAAGTGTCAAATTATGAAAATTAAAGAACCTAGAGGCATAAACCTAAAAATGTAGGCTCTAATATTAACCCTATTTGATTTTAATCAATTATCAAATCGAATAACCGAGATGGTCCCTCGAGTATTTAGGCGAGGGCCAACTCGTATTATTCCCTAAATTAAGGGGACTATATTGAAATCTAGCTAAAAGTGAAGGCTCTATTTAACCTATTTAATTATGTCAATATTAAAGCTCTAATAGAAATTCGGGGATTAAAAAGGTTAAGATCTAAAAATATCGATTTCTAAAAGATTAAAAGTTTTAGGACCTAAATCAATAATTTCCAAAGTTGAGGACTAATTAATAAACCAAAAGCCTAATTATTATCTAAATTAATCTATTTAAAGAACTAAGCCTAAAGTTTTTTAGAAAATATTAATTATTAATAACTTTTACAAAGACGAGCAATCGATTAGAGTAATCGGGCATCTTATGCGAAAACTGGACTCGAATTCCTCCCTAATTAATAACTATGGTGTTGTTCTAATTTCTAGTTCATATTCAATTGTTAATCTAATCTGAGAACAAAAGCTGAGGATTAAACTATGATATATTGAATTATTTAAACAATCTAATTTAAAAAATAAAATAACAAATAATAAAAAAAGTAAAAAAACAACATAATATAAATTAAATAAACATATATATGAGGACCTAATTGCATGAATATTATTACAAGCTAAAAAACAAATAAATAAAACGTATAATAAGGGACTAAATTAAAACAAATTATAAATTGAAGTCTAATTTGAAACAAAATAAAGCTAAGCAGAACAATGACTAAAATACAAAAACACGCGAAAATTAAAGATCCTAAAGGAGATTATACCATTTATTTAAACCTAAAAATAATCTGTTAAAATAAAAAGGAAAAATTACAAAATCAATCCACAAAAATTTTAAAAAATTAAAAGGTCACTACACATGACTAAAATGCAAAAACACGCTAAAAGTAAGGGGATTAAACAAAAATTATACCAAAAATTTCAAAGTATAAACAGAAAATGGAAAATTATAAAAAAAAAGTAGTGACCATTTTGTAAAAATATGGGAAAGTTTGGGGACCTAAAATGTGATTTTCCCCAAAATATTTCTATAAATAACAGCTTTTTATTTTTTTTCATTTTTTTCGTATTTTTTAAAAAAAGGCTAGAGAGAGGCTCTCATCTCTTTAGAAAATAGGTCAGTTGCCAGCCGCGTAGTCTTCGCCGACCCGCTGTTGTCTTTAGTAGCAGTTGGCCACCAAAATTTACAGGGAGGCTCGTCTCAAGCTCCTCGTCGCAGATCCGGGCTCGGTTTTGTGAAAAATGGCTCCCAATGCCACAAAAATGGCCTAGACCCTTCGGCTTCCCCCATCTCCGACGACCTCCCCTTTGACACGAGTAAGACTCCGATCCACTCTTTTATTTTTTTTCATATTTTTTTTGTAGAAAACCAATGGTAGATTACTATTTTTTGGATATAAAGATTTTATTTTTTATATTATTTTAAATATAGAAAAGATTTCTATATGTTATGCGTTTTTTAAAACAAAACTAGAAGCTGATGTATTTTGAAAACTAAAAAAGGAGTTTTTTATATTGCAATTCGAAACTGAGGATCGGAGAGAAAAATAAATAAATAAATAAATAAATAGTTTGAAAAAAGAAAATGAAGTAGCCTTGAAGTACTACTCTTATTGCTTCAAAAAAAATTATAGTTTTTTTTTTCAGATTCGAGAGAGTTTTTTTACAGATTCTTGCATGGGTTTTATACTCATTTACATTGGAATTAGCACGGTTAATATTTTTTTGTCTTCTGTTTTGTTTCTGCAGGAGCACGGTTAATACTCATTTACATTGACGAAATCGGCCAAGGGGTGAATTGGCAATTAAACATTTGGTGGAAGCTTTTGTAGAAAATTGAAAGTAATTGCACAACGATTTAGAGTGGTTCGACTTTCTCAACCAAAGTCTACGTCACTACCTTAGCTATCCACACTAAGGATTTTCCACAAATTCACTAATTTGTCTTTCTTTGGAGGACAAAGAGTAACCTTACAAACCCTCAAGAATTATACCCCAAATTCTTGAGAACACTCTCTCCCAAAGAGAACAATACAAATTTGCAAACTTACAAGGAAATCCTCACAAGATAGATTGTTTGCACAATTCTAGAACAAAGAAAAAAACTCTCAAGAATGAATACAATTGAGTACAAGTAGTGTTCTTGAAAGCAAAATGAATATTGAATGAAAAATAGGCTTGAAATGCTCAAACTTGAGGTTTGATGCTTTCTCTTTGATTCTCTCTTGATTCTAGTTGCTTGTTGTTTCTTTATTTGATCAATGGCTTCTAAGCTTGTTTAAATACACCTTTGAATCACTTCTGAACGTTGGGGATCATTAATGAAGTTATTGGAGTCGTTTAAGTGTGAAAACAATTAATATTTCTGTTTGGAGCGTGGGGGAATCGGTTCCCTAAGTGTAAAATTCAAATATTTTGATCGTTAGACAGGGGGAATCGGTACCCCCTTGGGGGGGAATCGGTTCCCTTCGAGCATTCTGTTTTTCTCGGAGCCAAACCATTCAGGGGGGATCGGTACCCCCTTGGGGGGGAATCGGTTCCCTCTGAGCAATCTGGAATTTTTGGCTTTGAAATGGTTCGAAATATTTTGTAAAATTGTTTTGAAATTATTTTAAGATTAAAACTTAATTTTACACTTGAGTAAGGATTAAAAATGATATTTGAAAGATTTGGAGTAATATTTTGATATTCGAATAATTATATCGAATATACTTAAAAAATCTTTTTGGAAAATCTTAAAATTCATTTAACTTAATTTGTTATATCGAAATATCAAAATGTTTTCAACAATCTCCCCCTTTTTGATATAACAAAACATTTTAGTAATTTTAAGATTTTATTTTAAAATCAAGTTTGAAATTACTCCCCCTTACTCTAACACTTTTCCCTTTTAAAACACTTTTAACATTTCTCCCCCTTTTTGTTAAATCAAAAAGACTTTTAAAAGATTTTAAACAAGGTTTTGAAATCATTCAGCCAACTGATTATATATAGATAAATAACTTAAGCTGCTAAGATCACAATCAAGAGAAACGTTAGCCATTAGTTTCATAATCAATATTCATAAACAATTTGACATGGCAAAATTGGTCATATATCTAATTGATGTAAATGATGCAATAATAAATTTAACCAAACCAACTATATAGAAATATAAGTTCAAACATCCATAATTCATCAAATTAGTTCAAATATCCAATAACTAAAGTAAAAACAATCCAAAAACATTTAAAATGTTGAAACAATAAATTTTAAGTTCAAAGTTCTAAAGCATAACACAAAATCAAGCATCCGTATGAGGATCGGGAGGAGGAAAATGAGCTCGCATAGCGGCCATCTCATGTGAGAGTGCATCAATGCATTCATTCATAGAAGCGTTGTTTGTGCGCATCTCCCGGAGAATTTCCAATTGTTGAGCTCCCATTGTGGATAAATGAGATTCTATGGAAGTAAAGCGAGAATCCATGGAAGCATATCGAAAATCGAATGTCTCTGTAAAGGATCGAAAGTATAGAGGCATTTGATCCTCTGGTTGTGCTTGTTCCTCTGCTCGTGCTTGTTCCTCTGCTCGTGCTGTTCTGGTTCATCGTCGGAGTCGTCAACTTCATGCGGTTGCTCACCGGTATAAACCCAAAGACCAGTTTCTTCATTGATCTTCCATCCCGATATAGTTAAAGAGAATAGATTGATTTGGTTTTTTAGGGGAAAGGAAGCATCAAGACCAACTCTAAGCCCAGCCTTCTTAAACAGATTACTAAGAATACAACCGTAAACTAAAGAAGAACACAACTTCTTATTGGGAACAAGATTTACGATTTCGACAAGTTCAACAAAAAAAATCTGTGGAAGGTTAATTTTGTGATTATTTTGAACACAATGAAGCCAAAATAGATCTAAGGCGCGAAGAGTAGAGTAACGACCCCCGGATGGTCGAAACCACCAAGAGATCATTAAGTGAAGAAAACGATCATGAAGGTCTAGAACACTTGCACTATCCCTTCGTTTATACTGAGATTCTACCGTAAGTTTTTCATTGTCTAACCCTTCATTATCTAATCCTAATGCTTTGGCAATGGATTCCGAGTCAAGATGAAAGAATCGACCTAGAAGATAGGATCGGATCCCTATAGTTAAGGTTTCCTATCCGTTTTTAATGAAAACTGCATTAGAGTAGAAGATACGAACAGGTTGATGGTAGACAATTGATTCAAGCTCGAAGAGTTTGTCAAATTTCCACTCATGAAGAGTAGGAAGATGACGAAAATTGATGTCTAGCATGGCTTGAAGAGATTGTATATGTTCTTCCCGGATTTTGTAGGACTCAAAGTATTGACAAAACCTATAGTAGAGATTTTGTTTATGACTGGGTTCATTGAAACAACAATTGCGAATGGTCATGTTTGGATCATCGGGATTAGGAATAGGAATTTTTGGGATAGGTGGAGGATTTGGAGGTGAGTTTGGAGGTTGGCCAGAACGACTAGAGGAGGCCCTAGAACGTTTATGAGACATGGTTTAAGATAATCAGAATGGAAAGATAACCTGCATTTTTAAAAACATATGTATGAAAGTAATCAATCCCAAAACTCAATTGAGTCCTCAATATTTCAAGATTCTCTAAACCAATCTGAATGGGCAAAGTTTTTGAAAAACTTATTGAAAAATAAGGTTTTAAAAATCAATATATGTATAGTTTTCTTAACAACAACGTAATTTAATCAAAACACAATAATTTGAAAAACAATTTTTTTTTATTTCGAAAATTTCAAAGAATTTTGTAAAATTCTTGTGTTTTTTATGAAATTAGTTGTAAAATCTAGTTTCTAATCATTAAAAAATCAATGCCCAATCTAAATTTCAACCTAGAACTAATTAAAACTAGTTCTAAAATCAAAAATTGATGAAATAGAGGTTTTAGAAAAATACCTTGAAGAATTTCGGATTTGAGTGAGATTAGATGAAGTTTGCACGTTTTTTATGATTTCAACAGGTTTAGGAGATGATATTTGAAGATAATTCCAATTAAAAATGATGTTTTGATGAAATATGGAGATAGGGTGAGTGTAGAGAGGAGAAACGGCGTGAAGAGAAGAAGAGAGGGTTTGAGTTTTTGGGTGTTCTGCCCGTGTTAAAAACCAAAACCCCAGGGGGTATCGATTCCCCTAAAAGGGGGAATCGATTCCCTCTGCAATAAAATGCTAAAATCTGATTTTTAAATACTCAAAATGCTAAATTAATTTTCTCTAGTGGTATTGGCAACTCATATATTGAAAATTAATCATGTTCGATCAATCAAATTTATCATTAAAAATTATTTGAACATAAAGTTAATTTTCACCAAAAATCATAAACTCCCCCTAACTAAAAGCAATGAATGTAATCAAAAAATTACTATTATATGCATTTTTCATTTATTCTTAAAAGCGCTAAAATTATTTTAAACACTAAGTGAAGATATGTTGGTCAAACCTAATTCTCTCCTAAGTGTCCAAAATATTTCCTTGTCTAAAGGCTTTGTAAAGATATCCGCTAATTGATGCAAAGTATCAACAAATTCTAGAACTACATCTTCCTTAGTGACATGGTCTCTAATGAAGTGATGTATTATTTCAATGTGCTTAGTTCTAGAGTGTTGGATGGGATTTTTAGTGAGACAAATAGCACTAGTATTGTCATACTTGATAGGAATAGTACCTACTTCAATTCCATAATCAAAAAGTTGTTGTTTCATCCATAAAACTTGTCCACAACAACTACCGGCTGAAATGTATTTCGCTTCAGTGGTAGATAATGCAACACAATTTTGTTTCGTTGAAAACCAAGAAATCAACATATTTCCAAGGAATTGGCAAGTACCGGAGGTGCTTTTCCTATCTAATTTGCATCCTCCATAATCTGCATCAGAAAAGGCATGCAAGCTAAAGCTAGAGTCTCTAGGATACCAAAGTCCTAAACTAGAAGTGTCCTTAAGGTATCTAAAGATTCTCTTAACAGCTAGTAAATGTGATTCCTTAGGGCATGATTAAAATCTAGCACATAAGCAAACACTAAACATAATGTCCAGTCTACTTGCAGTTAGAACCCAAGTATATATAGAATAGTCATCTACCAAGACAAATGCATATTGTTTTCCACCCAAGCTAGTAGTTCTAGATGGCCCAAAAAGATCTAAGTGGATCAATTGTAATACTCTACTAGTTGACACATCATTAATGGATTTAAAAGAAACTCGCTTTTGTTTTCCTTTAGCACAAGCATCACAAATTTTATCATTATCAAATTTTAGTTTAGGCAGCCCTCGAACCAATTCTCCTTGAACTAACCGTTGCAAAACACTCATGCTAGCATGTCCTAGTCTCCTATTCCATAACCAACTATCATGCTCATCTTTTGCAACTAGGCATAAATTAGTCACATTAATAGAATCTAAATGCACCATGTAAATGTTTCCTATTCTATGACCAACAAGCATAATCTGATTAGATGCAATGTCAATAACTTTACAACCATTAGTTTCAAACATGACATTGAATCCTTTATCACAAAATTGACTAATACTCAAAAGATTATGCTTTAATCCATTCACATATAAAACATTTTTAATTTGTATGGAAGAGGTATTATCTATTGTACCTATACCTTTAATGTGACCTTTTGAATTATCACCAAAAGTCACTTCTCCTCCATTTTTGGCATTAAGCTCTATGAACTGGTTTTTGTCCCCGGTCATGTGTCTCGATCATCCACTATCAAGGTACCATGAATTTGAATTTGTTTCCCGTGCCTTGTAGCAATGCTCCTTTCCCTACAAACATAGATTAATTTTTTATTTTTGGTACCCAAATTCTTTTGGGTCCATATTCATTAGTTTCCAAAATCCTAGTCCTCTTAGGTAACCATTTGTGTAGGATATCTTTATCTTTAGTAGTAATGAGTTCTTTAGGAACCCACATACTTCTAACGATTTTTCAATTAGAGGTTTTTTGGGGACCTCTATGATTGTAGTTTTTAAAATATTTTCTAACAAAGTTAGATTTTGAATTTTCTCCTTTTTCAAAACGTTTTGTTCCAACTTTATCAAAAGAAGTTTTAAGATCATCAATTTTCTTTTGATGATCATCATTGACCTTTGAAAATAAATTTTGCAAATCCAAATTTTTCTTTTCAAACTCTTCTAGTTTGATTTGCAAATCTTTGATTTTACTTTCAAGATCGTTGTTGGCTTTGAATATGAGTTTGTTTTCATTTTTCAATTTTGAAACATCATTTTTATATTTTAAAAATAATTTCTCATAATCCGAAGCCAACCATTATATTCCTCTAATAGATCATCATATGATATATCATCAAAATCAGATGAGTTAGAGGTTACCTTAGAATCTTCCCCGAATGCCATCAAGCACAAGTTTGCTACTTCTTGTTCCTCTTCATCGGAACCTTCTTCATCACTCCATGTAGCCACATGAGCCTTGTGCTTATTCTTTGATTGACCCTTTCTCTTCAATTGTGGGTAATCATATTTGACATGCCCCGGCTTTTTGCATTCATAGCAAATGATCGGGTCCTTCTCTTTTAGTTCATTTTTGAGGCCTTAATTTCATTTGAATTTTCTTCCTCGGTAAGGTCTCATCATTTTTCTGAACCGTTTAGTAAACAATGCCATTTCCTCGTCATCGTCATCTTCATTCGAATCACTCTCATCTTTTGTGGATTTGAGAGCAACTCCAATCGGAACCTTCTTCATCACTCCATGTAGCCACATGAGCCTTGTGCTTATTCTTTGATTGACCCTTTCTCTTCAATTGTGGTAATCATATTTGACATGCCCCGCTTTTTGCATTCATAGCAAATGTCGGGTCCTTCTCTTTAGTTCATTTTTGAGGCCTTAATTTCGTTTGAATTTTCTTCCTCGGTAAGGTCTCATTTTTCTGAACCGTTTAGTAAACAATGCCATTTCCTCGTCATCGTCATCTTCATTCGAATCACTCTCATCTTTTGTGGATTTGAGAGCAACTCCAATGTTTCCTTCTTCTCCTTCTCTTTTGGTGTCTCGTTAATCTTATCGAGGTCCACCTCATCTTCAAGCATCATTTCATGAGTGAGGAGGGAACTGATTAGTTCTTCAAGAGTTAAGGATGTTAGGTCCTTAGACTCGATGATTGTCATCTTCTTTGATTGCCATGATTTTGGAAGGGAGTAAACTAACTTCCTCACAAGCTTTTCATTTGAATGATCTCTCCATATGATTTGAGACCATTGACAATCATTGAGAATCTATCTGTTATAGCTTTGATATCTTCATTTGGTTTCATCCTGAAATTTTCATAGCTATGCGTTAGAATACTAATTTTAGATTTTTTTTACCTCATCGGTACCTTCATGAGTGACTTGAAGCTTGTCCCATATTTCTTTGGCGGTTGTACAAGATGAAACTCTTCCGTATTCATCTGGTCCAAGAGCACAAAATATGATATGAATGGCTTTATAGTTTAGCTGGAACAATCTTGTCTCTCCTTCACTCCACATTCTTGGATGAGTAAGAGGCTTGATATATCTGTCTTCTACAACATTCTATGCTCCCATATCACTTGCTTGAATGAAGTACATAATCCTATTTTTCCAATAGGCATGGTTAGCCCCATTAAAGAAAGGAGGCTTGTTGACGGGCATCGAATCGAGACCGGAGTTAAAGTTTGAAGTGGAGGTCATTGATGACTTTGATTATCGATATAAATCTTCCCGATTCGACTCAATAGGCGATTAAACCTTCAAATGAGTTAAGCTCTGATACCAATTGTTGAGTTAATCGATTGACGGAATCAGCCAAGAGGGGGTGAATTGGCAATTAAATATTTTGGTGGAAGCTTTTGCAGAAAATTGAAAGTAATTGCACAGCGATTTAGAGTGGTTCGACTTTCTCAACCAAAGTCTACGTCTACTACCTTAGCTATCCACACTAAGTATTTTCCACAAATTCACTAATTTGACTTTCTTTTGAGGACAAAGAGTAACCTTACAAACCCTCAAGAATTATACCCCAAATTCTTGAGAACACTCTCTCCCAAAGAGAACAATACAAATTTGCAAACTTATAAGGAAATCCTCACAAGGTAGATTGTTTGCACAATTCTAGAACAAAGAAAATAACACTCAAGAATGAATACAATTGAGTACAAGTAGTGTTCTTGAAAGCAAAATGAATTTTGAATGAAAAATAGGCTTGAAATGCTCAAACTTGAGTTTGATGATTTCTCTTTGATTGTCTTGATTCTAGTTGTTGTTTTGTTTCTTTATTTGATCATTGGCTTCTAAGCTTGTTTAAATACACCTTGAATCACTTCTGAACGTTAGGGATCATTAATGAAGTTATTGGAGCCGTTTAAGTGTGAAAACAATTAATATATCTGCTTGGAGCGTGGGGGAATCGGTTCCCCCTCATAGGGAATCGGTTCCCTAAGTGTAAAATTAAAATATTTCGACCGTTAAACAGGGGGAATCGATACCCTCTTGGGGGGGAAATCGGTTCCCTCCGAGCATTCTATTTTTCTCAGAGCCAAACCATTCAGTGGGAATCGGTACCCCCTTGGGGGGGAATCGATTCCCTCTGAGCATTCTGTTTTTCTCAGAGCCAAACTATTCAGGGGGAATCGGTACCCCCTTGGGGGGGAATCGGTTCCCTCTGAGCAATCTGGAATTTTTGGCTTTGAAATGGTTTGAAATATTTTGTAAAATTGTTTTGAAATTATTTTAAGATTAAAACTTAATTTTACACTTGAGTAAGGATTAAAAATGAAATTTGAAAGATTTGGAGTAAAATTTTGATATTCGAATAATTATATCGAATATACTTAGAAAATATTTTTGGAAAATCTTAAAATTCATTTAACTTAATTTGTTTTATCAAAATATCAAAATGTTTTCAACAGGCTTCTTAACCAAGTCTACATCCATTACCTTAGCTCCTCACTAAAGATTTTCTAACAAATTCACTAATTTGTTCTTTCTTTTTCACATGATAAAGAGATAACCTATATAAATCCCTATATTTTTAATGGCTAAGATAGAACCACTCCCCTTTTACAAAAGGAATAAGAATGTAAACAAGAAAACCTCACAAGCTAGGTGTTTACAAAATTAAGCTCACAAAAACACTAATATTTATAAGAAAAAGGAAAAATAAGAATGAAAAAACTCTTCTCTTGTTTGAATGCTTGGATAGGTGTTCTAACCCTTCTTCAAATGTCCTCAACTTATTTTTATATGTTGGAATGTATTTGTGGTCATTTGGGATGATTTGGAGCCATTAGAGATAATTTTTCTACAAAATAAAACTACCTAGGAGAGGGAGTATCGATACTCCTTTATTGAGTATCGATACTTCCTTTATAATATTTAAATAAACTAGTCGTTAATAGCCGTTGGGCCTGACGAGTATCGATACTATGATCATGGTATCGATACTACTTTGTAAAGTAGTATCAGTACTCCTTTGAGTATCAGTAGAGAGTATCAATACATATCTTACCTCTGGTGTTAGTACCATGTGAATAATATCGGTATTGTTCATGCAATATCGATACTATAAGAACAATATCTGTAACACCCATTTCCCGTATATGTTATCGTACACAAGTCACAGATGTCACATAACTTTTAAAACATTTTCGATTTTGAAAAACCAGTAAAATTAAGTTTCTATTCATAAACTTTTTAATTTAATAATAATAAAACATTCATTTACTTTTAGTATGTAAACAAATCTTAAAGTTCAGACGTATTAAATTTTACATTATCAGAAGTCAAATATTTTTCAGAGCATTATCATAAATCTATTACATGCCAACTAATAACATCAAAATGTAGACATAGTTTCCGTATAGTTACTGATGAGACGTTGATTTGGCGATGTCAGTTGCACTCCTTACTCCTCTCATACTAATACCTACACGTGAAATCAACACACGCTAAGTAATCACTTAGTGAGGCATAATTATAATGAGGTGAATTTTATAAGTGTATCATAACTATGAAAACACAAATTGAATATTACAACTCATTATAAATTCGGTGGCTTTGCATACATAGTGTCAATACGGTAATTCATAAAATCATTATGAATTACTTAGGTTGCACACATAGTGCCAATACAGTAATTCATAAACTCATTATGAAGTATGTGGGTTGCAAACATAGTGCCAATACGAAAATTCATAAATTCATTATGAATTTCTTAGGATGCATACATAGTGCCAATACGGTAATTCATAAACTCGTTATGAATTACATGGGTTGCACACATAGTGCCAATACAAAAATTCATAAACTCGTTATTAATTTCTTAGGTTGCACACATAGTGCCAATACAGTAATTCATAAACTCATTATGAATTATGTGGGTTGCACACATAGTGCCAATACAAAAATTCATAAACTCATTTTGAATTTCTTGTGCCAATACGGTAATTTATAAACTCATTATGAATTACGTGGGTTGCACACATATTGTCAATACGGAAATTCATAAAATCATTATGAATTTCTTAGGTTGCACACATTGTGCCAATTCGGTAAATGCAATACATGTATTAAGCAAAATACATCTATGACTATCATAACCTATAAGTACACAATAAATGCACTTAGCTGGTATGCCTTACTGATGTCCGACTATTCGACAACTTTATCCTTGTCTTTCTGTTAGCTTGACACAATAGCTTGATTAAGATCTACACAAGCATCCATAATCACACATACAATACAAATGTTAGTATAATTTCTAACATTTATACAAAATAATAATACTCAAAGTACTATTATTCTCAAATTCTATTAAAGTTCTTCCTAACTTAAAATTCCATGTTGATTAACTCAAAATCGTTGTGCAATTACTTTCAATTTTCTGCAAAAGCTTCCAAAAAAATTTTAATTACCAATTCACCCCCCTCTTGACCGATTCCGTCTATCGATTAACTCAATATTAACTTTTCAATTAAAGGACTTAACCTTTTCATGAAAGGATTTAATCATTTCATGAAGAGAATTGTTGAATAGGTATGATTGAATGGATGCAACTTTAAACCAAAAATTATGTTTATTCACCAAGTGACATGACTTATTATTAATAAGTTATAAATAACATCAATTCATTCAATTATTTTGATGGTGCTCTAGAAGTTTATGTTACATAGAATAGTTTTGTAGGAATATTGAGAAAGTGATTTGGAATTCTCGATGTTTTGGTATACTCTGTATTTGATATAGATATCGGATTTTAAAATACATGAGCTATAATGTATTCTACCATTTGTGGTCTATGTTTATAGTGAATTAACATTCTTTTCATCTGTGGAATTAGGCTAAGTCGAATCACATCAAACGTCTCGCTCTATAATTATGATTTTTGTTGATTTGATTGTTACATAGGGCAAAGACATCTTGTCAAACACACATTTTAGATGTATCTGATAATAAACATTTTTATCCTACGTAATAAAAACGAGTGTCATTTGTATAATTTTTTTAAAGATGTTATATTCATAAATATTTAGAGAAATGATATATTTCCATAATAAAACCTCAAAAAAGAAATTACATAACTCAATAAAAAGCAATCTACAATAGGAATGTGCCTTTTTGGATATTCAAATTTTTAGATTTGATATCTGAATTCGAACATTAAATTTAATTTAACATCACTTTTAAATTTCAATTTTATATTTTTATATTTTTATATTTTATAATTTTGTACAATATTATTTACACCTCTGTTGTAATGCCCCAAATACTGATTTAGGGACTATACTGAAATGATTAAAAATATTAGGATTTATTTTATTAAATAATGAAAGATGAGAAAAATTAGAATTAATGGTTTAGACTAAATTGTGATAATAGATTATTAAAAGGGCATTTTAGTCTTTTAAATGAAAGAGAAATTAAAGTGTATTTTAATTTGGTATTAAAGATAAGGGGAAAAGGGAATTAGGTTGCTAAAAAGTTCTCTTTCTTCTTCCTCCTCTTTCCCCGTAGAAGAGCTCCTCCCTAGTTCAAAGGTAAGTTTTCAATTTAATGGTTGATTCTTCAATTTTTGTTGGTTATTGAAGCCTTGTATATGATGGAAGGTTAAGGAAGGTTTAGATAAGATTAAAACGATGAGATAAGGAAAATAAAAGAGTTTTAGAAAATGGGTGTTATAATGATATGTTAATATATGAGGTTTTAGTAATGTTTATTAGTAGAATTGACTTGTCAATGAGGTAAATGAACGATTAGAAGCATAGAAGAAGTTTAAAAACAAGTTGGAAATTTTGGTATGATTCTTAGAATCAAATGCATTTGAGAGATACTAGATATTTTAAGTATCCAAATGAAAGAGAATTAGTATGGATAAGTAGAGAAGGTTTACATAGTAGTGTTAGGGGTAAATGTGAAAAAAATTTGCCTAATTTGGGTATGTCACAAGTTGAAAACTGGAAAAAAAAAATTGGGCAGGGGTATCGGTACTGATAGAACAGTATCGATACTATAGGAAAAAATTGGGTTGACTTAGATGAGAAGTATCGATACTGATTCAATCAATATCGGTACCGATGAGGCAGTATCGATACCATGGTAAGTGTATCGATGCTTGGTAACATCAAACCTAATTTTCGTATCGTTACCAGAGGGGGATAGTAGTATCGATACCATGTTGTGGGTATCCCTACCAAGCCACATCAAAGCTAATTTTGGTATCGATACCGAAAGGGGTTATCGATACCATGGTAGGGGTATCGATACTGAAGAGCCAAAAATTTTAAGTTGGGCTGATGTTGTTATAGAAAGGTTAATAATAAGTATTTTTTATTAATGTTTAAGTTATAATTGTTAGGAAATACAATAACAATTGATATTATGCATGTATTTAATGAATGTGGGATAGATCGAAATCAAGCTCCCGAGTCGAGTAAGGCAAAAGGCAAGGGCCAAGTTCCAGAGTACTTATCTTCCCATTTTGGATGTCTAAGCAAGGCGAGCCAAGTGATTGCATTTAATTATGTACGTATATGCTATAATAGTCATAGTGTTATGAAATATTGATGTATGTATGGTGATTACCAAATGGCATTAAGTGTGCTAAAATGATAAGAAGATTATACTAAGTGTATGAATTTCCATATAGGGCACTTCGTGTACTAAAATGATAAGAAATTCATACTAAGTTTATGAATTTCCATATAGGGCACTTGGTATGCTAAAATGATAAGAAATTCATACTAAGTGTATAAATTTCCATATAGGGCACTTGGTGTGCTAAAATGATAAGAAATTCATACTAAGTGTATGAATTTCCGTATAGGGCACTTGGTGTGCTAAAATGATAAAAAATTCATACTAAGTGTATGAATTTCCGTATAGGGCACTTGGTATGCTAAAATGATAAGAAATTCATATTATGTGTATGAATTTTAGTATATGGCACTTCGGGTGCTAAAATGTTTAGCAATTCATACTAAGTGTATGAATGGTTGATAAATGATAGCATTAGCACTAGTTATGCTAATTATAGAATATTTTTTGAAACGAACGATCCCTTGATATGTAAAGTGTAATAAAATAACTTGTGTTTAAAACTTTACTTGTGATTAATTATTCCTCACTAAGTAATACTCAACATGTGTTTATTTCACGCGTAGGTGGAATACTAGCTGAGTAAGGAGATCATCAGACATCAAGTCAGAGTCTCCTCATCAGTAATAGTATGACATACTTGTCTTCTTTTGATATTTTTGGTTGGCATGTAATAGGTTTAGTAAAACGCTTGGAAAAGCTTTTGAATTCAATTAATGTATAACGATGAAATGTAAGACATATGTTTTTATTGTATTTGTAAGTTTAATGCATGTTTTCATTATAAGTAAATTATAATGGTTAAGAAAATGAAACAAAATTGTATGGATTTTCAAATGGCAAACTGGTTTAAAAGTGATGTGACATCTGTATCTCGTATACATAATGGTATACGGGAGATAGGTGTTACATTTATTGGTATAGGAGCTATAGGTTTAGTCGATCTCGGCCGAATCAAGTGTAATTTTTTTATGTAAATAGAGTTTACATGCCACTAAGATGTCAAGGTTACTGATAGGGTATAGAACGAATATGAAAGATGTTTTTCCTTACTAACGTAATTACTATTTTATGAATGATATGATAGATGCCAAATTCTAAGAACTCAAGAAGAGCAGTTAGTCGTGAGAGTAGAGACAAATCGGGTAGTGATAGATATAAAGAGAATAGCGAACATCTGATTCTGACTGACAATGCCAGTGCACTGGCACCTCAGGGTATGCATGTTCCGGAGTTCGGAGCTTTTATGCAAGCTCTAGATGCTATCATGACACAATTGCAACCTCTTCCGCCTCCCCCTGCTCCTCCAATACTTCGAATGTTAATCCCAAAGAAGTTAAAAAGTTTGGGAGCTCCTGAGTTTAGAGGAGAAGAAAGTGAAGGTCCGATGGACGTGGACTTATTGTTGAACGATGTAAAGGCTATGATGGAAAGTTTGCAGTGCTTTGATCATGAAAAATTGGGTGGAGCTATATCGTTACTCAGAGGATCGGCTCAGGTATGGTGGACAAACACAATGATGTATGTGTCGCTTGAGCAAGTGAATTGGCAATTCTTCCAAGAGTTCAAAAATAAGTATATCGGGGAGCAGTTTATGAGAAAAATGTTATTGAAGTTTCTGAACTTGAAACAAGGTGATCGAGCAGTGTACGAGTATGAGTCTAAATACAACAAATTTAGCCGATATGTTACCGAGGTAGTTTCTAATGAAAAAGCTCGTCGGGGTTTGTTTATTGAGGGTTTGAGGCCTAAGTTGAAAGAAATGATATTGGCCTTAAATTTGACCAGTCTACAAGAGGTTATAAACAAAGCGAAGGCTATTAAAAGAGCTCAAGAGGAGACGTTAGCAGCAGAACAGAGTTTTCAGACGGGAAAAAGAATTAGAATGTCTTCATCTGTATAGTATGCAAAAAAGGGCAAGGGCTGGAGTTCTCAATTCACAAATATAACTGATCATTCTGCAACTTCACAGAAAAATAAGCAATCTCATTCCTATGCTGCTAGTTCGGGTAGAGCTCATGGAGAGAGACCTTTATGTCAAACGTGTAATAAGTCATACGAGGGAGTATTTAGGTTGCTTTCTGGTGGTTGTTTTAACTATGGTTAATCTGGTCTCTTTGCTCGGAATTACCCGAAGAAATATGGGGATAAATCAGTGCAATTTGAGAGATCAGTAGCAGTACCTAATAGAAGTAAAGGGGAGGAAGATCAGGAGGTCAATCTGAGGCTAGCCAGAGACAAGAGACTCGAGGACTCGGGTATATAATATAAATACTAATGATGATCGGGATGATCCGGAGATCATAACAGGTATATTTCACCTTTTTTGATGAGCCTGTTTTTGTTCTAGTTGATCCTGGTTTTACGCACTCATATATTAGTACCAATTTGATTAGAACTAGATGAATTCCTTTAGAACCAATTGCTAGTGAGATGATAGCGATAAATCCTATGGGTCAAAGTGTAAGGGAAACTAGGGTGTGTAGAAAATGTCCAATTAAGATTCAAGGGATAGTATTCTTGGCAAATTTGATGGAGTTTCCATTTGATGAGTATGGAATCATTTTGGGTATGGATTGGTTGTATTCACACCATGGATGGGTAGATTGTTGTCAGAAACAATTATTCTTAAAGGATGCAGAAGGCTCCGAAATTGTGGTAATAGAAGAGAATGTGAAATCCATGTCAAATGTGATATCAGCTATCACCGCAAAGAAAATGATGTCAAAAGGGTGCGTTGCTTTTCTTGCTAACGTGATAGACACTCGATTTCCGGGAGTGTGATTACTTGATATCCCCACAGTTAGGGAGTTTCCAAAAGTTTTTACTGGAGAGTTACCGATTTTACCTCCATATTGCGAAGTTGAATTAAGAATAGAGGTTTATCCGGGTACTAAACCTATTTCTATGGCTCCGTATCGGATGGCTCCAACAGACTTAAGGGAATTAAAGGCTCAGTTGCAAGAACTACTCGAGAAAGGATTTATTCGACCCAGTGTCTCTCCGTGGGGAGCGCCTGTGCTATTTGTAAAAAAGAAGGACGAGTCTTTGTGGTTATATATTGACTATCGTCAATTGAATAAGGTAACAATAAAGAACAAGTGTCCTCTTCCGAAGATTGATGATTTGTTTGATCAATTGAAAGGTGCAGCAGTGTTCTCTAAGATAGATCTGAGGTTAGGGTACCATCAGTTAAAGATCTAAAGAGAGGATATCTCCAAGACTGCTTTTCAGACTCGGTACGGACATTATGAATTTGTGGTAATGCCTTTAGGATTGACGAATACTCCTGCAGTGTTTATGAATTTAATGAACAAATTATTTCAACCATATTTGGATAAATTTGTAGTAGTGTTTATAGATGATATTCTACTATATTCTAAGTCAAAGGAGGACCATGATGCTCATCTTCGTGTAGTCCTTCAGATACTTTGTGATAAGAAGTTAAGCTAAATTGTCCAAATGAGAATTTTGGTTATCTGAGATTGCTTTTCTTGGTCACATAGTATCGACAGAGGGCATTAGAGTGAATCCCAAAAAGATTCAAGCCATAATAGATTGGCAATCCCAAAGAACATTACGGAAGTTTGGAGTTTCTTGGGACTCGCTGGTTATTATAGGCGATTTGTGAAGAACTTTTCAATGCTAGCTCTGCCGTTAACTAAACTGTTGCAAAAATATGTGCCTTTTGTTTGGACAGAAAAGTGTCAAGAAAGTTTTGAGATGCTAAAGAGAATTGTAACTGAGGCTTCAATGGTTGTGCAACCTGAGTTGGGTAAAGAATATGTCATTTATAGTGATGCATCCCATAATGAGTTAGGTTGTGTGCTGATACAAGAAGGGAAGGTTGTGGCTTATGCCTCTAGACAATTGAAGAATCACAAGCGAAATTACCCGATGCATGATTTAGAATTGGCCACAGTTGTATTCGCTTTAAAAATTTGGCGCCATTATTTGTACGGTGAGCGTTGCCGTGTTTATACTGATCTTAAAAGTTTAAAATATTTGCTAACTCAAAAAGAGCTGAATTTAAGGCAAAGAAAATGGATTGAGCTCTTGAAAGATTATGATTTAATTATCGACTATCATCCGGGCAAGGCTAATGTGGTAGCGGATGCACTCATTCGAAAGAATTTTGCAGCTTTAAGGGATTTAGATGCATGTATGTATTTGAATGAAGATGATGCTTTTATTGTCGAATTAAAGTTAAAACTGATGTTGTTGGATCGTGTAAAAGAGATACAAGGGCAAGATAAGAAATGTTTAATGAAATTGGAACATGTTGAAAAAGAAAAGATTAAGGATTTTGAAATAAGGGATGATGGATGCTTATATTACCGGGGAAGGCTTTGCATTACTGATGATGATGATTTGAGGAGAGATATTCTTTGTGAAGTCCATTATAGCCCTTTGACTATGCACCCAGGCGGGAACAAGATGTATCAAGACTTGAAGAGTCGTTATTGGTGGCCTAGCATGAAGAGAGCAGTAACAGAATTTGTTGCTAAATGTTTAACATGTCAGCAAGTGAAAGCTGAACATCAGGCGCCATCCGGGTTACTACAGCCTATATCTATTCCTGAGTGGAAGTGAGACCGAGTAACAATGGATTTTATTTCGGGGTTACTGTGGTCATCAGGTAAAAAGGACTCAATATGGGTTATAGTGGACAGATTAACTGAGACAACTCATTTTATCCCGGTTTGAATAGACTACTCGATAAATAAGTTTGTAGAGTTGTATATAAAAGAAATAGTGAGACCGTATGGAGTACCAATATCGATAGTGTCCGATCGAGACCCAACGTTTACTTCAAGATTCTGGAGGTCTTTACTTGAGTTATTAGGTACTCGATTGAACTTCAGTACAACTTTTCATCCACAAATAGATGGGAAATCAGAACAAACTATTCAGATATTGGAAGATATGTTGAAGGCATGTGTGATTGAATTTAAAGGATCATGGGATAAGTATTTGCCGTTAGCGGAATTCGCGTATAATAATAGTTATCAATCGAGTATTAAGATGGCCCCGTATGAAGCTTTGTATGGGAAAAAATGTATAACACCATTAAATTTGTTTGAACTGAAAGATCGAGATCTAGTCGGGTCGGATTTGATGAAAGTTATGGAGGATAAAGTGATAATTATACATAGTAATCTTAAGATAGCCCAAGATTTCCAGAAGTCATATGCAGATATAAAAAGGAAAGAAATAGAATATCAAGTGGGAGACAATATTTTTGAAAGTATCACCTTGGAAGAAGGTATTACGTTTTGGGCAAAAAGGAAAAATGAGTCCCAGATTTATTGGACCGTACGAGATATTAAAGAAGGTTGGACCCGTGGCTTATCAATTAGCTTTGCCTCCGGATATGGAAAAGATCCACAATTTTTTCCATGTATCGATGCTTAGGGGGTACAGATCAGATCCCTCGCATGTTATCACTCCTGAAGAGATAGAAATCCGACCAGATTTGACTTATGAGGAAGAACCAGTACGGATCTTGGCTAAGGAAACCAAGGAATTGCATAGCAAAAGGATTCCATTGGTCAAAGTACTTTGGCAGAATCATAGGTGGAAGAGACTACCTGGGAAAGAGAGGAGGATATGAAAAAGCAGTTTCCACATCTCTTTGCTTCAGGTACTTCTTTAAAATTCGAGAACGAATTTTATTAAGGGGGAGAATTGTAATGTCCCAAATAATGATTTAGGGACTATATTGAAATGATTAAAAAATATAAGGATTTATTTTATTAAATAATGAAAGATGAGAAGGATTAGGATTAATGGTTTAGACTAAATTGTGACAATGGATTATTAAGAGGGCATTTTAGTCTTTTAAATGAAAAAGAAATTAAAGTGTATTTTAAATTGGTATTAAAGATAAGGGGAAAAGGGAATTAGGTTTAAAAAGTTCTCTTTCTTCTTCTTTTTTCCCCGTAGAAGAGCTCCTCCCTAGTTCAAAGGTAAGTTTTCAATTTAATGGTTTATTCCTTCAATTTTTGTTGGTTATTAAAGCCCTGTATATGATGAAAGCTTAAGGAAGGTTTAGATGAGATTAAAACGATGAGATAAGGAAAATAAAAGAGATTTTAAAAAATGGGTGTTATAATGATATGTTAATATAAGATGTTTTTAGTAATGTTTATTGGTAGAATTGACTTGTCAATGAGGTAAATGAAAGATTAGAAGCATATAATGAGCTTCAAAACAAGTTGGAAATTTTGGTATGATTCTTAGAATCAAATGCATTTGAGAGATACTAGATATTTTAAGTATCCAAATGAAAGAGAATTAGTATGGATAAGTAGGGAAGGGTTACATAGTATCGATTAGATTTTTTTGCACACCCCTAATCTGCAACATGAAATTGCTAAAAAGATCTTTTTCTCTTGCTTTAATAATTGATTATAAGACATAATTTCACTATAGTAACAACGTAAACAGAAGATTATAGAGCTATATCAAAATGTAGTGAAGTCTTATTCTCCCAACATTTTGGTTTCTCAACTAGTTTTGGTCTTGTTACTTAGATTTCTTGCTCGGCTCCACCCTAACAAAGCATATGATGCTGTATAGTTGAGGGGGGTGGGTTAATTTGGAAGAGTGTAGTCACCAAGTGAGGCAAACATATCTGATCAAATCCAAAAAGTAAGACGGGATGTACTGGGATTAAAGCCTTGTATATGATGAAAGCTTAAGGAAGGTTTAGATGAGATTAAAACGATGAGATAAGGAAAATAAAAGAGATTTTAGAAAATGGGTGTTATAATGATATGTTAATATAGATGTTTTAGTAATGTTATTGGTAGAATTGACTTGTCAATGAGGTAAATGAAAGATTAGAACATATAATGAGCTTCAAACAAGTTGGAAATTTTGGTATGATTCTTAGAATCAATGCATTTGAGAGATACTAGATATTTTAAGTATCCAAATGAAAGAGAATTAGTATGGATAAGTAGAGAAGGGTTACATAGTATCGATTAGATTTTTTTGCACACCCCTAATCTGCAACATGAAATTGCTAAAAAGATCTTTTTCTCTTGCTTTATAATTGATTATAAGACATAATTTCACTATAGTAACAACGTAAACAGAAGATTATAGAGCTATATCAAATGTATGAAGTCTTATTCTCCCAACATTTTGGTTTCTCAACTAGTTTGGTCTTGTTACTTAGATTTCTTGCTCGCTCCACCCTAACAAAGCATATGATGCTATATAGTTGAGGGGGTGGGTTAATTTAGAAGAGTGTAGTCACCAAGTGAGGCAAACATATCTGATCAAATCCAAAAGTAAGACGGATGTACTGGGATTAAAGCCTTGTATATGATGAAAGCTTAAGGAAGGTTTAGATGAGATTAAAACGATGAGATAAGGAAAATAAAAGAGATTTTAGAAAATGGGTGTTATAATGATATGTTAATATAAGATGTTTTTAGTAATGTTTATTGGTAGAATTGACTTGTCAATGAGGTAAATGAAAGATTAGAAGCATATAATGAGCTTCAAAACAAGTTGGAAATTTTGGTATGATTCTTAGAATCAAATGCATTTTGAGAGATACTAGATATTTTAAGTATCCAAATGAAAGAGAATTAGTATGGATAAGTAGGGAAGGGTTACATAGTATCGATTAGATTTTTTTGCACACCCCTAATCTGCAACATGAAATTGCTAAAAAGATCTTTTTCTCTTGCTTTAATAATTGATTATAAGACATAATTTCACTATAGTAACAACGTAAACAGAAGATTATAGAGCTATATCAAAATGTAGTGAAGTCTTATTCTCCCAACATTTTGGTTTCTCAACTAGTTTTGGTCTTGTTACTTAGATTTCTTGCTCGGCTCCACCCTAACAAAGCATATGATGCTGTATAGTTGAGGGGGGTGGGTTAATTTGGAAGAGTGTAGTCACCAAGTGAGGCAAACATATCTGATCAAATCCAAAAAGTAAGACGGGATGTACTGGGATTAAAGCCTTGTATATGATGAAAGCTTAAGGAAGGTTTAGATGAGATTAAAACGATGAGATAAGGAAAATAAAAGAGATTTTAAAAAATGGGTGTTATAATGATATGTTAATATAAGATGTTTTTAGTAATGTTTATTGGTAGAATTGACTTGTCAATGAGGTAAATGAAAGATTAGAAGCATATAATGAGCTTCAAAGCAAGTTGGAAATTTTGGTATGATTCTTAGAATCAAATGCATTTGAGAGATACTAGATATTTTAAGTATCCAAATGAAAGAGAATTAGTATGGATAAGTAGGGAAGGGTTACATAGTATCGATTAGATTTTTTTGCACACCCCTAATCTGCAACATGAAATTGCTAAAAAGATCTTTTTCTCTTGCTTTAATAATTGATTATAAGACATAATTTCACTATAGTAACAACGTAAACAGAAGATTATAGAGCTATATCAAAATGTAGTGAAGTCTTATTCTCCCAACATTTTTGGTTTCTCAACTAGTTTTGGTCTTGTTACTTAGATTTCTTGCTCGGCTCCACCCTAACAAAGCATATGATGCTGTATAGTTGAGGGGGGTGGGTTAATTTGGAAGAGTGTAGTCACCAAGTGAGGCAAACATATCTGATCAAATCCAAAAAGTAAGACGGGATGCCCTGGGATCAATCTCTCCTTGCTATGTTAAGGCACTAAAAATAGCTTCAGCAAATAAAGTTCAAAACCTAAAGAGCAGTGCAACGTGAATGGATAATCCGATGAACAAAACTCAAGGGATTTAGTAGCAAAAGCAAATAATATTAACCCATTGCTGAACAGCCTGTGGAATTTACAGTCTTAATTTTCCATCTGAGCCTCAATCTCAGTCAACTAAACAATACTTGTACTAAAACACTAGGATTCCTCTCCTATATTCAATCCATGGTATCATCATTAGTATTCATCTGCAGTTAGGCCATTCAAAGATGCACTAGCCACACAACACAGTAACCAAATAAACAACAATTACGCTAATGCAGGAAAAAGTTTGTGTCAATATCTGTTAACTGCATCCAACCATGTTTTCTTACAAGACATTGGAAGATGACAATCTGCGTTCGAACGAACCACAACAACAGAGACTACACAATATCCGTACCTAAGCAACTCGCTGAATTGTTATAGCTGCATATATCAAAATGTTACAGCAACATCATCTGTCTTTGTCTCGGAAACACTCCTGTCATCCGGTAGGTTCTTTTAAATCGAAGCTACACCAACTATATATTATAGCCAACCCAAACCTCAATGGGATTCTTCCTTGGCCTCCCTCTCTCCTTGGGGTGGAATTGGGAGCATTTTTACCACTTTGCACCACCTTCTTCACGGTCGTCTTAGGAGCAGTGCTGGTGGTTGGTGGTGGCGGCGGCGGCGGCGATGGAGCCTGAGTGGCATATTCCTCCATTTCTTTCACTCTCTGGCTGGCCTCCTGGAACCATAGAGGCATCCAACTCGGAGATCCAGTAGCTGGTTTTCCTTTTCCTCCATCCTCTTGATTCCCAGACAAAAACCCCAACGGAAAAAAACCCCAGCAACAATAATACGTTCTTTTCCCGGCACCAACGGCGGGAGTGTCGGAATTGAACAGCATCAAAAGATCTCTCGCATTCTGACACCTTAAGCAGCAACCTTCATAAACCCTGGATACTCAACAACCTGTAACAGTACGGACAAGCTGTCCAAAATGTTGACGATTTCGGCCTTTGATTTTCATTATGGACCGTAGAACCCGTCGACCGCCGCGGTACAGTATTGATTTTGTCCTCTTCTCGTGACCGGTAATTTCCCGGACTGATTTGAAGGATCGCCGGAGCTGCTAAAGTCAATCCGTGAAAAGCCCAAATTTTTTGTCGTACTGAGCTTTTTCGAGGCGTTCGATAAAACGGCCCATGCATCGGCTACGATCTAAGGCGTGATCGGCGAAAGGGAACTTGTTTTTGTCGGGGTGGAGAAGGAGAGCAAGGCGACGATACTGCTTCTTGATGAAATCGATGTCTTCGGTCGGCGATCGACTTGCAAGATCGAGTACCATCGTGGTGGTTGTTTATTTTTTCTCGGCGGCAAGGAGGACGTCGGCGACAGCTAGGATCTGATCCGACCCTTCCAACAAGGGTTCGGTTTCTTGGCCTAAGATAGCGAATTCCCTTGAGCCGTTGAAATCACGGTTTTGGAGAAGCTTCTCGGCCATCCCCAGAAGGCGCAAGGCTTCAGCTCTACTGCCATTTTCCTGCATTTTCTGAATGGTCTGTTTGGATGATAAGGAAAACAAAGGATAGGGTTTTTCAGTTTTATTTCCACTGTTTGTTTATGTTGGAATTTCCAAGTTCGGATTGGACGTAATTGGTGTTGGCTTTTTAATTAAATTACATATACTTTTAAGTTTATTAGACAGGAACCTCGGTCCTTTCTGGTCATTTCACCAAGCATAAATTTCCCTAATCAACGAACTTTTAAGGTGAGTTTCTCGGCACATATATTTGATGTTTTAAATCGTTTTAATGGAAAAAGATATTTTCAGTTTACTTGAGGTCAAATTTTAGTTTCGGTACCTATATTTTATTGAAATATGAAATTTAATCCCTATATATTATTTGGACATAATTAATTTTTTTTTTATAATAATAATATAAGGAATTGATATCATCAACTATCCAGAGTAAAAATGCTTACATTCAGTGATAGAGAATGTTCTTCGACACATGCTTACACAAAATCCCTATATTTTAGTTTCAGTTTACTTATTTGTTTCGACTGTCGTGGTCAAGCTGGAATGGGATTAAGATGCATACTAATCGTGAGTTAATCACAGGTTTCCTCAAGAACACACATGGTTTTTAGGTATATAACTCTTTTCTCGTAGGACTGAAATCAAGTTTCATAGTCACTATAGCCATGTTTCTCAGATTCAAGTATAGGTATGAATACTTCAGAAAAATGGATAGTTACTTTACAAAAGATCATTTTCATGTCAACAAATTGCAGGTCATGCTTATCTTACATAATTACCAAAATAACACCCAAACAATATTAATACATAGAGGTTTATCTTATAAGCACTTAAAATATACCATATATTTCATCCGAGTACTTATAATATTTTTTTAATCAAAATAAATACCTAAAGTTATCTTTTTGTTTAAAATAGGTACCTAAAGTATTCAATCTTCTTCATCTAAGTATCTAAAGTATTCCTTAATTAATTCCACTTGTCAATTTTTTAGAATTTAGATGAGAAAATTAAATACTTTAGGTACATATTTTGACCAAAAAATACTCTAAGTACCTATATTGACCAAAAAAGATAACCACTATTGTATAATCAACTATTGTATCTTGCTTTGAATCCTTCCAGCTTATAACACCTTCATTAAGGTGTAACACAAAATTCGATTGTGGTTGCGAATCATTTTTATCGATTTGGAAACTAGCACCAATATAACTTCTTACACTTAACTCCTTATCACCTCCATATATAAGGAATGCAACCTTGATCTTTCTCAAGTACTTAAGGATATTTTTAATTACCATCCAATAATATTCACCGAGATCTTCTTGGAACCAACTCATTATGCTTAAATCATATGATACATCTAAACATATAGATAGCATGACATACATAATAGATCATATATCTTAAGCATTTGAAATCTTACTCTTGTATTCTTTTTATTGTGGAGTAGAATGACATATTTTCTTTGAGAATAAAACATCATGTCTCATATGTAAGAATCATATTTTAGATTCTTTCATATTGAATTTTTTTAGTACTTTATCTATATATGCATTTTAACTTAGAATTAGGAGTCATCTCAATATATCTCTATAGATTTTGAATTCTAAGATGTATTCTAATTATTCAAAAAATTAAATTATTTTTTTGTTGCTTTCCTGATTCCCAAGATTTCTCATTAATTAATTCGGACCGATTTGAGTCGCATATATGATTTTGATGGGTGAGTCTCCTAGTGGGGATTTTCAGCATACACAAACACTCAAACTCAAAACCTACTTAAATGATATCAAACTATTTACCGCTTGAACCAATCCGTTAGCAAAAATAATAATAAAGTATTTAACTTAAAGATTTTGCTCCCAAACTGCTTGGCCCAACAGTGGGTGGCTCTCTGTATTCTTTTGGATCTTGGCTATGGTGGACAAAACCATACTCTCCCTTGCACTTAAAAAAGTCACTATCCCTACCTTCAACTTTTCTGATGCAAATGAAATGATTGATTCTATTGATTTTTTTTTTTACTTTTCATCTGCTGAATTTCAAAGAAAAATGAAATGTTGAATTAATCCTGTAATTTCCAAATTTAAAGGCATAGAGAAAGAATAATAATACAATTAGTTTATACTTGCATGTAAGAGTGAGTGTTAGATCGAGTCGAGTCGAGTAAAAAAAATTATAGTTATTTGAGTTTATGAGTCCTACTTTATAACTCAAACTTGACTTGAAATTTTTTCGAGTCGAGTTTTCGATTTTATGTAAAAATGTAATTGTAAATATTTATAATATTTTGATATTATTTTATTCTAATTTAAATAGTGTTTACAATCATATACAATACATATATTATTCATATGTTTTTCATATTATGGCTGTCCCTTTTTTCCCATATGTATGGGTAAGGGAGGTAAGATAGTAGGTGCCCTCAACACCAGGTTGAAGGCTTCCGTAGGAGACTCCAAATTATGAAATGCCCTCCGTGGGACTTGATCCCACGACCTCAAGGTTTAGAACCTTGTGCTCTACCAACTGAGCTGGATGGTCATTTCATATTATGATATACATATATCTTACAGAGTCAACGAGACTCGACTCAAACTTGAAAATTACTCAACTAATTACTAAAAATTTCAAGTTATTTGAGTTGTATCTTATAACTTGATTTGAACTTGAAATTTTTTCGAGTCGACTTGAGTTTATGAAATTATAACTTGAAATCAATTCGATTCAAGTTTTTTCAAGTCGAGTCGATTCGAAAAAATTAATTTCTTGAGTTGAGGTTTGCTCACCCCTACTTGTATCCGGTTTATTTTTAAATTTTGTATTTAATTTAAGTTTTCAAATGTAGTACTTATGGTTTCTAGTCTATTATATAAAAATAATAATCATTAGAACAACAAGTGTGGTTTAAGGTAGAAAATATCTACTTAGAATTAAAATTTCTTTTACTTAGTTATTTATTTTATTTATGTTGTCCACCTTAAAATTTTATTTGTGCTAATCCCATATAATAAATTTATATTGTTAATATATATGTGCACACTTTAAAAAATATTTTTGAATATGCTAATGCGTTAAAATACTATATAGATTAAAAAGGTGAGATTATATTCAAAAATAATAATAATCATATTTTTTAGTGTTAAATTGTCACTCATTATTCATTTTCATCTATTAATTTTTTTCTAATACAATTTCTAAATTTAACACTAAAAATAAAATTTAGAAATTGTATTAGAAAAAAAATTAATAGATGAAAATGAATAATGAGTGTCAATTTATTTTTAAGAGTGTCAGTATTTTTTTTTGAAGAATATGTTAATTTTATTTGAAGTATTTTTATATTAAATTTAAAAAAAAAAATCTCAAAATATTTTGAGGTGTCATCTAATAACTCTTGTTATAAACTGGTTCCACCATGATCATATCAATCATCTTATAACTTATAAGTATGATGTTGTAGCTCGATGCTATTCAATTTCATAATCTCTTAAGTTTTGTATATTTTTTTATACAAAAACAATATTTTATTATTTACATAATAAAATTATTTAATTAGATTTAAAACTTAAATGTATGGTAAATATAAATATATTGATGAATTTAATGAAAAATAAATCATTTTAATTGTACTTAGTGCAAGTAAATTGATCTTCATATATATGTACACACACATACATTCAAATATGAAGAGGAAATACAAAATATTTGACGACGTGAACATTTTATAATTTTTTGAATCAATTATTAGTCCATTAATCTTAACTAAGGTAGGTAAGAAAGAGATAAGTATAGGGAAAGAGATCGAATTTTATATTAGAATATGATTTTATAAAATGATAAAGGGAGACGTATCTATAAAATTTTAGAAAGATAAAAATAGATTTTTAATAGAAAATATAAAATATATTAAAAATTTTAGGGAAAAACCATCTCCACTCACCACTAAGTAATGAACACAAGAGGGAATACTCAGGGTCATGGCTCCCCAAAATTTTTAAAAAAAATTATAAATTAGGCCATTAAAATTTTCAAAAAATTTAATTTGACCCCACAAAATTTTTAGAAATTCATATTAAACTTCAATTTTTTATGTTTTTAATTAACCCCCTCCCATAATATTTAAAAATTCTCACTAAGCCTCTAAAATTTCAAAATTTTTAGTTAGACCCTGAATTTTTTGAGGGAAATAAACTAAACCTTCCAAATTTTAAATTAAAACCTCTAAATTTTTTAAAATTTTAAGTTAACCGCTCAAACTTTATCATCAAATTTCGCCACTGCACTCTTTCCTCTCGATCCATCTCAAACGGGGGTGCATATTTGGGGTAAGAGAACAGGTTAAATTTCATGGGAGTTTGTTCCATTGTAGTAACAAGGTTGAACAACCAATAAGAAGCAACTTTAACCTACAATATTTGGAGTGTCCAAGGAAGACTTGTCTTGGAAATTAAAAATAAAATAAAACAATGCCCAAGTTAAGCGGGCATTTGCAGCTGACATGTGGTCATCTACTTTGCATTGGTTTGGCCAACTCAAATGTACTTTGACATGGGTTTTTTAAAAATTAAGTTTACTCCTAACGAGTTGAATATTACGAGTTAAAACTATTTTCAAAGCCTCACTCAAATGCACACTATCTTTAAAATATGTAAATTACACAGATATTTCCGATTATAAGATATTATTTTATTGAGTCTCTAAACTATTAAAAGTTATAAAATGATCTTCTGATTATAGGGAGTTACTTTGTTGAGTCCACCGATTAGTAAAAGCTACAAAATGATTACATGACTATTTGTTATTTTCCAAATTTGTCCCTTTTCATTAAAAATTAACGGTCATATGAGCTAGACGTTAACATTGACGGAGATATGATAGTCATTTGAGACTATGAGATGAAATTTATCATATTTCAGTTAGCAAGTTAACGTCCAGCTCAGACTACTGTTAATTTTTTAATGAAAAAGACGAGTTTGGAACATAATGAATAGTTTGGTGACCATTTTCTAACTTTTAATAGTCAAGAGACTCAACAAAGTAATTCCCTATAGTCAGAGGATCATTTTGTAACTTTTAATAGTTGAGAGACTCAACAAAGAGTTTCCTATAGTCGGGGGACTATTTATGTACTTTACCCTTTTTAAAATATGTAAATATTCGTGCTACGTGCTTTCTAAAAAAAGTTAATTAAGTTTAATTGGTATAACGTGATTTAATCTTAATCTGTTTAATTCGGTTGAATGTTAGGGTTTGCTTAATAACTTATTAAAAATGTTAATTTATAAAAAAAATTATGATTTAATAGATTAAATATGTTTGATAGTTTAAATTTAAAATTATCTGCAAGAATTTTTAAATGAAAAATGTTTAAAATACTAAGTAAATAGGGGTTACTTATCATTTAATGAAAAATGTTTTTAAATTTTTGTATTGTTTTATATTTCTTTCAAGACTTAATATATATTTTAAGCCCTCCACTTTAGGAAAATTCAAACTTTGGCTCTTTTACTAATTTTTGATCAATTTAATCCCTCAAATTTTATTCTGTCAGCATCGTTGACACCGAGATATTTTTCGTTAACAAAATACATGTGACCCAATCCATTTTTGTCGTGTATAAGAAATAAATAAGAAAATATTGACATAGTAAAAGAAGCTGAAATAATAATGAAAATGTCTTTATTTAATAAATGCGGTGAAATAAGTATGTGTTTACAATCATCTTGTGATTGGTCTTTGGGTATACTCTAACATGATGATCAAAAATTCTTTTATGTTATGTTATTTTAATATTTTAGATTTCCAAGATCTGGATTAATTTTATTTTTATAAATTTGATTAAGGAATGATTGGATTTGAAAATAGGTTAAGGACTAAAATGTGATAAATTGAAAATATTGTGACTTTAGTGAGAAGTTGAAATTTATGTGCCCAAATGAAAACTAAGGAAAAGATTAATAGCTATTAGACCATACAATGATCACTGGTTGGAGAAGAAAAGATGAAGGACTAGCTTTGTGGTTTTACCCAATGATTTTTGGTGAATAAACTACTTGAGTTGCACTTGTTTATAATTTGGTCATTTATCTTTAATTCTTTAATTTGCAATTTCGCTTACCTATTGGGTAGGGTTTGCTCAACCGTTTGAAAGACTAAGGAGTTAAGGAAAGATGAGAATACTCATCATCTTCAACCTTGAAGAAGAACCACCATTTGCAACCCTAAATGTTGAAACTCTAAATTCTCTTTCTAATATTCAAATTATTTTAGTCACCTAAATTGAAAATTACATACATATTTGGAATCCTCAAATCATAAGCTTTCAATTAGTAATCTTAATTTAAAGTTTCAGGTAAGTTGATCCAAAACCCTAATCTCGATTAAAAGTTTATGGCAATTAGGGTTTTATATTAAAATTGATTCTAGATGATGAAATTGTCATTGAATACATGTTTTTTCCATCACTAGAGCAAGATTATTCTGTGGAGATTCACAATCAAAGTGGCCCGTGGATTTATTAGGGGTGTTCAAATCCGAGTACTCGCATTTTTAGGTACCCGGGATTTTAGGGTCACAAAAATTCCGACCCGTGGCCCGGTTCGTAAGAGGCGAGTACCCGTAAATTTCAGGTACCCGCATTTTGAGATCACGAGTACCCACTTGATATCCATTTTTTAATTTATATTATTTTTTAAAAAATCCATAGAAAAACAAAAAAATTAAAACTTAAAGTTGATAATACATAACATAAACATAAAATTTATAAATCCAACTTATATAATTTAAAATACAATTAAATTTTTTTAAAAATAAAATAAATTATAAAGTTAAACTAAATTTAAAATAATTTGAGATTAAAAGAAATAATTTAATAAATAATTAAATGTTAAGGTGAAATAATTTGAAAAAAAATAGAGATTTAGAATGTTATGGTGAAATAATTTTGAAATTAGAAATGAAAAATTTAATTTAAAATAAAAATAGTAATAAAATAAAAAAGGGAAATCGGGTCGACGGATCAACGAGTACCCGAATAAGGCCAATTTTGTGACCTGAGCCTAACTCGGGTCGGGTACCCGACCTACCAAATCGATTATTTACCTCTAAAATACCCGGTAATTTTACACTGAATCGGATACTTTTGAATACCCCTATTATGTATGCATGCATACATGCATGCATGGTATGCATGTATGCATGTATGCATGTATGCATGTATATGTATGTATATTGATGTATGAGATATAACCCAAAAATAATATTGAGCCTATGATAGTATATGAAAAATATGGTAAGTAAATGTATTGTAAACATCTTTTGCCCACAATCACCTTGTCAAGTACGAAATACAATTAACATGTTATAGAGTTTACAACGCTTGTACAAGTACTATATAGACCTCGATCTTGATACTGACAAAGGGATGATTCGTGATCGGACTTATGTCCCGTTAGTGTTGGAGGTTGGGCATTATAGATGTGATATTATACTATTGACAGTGATATAGAGAATTCGCGTATATGTATATTGAAAGAATATCATTAGGTTATTATTAAAATTATTGTTATTGTCATTGATATTATTATTGTTATTGACATTGATATTATTATTGTTATTGTTAATGATTTTGTTAATGTAGTATTGTTGCTATTGCCTATGATTATTTAAGGACCATGACTATAGAAGTGTCATCAAATATGTTTTATGGTTAAGATAGCCTCACTAATCTATATAAGCTTACATTGTTTGTTAAATGGTCTTCAAAGCATCGATCATCGTATTTAAATTTGAGATTGCATCTAAATATTGCAAGTCATCTATGACTTTATCAATGTAATGATGTTTTGCTAAGAACTTCTAAAATGGTGGTTATGTAAATATATAAGTTTTTTTGTTGTAATATGTGCTAAATGATGTTGGCATGTTTCATGTTAAGTATGACTATGATATTTTATGTTGCATGAAATCTAAGTATATTATGGATATGAAAGAATAACCTAATTCTTGTTACGGATAACATGGTAAGTAGGTGCATAAGACTATGCAAAATATCATGTTAAAAATGATAAGTATTATACATGTTATAAATATGTTTTGATGTCAATTGTATATGGGTGAATTCCTGGTGAAATTGATGTTTTGATGTCAATTGTATATGAGTGAATTCTTGATCATAATTGTGATGCTATCAAACATGATGTATATATTAGGCAAAGCGAATGGATTTTAAGCTTGTTTGAAGGTGAAATTTGATCATTAGGTGCATTTGACATCGGTACTAAATAGAGAGTATCAATACCTAATCAGCATGAGATATCAGTATCATTTTGATGAGTATTGATACCTTCATCCAAAATTATGTTTCATTATAGCAATTTAAGGATCAAGGTTTATAGACCCCAAATGGATATTGATATTCAAGTATCGATATTGTCTCTATACAGTATCAATACTAGAAAATGGTGTTGATAATAAAATAAGGTTTGGTGTTTTGATTAAAAATTAGGTATTGATACCAAATGATGTTATCGATACTAATTTGAGACTCGATGTTGCTCTTTCACTAAAAGCATCGGTACCAGTCTTATACTGCAGGTATTGTATGAACATAATATCGATACCTATGTGATCGGCTAAAAGTTGTCAATGCAATAATGAAAGCGTACACTTGTCACTGTAAGTATAGTGGATAGCTTACGAGGAATAATATTCGATGCTTATCCTTATCAGGGCAATTAATTTAAAAAAATAATAGAGTTGTGAGTGTAATGTCGAGACAATAAAATGAAATAATAGAACATTAAGATACAAATGATAGAGGCTGGATACTCGATATTAAACCTTCAACAACAAAAAGATTGCAAACAAGGTTAAGAATAACCGATTGCCACTGCATGAAGTTCAAATCCACTTTGTAACATCATGCTCCCACATTAGTCGATGACTCACATTAAACATACTCACTCACACCTTCTAGTGATAATCAGTAAGCTAATACAAGGATGAGGAAATTAACTTCCATTAAAATCAATGCAACTTCCGTCAACAAGACTCATCAATCTAAATTTTCATTGCAATAAAGATTTCTATCCTGATCACAATTAGATCCACCCATTAAACACAAGAAACATCAATATATAAAATGATAAGAGTTCTTATACTCAAAGTACTTCCATACCCAAAGTATTAATCATAATCAATATCATGAAGTTCAAAGTAAAATCAAAGAACAAACGATGAAGTTATTCCTAGCTATGTTCGATGGTTCCATTATCTTACTCCCTTGTTGCTGCAATCGACAGTCGCTCTCACCATCAGCTCTGTATCGATTCACCTTCCATTTCCCAAGAGTGGTTTAGGCGGCCATGGCCATGGCAAAAGAATAGTGTGTTAAGAAAATGATCCAAATTTGCTTGAAGAGAGGGTTCCAAAATAATCTTTCTTCCTTAGCTTTTATCCTTGCCTTCCAGGTGTCTCCTCACACTTCTCTCGCGACCATTTGTACAGTTGGTTAACATCACTTCCAGCTCAACAACTCTAGAATCTTTCTAAAAGTTCTTTAATAATTGGTTATTTCAGGGGCATTCTTGGGCATAAAATGCAAAACTATTACGGCCACATCATAGATGCAGACTCAAAATTCCTTTACAATGATATCAGACACATGTTATAAAACCTTTAGAATGAAGCAGATCCATTGAGTTAAATTAACTATGCAAAATGATCATTTTTTTTTAAAAAAAAAATATGCGAAATTATGAAATACGATGTAGTGACAATAAAACTAAAATGTAATGCAACGACATACAATGCGATGAAAATGAGATATAATATACGATATTTGAGAACAAAAATACTGCATAAAATGGGGTAAGTCACATATCTTTTAGAGTACTATCACACCTCCACACTTGAATTATTACTTATCCTAATGTAAAATAGAGAAAAATTACCGACCCAAAAATTTCATTAAGGCTAATGTTTCACATTGAAGCGCACACATTCTATCTACCTGAATCAAGCAAGTTCCGAATGAATAAGTCAATTTCATAAGAGCCAAAAATTGCACCTACAATTCTCATAAATGAATATTTTAGATTGCATTTCACAAATTCTAGCATCATGCCTTAAATTCTAAGTTGTCATTTCCAATCACAAGTTATTATGCTACTATATATATATAAATATATATATATATATATATTTAGTACCAAGATATTAAAGGGATATCTAAAATCAAAGTACATTAATTCCTGAGTAGTAACGATTGGGCGCAACAAACCCCCAAGATGTAAACTTATTGTTTCGACACACACTCATGCAACCACAGCTTTTGGCTAGATTATTGCTTGTAGCGTAGTGTTCCTCTTTGTTGCCTCTTCAAAGTTGTACCCACATTGGAGTGGCTTTTATTTAGTAATACACCCACATTGGAGTGACTTTAGTTTAGCAATACACCCACATTGGAGTGATTTTTATTTATAATAATATCTATATAACATCTGTAACATGACAATTTTCACACAAAATTCAAGGCATGCTATTATTTAATTATTACTACTGCAATCTCAAATATTTATTAAGGACTTGTCATTTCAAAATTTGTTCTTATTCCTTTAACCTATTAACTAAGTTTTGACTCAATTCAGGATTTAATGCACCGAACGTAAGTTTTTCTTTTTTCTCTTCTAATAGCCTTTAAAACTTTACTACAAACTTCTATTCTAACACAATTCTAAGATGGGGTATTCCTCAGTTTTCATGTGCGTCCCCCTCCGCACTTAAAGATTGCATTATCCCCAATGCAATGACGAATTCATTTGATAATTTTGATATACAAAAATTGTTAAATATTTTTAAGATTGTATTCAATTCGAATATATAAAATTGTCTACACCCAGAAACTCTATCTTCATCTTTAAATACTTGAAAATTTTGGTAAAATTCGAAAAATATTTTAGTACAAATTTCTCTAAATGGTTCAAACTTAAAACAAGTTAAAAAAGAATTTTTAGGCTTGAAGTACCGATAATTCTTTATGAAATATCGATATTATATGAACAATATATATTGTTCATGTAGTATCGGTTCTAAATGCTCTAAAAAGTTTCAAGTAGTACTGATACTTATCAGGTATCAATATTTATTTTAGAAAAATAAAAAATATGATAAACTTATATTGATACCAAAAATTATTCAGTATTGATACTAGTTATAACAGTAGTATCGATATTTTCCATGGTAGTATCGATACTGCTCAATATTTTCAAATTCCAATGAGTAAAATTGGTAATGATATTGTGTATAGTATCAATACTACTTATAACGGTAGTATCGATACTAATTAGCTAAGTATCGATCCTCTACTTCCTCAATGGCTATATTTTGTATTTAATGTAGGTAGTACCAATACTCACCTTACAATATTGATACTCTAGGTGTTTATGCATCATTTATTGCAGACGATTTCATCCTTAACAACTATATTAACTCTCATAACTACTCAAACAACTAGAATTGATTGAAGAGATATAAAAACAAGATCATAAGCCATAAATGAAGACAAGAGATCATAAAGGAAGCTAGATCATTCAATTGAGCCAAAAGAAGTCAATTTGTATTCATATTTCACTTTGCTTTCAAAGAACACTTGTTGTACCCATTTGTATTTCTTTTTTCAAGTGTTCTATTTGTTCTTGAATTGTGCAAACATATTTTTTGTGAAGTTTTTTTAAGTTTGCTAATTATAATTTTTCTCTTTGAGAGAGTGTCTCAAGAATTTAGAGTATAATTCTTGAGGGAGTTTGTAATGTTATACCTTATCCTCAAAGGTTGATACAAATAGTGAATTTTTTAAAATATTTAGTGTGGATAGGTAAGTTAGTGAATGTAAACTTCACTAAAGAAGTTGAATGACTATAGTTTTTATTGTTCATATTTTCTTCTTTTTTTGTCAAAGCTTCCACCGAAATTTTTTATTTTTCAATTCACCCCATCTTGACTATTTTACTTGATCGATTGACTCCATAAACTTAAAATTTGATATGATTGTGGAGTATTTCAAGCACTCAAATATATCTATCTACACATCACTAATGCATGTTAATCTATGCATTTTGATTACATGAAACATGTTGATGGCATATACATGTTTGAGATCGTATTTAAGGTATATGAATATGATTTTCTTTGATCGCTAATGAACGATAACGAAATGTAATTGAAAATGAGCCTACAATGCTACCTGATCCTTTATTGTGTCGCAAGTTTAAAGGTCATCCAAAATCAACTAGATTTCTCTCTCATATGTGTCGGAACAATCCTTAAGCCTTTTTTGGGAGCTATGGCGAGGAACGATCAAACTTAATTTAAAAAAATTTTGGGGTTTTAAAATAAATGCACAGATAAACAAATTGGAGTCGCCATCGACCTTTGGGTTAGGTAGGTCAAATACCTAAAAAATATCTTTTAAAATAATTTTAAGGAAAATAATTTTAAAAAGATAAAAAGTGATATGCGTTTAACCAGAAACTCGTTTTGAAAAGGGTTCGAGAGTCGATTACACGTGGGAAAAGATGAACACCCCCACAACGCCCAAAATCGGTACTTAAGCGATTATACGCCATCTAAATGTTAAAATTTACAAATTTGAATATATATTTAAATTATAATCGTATTAAAAAATTCAAAAATGGTATTATTTCATACAGACAATCCTAATATCACACTCCCTGTTAGTTAAGGCGCGTTTTCATAAAGTTCCCATACAAAACAATATTCAATTGATTTTTTAGAGAAAATACACATATTTAATAAATATCTATAAAAAAACATAGGGCATAAAAAATACATATACATACATACATACATACATACATACATACATACATACATACATATATATATATATATATATATTATTTTGTATAAACAATTATCGGAAACGAACTCCTTGTTACTTAAGGTACATTTCCATAAATTTCTCGTACAACATGTTATCTCAATACAATGTGCCTTTACAATAAAGAGAAACCAACGATGACTTAAACAAAATACCATAAATATAGGAAGCTTAATTGCAAATAATAGGAAATTAAACGAATATGTGAATGGATAACTAGAGTAAAAAGATAGTAACTCTAAGGGTTAAACTGTAAAACCAACAAAAATCATGTCTATAAACAAAAATATCATAGAAACTAGGCACTGGAATCGTAATAAAACCATCATTAACATTCAGGACTAAAAGGGAAATTATTAAAATAGGGTTCTAAAATTAAAATAAGCATAAAAAATAAAATAACAAGTAGAAATGGACTAAAACAAAATACGATTAAATTAACATGTTTGAAATAAAAAGAAATGCAACTTTATTTAGTAACCAAACCAGAAATTTACAAATTTAGGTGGACACGGTAAGAGGTTTACCCATGCGCTAGGCGCTCACTCTCCATCCCCAAAATGGTGTCGTTTAGGCTCGGGTATATAAGCCCAAGCCATGAAAAAAAATGGCCTAGTTCCTTCATTTGTTTCCTTTCCACTCTTTCCCCAAAAAGGGAAAAAAATTCTCTACCCTCTCTCTTCTCCACTCTTCACCGGGGGAGGCTAAAAGTCTCCTACCACCGCTCACCGGAGCGCTCCACTGTCGCACACGGAGGTCGGAGCTTATAAAAACTTATCCAAAATAACCCTCTCTCTTCTCTAAACCCAAATCTAAACACCCCTAAGCCTAAAGACCCACTACTCGTCCTAGATCTAAACGTATACCTTTGAAAATCAAAAGTCTTGGCGATGTTTGGACTCTCTGGCGAGAAGAACGATATGCCCCTCATTTCCTTTGTCCTTCCCTTACTTTTTCCTTTCGGTTTTTCTTCTAAAAATCCTATGGATTTTTAGCTCTCGTTTATCTTTTTTCTTCGAAAAGTAATTGCATATTATATGGAGGGAGAAATCCCTCCTTTTAGCGTTTCTTTATGCTTTTTCTGACAGGGGAGCAAGCGGTTGGGGACAACACACTGATGTGTTCAGTTGTGATGCATGCAAAAGACAAGGTAAATATTTTACACCGAGGCTTTTCGTTCTTCTCTGTGGTGACCGGTGGATTTCTCGGCAGTGACTGCAGTCCTCGGGACTCACAGAATCAAGAGTGAGCATCTTGGTCGGGCGCATGTTGGAACGATTGGCGCGTGGAGGCAGCGGGCTTGGTGTGTAGTGGCAAACAGGTTTAGGTTAAAACCCTGAGGTTCACTGTACCTAGTCCGTTGGATCTCAAAAGATCCAACAGATAGTACTCCTTGGCGACGACTAGAATAGGGGAAACCCTAGGGTTTTTGGTAACCTTGTTTTGGGTCTTGGGCTACCAGGTTTGGGCCTCCTATTTTTGGCTGCTAATTGGGCCTCTTGTTTTGGGCTGCTAATTGGGTTTTGGTTAGTGTAACAGGGAAAAATGATTTAATGCCTTATATATATATTTGATTTAATTATTTAATATATATTCATATAATAATCACATACATCCATAATATATATATATACAACCACACATAACTAATATAAATGATTAACCCGTATAGTTAATGGTAATAATATGACCATATATATATATATATATATATATAAACCAAACGAAGCTCAATTGAAACCCTAAACAAAATAAGCTTCTACAACTGCCCCTCTTTGCTTATTATCGTGCAACAAGAATAGAGCAAAGAATAAAGGATGGTCATATTTGTCCGGTTATGAGGAAATTGAAAGGTTAATCCTCTCCACTGCAACTTCAAGATAGGTCGGACTTGATCTACTCCACTTTTTGGGTAATCAGATATGAAACATTTGATTCACTTCGCTGTTTTTAGGGAAGGTTAAACCGAATTTGATTTTCTTCACTGCTCATAAAAAAACCCAAATATAAAAGAAAGGGAATCTGCTCTACTAATCTTTAGGTGAGATCAGTCTCGAGAAAATTTTGATCTACTTTGCTGCTTTTCAGGGAAGATTGAATCTAACTTGATTTGATTCGCTGTTCTTCAAGAAGACCAAATTTGAAAGAGGAAAAATCCCCCGCTTTCCAGCTAATCAATTATTGACAAATTTTGATTCACTTCACTATTCTTCAGGGAAGGTTGAATCGAAGTTGATTTGATTCACTGCTCTTCAGGGAATATTGAATCGAAATCAATTTTCTTCACTGCTATTCAGGAAGACAAATATAAAAGACAAAGAATATGTTCCTCTATTCTTTATGGAGAACCATATTTTTAAAAGGAATTCAATTCAGCCCACCACTCTTTGGGAGGGGTTGACGAGATCGATTTGTTTCTCTTATGTTCACATTTTGTGAGTACTAAATATGGACATGAAATATGTTCAAGTATACACAATCAAACAAGTAATAAAGTGATGAGTGAGTCTCGTCTCCACAGGGATTGGTGGAAATTAAAAAGTTAACCAAAACAAAGCACTACTCTATCTAAGTAGTTAGTAATGGTATGCACTAATGATGGAGGTCAAGGCAATAGATATTGATGGGGATGGAATGATGGCATGGTGTGGCAGAAAATGGTAATGTTGAGGCAAAATGGATGTAAATGTAGTGGCAACAAAACAAATTATAAGGTAAAAATAATAACAGTACCAAGCCAACACAAAAAGGAAAAAGGAACAACTAAATGAAATGACTTGACAATCCTCTCAAGGGAAACTACTTTACGAATAAGTGATGGGGAATGATTTAAGGATGCTAAAACTTATATCTCTAGAAGATTTAATATATCTAAGCTTCACTTGCTCGACGAAGTTTGCTGAAAGTGCTCATTCTATCTTTTGTCAAATGAACCTAATAGAATAGAATGTCACGATATCTCCTCTCAGTCTCAACTATCTATCACTTTTAGTCATTGAAATCCTATCTTAGTCTCTCTCAAGAACTAAGGGATTAGGATATAGTACTACTATGCGGGTTTAAGCTTAAGTAAACTACTACACCCCATTGCTTATATGGATCTTACTTGTGTTTCTCTCGAATATTCCAAGCATTAATGACTAAGTTTCTCTCGAACACTAGCCTTCATCTAAGTGATGGACACTCTCATGCCTTCTACAAACTTAGAAGATGAAGTTTTCATAAGCAAAATAAGTAAATGCAAAAGATAAACTACAATATAACATTAAAACAAAATCAAGTATCCATAAAATCAGTCGCACCGAATAAGGTTAGTTCATGGTGGGGCTTGAATATTCCATGAAATAAAACATGAAAATCATTTGTTCCAAATAACCCACTAAAATAAATGAAAGAAAATAGCAAAGGAATGAAGGAAAGAGCCTTCAACATGTGCTGTTGGAGCTCCCCTTGATCACCACGGACTGCCTTAGCTCCCTAGCTCCTCTTGGACGCCTAACTCACCACTCCCTCAAGCTTCACCAATGAAGGAACAACACTAAGAAGATGGAGGGAAAAAACAATGGAGAAGATAAAGAAATTCAAGCTGTCAAGTGTGAGCGTGTAATATCATTTCCTCTCTCATTTGAGGTGTATTAAATAATAAAAGTATCTAAGGGTATTCATGGGATTTAGCACTCCAAAATACCCATCACACCTCTAGAGTCACTCATTGAGCGTGATGTATAGCCTCATAGGTGGCAGTGGTCCCCATCAATGCCAAGGTATTTCTATATGGCTTAGTAACGTGTGATGTCATGGCTTCCTTTCCAGCTCACCCCTTTCTCTTGTTGTTTTCTTGCACATCACTAAAAACCACACCTTCATCCTCATACAATACCTTAACAACATAAAATAACAAAACCACCACAAATGCAATGATATGCATCTACATGCGTCTAAAATGACCTAAATGGGCCCTTAAACAAACAATAACTTAAGTTAAAAATGGCCTTGAAATTAGCATTATTAGGGAGTTATCACACCCCCAAACTTATGCTATTGCTCGTCCTCAAGCAATGGATAGCAATTAACACAAACAAAATGTCATGGTAATTTTCAATAGCAAGATAGTGAAGAAAAAATAGAATTTCAACCCTCAGAAAAATTAGGCTACAACATGCTAGACATATAAAAATTCAAGTACTTTTCCCTAGGTCAATATTCTTTGTGGTAGTGTGTGTGCGTGATTGTATCTAAATGATACTTAACAAATTTAAGCAATTTCTAATTGAGTCCCCTAATTTTGCTCCGGCATCACTTATTCATTCAACACATTTATACTCCCTTTTTACTTAATATTTATATATTTTTTCATATTGCTTCTATGAGGAGAGTCAGTCCATCACACCTACCATCCCACACTCTAGGTGAAATGGAGCATACCTTCCACCCCCAAGCTAGTCAAGTAAAGTCATCTTGTGACTGTTTTCATTCACTCATATGCACATGGCTTCCATTTATTAAAGAAAATTCTAGGCACTGCCACGACAAAGAGGAGTGTCCCTCTACAGCTATGTCAAAGTATTTATTCACAATTTCATATAACAGAGTTCTCATTGATTTATCATTTCAGCACAATACCAAATTTCAATGCCAAGGCTAACTAGAGTTCCTTCATAAAAATTTCCTAGATTTCTTAAGTATAGAGAACATACAGATCGTGTACAAATAATTCACAAAGTATCAAGCCCTAAAGTCAGTTCTTTTATTCTCAACAATCATTTACATTCAATTTTCAGCCTAAAAGTTCATCATCATCGGGTATCACCAAAATATTTCTTCTAACTATCCTACCATTTACTGATGCCTTGACATATTGTTATGTTAATACAATTATTCATATGTTATACCAAGAACACTACCTCCCTCAAACTTAAGGGAAGCATTGTCCTCAATTTAAAGAGAACTAATTAAGAAATGAAACTAAATGCCATTCTATGAAATGCAAAATGAATGCAAAGAGAGGTACCTCATTTTTTCGGTAGTGGTGTTACATTGGAGACACTAGCAACTCCTTGTCTTGTCCTCTTGTGGAGTGGTACAGGGATGGAATCAGAAGAAGTTGAATAATAATGGGCGATATAAACACGTCTAGCAGAGGTCTTTGTGTGACAGATGCTTTGGTGTGCAGGAGAAGGTTCAGGTGTAAAGACATGAATGAGGGTTTTTTCAGCTGGTACCATCGGAGAGTCTGGAGTCGGAGACTATATGAATTCTAGAATTGACTCATCAATAAAAGGGTTAACATTATCGGGCTCAGGAGATGCCTCAACATTAAATGCTGGAAGAATTTCATCCAGGAACCTTGGGAAATTCCGTTCAATGTGATGAAGCATTTCTTGAAATATGGCTTCCACCACAGTATCCCTATGCTTAACATAACCAAAGAAATTTCTTATATCACCATGTAAAGCATGCAAATGAGTTTGTGTTTGCTGGATAGCTTCTTCGAGAGCAAGAATTCTTACCTTGGCATTGGATGATGTATCATCCATAGACTGTTCATTAATAGTTGCCTTAGACTTTGGGTTTTCCAAACCCAACAGTAATGAAAATCTAGCCCTAGTTATACCTAAAATACCAGACAAAACTTCATCAAAAGAACTCTCACAAACGTTTTTCTTTCGACACAAAGCAACATTAAGATTTGAAAAAAAAGCACTAGCTTTCTTTCCCAAGCATTCGTGAACTTGCTCAATAATAATTTTACCCACATCAATAGAATGTGTGACCATAATAGAATGTAAAAGCATTAATCGAGTGAGAGATATTGTTGTGTTGTAGGAAGTTGGCATGAGCTTATTCTTCATGAAATGGTTCCATAGCTTTGCGAGTGGTTAGAGGTCGTTCCAAGTCGTGTTCGAAAAGCATATATCCTCCAAGACTCCATCGTATGTGGAACTGTCTGCATCTTTCTCAAAGTTTTCATGTTGATCTTCAACACCCTGCAAATGAAAACACCTATTAATGGCAGATGGTGTGAATCGAATGCATTTACCTCGAATGTAAACTACATGTTGGTCCGGTTTGGAAATATTCACGTAGAACTCTTTCACCAATGATACATTCACATAACCGGGGTACCTCGCAAACTTTTTCTACTTATGGGGTTTTACTATATCCATTACGTATGGTCCAAAACCACCATCTTATTCATCATTAAAAATAAACCCCAACTCAAAGAAAAGCTTACGATTTTTTAAGTTTTGAAATCTTAACTTTGCCGTGTCGTCAACGAACTGTTGAGGAATATGGGTTTTAGCTTCCGTAGATCTCGTTCGTACCATTTTTGTACCGGTTTGAGAGTGAAATGAAGAAAATTTTAAAGCTTTGTTTGGCTTCAATGGCATCAGCTATGGTAGAAAAATGAGAGAAGAAAGAGATGAAGAAGAAAAAAAATTAAAAGAAATGATGAGAGAGATACAGTGAATGGACGGTTAAGAGAAAATGAGTGGATGGGGGTAAATGAGTAAGTGAGAAAAAGAAAAAGTAAATTGTAAAACTAGTGTGATGTGAAAGGATAATGGAGAGAGAAAAGTAAAAATAAAGAAAATAAAATAAAGGAATAAAGTAAAAATAATATTTTCCCCTTAATTTTTTTATCTTTTCCTCCATTGATAACCGCTCCTTTGTACAACATCAATACTAGTGGGTCCCTGCAATACAAAAAAAATTGTAATTATTCAGGAAAAAGAACTAAAGATAAAAACAAAAATGACAATAAAAAATAAATTCATTATTTATGCACAATAAACGAATTCAATGTCGTGGCATTGAAATTTGGTTTTCAAGCAGGCATACTCAAGCGTCGTGCAAGTAAAGCATCGACTTGTCGCACACAGATGGACCTCATTGTAAATTTTCAGACGTTGGTCGTTGACTTTGAAGATCATCCCATCATCTATGTTTTTGATGTCAACTGCTCCATAGGGATAGACATAATGCACCTTAAATGGTACTGACCATCGAGATTTGAGCTTCCCAGGAAAAACGTTTAAGTCTGAAATTGTAAAGCAACACTTATTGGCCAACATGAAAATGTTGTGGCGTTAATTTTTGGTCATGCCACTTCTTTGTCTTTTCCTTGTATATCCTCGTATTCTTATATGCATGTGCCCCAAACTCTTCCAACTCATTAAGTTCTAAAATCTCTGTTCCCCAGCTAACTGAGCATCAAAATTCAATATTTTAATAGCCCAATATGCCTTATGTTCGAGCTCAACAGGGAGATGACATGCCTTTCCATACATCAACTTGAATACTGACTTGTCTAGAGGAGTCTTGAACGCTGTGCTATACGCCCAGAGTTCTTCATCTAACTTAGTTCTAGAATCTGCTTATTTCACGGTTGGATATTTTAGCTTGACCAATTATTTGTGGATGATATGACGTGGAAATTGTGTGATGGACTCCATACCTCCTTAATACCTTAGAAATCAACTTGTTATCAAAGTTGGTTCCCTCATCACTAATAATGGCTCTAGGGACTCCAAACCGAGTGAAGATATTCTTGTGCAAAAACTTGAGCACAGTTTTGGAATCATTATTTGATGTTGCAATTGCTTCCACCCACTTGGATACATAATCCACATCAAGTAAGATGTATAGATCACCACCATATGATAATAATGGTCCCATGAAATCAATGCCCCAAATGTCAAACAACTCAATTTCCAAAATGCCTTGCAACGATATTTCATGTTGTTAGGACATGTTTCCAGTGCGTTGGCATCGATCGCATGACTTGTAAAATAGCTGAGCATATTTGAACAAAGTTTGCCAATAAAAACCTAACTGCAAAACCTTGGCGTCAATCCTTTCTCCTCCAAAATGGCCTTTACTAGGGTCAGTGTGACAATGATATAAAATGTCTCGTTGGTCCTCTTCAGGTACACATCGTCTAATGAACTGATCAACACAATGCTTGAATAAATATGGCTCGTCCCAAAAATAAAACCTTGCATCGTTCTTGAATTTTTTTTGCCCTGGCTATTAAAATCAAAAGGTAGTATTCCACTAACAAGAAAATTAACAAGGTCAGCGTACCACGGGATTGTCGTGGCATATAAGATTTTCTCATCAGGAAATTCTTCTTGAATGTCTGCAGTGTCATGGCATTCAAAATTTTTCTCTAGACTAGATAAATGATCATCAACTTAATTCTCGGTATTTTTTCTATCTACCACCTCTAAGTCAAATTATTGCAAAAGTAAAATCCACCTAATAAGTCTAGGATTGACATCCTTTTTGTTCACCAAATATTTTTTAGCTGAATGATCAGTGTGAACAATAACTTTAGTTCCTATTAGGTATGGTCTAAATTTATCAAAAGAAAATACCACTGCAAGAAATTCTTTATCAGTGGTTGTGTAGTTTAATTGTGCTTCATTAAAAGTACAACTAGCATGATATATAACATGAAGAAGTTTACCTCAACATTGCCCAAAACATCTCCTACGACATAGTCGCTCGCATTACACATTAGCTCAAATGGCGATGTTCAGTCGGGAGAAATTGCAATGGGCGCTGAGATCAATCGTTGCTTCAGTTTAGTGAATGCGCTGAGGCATAACACATCAAACACAAATGGTTGGTTTTATTGAAGCAAATTGCATAAGGGCCTAGAGATTTTGGATAAGTCCTTGATGACTCTTTTATAAAAGCCAGTATGTCTAAGAAAACTCCTTATTCCCTTGATAGAGGTTGGTGGTGGCAATTTTTCAATCACTTTAATTTTCGCTTTATCTACCTCAATGCCCTTGTGAGATATCTTGTGCCCTAATATAATGCCTTCAGTCACCATGAAGTGATATTTCTCCCAATTTAAGACCAAATCAACCTCCTCACATCTTTTGAAAACTTTTGCCAGGTTCCAAGGCATCGCTCGAAATCGTCTCCAGAAACGGAGAAACCATCCATGAATATCTCAAGAAAGTCTTAAATCATATCAAAAAAATAACTTGCATGCAATGCTGAAAAGTTGTCGGGGCATTACAGAGTCCAAAAGGCATATTCCTAAAAGTAAAAGTGCCATAAGTACAAGTGAATGTAGTGTTCTCCTGGTTCTCTGGGGAGATGGTAATTTGATTATACCCAGAATACCCATATAAAAAGCAGTATAATGCTTTGCTTCCAATCGATCTAACATTTGGTCGATGAAGGGTAAAGGAAAATGGTCGTTCTTTGTAGTTTTATTGAGTTTACGATAATCCATACATATCCTACATCTAGTGATAGTGCGAGTGGCTAGTAGGTCATTATCTTCATTGGTAAGCACAGTCGTGCCACCTTTCTTTGGTACACTTTGGACATTCACCCATAAGTTATTTGATATAGGGTAAATCATTCTAGCATCAAGCCATTTCAGAATTTCTTTCCTTACCACTTTTTTCATAACAGGGTTAAGTCTTCATTGTGGTTCTATCGAGTTCACATGGCATTCTTCTAGCAGAATCTTGTGCATGCAAATCATGGGACTAATTCCCTTCAAAAACATAGTCCAACCAAGTGTTTTCTTATGTTGCATCAAAACACTTAACAAACATTGCTCTTGGTTAGAAGTAAGGTTATAGGAAATAATCACACGTAAAGTATTATTGCTACACAAATAATTCCATGGTAAGTGTTTAAGCTCTAGGGTAGGTGCATACAATAACGATGGCTTCAAAGGAATAAATTCATCAAAATTTAGGGGTTCAAAATTCATACCTGATCTAGCTAGTAGTAAACTAGGTTTTTCTATCCATGTTAGCAATTTGTCATAGTCCTCTAAGCTTTCATCATCAATCGAACATTCCTTATCTGGTAGCTGAATGAAATTGTTCTGGAAAATGTTTTTGGTTTCTTCTTCAATTAAAGAGTTCAATTCAGACATGCCTTGGTATTCTTCAGGGTCATCAGCATACTTGAGAGTATGGAACACTTTGATAGCCACACACTGATTGACCGCTCCAATGGTGAGTTCACATATTTTTGCAATCTATCAAAATACGACCAGTGGCTAGGAAAGGTCTACCCTTAATGATGGGTTCCTTGGAATAAACCTCACAACCAAGAATAAAGAAGTCGACTTGAAACAAAAATTTATTCACCCTTACTATGATATCCTCGACTCTCTCTACAAGTATAACATGGGATCGGTCGGCAAGTTGTAAAATCACAAAGGTGGGTCTCGGATCTCCTATGACAAGCTTCAAGAATATGGACTTCATCATTAAGTTCACACTTGAACCAAGATAACATAGTACCTTTCCAAAAAAATTATCTCATATAGAACAGGGAATAATGAAGCTGCCCGAATAATTTTGCTTTGGTGGAAACTTACTCAATGAAGAGCAAAATTATGTTGTTGTGGTAACTGTCTCATACTATTTTCTTGGTACAAATTTCCTTAAGTAATTTGGCATACGTCGACATCTGTTCAATAGTTTTCAAGAAAGGTACATTGATATGGAGCTTATCAAGAATGCCCACAAACTTCTTGAACTAAAGTTCATCATTATGCTTCTTCAGTCTTTACGGGAAGGGTGGTGGGGGTCTATCTTCCTTAACTGCGGGAGTAGGAATTGCTTTTGCCTTGGCATCAGAATTTTGAGCATCGGTGGGCTCATCAGTATAATTATCCTACTTGTCCTTCTTGGCAATGATATCATCGTGTAATCTAGCTTTAACTTGTTCAGCAACGGGGGTAGAATTATCATGTTGCTTCCCCCAACCTTGACTTGTTGGTTAATTTTCGTTCCACTCCTAAGAGTCAACACATTGCATTATTATTTTCCATGTATTTTAGTGACTTTAGTGTCACTTAGAAAATGTCCTTGCTAACACTCTTGTAATACTGCAACAATCTGACCAACTTGACCTTCTAAAGCTCTCAAAGACGAGCTATGGCTTTGAAGTAAGATTCCTTGACTATAAAGTAAAGGTCCTTGATTTTTAATTGAAGTAGAATGGTCTTGCAGCATTGTCTTCATGGTAGATATGAAATCTTGAATTGTCGCTTCCAAAGAACTCATGTTCGCTGAAGATAAAGATCCTTCGCTAGGATTATGCCATGGCATAGTGTTTTGGTAGCCTTGAGATTCAATGTGATTCTGCTGACGAGTAAGTTGACTAGCATTATGAGCTCCTTGATCACCCCATGATAAATTGGGGTGCTGACGCAATCCTGCATTATAAGTGTTAGAATAGGGATTGTTATTATTTCTATTGAAATTACCTACAAAGTTGATGAACTTATGATTGGTTGGGCATTCGCTCTCGTGATGATTACCTTGGCATAACAGACATGCCAAGCTAGCTGCTTTTACTTTCTTTACCTCAGTGGAACATTTTAAAATTTTCAGCATATTAGTAATAGCCGAGAGTTGAGCAGACACTGAGTCCTTAGTATCTAACTCGAATGTTCCAGGTGCTTTCTTCCCACTCCCAAACCTTGAGGCAGGAAATTGCTAGTCATTGTTGGTAATTCTATACAAAATAGCAAACACCTCAGTAGGTGATTTATCCAGCAATGTCCCATTTGCTGAGGCATTTAGCATTATCCTCGTGGGTGCATTGACTCCATTGTAAAATATAACTACTTGAGTCCAATCATGAAAACCATGATTTGATCATTTTCGAAGCAAACTCTTGTAATGATCCCAACATTCATACATAGATTCATCGTCGCCATGGCGAAAGAATGCTATATCATTCCTTAACTGAGTGTTCATGTTCAATGGGTTATATCGCAATAAGAAACTCTTGCAAATATCAGCCCATGATTCAACCCAACCAGATGAAAAATTACTCAACCAAGCCCTTTCTCGGTCACACAAAGAATATTGAAACAACTTTAATTTCATCACATCCTCGTGAACTACTTTTTGGCAGAAAGAATCACATACCTCCAAAAAGTTACGAATATACTACTTGGCATCTTCAGTTGGCATGCCCCCAAACTACCCTATGGAATTCAACATGTTAAACATGACTGGTTTAAGCTCAAAATGTGCAGCTTGAATTTCGGGTGCCACAACTCCAGGATTCAGATCATCTAGCATCAGATTTAAATAATCACAAATAACATGAGGCCTATTAGCAAGTCTAACATTTTGTAATGCCTTGGTATTTTGATTTTGTCATCTTGACCAATGCAATGCTTCCCAATTTGATACATATTTTCTTGAGCACATTGAGCTCGTCTCCTTTGTCTAAAAAATCTCTCAATATCATGTTCAATCGGCTCCAATGGCTCGTCAGAATGTCTTCTAGGCACACACCAAATAATCCTGAAAAAGAATAAAGAGAAATGTTATGGAAAAACTAATTAACTTCACGTTGTCAATCCCTAGCAACGGTACCAAAAAACTTGTTCACGTTTTCTGAGTACTAAATATGGATGTAAAATATGTGCAAGTATACACAATCGAACAAGTAATAGAGTGATGAGTGATCATCTCCACAGGTATTGGTGGAAATTACAAAGTTTAACCAAAGCAAAACACTACTCTATCTAAGTATAGTTAGTAATGGTATGCACTAATGATGGATGTCAAGGTAATAAATATTGATAGGGATGGAATAATGGTATGATGGGGAAACAAATGGTAATGTTGAGGCAAAATGGATGTAAATGTAGTGGTAATAGAGAAAATTATAAGGTAAAAATAATAATAGTACCAAGGCAACGCAAAATGGTAAAAACACCAACTAAATGAAATGACTTCACAATCCTCACAAGGGAAACTACTTTTGGAATGAGTGATGGAGAATTATTTAAGGATGCTAAAACTTATCTCTCTTACAGATTTAATCTAACTAAGCTTCACTTGATCGACGGAGTTTGCTGAAAGTGCTCCTGCTATCTCTAGTCAAATGAACCTAATAGAATAGAATGCCACGACATCTCCTCTCAGTCTCAACTATGACAACCTATGCTATTGATAAAAACTACCCCTTTTAGTCATTGAAATCCTATATTAGTCTCTCAAGCACTAAGGGACTAGGATAAAGTACTACTATGTCGGTTTTAAGCTTAAGTAAACTACTACACCCCATCACTTATGTGGATCTTACTTGTGTTTCTCTCGAATACTCCAAGAATTAATGACTAAGTTTCTCTCGATCACCTAGCCTTCATATATGTAATGGACACTCTCATGCCTCCTACAAACTTAGAAGATTAAGCCTTCATAAGCAAAACAAGTAAATGCAAAAGATAAACTTCAATTTACCATTAAAACAAAATCAAGCATCCATAAAATCAACCCCACCAAATAAGGTTAGTTCATGGTGGGGCTCGAATATTCCATGAAATAAAACATGAAAATCATTCATTCTAAACAACCCAACTAAAATAAATGAAACAAAACAGTAAAAGGATGGAGGAAAAAGCCTTTGACGCGCGCTGTTAGAGCTCCCTCGGCCACCATGAACCACCTTAGCTCGCTAGCTCCTCTCAGACGCCTAGCTCGCCAGTCCCTCGAGCTTCACTAATGGATGAACATCAATAAAAATATGGAGGGAAGAAAAACGGTAGAGAATATGAAGAAATTCAGCTGCCAAGTGTGAGTGTGTAACCTATTTTCATCTCTCATGTGAGGTATATTATATAATGAAAATATCTACGGGTATTCATGGGATTTAGCACTCCAAAATACCTATCTACCCCTAGAGTCACTCCTTGGGTGTGATGTCTATCCTCACAGGCGGTAGTGGTCCCCAGCAAGCAGTTATAATATCAGACACCTTCCTAGCTAGCTGTCAATTTATAATAATATCCTTTTGTCTTTTTTATGCCAGAAATACCAAGGCATTTTTATTTGCTTCGACAACGTGTAATTCCATGGATTTCCTTCCCAACTAGCCCTTTTCTTGTTGTGTTCCCGCACATCAATAAAAACCACACATTCCTTCTCAAACATCACCTTAACAACATAAAATAACACGGCCACCACAAATGCAATGATATGCATCTACATGCATTTAAAATGACCTAAATGAGCCCTTAAACAAACAATAACTTAAGTGAAAAGGCCTTCAAAGTAGCCTTTTTAAGGAGTTATCACTTATCCTCACGAAGATCAAACCTGTAAATCAAATATTACCATTTTTAGTGTATGCTTGAGAATTTAAAAACACTAAACCTGAAGGTTTAGAATTTAAGAGAATCTTTGAAAATCAATTTCACATGTGGAAACTTGACTTGCAGCCTCCAAATTTGGGAATCTGCTGTGACTCGAGTACCATTTGAACCTCTCTCTTCTTGGGACTTTGAATTGGTTGATGACTTCTTCTTGTCATTAATCTTTAGTTTTCTTGAAAAACCTATAAAATATTCATCTTTAAAGTATAACATATTTGAATAATGAATGTAGTGATGCAATTCATTTATCATTAATGTTTTGAGAAAGTGAAAAGGTATTTCAGAAAGAAAAAATTAGAACTTTCATAGAAACAACCCAAAATAGACAAAGTTAATTTCTAGAGTCTTAATCTTAAGGAAGAAAATGTTGAGGTTTCTAGGAAAATGTTCTTAAGAAAGACTAAATTGAGGTTTCTAGAGAAATGAGCCTAAGAAAATCAAGAATAAGGTTCATTGGGGGAACAATCCCTAGGAAGACTAAATTAAACTTTCTAGGACACAAGTCCTAAGAGAGTTAAGATTAGAGATAATATTACTGTAAGACTAACTCCCCTACACACGAAAATTGATTTAATGAAGAATACTACTGAAAAAATGACTCCTTTTCATGAGAAAGTCAAGTATAACACCGCTAAAAGGTTGACTCTTCTTCATGACAAAGTCATGAAGGACAACACTAAAAGATAGATTTCTCTTCGCGAGAAAGTCAAGAATGACAACATTAAAAGATTGACTCCTAGCGAGAAAGTCATAAATAACATCACTAAAATGTTGAATTCTCTTCACGAGAAAGTCAAGAAGGACAACACCAAAGAAAGATTGACTCCTCTTCACGATAAAGTAAAGGAATACAACACTAAAAGACTAACTCCTCTTCACAAGAAAGTAAAGAATCATAATACTGAAAGATTGAATTCTCTTTACGTGAAAGTCAAGAATAACAACACTAAAAGGTTAATTTCTCTTCACGAGAAAGTCAAGTAAGAAAACACTAAAAGATTGACTCCTTTTAATGAGAAAGTCAAGAATGACAATACTGAAAGATTGACTTCTCTTCATGAGAAAGTCAAGAATAATAGTAATGAAAGATTCTCTTAATGAGAAAGTCAAGGATAACATTAAAAGATTGATTCCTCTTCATGAGAGAGTCAAGTTGAAGCTTCAAGGAAAAAAATGATTTTTTACTAAGACAAAATTGAGTTTTCTAGTAGACATGTTCTAAGAAGGTCACAATTGGAGTTTCTAGGGAAACCATCTTAATAGAGATAATTTTTTTCTCAAAACAGACTTTACATACATCCTTATGAGAGATATCAAAATTTATCATGTATGTAAGAAATGATGCATGATGCAATGACACAAATTCATGTATTATGTATAAATGCATGTTTTCTTGATCTATGGTGGGAATGGCTGCAAGAATGATCTTCATTCTCTTCCTGATTAGTCGTCTTCAGTTTTTGTTTGCACCAGTGTGTACTCTTGTAATTCTTGACTTGTGTCAATTTATTCTTACCCCAGTAAATTTTTGCCCCTTGATAAGATTGGGTTTCTCCTCCTGAACTTGTGTAGAAATCCAATAGAGCTTTCATCTTTGAAAAGAGAATCCACCATTTTAGGCTTTGAAGACTATGTATGTGCTTTTTCCCTATAGCGGGAAATCAAAGGCCACTGCCTAGAGCTAACCACCATAGTAGTTGATGGACTATCAGACTTCCCAGGAGAGTCATGTGACACATTTATTCCAAGGATGATGGTTGGAACCTTAGAAAAAACTGGAATTGAAGGTGTTTACTCAATTGCTAACATTGAATTCAGTCGTCCAACCTTTGCATTGATTTTTAGAAGCAAATTTGTATGATACTGCCATACACTTGTATTACTATACCAAACTCAGCAAGATTCATAAAGATCAGAAATTTTCTTATAAGGTAAAACACAAAACTGTCGAACTGTGAACCTCTAGAAATTTTAAATTGGATGTCCTCAAACATTTTATCCACTATATCAACAGGAGAGCAGATTATGTTCTGTTTTGACTCTTGAAACACATCAAATTAAGGGTATATCCTAATTCCTTTCATATCTCCACATCTAATAAGATCTCGAACAGGGCTATTTGCATCACCTCGTGCCAATAAGTTTAACAACAACCTATCGTTCAATCTTAGTTGGCACCACTAGTTTCTTGTTGTTAATAATACATCACCCATTCCGTGGAAAGAAATTTTACCATTCCTCATTTTTATCCTCAGGGGTTGCAGAAGACAACCTTCATCCTGGGTAAAATAAGAATTTATAGAAAAAACACAAGATCTTAACATTGGTTCATCGCCATAGTTACTGGTTCGGTAAAAATTTAATAACTTATTCATCCTTTCTTGTGGCTTCTGCCTAGATTTTTCAACCACAGAAGCTCTTTGCATGATGTTCAGAGCTTTTGTATATCATTGCAATGGAAACCAAATAACAAAGCTCAGTGGGAATATAAGTGGGATGCTTTGGCTTGCCAACATTAATGCATGGGAAATCACCAGAACAATGCAATTGTATGTTGTGATGATGGACAAAACAATCATATATGGTAAGCTCCATTGTCCCTGTTTCACCATTTTTATTCTTCACACCTTTCTGACTCATTGAAAACAAATGTTTGCTCAATTCAATGATCTTGTATTCTTGGATGATATGGGCCTTCAAAAATGCCCTACATTTATCATTTCTTTCTCCAACATTGATTCTAAGCATGAGCTCTGTGTTTGAGAGACATGTCAACTGCCAAGATCTACTACTCTAGAGAGATCATCTTGTTCAAAAATGTTTTTCTTCTGCATTTTATTTTCAAAATTTGAAAAAGAATTTTGAAAAATATTTAATAAAAAATTTTAAAAAAATATTGCCCTTTTCTAGGTTTTACAATTGAGACAAGTCATAAAACAAGAGTTTATCGGATATCAAATAATTAATTACTATCTTAATCCTTCAAAATTATAACTCTTTGACAAGTGTCAGAATTATGGATTGGTTTCAGGCTAGCTTCCTATTTTCTAAGGTTTCAGTTATAAAGTCCTTCATGTCCCTACTCTTTGGAATGTTACACATACCCCTCATTTCTGGCTTGGCATTTAATTGGGTGCAAAAAAATGTCGCAAACTAGAATAATTAATTGCTAAACCTTTAAGAGCACTTTTATTTCAGTTCTCAGTAATATTTCATTTTTTTCAAGCTTTTTAGACTCCTCTAACAAAGGCAGTGCAGAAATATCAGTCTAAAAATGAAATTCCTTAGTGCTTGTGTGAAATAACTATAATAGGTGTTCCTCGACTCCCTTAGTCAATTTTTACTAAAACTCCTTATTTAGTAAATTTGATTTAATTTGCCACTGTTTTGCTAGCTGAATTTAGCTTTATTGTATATATATATATATATTATAATTGTCTTTATTTGGCTAGCTAAATTTATCCATAAAGTTGGGATGTTTAACTAATTGCTTTAGAGAGATATCTCAAGCTTTATTGTATACATATAATTATATTATGTGTATACATATTCAATTTCTTAAGCTTGTTAAGAAGAACATATAATTATATTAGGTGTTGTTGAAAGTCATAAAATCTCATTCTTAGAGTTCAATTTCCATGCAACTAACCTAAACTAGATTCACCTACTCGACTATTCCATCTGTGAAGATTAGAATCATCAACGAATATCATTAACAGAAGTAGAAACCAATCAACTTTGTAGTTTCATGTGCAAGATGCCCTATTTTGTCCACATCCCCACATACATGAATGCCAAACCCTTAATTGTATTTTTATGCAAGGAGAAGGCTAGCTTGGTCCATGTAAGAGAAGGGTATGTATTATGGCTTATCTTCTGGAGTAAGGTAACGTAAGTTCAATCATCAACTAACTTGTTCAATTGTTATTAACCTTATAAGGTAACATAAGTTCAATCATCAACTAACTTAACAAAATATTTAAGCAAAAGAAAGAACAAAAATGAGTTCAAACAAGACAATGCTCTTAATGTTAGTACAAGAAAGCTTTATGTAGGAAGAAATGATCTCTTTATAATTAGGATGCCCCTTATTGTTCATCTGGGTGTTCGACTAGATTTTTAGGGTTATTACAATCTAATGCCCCATTTTCTCATTAAAAGACCATTCCCCCAAATCAATCAGATTCTGTAACTTGCTCTTCGGTACCCCATAGTTCTTAGTGGCATGCCCTAAGTCCTTCTCAAGGTACGAACAGGGTGGCTTCAAGTTACCTTCAATATTTTTATCATGAAATCTTCCACAAATTACCCCATATTGCAGGATTGATGCATGTAAAAATGCTTAAATTAATACAATGTAAATCCAAATGCAGATGAAAATGCAAATGCAAAAGGTGTTAATTCAATAAGTGACCACCATAGAACAACCTTCATTTAGACAACAAGGTTTCATTACACTTCATTTCTTCAATTCCTTGAGTCGTATTCTTCATGGAATCTAATATTGCACCCCAAAATTATCAGTGTACTTTTTCACATTTGACAACATCGGATGTTTTTAAATTATTTATGGTTGAATCTTGAGATCTCCATTATTCTTTCCAATGTGAAGTGGTTTTCATGTCTTCATGAAGGGTCTTCTCGCCCTTGATCTGATTGAATTTGTCTCTTGAGGAAACATCTCGACCTTTACATCTTCAAAAGAAGTCTTCAATCAGCTTCAAATCTCTTCATTCATCAGATGTTTTTCTTTATAGATCATTAGAACATCTTTGGATCACATGATTTTGACTACATGGCTAAGAATTTCTTGTCTCATTTTGACAATCTTCTTATTTAGTCAATAACTTGTGAATTGACACTTTTGGATGACACGAAGAAGCAAATGCTAGAAAATAAAATCAAAATAAAATAAAAACATAATAAAAATGGGTTAGTATACATAAGTTAAAAAACAAGATAGTAAGTACAATAAGCATCAAATACAACCTACCCTCACAGGTTGACTACCCATACATGGTATGATGAATCCTACCCACATGCTTTGTTATTCACAAAAAATCCTAACCACATGATATCTAATTCACATGCTTTGTACGGAAATATAAAACCTAACCGCATACTCTTCTAGTTCTCATGCTTTTTGCAAAATAAATAAATTAATCTGAGGAAATGTTAGAGTAAGTTTCCCATTTGTGATTTTTGAAGAACCACAGACATAATTTTGGTACAAAACGGACAGAGTTTCAGTACTACTAAAAGGGTCCTCGAATTATCCTTTGCTGGTGCCCCTTGGGCCTGCCAGACCATTGATCCTCACCCATTATAGGCTTAAACAGATCAAGTTCAATTCAAGAGGATGCATTTCCCCATGTCCATGTGAGGAAACTCAATGTTTCACTCATAAACACAAGGCATATGCACCACAGAGGTTACTTGCTAAAGCCCATGCGAAGAAAAATAATTTTTTTAACGTAAGCATAGCGTTCACCCCTACCTAACGGGATAGAGCATAATTAGAAGACTTTAAATATTCAAATGGTTATAGCGTGTGAGGTGAAACTCACAATATTTTTCCTTGATCCAAAAATAAAAAAAACTTTAAAAAGGTCAAAATTGAAATAATGGAAACCACACATTAGTACAACTAATAAATAATAGTAAAAAAATTTATGGCGTGATGTGATTCAAACAAAATATAAGGATCAAAATTTAAATATCATTCAAATTTATCAATTTCAACTACAAAGATGACATATAATCGATTACGGCCTGACCCTCTAGTGTCCCCATCGGAGTCGCCAAGCTATCGAAACGGTCTTTAAGCCTTTTTTTGGGCTATGGCGCGGAGCGATCCAAATAAATTTGAAAAATATAGGGTTTTAAACTAAATGCACATATAACCAAATTTGGAGTCACCATTGACCTTTGAGTTAGGTAGGTCGAATACCTAAAAATATATCTTTTAAAATAATTTTAAGGAAAATAATTTTAAAAGATAAAAAGTGATATACGTTTAACCAGAAACTCGTTTTAAAAAGGGCTCGGGAGTCGATTAGATGTGGGGAAGGATGAAAACCCCCCACAATGCCCAAAATCGGTAACTGAGCAATTATAAGTCATCTAAATGTTAAAATTTGAATATATATTTAAATTATGATCCTGTTAAAAAAATTCGAAAAGGGTATTATTTCGTACGAAAAATCCTAAAAAACACACTCCTTGTTAGTTAAGGCGTGTTTTCATAAATTTCCCATACAAAACAGTATTTATTTAATTTTTCTTGAGAAAATACACATTTTATTAAATATCTATAAAAATCATTGGGATGTAAAAATACATAATATATATATATATATATAATATTTTGTATTAAGAATTCTCGGAAACGAACTCCTTGTTAGTTAAGGTATGTTTCCATAAATTTCACGTACATCATGTTATCTCAATATAATGTGCCTTTAAAATAAAAAGAAACCAATGAGGACTTAAACAAAATACCATAAATATAGGAAGCTTAAATGCAAATAATAAGAAATTAAGCAAATATGCGAATGGATAATCAGAGTAAAAAGATAGTAACTGTAAGGGTTAAACTATAAAACCAACAAAAATCATGACTATAAACAAAAATATCATAGAAACTAGGCATTGGAATCATAATAAAACCATCATTAACATTCAGGACTAAAATGGAAAATTTTAAAATAGGGTACCAAAATTAAAATAAGCATAAAAAATAGGGTAAATTAAGATATTTGAAATAAAAGGAAAAGCAAATTCATTTGGTGACCAAACCAGAAATTTACAAAGATAAGAGGACCCGAGAGGTTACCCATACCAAAATTAAAATAAGCATAAAATAGGGGTAAAAAAAAATAAAAGGAAAAGAAAATTAAAATGGTACCAAATTAAAATACAAAAAAATACGGGTAATTAAGATATTTGAAATAAAAGGGCAAATTCATAAGCATTACGGGTAAAAGAATGAAATAAAAGGAAAAGCAAATTCATTTGGTGACCAAACCAGAAATTTACAAAGATAAGAGGACCCGAGAGGTTAACCCATTCGCTAGGCACTCACCATCCCTCCCCAAAACGGCGTCATTTGGGCTCGGGTATATAAGCCCAAGCCATTGCCGAAAATGGCCTAGTTCCTTCATTTATTTCCTCTCCACTATTTCCCAAAAGGGGAAAAAAATTCTCTTACGTCTCTTTTCTCCATTTTCACCGAGGGAGGCCAAAAGCCTCCGGCCACTACTCACGGAGTGTTCCACCGCCACACAAGGAGGTCAAGGCTTATAAAAACTAGCCCATAACAACCATCTATCTTCTCTAAACTCGAATCCAATCACACCTAAGCCTAAAGACCCACTACTCGTCCTAGATCTAAACCTTTACCTTCGAAAATAAAAATCTCGGCGACGTTTGGACTCTTCTGCGAGAAGAATGATAAGCCTCTCATTTCCTTTGTCATTCTCTTTCTTTTTCCTTTTTGTTTGCCTTTAAAAATCCTCTGGATTTTTATCTCTCAGTTCTTTTTTTTCATCGAAAAATAATTGCATGTTATATGGAGGGAAAATCCCTCCTTTTTGTTTTTCTTTTGGCTTTTTCTGATAGGTGAGCAAGTGATTGGGGACAACGTCCTGATGTGTTCGGATGTGATGCATGCAAAGGACAAGGTAAATGTTTTACCCTGAGGCTTTTCATCATTCTCTATGGTGGCCGGTGAATTTCTTGGTAGTGGCTGCAGTCCTTGGGAGTCACATAATCACAAGTGAGAATCTTGGTTGGGCGCATGTATGAACGATCGACGCGTGGACACGGCAGGCTTGGCACGTGTGGCAGACAGGTTTAGGTCAAAACCCTAAAGTTCACATCTGGGTTATTGGATATCAACATATCCAATGGCTGGTTCTCCTTGGCGGTGACTAGAATAAGGGAAACCCTTGGGTTCTGGTACCCTTATTTGGGTCTTGGGCTACCGGGTTTGTATCCTATTTTGGGCTGCTAATTGGGCCTCATGTTTTGGGCTGCTAATTGGATTTTGGTTACTGTAACAGAAAAAATGATTTAATACCTTATGTATATATATTTGATTTACTTATTTAATATGTCACATCCCAATTTAGGGGCTAAAATTTATTAATTGAAGCATTAAATAAAGTCATAACAAGGGACCTATGGGAAGTTTAGCTACTTAGCCCTAAATTTTCCCAATTTTTCCTGGTAAGTTAAAACCTGGTTAACCCTTCCCCTCAAATTTTCACAATTCCCCAATTCCCAATTTCCCCCAAATCCCAAGCCCTAGTCACCGTCTTCGCCAAATACGCCGCCATTGAGCTTCGTACCACTTCTGTTCGGATCATCATTGCCTGACGACCAAAACTCAACCCTTATTTTATCATGAAACATCGTTCATCATAATTTGGTGCTCAATCATGCATCGAAATAACCCCCATCCCATCGGTTATTTCACGATTCCGACCAACCTAGACACCATCTCGCTTCACCATCGCACCTATTAGACTCGTCATCGCCGTGCGCACAAAATCTGCCCGGTACGACGCGTCGTCATTGCCTTCTTCACCGTTTTTCGTCGGGGTAGGTTCGATTGAATTTTGGTAATTTTTTCATGGTTTGGTTGTGATTTTGGGTTAAAGTCTGATTAATTGGAATGTGCAGATGATTCAAGGGATATCAACCAATCAAAATGTTCCCCATTATTGTCGTACGCGTCGCCACTTACTGACAGTGCACGTGGGATTCATCTGCCGATCCAGGAAGCCTATAGAACCAGTCCAGTCAGACCGAACTGAATCAAGTCAACTCGGTTGAGTCAACCCGATGACTTTGACCGAAAAATCAAAATTTTTGAAAAGTCATATTTTATATTTTTCGACATCCTAAATCCGATTTTGAAGTCCATTTTTCCAAATTCGCACTCGGTAAGCCATTTTCAATGTTTTACCTTCAGAATTAATTTGGTTTTCCAATTAAATTCAGTTTTGACATAAATTCGTTTGCTTTGTATCCGATACATGATGAGACGTGGAATTAAAGTTTGAGGGCAAACAAATGGAGTTTAAATGGTCGATTGATATGGCTCATAAATCGAGGTAATACATTACTACCTTACATACTTTATAGCATGTTGGCAATAGTTAATGTATAGACGAATATGTTTCGATACCGTTGATTGAGGTAAACCCGGTATGATTACGATAAGAGGGAGTAAACTGTATAAGACTCGAATAACTCGTGTAAGAAATTAGAAGTTATATAAGAAATAAATTCAAGTTCAATGATTAATTAGTAAATAAACTAAATTCAAGATCCTTAAACTTTGATTAATTTCGAAAAAGATTAAATGTCAATATACATGCATAAAAAATTACAAAAATACCCTTAAGTTGTAAAATGATATATATTGACCCTGATAATAAAATTACCCCGATAATCTATATTTTGACCCGATAAAATTTATAACACACATGTTAATTCCTAATTTATTTGGAAAATATTTTATAATCAGTTTTAAACCTCAGAGAAAGCACAAGGCCTATAAACTCTGATTCTTGAATAAACACTTGAAGCCTAATTTATCGAAAGTAATGCTACTGACAGAATTAAATGAAATGATGATAACACCCATAAAGTGTAAAAAGGACTATGGATGGCTATAATAATGAAGACGACCTGATAATTTATATTTTGATCCACTTGAACCATGGAATCATTGATTAAATTCATGATCTTTTTGAAATGCCCCTGAAGTGTAAAATAACCCGAAGTACATCTAAACCCTGAAATAACTAAATACCCTTAAGCTCTGAAATGAATAAATCAACCTTGAATACCAAAATGACCTAGAATTGTATTTCCTATGCCAACACCCATAGACTAAATTACTAAAGGTACTTTACACATTTGAATTTCTCAAAATGACTATATTATATGACCAAGTTGAATTGAATGGAGTGATGTATGTATCTGAATTGTGAAAACGACCGAATTACTCTGGAACTCCGAAGTGACCAGGATAGACTTAACTATTAAATGAGCTAATTACCCTCAAAGACCTAGAATTAAGGGAAGGACATAGATAAGTATGGAAACACTAATAAACTTATATGTTCTACCGTTCAAAGGGTTTTGAACCACAAATCAAGCACGTCGACATTTCTTGATATCGTTGCAATACAGAAATAAAATAAATACCATTGGAATACATGTTTGTCTCCCTAAGATCCATTGAAAGATGATTCTGAAGATGACCAGTTCGACAAGAGTTGTAAGTATTAAAGTGTGAATACCTTTAAAGTGCATCGATTAGACCGGTTAACAGGTATCACAGTGTTAGGATTTGTTCAGTTCGAGTTAACTCGATATCTTGATAAATCGTCATGAATCTTAAATACCATGAATCATTGTTTCACCTTTATTAGATGAAATTACTAATAATTCTTTAAGAACCAAATGTCCAAAATGCCCATGATTTTTTGATAGTGGAATCACTCCTCTCATATTTGAAATCTTAAGTAACCATGATGCAAAAGATTCCGAGTACCTTCATGATTGCTTAGTGCCTCCGAAAAATATCCGAATACTATATGATCTTGATAAATCCTGAATGAATGATGACTCTATTAGCTATCAAATCCCTTTTTATAGGGATCTTAATTATAAATTCCTATTAAATTATAGAAGTTTCATTGTTCCCACTTGATAATTTCTAAGTACCTCCGGAAAATAACTGGATCCTCTAGTATGTGTTCCCTATGTACTACATGACTGTTTTATTTGTTTTGAAATGTTTTTCACTAAAATTTATGATCTACTAATTTACTGGATTATGAACCATGGCTACATGGTATGTGTTCTCTGATTACTATTTTCACTGGAAAAGATAATCGTTCCTGATTTATGGATCATGGGATCTACTGGTTACTACTTGAACTATTTTATTGGGACATTATCTGGGTAGGTTGGAGTATGGAGGTTCAGCTTTGATCAACCTGGTAATTCCTTACGGACCTAAGGTGACCCTTGGGTAGGCTCTGAGGCCCCGAGAAACTTCCTTAGGTAGGCTCTCAGGCCCCAAGGCACTCCATTGGGTAAATCATGGGACTGCATATGGTGTACGAGTGGAGGGAAGTTATGTGGTTTATTTCATTGTCACTCTTACGAGATTTTACCGGATCACGATTATGATATTATAATTTACTGTAAATCTGATTTCTAGTGGATATTGTATGGGTAGGATTCTAGAGTATGGAGGTTCAGCTCTTATCAAGCTGGTAACTCCTTACAGACCTAAGGAGACACTTGGGTAGACCCATAGGCCCCAAAGTACTCCCTTTGGGTGGCTCCTTTGCTGTGTGCTTAAGGTAAGTCCTTATGGATGTAGTTATGGGGAACTGCATAAAGGTGTTCAGTTGGAGGGTTTTACTATGGTTTTAAAACTATGTTTTAACTTGTTATTTTTTAAAAAGATTTGTACCTTTTCATTGGTTTTGGTTGGAACACACTAGACATCCTATTATGATCTCCTGAACTTGGTCATCTGAATGTTTCTGATCATTGTCAAGATTATCATCTTCTATTTTTTGAGTATTTTATTTACTATTTTTATTTCATTTTTTCTCTATTTTACTAATCTAACATTTCGTTTAATTTTTTGAATTAGTTTTTTAGTTTCGTCTTTTTAGCAGAGAAATAGTAAGATTCTGTTCAAAACCCACCTTAGATCTCAAACAAAAAGCATGAATGAAATCTTATAAACAATAATCAAACATTTTGTAGTAAAAGACAAAAATAATAAAAGAAAAACTAGATCGAAGTGATACATGGGTCGATGGGTCATCGCTGAAGTCCGGGGGAGCCGAGGGGTATAGGTCGATTTCGAGTAGTTTTAGGGGGTTTCAATTATTTTAAGCCTTAGGCTAGACTCAAGGTGGCTAGATCTAGGTTCATTGAATTTTTTTGGAGTATTTTGGATTTTTGGCCGTTATGTGCGGTGACTGTACTGTGGTCGGAAGAGTTTAGGGTCGTCCGGCAGTAGGCCGACCAAGGGAGGGAGAGTGTTTAAAATTTTTCTTCCTGTTTTTTTTAGCTTGGTTTGAAATGAAGGAAAATAACAAATAGTTGTTATATATAAGAGAAAATTAAGGTATAATAAAGTTTAGGCCCCTAAATGTTTCGCATTTTTTGCAGTTTGGTCAATATAGGGACCAAAACTGTTATTTTATATTTTTTTAGTGTGTGCTTTGTTATTTTTAGTTTATTCGCATTTTAGTCCCTTGTAGTTTAGTGTGCTTTTGTATTTTGGTCGTGTAAGGTTTTAAATTATAATTTTCCCTTTTTCTTGTCTGTTTTTATATATTTTGGTAAAATTACTTTATGATCCCTGTAAGTTAACCGTGTTTTTGCATTTTAGTCATGTGTAGTGACCTTTTAATTTTTAAAAAATTTGTGTGGACGAATTTTTTTATTTATCCTTTATAATTTAACATATTATTTTAAGTCTTAAATAAAATGAATAATTACCTTTAGGTCCCTATAATTTCCATGTGTTTTTGTATTTTAGTTCATAATCTATTTTTTTAATTTGTTTAGATTTAACCCTTACATTTTAATTATTTTAATTTAGCCCCTATTGCATGCCTAATTATTTATTTTGAGCTTGGTATTTTGATATTTATGCAATAAAGTCTTTGTATTTATGTTTATTTTATTTTATTTTTATGTTGTTTTTTTATGTTTTTTATTATTTTAATATTTTTAATTTGGTTTATTAAATGATTCACTATCTCATAGTTTAAATCCTTAGATTTAGTTTTCAAATTAGGTTAACTTTCGAAATCGAACTTAGAAATTAGGATGACACTTTAGTTTAATTAGGGAGCAATTTGAGTCGAGTTTTCGCATAAGATGCTCGATTACTCAAATCGATTGCTCGACTTTTAAAATTTATTAATAATTAATATCTTCTAAAAAAAATTTGGTTTAATTCCCTTTTTAATAGGTTAATTTAGATAATAGTTAGGTTTTTTGGGTTCATTAATTAGTCCTCAACTTTAGAGAATATTGATTTAGGTCCCTATTCTTTTAAGCTTTTAGAAATTGATATTTTTAGATCTTGACCTTTTTAATCCCCGAAAATAGATTAGAGCTTTAATATTGACATAATTAAATAGGTTAAAAAAAGGCCTCCATTTTTCGCTAGATTTCAATATAGTCCTCTTAATTTTGGGAATAATTTGAGTCGGCCCTTGCATAATGCTCAAGGGACCAACTCGGTTATTCGATTCAATAATTGGTTTAAAAAATAAATAGGCATAATATTATAGCCTATATTTTTAGGTTTATGCCTCTAAGTCCTTTAATTTTCAATAATTCGACATTTTAAGCTAGAAAAAGCCTTAATTCGCCCCTAGCTTAATTAGGATGAATAAAACTTTGTCTAATTGCATTTTATTTTTAAATCTAAGGCAATGTTCATTTATTAGGGAATGATTGGTACATCTCCCACAAGTATGCTCAGGGGATGACAACTGGTGATTCTCGAAATAGGTCGACATCCTTTTCAAAACTGCATCATGATTTCCAAAATATCGATACAATATTTTGTTATCAAGCACAATAGTTGATCTCCAATGTTTATGCTACGGGTGAATGATGTCTGTTTTAATAAACAAATACCCTTTTCAACTTTGCATCCGTAATGATTTTTAAATTAACGTTCGAACTCAAAATTTCGGATTTTAAGTATAGAGGAATCACATAGGTACCAATTTTTGGGCGCTTGTGGGGTACTAATCCTTACCCACGTAACTGACTCTCGAATTGATTTCTGGATTTTCATAGACCTTAAAACTTGGTATTTTTATAAAAATAAAATGTTTTATTAAAATCACCCGGCTTTTACGGTGTCCCAATTGCACCTTAAATGATTAGTGGCGACTCATCATATTTTAAAAACCCTTTCAAAGAAAACCCCTAAGTCGGTACCGATTTTTCGCCGCCCAGGCGAAAAATGGTGTTGATAGCTTGGCGACTCTTCCGGGGACTTTTTTTTAAACAACTTGAGAGTCAAGCCACAAGTTGGTTACCCATGATTTTGGAAATTGGATCTTATTTAATTACCGTTATGTTTTTTCTATGGTTATGCTTACGATTTGAATATCATACCTATAAACCCGAGCTTAATCCCAGTTTACCTAAATAGGGAGAAACGTCACACCATATGAGGAGAATTGGGCATCTTTGTGTGGGTCTGATAAAGTATCTCTGGAAAACACCCTAAGTTACCTATCCGGATATCAAATCTGAGGTACGCTTTTAGTGGTGTGACCCTCGAGCTAAACTCGATTCGGAAGTCTGTAATAGGCCAGAATTGGAGTCAACCTTAGTAGGTTTTAAAAATGGCTTGGGAACCTTTTCTATAACCCAACCACGTGTAGAGAATTTAGTAAACCTACCTCGCTAAAGCCATGTGGATAACCTAGGAGAACTAGAACAGATGCAATTAGGATTTTAATTTTCATTGGTATGTTTTACATCCGAGTCTTTAAATTTTTGCTAATTATTCTTTGATTTTTATGAATTAATCTAATGTTACTAACTTGTCTCTTTGTTTCTTGATTGCATGTTTCATTTTCATTTTCATATCATATCATTTCATAGAAGATATTGATTCTCGGATTACCTAGTTACTATAAAAAGAGCTTATGGAAACATGTCTTCCGATAGGATTGAAAACGTGATAAATGTTCAGACCTGATCCGAGTATGGGCAGACACGGTTTGGCGACAGTATTACCGCTATTGAATAGTCAGTTTTGCCAGAGAAGGTGATTGTCAGTGTCAGGCAGGTGCATTGGTCTGAGTTATCGAGAATTTGTTCTAGTTGGGATGAGACTGAAAAGATACTATTCAGAGAAGTATACAGTGACATCGTCGAGTTGTTGAGTGTACCAATAGATGTAGTGGTGGTTCGAGCCTTGGCTGAGTGTTGGATCCCAGCTTACCATTACCTTACTTTTGCCAAAGTAGAGACCCCTACACTGGAAGAATATACGGCTATACTAAACATCCCCAATGTTAAGAGGCCCTTCCTTTACACCACCCAAGGAGTTCACAACCAAGATGATCACACTGACGTGAAAGACTAAGGAATGAGTTGAGGAGTATATTCACGATGAGGGGATCTCTTGGGCTCAATTGAAAAGTTTGATTTATGAGAAGACTCCATCCAAGAAAAGGATCATTTCGACATCACCTTAATTGATTTTGTCGAAGTCATTGTCAGAAAGACAAATCTTGCACCGACCATCCTAGCGGAGACGTTCTTATCACTAAACCAGTGTAGATGATTAGGGGGAGGTCAGTTTACCTATTGTGCATCACTGTTATTGGTATTGTGGTGGAGTCATTCTTGGATAGTCGAGAAAGGTTTGGATCGAAGGCATCAATCATATTTCTCTCCTCTAATGGACTTCCTCGACAAGTGCCGTATCCCGGAACATTGCAAGAGAAAAGACTGGGTTGAAGCCCTCCAGAACATAAAAGACATCGAGATAGTAAGAAAGGCTTACTGGTTACCCAAGGAAGACATATTGTGCAGGTGCGACAACGATAGCTTTGTGATTTTGCACGGACTATGGGGAGCAGTCGGTTATACTCCATTAATAGCATTTTGATAGTTCAGTACCTGACAGTTCATACCAGCTACTCATAGTTTGAAAGAAGAAGAGATTTCTTTCTCTACCCCATGTTACTGACAGCGGATCTCAAAGATCTACACTGCATGAAAAAACCATACTTTATGATCTTCAATATGATAGAGCCTGCATTTATGCCAACCTATGACATTTGAAGGTTAGAGAGGGTTAATGAAAACCCTCGAGGTTAAATTTGGAGGATGAGTTGACATGGAAAAGTGAATAAAAAGGCTCCCGAGTGAGGTTGAGCTTTTGAGAGAAGAAATATGGTTGATGAATCTAGATAGAGAGAAAGAACAATGAAGTTTCTCAGATGAAAAGATAATATGGGAGCTTGAGCTGATTAAGAAAGACAGGCTGATAAAACAGTTGACCAAAGAAAAAGAAAAAGTCCAAGAGAATTTCGATGCTCTAGACCGGGATTTCAGAGACCTAGAGAAGAACATGAGAGCCCAAGGTCTACATCATACTGCTAAGGACTTAAATATAAAAATAGACGGGGTAGAGAGAAGGGCGAGAATGAGTCAGGAGGAAAAGAAATGAGCCATGCAACATGCCCAGAGACTAAGAGAACAAAAGGATGAATCTAATAAAGAGTTGGCATAGAGGCGAGCACAGATTGAGCAGCTCGAGTCAGAAATGATTAGCTTAGAGGATACTTTTCAAAACCCCTAAAACAATAATGGTTTCATTCTTTAAAGAGATAATGAGGCATTAAAGAAGATGATATATGAGTTAGAGGGAGGAGAGTTGATTTATTCATCCGCAAAAGAAATAGCCATGCATGAAAATGAGGCATTAAAAGTCAAGATTGTTGAGTTAGAAAAAATAGTGCAAAAATGCCATCAGTGAATCCAACAACTCGAACAAAGTTGACCATTGACTATTCCAGAACTAGGAATTGTGCTACAGTAGGCTAATGACACCATTTAGAGACAGTATGAAGCGATGGAGAAGGCAATGGATCAGGCTAGCGGTGTTGCTTGCCCAGTCTACGAGTTTTATAAGAATAGACAGCCTTGAGAGTTTTCGTGATCCCGGAATCAGAGGAAGAGTGGCGCATCATAGAGATGATGATAGAGCTCGAGAAATTAGGAGATAAGGCTAGATATTATATTTAGTTCCTTATAGTTGTACTCTTTTTGCCTAAATGCATAGACATTGTGTGTTGTTGAGAATTTTTATATGAACTAAGTTATTTTGGAATCAATATCGTTTTCATTTGCATTTTCATGTTTTTTTCTAATGTTTAAATCTTAATGCTTGCATTACAACAATACATTCATCTAATAAGACACCAAAAAATAAAATATGATTTCCGATCAATTATAGTGATTCTGGCATACACCTCACACCCCTACGATACTCGTAAGTCAACCAAGAAAATGGAAGAGGGATTAGCCCGAATTGAACAAGACCATGGTGAAGCACAATAGGAAATGAGAGGGAGACTGAGTAAAATGGAAGCAGAAATGGAAAACTCACAATTCGATCTATTGCAAAAGATCAAACACATATTCAAGAAGCATTCTATGGATGGAAAAGCTGTGAATGACCAACCAATATAATCTGACCAAGAGCCCTCGTATCCCCTGAGTTTTGGACAGGGATCATCGCACGTAGTTGGGTTTGTATTCGACCCCCAGTACCCATCGGGTTTTACCATGGATCCCCTGTATCCCTCCAGTTTTACATCAGTGCACGTTTCTGTTATATCACCAGCTCTACAAGAGACTCGCCCTGGAACCCACGTGGCTAATCAACAACACCACACTGAGCTCGCATTCCCAATGAATTACCCACCTGCTGCTAAGGTAAGGCCTATCGAATCAGGCATAGAAAGCTGACGCCCGACCTTAATGAGATAACAAAAAAGGAAAAGGCAGTGAGATAACCCAGCAGCTGAAAAGTATGAAGCAAAGAGTGAGATCAGTAGAAGTAGAGCTTTTATACAGAATAGACTTAAGGGAGCTAAGCTTTGTTCCTGATCTTATACATCCCCCGAAGTTCAAAGCACTGGACTTCGAAAAATACGACTGGACCACTTGTCCATCTACTCACCTAACTATGTTCTGTAAAAGAATGATGAGTTATATTAAGAATGAGAAGCTATTGATACATTGCTTCCAGGATAGTTTGATCGGATTGGCTGCCAAATGGTACAACCAGTTAACCAAATCCCACGTCAAATCTTGGAGGGATTTAGCCCCGAGAATTTTTTAGAGCAGTATCGCCACGTCACTGACCTAGTACCAGATAAGTGGATGCTGTAAAATTTGGAGAAACGACAAAGTGAAACCTTTAGGCAGTACGCCCAAAGATGGCCTCATATGGCATCACAGGTACAACCCTATTATTGGGAAATAAGGCTACAGTTAATTTTGTAAATACCCTAAAAGTATTGTATCTGGGGCATCTGTTAGGAAATGCTAATAAGAACTTTATCGACCTGGTCATTTCTGGAGAGCTAATCGAGAATGCCATTAGGAATGGCAAGATTGAAGGAGGAAAAGGGTCAAAGAAGTCCTATTTTAAAAAGAAGGAAAATGAGGTGAACCACGCAAACACTTACCCTAAAAATAGTGCGACTAGTGTTATAATCACCCAACCCAGGGCAGAGAAAGTAAACATCCATGAAAAGATAGGGCCGAGAAGGGAGATTACATGACCAACTTTCTCACCAGTGCCAATATTGTACTTGGAAATTTATGCCTCGCTCTTGAAGGCAGATTTAATACGCCCCTATAAGTTGACTCCGCTACCTTCATTGGTATAATTCCAACACCAACTGTGAGTACCATGAAGGGATCACTGGGCATGACATCGAGAACTACTGTCTTTCAAGAAGGTTGTATAAAATCTCATCAACATAGTAGACTTGAAGTTCAAGACCTCAGTTACGAACGCTCACTCCTGCCCAATCATGGGGGCAATGAGTCAATATGATTGATGAAAGGGAGATCAGGAGGACAAAGAGAGATATATCATAAGTCAAATCTCCTCTTAGTTGGGTGTTCAGACAGCTGTGCACATCAGGAATGATCAGAGGTAAGCCCGAGTCAAAGCCATTGGGACATGAAACATACTATCAATATCACCAAAAGGAGGACCACGACATCCAGATTTGCCACGAATTTCAAGGATTACTTCAGGAGATGATGAACAATGGGGAAGTAGAATTCTTCAATAAAGAGGAGAATCCACAAAGATGGGCGTCTGTATGATTGATGGCTCTAACAGGTTACTAGGAGCGAGGAAGCCGGTGATCATCACTGTTAGACGAGAAACGAGAGATCGTCGTCAATAACTCCTAAAGTTGTATTATAACTCGTCTCACTTCTCGTTCAAGGACACACGATATGTTCCTTGTAGTTATGTAGCTAGTGTATATGTCCTAGAGGGGTCAAGGTCTTCTAAAAGGATAAATGAGGAAAAAAGGTCACTAACAGAAGAAATAAGTGAGGTTGGCCACTTCAATAGGAGTGGAAGATGCTACTCACTGAAACATCCACCGAGGCAGACAAGACAAAAGCCAAAGCCAAAATGGTGGTAGTACCAAATATTTTTAATAAAAAACCTCCACAATCATTAACGAGCCTGTGACTGAAGCTCAGGGTCGCGAATTCCTGACTTCACAAACAGTAGGCCAAAATATCAATCTTAGATCTTTTGTTCAACTCAGAAGTACATCGGAACACCGAACTGAAAGTACTCAACTAGACATTCATCCCTGAGGATATCTCATCACAGAAGTTGGACCAAATCATGGGGGCACACAACTGCAGATAACTATATCATGATCACTGATGATGAGATCCTAGAAGAACAAATAGGGTCTATCAAGGCTTTAAATATCATAGTGCATTGCCACGACCATGTCTTGTCGGGGGTTCTGATAGATAACGGGTTTGCATTAAACGTAATGCCTTTGGAAACATTGCAAAGGATGCCTGTAGATAGCTCACACATGAGATCTAATCACAATGTCATCAGGGCATTCGACGGAACCCAGAAGAACGTAATGGGAAAGATGAAATACCCTTATTGATCGCGCCTGCTATTTACAACATTAACTTCGTGATAATGGACATCCACATGACATACAACTACTTACTGGGGAGACCCTAGATCCACACTATAGGGGCAGTCCCTTCATCTCTACATCAGAAGCTGAAGTTTGTAATTGATGGGAGGTTGGTCAGCATCTGAGCTGAACAAGAAATCATTACTTATATAACGTTTGATTCCCCGTACATCGACATCAACGAGGATGCCTTAGAATGCACCTTTAGGGCCTTAAAATTTATTAACGCGACATACGTAGCAGAAGTAAGCATGATTCCATGCCCCGCAGTATCAAATTGTACTAAGATGATGGTGAGGCAAATCCTGAGAGAAGGAGCAATAACTAACAAAGGACTAGGAAAAGATATGTAAGGGCTAGTATAGCCTATAACTATCAAATGGAAAAGAGATCGTTTCGAGCTCGAGTTTAAGCCCAAATTCATCACCGTGGCCATGAGCTTAAGAAAAGGGCTGAAGCGAGGAAAACCGGATTGAGAGGAGAGGAATCCTCGTATGTCATTCCCTTCTTTAAAGAACTCTTTCAAGTTAGGAGAAGTGTACGACATAGAACAACAACTGGCCAGTGCCATCGAGATCGAAAGGCTGACAAAAGAAGAAGAGTGGATGGGAGAAGCTCTGAAGGGACTATCAATCAACATAATTACCGGGGGAAACTAACCCAGAAAGTTTATAACTGGAATTCATCTTTGCTTCACTGGTGAAAAGCTCGATAATTGGATAACCGAAGACCTTATTATAGTTTTTAGGGTTAATCCAAAATAATGCCTAGAAATAATTTGTATTAGCATTTTAAAAGTAGCTATGAAACATTTTTAAAAACTCAAAGATTATCTAGTCAAATAATGAAAGATATTATTCTTCTTAAATGGTAATCACTTTTATTCTTTGTATTTTTGCATGCATTCTTTGCATCATATTCTTTATCCTACATTCTTTATTCTTTACATTCCAATATGGCTGAGCCAAATCTTATGCAGATGTCACAATAATACTAGCATAAATGTTCCTGAAACCAGTTACAAGATATATTTTGAGCGACCATTGTGTCTGGAACAAGTCAATGAGTGCGAAAATAAAGGTGACTGTAAAATCCCTAATGAGCTATTGAGATTAGTGGAAAGAGAGGAAAAACATATTTTATCTCACAAGGAAGAAACGGAGCTCGTGAATGTGGGGACACTGGAAGTACAGAGAGAAGTAAAAAATGGCACTACTCTATCTGCATGAATAAGGCTAGATCTGATAAGTTTACTCGAGGAGTTTAAAGACATCTTTTCTTGGTCGTATCAAGATATGTCAGGGCTAAACATTGATATAGTAGTCCACACATTGCCCATTAAACTAGAATGCAAGCCAGTTCAAATAAAACTTGGAAGAACGAAACCGGAGATATTATTAAAGATTAAAGGGAGGTAACAAAACAAATTAAAGCAGGTTTCCTTCAGGAGGAAAAATATCCCGAATGGGTAGCCAATATAGTTCTGGTACCTACGAAGAATAAAAAGGTTTGCATGTGCATGAATTATCGAGACCTTAACAGGGCTATCCCAAAGGACAATTTTTTGATACCTCATATAGACACTCTTATGGGAAATACGACAGGGAATTCTTGGTTTTCCATTATGGATGGCTTCTCAGGGTATAATCAGATTAAAATGAACCCTAGGACATGGAGAAAACGACGTTTATAACCTTGTGGGGAACTTTCTGCCACAAAGTGATGTCGTTTGGTTTGAAAAATGTTGGGAAACCTATCAAAGAACCTTGGTGACTCTTTTTCATGACATGATGCACAAGAAAATTGAAGATACGTAAATGACATAATTACCAAGTCCCGAACGGAAGAAGCGCTTGTTTAAAATTTGAAAAATTGTTCCAAAGATTAATGAAGTACCAACTAAAGCTCAATCCAACCAAATGCATGTCAAAAAAGAATCAAGATTGATCCAAATAAGGTCAAGGCAATTCAAAACCTTCAAGTACCTCGCGCATAGAAAGAAGTTTGAGGGTTCTTGGGAAGACTAAATTATATATTGCGATTCATTTCTCAGCTGATCGATAAGTGTGATTCGATGTTTAAATTGCTCAAAAAGAATAATGAGGTATGGAATAATAAATCCCAGGAGACTCTGAAATTATTAAGAAATATCTGTCCAATGCCCCCATATTAGTAGCACCAGTACCTGGCAGACTGCTTATTCTCTACTTAACAGTTTTTAAGATTTCAATGGGTTGCGTACTAGGGCAGCATAATGAGTCAGGGAAAAAGGAAAGAGCCATATATTACTTGAGCAAGAATTTTACCGACTCGATACCCACTCATCCAAAAGTTGTGTTGTGCCTTAGTTTTGGCTACCTGAAGGCTCAGACAGTACATATTATACCATACCGCATGGTTGATATCAAGGATGAATCCATTGAAATTTTTGATGCAATCTGTTCGTGAATATTGGCTACTATATACGGTCGCGAAAATATGTGCAAGTGTATACAATCGAACAAGTAATACAGTGATGAGTGAGTATCGTATCCACAAGGATTGGAGGAATTTATGAGTTCAATCACAACAATTTACTATTTCACCTAAGTATAGTTAGTGATGTTATTTGCAAATGAGAATGTTGTGGAAAAATGAAATGGATGTTGTGGAAATTTTTTGATGGTAATATGGTAGCAAAATAAGATGTTGTGACAAATTGGATTGTGTGTAGTACAATAAAATGAAAATGTAAAGGCAAAATAAAATGAAAATATTTGATTTGTTATAAGGACTTTAGACTCCTCACTTGACAAGCTACTATAGGAATGAATGATAGGGAGTCATTTAGGAAATTTAAGTCTACTTCTCATAATGGTCTTACTTCTATGTCTTATCTGCCAAACAGAGTTTACTAAGGGTGCCCTATGTTATCTCTAGTTAAGGGACTCGAGTGATTGAAGATGCATTGACAAACCGGTTGACGTTAGCTACTGTAGGGATCCTATTGGTCTAGATAACAGGATATGTCACGGAAATACCTTTTTGTGGCAGCATTAACTGTTGGGACCGTCGGCGCACCCTATGGCACAGCGGAAACAAAACTCGACGGTCTCACCAGCGATCCAAGTACGAAAAAACTGAAATCGGGAGGAATAGATGCAAATACTTACAGTGGGTTCCTTGAAAAACAACAATGATAATAGTGAATACTGGTGGTGTAGATCGGTTCGAATCGTAAGCTTCCATGAAATCATGTCTTGGCCTCTACTCAGTTCACCTGATTAAGAGCAATTTTGTTTTAACCCAAAACCGTTTTGAGAGAAAATTGCTGAAGGTTTTTGTGTGTTTTTCTCAAAACGGCTACTAGACCTAATACACCCTTTTATAGCCAAGTTACCCTAATCATATTAGGGTTTTAAATTAATTAAATCTATATTTAATTAATTAGAATTTAATAATCCTTTTATATCCAAGTTCCCTAAACATATTAGGGATTTTATTATTTCAAATTAATTAAATCTATATTTAATTAATTGAAATTAAATATTCGGGATTATTAAAACATATACTTAATTAACTCTACATATATTTTAGTATCGTACAAAAATTGTACATCTTTGCTCATTTCAATCCTAGGGTGTGACCCTGTAGGTTCTTGTAACATTAGCAATAATTATTAGAACAATTCTAATATTACATACAATGAGTGACATCTAGTAAAATATCATTGTCACCTAAGTTACAAGAAAATATGATTCGACATATCATCTTGGTGATTAACCCTTTTATGTATTACATCTTTATGTCCTTTATATCTAAAATAGGCACAAATCTTGGAATAGTCACACTTGTATAGCATATCTATTGTTTCTTGATATTTAGAGTAGACTTTAATTAACGAATAGTTTATGATATCTCATATCAACTTCTTTGAGCATGGACATGCGTTTCTAGTATTACTCAATCAAGTGGCCTGTGATATATTTCCTATTATGTAGGAAGGACAAATCTTATCTTAATCATACACACCCACTACATATATTGAGATATATTTAATAACAATCTTTATAGAGCAACCAGTTACGGAGCTTGTTTAGTTGCATCAAAACATACAACAATATATGTTAGGATAATATTGATCTCAAGTCTGAGGATCATACATATAGTCATCACCATGAGCAATGTTATGACTGTCACATAATAATCCAAGATATATGCTCATGGTGGGTCAATCCAATACATTGTTCTCTAAAAATATAATCATGTATGAATTCTGACATCTCTATGTCAATAGCAACTCGTTGTCATCAATCAATAACATGTTTGTCTTAAGCATATTATTATTGTCCATGCCCATAATAATACTTGACTAGGGATCTTTTAATAATAACAATTATATCATTATATGGACTTTATTATCTTCCAGCTTATGTTAAACACATATATATAACTAAAAATAATAGCAGTAATGCCTTTATTCAATAAAATCGGTAAATAAAAGTATTATTACAATCATCATATGATTGGTCTTTGGGCATACTCTAACATTAACATCAAACCTCTCGATGTTGCACTACTCCTTTTAGTCGACTGAAATCCTAGCCTTATCTCTAAGGTGGATTATGCCTAGTTACTACCTAGAACCCCTTGCTTATGCGGTTCCTCCCTAGTTTCTCTCGAATACTAAAGATGTGTTACTTAGAAATTCTCTTGAACACTAAGTAATCTCCTAAGGAATGACTACTCTCATAGCTCCTATAACCTTAAGGCATTAAGATTCATAAACAAAATAGATAATAACATAAAAAAATAACTATTCATTAAAGCAAAATCAAATATCCATAAAGAACTCCCACCAAATAAGACTAGTTCAAGGTGGGGTTGGCATGTTCCAAGCAATAAAGCAAGACATTCATTCGATCCATACAACCCAAATGATATAAATGAAAGCAAGGAGCAAAGGGAATGGAAAAAAGCCTTCAACGTCCACTGCCGGAGCTCCCCTCGACCACCATGGACTGTCCCAGCGAGCTAGCTCCTCTCGGATGCTTAATTTACCACTCCCTCTAGCTTGTCAATGGAGGAATGCCACCGCAAAAGTGATTGATGGAAAAAGGAGAGAGCTTTTTCTCTCTGAATTTCTAGATTAAGTTGGCGTAGCAAAAGGTACTTTTCATTGTGGCTTCATCTCCTATTTATAGGGGAGAATAAACCTATTATATACTTTGCAAAACTCGTGAGCATCCTTGAATAGTGACATCCAATAAAAGCCTGATTGGAGGACCTTAGCAGCAGTCCCCGCACTTCCAAAATGCTCTCCACAGGGAGCTGATTGGCAATGGTGTAGAATGTCTCATTGCTCCTCTTCAGGGACACATCGCCGAATCAATTGATCGGTGCATTGTTTAAACAAATACGACTCATCCCAAAAATAGAACTTGGCATTATGATGGAACTTCTTCTTACCCTGGCTATTTAATTCATAAGGAAAAATACCACTAACAAGAAAATTAACAATGACAATGTACCAACGGATTGTCGTGGCATATAAAATTTTCTCATCGGGAATTCTTCTTAAATATAAAAAATGTCATGGCATTATGGAATGTTCTCTAGCCTAGACAAAAGATCTATAACATGATTCTCAGTACATTTCCTATATATTACCTCTAATTCAAATTCCAGCAGTAGTAATATCCACCTAATGAGTCTAGGCTTGGCATCTTTCTTGTTCACTGAGTATTTTATAGCTGGGTGATCAGTGTGAACAATGACTTTGGTGCCTATCAAGTATGGCCTAAACTTGTCAAATGCAAATACCAAGGTAAGTAATTCTTTCTCAGTGATAGTATTGTTCAATTGTACTTTATTCAAGGTACATATAGTAATATAACATGGAAAATTTTACCTCAACGTTTCCAAGCACAGCTCCCACGGCAAAATCGCTTACATCACACATTAAATGGAATGGTGATGACCAATTAGGGGGAACCACGATAGGTGCAGAGATAAGTCTTTATTTCAGCTCGTTGAATGCGCCATGACAATTTTGATCGAACACGAATGGTTGATTTTGTTGAAGCAGTGTACATAAGGGCTTGGATATCGTGGAGAAGTCCTTGATGAATCGTCTATAAAACCTAGCATAGCCAAGGAAACTCCCAATGCCCTTGACAGAAGTTGGTGGAGGTATCTTCTCAATCACCTCGATCTTGGCTTTGTCTACTTCAATGCCTTTTCAGATATTTTATGGCCTAGAACAATGCCTTCGGTCCCTATGAAGTGACACTTTTCCCAATTCAGCACAAGATCGGCCTCCTCACATCGCTTTAGTATATTTGTCAGATTGTCGATGCATTTCGTGAAATCATTTCACGAAACAGAGAAATCATCTATAACGATTTCTAGAAAATCCTTAACCATGTCAAAAATGTGGCTTGCATGCAGCGCTGAAAGGTTGTCGGGTATTACAGAGTCTAAAAGGCATTATTTGAAAAGCATAAGTGCCATAGGGACACATGAACGTTGTCTTCTATTGGTCCTCTGGTGCGATGGAAATTTGATTATACCTCGAGTATCAATCCAAGAAATAGTAATATGCCTTGCCAGCTAGTTGATCCAACATTTAATTGATGAATGACAAATAGAAGTGATCCTTCTTGGTGGCCTTGTTGAGTTTGCGGTAGTCCACGCATATTCGTCACCCGGTGACAGTGCGTGTTGGTAGTAGCATATTGTTTTCACTTGTCACCACGGTCTTGCCTCCCTTCTTTAGCACACATTGGACAGGACTTACCCAAGAACTATCAGAGATGGGTAAATCACTCAAGCGTCAAGCCACTTGAGAATTTCTTTTATCACAACTTTCTTCATGATTGGGTTTAATCTTCGCTGCGGTTCTATAGATTTGCCATGGCATTCTTCCAGAAGGATTTTGTAAATGCAAATGGTTGGACTTATTCCCTTTAGATCTGCCATCGTCCATCCTAACACTCTCTTGTGCTATGATAAAACACTTAACAAACTACATTCTTGGTTATGAGTAAGGGATAGAAAATAATCACAGGTAAAGTTTCATTACTATCCAGATATGCATATTTAAGATGTTGTGGCAAATTCTTAAGCTCTAGGGTAGGTGCATGTTGTAATGAGGGCTTAGGAGGAATAAACTCATCAACTTTTAGAGGTTCAAAGCACGTACTTGGGCTAGCTATGAGGAAGCTAGACTGCTGCTCCTCGAAAGAAAAGTCAATAGGCTCTTCGGCCTTTAAGTCTTCAAATAGCCTCTCATCAGTTTCCAGGTGAATGAAAATGTCATGTTAAAATTGATCTGCTTTTCTTGCTATAAATGAATCCACTTCTAAAATGCTATGGCATTCTTCATAATCATCCATGTATTTGAGAGAACGGAAGACATTGACATTGACACATTGGTCGGCCACTCTCATAGTCAGCTCACCCTTATCACAGTCGATAAGAATGCGACTGGTAGCTAAGAACGATCTCCCCAAAATGATAGCGTTGTGGCATCGACCTCACAGTCCAAAATCATAAAGTCTACTGGAAATACGAACATGTCAACACGCACAATGACATATTTGATTCATCCTTTGGGACAACATGTGAACGATCAGCTAATTGCAAGATGACAGAGGTGAGTCTCGCATTTCCTATTCCTAGCTTCATGAAAATTGACTTAGGCATTAAGTTCACACTTGAGCCAAGGTCACATAGTGTCTTTCTAATATATTTGTCTCCTATCGAACATGGAATGATAAAAATGTCTGGATAATGTCTTTTTGGTGACAGATTGCTTAAGGAAGAGCAATATTCTTTTGTCATGGCAATTGTATCGTACTGCTCAACCTTTCTTTTTTTGGTAACAATCTCCTTGAGGAATTTAGCATATGTCGGCATTTTCTCCATAGCTTCCAGAAAAGGAACATTGATGTGAATTTGACTAAGAATGACAACAAACTTTTTGAATTGAATATCATCGTTATGCTTCTTCAATCTTTGCGAGAAAGGAGGAGGGGTCTGACTTCCTGTAATGACGGGTAAGGAATAGTATTTGCCTTGGCATTTTTGTTTGCTCCCTCAGTCTCTTTACTTGATGAACCCTTATCCTTATCCTCTTCTATTGGTGTTTCTTCTAGTAATTCATGCTTACCCTGCACGGTTTTAGGGGGTAAATCTTTCTTCAGTCTTCCCCCAAACTTATCTTTGACATTGATTTGAGTACCACACCATAGAGTTAGTACATTGCATTATTCTTTGCCATGAGGTTTCGTGACTTCAGTGTCACTCGGTAGATCTCCTAGTCTTTGTTCTTGTAATGTCGCAGTAATTTGACCAACCTGACCCTCCAACGCCCTTAGAGATGAACCATGGCACTAAAGCAGGGCTCCTTAGTTTTTTATAGAGGTCGCGTGGTCTTGCAGCATGGTCTTCGTAGTTGCTATGAATTCTTGCATTGTGACCTCCAAAGAACTTGTGTTAGATAAAGATAACCCTCTATTGTGAGAATTATGTCATGGTATATTCGTTTGAAATCCTTGGGAATCATTAAAATTTTGATGCCGAACTGGTTGATTAGCATTGTTGGTTCCTTGATTTCCCCAAGAAAAGTTTGGATGTTGACGACATCCAGGATTATATGTGTTAGAATTAGGGTTGTTATTACCTCGATTGTAGTTTCCCACATATTGAATTGGCTACCTTTACTTCTCTTGCCTCACTTGGTCTTTGCAAATTCTTCAACATATTGGTGATAGTAGCAAGTTGGGTGGACCCTTAGTGTCTAGATCGAATACTCCATGTTATTTTCGCCCAAGTCTAAGCCTTGTATATGGAAATTGATAATCATTTTGGCAATCCTATCCAGAATATCAAATGCCTTTGCAGGTGATTTTTCAAGTAATATTACATTTGTCGAGGCATCTAGCATCATCCTCGTGAGTGCATTAACTCCATTATAGAACATCAACACTTGCATCCAATCTTGAAAACCATGATTTGAACATTTGCAAAGCAATCCTTTATACCGATCCCAATATTTATACATTGATTCGTCGTCAGCTTGACAAAAAGAAGTGATGTCGTTCCTCAGTTGGGTGTTCATGTTCGGAGGATTATACCGTAGCAAAATTGTTTTGCACAGATCAGTCCAGGACTCCATTAAACCCACTGGAACGCCACTCATTCAAGCCCTTGCTCGGTCACGTAGAGAATATGGAAATAGCTTTAACTTCAATACATCTTCGTGCACTTCTTGTTGACGAAACGAATCGCACACCTCCAAGAAGTTACGAATATATTGTCTGGCATCTTTATTTAGCATGCCCCCAAATTGCCCTATAGAATTCAACATATTGAATATGACAAATTTGAGCTCAAAATGGGCTACCTGAATCTCTGGTGCTACAATTCTAGGATTTAAGTCATCTAAGATAGGGTTTAAGTGATCACGAATGAAACGAGGTCTGGCTGCATTCCCAACATTTGGAATTGCCTCGGCATTCTATGGACAATGCCTTGATTTCCGATTTGATACATATTTGCACGTTAAGCATGTCTTCTTTGCCTAAAAAACCTCTCGATCTTAGGTTTAACTGGTTCAATGGCTCGTTAGAGTGTTTTCTGGTCATACCCCAAGAAAAACCTGAAAAAGATAAGGAAAATAAAAAGTAAAACTATATAAAAATAAACAAGTAAAATACAAATGCTGCGACAAAACTAATTGACTTCCTGTTGCCAATCCCCGACAATGACACCGAAAACTTGTTCGTAAATTGTGACTACTATATATGGTCGCGAAAATATATGCAAGTATACACAATCGAACAAGTAATACAATGATGGGTGAGTATCGTATCCATAGGGATTAGAGGAAATTTATGAGTTCAACCATAGAAATTTACTATTTCACCTAAGTATAGTTAGTGATGTTATTTACAAATGAGAATGTTGTTGCAAAATTAAATGGATGTTATGGAAATTGTTTGATGGTAATATGGTAGCAAATTGAGATGCTATGGCAAATTAGATTGTGTGTAGTGTAATCAAATGAAAATGTAAAGGTAAAATAAAATGAAAATACTTGATTTGTTTATAAGGACTTTAGACTCCTCACACGACAAGCTACTATGGGAATGATGATAAGAGTCACTTAGGAAATTTAAGTCTACTTCTCATAATGGTCTTACTTTTATGCTTATCTGCCCAACAGAGTTTACTAAGGGTGCCCTATCCTATCTCTAGTTAAGGGACTCGACAGATTGAAGATTTCTTGGCAAATCGGTTGGCTTTAGCTATTGCAGGGATCCTATTGGTCCAGATAACAGGATATGTCACGACAATACCTTTTTGCGGCAGCATTAACATCTAACCTCACAATCTTGTACTACTCCTTTTAGTCGACTAAAATCCTAGCCTTATCTCTAAGGTGGATTAGGCCTAGTTATTACCTAAAACCCCTTGCTTATGTGGTTCCTCCCTAGTTTCTCTAGAATACTAAGGATGTACTACTTAGAAATTCTCTCGAACACTAAGTAATCTCATAAGGAATGACTACTCTCATAGCTCCTACAACCTTAAGGCATTAAACTTCATAAACAAAACAGATAATAATATAAAAAAAACAACCATTCATTAAAGCAAAATCAAATATCCATAAGGAACTCCCACAAAATAAAACTAGTTCATGGTGGAGTTTGAATGTTCCAAGCAATAAAACAAGACATTCATTCGATCCATATAACCTAAATGATATAAATGAAAGCAAAAAGCAAGGGGAATGGGGAAAAGCCTTCGATGTGCATTGCCTCTAGCTTGTCAATGGAGGAATGCCACGGAAAAAGTGATTGACAGAAAAATGAGAGACCTTTTTCTCTCTGAATTTCTAGCTTAAGGCGATGTAGCAAAAAGTACTTTTTATTGTGGCTTCATCTACTATTTATAGGGAGAATAAATTTAGGGTTTTATGTTAAAATTACCACAGTACCCTAAAGTTCATTCATTTTACGCGAGAGATGGTGCAGAGGTAGTAGTGGGCCCCTCTTATGCTGATAGCAGAAATCATGTGTAGACAATGATAGTTGGCTCTTACTAAAAATATATTCTTTTATCTTTTCTGCCAAACAAGTTGTCGCGTAATCGTATTTTGCTCAGTAGTGTCATAATGTCATGGAGATTCCCTTTTGCTTATCCTTTCTCCAAATCCTACACATCATCAAACAAAACACCTTCCTCATAACACATCACAGTTTACAAAATAAAATGTCGCGACAAACATATTTCCACCACATGCAACTATATGTTCCTAAATACATCTATATGATCCTATATGAGCTCTTAGACAGTCAATAACTTAAGTGAAAAAGTCATAAATATGACCTTTTTACGGAGTTATCAAGTCCCCTGCTCTGACTGTAAGACTAGCTAGATCGAAAATATTGTTCTTTGAGTTTGATATTATCTATGTAATCCAAAAGGCAATAAAGAAGCGCCATAGTCGACTTTCTTGCAAGTTGTGCCTTGGAGGATTATGAATCTCTAAACTTCAATTTCCTAGATGAGGATTTGATGTGTATTTATACCGAATAAGAAAGATTTGGGGGCAACAAATTCTGGACATTGTACTTTGATGGATCCTCCAATGCTTTAGGAAAAGAAATTGGGGCCATGTTGATTTCCCCATAAGAAATCTACTATCCTTTCACAAGCATATTGGAATTCTTTTGCACCAACAACATGCAAGAATACAAAGCATGCATTATGGGGGTTAAAAGTAGCCATTGAAAGAATGGTCAAAATGCTTAAAGTATACGGGGTAATGTTCCAACTGAGGGGAGAATGGGAGACTAAAAACCTGAAGTTAGTCAAATATCGAAATTTGGTCCTCGAACTACTGAAAGAATTTGAGGATTTCACATTCATTTATCTCCCTCGAGAGGATAATCAAATGACTGATGCTTTAGCTTCATTGGTAGCGATGTTTAAAGATAATAAGAGAACGGACATTATGTCAATATTGATGCAAGTATATGAGACCCCGGATCATTGCTATCATCAACAAGAAGAAGTGGATGGCCATCCATTGTACCATGATATCTTACAATATATGAGATACCAAACGTATCCTCCCGAAGCATCTGAAATTGACAAGAAAACAATCAGAAGAATAGCAGTCGGATACTTCCTTGATATGGAAATCTTGTACAGAAGGGGCAGTGACCAAGTATATGAGATGTGTAACCGCCACAGAAGCAAAAAATGTGATGGAAGAGGTGCATGGCATAACATGTGGAACACATTCAAATGGTTTATCTATGGCTAGGAAGATTGAGATACAGATATTATTAGGCCACGATGCATATAGATTACGTCAATTACGTGAAAATATGCCATAAATGCCATATATATGCGAAAAAATTCAAGCACCGCATTCGTCTTTGCATGTCATGAGCTCACCCTGGCCGTTCTCTATGTAGGGCATAGACGTCATTGGGGAAATCAAACTGAAAGCTTCAAATGGGAACATCTTAGTGGCAATTGATTATTTCAAAAAGTGGGTAGTGTTGCTTCCTATTCTAGTATTACGAGATCTACAGTTTGCAGATTCATAAAGAGGGAAATAATTTGTCGATATGGATTTCCAAAAAGAATCATCATGTAAAATGCTATTAATCTGAACAACAAGATGATGGATGAACTTTGTGCGCACTTCAAGATAAAACATGCCAACTCTGTGACCTACCGCCCAAAAATGAATGGGACAGTAGAAGTAGCAAACAAGAACATCAAAAGGATCATTACAAAGACTATAGAAACTTACAGAGATTGGCATGAGAAATTACCCTTTGCCCTATATGGATATAGGACAACCGTGCGTATATTGACAAGGGCAATGCCCTTCTCTCTGGTATATGGAACAGAGGCAATCGTACTTATTGAGGTTGAAATTCCATCACTTCGAGTCTTGAAAGAAGTAGAGTTGGATGAAGCAAAATGGATTCAGTCTCGCCTTAATCAATTGAATCTTATTGAAGAGAAAAGGTTGAATACTATATCTCATGTTAAAATGTACCACAAGAGCATGATGAGAGCCTGCGATAAGAAAGTGCGCCCAAGAAAGTTTCGAGAGGGGGATTTAGTACTTAAAAACATTTTTTCGATCCAGAAAGATTTTCACGGGAAATGGATGCCCAATTGGGAGGGGCCCTACGTTGTCAAAAATGCATTCTCCGGGGGAGCTTTAATTTTGGCAGAGATGAACGGAAAAGTATTGAAAACCCAATAAATTCAGACTCTGTCAAGAAATATTAAGCCTAAGAAAGAAAAAAATAAAGAAAGAATAAAGAAGAATAAAAATAAAAAGGAAAAGAAAAGAATAGGAGATGTTCAAGGTGAAAATCCGCAAAGAGCGCCTTGAAACCAAGAGAAGGATTTGAGTTGAAAACCTGAAAGGGCGGCTCAAATGCATTTTGATATTGAGGCATCTAGAAAATAAACCCTCTCTAAAGATTAGAAGTTCATGAAAGACTTCCATCTGTAAATAACTCTGCCACCTTGAGATCTCCTAGACAAATGATGACCTTGAGATGTCAAATTAACTAATTCGGGAACACTTTTTCTAGAATTCATTATGAAATATTCTTTTTCTTCTAGAATCTATGTTCAATTCTTTAAAATTGTCATAACTTTGTGTAAAACTTACATTTCATCAACAAATTTCATGATTATCATTTCAATCTTCAAATCACTCATTTATGAGTACATAAGCAGCCTAGCATAACCCAAATTCTAAACGATTAATTTCTCGATATTACTTTTAATTGACCTATAAATATTGGGAATCCAATGCAGCCCATCAGGTCGATATTTGCACTCATTAAAACAAGTGATTGACAAAAAGGTGATACAAAAGATGACAGTAGCTCGTATAACATAGTAAATGTTGAAGATGTGGCAACATAATTCTTTCTAAGGCATGTCTCTAGCCGTTCCCGAGGGAATGTATGTACTTTTGAGATCGGTCTTTCAATCAGAAAAAGGCGTCAATGAAGAAAAGACTCAACGAGGATAAAAAGAGAGAAAATAAAGGATTACGAGATCTTAAAATCCAAAAACACAAAAATCACAACATGCATACTCAAGCATTTACTAAATAGGAGCATACACACTCATTTTATATCACATTTTAAATATCTGACAGGAATTCAGGGAGTTAACAAAGATTCATTTCACAACTTCGGCAAAGAATTAGTCCATATCTTCCATGGTTCGCAGTAAATTCGAAGACCTTTAGGACAATACCTTCGGGTACTTCAGCCACCAAATCATTGACACATGCTAATCTTTTACAGGTTTAAATCTTCAAAGAGAAGATGAACCGATCAATATTTCCATTGTAGAGTTCATAATAAGAAGAACTCATTCAACAGAGGGAGCAAAAGTTCATAATGAGATGAACTTGTTCAATCTGTTGCTCGATTCACAACACTTCGAATCAGCAATGCCTCACTTTAGAGATTAATATTTCCAATGGAGAGTTCATAATGAGAATAACTCATCTAACAGAGAGAGAAAAAGTTCATAATGAGAAGAACTTGTTCTACCTGTTGCTCGATTCACAACACTTAAAATCAGCAACACCTCACTTAAGGGATTAACATTTCCAATTGAGAGTTCATAATGAGAAGAACTCATTCGAAAAGGGAGAACAAGTTCATAATGAGAAGAACTTGTTCGATCTATTGCTCTATTCACAACACTTTGAATCAGCAATGCCTCAGTTGAAGGATTAAGATTTACATTAGAGAGTTTATAATGAGAAGAATTCATCTAACAGAGGGAGAAGAAGTTCATAATAAGAAGAACTTGTTCGACCTATTGCTTTATTCACAACACTTCAAATCAGCAATGCCTCGCTCGAGGGATTGATATTTCTAATTAAGGGTTCATAATGAGGAGAACTTATCCGACAGAGGAGAAAAATTCATAATGAGAAGAACTTGTTTTACCTATTACTTTTTTCACAACACTTCAAATCAGTAATGCCTCACTTTAGGGATTAACATTTCTAATAGAGAGTTCATAATAAGAAGAACTCATCCGACAAAGGGAGAAGAAGTTCATAATGAGAATAACTTATTTGACCTATTGCTCGATTCATAACATTTCAAATCAGTAACGCCTTGCTTGAGGGATCAGCCTTTCCAGTAGAAATATCATGATGAGAAGAACCCAATACTTGAAGAGCAGAGATTGAGTAAAAAAATGGCACTCCATTATCTTTGCTCCATTCCCGTTTCACAGCAATGAGCAAAGAGGGGAATCTGTGATCACCATTTTTATTATTTATTTTACAATCAGGCCCCAACCCAAACCCTTTATAAATATAACTCAGACCCAAAATCAAACCCAACCAGACCCAAAACCTAACCCGAGGCCCAACCAAGACCCTACCTGAGTCAAACCTAACCCTAGGTAGTCGCCCAACCCCCAATCAAAATGCAACTTCCTCTGTCCCAACCAGCAGGCACCTGTCTCTGCACCAATCACTGCAAAACCACCCACGCACTCCGGCAACACCAAGCTCCATGCAACCTGCAGAAACAAAAAAACAAGCAACAAAATAGCAATCATTTTATTTCAGTTGTAAATGGGTATATATCCCATGCAAAAAATCTATAAGGGGATTCGAAAAACTCTCTGAAAAAATAATGTAACCTGCTCTTTTCCAAAAGCAATAACAACAAGATTGTCAAGGTTATCATCTTCTATTTTTTGAGTATTTTATTTACTCTTTTTATTTCATTTTTCTCTGCTTTACTAATTAGTTTTTTAGTTTCATTTTTTTCAGCAGAGAAACAGTAAGATTCGGGTCAAAACCCACCTTAGATCTCGAACAAAAAGAATCAATGAAATCTTATAATCAATAATCAACCATTTTGCAGTAAAATACGAAAATAATAAAAGAAAAACTAGATCGTAGTAATACCCGGGTCGAGGGGTCGTCACCGGAGTCCGGGGGAACCGAGGGGTTTAAGTAGATTTCGAGTAGTTTTAGGGATTTTCAGTTATTTTAAGCCCTATTCTAGACTCAAGATAGGTAGATTTAGGTTTGGTGAATTATTTATAGTATTTTGGATTTTTCAAGCGCCGTGTACGATGGCCGAAGGAGTTTCGGGGCGGTCGATTTACTGCTGGTCGAGGGAAGGGGAGAGTGTTTAGAATTTTTTTTTCGTTTGAAATAAAGGAAAATAACAAATAGTTGTTATATATAGGAGAAAACTAAGGTATAATAACGTTTAGGCCCATGAATGTTTCGCGTGTTTTTGCAGTTTGGTCCTTACATGGACCAAAACTGTTATTTTACCTTTTCTGTGTGCTTTGTTATTTTTTGTTTATTCGTGTTTTAATCCCTCATAGTTTAGTGTGTTTTGCATTATGGTCCTATAGGGTTTAAAATTATAATTTTCCCTTTTTTCTTACCTATTTTTATATATTTTGGTAAAATTACTTTGTGGTACCTGTAAGTTAACTGTATTTTTGCATTTTAGTCATGCATAGTGACCTTTTAATTTTTTTTAAAATTTATGTGGACGGATTCTGTAATTTCTCGTTTATAATTTAACAGATTATTTTTAGGCTTCAATAAAATGAATAAATACCTTTAGGTCCCTATAATTTTCATGTGTTTTTGTATTTTAGTCCCTAATCTATTTTTTTAATTTGTTTAGATTTAGCCCTTACATTTTAATTTGTTTTAATTTAGCCCCTGTTACATGCCTAATTTATTTATTTTGAGCTTGGTAATTTGATATTTATACAATTAGGTCCTTGTATTTATGTTTATTTAATTTTTATTTTATGTTGTTTATTCTATTTTTTAATTATTTATTATTTTAATATTTTTAATTTGGTTTATTAAATGATTCACACTCTCGTAGTTTAGATCCTTATATTTAGTTTTCAAATTAGGTTACCTTTCGAAATCGAACATAGAAATTAGGATGACACTCTAGTTTAATCAATGAGCAATTCGAGTCGAGTTTTTGTATAAGATACCTGATTACTTGAATTAGTTGCTCAACTTTTAAAATTTATTAATAATTAATATCTTCTATAAAACTTTAGGTTTAATTCCCTTTTTAATATGTTAATTTAGATAATAATTAGGTTTTTTGTTCATTAATTAGTCCTCAACTTTAGAGATTATTGATTTAGGTCTATATGCTTTTAGGCTTTTAGAAATCGATATTTTTAGATCTTGACTTTTTTAGTCCCTGAACTTTGATTAGAGCTTTAATATTGACATAATTGAATAGGTTAAATAGAGCCTCAATTTTTCGCTAGATTTCAATAAAGTACTCTTAATTTAAGGAATAATTTAAGTCGGCTCCCGTATAATGCTCAAGGGACCATCTCAGTTATTCGATTCAATAATTGGTTTAAAAATTAAATAGGAATAATATTAGAGCCTACATTTTTAGGTTTATGCCTCTAAGTCCTTTAATCTTCAATAATTCAACAATTTAAGCTAGAAAAAGCCTAAATTCACCCTTAGTTTAATTAGGATGAATGAAAATTTGTTTGACTTTATTTTATTTTTAAATCTAAGGCAATGTTCATTTATTAGGGAATTATTGGTATATCTCCCGCAAGTATGCTCAGGGGGTGACTACTGGTGATTCCCGAAATAGGTCGACATCCTTTTCAAAACCGCATCATGATTTCAAAAATATCGAGGCAATATTCGGTTATCAAGCACAATAGTTGAGCTCTCGCGTTTATGCTAGGGGGCGAATGTTATCGGCTTTAATAAACGAATACCCTTTTAAACTTTGCATCCATAATGATTTTTAAATTAAGTAACGTTCAAACTCAAAATTTCTGATTTTAAATATAGGGTAATCAACTAGGTACCAATTTTTGTGCGCTTGTGGGGATGCTAATCCTTCCCCATGCGTAACTGACTCCCGAACCCGATTTATAGATTTTCACAGACCTTAAAACTTGGTATTTTTATAAAAATAAAATGTTTTATTAAAATCACCAAACTTTTACGGTGTCCCAATCGCACCTTAAATGATTGGTAGCGACTCCTCACATTTCAAAAACCCTTTCAAAGAAAACCCCCAAGTCGGTACCGATCTTTCCCCGCCCGAGCGAAAAACGATGTCAACATATGCATAATTAATATAAATGATTACCCCTAAATTAATAATAATATGACCATATATAAATAATTATATATATATATATAACCTAAACAAAACTCGATTGAAACCCCAGACAAAATGAGCATCTACAATATGGATGGTAAAGAAAATATCAGACAACCAAAATGATGTGGCCTTTGTAGAAACTCAAGACAAAACAAATAAAGTTATCATATTTTGTTGGCGTCTAACAATAAAAAATCATAACATTTTAATTCTTCATTTGTAATTTATCTTGTAATGATATCAATTTTCAGCAAATCAAATCGTTCTTGTCATATTGCTTTATATAACATCTTTATATACAAAATACTCATACATAAACTAATATTCTACAATTTTAACTAAAGCCCTACACCATTAAATAAAAATAAAAAAACTCTAAAACTAAATTATTTTCCAACGTACTATAATTATAGAAATCAAAACTCCAACCGTAAATATCCTAAGACCGTAACCCTCACTTAAAAGAACCATTAACACTATTTTCAGGCATATTCATTGTGAGGTTTTTTTTTAAGTTTACTAATTGTAATTTTTCTCTTTGGGAGTGTCTTAAAAATTTATAGTATAATTCTTGAAAGAGTTTGTAATGTTATACCTTATCCTCGAAGGTTGATACAAATAGTAGATTTGTTAAAATATTTAGTGTGGATAACTAAGTTAGTGAATGTAACTTAATTGATATAACCCCCTCAGACCGAAGCGGGTAACTCAATTCAATCTATGGTGTCACATTAGGGACACCGGAGCGACCCATTGCAAAAATAGCAAAAATTTTAAAACTTTCGTCAAAACATGTAACTTATTAAAATGATTTATCAGTATGCAGAAATAAAATAGATTTTCAGACTCGTATATAAAACAAAATACAATTACATGCCCCCTAATCACATGTATCATTCTCTGCAAGCAACGACGGAAGAACTTTTTTACTGACGTCGATAGATGCACTGGTACAATTCTTTTATCCTGCAATGGTGAGCAATAGAATGAGCTTCGGAAAGCTCAGTAATACAGAACTACCAGATGATGCTGAAGAACGTGCAGATACAGATAAACATATTTCCTTATTGGTTCTGAACATCTACAGATTTTTATGCTGAGCGAAAATCCTACTGATATTTCAGGTGGTAAAGGACAATGAGTTTTCAGTTCAGATAAATATTTCGAATGACTAAGTTCAAGAGATCATAATAGGTTATCTAGTGTGTTCCCGTAAAACCAGTGAAAAGATACATATCATTTAAAACAGTAGCAGTTTAAAACATATTTGCCCTGTGCACAAAGTAGAGGAGCATGCAAAAACGATAAGGTCTTATCCTTGTACATAGCAAAAGAGCCTGGGAAATTGTAAGGCTTACCCTTGTACACAACAAAGGAACCTGGGAAACTGTAAGGCTTACCCTTGTACACAACAAAGGAACCTGGGAAACTGTAAGGCTTACCCTTGCACACAGCAAAGGAACCTGGGGAACTGTAAGGCTTACCCTCGTACACAACAAAGGAACCTGGGAAACTGTAAGGCTTACCCTTGTACACAACAAAGGAACCTGGGGAAACTTTAAGGCTTACCCTTGCATACAGCAAGGGAGTCTGCGGTAACTGTAAGGACTTACCCTTTCACATAGTAGAGGAGACTGAAATACTTCCTCCAATCATACCCCCAATGAAAATAATAAATATGTATATATTGGAGTGAAAACGGTAATTAATCCATTAGAATATGAAAATGTTCCATATTTAGAAATCAGGTACAAAAATACAGTAACCCAAAACCATATCAGAAATAGCTGGTAAATCAGATATCAAAATAAATTTTATTCAGAACATTAGGTATTAACTCATAAAAATATTCAGTATGTGATTTATCAAAATCATATTTTCCAGTGAAAATAAGAAACCCGATAACATATTTCAGGTAACTATAGATCATAAAACCAGTAGATTCTATGGTACCGTAAATCAAGAATAATTCATATTTTTTTAATGAAAACCGTAATCGGACAACGTATAACATGTTGCCATGGTTCATAAACCAATAATTCAATAATTTCGGTGAAACTCATTTAAAAACATATAAAATCGTCATGTGGTACATGTGGAACACACTAGGACATCCAAGTATTTCTTAGAGACACTTGATAGTTATCAAAATGGATAACATGAAACTGATGTAATTTAATCGGAGTCTATGAACGAGGTCCAATTTAAGGGAATCGATTACTAACCGGTATAATCAGACATTTAAGGTTGATACTTTAGAATTCCATTATGTTTCATGTGCATCAGGAAAGTGTTCAAGAACGTTTATACAGAATAATTCTAAATTCAGATTTACCGAAAATGATTTGAGCTGATAAGGGAAAAACGAAGATTCAGGACATTCACTATTTATATTTATCGATCGGATTATCAAACAACTCCCATAACTGATGTTTGTTGACTAGTTAATTCCTTGCACTTCAAGGGTATTCACTCTTTAAAACCAAAAATTATTGTCCATAGATCATCTTCAGAATCATCGCTGAATATACGTTAAGGAATCGAATAGATATCCCAGTAATATTTACTTCCTTTCCACATTTCAACAATATCAAGAATTATCAACGTATTTGATTCTTGGTTCATAACCCATCAGAACCGTACGTCATACAAGTTCATTGGTATTCCCAGACTCTTCCAATCACTTATTAAATTCTCCGTCATTAAGGTTACTTAGTTCATTTAGTAGTCAAATCTATTCCAATTACTTCAGAGTTTTCCAGATTAATTTGGATGCCTATGAATTTCGGGTACATATTGTACTTTCGTTCAATTCATTTTAGTCATCATGTATAATTTATCGAACAAATATCAAATCCTTAGAGCTGAATGTGATCTAGAGTTGAACTGAACTGAATACTTCCAAAATTATCATCGAGCCAAACTTGAGTGGACGAATACGCATTCAAGTAATATCTATGCAGTTCAAGTACTGACATATCATTAAGGTTGATCAATTCACTTAAGTTGTGTTCCATAACTTTTAAGGGTAGTACAACACCCATATTTACTTGGATTCCTTAATTACCCCAAAACATTTACTTAATGTATGCCATAAGGGTATTTTGGTCATTTTGGTGTTCAGTTTTATTCCATTCATTTCAGAGCTCAAGGATATCAAATCATTCCTGAGGTTGGTTATATTCTTGAATCATTTCCATTATAGGGGTATTTGGTCATTTTATAGATCTGGTGTACTTCAATCATTTCCTTCCATATGATCTTATTATTTAATTCAAACGTATCATCTTTCACAGGCCTTTCAAACAATTCTGACAAAAGAGCGCCCTCGATAATTTATTCATCATGTATTTACTCATAACTTGGAGATTTACGGATTATCAGAAATTTTATGTATAAATGTATAACTTAACGATGAAACTAGTAATTCATCAATTTACACAATACTTATTGAGTACTTTTCCATTCAGGGTCAATTCGGGCTATTTTCCCTCTCAAGGGTAATTTCGTAATTTCTTAACCATATAATTTCGGTATTAAAATTCTTAACAAAGATCATTATAATTCAAAGATTCTAAGGTTTATCTCTTTTTCAGATAATCTTTAAACTTTAAAATATTCCTTATCAAACTTCTAGCATCTTGTACAAACCATCTTGGGTTTAGAAATCGGTTATCCAGATTTCCTAAGAAAAACTAGTATTTTCCATACATGTCAATAGTTTCATCATATCAATATGTATTTATAACTTCTTATCCAACTTCCAGGGTCAATTCTTATCTTTTTATAACATAAGGGTATTTTTGTAATTTTACCTAATCGAAGTATTCATATAATTTATCATTCAAGTACCTTTAATAAGATAAATTATAATTCACATAATCAAAACCGATTCTTTTATCACTCAATCACAAAACTTGTAATTCAATAGAGTCTTAACTATTTTATAACTTAAACCGTATTCGTTTCGAATCCTTCCATAATCAAACAGGCATAATATACCAATCATATATATGTCCATGCATTTATCTATTATCAACATGTTCCATAAAGCATAAAGAGGTAGTAATGTATCACCTCGATTTTCGTGTCATACTGATCAACCATATAAATTCCATCCGAACGCACTCGATCTTGAAATCATCTTCCATTAATTCCTCATATGCATATCAACAGAAATTACATCAAAAATGGAGCTTAATTCTGAAAAACGGATCGAATCGGGTGATAAATCAGTCAAAAATAGCTTATCGGGTTTGAATTTGGCGAAACGGACCCCAAACACAGATTTGGGACGTCGAAAAATAAAATATGACTTTTCAAAAATTTTGACTTTTTTTGTCAAAGTCAACGCCCGAGTTTTTTACACAAATACCACCCTGCAGCTAGGACTTCCCCACGTGCAAGGGAGGCGCGTGGGGCGCGTGCGACACCATAGAGTGTCCAAAAATTCCCGAAAAAATCCCTAAAAATTATTTTAAGGCATTTTGAGACACTTATTAAGCTCGGTTCATATTTTTGAATGGCAGAGAGCTCGATTCCGAACATCGAAAACTTTAACTTTCTCACCCTCCACGCGTCGGCGACGATGAAGACACGAAGATCACCGGTGGACTCAGAACGATGCAATGAACACGATGATGTGGGAGGTGTCAAAAATGGATGGTCGTATCGACGTGAATCGATGAAAAATCAACGGAAATTGAGATAAAACCGATGATACTTTCGACTGAAATTAACGACGAACGACGACAATTTAAGACAAAGGTTTGAGGGGTTTTGTTCATCGGTCGACAACGAACACGATGGTGGTTTCGATTTGTCGAACGGGGCTGGACGGTGAGTAGATCGGATTGGAAATGAGGGTTAACGGTGGAGGGAAATGATGAAATAATCTGCATAAACATACGGGGAAAAGGGGTTATAATTCATCCCATTAAAAAAATAGGTAAACCACGAGTTTAGTCACTGAACTTCCTATACTTCTTAAATGGTCTGTCAACTTTGAAATTTTACAATTTAATCCTCAATTTCTTCCAAAATACCAATTAAATTCACCAATATATAATTTCAAAAATTTAGCCCCTAAATTGGGTGTTACAATTCTCCTATCTTTAAAAGAATTTTGTCCCCGAAATTCATTCATGTCACAAAAATGCAGAAATGAAACTTCCATCTGTTCTTTCATATCTTTAAGTAGCTTTTACAAAAGTATGTGTCCTCTACTAATCCTTAACCAGCTGAGTATTAATTCTCATCAGAACTCTCCCTCATTCCAATAAAAGAATCAGAACAAATTTATCCTTGTGGAATCAATTTAGCATTGGTTATGAGAATATGCCCATAGAGCGATAACATATCCCAATTCCATTTTTGGAGTCGAGTCAGAATTTCTCAGATGAGTAACTCTCACATGCCTCGTGTGGTACTTTACAGAATTTAGACAGACGTTACTGGTATTCCTTTATAAAACGGTAGAGTCCTAACGGATGAAAACTTAGGTTTACTCAATATAGATAGGGACTCAACCTTGGAGTTCTGGCTTAGAGAAGTACGATTGTAGTCTAGGGGCATGTATTGATCAGACATCTTTTTGAAATTTGACCGTCTGGTCTATCTTAAAAAATTTGACTCAACCATAGGCTCTTATACCACTAAATGTAACCCCCTCAGACCGATGCGGGTAACCTGATCTGATCTGTGGTGTCACATTAGGGCTACCGGAGCGACCCACTGTAAAAATAGCAGAAAATTTAAAACTTTTGTCAAAACATGTAACTTATTAAAATGATTTATCAGTATGCAGAAATAAAATAGATTTTCAGACTCGTATATAAAACAAAATACAATTACATGCCCCCTAATCATATGTACCATTCTCTACAAGCAACGCCGGAAGAACTTTTTTACTAAGGTCGATAGATGCACTGGTACAATTCTTTTATCCTGCAATGGTGAGTAATAGACTGAGCTTCGGAAAGCTCAGTAATATAGAACTACCAGATGATGGTGAAGAACGTGCAGATACATATAAACATATATTTCCTTATTGGTTTGAAAATCTACATATTTTTATGCTGAGCGGAAATCCTACTGATATTTCAAGTTGTAACGGACAATGAGTTTTCAGTTCAGATAAATATTCCAAATGACTGAGTTCAGGAGATCATAATAGGTTATCTAGTGTGTTCCAGTAAAACCAGTGAAAAAATACATATCATTTAAAACAGTAGCAGTTTAAAACATATTTACCCTGTGCACAAAGCAGAGGAGCATGCAAAAACGATAAGGTCTTATCCTTGCACATAGCAAAAGAGCCTGGGAAAATGTAAGGCTTACCCTTGTACACAACAAAGGAACCTGGGAAACTGTAAGGCTTACCCTTACACACAGCAAAGGAACCTAGGGACCTGTAAGGCTTACCCTCGTACACAACAAAGGAACCTGGGAAACTGTAAGGCTTACCCTTGTACACAACAAAGGAACCTGGGGAAACTGTAAGGCTTACCCTTGCACACAGCAAGGGAGCCTACGATAACGGTAAGGACTTACCCTTGCACATAGCAGAGGAGCCTGAAATACTTCCTCCAATCATACCCCCAATGAGAATAATAAATATGTATGTATTGGAGTGAAAATGGTAATTAATCCATTAGAATATGAAAATGTTCCATATTTAGAAATTAGGTACAAAAATACAGTAACCCGAAACCATATCAGAAATAGGTGCTAAATCAGATATCAAAATAAACTGTATTCAGAACATTAGATATTTTCTCATAAAAATATTCAGTATGTGATTTATCAGAATCCTATTTTCCAGTGAAAACAGGAAACCCGATAACATATTTCAGGTAACTATAGATCATAAAACCAGTAGATTCCATGGTGCCGTAAATCCAGAATAATTCATATTTTTTTGGAGAAAACCGTAATCGTAAAACATATAACATGTTGCCATGGTTCATAAACCAATAAATCAATAATTTCGGTGAAACTCATTTAAAAAATATAAAATCGTCATGTGGTACATGTGGAAAACACTAGGACATCCAAGTATTTCTTAGAGACACTTGATAGTTATCATAATGGATAACATGAAACTGATGTAATTTGATCGGAGTCTAGGAACGAGGTCCTATTTAAGGGAATCGATTACTAACCGGTCTAATCAGACATTTAAGGTTGATACTTTAGAATTCCACTATTTTAATGTGCATCAGGAAAGTGTTCAAGAACCTTTATACAGAATAATTCTAAATTCAGATTTACCGAAAGTGATTTGAGCTGATTAGGGAAAAACGAAGATTCAGGATATTCACCATTTATATTTATCGATTGGATTATCGAACAACTCCCATAACTGATGTTTTTGACTGGTCAATTCCTTTCCCTTCTAGGATATTCACTCTTTAATACCAAAAATTATTATCCATAAATCATCTTCAGAATCATCGTTGAATATACCTTAAGGAATCGAACAGATATCCCATAATATTTACTTCCTTTCTACATTGCAATAATATCAAGAATTGTCGACGTATTTGATTCTTGGTTCATAACCCATAGGGACCGTACATCATACAAGTTCATTGGTATTCCCAGACTCTTTCAATCACTTATTAAATTCTCTGTCATTAAGGTTACTTAGTTCATTTAGTAGTCAAATCTATTCCAGTTACTTCAGAGTTTTCCAATTAATTTGGATGCCTCTGAATTTCAGGTACATATTGTACTTTCGTTCAGTTTAGTTTAGTCATCGTGATTGATTTATCGAACAAATATCAAATCTTAGAGCTGAATGTGATCTAGAGTTGAACTGAACTGAATACTTCCAAAATTATCATCGAGCCAAACTTGACTGAACTGAATACTTTCTCACCCCTCCACGCACCGGCGACGACGGAGAACGGAGATCATCGGTGGACTCGAAACGATGCAAGGAACACGATGATGTGGAAGGTGTCGAAAACGGATGGTCGGATCGACATGAATCGACAGAAAACCAACAGAAATTGTGTTAAAACCGACGATACTTCCGACTGAAATTAATGACGAACGACGACGATTTACGACAAAAGGTTTGAGGGGTTTTGTTCATTAGTCGACAACGAACACGATGGTGGTTTCGGTTCGTCGAAAGGAGGTCGGATGGTGAGTAGATCGGATTGGAAAGGAGGGTCAATGGGGGAGGGAAATGATGAAATAATCTGCATAAACATACGGGGAAGAAGGGGTTATAATTGATCTCATTAAAAAATGGGTAAACCATGAGTTTAGTCACTAAACTTCCTGCACTTCTTAAAATGGTCTCTCAACTTTGAAATTTTACAATTTAATCCTCAATTTCTTCCAAAATACCAATTAAATTCACCAATTTATAATTTCTAAAATTTAGCCCCTAAATTGGGTTGAGGAAGTTGAACCACTATAATTTTTTGTGTTCATCTTTTCTATTTTTCTCAAAGCTTTCACTAAAATTTTTATTTTTCAATTCACTTCCTCTTAGCCGTTTTACTTGTTCGATTGACTCAATAAACTTAAATTTTAATACAATTGTGGAGTATTTTAAGCACTCAAATATATATGTCCACACATCACTTTTTTTTTTTGAATGAAACCCACACATCACTTATGCAGGTTAGTATGTGGATCTTGATTACGTGACACATGTTGATGATATATACAAGTTTGAGATCGTATTTAATGTATATGAATATGAGTTACCTCCGATCGCTAATGAATGAGAATGAAATATGGTTGACAATGAGCGTACAGTGCTACCAAATCCTTCATTGTGGCACAAGTTAAAAGGTCATCCAAAATCAACTAGAATTCTCTTTGATATGGATATTAAAAAAAATCAGATAATCAAAAACGATGTGATCATTGTAGAAACTCGTGGCACAATAAGAGAAACTATCATATTTTGTTGGCATCTCATAATCGAAAGTCATAATATTTTGATTCTTCATTTGTAATTTATCTTGTAATGATATCAACTTTTATCAAATCAAATCGTTTTTATAATATATTTTTATATAACATATTTATATACAAACTACTCATACACAAACTAATATTATATAATTTTAACTAAAGCCTTATACCATAAATAAAAAATTCTAAAACTAAATTATTTTCCAACATAATATAGTTTATAATAACCAAAACTGCATCCATAAATACTCAAAGACTCTAACCCTCACATAAAAGAGCCCTTAACACTCTTCAAAAAGATATAAACTCGCTTTTATAATATTATAATAGATTTTATTTACTTTACTTAATTTTTAATTAAATAAAATTATAATTTTAAATTATAATTATAATTATAATTTAAGTTTCTATTTTTAATTTAAATTCTAATTTAATTTGAAAAATAATATAATAATTTTATTCTATGTAACATTCAATAATTTATATTTAATTTTAAACTTAAAATTTACAAATAAATAAGAGTCCATTTTAGATTAATTTTAAACTAAACTGATTTCTTTTATATTTAACATGTAAATCACCCGACATATTTTAATTTAAAAAATTCCTTAAGAGACCCTACAAATAAACCCTAAATAAACAAAAAATTTCAATTTAACCCTAATTTAGAAACCATCACTCTAACCCTAAACATCCTAAAACACTTATATGGGAAACCCTAAATCTAATTTAATAATATTATAACGATTTACATTTAATTTTATTTAATCTTATTATTAAATATAAAATTGTATTATATTTTATTTAATGTTACATTTTCATTTTTACTTAATACTATAATCGTTCTTATTTATTTTATTTATTTTACTTAATTTTATTTGATATTAAACATCATAAAATATTTTTGATATAATATTAAATAATTTATATATTTTGCATATAAAATTTAGAAGGAAAAAAAATAAAGTTAATTTGAGATTAAATAACATGTTTAAGGATTAAACATTTAAAATGTAATTTACCTAAACTATTATAATTTGAAAAAAAATAAAAATTCTAAACCATTAATTTCAAAACCCTAAATCTATTTTTCAATAACTTAAAATTAATGTACAATTGAATTTTAATTGTGGGCAGTTTTATAGAAAGGTGCTAAATGAGCGTTCAACCGAAAACACTTTATTAAGACGTTGTCATATGAACACCCTTTTAACCTATTGATTAAAAAATATTATTTTTTAATTTTTTTATTACCACTTGTATCTGATCTATTAATCGACCAATTTTGCTCTATTTGCAAATGTCAACATTCAAACCTTTAACCTTGCTTAAGGGGTCTAATGTCTAATATCACTAGATCAATTAGTTAATTTTTAGTATTTTTTAATTTTTTAAATATTACCCTTTTAATTAATTTTAAATTAATATAAAATTTAAAAAAATTAAATTGTATAAGTGAATTACAAACATATATATATATATATATTGAGATAAAAAAAAGTACAGTGATGTGTGCCAGTGGAGATTGGCACGTCATAGGTACAAAGTAGGGGGTTAATATCTTCATCATAACCATCCATGTACGAAAAGAGATCATCCACATAAAAATAAGGAAAAGGTTTCTGAAAATAGAAAAAAAAAAAAGGTAAAGTGCATAAAATGATCTCTGATTATAGGGTGATACTTTATTAAGTGACTCAATTATTAAAAGTTATAAAATGATCTTTTGAAAATAGGATGTTACTTTGTTGAGTCCTTGGACTATTAAAAGTTACAAAATGGTCACTCGACTATTCATATATTCCAAACATATCCTTTTTCATTAAAAAATGACAGTCATATGAGATGGACATTAACCTATTGACTAGGATATGATATAATCATATTTTAATGATGTCTAACTACATTGTCGTTGCTTTCAAGCATTGGCTCGATTATATAATCTTTTGTTAACATTTATATAGGTAAAGAAGATGAAAACGAGTTGTATAAAGAAATGTTTTACTCATTATATTCATCTTATGTACAGCTAACTAATGTATTTATACATATTTAATTAACAGCTAAACTACTACTAACAACCTAACTAACTTCCTAACTAACTTGCTAACTAGCTTCTTAACACTCATCCTCAAGTTGGAGAATGATTCATGTCTTTTATTCCCAACTTGACCTTCAAATGTTCATGCTAGTTTGTCCCTAGGCTCTTTATGAAAATATCAGCCAGTTGTTCTTTAGTTGAGACATGCTTGGTACAAACAACTCCCTTCTGTATCTGCTCACGGACAAAGTGACAGTCGATCTCAATATACTTCGTTCTTTCATGATACACTGGATTTGTTACAATGTGAAGTGCAGCTTGATTATCACAATACAATGTTGTTGGCTCATGGTGCTCAATTCCCAATTCCTTAGTCAATCCTCTCAACCAAATCAATTGTGCTACTGTAGATGCCATACATATGTATTCAGCCTCAGCTGATGATCGTGAAATTGTGCTCTTCTTCTTATACTTCCAGCAGATGAGATAATCTCCCAACTTAACACAATAACCAGAAACAGAACGCCTTGACATTGGACAAGCAGCCCAGTCAGAATCACAAAATGCAACTAAGTTGGGCTTAATTTTGACTGAAAACAAAATGCCTTCTCTTGGATTTTTTCAATATATCTCATAATACGCATAGCTTCTTCATAATGAACTTTCTTTGGAGCTTGCATAAACTGACTTAAAAGTTGAACCATACATTATATATGGGCAAGTATATGTTAAGTAAAGAAGCCTTCCAATCAATCTTTGATACATTCCAGTATCTTCTAACAGCTCATCAGAACGACGCTCGGCGTGCATATCATACTCATATGATGTAAGCTTTTGATTCTGCTCAAGAGGAGTAGAAACACTACGTGCATTCCCCAAACCAGAATCTACAATGAGTTCTAAGGCATATTTTCGTTGGCTTAGAACGATTCATTCTGCAGTTCGTACAACTTCAATGCCTAAAAAATACTTGAGTTTCCCCAAATCTTTCATCTTAAAATTTCTGTGAAGAATGTTTTTCAACTATTCTATCATTCCACTGTCATTTTCTGTAATTAAGAGATCATCAACATAAATCAACATTATTACTAATTTTTCACCCTCTCATTTTGTGAACAACGAGTAATCATAAAGGCTTTGCACATAACCATTAGCAGTAAGGGCTTCAGTCAATATTAAGTTCCATTGATGAGATGCCTGCTTCAAACCATATAATGATTTGAGCAACCTGCATACTCTAAACTCCCCCTGGTTGCAAAAACCTTTTGGTAGCCTCATATAAACTTTTTCATGAAGGTCTCCTTGTAAGAAAGCATTGAAGACATCTATCTGACATAGCTCCCATCCAAACATAGCAACCATGGCAATAACAGTATGAACAGTAACTTGTTTTGCCACAGGTGAAAAGGTATCATGAAAGTCAATACCTTCATGTTGACTGTAACCCTTAGCAACTAACCGGGCTTTAAATCTTTCAAGCAAACCATCAGAGTTGTACTCGATCCGGTATACCCATTTGCAACCAATGGGTCATTTATTTGGGGGTAGATCAACCACTGTCCAGGTACAATTTGCCTTTAGAGCATGAATTTCATGTTGCATAGCTTCAACCCAGCGTTCATCACGAGATGCCTCATGGTAGGTTTTAGGTTCAACTAAAGAAGAAACAGCAAAAGCTGGTGTTTGCAAAGGTAAATGGAAAGAAGAAAGATTATTGGAAGAGGAAAGCATACCTGCTTGCAGTGAAGTAGAAGAAAGGATCGAGAAGGACAAACAAAATTAGATAACCATGAAGGTGGTTTAGTAACTCGAGTAGAATACCTCAAAGGAGAGAAGCTAGATACAAATGGTTGACTCGATAACCGAGAAGATGATGGACATGAATCAGGAATCGACAGACTGAATCAGAAGTTACACTTTGAGTATTTATAGTTTTAGGGTTGTATGAAAACTCATACACAGATAAATACTCATCACATGAATTATGAGTTGTTACAACTAGAATATGTAAAAAATCTCGATCAAGGTCACTAGGCAAGGTCGAGATAGGAAACAAGGGAGAATTTTTAACTGAAAACTGAAAAGGAAAAATAGACTCATGAAATACCACGTCACGATTAACAAAAAAAATTAGAACTTAAACTAAAGAGGATATAACCCTTTTGCACCAATGAATATCCCATAAAAATCGAATGAACAAACCTAAAGGAAAATTTATCATGATTGTTAGGTATAGTAGCATAACAAAGACACCTGAATACTCTAAGATGTGAAAGATTAGGCACATTCCCATAAAGCATTTGTAATGGTGTTTTCTATTAAAGAACCCTGGTTGGCAGCCTATTAATTATATAGCAGATAGTTTGAATACATTAACCCCAAAATTTAATTAGAACAAAAGATTGAAACTTAAGAGCACGAGCAACATTAAGCAAATGTTGGTGTTTTCGCTCAGCAACCCCGTTTTGTTAGGGCGTATGGACACAAGAACTTTGATGAACAATCCTTTGAGAAGAAAAAAAAGCACTACCTTCATTACTAAAGAAATCCCAACCATTATCACTTCTCACAGTTTTAACTTTACCAGAAAAATGATTGTCAACATAGGCAAAAAACTGTTTAATGGTAACAAATGCATCGCTTTTGAGTCTAAGTAAAAATACCCATGTCATACACGAATGATCATCAACAACAGTTAAGAAATACATATGTCCACTATGCGTTGAAATACGATACGCTCCCCAGAGATAAATGTGAATAAGATAAAATATAGTTGACTCACGAGAATCACTCACATGAAATGGTAAATGAGTTTGTTTAGCAGGAGAACAAACAATACAGCTTTTAACATGATCAACATTAGACAATTTGCTATGTAATTGAGACATTGTATTCAAAGTACTCAAATAGGTATGGCCAAGTCCTGCATGCCATAGTACACCATTATTTGACTTTAACAAATTAGAAGACAAACAAGAATTTTTACTGGAACTTTAAAATGTAAAGACCATCATAAGATCTACCAATCCCCTTCATCTCTCCACTGTAAAGGTCCTGTATAAGGTAAAATTGTGGATAAAAGGTTAAGTAACATTTAAGTTCTTTGGTTAATTGTGATACGGACAGTAAATTGTAATGAAAATCTGGTACATGCAGAACATTGGTTAACATGTGATTAGAAGAAAAGGCATAAGTCCTTTGTGGGCTATATGTGTGGTTTTACCGTTCGGCAGCTGAACAAACGAAGAGGAATCACAAGCAACATAAGAACTCAACTTCTCAATATCAAAGGTCATATGATTCGTAGCCCCAGTATCTAGAATACAGTCATGATGCAAGGAAACAAGACGAGTACCTGCCATATGTGCTGCAACTTGCACAGGCGGATCTTTTCCCGACAACTCAAGAATTTGCTGATACTGTTCATGTGTAAAAGTAAGAACCTTAGGAGAAATAGAGTTTTCAGCCAAAGAAGAGGATGATTCTCCTTCACTATTCAAGATAAATTGTTAGCAGCAGATCCCTTATGCTTATTAAACTTGTAATCAACTGGATAACCAATCAGCTTGTAGCATGTTTCCTTCTTATATCCTTTGATATGACAATAATCGCACACTCCATTGAAACATTTCTTGACCTGAGTGCTAGAGTAGAATGCAGTACGTTCTAAAACACTAGCTAATCTTCATGTATTTTGACGCTGACCTTCCTCTTGAACAAGCATGGAATACTCTTGATTTACAGAACGTAATGATTTTAACAATAGTATTTGATTGCGTACCATAGAGTAGGAATCATTCAATCCCATAAGAAAATGAAAAAGCCATTGTTGATGAACATGTTTCGTATTCTTCCGAGAAACGTCATAGTTGCACACAGCGAAAGGGGCAATAGCATCATATTCATCCTAGAGCAATCGCAAGCGTGTGTAATAAACCGAAATGAAAGACGTACCTTGAGAATGAAAACCAATTTCTCGATGCAGAAAATAAACTCGTGAACCATCAATCTTATCAAAACGTTCTTTAAGATCTTCCCATACACGTAATGTGTTTGAAGCAAAAACTATTCCTGCAGAAAGTTCTTGACTGACCGTATTCAAGATCCATGAAAGAACAATGGCATTGCAACGTTCCCATTGCGCCAAAAAATCTGGAGAAAGACCTTCACTAGAACAAGTTCCATCTATGAATCCAATCTTGTTCTTTGCTAATAAAGCAATGTGCATGGATCTGCTCTATAGATTGTAGTTTTCCACACCAGTTACCATATGAGAAACGAGCAACGTTCCCGGAGTGTCTGAAGGATGAAGATAGAGAGGATGATTGTAGTCGATCTGAGTTGTCTCTGGTTGGACCATGATTGTGCAGAAACAAAAAAAACAAGAAGGATGGCAATTAAACCAACTCACCAACAACAAACTAACCAGAAACAACCACCGGCGATGGCCTCTAATACCATGTCAATGTTTATATAGGTAAAGAAGATGAAAACGAGTTGTATGAAGAAGTGTTTTACTCACTATATTCATCTTATGTATAGCTAACTAATGTATTATACATATTTAATTAACAACTAAACTGCTACTAACAACCTAACTAACTTGCTAACTAGCTTCTTAACATCTTTCAAGCATTACCTTGATAGTATAATGTAAACTAATAGTCAATCCATAAAATAAAGCTCAAACGGTTATGTGATTAGATTTTATCATATTCCAGTCAACATGTTAATGTCCAACTCAGACGATCGTCACTTTTTTAATATAAAAGAACGAGTTTGGAACATATGAATAGTCGAGTGACCATTTTATAACTTTTAATAGTTGAAGGACTCAGTAAAACAAAATCATATAATCGAGAGATTATTTTATAACTTTTAATAGACAATAAACACAATAAAATAATATTCTGTAGTTAATGACTATTTTTGTACATAAAAAAAAGTTGAGGTGAAATTTATTTGGATTTTCATTTATATATTCACATCCCAACCTTCTCTGTCTATGTATTCTTTTTTAACTTTTTATAGGCAAAATGTTCATAGATTGGGTCTCTCTTTAGCTATAAAGGGAAGGTAAATAGTTAAACCTTTCCTTTCTTGAACCGACAACAAATTACTCTTCACAACCAATCAAACCTTTTTCCTTCCTCACAACCAATCAAAACTTCTCCAATTGGGAGGCTTTTGGTTTCTTTTCCCAGACCTAACTTGCAGCTCCTGGACCTAATATTACCAGTTTCCTTTAGTACGGTAAAATTCATGAAAATAAACCCACAAATACTACACTTTGTGTGCTTCTTTTTGTATGTTAATGAGCTAAGATTGGTGGGTTTTTGTCACTTTTTCCCCCTTTTGTTGTTGTTGCTGCTGCTTCATTCAGCTTGATCTGAGCAAGGTCTTCTTCCACTGTTCCACTAGGGTTTTCATCTTAAAATTCCCTATGAACACATCACAAAAATAATCAAAACCCCACTTATATTCTCCCCTCTTTTTTGAGTAATTTTATGTAGTATCGATATATAATACCAGTATTGTTTTGTTTGTCTTAAGAAGCCATGAATCTGAAGTACTTTCTTTTGTTTTGGGTTTGCACAATGGAGGAAATAAATAATAAAAATGGCAAGGGAGAAGATCAAGATCAAGAAGATAGACAACTTGACGGCAAGGCAAGTAACTTTATCGAAGAGAAGGCGAGGGTTGTTCAAGAAAGCTGAAGAGCTTTCTGTTCTTTGCGATGCTGATGTTGCTCTCATCATTTTCTCAGCTACAAGAAAGCTCTTTTAGTTTGCTAGCTCCAGGTATACATATATATATATATATGGTTGTCCCTTGTTCCCATATGTAATGAGGTAACGGGAGGTAAGATAGTAGGTTGCTCTCAACACCAGATTGAGAGCAGCTTCCGTAGAAGACCTTCGAATTATGAAATGCCCTCCGTGGGACTCGATCCCACGACCTCAAATTAAAACCTTGTGCTCTACCAACTAAGTTGGATGGTCATGTCGTATATATATATATATATATATATATATATATATATATATATTGTAAACTTATTGTCGGTAATAGCCGTCGTGTAGGTGAAAATAACGATTTTCTTTTGGTTGAATAAGTCATAGTTAGCTTTGAGACTTGAAAATTTCAATGTTAGTTTCGCTTTATTCCTTTGATATAATATATTCGTTAGTTACTAGAATCAAATAACTTTAGTAGTGAAAGTAATGATTATTATCTTAAGAATCTCATATTTAAGTATATCATTTGAATTGGGGTTTAAATATTCATTATCAATGGTTGAATATTTTATATAATAATATCTTTATTAGTTCATGTCTCTTTTGGATAAGTTTGGTGAACACTTAATTGTATCCATTCACATGTTTTTCTTTTTCTTTTCTTGTTTCTATATCCGATGATCTGTTAAACACAAAAGTAGAACATAATGTAGGGAAAAGAGTTGATGTAACAATAATGATAAAAAAAATTGGAGATAAACTAGGAATTGATTATATAACAAAGTTTACATTATATGATATTATTGTTGTTACAATGTTGTAGAGTCAACCATGAATTTAAACACTTTTTTAATTAATCATTGGTATCCGATTTATTAATCGACTAATCTAGATTAGGTATTGCAGAGACAAAAGCGACCCTCCCAACCCAGTTTGCTCCATTCACAAACGTCAAGGTTCGAACCTCTGACATTGCTTAAGGAATTTAGTGTCTCATCCCACTAACCTCTGATTTAGGAATTTGGAAGATTATTAGTAATCCTATATTAATCAGGGGTGGACTGAAGGACAATCGAGGATAATTTTCACTTGAAAATTTTAAATTACCATAATTTTATATTTTTTTTTGTATTTTTTATTGATAATCTGTTTTCGTTCCCTATAATTTTATAAGTTCTCTCTCTTAAAATTTTAAAAATTTATTCTCCTAACCCAAAATCTCGCGACAAAGACGGGTGATAATGATCTTCTAGGGCGGAAGTGATTAGTATTTTCTACCATCACTCTAAACTTTATATATGAAAGTATATTAATTGCCAGATTTAATTAAAAATTTATTGATGTGCAAATAATTCCAGTTATTATTGTTTAATTCCATGCTATTTGGTCTTAATTGAAGAATAGTGTTGTGCGAGTAATTTTATCATTCTGTTTTTTTTTTCCCCTCCATGAGAAGTATGGAAGATATTTTGCGAAGATATAGTTTGCAGTCTCACAATCTGAACAAATTGGACCAACCTTCTCTTGAACTACAGGTATGTAATTATCAAGTTGTTCAATGTCGAGTGTCGAATACGAATATATGTTTGATACTCTATAGTTCTTGATACATTTTTTAACTATAGCCGGAAAACAGCAATAACGTACGATTGGGGAAGGAAATTGCAGATAAGACCCATGAATTAATGTGAGTAATATTCACTAATTTTTTAATGTTGTTCAAAGTGTTGTACCATCGGAATTATTTCTACTATCACTTTGTGATGAGATGATTGGTAAAATCAAGAAATCTGACAAGATTCAAATACTGATTGGTGACTGCTTTTAATAATCTTGTCAACCAGTTATCACAATCATAAGTTTGACACCATCACAGAAAAAATTGTCAATATACAAGTCCCTAGAGACTCCAAGAGGAGGGGCTCTCGAACTCTCTCTACCTCTTTTGAACCCAAACAATCTGTTTACTATCTTTCTAGATTCTTCTTCTTTTTTCTCCACTATTGATATAATCATTCGACCATCAATCGATTACAGATCGTAACTCTTCACCCAAACTAGAAAGGTGAACTATTCAAAGCCGGCATAACCCCACTGTTAACATCAACAACACCAACAATTTAAGTCCACTATTGAACAGACGGATGAGAGGGGAATATCTTCAAGGATTGAACATTGATGAATTACAGAAACTAGAGATGATGCTGGAATCTGGACTTAAACGCATTATCCATACTAAGGATAATCTTATTACAAACGAGATCTCTTGTCTTGAAAACAAGGTTAGTAGTAGCATTTTAAATCAGAGCCTTTAATACCACTGTAATGCAATCTGAAAGTCGTGAATCCATGGTTTAATAATGCAGAGAGCGATGTTATTGGAAGAGAACAAGCAACTTAAACAAAAAGTAGGTACTTAGTTGTTCAAATTGCTGTGCATGTAATTGTTTATGTTAATAATTTAAAAAAATGAGATCAGAATTATGGGATTTTTGGTTTTTCAGATGGCATGTTGTGGTCGGAGAAGAAGGCATCTCATCGAAATCTATCACAAATAATGTTTGCATTGCAGTAGCAACTATTATGGAATACGGCTATCGGATAGAGCAAAATTGCAACTGATAATTTGAGAAAATAAAAATGAAGATAAATAAGACACAAATTTTACGTAAAAACCCTTAAAAATATAGGGTAAAAAACTACGGGCAACAGTAGAAGAATTTTACTATGATAAAATAGGAATTTCAACTTCTCTCGATCTACCTGTGTCGTCTTCGAGTTTGTGCGCATGTATGATAGAATTTGTGTTTCAATCGCCATGAATCAGCCAATTGCTTCTTAATTTCTGCATCCACAAACTTTCTTCTTGTTCAAGGATAATTTCTAGTTCGATTTTCAATTTGTTTTTCAATTTGGCAAGAAAGTTTGAGTGCTTCTGCGTTAATGTTCTTTCAATCCCCTTAAGCCTTGCCAATATTATCTTTTTCTTTCTCCCAATTGACCCAAACGTGTTCTTATTCCAATCCTTTAGGTCTGTACGAAGTCTTTCTAGATTAACTTCAGCACCTTCATTTTTCAACAAATTTGACTTAAGTAGTAGTAGAAAATTGGGATGTTGCTGCCAGGACTTAAGAAACGAAATGGTTTATTATCTGTGGGTGCTTGCTTTAGTTTTGTTTGTAATCGACCGATGATCCAATCCGAGTCGATCTAAATGTGCCACTTTGGCTTCAGTAAAATTTGTTACACAACATTGATTTGGAAGACATCAATCAAGTCTCTGAGGCAAGGAGTCCCGCGTCATGTGAAAGCTATTCCATGGAATCCAATATCGACTAGTGCATTGTCAAAGACAAAATCAGCAAAGTCTTTACTTGTTCCAACTCTTCCTGTAGCTCCTCCATTTTGTCATTTTGGTTTAATGTTGCATTAAAATCTCTCCCTAATAACCATGGGCAGTCACCCCGAGTCTAGGCGAGTGAGTTGTCCCCATAGGTGTTTTCTAATCGAGATGTGGGGGCTTGTATAAACTGTCGTGAGGAACTCCGGTTTTGTTAATCCTTTATCATGTACTATAGTGTGTATAAACTGATTCAAAATATGTAGCATATCGACTTGAACGTCATCCTTTCATAATAGCCAGATATCGCCACTAAATCCTTGAGCTTTAACTCGAGAAATAATTAGGAACCCCAACTGCCGAATTATTAGATCTGTTTTGCCTCCACTAACTCGTGTCTCTAACAAGGCTACGATCGAGGGGTTATGATCTTGGATTATCGGTTAAAAATATCAGCAATATGAGGGACTTGCCACTCCTCAACTATTCCAAAAACGACAATGAATCATGTATACGATTTAGTTGAGTTTTGTACCCTTCATTTTCCTTGACACGCTTTTGGTCTACTTTTTTGGTTTTTGTTTATGGATCCGACTACACAAACTACTCTGCCAAACCTAAGTTTGGAGGAGGAGGAAGATGATGTGATTACTGTGGAATCTCCAAACAAGAACCTTGGTTTGTCTTTTACAAACTGCTTTGTGGGGACGTTTCTCACGACAAGTGTTATCCATTTTCAGGCTATGCGCACAACTCTGCGTCTGTGTGGCGCCCTCTTGGTGGAATAGCCATAACTGATGTAGGTGAAGGAAGGTACCTCTTTAGGCTTTTTCATGAAGTTGATATGGACAGGATTGAGGCAGGAGGACCATGGAATTTTAACTCTCATATGTTGATCATTTATCGTCTAAAAGCAGGTGAGGATCCAGCGAAAGTTCCTTTGGATAATGTTGATATGTGGGTGCAGGTTCATGATGTTCCCCCAGGTTTTGTTTCGACTTCGGTTGCTCAAATTTTAGGAAATTTCATTGGTGTTTTTCAAGAACATGACTCCTCTGCTGTTAATATGAATTATAAAGGAATTATGCGTATCAAAGTTCGACTGGATATTCGAAAGCCTTTGAAATGTCGAAAGAGACTTGCCACTTTAAGAGGTCCATCACAATACGTATGATTTGCGTATGAAAAAATACAGATTTTTTGTTTCATTTGTGGAAGAATGGGTCATGGGGAGAGTTTTTGTCCAGTTCGATTGACAATGGATATAACGAAGATTGTTTTCGGATGGGATATTAGCCTCCGTGCTCCTCCTCGTCGAGCGGCGGCGCAGAAGTGCAGATGGTTGCGAGAGGAAGGAAACGATGATAACCAAAATCAGCGGGATTCTATTCCGCAATCTCAGGAGATGAGGGTGCCAAATATTAAACACTTGACTTTGATGGTAACAGGAGATCCCAAAATTCAAGGAGAAACTAGTGCCAATCCTGCTGTTTCCTTACATTCACAAATGTCATCAACGGGAATAACAAATGTCAATGCTGCAGTTAATGACCCTTATGTGAGGGCCCAAATGCAGGAAGTAATGTTAGGGGGCTGGATGTAGAGATGACAAATGTTGGGGAAGAAGATCCAGTTACTTATGTTGATGGGGCAAAACGTCTTAGAATTCAAAACTCTTCATCGGAAGTTTCTAATGCTGATTCAACCGATGTTTCTATTTCTCTATCGGCCGCCTTATTAATCAGGCCCGCCGTTCACAATGAAATTTCTAAGCTGGAATGTCCAGGGCTTGGGGAAGTCTCGGACTGTACGTCGTCCCCGGTATCTGCTGAGAGACTTAAACCCCTTTGTAATTTTCCTGATCGAAACTAAATTACAGAGTACGAGAATGAGTAGACTTCGTCAACAGTGTGGTTTTGTAAATGGGATTGATGTGGGTTCGAATGGTCGAAGTGGTGGCTTGTCGATTGGGTGGGAAAATAACGCACAAATTTCTTTGTGGACTTTCGCGGATCGCCATATTGACATTTTCATCGATGACGATTCGGATGGTAAAACTTGGAGATGCACTGGCTTTTCGTGAAGAACAAAATAGGCGTGCTTCCTGGAATTTGTTAAGGCAATTGAATGATTATCCTTCGACCCCTTGGCTTGTGATAGGAAACTTTAATGAGATTGCTTTTTCTCATGAAAAGCAAGGGGGAGTGAGCGCCAAATGGCGGGATTTCGATCGATGCTAACAGATTGTGACTTTGAAGATTTGGGTTATTCTGGCCAGTGGTTTACCTGGGAACACGGCAGACTGGAAACGAATAATATTATGGATCGTGGGGTTGCAAATACAAACTGGTGGGAGCTTTTTCCCAATTTTCGGCTTGGACATTTACCCCCCTCCGTTTCGGATCACTGTCCGATCCTTCTCTCTACGGACGTTGAGGCAGTTCGAACTATGAGATGTGGCATTTCCGATTTGAGGCCTCTTGGCTTTTAGAAGATTCTTGCGAAGCAGAGGTAAAACATCTTTGGAATTGTTCTAGAGGTAATGTTCCTATTCGTTTAAAAGAAGTAAGCACTGGCCTGGAAGTATGGTTCAAACGTATAACGCGTGAGAAGAAAATCTCAATGAAAGATTTATGTAGAAGACTTGAAGAATTAAATGCATCTGATCTCTCGGATGATGTGCTTGGAGAAATCACTTAAGTTAAATTGGCTATGAACCTTCAAGCTGACCGAGAAGAACTCTATTGGGAGCAAAGAGCGAGGGCCTACTGGCTCCAACACGGAGACCGAAACACAGACTTTTTTCATAGGTATGCTTCTCGACGTAGACGATCAAAAAGAATTTCAGCCCTTACTAATGAAGCTGGAATTGTCTGCGATGATCCTGATGATATTCAACGTATGCATATGATTATTTCAGAAGCCTTTTTTATGCTCAAGATGTCAGTGACCCTTCTCCTATTCTTGATGGTGTTGATCGATGCATAACAGAGGACATAAACTCTAATCTGCTGTGTGATTATTCGTATGAGGAAGTGGCTGCTGCTGTCCAATCCACGGGTCCTCTAAAAGCGGCAGGAGAGGACGGTTTAGGCGCAATTTTCTATCAACGTTTTTGGGACATCATCGGCAAAGATATCCTGAGTAGTGCATTGGAGTCCTCCGAGGGGTTTGGACGATCTCTGAAATAAACATGACGCACATTGTGTTAATTCCAAAGATTCCCGATCCTAGAAATCTAACTCAATTCTGCCCCATTAGCCTCTGTAACGTCCTGTACAAAGTTATTTCCAAGATGGTTGCCAATCGTCTACATGCAGTACTTCACTTGTGTATCGATAAAACCCAGAGCGCTTTTGTTCCAGGCTGACCTATAACAGAATGTCATAACAGCGTACGGGGTGCTGCACATGCTAAAGAATAAAAGAGTGGGTAAACACGGCTCGTTTGCACTGAAATTAGATATGAGTAAAGCATACGATCGTGTGGATTGGCGCTTTCTCGAGGCTATGCTTTGTAAGATGGGTTTTTCTAGCATTTGGGTCAGTCTGATTATGGATTTTATGTCCTCAGTTTCTTACGCTGTGGTGCTTAATGGCTTAGTTGGTGAAAGCTTTCGACCGGAGAGGGGTTTACGTCAAGGGACGATAAACTTTGAAGGGTATTAGGATTACTAGGAGGGCTCCAATTATTACCCATTTACTCTTCGCCGACGATAGTATAATATTCAATGAAGCAACAGCTGCGGGTGCGACGGTTTAAAGGATTCCCTAGATTTGTACTCAGCTTGTTCTGGCCAACTTATCAATTTTGATAAGTCTGGCATTTTTTCAGCTCAAATGTAAGCCAAGAAAATCGCACGGATGTATCCAGAGTGTTGAATGTAAATGGAACCATGAATTCTAAGAAGTACTTGGGGCCACCTTCTATAGTTAGGGAGAAACAAAAGGAGGGCTTTCAAAGAATTGTTGGAGAAATGTCTTATGTTCATTCAAAGTTGGAACACTCGAAGCCTACCAATGGGAGGTAAAGAAGTTTTTATGAAGGCTGCACTACAAGCAATTCCAGTCTACGCAATGTCCTGCTTTTTTCTTCCAAGTTCTTTTTGTGTAGATTTGGAGTCTTTGTTTGCGAAGTTTTGGTGCACCTGGAAGTCTATGTGTCTTCCTAAGGAAAATGGTGGAATGAGTTTTCGTGACCTTGGTAAATTTAACATCGCTTTGTTAGCACAACAGGGCTGACGCTTAATTACTGATCCAGAATCTCTAATGGCAGGGATGTTACGCGCGAAATACTATCCTAATTCTTCTTTTGAAAGAGCAAATTTGGGCTCTAATCCATCGATCATCTGGAGAAGCATATGGAGATCTCGGGGGTTATTAGAAATGGGGTGCTGCTGGAAAGTGGGAATTGGAGACTATCTCCATTTGGAATGATTACTGGCTCCCTCAATATCCTCCGTAGAATTTGGTTACTCTACGGGTTGATGGGGTTAATCACGTATCAGATTTATTCTCACATTCAACACGTTGCTGGAATATCCCTCTTATTCAATCCATTTTTCCCGTGGACATTGCCCAGTCTATTTTGGCGTTACCCCTCTCGGAAGTACTTCAAGAGGACTTACTGGTTTGGGATGGAGAACAATCAGGATTATATTCGGTGAGAAGTGGCTATGGGACTTTGATTCAGCTCTAGTGGAGAACTCCTACAAAGGTGAGTTCTATAAATATATTTGGAGTCTTTCCTGCCCTTCCAAAATCAAAATTCTGTTGTGGAAATTTTGTCAGAATTATATTCCTCTATGACTAATTTGTGCATTAAACGGGTGGTCTATAATTCGACTTGTCCTCGGTGTAAGCAAGCCTATGAAGATTCTACCCATATGAGCAGGGAATGTTTTTTTTGCATCTAATGTTTGGTGGAGATTGGGTTTTCAGTGGCCTGTGCATGTCAAAGATTTTAATATGATCGAGTGGGTAGAGTGGCTTTTCTTAAACAATAGTAAGATTCGTCATAATGAAATTGCAATCACAATATGGGCCATATGGTTTGCTAGAAATAAGCTGATCTATGAGAGCACGAATCAAGGAATAGAGGAGGTGGTTAGCTTCATTCGAAGCTATGTAAGAGAAATTGGGTCACTTTCTCGTCGCCTCAATCACTCAAAGGTGTATGAGAATTCTGTCTGGATGCCCCCCACGGATTCCGTAGTAAAGGTGAATGTCGATGCTAGCTTCTCTTCTGCATGTACCTCATCTTGCCCCGGGTTCATGGTTCGTGACAGTGCTGTGCTGATTATGGCTTCTGGTTTTCGCCTCAACAAAAACGTGCAGAGTGTGTTTGCGGCAGAGGCTTTGGCGGTGGTCCAAGTTTTACGTTTTACTCTCGATCTGGGTTTCCAAGATATTGTGTTAGAAGGAGATTCGAGAACAGTTATCCAAAAACTAAATTCAAACGCCAATGACCTCATTGATTCGACCTTTTACCTGATGCAGAAGCTTTGGCAAGCCATTTTCGCTCTTGTACCTTCAGATTTACACCCGGGGAGGAAATTCAGCTGCGCATGCAATGTGCTGCGAAAGAAAGAAGTGTACCGAAGACAAATTCTGGATTAAAGATGCTCCAAGGGATGTTCTTGTTGTCGCTGATGAGGATAGGCGTCATATTGACCCACCATAATTTCTGGGTTTCCATCCTCCGTTTTTCTGGGCTTGTTTTGCTGTGAATGCCTTGGTCTCCGCTGCCCTTTTGGCTGTTTGCTCGAGGAAGCTGAATTGTCCGAGCACATGTCTGTTTTTGCTTTAATTTGTTTTGTGGTCTCTAACTTAGCTTTATGTTTTGTTTTATTATTTTATTAAATAAAGCCCAGATGTTCCTTTAAAAAAATCAATTATAACATGATGCTATTGATCGTAGTGGCAAGGAGATGTTACTCTGGATTAACTAACGGATTTCCCAACCGTATTAGAAGATAAACTTCCGAAAGAGTTTTGTTCTCTCAAACGATCCAATAACTAACATTCTAAATAGTTCAATAAACCTAATTGCAAAATCGACAAATTAACATGATTATGCTAATAGCGATTTAATCCCCCCACATGACTTGTATATGAGTATTCAAAACCCACTTCTCTTAATTAATATTCAAATTAATCTGGTCCAAAAAAGCACTAACCAGACTCGCAAACGATGCACCCAACAATACAGTCATCAGATTCTTCAATCACAAATTACCACGGGAGTTTTGAATGGGAGAAAATTAGGTCCCTAAATTTGCATCCAACAACTATGTACAAAGGATGAGACGCACGCAAATAATAATAATAATAATGCCAGCTTCAAAAAAACACAGCTGAACATTACAAACTATATAAACGGCAACGGGGCACGATTTATCGACTAATTATTTGGGGCACCACCATGAACTACCGACACCTCATCATCTTTCTTCTCCTGGCTGACCGAATGAGACCTACTTCCACTCTGGTGATTGCCCAATTCCTCCAATACTGTCGACATTTCTTCTTCGATTGGAAGTGTCAGTTTTGAGCCCTCCAGTGCAACACCAAGAACGATGTTCTCTTCCAAGGACGGTGGTCTAGCCACTGATGGCTGCGGAATCGACTTCTCAACGTCCTGCTGTGCCTGTGAAACGCCACTGGGATTTCAGATTCTTCATTTGCAGACTGGGGATCATTGATCACCACACTTCCCGAGCTTGCTGGCTTCCAAGTTTCACTCTTGCTATCGCTGAATTGCTTTTCGGAGTTTACTTCGACCGAACCACCAGGCACCGAGTTCCCACTTTCGGCCTCGGACAATGAAGCTTTTGAACCTGAACTGGAGTTGTTGGTTGATGATGTCATAACCTTGTCTTCTTTGGAGGCCACTGTTGATCCCGAGTTAGTATTTCCCTTCAAGTCAGATGTGAAGGTTGCTTCCTCCATGGATCCTTTTTCTTCATTTACACGTGTTGGAGCTTTGACTTTGTCATCACCATTAATTTTATAACTGGGTTCAATGAGAAGTGGACGGTTGGTAGCTGCTCTAGAACGTCTGAAAATGGTATCAGCAAAAGGTACATCTTCTATTTCAGCCTCGCCATACATCTTCTGAACTGTTCGGATAGGGGTGGCAAGCCGAGCACGATGATGGCTGATAACTCTGAGAAGATCCAACAGTATCGCTTCCTGTTGCAATACTATCATCATCAGCAACAAACAAAATGTAGCCTTTTCACATGTATGCGGGACCTACGCATTTCATGAATGAATGCATGAATTCACCAATAATTTATGATAATTTTGTAGGCGGCGTCCATATAAACTTCCAAGGATCTTATATTGTTATCCAAGCAATATTGTCAATGCTTCTTCTAGTAATTCTTTTTTTTTATAGGAATGAAGGCCTCATTAAAAACCCCTTCATGATTGATGGAACACTAAGTGCTTCTTAATCAGCGGAAAGAGGAAAATAGTGCGTTAGGATTCATTAAAAACCACAATATACATAAAGTTTAACAACCACACATAAACACTCCCTTTACATAAACCAACCCAAAGACTACAAAAGCTAATCACAATAGTAAAACTAGCCAATACCAACTTTGGCTAAACTATCACCTAACATTGGCTGACCTAGCAACCCATCTAATAATACCATTCAATTCCCTTAGCTTAATAACAATATCTTTCACTAAATTGGAGTATACACCGGGCAGCGATCAAAATTCTTGACCCACTCCACAACAAGTTTATTATCTGATTCAATAATTAAACGTTCCTTAATCTGCTGATGAAACGGCTCAAAGAAAGTCAATCCCCTCTTTACTGCCAACAGCTCAATCAACACCGGAGGACCTAGACCAGAAGGCTCTTGAAAATAGCCCCTCACCGAACCATCCTCAACTCTAAGAATTCCCCCAACACCACTCTTCTCCAATCACCATTCATTGCTGCATCCACATTTAGTTTAATATAACTTTGGAGGAGGAGACCAAGACACAATTTCAATGATCGAACACCTTGAGTTAGAGCAAGAATCCCCAATAGTAGGATCAGAGATTAGAGTCTTTTAAATAGAGGCATCCTTGGAATTAGATATGAACCAGGTCGCCAGCCACATCTTGCCATAAAAAACATATCGATCTGATCAAGCCTACCCCCATGAAACACAATGTCATTCCTAAATTTCCATATAGTCCAAAGCACCACACCCGGAATATATGACCAAATTCTTGAATTAGGGACCATATGCTCCCAAGCTAGCAGAAAACTGAGCATAGGCTTGCAAGACCGAACTAACACCCCACAATTTCAAAAATTTCATCCATAATGCCCATGCCACAAAGCAAGTAAAAAATAAATGCAATGACGATTCAGCCTCGTTTTTACATAGGGGACATGACACATCTAGAATAGCTGAAACTCCTCTCCTTTGTAGTTCCTGTTTTACTGGCAATCTATGATGCACAACCTGCCACATAAAGACCTCCACTCTGGGAGGTACCAAACCCCTCCAAATGAAGCTCAACCAAAAAGAATCAACTGACAAAACAGGACTGTAAAATTTAACACTGGAATTAACAAATAGATCCCATCTCCGTTCCCTCTCCAAACCAACCCATCAGACAGATCCTTGGACAGAGATATATTGTGAATTAAGGTCATCAAATCGCAAACTGAACCAGTTCCCAGTCACTCAAACTCCTTCTCAATTGAACATGCCAGCACCAAACTGAGGACATAAACTCACCAAACTCTTGTAGCTTCCCATCTTTATTTAAAGACATAACAAATAGTCTTGGGAAGACCTCTTTAAGAGGGGAAACAGTTGCCCAGTTATCAAACCAGAAACTGATTCTGTCACCAATGCCCACTCGAACATCAAACAGACTTCGAAATTTAGCTCCAAACTGGTCTTCTTTGAAATGATTATTGACTATCGAATTCCAAATCCATGAAGAAAAAGCAGGTAGTTTTTCCTTGAAAATCAACAATCTAGGGTCCAGATTATACTTACTGCAAAAAACCTTTTTCCACATTGACCCTCTATCATTCGCAAATCTCCAAGACCACTTTCCTAGGAGAGCTCTATTCATATAATTAAGATCTAGAACATCTAGACCACCAGCACTTTTTGCAGAGCATAATGTCGACCAGTTCATCCAATGGATTTTTTAACCTCTGCCCCTCCCCATAAAAAACTGACCATAATGGAGTTTAGCTTAACAATCACGGAAGAGGGTATTTTGAACATGGACATGAAATAGGTGGGTAATGAGCATAAAACAACCTTCAATAACACTAATCTTCCTGCTACAGACAGAGTCCTCGCCTTCCAGCTGGCTAGCTTCTTGTTAAACTTCTGCACTATCTGATCCCACAACGCTATAGAATTCCTCTTAGCACAAAGCGGTAATCCCAAATATTCCGAAGGGAAATGTCTCACGACACAACCAATAGTATTAGCCCACTGCATCAACTCTTCCTCACTGATATTAATCCCAAAATAATCTACACTTAGTGAGATTTAATTGCAGTCCTGATGTGACTTCAAAAACCCGTAGGACCCCTTAATATTTAGAATATGTCTTCGATGCCATACAGAAGATGATAAGATCATCTGCGAATTGCATCTGTGACAAATTAAGAGAGGTATCATCCGTAGGAACCCCATTAACTAGCACTGATACCGAGGCAATTGACACATATCTCTGAATCCAGCTACACCATTTTGATCCGAATCCCATTCTAGCCATAACTTTAAATAAAATATCCCAATCTACCGTATCATAGGCCTTTTGAAGTCCACCTTCAACACACAACCTTCAATCATTTCTTCCTCCACAAGTCAATACCCTCATTAGCAATAAATGAGCAGTCCAAGATTTGTCTACCCGGAGTGAAGGCAAATTGTGAATCACTAACAACATCATTCATGCAACACCTCAACCTTCTCGAAAGGCACTTGGAAAGAATCTTGTACATCCCACCTACTAGGCTAATTGGTCTGAAGTCATCTAAACTCCCAATATTAGAACCCTTTGGAATAAGAGTTATGAACGAATGATTAATGCCATACTCCCAATCCTTTCCCGGTAAAAATTATTGAAGAAATTCATAATATCACCTTTCAAGGAAGACCAAATTTTTTTGAAAAAACCCATACTCAACCCATCCGGACCCGGGGCTTTGTTGCTATCACACGAATTCAAGGTTTCCCAAATTTCGTCTTCCGTAAACTCTTTTCTAGCATAAGACTGCTCCATAGAAATTCTTGAGAAACTTAATATCCTCCACTTCCAAGGTAGTACGACAGTTAAAAGCTTTGAAACAATGCTCTTTGACAGTAGACTTTAACCGGATCGGATCCCTGATAATAACCCCGTCAACACAAATAGCATTTAAGCATTCCTCCTCCTAATGGAAGCACAAGTGTGAAAAATTTAGAATTCCGATCACCATCTTTAACCCACTTCTCTCTTGAATTTTGGAACCAAATTTGCTCCTCGATTCCGTAGAGTCTCCAAAGCTCATTCCTCAGTAACCTCAACTCTAATGAACTATCAATAACTTCTGAAATTCGGTTCAGCTGAAAAGAGTTCTCTACGTGATGGATCTTGACTTCAAGAGCAGAAATCTATTTACTAGGAAACTGATTCCTATTTCCAGACCAGGTTTTTATAGCAAACTTAGTATTTCTAAGAATACTCAGAATTCCTGCTTTATTCTTGACCTTCTTGAACTCATTAATAGACTCTACAACTTTCTCTTGGAAGCCGTCCTCAGTCATCAAGTAGTTAAACAGCCTAAACGGCCTCTTGCCCCAATTGCCTTCCCCAATCTCCAAAATAATAGCATTATGATCAGAAATGGACTTTGGCAACAGCGATTGGGTAATATCAGAAAACGCAGAAAAGAAGCTGACATTAACCAGAAACCTATCCAGCTTAACAAACGTGGGGAAATCCCGATTGCTTCTCCATGTATAATTCCCCCTATTAAAGGTAGGTCAATCAGCCCCGTTTGCTTAATAAATAGAGTGAAAATATCCATTGAATTTTGTTTTGAGACCTACCATCCTTCTCCTCCTCTATTAAGTAAGCATTGAAATCCCCTCCCACACATAAAGGCAAACTGCACCCATTTAAAAACAATCCCAATTCTTCAAAGAAACCGGCCTTCTCTTCTTCCACAGACGGACCATAAACATTAATGAACCCACACCTAAATTGGTTGATTTGAACTTCCCAAAAACAACAATAAACCTCCTATGGATAAACTGGTCTTCTAACTCAAAACAACTATCATCCCAACAACTAAATAAGCCTCCTGAAGAACCAGCTGCTGGAGACACAGCGAACCCTTGCAGCTTATTCAACCCACTTCTTCTTAAAAATGAACTTGGGAAAATCTCAAGTTTTGTCTCTTGGAGAAAAAAAACATTGGATTTTTCTCTGAGGATAACTTCTGTACAGCTCTCTGATTTTCCTTTTTGCCCAGGCCCCTAACATTCCAGGACAGGATAATAAATTTTTTCATCATATTCAATTATAAAAAATACCAAAGCACTCCCAGAATCCAACCTAGGACTCAGCTAGCCCGACTCAAACCTTTCTCCAAATCCATAATTTTTTATAGAAAAGCATTCTTCCCTTCCTTGAAAGAAATGCCCAACATCCTGCTTATCTCCCAGGTAGCAATCGCTTCCTCCAACAGCCCTGAGAAGGCTGATGTGGATACTGTAGAAACACTAGCATGGTCTAAAGCATCCCTAATGAGGGATCTTTTCATTCTCCTGTTAAAGCTCTTGCCTCTTTGATCAGCACTAACCCCTTCAGCCAGCCCAGCCGCCTCTGAACTTTTAGAATGAAAACCAATTGAAATAAGAGACCTACCCAACTTGAAACTAGATACCCTTCCTGAAACATCCAACCAAATTTTTCTTTCTCTGGACCTGCTGTAAAATCTCTTACGACTCTTAATTAGCTTCTCCCAACCGGGGCGCTCTTCATAGAAATAGAACTAGCAGAACGAGTTGGCGAACCAGCTCTAAAACATGACAACTTTAAGCCTTCAGCAGACCCAAATTCAGCATCCATACCTGCTGTATCTTTAAAACCCGCCTCAACCATAAACCCTGACTGCCTCTGTCTTTGTCTCCATCCCCAGAGCTGCTAGTAACATTATGAATATGTTTGTGATTAGCATTACCGAGCTCACCGAGTTTGACTGTTGGCCCAGCCGGAACTAATCTCAAGATAGGAGAAAAGGACTCACTGCTCCTGTCTGAAAGGGCCTGCAAACTGTCTTTATTATCCCCCTTATTTCTAAAGCTCAACCCTGGATAATCTCCCTTTTAACTACTCCCCAAACTGTGACCATCTGACACAACTTCATTAATGCCTTTCCCTGCCAAGCTTCTTTTTGAAAACTGAGTTTCTTCACCTGCTGCACCAACCCCGACAAGAAATCCCTGATCAATCCATGAGTCAACTTTCTGCCGACCTTCCACATCAAGCTGAGCTGGACCTGTCATGTCAGGCGAAAGACTATCATCTTCCTCCTCTGACGACTGTGACTCTATCATCAGAAATTTTTCCGGAGAGATGCCATGAAAAAAATTTGAAACCTGGGAAGTAGATCCCAGCTTAGAAGTCACCTTGTAAGATCTTCCATAGGAACCTAGAGTAAACACTTCCGGGACATCAAACAGACTTTCCACCCTAAGCAAAATTTTCACAGACGAGAGATCTTCCCTTGTTAAAATGGAATCCTGGATGTCCTCCAATGATCCCCACCTTCAGCTAACCTCTGTAAGAAATTCTCTTGCCAGCATAACAGAGGGACACCGAACAGCTCCACCAAACAATAAACCATAGGCACTCCACCATCATTCAACAGAGGTGCCAACCGATCGAACTAGAACCATAACTCCTTACTTTTATTTGACCACGCATCCTTCATCAATTCCTCTGATTTAAACGTAATAACACAAGAGTTCCAAACATATCCCCAGCTCGCAATTTGAACTTCAAAACCATCACTTGCCAAACCTCTTTGAACCAAATCCAGCTTGAAAGATTGTTTCACAATACCCGTGAGAGATCTCTTCACCCAACATGAATTTTCAGTAGGAATATGCATTTCCCAAATATTCTTCTTCTTCTTCATCTCTCTTCCCCTGTCTAGACTTTCGTATCTTTTTCCTTTATGCTCCGACTCAGTCTTCTGCAACTGCTCGACACCAAGACATCTTTATATGATCTATCATCTCTTAATCTACTCGGAAACACAACCTTCGAACTTGGTTTAGGATTATCAATTATGACCTTTTCCTGGACGCCACCTGAAGGACGAGAAGAACCAGCAACCCTTGGTCGAACATTCTGGTACTTTGCAACTCTAACATAATCTTTCCTCATCTATCACAACCCGTTTATATTTTCAACTGCTTTCCTCATCCCTGTTTCATTACCAAACTGAACGAAGGCAAAAGTGAAAGATTCATACTTTGGCCTGTTCACCACATTTGGTATGTATACTCTCACCACCTGACCCTGATTGAGAAATATGTTTCTTAACTCACTCCTAGTGACTCTCTTACTCAGGTTGTCAACGAATACAGTCCAACTCCCGCTGGAGGAAGACTGACCTTTTTCTCTCTCTCTCTTCTTTCTTGACACACTCTCTCATCATCTTGCTCCTTTTTTCTAGTAATTCTTTTGGAAAATATCCACTAGTGGCAGGGGCCAATTTATAAAATACCAAGATACACTATTTAATAACAAACTGATTCCTATATACTAAAAACCAGAATTGAAGAGAGCAAAACATTATTTTCTACATCTACAGATTCTAAATCGCCATTTCATTATTATATCAGTAGATCTTTACACGAAGTACAGACAACAATGAACTTACCTTAACACAAAAATATTCTTCGATACGTGATGTTTTCACAAAACAAGATACCATTATCTGAAACAATATGAACAAATAAAAAGGGTTAAAAACTTAAAACAGAAGCAATTGTCATTACTCATAAAGAAATAGTTAACAGCCACAAAAGTCTACTCTGAAACTTGCATGTGTAGTAGATTATTTATATAAATGCATGAGACGCAAAAAAAAAAAAAACTAATAGGCTACGATGGGCAGCCCATGCACGAAAATGAATTATAGAAACTCCTGTTGTGAACAAACTAAATCAGCTCAAGGAAAAATTAAGGGCCAAAATTAACTAGCAGAATCATCTATGAACAAACTGCGATGTAGCATTTTCAGCAAAATGCAATCAGAAGGGGGTTAAACATAACAAAAACTTAACATTAAATTAACTTTTTGTGGGGAAAATTACAAAACGTGAAAAAATCTCACCATAAGAGCCTGGTTTTCTGGATTGATACTTTCCAAAAATACTCTTCTATGCAATTTTTGCTGCTCTACTTGAGGATTTTTGGCTAAAACCTTCCTCATATCCGCTACTACATTCTGCATAAAGAAAAGGTACAAAGTTCTAGCATGAGCTCTAGAAAGAAGACAAGCTGGTCCTGACATGACAAGTTAACAATAAGACAAACCACAATCTTACATTGATTTTATTAACGTCCAAATGACTAATGGCAAAGTAATTCTTGATGCGCCAATGAGTCTTCTGGCTAATGTTCCTCACAACATTCACAGTGAACTTGTGGTTTGGAATATGAACCGCCTCACGGTCATCAGCTCTTATAATTGTTGGTGACCACCATCCAACATGCTGTTCCAGAAAAGTAAACAAAAGCAACCAAATTGTTTAATCTCTCAGATTGCTTAACAGAGATGGATAGAGGAAAGTAACACAAACCTCGACTGTCCCTGAAACTTCATAGCCTTCTATATTAGTTTGAATCCATTCATTGACAACAAAAGGCCTTGTTGCATGGATCATTACACTTGAAAGAAAATTCGTAAATATCTGAATGCATTAAAAATACAGAAGAAAAAGAAAAAAATCAAGAAAGGATCAGAAAAACTTGAAATTAAGAACTTGACAAGTATATCAATAAGGATGATAACGCATGTGCTATGGGAAAGAACCAACACACAAATTGCATACTTAACAGGTAATGCCAGAGTTAAACTCTTGGCTATTGTATAGAGTGGTTAGACTTTCTTTTAGTTCACTTGAAAGTTTGCAATCTCTGTTTGAACCTCTCTCAGATTGGGTTGAAAAATGCGATCAACCTCCTCAACATCTGCAAACTGACGTAGAATTCCTTCAACTTCAATAAGCTGAAAACATGAGCGAGCGAGATAGAGACGTAGAGAGAGAAAAGTTGAAAGGAAAGTCATTTTCGACGAAGTCTGGACGGTGTTTGTGGATAATCTTAGCAGGAGAGTGTCACGACGTGCGTTAAGGGAATTGTTCTTATTTCAGGGTCCTGTAGAGAGTTTTTATTCCCAAAGAAACAAGAAACCCAAAATACAAATTCTCCACTTTTGCTTTTGCGCAGTTTGGTAGTGAGGCAGTTTGAAAAGGGCAATAGACAACTTAAATGGTTCATTGATAGATGGAAGGAGGATTACAGTTGGAGCTGCAAGATATAAGGAAGCTCGTTCAAGGTCAGTGGGGAAGAATAGTTCTTTGAAGATGGTTTCAACTCCGAATACAGAAGAAACATCAAAGTCAAAAGTGAAAGATGATATTAGCAGGAGTTTAAGGGATGATAGAACTTATAAAGATGCTTTACTGTCGAACAGAATGAGGAAAGTGCATTGGAAAATAGGGAGTTTTCATCTGATGGTCTTCATAGGGGGAAAGGTAAGAAAAACATTTTGGAAATGCATATTCCCTCTGAGAGCTCAAGTTGGGTTAAAAGGTCATTAACGGGGATCATTAAACATTCTTTTGAGTTAGAGTTAGTTCAGAAGGCTTTAGTTAATGAAGGTTATGATGTCCAGATTGCTAGATGGAGCTATGTCTGGAATTCATGTGCAGTAACTTTTAAATCATCTGAAGAGATGATGGAGGCATGGATGAAGAAGAAAGATGAATTAGAATTCTGGTTTGATCGGTTGGCACCATTACTGAGTGAAGATGGAGTACCAATGGCTTTCTACCTAGTTGAGCTATTTGGGGTTCCTCTATTATGCTGGAATGATTCATTTTTGGAACAGGTAGCAGGGAGATGGGGGACGATGGTAGACATCCATGATGCCACTAAATACAGGGAAGATATCACAACGGCGAGAGTTTTAATTAGGGTGGCCAGCCCTTTTGATGTCCCGGAGGTGATCACTCTTGGATCATATGGAATATCTTTCAAAGTGAGCATCAAGATTGGATTGACGCATGAGGTTTTGACTCCTTTTTCCAGCAAATCGCCGGTGGTCGATTCCGATGGGAGACATTTTGGAGAGATGTTGTCCGAAGAGGAAGACAGGGGGGATGTCAGAAAGTGAGGAAGGTTCAGTAAGATCAGCAGAAAAAAATCGACAGAGGGTCGACACATGGATTGGCCAGGGTGTTGCTTATGGGTTTGTTGGAGTTGGTGGGGAACAACATTTTCCAAGGATTAGCAAAGATGGGAAATGCATTAAAGCGGGTTGTCAGATATTCAGAATGCTGGGAGTATCAAATTGGGGGAGTTGCCGGTTTGGGCATTAGAAATTCAAAAATTTTGGCTGATGGGTCTCAGCCCAATCAGAAGATAATGGGCAATCTGGTTCTAAAGTTTCAAAGGTAATTCCTTCTGGGCCAGCAATTGGGAAAATGGTTCAGAATCTGAACCCGGTTGTGTCTGACAGTAAAGAGAAGAAGACAAGGGAAAGAGTTCTAATTTCGGGTCGACTGATCGTGCTGGAATAGAGGTTCAAGAAGCTGAATTAATGTTGATAGAGTCTAATACAGATTTAACAGAGAAAAATTCAAGGGGTAGATCGTTTTATCGGTCTAAAAGCTTGTTCTCTACAAAGAGTGAACCGTTAGAGAGGAGAAGATTGTGCAACTATAAAAGGGTTAACAAAAGGTCTAGGGAGAGAAAATATTGGTTTGGGAATGAACAGAATTTTATATCTGAAAGAGAGGAAGCCTTAGTCAATCAAAAGGAAAAGGACTTAGGCTTAAAAACAGTTCAACAAGTTAGTTTGACAGCATATTTGAATATTCAAGGCTGTGTGGAACTTACTAATGATAGAAGTTCAGTTGATATGAGTTTGGATAGTGAGTTTGAAGGATGGTTTTCAGAAGGAGATAGTTCTAGTTCAAGTCTAACTTTTTTAACAAAAGAGCCAAAAGACTACTGTTAAGGGAAGCCTTAGAACAAGTTAGTATTACAACAGTTTCCTCTTCATCCTTTTCGATCTCTTGGAGGAAGCTTTAGCTACTTGGGAAATAAGTAAGCTACTGGGGGTTTCTTGTAAGCAAGGGAAGGCAACCTTTTTGGAAAAAATCATCAATTTGGAGAAAGGCTTGAATTTGGTTAACTAAGGAGATTTTTATGGGGGGTAATCAGATTATTGATTAATTAATGATGAATACAAAGTTAATCATTGTTTCATGGAATGTTAGGGGCTTGGGAAGAAAAGAGAAACAGAGGGCTGTTCAGAGATTAGTTTCTAAGATCTCTCCTTTTCTTTGGCTGCAAGAAACTAAATCTGAGAAGATACAAGATCTTTTCTTAGAAGTGGGTTGAATAATCTTCAAGGTTTTATAGAATCTCCAGCGGTTGGTTCCTCAGGGGGGTTTTATAGAATAATATGTTCGAGTTGGAAAATCAATACATTAGTAGAAGATTTATTGCTATTTCCGGAAAATTTTGTTCTAATCAACTTAGATGTGGCTTCATTAATGTTTATGGTCCTTCAATGGAGGATGAGAAAGCTAGTTTTTTTGAAGAGTTAAGCACGTTCATCAGTGGACAGAGTCTTCCTTTTTGTGTGGGAGGGGACTTCAAATGTTTACTTATATGAAGAAGAGAAGGTTGGTAGAGCTCAAAACAGAAATTCTATGGGGATCTTCAGTCAGTTTGTTCTACAAACAGGTTTAATTGATCTACCTTTGAAAGGGGGTAGGTTCATATGGTGCAATAATCAAGATATCCCCACTTCTGTAAGACTGGATAGGTTTTTGGTTGGTGTTCATCTCCTGGCTACTTTTCCCGATATTGTTCAATCATTATTTCCCAGGTCCGTGTCAGATCATAATGCTATAATGCTTGAAACTGGAGGAGTTAATTGGGGTAAAAAACCTTTTAGACTCTTTAATTATTTGATGGATGAGGATGGCTTTGAGGAATGGTAAGTTTTTCAATTCAAGACGGCAAGAAAAATCAGAGAAAAGCTGGAATTTTGAGTATTCTGAAAAGAATGAAACTAGCCATAAAAAATTGGGCTGGAAAGAGAGATCAGTTTCTAGGAGCATCGATTACAGAATCAGAAAAGAAGATTCACAAGTTAGAGGAGGATGTCCAACAGTTACAAGATGTAAGTGATACTGAATAAGCAGCAGTGTTGAATACCCTTCGAACAGAATTATGGAGACTTTATAAGATAGAGGAGCAGATTTGGTACCAAAATCCCATATCGAAATGGGTAAAAGATGGGGATCGCAACACTAGATTTTTCCATACTTGTGCTTCAGTTAGGAGAAACAGGAATGCTATGAATGCTCTAAATGTCAAAGGAAAGATTATCCAAGACCCGACTGTTATCAAGGCCACTGTCAGGGATCACTTTTTTAAAATCTTTAATTTTCGGTCTACCTTGGAAGTAGAAGATATAAGGTTGAATTTTTCTAGAATTTCCTTAAAGCAAAGTCTTCTTTTAGAAAAAGAATTTTCGGAGGAAGAAATTTGGGAGACATTAAATTCGTGTGACGTAATAAAGCTCCTGGGCCAGATGGATTAAATTTGGCTTTTTTCAAAAGGTTCTGGTCTATCCTCAAGAAAGACATTTTGAAATTTTTCCACAACTTCTACTTGGGGAAAGATTGGGAACATGGTATTAATCACACTTTCATTACTCTCATTTCGAAGGGCTCCAACATTGGTGGTTTAGATGACTATAGACATATGAGCTTAGTAGGAGGGTTATATAAGATCTTATCTAAGTGCCTTTCGAGGAGGTTAAGAAGTTGCATCAGAGACATCATCAGTGCGACACAATTTGCTTTCATCCCTGGAAGTCAAATCTTGACTGTTCTCTTATTGCTAATGAGGGAATTGATTTTTGGAGGAAAAAATGACTCAAGGGTTGTGTTTTTAAGGTTGACTTCAAGTAGGCATATGATACAGTTGATTGGACTATTATATTCAAAGTAATGGAGAAGATGGGCTTTGGTTCCAGATGGAGTGGTTGGGTAAGGAAACGTGTAACTGCAGCCTTCATGTCAGTATTGGTCAATGGGGTTCCTTCTAGGAATTCCCAATGGCAAAGGGTCTTCGTCAGGGTTGTTCTCTGTCTCCACTGTTGTTCAATTTAGTAGGGGAACTTAATTTATTACTTCTAAAGGCGGTTTCTGAGGGGTTGTTTTCTGGATTGGTAATAGGTAGGGAGGAGGGGTCTATTAACTTATCTCATTTGCAATTTGCTGATGATCTCATCATCTTTTTTGGTGCTTCGAAGATGCAGATTTTGAATGTTAAGAGGGTTCTTAGAGTGTTTGAAGTTATTTCTGGACTTCAGCAGAATTTAAAGAAAAGCAAATTGTTTGGAATTAATTCGACTCAAGAGGAAGTTGAGGAGTGGGCAAGGACTATTGGTTGTTCAGTTGGGTGCTTTCCTTCATATTATCTAGGAGTTTCTCTTGGTGCTAATAGGAATTCATCAACTCTTTGGGATCCAGTGGTTCAAAATTTCTACAAGAAACTTGCTGGTTGGAAGGCTTCTACTCTTTCATTACCAGGGAGATTGGTATTGGTTAAGTCGGTCCTATGCTCACTTCCAACTTATTTTTTGTCATTGTTTAAGATTCCAGCCTCGGTTAACAAAATCCTCAATTCAATTATGTCTAAGTTCTTATGGGGAGGGGGCAATGGTAAAAACAAGATACATTGGGTTAATTGGTCCACTATGTGTAAACCAAAGAATAAGGGAGGCTGGGTGTGTTGAAACTTAACAATATGAACAGAGCTCTATTAGGGAAATGGTCTTGGAGGTTTGCTAATGACATAAACTCTGTTTGGAGGAAGATGATTTGCAGCAAATACAATATTGATTCATCCTTATTATTGTTTGACAGCAAGGTTCCAGCTCAAGCTTCTTGGATTTGGAGATCGGTGGTGAATAACCATTTCAAAGAAGACTCTTTTGGTTCTAAGTTTCTAAGCATGTGTAGTTTTCAAGTCGGTAATGGAAAATTCATTCGGTTTTGGCAAGATCTTTGGGCAATGGATTATCCGCTTTTGGTTATTTTTCCTAGACTGTTTTCTATTTTCTCAAACAAGATTGGCAAATTAATTCAGTTTGGTGAATATCGATCTATGGGCTGGTTTTGGGATGTTCAATTGAGAAGAAATTTGAATGATTGGGAATTTGAACAATGGTCTAATATGATGGCAATCATTTCGAATTTCAGCCTATCTAAAGAATCCAATGATGGTCTGATATGGAAAGGCAATGGGGATGGTGTGTATTCTGTTACCTCTTGTGTTAAGTTGTGTTCATCGGGTTTGGAGGAGGTTCATTTTGGGAAAACATAATTTGGAGGGGTCTACTGCCTCCAAGAGTGGAGTCTTTTGTGTGGCAAGTTGTTCTTCAGAAGCTGGCAGTACAGACAAAAGTGTTTAAAAGAGGGGTTCAGGGTATTAAAGATGTTTTATGCCCACTTCGCAAGTTGGAGGAGTCTTCCTCACATTTATTTTTTACTTGTTCTGTTGTGTGGACATTATGGAATAAATTTATGAAGTTTTGGAGGCTTAATTCTGTTTTTCATGCAAATGCTAAGAGTTTTCTCCTAGCCTGGGAAGATTTGAAGACCAATTTTGCTATCCGGTCATTTATTCCAGGGGTTGTTCTCTGAACCATTTGGAAAGTCAGGAATGACATTGTGTTTGAAGGGGGGAAGTTAGACCAGACCGAATTATTTTTCTTAGCAAGGTTTAGGCCTTCTTCTTGGTTTTTAGCCAAGTATAATGAGATTTTTATTCCTAAGGATTCTTTATCACTGATCCTTCCCTAGGGGATTCTTGTTCCTCCTTCAATAAATCGATTGTATCCAAGATTCCTTGGTCTCCTCCTCCTAAGGGCTTCATTAAATTGAATGTAGATGCTGCTTCTAGCAGCGACTGGAAGAGAAATGGTTAAGTGGAGTTTTAAGAGATGATACTGGTTCAATCTTAGGTTCTTTCAAGGAGCTTTCTGGTTCGGGTCCTCCTACATTGATGGAGCTTAAAGCTATTCAAAAGAGTTTATTTTTCTGTCTCTTTTCGAGGGCTTGTTAAAGATCGATTGATAATTGAGAGTGCTAGTAAGGTGGCAGTAGACTGGATTAAGAATGTTGAATTATGTCCAGATGTGTATGCTTTTATTGTTAAAGACATCGTGATAGGCTTAAAGATTTTGAGGGTGTTGTTAGAAGGGTTGCTAGGACAGCTAACTTAGAGGTTGATGCCTTAGCTAAGGCTGGAATAGGCTGAGTTCAGTGTTGATTTTAAGGGTTGTTATTTTTGGTTTTCTAGTTATTCTGTAAGGGGTCTTTCTGGGTGTTGTAATTGTTATGTATCTTCTTTTGTTATTATTGAAATTTTAAGGCACTCTTTTCCTCCTTCCGCTGATTAAGGAGTTCTCTACGAGCTCCATTAATTATGAAGGGGGTTTTAACGAGGCCTTTAACTCTTATAAAAAAAATAAGGTAATGCCAAGTTGAGAAACCATGCTTAAGGATTATAAAAGTCTTTAAAATGATTAACTCAAGATAGTTTCAAACTTAAGGCTAATATTGATCTACTATTGGTACTTAATTACATTGTACCTATGATTACTTATTACTTGGGAAAGTGATGAGGTTTTGCAACAAAAATAAGCACATCAATTTCTTTTATGCATTAAAGGCAACCGGTTTACCTCACGACCAGCAAGGGTGATCAATACTGTACCAAGTCCTCCAGCAGTTACCCACTTCTGGGTGGAAAAACCTAGCAACTCCATGAACAATGATACAGCAGCAACCCATACTGCAGTATAAACAGCTTTTCCAGCAAAGTCAAAGCCCATCTGCCAAATAGAATAAAAAATGTTTTCAGCTTTGCCCATTGCAATCTGTGTAAGTGCCCTCAAGATATCTACATTATTATTCCTCAAATCCTGAGAAGTTTAAACATTTGATCTAGAAAAAAATGCTAAACTGTTTCCTGAAAAACATCGAAGACGGGGTATCATTTGCCATAGGATAGAGACTGCAGAAATATTGATCAGGTTGGCCTAAGTTGCTAGAATTAAGATACACCATTACCACCACAGTGCAATTTGATAACTGATGCAGATGCTACTAAAAGATTTTAGAAAGCAGAACAATGAAAAGTGACAAAACATACATTTCTTGCATCATTGGAATCATTCATCTCCATAAAGAATTTTTGCGTTTGTTGAATCAAGCTGCAAGAAAAATGCATGGTTTTACATTAGTTCAAGCTCCTAAAATTAGGCTAAAGACGGAATAAATAGGGAATCAACAAATTATCTTAATAACATGATTTTTTCTTGCACATTAGTTCAAGCTCCAAAAGTTATTCTAAACACAGAATAAAGGAGAAGTCAATACGTTATCTTAATAACAATGATGAAATGTTAAAACTTAACAGGCATGCACTCTTTAAATTAGCATGTCAATCCCTGAAAACATAGAAATAAACAACTACACACAATAGCCTCCTCTACTTTCCTCTAAATAACCCGTCCCAACCAAAAAGGAAAATGAAGAAAAATAATCCAATTTAATCGATAAAGGGAAAAAAAGAATATATAATTAGCCAGTTGTTAAAAACTTACAACTGAAGGCAGTCCACTGAACTCACCTTGACAAACAATAAGAAAATGCGAGAACAGTCGATAATGATCGCACAAAATGTAAAAGTCGTTGCTTAACAGCCTGGCTTGCTTCTGAGGCTAAAACTACTGGATCTAATGCTCTGAAAGAAACCACAGAATCATCAGACCAATCAAATTGGCTGCAAAAAATATGAAGATTCATCTTAATCCCATATGGGGAACCTGCAGATGAGTGACACTCCAGTACAGAGCAGCACGGGTCGAAGATAATAGGTCATAATATGATGTGTTCTACTCTTATTCCAACTGTTATTGCTCCTCTGCAGAAAATAGCAAGGCAGTGAATCATAAAATGAATTACACCAACATAGAATACAAATGCATTTAGAATAGTGTTCTGTGCTTACATGGAAAAGCATAATCCTGCCCAGCCGCATAAGTGGCCCAAGGCCCCATGCAGCAAAAGCAATGATTGCAACTGCCGGGATCAACTGAGGTACAACAGGACTGGCGTGCAAATCACCAAATGCCCTGATATATCCAAATAAAAAAATGAGTAAATTATATATTAAAGAACACAAAAGAAAAACTGCATGAAGATGCCCAAGAAAATTGCACTGAACTAGCCCCACTTAATAGAACTTCAACCTGCCCCCTAACTCTACCCAAAAAATAATGTAAATTTGAATATAAAACTAAGTAGCTGTCTCCAACGGGGAGAACAAATATACCATAATTAGTATTAAAACTTATTATCGAGACTTCTGAAATAAAAAACAAATTTGACCGAATGTTTCTCAGAACATAGAGAGGAAAGTTTTCCAACTACCACTTAGCATCTCCCTAATAAAAAAGGAAAATCCGCCTGACTCATTCAAGCTACATGTACATTCAGCATTGTTTGGTTTAAAAATTACACAACCAAGCTGAAAACGCTTTTTTCTTGAAGTTAGTGAAGCCTCAAATGTTCTTTCTGAAAATAAAGGCGCTAAAAGATAGAAATGGCCCAATGCTGTCTAATGAAAATGGCACTTAGAAGTCTAAGGCTGATGAGTTGCACATTTTTTCCTTTATCTGTGCAGGGTTGCTCCAGGGAAGGATGCTGTGGAAGGCTGCACATTTGAAATCTATACATAAAAAAACTTAATGCTTTCCAATGTGGCACAAATTTCACCATCTGAATAGTTGTCTCCAGGATTGAAAATCCAAGTACTTGATTTCAGTATTTGCACAGAAAAAGAAAAAGAATCTAAAAGAAATTCAGAAAGTAAGACAAAATCTAGATTACCTCGTCAAAGCCACAGTAGCAGATTTTATTAAAGGAATCTCATTTCCCCCATTAGGAATTGGAACAGATCGGCAGAGAATGACATTGGTCCTGGGATATACAGGTCTGATAGGCCTACAAACACTGCTCAAAAGATGAAGACTCCGAGCATCCTGTCGCTGGATAAGAAACAGAAGTTTTCATGTCTCCAGAATTTGTAAAAGTGGTATCACATGCATGAAAATGCATATCACATTCACTGTAACCAGTTCTCATGTTTGCTAAACTAGAAATAAATGAAAATAAAGAGTAGTTGTTTAAAAGCCAAACAAAAGAAGAAGTAGAATAAACAATGCTACATATATATTGCAAACAAAAGCCTTTGCATCCATCAAGGAATATGAAAACCATACCATAGCATGCGAGGAAAGATTGATACGAAACAAATGTAGCCGAACTTTTCCTATGACACTCTGTTGACATTCACATATTCAGTTACAAATACTTAGAGAAGAAAAGACGGAACATAGAAACGGTAGAACAGCAAGATCTAAATATCACATACAAGGTTCTGGCGACCGCATCCATGACTATCATGAACTCTCAGTTCATTAGACAATTGCATAGTAGCAACACACGCCATCCCTTGACGAGACTCTCAAGATTCTTTTAGGAAGAAAATATCACCTTATACAATCCCTACTTTCAACTAACTTTATACCTTAAAAAGCTCAAATTAGCAACAAATTCTCCAAACAACTAATGCCTGCATATAGAAAATAAAAGTAGTAAATTAACAATCCAGTTAAAATAAATAACTTAACTAAGGTTTTAATAAGTGAAACTAAAATGTGTAACTCAGAGCATAATTGATTGGAAGCACAAATTAAAATCCCTATATCCTAAAATGCCTAAATATGAAAATGAAATTCACACAAGACCAGAAATTAGGCATTTCTTCATAACGATTACCCGAATATAAACGATAAAACAACAATAAATCGCTATAAATAACATAAAAATTTCAAAAATAAACAACAATAAAAAAAACAAAGTCCTTCAATTTTACTATCAAGAAAAAAATAGGTATAACTGATAGATAAATAAATAAATAAGATCCATTACCTTCAAGACAAAATAGGATATAATAATTTCCAGAGAGCTGTTTTTTTTCTTCTTCTTTTGTTGTTTTTTTTAATAAAGTTTTGGATAATGGAGAAAGTTGTTCTTAAAGAGAGCGGCGTTGAAGAGAAGAACGAAGCGGCTGCTACAGTGGAGCTAACGTGCACGGGAGCGAGTTGATTTTTCTTGAGCCGACGTGGATGTGGTCCAAGCAGAGAAGATGTAAATTTCCTAGTGAAATGATATTTTAACCTTATGCGGCGATTTGCGGTTACTAAATATTGACGTGGCGCACAATTTTATCCATTAAAACTAGGGATGATTTAACTAGTACTTGAGAGTTAATTTGATCAAAATTTAATTCGATTTAATAAGTTTACAATTAATTCATTAATATTTTTATAATTATTTAATAGTTACTTTAAAAATTATTGCTAAAAAGGAAAGTATAAATAATAATTATTAATTTTTTAATAGATAATAAGAAAAATATTAAATTATTAATTAATAATTACTACTAATTTATTAATATCTTAATTTTCTAATAAACAATAAGAAAAATATTATTAACTATTAATCTACTACATCAAAAAATTAACCCTAATTGCCTTACCCAAAAATTGTGATGAGTTTAACGAAGAATATTTTTTTTTAAAAACATGAGTTTAATAAAAAAAATTAACGAACTAAACAAGTAACGAATAGAGCCGAAAAAAAATTAACGAAATAAAAATCAAACACTATTTAATTCACGATGAAGTTGCTCAATAACCGCCCTAATTGGAACAATCTCTCCCTTTCTCGTAGCACAATTACTACCCCTTTTCACTTGATTTGTTTTTGCGCAAATTGATTACTCAAGGGAAAACGGAATTCATAGGTTAGCCAAGAACGAGATCAGTTATAATAATATTCGAAATAAAATATTAAATTCTTAAAACAGCCAATCCACACACAACAAAATAAGTAGATAAAAGGGAGTGAGTGCACATAATAACCTGCCAAATCGGGAATCGTGCAAACAAACGTTGCCACGATTACTGAAGTTTTATTTTATTGTTTCAACCATGAATTTGCTCAATAAAATAAAATATTAATTTCTTTAAATAACATTAAAAAGAATTATTTTAAATTTATGTACGAAATAAATTGAATTGATAAAATCATTTATAAACTTAAAATAGAATTAATATAAAAATAAGTTATCAAATTATACTCTTTCTTTTATTAAACTGCCTAGGGTCGTTTGGTTTTTAAAAGTATTTCTGTTTTTATTTTTTATTTTTATTTTTAGAAAATAGTTTTTATTTTTTTGAAAATTAAAAACTATGTTTGATTAATATAAATGAAAACTTGAATCCAAAAATAAAAATAGTAAAATTGTATTTGATATCTAACTTTTTAAAATAGAAATGAACAAATACTTGTTAAATAATTAAATTAAACTATAATTATTAAAAACTTCATTACATAAATTTAACATGTGATTAATGTAAACATGAAATAATAAAGTTGATAAGAAATTTCATACCATACAAATTATTTTAATTTATAATAAAAAAATATAATGTTAATGCATATTAGACCTCAATTAAATTTAAAGAATACACAAAAAAATATTGTTGTAAACAAGAGCATACAAAAATGTCATTAAAATAAAAAAAATATGTTTGGTAAAAATTGAGACTCTCAAACTTTTGAGAAAAAAACTAGGGTAGCCCCTCAACATTTTTTCACTCAATACGACACTTAAACTGTGGAAAAAAACAGTCTAACTCTTTGACCAACGTAATCAAATGTTGAATGTTACAACTCTTACATAACAATTCACGAAACTCACATGATAATCTACAATATTGATATGATAGTTCACGATATTCTTGTGACAATACCCAACGGACAATGATGGAATAGATGACTATAATTGATTTTTTGGTTAAATTTGAGGATATAATTGATTTTTTATAGAAAGTTTGATGATTTATTTAATTTTTTTAGACAATTTTAAAAAATTATAAATATAAAATATAAACAATTATTAAGATATTCAATACATTAAGTATAAAATTACTATAAAATTAAATTATTAAACAAATTCAATTTAAGGACCACATTGAGTGTAAAAAAGTTTAGGGGTCACATTGATATTTTTGAAAAAGTATGAGGATATGATTTTCCATTAAGTTAAAATATTATTGTTAGTAAGATTTGAACTTGTATAAGTTAAGTTAAAAATATATATCCCATGTTTTTTTATTTTTAAATTTTCTAAAATATTTTTATTTTCTAAGAAAATGATAATAGCATATATTTTCTAAAACCAAATAGACCCTAATTTTTTTATTCAATCTAGTTGTTTAATATTTTCAACGTTACACTTTTAAGTGTCTCGGTCGTAATGGATGTTAAATTCTACCATTAAGTGACACATGTCGTGTTCATGTAATTTTAAAACTTTTATTTAAAAATCTTAAAAATATTATTATATTAAAAAAAACTTAATTTCTCTAAAATTAAAACAACAACAAAAAAAAACTCAATTCCCTAAAATCAATCTTAAAATTCCTAACCCTAATCTTACTATCTTTCTTGCCGGTCACCATTGCCACCGTCACCATTGCCCTTGCTATCTCTCTTGTCGGCCGTCATCATCCTTACAGTTAGCCCAAGACCCTAAACCCCTAAAATATCTAACCCTTAAATCCACCCAACGCCCTTAAATCACTTTTCATTTCCACAACCAAGCGACAAGGGGAAAAGGACTTAACTTTTTATGGGATTTAGTGTTTAATTTTGTAATGCATATTGGATTTAAAGCGGCGGATCCAATGAATTCAAATTTGCAAGGGCGATGGAGGTTTATAGCGGCCGGCTCCGATGGACTCAACCTTGCAAGGGTGATGGGGTTACAAAGGGACTATAGATTTTAGCGTATTGGATGACAGCAAGGGCAGCAGCCGACGACAACGGTGATGGTAGGGTAGGCTGACAATAGCAGTGACGATCGACGATTGTAGGGTTGGTTGGCAACAACGGTGGCGGTGGAACAACCGACGATGGAGCTGATTCTTTGGATTTAAAAAATAAAGAGTTTTTTTAATATTTTAATAAATTTTAAATAATATTTTTTCAAAATTACATGAATACAACACGTCTCACTTAACAAAAAATCAACCGATGTACTTAAAATGATAACGTTTTTAATATTAGGTACCTTGATTGAACGAAAAAAAGTTTATACGCTTGGACGACAAAAAAGTTTAGACACTTAAATAAAAAAAAAGAGGTATAGTTGAATATAATATTTTATTTAAATTGATTTATTAATAAATTAAATATTATCATTAAATTTTTAAAAAAAATTGCACTTTTTAGCACAAAATTTTATTCTACTAACTGTTGATTTGTTTTATTTATGTAATTTAAGAATTATTATTTAATATATAATTCGTAAAATTCTTTTATTTCACAAATGAATTTAGTACACGTATTAGTTGCAGCTTAGAAATGATAAAGTACATAAATAGTCCCCTAATTATAGGGCGCTACTTTTTTTAGTCCCCTGACTATTAAAAATTACAAAATGATCTCTCGACTATAAGGTGTTGCTTTGTTGAGTCCCTCGACTATTAAAAGTTACAAAATGGTCACCCGACTATTCATTATGTTCCAAACTCGTCTTTTTCCGTTAAAAATTTGACGTCAATTTAAGCTGGACGTTAACCTGTTGACTGTGATATGATAAAATCTGATCTCATTATCTCAAACGACTATCATATCTCAGTCAGCATGTTAAAGTCCAACTTAGACGATCATTAATTTTTTAATAGAAAATAGAAAATGATGAGTTTGGAACATAATGAATAGTTGGGTGACCATTTTGTAACTTTTAATAATTGATGGATTCAACAAAGAAACTCCCTATAGTAGGAGGACTATTTTATAATTTTTAATAGTCAGAAGACTCAACAAAGCAATATCCGATAGTCAATGGACCATTTGTGTATTTTTACCCTTTAGAAAAATATATCATGTGTTTAGCTTTCTTTTAACATTCTAGCATTTTACCTTTTCAAATTATTCATTCTGATGTGGACGATTTTTTCTGTGGGTCATCCTTATGTCGTCTTACTTGTGGATGAATTTACTCATTTTACACGTGTTTTTTTCAAGCAAATTATAAATTTTTCATATAATTTATAAACCATTATTTCAATTTTAAGAAAATAAAAAATCTAAAAATATGTTATTTTGAAATATTTTGAAGAAAAAAATGTTGATTTCCATATTATTTTTCATAGCATAAAAATTATATAAATAAAAAATGAAAAATATTTATAATATATAACAAATATATAGATTCAAACAAAATAGTTTACATTTTCTAATTTTTAATAGCTATTTATTTTTTATTTAATAAAATTTTAATTTCAAAATAAATATATATGTTAGAACTTTTAATCTCGTTTTAGAGGTTTTTTTTTTCACTTTATAGAGATAGTGTTGAGTTAGTATTTTTACCAGGTGTCATTAACTATTGTTTAAGTAAGGTTATATTAACTTATAATATCTTAAACTTTGAAGGAAATTGTAATGGTTATGCAAAACTATAACTCCTTAAACTCTGTATCAGAATTTATCAACTCTTATTCTCAAAAATCATTCATCGCTTTATTGAAATTACAATGCCACAATCAACAGACTGGTTTAAGTAGTAAGCAATTTGATATCGCTTAAGCATGTTTTAAGTTTGAGTTTTTGTGTACGCAGAAAATCTCCGTTGGAAGACTCACCCATCACAATTATAACTAGATGTACAACCCAATCAATTTACAAATTAATCAAGACGAAACTTTAAAAACCGAGAAAAAACTAAAAAAAAATTACAATGCCACACATATCTCATCACATGGGTACAAGTTCCTAATTTAATCTCGCGATAATATCTTTTATACTTTTTTCTTAGCACGCTATTCACCGACTCAGAAAACTCTTTCTTGGCGATACGGATAGGTTAATCACTATAATCTTTCTTTATATAAGTCAAAGTCTGATATACTATATTCAATAGAGATTTTTGACACCCGATTTTTAATCACTTAAAAAATGTGTATTCAATTAATCAATTTCACCCTCTTATTAGATTAATTTACCGATTTACAATAAACTAATGACATTGGAGTATTCTTCTGTGAGTACATTTTTTCAACTTTTGTGGGAATTTAGGACCAGGTTAACTTAGAACCGACCAAATTTTATCTTTAATATCACTAAATGTAACACTCTCAACCTTATTCAAAAGAGCAATCTGAATCAAAGATATCACATTAGACCATCAAATTGAATTCCACAAATCACAAAGTCATAAAATATAACTTACTCAAATTTTAAAATAATTATACCACTTACAAAAAATAAAACAATTTATTTATAATATACTTGAATAAAAGTCATGTCCACTCAAGTTCTCATCACGAAACATTGGTACTCCCGCTGAGACTCCTTGGATGATATTTTTGTTGTTGGAAATATGGACTGCAAAATCACACCATTAGCACTGACTGGAAAAATAAATAATAATTCAAAAGTTGTAATCGTAAACTGTGTCATGGTAAAAACCATTACCTTAAACCCTGTTACGAGCACAAGCCGAGCCGAGACGAGACGAACAGACGGCGGCAGTGAGCTAGAGTTCCCATTGTTCTCTATCACGCAACAAGGGAATGGTGAATGCAAGCCTTAAATACCCATTCCCAATAGTGTTTCCAACTATATGTGGGATTGAGCATTACCAACATTCCCCCACTAATGCGAAAGAATTCTTTTGAAACTCGAAAACTATCATTCCATAAAAACAATAGCAATATTAGTTGCTTAAGCACTAGTGCACGTATCTTGAACTAGTACATAGTGATGATGAGCAATCATTCTCTTAGATAAATGAAACTAGTCTTGAATTTTTTAAGATAGGGGTAAACTCATAACACACAACTAACCCCTTTATCCATTGAGTCCTTGATGTGTAGAATATATATACAAAAGTATATATTTGGCCATCTTACCTCAGGATTCTAGTAAGTGTGCTAAAAAATGACCCAACGTTTTTCATAGAATGTGGCTAACACTTCTCACTTACATAGGTTATTTCATTAGGTTTATTTCAACACAAATCACTCTTAACAGGGCTATAAAAAATTAAGAGCTTTTATAATAGCTCATCTTCACAAAGGGTAAGGTTACTTTCTTCAAGTTCATTAATGAACCACCCAAACTCTGAGATAAAAGGTTATTAAGAATAAATATTCAACCTAATTAATAGGTAAATTCAATAAGTCCTTCTCACTATGACCATCCAACTCTTGGATTTGAATTTATTAAGAGTTTAACAAACTCAACCTTTCTGTCGGTAAGTTCATTTTGGCATTCTCATTTAGGACTACCCACTTATTCTAGGTTATGAATTTATTAAGATTAGATATTCATCCAAAATCGGTAAATTCATCAAGTCTTTCTCACTAAGACCGCCTAAAACCTGGGCTATGAATTTATAAAGAGCAATTAAGCTCATCCTGAGCATGTACATTATTCATCATAGGGATGGTTAGGTAGGAATGTACACTATGAGTCTTTTCGTGGTTTTGTTTGACCACATTAAACTTAGATAACTAAGTTGGGTATCCACCATGAATTCCTCAACCAACGGGCTTTAGACCCATCCCCTCGACGAATCTAGAACCAACTTACCCTAAACCCTAAACCAACTTCCTACTTAACCCTTTGGTAAGAAGATCTACTAGGTTCCTTTTCGACTTCACATACTCTAAAGAGATCATTCCATTCTTTATTAAGTGTCTAACCGATTCATGTCTTATGAGAATATGTTTTTTCTTACCATTGTAAGCTTGATTCTTTGGCAAACATATTGCAACTTGTGAATCGTACAACAAAGAAATTGGAGGAGTCGGTCTTTCCCACAACATAATTTTTGCTAATAAACTTCTAAGACACTCGGCTTCTTGCCCAGCTAGGTCAAAAGCTATAAACTCTGACTCCATGGTAGAACAAGCAATACAAGTATTCTTTGTTGATTTTCACGAGATCGCTGCTCCACCTTGTTGGGACCGTCGGCGCACCCCACGACGCAGCGGAAACAAAACTCAATGGTCTCACCAGCGATCCAAGTACGTAAAACTTAAATCGGGAGGAAAGGATGTGAATACTTACAATGGGTTCCTTGAAAAACAGCAAAGACAGCAGTGGGAAGTGGTGATCACGAATGGTTCGAATCGTAAGCCTCCACGAAAACACGTCTCGGCCTCACATAGTTCACCCGATTGAGAGCAAAATTTTATTTTTCCCAAAAACGGTCTTGAGAAAAACGACTGAAGTAAAAACGGCTGCTAGACCTTACCTCCTTTAAATATATCAATTACCCTATCATCTTAGGGTTTTTAAAGTTATTTCAAATTAATAAATAAAATATTATTTAATTAATTCAAATTAAATATACATTAAAGACTTTTAATCTGAATTACAATCTTTAATGTTTATTTAAAAACTTATTTAATTATATCAAATTATATATCAATTAAAAGAGTTGTAATCTAAATTATATTCTTTTAATTCTTACTTACTATATTCGGGACAATTAAAATCATATGTATATCAAATATACATATCTTAACTCTAGATATATTTTAGTAACATACAACAAATTGTACATATTTGCTCATTTCAATCCTAGAGTGTGACCCTGTAGGTTCTTGTAACGTTAGTAGTAATTATTAGAACAATTCTAATATTACATACAATGAGTGACATCTAGCAATATATCATTGTCACCTAAGTTACAAGAAATTATGATTCGACATATCATCTTCGTGATTAACTCTTTTATGTATTACATCATTTTGTCCTTTATATCTAGAATAAGCACAAGTCTTAGAATAGTCACACTTGTATAGCCCATCTATTGTTTCTTGATATCTAGAGTAGACTATAATTAACGAATCATTTGTGATATCACATATAAACTTATTCGAGCATGGCTACGAATTTCTAGTTTCACTCAATCAAGTGGCCTGTGATATATTTCCTATTATGTAGGCAGGACAAATCCTATCTTAACCATATACACCCTACTACATATATCGAGATTTATTCAATAACAGTCTTTATAATGCAACCAATTACGGAGCATGTTTAATTGTATCAAAACATACAACAATATATGTTAGGATGACATTGATCTCAAGTCTGAGGATCATACATATAGTCATCACCATGAGCAATGTTATGACTGTTACATAATAATCCAAAATATATGCTCATGATGGGTCAATCCAATATATTGTTCTCTAACAATATAATCATGTATCAATTCTGATATATTTCCTATTATGTAGGCAGGACAAATCCTATCTTAACCATATACACCCTACTACATATATCGAGATTTATTTAATAACAGTCTTTATAATGCAACCAATTACGGAGCATGTTTAATTATATCAAAACATACAACAATATATGTTGGGATGACATTGATCTCAAGTCCGAGGATCATACATATAGTCATCACCATGAGCAATGTTATGACTGTTACATAATAATCCAAAACATATGCTCATGATGGGTCAATCCAATATATTGTTCTCTAACAATATAATCATGTATCAATTCTGACATCTCTATGTCAATGACAACTCCTTGCCATCAATCAATAACATGTTAGTCTTAAGCGTATTATTATTGTCATGCCCATAATAATACTTGACTATGGATCTTTTAATAATGTTATTATATGGACTTTATTATCTTTCAGTTTATGTTAAACATAGACATATAACTGAAAATAATATTGATAATGCCTTTATTCAAAAAAATTGGTAAATAAATGTATTATTACAATCATCATATGATTGGTCTTTGGGCATACTCTAACACACCTAAAGTAAAAAATACCCGCTCGTAGAGCTTACCTCATCATTATCAAAAACCCAGTTGGCATCACAATATCCTTCCAATGCCGCATGATAACCAACACACTCAAGTTTCCAATCCATAGTACCTTTAAGATACTTCAGTAAGTGTCTAAGAGCAATCCATTATTCACCACTCGGATTATGAGTATATATACTTAGTATGCTCACAACATAAGCAATATCGGGCAGAGTATATGTTGAAAACATTTTGATGTTTCGATATAACAAATTAAGTATAAATGAATTTTAAGATTTTACAAATGATTTTCTTAGTATATTCGATTTAATTACTCGAATATCAAAATATTACTCCAAGTCTTTCAAAGATCAATTTCAATCCTTACTAAAGTGTAAAATTGTGTTTTAATCTTAAAATATTTTTGACATAATTTTCACAAAGTATTTCGAACAAAAACGAGCCTAAAATCAATTTTTCAAAAGAGTGTACCGATGCACCAATCCATGCATCGATGCACCATTGAATAAATTGAACATTGAATGCATTTTATGCATCGATGCACATACCATGCATCGATGCACTCAGGTTTTATGAAAACATCGAATGCACTTCATGCATCGATGCACAGACCATGCATCGATGCACTCGGGCTTGTTTGAAACATCGAATGCACTTCATGCATCGGTGCACTCTTAGTGCACCGATGCACTAAGGGTCCAACGGTCGAAATATTTGAATTTTACACATAGTGTACCGATGCACTAGCCTTATGCATCGATGCACCAGACGCTCCCAACTGTTTTATTAATTGTTTTCACACTTAAACGACTCTATTGACTCCACTAATCATCCCTAATGTTCAGAATCAATTGAAGGAGTATTTAAACAAGCTTAGAAGCCATTGTTCAACAATAAGAAATAACAATCAACAAGAATCAAAAGAGAATCAAAGAGAAAGCATCAAACCTCAAGTTTGAATATTTCAAGCCTATTTTTCATTCAATATTCATTTTGCTTTCAAGAAAACTACTTGTACTCAATTGTATTCATTTTTTAGTGTTCTTTTCTTTGTTCTAGAATTGTGCAAACACATTTACCTTGTGAGTTTTTTCATTAAGTTTGTGAATTTATAATCTTCTCTTTGAGAAAGAGTGTTCTCAAGAATTGGGGTATATTCTTGAGGGAGTTGTAAGGTTATCTCTTTGGCCTCAAAAGAAAGAACAAATTAGTGAATTTGTTGAAAAATCCTTAGTGTGAATAGCTAAGGTAGTGGACATAGACTTTGGTTAAGAAATTCGAATCACTCTAAATCGCTGTGCAATTACTTTCAATTTTCTGCAAAAGCTTCCACCGAAATTTTAATTGCCAATTCACCTCATCTTGGCCAATTCCATCGGTCGGTTAACTCAACAATTGGTATCAGAGCCTTACTCATTTGAAGGTTTAATCACCTCTTGAGTCGATTCAGGAACAATTACATCGATTATCAAGTCATCAATTGCCTCTACTTCAAATGTTGACTCCGGTCTCGATTCGATGCCCGTCAACAAGCCTCCTTTCTTCAATGGAGTTAACTATGCCTATTGAAAGAATATGATGATGTATTTCATTCAAGCAAGTGACATGAGAGCATGAAATGTTGTAGAAGACGGATATATCAAGCCTCTTACTCATCCAAGATTGTGGAGTGAAAGAGAGACAAGAATGTTCTAGCTCAACTCCAAAGCCATCCATATCATATTTTGTGCTCTTGGACCAGATGAATATGAAAGAATTTTATCTTGTACAACCACCAAAGAAATATGGGATAAACTACAAGTCACTCATGAAGGCACCGACGAGGTAAAAGAAAATAAAATTAGTCTTCTAACACATAGCTATGAAAAATTCAGGATGAAACCAAATGAAGATATCAAAGCTATGACGAATAGATTTTCAACGATTGTCAATGGTCTCAAATCATATGGAGATCATTTCAAATGAAAAGCTTGTAAGGAAGTTAGTTTACTCACTTCAAAAATCGTGGCAATCAAAGAAGACGACAATCATCGAGGCTAAGAACCTAAAGTCCTTAACTCTTGAAGAGCTAATCGGTTCCCTCCTCACTCATGAAATAATGCTTGAAGATGAGGTGAACCTCGATAAGATTGACAAGACACCAAAAGAGAAGGAGAAGAAGAAAAACATTGGAGTTGCTCTCAAATCCCCAAAAGATGAGAGTGATTCGGATGAAGATGACGATGACGAGGAAATGAAATTGTTTACCAAACATTTCAGAAAAATGATGAGAGCTTACCGAGGAAGAAAATTCAAACGAAATGAAGGCTTCAAAAATGAACCAAAAGAGAAGGACCCGATAATTTGCTATGAATGCAAAAAGCCGTGGCATACCAAATATGATTGCCCACAATTGAAGAGAAAGGGTCAATCAAAGAATAAGCACAAGGCTCATGTGGCTACATGGAGCGATGAAGAAGGTTCCGATGAAGAGGAACAAGAAGTACCAAACTTGTGTTTGATAGCATTCGGGGAAGATTCTAAGGTAACCTCTAACTGATTTGATTTAGATGATTTATCTTATGATGAGTTCTTAGAGGAATATAATGGGTTGACTTTGGATTATGAGAAATTGTTTTTAAAATATAAAAATGATATTTCAAAATTGAAAAATGAAAATAATCTCATATCCAAGACCAACAATGATCTTGAAAGTAAAATAAAAAATTTGCAAATCAAACTGGAAGAGTTTGAAAAGAAAAATTTTGATTTGCATAATTTACTTTCAAAGGTCAATGATGATCATCAAAAGAAAATTGATGATCTTAAAGCTTCTTTTGATAAAGTTGGATCAAAACGTTTTGAAAAAGGAGAAAATTCAAAAACCAACTTTGTTAGAAAAAGTTTTAGAAACTACAATCATAGAGGTCCTCAATGAACCTTAAAAGGAAAAATTATTAGAAATATATGGGTTCCTAAAGAACTCATTACTACTAAAGATAAAGATATCATAAACAAATGGATACCTAAGGAGACTAGGATTTTGGAAACTAATGAATATGGATCCAAAAGAATTTGGGTACCAAAAATTAGAAATTAATCTATGTTTGTAGGAAAAGGAGCATTACTACAAGGCACAGGAAACAAATTCAAATTCATGGTAACTTGATAGTGGATGCTCGAGACACATGACCGGAGACAAAAGCTGATTCATTGAGCTTAACGCTAAAAATAGAGGATAAGTGACTTTTGGTGATGATTTAAAATGTCACATTGAAGGTATAGGTACTATAGGTAATACCTCTTCCATACAAATTAAGAATGTTTTATATGTGAATAAATTAAAGCATAATCTATTGAGTATTAGTCAATTGTGTGATAAGGGATTCAATGTCATGTTTGATATTAATGGTTGTAAAGTCATTGACATTGCATCTAATCGGATTATGCTTGTTGGTCATAGAATAGGAAATATATACATGGTGCATTTAGACTCTATTGATATGACTAATTTATGCCTAGTTGCTAAGGATAAACATGATAGCTGGTTATGGCATAGGAGACTAGGACATGCTAGTATGAGTGTTTTGCAACGGTTAATTCAAGGAGATTTAGTAAGAGGGTTGCCTAAACTAAAATTTGATAATGATAAAATTTGTGATGCTTGTGCTAAAGGAAAACAAAAGCGAGTTTCTTTTAAATCCATTAATGACATATCAACTAGTAGAGTACTACAATTGATCCATATAGATATTTTAGGACAAACTAGAACTACTAGCTTGGGTGGAAAACAATATGCATTTGTCTTGGTAGATGATTATTCTAGATATACTTGGGTTCTATTTTTAAGTACTAAAGATGAAACATTAGAACATTTCATCACGTTTTCAAAAGTAATCCAAAACGAAAAAGGTTACTCTATCACTAGTGTTAGGAGTGATCATGGAACTGAATTTGAAAATATTGGATTTATTGAGTTTTATAATTCTAATGGTATTAGCCATAATTTTTCAGCACCTAGAACCCCTCAACAAAATGAAGTTGTTGAGAGAAAAAATCGAACTTTAGAGGAAATGGCTAGAACCATGCTTTATGAAAATAATTTGCCAAGATATTTTTGGGCGGAAGCCACAAATATCGCTTGTTATATTGTAAATCGAGTAATGATTAGGTCAATTTTAAAGAAAACTCCATATGAAATTTTCAAAAATAAAAAGCCTAACATTAGCTATTTTCATCCTTTTGGATGTAAATGTTTTGTTTTAAACAACAGTAAAGAAAACCTTGGCAAATTTGATGCTAAAAGTGATGAAGGAATTTTTCTGGGTCATTCCTTAAATTCTAAATCTTATCGAGTATTTAATAAAAGAACTTTAGTTGTAGAAGAGTCTATACATGTTGTTTTCGATGATAATCCCCTTCCGAGGAAGGATTCTTGTGTTGATGATGATGTAGGTATTATACAAGCAAATGACGTTAGACACGATGTTGGAGAATCGTCATCTAAAGAAGAAACAAAAGATGAGGAAACTCATGATCCTCTCGAGAATCCAACCATTGAAGAAAGGGAAATATCTTATCCAAGAGAGTACAACTATGTTAAGGATGGTGAAATTATAGGTGATCCATCAAAAGGGGTAACTACTCAATCTTTTCTTAGAAATATTTGCAATTATGTTGCATTTATTTCATGCATAGAGCCTAAGAATATTAAAGAAGCATTAAAAGATGAACATTGGATTATGGCTATGCAAGAAGAGTTAAATCAATTTGAGACAAGTAAAGTATGAACATTAGTTGAAAGGCCTAGTAATAAATCTACTGTAGGTACTAGATGGGTATTTAGGAATAAGCTTGATGAAAGTAGTAATATAGTGAGAAACAAGGCTAGACTTGTTGCTCAAGGGTATACTCAAGAAGAGGGTATAGTCTATGATGAAACATACGCTCTCGTAGCTAGGATGGAAGCAATTAGAATGTTATTAGCATTTGCATGTTTTCATGAATTTAAATTATATCAAATGGATGTTAAAAGTGCATTTTTAAATGGTTTTATAAAAGAAGAAGTTTATGTGGAACAACCTCCTAGTTTTGAAGATTCAAAATTTCCAAATCATGTTCTTAAATTGACAAAAGCGCTTTATGGTTTAAAATAAGCTCATAGAGCTTGGTATGAAAGATTGCCAAATTTTTTAATTGAAAAAGGTTTTTCAAAAGGAAAGGTTGACATTACATTGTTTTTAAAGCATAAAGGTAAAGATTTATTAGTAGTTCAAATTTATATTGATGATATAATTTTTAGTTCTACTAATGATGTTCTTTGCCAAGAATTTTCTAAGCTAATGCAAAGTGAATTCAAGATGAGCATGATGGGGGAACTCTCATTTTTCTTGGGACTCCAAATCAAGCAAAGAAAAGATGACATCTTCATCAATCAAGCTAAGTACATCAAAGATATGCTCAAGAAGTTTGGACTGGAAAATGGGAAACCTCATGACACTCCAATGAGCTCATCAACAAAGCTTGACATAGATGAAGGAGGTAAATGTGTGGATGTTAAATTATATAGGTCAATGATTGGCTCTTTGCTTTATCTAACTGCAAGTAAATAGGACATTATGTTTAGTGTTTGCTTATGTGCTATATTTCAATCATGCCCTAAGGAATCACATTCGCTAGCTGTTAAGAGAATCTTTAGATACCTTAAGGACACTCTTAGTTTAAGACTTTGGTATCGTAGAGACTCTAGCTTTAGATTGCATGCCTTCTCTGATGCGGATTATGGAGGATGCAAATTAGATAGGAAAAGCACCTCTGGTACTTGCCAATTCCTTGGAAATATGCTGATTTCTTGGTTTTCAAAGAAACAAAATTGTGTTGCATTATCTACCACTGAAGCAAAATATATTTCAGCTGGTAGTTGTTGTGCACAAGTTTTATGGATGAAACAACAACTTTTTGATTATGAAATTGAAGTAGGTACCATTCCTATCAAGTGTGATAATACTAGTGCTATTTGTCTCACTAAAAATCCCATCAAACACTCTAGAACTAAACATATTGAAATTAGACATCACTTCATTAGAGACCATATCGATAAGGGAAGATGTAGTTCTAGAATTTGTTGATACTTTGCATCAATTAGCGGATATCTTTACAAAACCTTTAGACAAAGAAAGATTTTAGACACTTAGAAGAGAATTAGGTTTAACTGACCTATCTTCACTTAGTGTTTAAGATAATTTTAACACTTTTAAGAATAAATGAAAAATGCTAATAATAATAATTTTTGATTGCATTCTTTGCTTTTAGTTAGGGGGAGTTCATGTTCTTTGGTAAAAATTAATTTTTTGTTTAAATGTAGTTTAAGGATTAAATTAATTGATTGAACATGATTAATTTTTAATATATGAGTTATCAATACCGCTAGAGCTTATTAATTTAGCATTTTGAGTGTTTAAAACGGATTTTTGACATTTTTGTGCTTAATGCATCGATCCACTTAACAGTGCATCGATGCATCCCTTTGAATGTGCATCGATACACCATGAAGGTGCACCAATGCACTCCTTGAATGTGCATCGATGCACAAGGCCATGCATCGATGCATCCATCGGGTTTTGGGTATTAATACCCTATTTTTTTCATTTTCTCAAACTTCTAACTCCCAAACACTTACCCCCGTTCGTCCTCTTCACTACCCTAAATCTCTCTTTTGCTTCAAATTAATGCAAATTTGTCAGATTTAAACTACTAATCATGCTTCAATCATTAAAACGTGCAAAACAACATCGCATTCCTCTCAATCCGAACTTTTTCAAGGTAATATTTCAAAACCTCTGTTTTATTGATTTTTGAACTTAGAACTAGTTTTGATTAGTTCTAGGATGAACATTATATCGAGCATTGATTATTTTATGATTCTAAACTAGATTTTACAATCAATTTCTTCAAAAACAAACAATTTTTCAACATTGACTTTGAATTTTTGAAATAAATAAAAAAGAAAAAAATGTTATTTTCGAAAATTATTGTTTTTGATTTTATTATATTGTTTTCATGAAAACTATATGAATTATGATATTTCTAAATGTTATTTTCATAATCTTTTCCCATTAGGATTCGATTTAGAGAACCTTGAATTATTGTAGACTCAATTGAGTTTTGGGATTGATTATATTGCGTACAAGTGTTTTATAATTGCAGGTTACATTCCTAATTCTGATTCCTTAAACCATATCAAACCCTAAATGCCCTAAGACTTCATCAAGTCGTTCAAATTGACCTCCCATTCCTCCTCAACCTTCAAATCCAAACAATCCCGATATGACCATTATAAGTTCCTATTTTAATATGCCAGAACGTCGTAGAGACGAACTCTACCATATGTACATAAATTCTTTCCAATCTTATAAAATCCGGGAAGAGCGTATTCCTTCTGTTCAAGCCATAATAGATATTAACTTCGAATACCTTCCAACTCTCAAATCATGGAAGTTTGATAAATTGTTTCACCTAAAACCAATCGTCTATCATCAGTTAGTCCACATTTTCTACTCTAATGTGGTATGTATTCAAAACCAGACTCAATGTGAGACTATAGGAATTAGATCCTACCTTTTAGGATAATATATTCATATTGACTCCGAGTCTATCACTAGGCAATTTGGGCTAGATGACAATGGTCTATATAATGAAAAAGAAACTGTGGCATATCCCTATCTTCCTAACGCTAGTGTTAGTACTCTACGATCTCATCACAATTGATTTCTCCATTTGATGATCTCTTGGTGGTTTGGACCATCCGGAGGTAGGTACTCCACTCTTCGTATTAGGGATTTATGGTGGATGTATTGTATCCAACATAATAGAAAAATCAATTTGCCACAAATCATTTTCAGTGAACTAGTAGATACCATAAATGATGTCCCTTCTAAATATGTCAAAACTTTAGTTTATGGGTGTCTACTTAATAATCTTTTTATCAAACTCGGTCTTAATGTCTCTCTTGATAATCCCATTCCTCTTCAAAACCAAATCAATCTTACCTCCTTAAAGAAAGCTGATTGGAAACAGGATGAGGAAACTGGTCAATGGGTTTATCGACCCTATAAGCAAACTCCGAGAGCGAGTTCTTCATGAGCACCTGTTGCTCCTAGCTCCTCTCGTACTCAACCTCCACCGGCACCGGCTACAAACGATGATCCCGAGCTTCAAGGGCTATTTCAAGATATTGACGATCCCACAATGCGCCAGCACAACAAGAGGATCAAGTGCCTCCATATTTCTGTTCATTTTTGGAGACATTTGATCTACGGTTTGCTTCCATCGAATCCCATTTAACTGCAAACTACGAAGCGGTGAATCATCGTTTAGACACTTTGGAAGCTCAACAAATGGAGTTTCAAAGGGAGATGCTTGCACGTATGGATGCTCTTACTCTTGAGATGCAAGCACAATTTCCTCCTCCTCCCGATCCTTCTATGGACGAGTAGACCTTGCTTTGTTTTTGTTTTGGATTAACTTAGAACTTTACTTGTTAAAACATTTTGAATACTTTTGGATTTTTTACTTTGTTTGTTGGATGTTTGAATTTGTTTGGATTTATATTTTGGTTGCTTTGGATATTTGAACTTATTATATATATATTTGGTTTGGTTTTCTTTTTGAGCTTAATGATTATTAATTTTTGCATCATTTACATATTAGTTGCATTATAACCAATTTTTACCATTTCACATTTTTATTATGAATTATGATGGGACTAATGGCTAATATCTCTTTTGATTGTGATCTTAGCAGCTTAATCTTTAAATTAATAAATCAATTGGCTAAGTTTTTCAAAACCTTGTTTAATACGTTTAGAGTCTTTTTGATTTAACAAAAAGGGGGAGAAGGGTTATAGGGAGAAGTGTTATAGTAAGGGGGAGTAATTTTTCAAAACTTGATTCCAAAATCTTAAAATTACTAAAATGTTTTGTTATATCAAAAAGGGGGATATTGTTGAAAACATTTTGATGTTTCGATATAATAAATTAAGTATAAATGAATTTTAAGATTTTACAAATGATTTTCTTAGTATATTCGATTTAATTACTCGAATATCAAAATATTACAACAAGTCTTTCAAAGATCAATTTCAATCCTTACTAAAGTGTAAAATTATTTTTTAATCTTAAAATATTTTTAAAACAATTTTCACAAAGTATTTCAAACCATGCACTCAGGTTTTATGAAAATATCGAATGCATTTTATGCATCGATGTACAGACCATGCATCGATGCACTCGGGCTAGTTTGAAACATCGAATGCACTTCATGCGTCGATACACTCTTAGTGCACCGATGTACTAAGGGTCTAACGGTCGAAATATTTGAATTTTACACATAGTGTACCGATGCACTAGCCTTATGCATCGATGCACTAGACGCTCCTAACTGCTTTATTAATTGTTTTCACACTTAAACGACTCTATTGACTCCACTAATTATCCCCAACATTCAGAATCAATTGAAGGAGTATTTAAACAAGCTTAGAACTCATTGATCAACAACAAGAAATAACAATCAACAAGAATCAAGAGAGAATCAAAGAGAAAGCATCAAACCTCAACTTTGAGCATTTCAAGCCTATTTTTCATTCAATATTCATTTTGCTTTCAAGAACACTACTTGTACTCAATTGTATTCATTTTTAGTGTTCTTTTATTTGTTCTAGAATTGTGCAAACACATTTACCCTGTGAAGTTTTTCATTAAGTTTGCGAATTTGTAATCTTCTCTTTGATAAAGAGTATTCTCAAGAATTAGGGTATATTCTTGAGGGAGTTGTAAGGTTATCTGTTTGGCCTCAAAAGAAAGAACAAATTAGTGAATTTGTTGAAAAATCCTTAGTGTGGATAGCTAAGGTAGTGGACGTAGACTTTGGTTAAGAAAGTCAAACCACTCTAAATCGCTGTGCAATTACTTTCAATTTTCTACAAAAGCTTCCTCCGAAATTTTAATTGCCAATTCACCCCCTCTTGGTCGATTCCATCGATCGATTAACTCAACAATATAGTTCATTAAGAACATTAAGCTTGTGATCAATTTAGCATATTATGTTTGGGAAATGCTACTTCTTTTATTTTTAAAGAGATGTATGCTAGGGTTATAAGGAGTTAAAATAGGGATGACGTAAAAACTATCAAATTTCTTTAACACTTTTTCAATATAGTGTGTTTGACTTGAAGAAAATCCCTTTTCAGTTTCAGTAACTTTAACTCGTAATATTATATCGACTTATCCCAAATATGTAATATCAAACTTATTGGACAATGAACTTTTTATTTTGTTAATGGACACAATGTTGGAACTAAAAATAAACATGTTATCAACATACAAACTTATGATGATACAATTAATGTCAAACATCCTCGAATACACACAAGCATCCGAACCATTCACAATAAAACCAAAACTAAGTATAGTTTTATGAAATTTCTCGTACCACTGTTTAGGAGCATATTTAAGTCCATAGAGTGTCTTTTCAAGTCTACAGACTTTGCCTTCCATACCAAGTGCTTTAAAACCTAGTGGTTGCTCCATTTAGATCTCCTCATCTAGATCACATTCAAAAATACAGTCTTAACATCCATTTGATGTACTTGCAATTTGTGAATAGTGACTAGTGCAAATAATGCACATATCGTTGAGATTTTCGTAATGAGAGAGTAAGCATCAAAGTATAATAAACCAAACTTTTGAGTGAACCCTTTCACGACTAGCCTTGCCTTGTACTGCTGGATCGAACCATTTGGCCTCAGTTTCTTCTGAAAGACCCATTTGATGCAGATTGGTTTGAATCCCCTAGGCAAGTCAACTAATTCCCAAGTATAATTAGACATTTTCGATTCTAGTTCATCATTGATAGTGTTTTTCCAGAAACTAGCATCAATAGATCCTATAGTTTCTTCATAAGTTTTAGGATCATCATCTAACAGAAATATTTGAGCTATAGGATCAAAAAGAGAATTTAAATCATTTATCTCAGAAATAAAGAAAGTAATAAAATCTGGTCCAAAAGAGGTTTCAACTCTTTTCCTTTTACTTCTAGGCTCGAAAATAATCTCTTGAGAATACCTAACAGGTATACTAGAAGAGGTTGATGGAATATTTTCTATTTGTGTTTCGGCATTTAGTATTGGTTTCTCTAAAGGAAAAGTATTTTCAAAGAAAACATCATCCCTTGACTGAAAAATAGAATAATCTTCTAGAAGCATGAATCTGTATACGACACTATTTGTAGCATACCCTATAAACACTACATCAACAATTTTAGGTCTGATAGTGGATTTCTTAAAGTCTGACAAGCACACTTTAGCTAAACACCCCACACTTTCAAGTATTTTAGATTTAGAGCATATTCTTTCCACAATTCGTATGGGGTAGAATCTAATTTCCTATGATGTACACAGTTCAAGATATGATTTGTAGATAGAATGGCTTCCTCCAACATGTTATCAGATAACCTATAACTTATTAATAATAAGTTCATCATTTTTTTAAAGTTCTATTTTTCCTTTCAACTATACCGTTTTGTTGAGGAAAATAAGGGGCTGAAGTTTCATGAATTATGCCATTTTTCTCACAAACCACTTTTAAAAAATTAGATCCATATTTACTACCTCTATCAGATCTAACCCGTTTAATTCTCATATCTAATTGATTCTCAACTTCTGCCTTATAAATAAGAAAGAAGTTTTTAGCCTCATCTTTATTTCTAAGGATATAAATTTTTATGTATCTTGAATAATCATCTACAAAAGTTATGTAGTAATGTTTTCCTCCTTTACTTTTATCGTTTCTAAAGTCTGCTAGATCGGTATGGATAAGTTCTAACAATTCAGTCTTTCTATTAGAAACAATCTTAAACTAAGGTTTAGCATGCTTGGCTTCTACACAAATTTCACATTCGTTAAAGCTAGTTATGTCTAGTTTAGGAAGAACATTCATATTCATCAATTTCTTTAAAGCATGAATATTTACGTGCCCTAATCTAGCTTGCCACATATTAACAGATTCAACAATGTAAGAATAAGTGGTAACTTTATTTTCATTAAGTTGAGTTTATATGAAAAATAAACCATCGTTTAAAAACCATTTCCCAACATAATTACCATTTTGGGAATATTTAAGTTTATCTGCCTCAAAAACTAACTTAATCTCTGCCATATTCAGAAGCACATCACTTATCAAATTTCTACGCAAGGTAGGTACATACAGAATATTATTCAAGGCCAGAGTTTTACCAGAAGTCAGCTTGAGTAAAACCTTTCTTTTTCCTAGCACTTCAAAGTTGCTACAGTTCCCCATGTACACTCGTTCACCTTCGTTCACATACTTGAACTCAGTGAAAAAGTCCTTCCTTGCGCAGAACTGCTTTGAAACGCTAGTATCAACCACTCATATAGAATTGTTCTCCACCAGATTGACTTCTGAAACCACTGCAACAATGATGTCATCATCTTTTTTCCATAATGTGTATTTATGGCTTGTTGTCATTCTGGCGGTCTGAGCGGTGTTGGAATTGATAAGCTTTGTGGCCGGCTAGGCCGTAGACATAACACTTGAGTGTCTTTCCTTCAAGTTTAACATTCCTAAATTTCTTGAAGTTTACAGCCATCTAAGGTTTAGTCCTCTTATATTGATTCCCTTGTTTCATGATCTTCTTGAATCTAACTCAACCAAGTTAGCTTTAAAAGATAAATTACTAAGGGAATTAGCAACCTTATCTTTTAACTGATTGGCTACTTTAATCTTCATATGGCCCCCTAACACCTCAAGGAAATATATCTCCTTTTATGCTTGAGAGAATTACGGTAGTCGGACCAGGACTTGAGCAGCTTCTCGATGAGGACATTGGCTTGAAGCACCTCACGCATATGAATTCCTTCAACGATGATGTCGGCGACCTAGTTCTTGTAGTCATAAACTTGATCTATTATCGGCTTGTCATCCGTCATATGGAATTTAAGTCATTAACCGACAACATACTTCTTGATGCCCGCATCGTTAACACCATACTTCTTTTCCAGAGTGTCCCAAATTACCTTGACACTTCTCTCTAAAGAACATATCAAACAATTTGTTTGACATGTGGTTGAGTAGGTGTCCTCACACCGTTTTATTGTCCTTCTCGTATTTCTCACGGGTAGCAATGACAACATTAGCATTGAATATGGTGACATCGTTTAGAACTGCATCAGTATTGTTTCCGACAACTAGGGTTGGCGGCATGGTAGGTGATGGCGTAAGCAACACGTAATCAATGTCAAGTTACTCGAAGAATATCAATATTCTTTGGGACCATCTTCGATAATTCTTTCCATTAAGTGCATCGATCTTGGAAAGATCGAGAATCAGCTTGCTCAAAGGTTATGTCATATTTACAATATATATGAATTCGTTTCTAAATTGTTGGAAATATGGACTGCAAAATCACACCGTTAGCAATGACTAGAAAATAAATAATAATTCAAAAGTTTTAATCGTAAATCGCATCGTGGTAAAAACCACTACCTTAGAAACGAATTCGCCCCGATGTGTGTAATTACTCCAATAGATAGATCATCCAACGAGGTTAACACGATCGCTCCAAATTTTGTACACCCAAAACCCGAGTGGACTGCTGGCCTTATTGCACTTTTAATCGAAAAATATATAGAGAACAACTTTAGAAACACTAAGGGAGTGAAAAGTGAGTTGTGGAGTGAGTTGAGAAGCTGAATTCAACTCTCTCTATTTATAGGCTAGAAATAGAGGTATAATCGTCCAATAAAAAATCAGATGAAAATAATTGTTAAATTTATTTAATTTTAGATAACTAATTAATCATATGTTATCATCTAAAATATTTGTATTTAAACAATCCTCAACAACCTATAAATATATATATATATAAAATCTTTCACATTTTCATTTGTTCTTTCAGAGAAAAATCGTGTCGAAGAGACACGTATTACGACCACGACCACAAGACGAGACAAGACGGACGGACGGCGCGACGACGGTGCGCGAGAGTCCTCCTTGTTCTCTATCACTCAACAAGGGAGTAGAGAATGCAGACATTAAATATCCATTCCCAATAATGTTTCCAACTCTATGTGAGATTAATCATTACCAATAGTTGTCCTATAGTGATCCATAAAATTTGTAATCTATAGGTGTAATTAATTCAAAGAATAAGCTAACAAGCTCAATGAGTACACATCTACTCTATTATATTTGATGAGTTTCATAAAAATAATCATATTAGCCAATTATGAACTTATAGTCACTAGTCTTCCACTCTTATTATCCGTAGTCTCTTATTTAGATACATTACACTTAATCCAAGTATAAGGCAAAACATATTTGAGTCATCACATTAATTATTCGTTAGACTATTTCAAGATGTCACACGACTATATTCCTTTATTCACAATTTATATTACGAATCTCAATATATTCATTATGCAAAGTACTAGACTTATTACAATCTATAAGGTCACATTCATTCTCAATCATAAATACTATCCAAAAGGGTGAAAAGTAAATCATGCTTTCATTATAATTATAATATCCTATATTCGGCTATGAAGAATGGCCGAACATTCTGAGTGTACATTAGATTCCGAAACGAATCAAACAAAATTAAACCCTAAACATATAAACTAAGTTTAAAAAGTTAGGATAAACATTCAACATGCAAACATATCTTAGAATAAATTAGTCATTTCACATGCCATTATTAATTCAACGTTAAAAAAATTGAGTTAAAAAATAATCATTATTAACATCCAATTGAACACATCCAAATTTTCAGATCAAGAGGACGCCAAACAAGTACCTAATCAAACATGCAATTCTAAGGACTAAAACGTAAACAATTCAAAAGTCACATACAAACAACAAACATGCAATTGAAACTTTCATTATGCAATTCAGTATATTTAAGAGTTACAAACCAAATCTCACCAAATTCAGATTAAAGACAAAGTATCAATTAACATTCCATTTTTGGAACCATTATGAACTATAAATAAACAAATTTAGGGTCAAATTAAGACTTAAAGACACTTAGAACCTTTAATGAATTAAATTTTATCATTTTCATCGAATTTTACGGGGATCGATCCTTTACAAAACATAAAGAATTGGATCGATCCTTCAATATATTGGACGATGTCGCATGAGATGCAACTATTCAAGTTTAAATTCTTTGGGAAGAATAATAAATTAGAGAAATAAAAATAAATGAAGCATATATCTAAAATATCAAGAATGAGAGAACGATAAAATGACTAAGAAAATGCAGCCTAATTTAAGCCTAAGAAAAGACACAAATGGAAATGTTAAACTTTGTTTTAACATTTTCAGTTGAGCGCAACCTAAAATATTAATCTTCTAATATTTTCACAACCTAAAATGTTAATTTTTTTAACATTTCTAGTTGCAAAAAAAATCTTATAAAGAAGACAACATTTTTTGTTGTTGCTGAAAATGTTAAAAAAACAACATTTTAGCTTACGAAAATGTTAAAAGATTAACATTTTATGTTGTACTCAATTGGAAATGTTAAAAAAAGTTTTACAATTCCTATTGTGCATTTCCTTAACCTTAAATTAGGTCACCGTAAAATAGAATTACATGTAAATGACACACGAGGTGTTAGAAAAATATATTGAGATTGAAACACAAACATAAAAATGGAGGCAGCTTTAACAAATAAGTATGGATCAAATAATTGGTTTTACTTCTCTTCTCCACGCAATACTTCATTTTGGGAAATACTCACGTGTGACAGATTTAATAAAAGGCTAAAATAAGGTGTCACCGATTTTGTTATTGTTTAAATAACAAAATAAGGTGCTACCGGTTTTATTATTGTTTAAATAATAAAATTGGTAAAAATGACCGGAAACATTATTAGGCGCTACCGGTTTTGTTATTGTTGGACATTTTTACCGAAAATGTTAAAAAATTGATTTTTTAGGTAAAAATAATAATATTTTAGGTATTTTTTTACCGATTTTGTTATTTAAATAATAACAAAACCGATAGAGCCTTATTTTATCTTTATATTAAGGTGCCGCACCGTAGAACTTCCCATTCATTTTACACCCATTCATTTTACACAATATTGTTTCTATCAAGTTATCTTCTTCAATGAATGGCTTCCATTCGTAGGGAAACAGAACACGTGATGTAAATCCAAGTTTAAATAAAACCACGTGACGTAAATCCAATTTCACCGAATTTTCTATAACGGTAAATTATAAATTTCATCACTAAATTTTACTATCTCTCATATTTTACTTACTAAACTTTAAAAATTTTCAATTTTTTCACTAACCTTAATACATTATTTTTTTGTCACTCCGCTATTAAATAATTAATGGTAAAATAAAATTTTCACCAAAATTGTGTCGTTTTGCATCTATATAAAAACCTATTTATAACGCCGTTAGTGAGAAAATGATTGAGTGACAAAAAAAATCAAATTTATTAAATTCAGTGAAGAAATTAAAAATATTTAAAGTAAAGTAATTACAATAAAAAAGAGAATAAACAGTTACCAAATTTGAAATTTACACTTTCTGTAATTAGCAAGTTAGTTTTGTTAGTTGTAAACCAATGATTGTTAGAATAAGATTACAGGCATTCCCCGCCAACCCCTTACCGCCCAATTTTAACCTTTCATCACGTGATTTTCACGTGACACCGGCTCTTCTTATTTTCCCCAACGAAAATTCAAAACTTTAACGTCTAAAAAACAAAAAACCAGAACCCCCAAAAACCACGAAGCTCCATCTCCGCCAGGCATTGCGTTCTCCAATAAGGTTTTTTTTTGGGTTTAATCTCATCAGCTCATGGATTTAAAATGTGATACATTTCATTTTGAGTGATTTGGAAGATTTTGTTTTGTAGATTTTGATCGCATTATTTAGGAGATGGAGAGTTCTGATTCCGTTAGAGTAGCCGTCAACATTCGGCCTCTTATTACTACAGAGCTTGTCAATGGATGTACGGATTGCATCACTGTCGTTCCTGGCGAACCTCAGGTATTTCGATTTTATAAATATATTTCCGAAGTTGAAATCTTATATTGGAATGGATTAGTGTTTGATTTTTTTTTATTGTTTCGATTACAGGTTCAAATTGGGTCTCATTCCTTTACATATGATTACGTTTACGGGGGAGGGGGACCGCCGCCTTCTTCTATTTATGATGATTGTGTTGATCCTCTGGTTGATGCAGTTTTTCGTGGTTATAATGCCACTGTACTTGCGTATGGCCAGGTTAGCTTCATTTTGTTCAATTGAGGGCTTTCTTAATTAATATTTTTATTAATTTCCTCTTTTAAAATAAAATTTTACTATTTTCTAACAAATATGTTGTGTTTCTGGGTTTTTTTTAGACGGGTTCTGGTAAAACATATACTATGGGAACCAATTACAACGACGAGGAAAGTAATGGTGGGATTATACCCAAAGTTATGGAAACTATATTTAGAAGAGTTGGGGAAGTGAAAAACTCCACGGAGTTTTTGATAAGAGTATCATTTATTGAGGTAATTTTGTAGGCTAAACAATAATTCTTCAACTTATAATTATTATTATTATCAGGTAATGTGCTTATTTAGTATCTTTGAATTTGACAGATATTTAAGGAAGAGGTATTTGATTTACTTGACTCAAAGTCTACAACTCTTGGAAGACCTCCTATACAAATTAGGGAAACAGGGAGTGGGGGAATAACACTTTCTGGGGTGACTGAGGCAGAAGTTCGGACGAAAGAAGAGATGGCATCAAATTTGGCACGAGGTTCTTTGTCTCGAGCTACAGGAAGTACCAATATGAATAGCCAATCAAGGTGAGGGTTATGAATCCATATGTTTTAGTAATCCCATTTTATTGGCTTCTCCAGAATCAGTACTATCTTTGATTTAAATATCATTTTCGTTGTTATAATACCATGGTGTGTTAGATTTATAAGGTTTACATAATCATAAATAATGTAATGATATTTTTTTTAAAAAAATTTGTGCTTATGCCAAATGCAATGATCGTTACATTGTTTCCAGTCGTTCACATGCCATCTTTACAATAAGCATAGAGCAAAATAAGACTGGTAGCTGCTTAAGTGCGGTAAATAATGATATCTGTGATGATATCTTAAGTGCAAAGCTTCATTTAGTGGACCTTGCTGGCTCAGAACGTGCAAAAAGGACGGGTGCTAATGGCACACGGTTAAAAGAAGGTATATTAGTTTTTCCATTTCCTAAAGCCTCATGTTATCTATTAAAATAGCTATAGGTTCTAAATTAGCCACAATATGGAACTTTTTGATTTATTTTGTCTAAAAAGTTTTGACATTTTGTTCTTGTAGGAATTAATATCAATAAAGGTTTACTAGCTCTAGGGAATGTGATTAGTGCCTTGGGAGATGAGAGGAAGAGAAAAGAAGGGGGGCATGTACCATATCGTGATAGCAAGTTGGCTCGCTTGTTACAGGTATGTTTTAAACAGTGTTTTATCCAGATATATATATATATGAAGAATCATTTCAACCAGTTGGAGTTTTAATTGGACGCTTTGATCTTTGTTGAAGCAGATTATTTGTTCAGAACAAATTGAATTGGATAAGTCAAATTGCTATCAACCAGTTGTCAATTAGTCTTGGGTTTAATGAATTTAAATATTCAGCAAGTACATGATGCATTGAAAAGTATTTTTAGAAGGTTTGGTTTAGAAAAAAATTCTTTTGATAAGTTTCCTGAAAAAAATGTTGTGAAAAAGAGTGGTTTCTTAATTTTAAGTGTTTAACAATGCTGTGAAATATTATTGTGAGAAGTTAATGTTGAAAAGAGAAATTTTGGAAGAAAAATAGTTTGTTGAGAAATAGAATGGAGGGTTTTTGAGAGATACATTTCGCTGGTTACGATGCCTCTATACTTGCTCAACTCCTAAAAACAAGAAATTATCAGTAAGCATGATATTAGGCCCTAATAATTAGCAATATTACAAAATGCAACAATTACTCCTAATTTATCTCTACCAACCACGATCAACAAGATTACTCCTAAAACATTTCATTAAATACTAGTCGACATCCCTTGATTTCCACGCTTCTCCTAGTATGGTCTATATGGCATTTCAAGAAACCATGCTTCTTTACTACCTTTGGTAATCTCTTGAACCAGACTTGTGCAGACTATTTGAGACCATATAGTGACTTGTGAAACCTGCACACATTGTCACCGCGCCCTTGTTTTATAATTGAATTTTCTTGAATTATAAAAAAATATATATTTTATAAAATTGTCCTTCGATGGAAATACTTACTTCAGTAGGAAAACTTGCATTTGTTAATGGAATTCTAAATTTTCAGGATTCTCTTGGAGGAAACAACAAAACCGTGATGATTGGTATGCTATTTTATCTTCTAATGCATTAATAGTTGTCACTATTGATATAAACTTGTTCCAGGTTTTTGTTTTGAATTTTGTTTATGATCCTTAAGTGTTGTTTCTTCTATATTGATTTTAGCTTGTGTTAGTCCGGCCGACACCAATGCTGAAGAAACTCTAAACACCTTGAAGTATGCCAATCGTGCTCGAAACATTCAGAATAAGGCAGTTGTAAGAGCTTACTTGCAAAAGGAAAGTTCTTTTCTGGGCTTTATAATTCTCATTCTAACAATCTCATCTCTCGCACTTGCTTAGATAAACCGTGATCCAATGGCAGCTCAGTTGCAGACAATGCGGAGCCAAATTGAGCACTTGCAAGCTGAGCTTTTGTTTTATCGTGGTGATGGCAATGGATCATTTGATGAACTTCAGGTTATTTTTACATAGAACATTCAAACACGTTCTGATTCTTTACTTGCTTAAAGTACGTCCTTTTGTTGTATGCCCTTTTTTCCCATCCAGATTCTCAAGCATAAGGTATCTTTACTTGAAGCAAGCAACGGAGAGCTACGACAAGAGCTTCAAGAACGTAGACTCGCTAGTGAACAATTAGCTCAACGTGCACTTGAAGCTCAGGTGAGTTTTCTCTTTTCTTTTCGCCTTCATTTAGTTAAAAAAATTCCCTTTTGCATTCCATGCTTGTGTAGCTGGTCAAACAGAATACAATATTGTGTAAAATAAAATATTTCAGGCTGAGAAGGAGAAACTGGTAATGCAAATAGAAGCAATTCGTAATGGTAAATCATGGGATGAAATAGAGTCTAACCAAAATCAGGTAAGGTCAGCTATTGGATCTAGAATTTGATGAAGACAATCTTCGGTTCACATGTGCTTTTGCATTATTCCAGGATTTTGATTTGATGAAAACTTATCTGTTGAAAATTCAAGAGCTGGAAGGAGAATTGATACGCCTGAAAAGCTTAAACAGTTCAAAGTGTAGACGAATTTCTGATAGTGTAGTTGAAGATGAAGATGGAACCTCAAAAAATTCACTATTTTCTTCCGGAAATGATTATTTATCTTCAGGTATGGGGACAATAGTGACCCCGTTACTACTAGTTATTTTGTGAGAGACTAACTACGTTAAATCTTTTTTGTGTGTTCAGTATAATTGTATTACATTGTTGAAAGGTAAACGCATATAATTATTGTCCAAGGTTTTTCTTAATTTATTCCCTATCGTTTTTCCCCCAATTGCAAATCTCTTAACTGGTTAGAATTGAAGCATACTTGAAATATATATATGACTGATTACCATAAGAATCCTCATCAAGCTTTAAATTCAATGATTTTGATGGTTGCTTTTCTGGTTAGGGAATTTAAACTCTGACACAATACAAAACGTCATTTAAGCCTTTTACTTTTTGTGATTTTCATTTTTATCATTGTTCTATTCACTATCCAACTTTTTAAAACCTTACCACCGAACTTATGGATGTAAGCATAATTTTTTGTTCAAGTAGATGACATTGAGGATAACGAAAAGGAGGTAAAACATTCTACTCTCCAAGAAAAATTGGACAGGGAGCTTATGGAGTTGGACAAAAGACTTGAACAGAAAGAGGTATATGTGCTTTGTTCATTAGAATTCAAGAAGATCTGTTTAAGGCATTTTATCTAATACAAAATATTTACTCTCTCATCATTTTGGTTTTACACTTGTTCCATTTTATGTATTTTCCTCACGGCATTTTATCTGTTTAAGGCTGAAATGAAACGTTTTGCAAGTTCTGGCACCTCAGTTCTTAAACAACTTTATGAGAAGAAAGTTAATGAGTTGGAACATGAGAAAAGGACTTTGCAGGTTAGTGCCTTACCTAAAATCAGTGTTATTTTCTGATTAGTGTAATCCTATATTATTAATTTGTTTCCTTTTAATTTGTCAATTGGCAGAAAGAAATTGAGGAGCTAAGACATAATCTAGGCAATATTTCTTCTCCCTCTGATGTTGTTGCCCAAAAGTTAGAGGAGGAATACCTGCACAAATTGAACGTCCTTGAGTCACAAGTGTGTTTTGAATTTTCTTTCCTCTATGAACAGTAATTATCTGTTTCTATATTAATTTTTTTGCTTTGTAGGTTGCAGAGTTGAAGAAGAAGCAGGATGTTCATGCTCAGCTTTTGAGACAGAAACAAAAAAGTGATGAAGCAGCAAAGAGACTTCAGGATGAGATTCAAAGAATCAGATCTCAGAAGGTGAATCTCGATCCCAAGCTCTCCATTTCTTCATCTTAAAAATGAAGTAGTTTCTGCAAAAGGGGAATATGGTTCTTGCTACAAGAAATAATATTTCCTTTTTTTTTTCAGGTTCAACTGCAACAAAAGATCAAGCAAGAAGCTGAACAGTTTAAGCTATGGAAAGCATCACGAGAGAAAGAGGTCCAGCAGGTATATGAAAATTCTGGCAGTTGCATCTAGAAACATTTTTTTCTTCTTTTGTCAACATATAATTACTCTCTTTTTCTTGCTAACCAGCTTAAGAAAGAGGGAAGAAGAAATGAGTATGAGATGCACAAGCTCTTAGCTCTGAATCAGAGGCAAAAGATGGTGACATTTATTTTTCGATGGAAAGCTTTGATCTTTCTAATTCTAATGAATTGTACTAAGTTTTCCTATGTGCATGTTAGGTTTTGCAAAGAAAGACTGAAGAGTCTGCTATGGCTACAAAAAGGCTAAAGGAGCTTCTAGAATCTCGAAAGGCTTCCTCACGTGAAGCTCCTAGTAAGAACCATTTTCACATCATGCAGTTTATTCTTTTGTTTTTCTGTGTAATTATCACTCAATAAAATAATATCATTAATATGCAGGCGCTGGAAATGGAAGTGGTCCTGGAGTTCAGGTATTGATAACAGCAAATAGATTAAACAGAATGATTTCGAATTGCTTGGACCAATCATTTTTGGTCTTACATGTCTTACTGAATTGCCATGGGTTATAATTATCAAACTTGTACTTTTTAATGCATGTTCTACGTGGTTCTCTTTTTTTGATATTATGTGTTTTCTTCCATTGAAGGCAATAATGCAAACAGTTGAGCATGAACTTGAAGTCACAGTACGGGTGCATGATGTACGCTCTCAATATGAACGACAGATGGCAGAGTGAGTCCTGTTTATTAATTCATGTGCAGATACCATGTCGAGCTACAAATAGCTTACCCTTTCATTTTATTTCGCTTATTTGGTTTGAGCTTTGATTTTATTCCAACTCAGGATTTACTTTTAGGACCCTGTGACACTGGTTCAAGAGTGTACTGGATAATGTCTACTATCTTAGATCTCCTGATTTGACAGAGTTTACCATTGAATTGTTTCTTTGATGTCTGAATGCTTCTTAAGACATGATCCTTTGCATTTTCAGATTTTTCTATATTCTCATATTCTGGTTTCATGTGCATTTTGACAGAGTAGCAACGACTCTTTTGGTTTCCGCATTACCCAATCTCTAAGAACTAAAAAGTCAGAAACGTTAGTGAAGATATTATTACGGAAGACGACTATCAGATAGAGAAAATCGCAACTGATAATTTGAGAAAATAAAAATGAAGATAAAGAAGACACAAATACGTGGAAAACCCCTAAATAATATAGGGTAAAAACCAATTGCAACGGTGGAAGAATTTCACTATGAGAAAATAGGAATTACAACTTCTCTCGATCTACCAAGGAGAAAAAATGATAATTTTCTCTTGATAAAAAGGAGAAAACAACTCTCAAGAAGCTCTCTAAATTCTCTCTAGCATTGAAAGAAAGCTAGAATGCTTTGGGATGGTTTTGAAGCTAAATGAGCTAGGGTATTTATAGTTGAAACTTAAGGACTAATTTGTAAATACCCTAAATTACAATGACTAAAAATATGATTCTACCATTGTCCAAAATTCAACATTTTACAGCTACTTTCGGTGCCAAATTTCCAGCTAATTTTGGTGCCAAGGAGAAAACAATGATAATTTTCTCTTGATAAAAAGGAGAAAACAACTCTCAAGAAGCTCTCTAAATTCTCTCTAGCATTGGAAGAAAGCTAGAATGCTTTGGGATGGTTTTGAAGCTAAATGAGCTAGGGTATTTATAGTTGAAACTTAAGGACTAATTTGTAAATATCCTAAATTACAATGAATAAAATATGATTCTACTATTGTCCAAAATTCAACATTTTCCAGCTACTTTCGGTGCCAAATTTCCAGCTAATTTTGGTGCATTTATTGTGCACACTTTCCACCGAAATTTGCCATCAATTTGGCCATTTCTATGTTGACTTTTTAACAATCTCCACTTGAAGATTTGATTGTAACAATCATATCTTCACACCATTCTTTCTACCTTATACCTTTATGTTGCTTACGTCTCTGACAGGCCACAGGAGGATCGACACCAGGTAAATTTATCGTATTGATCGCCTTCATCATGAAATCTGCTATATTGTCTTTGGTATGGATCTTCTGCATATCTACCGTCCCTTCTTCACCTTTTCACGAATGAAATGGTATTGAACTCGTATGTGCTTTGTCCTTGAATGAAATGTTGGATTCCTTACTAGATGCAAGGCACTTTGACTGTCACAAAACAGAGAGACATACTCTTGATTGTGCCCAAGCTCCTCCAATAGCATCTTCAACCAAATTGCTTATTTACTAGATTGTGTACCTACTACATATTCTGCTTCTGTTGTGGACGTAACCATAACTGACTGCAATTTTGAAACCAACTTACAGCTCCACCAGTAATTTTGAACACATATCCTGTAGTAGATTTGCTTTTATCCAAATCCCCTGCATAGTCAGAATCTACATACCCATTTATTAGTAAGTTTGATCCTCCGTAACATAATGCAACATTTGAGGTCCCTTTGATGTATCTCAGGATCCTCTTTACTGTATTCTAATGCTCTTTGCTTGGATTCGCCATGCACCGACTAACCACTCCCACTGCTTGTGCAATGTCTGGTATTGTGTATATCATAGCGAACATTAAACTTCCCACTGCCGATGCATATGACACTCGAGACATCTCCATCCCCTCTTCTTCACTGCTAGGACTCATACTGGAGGATAATTTGAAGTTAATAGGAAGAGGGGTAGAAATTGGCTTATAATCTTGCATGCTAAATCGTGACAAGATCTTCTTCAAGTAATTCTTTTGTGAAAGCCAAATCTTCCCATTACTTCTATCTTAGTGAATTTGCATCCCTAGAATCTTGTTTGCTGATCCCAAGTCCTTCATTTCAAATTCCCCAACCAGTTGTGCATTCAATTCTTCAATATGATCTTTGTTAGGTCCTGCAACTAACATGTCATCCACATACAAAGTAATATAACAAAATCGTTATCACCAAACCTCTTGAAATAAGCACAAGGGTCTGCATTAGGTCTGTTGTATCCAAGGCACATAATGAAGGAATCAAATCTCTTATACCAACACCTTGGCGCCTGCTTTAGACCGTACAGAGATTTGTTCAACCTGCAAACTAAGTTCTTCTTTTCTTTTTCTTCAAAACCTTCAGACTGGAGCATATAAATCTCTTCTTCAAGATTTCCATGAAGAAAAGCTATTTTAACATCTAGTTGCTCTAGATGTAAGTTCAATGTAGCACACATTGCCAAAACTACTCGAACTATTGTTAGTCGAACCACAAGAGAAAATATTTCATTAAAATCATACCTTCTTTTTGAGCATATCCTTTGACCACCAGTCTTGCACGATACCTCTCAACTTGATCGTCGCCATTTTGCTTTATTTTGAAGACCCATTTGTTACCAATTAGCTTCCTTCCTTTTGGTAGTGGCACAAGGTCCCATGTATTATTTTATGAAGGGCTTCGATTTCTTCTTGCATCGCCATCATCCACAGTGAAGCATATGAGCTGTTTATTGCCTCCTCATATGTTGATGGCTCACCGTCATTTGTTAAAAGATAGTATGTAATATTACATTCTATAACATAATCTGAGTGCCAATTGGGACGTCTTCTCACACGATCTGATTGACGAGTTGTTGGAGCTTCAGAACTCTCTGGTTCTTGTTCATCATGTGTTGGTTCTACTTCAGAAGAATCTCTTTGTTCAACCTCATTTTCCACATGTATCTATGTAGTCTTTGACTTTTCAGCGCTATCATCATCTTCTTTTCTTTGTAGTTTATCTTCTACAAAGATAGCATCCTTGCGGATGATCACTTTGCGGGCAGTGGGATCCCACAAGCGATACCCATTTACTCCATCAGCATACCCCAAGAATTTGCATTTCCTGAATTTTGGATCCAGCTTTGAAATTTCTTGGGAGTTGTACATCACGTACACTATACTTCCAAATACATAGAGTTTGAATAATCAGCTGTTTTTCCAGTCCACATCTTCATTGGTGTCTTCAGCTCTATTGCAGTTAATGGAGTTCGATTCACCAAATAACAGGCGGTATATACTGCTTCTGCCCATAATGATTTTTCTAGGTTTGCATCCCTCAACATTGCTCTTGTTCTTTCTAACAAGGTTCTGTTCATCCGCTCTGCCACTCCATTTTGTTGAGGAGCGTTCGCCACTGTGAACTGTCTTTTGATGCATTCTTTCCTACAAAAGTCATCAAATTCTTCGCTTGTGTATTCTCCTCCATTATCTGTTTTGAAACACTTGATTTTATTTCCAGAATCAAGTTCCACCCACGTCTTGAAGTTTTTGAAAGTTGAAAACACGTCTGACTTTTTCTTAATAGGGTACACCCAACATCTCCTGGAGTAGTCATCAATAAATGAGATAAAGTATTTTGCTCTACCTAGGGATGTAACTAGTGCTTGCCATACGTCAGAGTGAACTAATTCTAGAACACTCTTGCCTCTAGAATTTGATGTATTAAATTTCAACCGGTGTTGCTTACTTGTTATGCAATGCTCACACAAAGACAGTGATATCTTTGTTAAGTCTGGAAGTAGCTTTTGCTCCACAAGGACTTTCATTCCTTGTTCTGACATATGTCCAAGTTTCTGATGCCATAGCATTGCAGAATCTGAACTACATGAGGCAACAAAGGATTCTGCTTCTAGCACAGTCTCTCCCTTCAGCATGTACAAGTTTGCTGCTATCTTTTCGCCTTTCAGCACCACAAGCGCTCCACGGAACACCTTCATGATTCCTTTCCGTGTTTCAATCTTGCTTGCATTATTATCCAACAATCCGTAGGATAATAAATTTTTCTTCAGGCCTTTCACGTGCCGCACATCTCGAATAACTTTAATTGTTCCATCATACATCTTCAATTTGATGGTTCCCATGCCAACAATATTTAAGGCATAATCATTGCAACTATACACAGATCCTCTGAGACAGGTTCATAATGATGGAACCATTCTCTTCTTGAGGTCATGTGATATATTGCTCCCGAATCAATGAGCGATATATCTGCATATCTCTTTCTACCTTCCACGGTGGTTGACGCTTTACAGCATAGAGCATCTCAATCATTTGAAGTGTTTGCGGTATTGCCTTATGGATTGGAGTTTTTATTTAGACTCCAACAATCTTTCTTCAAGTGACCCTTTTTCCACAGTTGTAACACTTTAAATTCTTCTTGCTCCTCGACTTCGATCTACCATGTTTGTGACTGCTGCTTTGGCCACGTTCTGTTGATCTCCCTCTCATCTTTGTCAATACTTCTACTTATTGCAGATTTACTTGTCTGTCTTCCTTGTTCTTGTGTCGATTTTCTTCTTGTAAAACAGCAGCTGCAACATCATCGAAGACTAGACTGGTGACATTACTGTTTGTCAAGTTGATGATGAGTTGATCATACGAATCCGGTAGACTTCGAAGTAGAAGTTCAACAAGTTCTTGTTCTCCTATTTTACAGCTTAAGGATGTAAGCTGAGAAAATAAAGTGTTCAGTGTATTTAAGTGCTCCGTCACTGAAGTAGATTCTGGCATACGGAGAGTGTACAATTTCCTCTTAAGGAAAATTTTATTGTGTAGCGATGTGGCCTCGTATAATTTAGTAAGATGATCTCATATCTCCTTAGTTGTCTTCTTCTCCTCGATGCTTGACAATATTTCATCTGCTAATGCTAGATGGAAGTTTGCCATAACATTCCCGTCCATCTCGATCCATTTGTTGTCATCTGTGAAATCTACCGACCTTTCACTGATAGCTGTTAGACACCCGTCTTTCCTCAGGATGGCCTTCATATTCAATTTCCACAATGAAAATTTTCTCCCATTGAATTTTTCAATGTCAAATTTCATTTCCATAGCTTATTTTACGGATAGCTCCCATTATTTCACTATCGTGAATAGTTCTCTGGAACCTTCAAAGAATGAGTAATAACTTTTTACTTTCTTATGTTGGATGATCCACCTTTTGGTGGCAACCACAAAGACAATAAGCAGATATTACACTCTCAAATCTGGCTCTGATATCAATTGTTGCGGAAGACGACTATCGGATAGAGCAAAATCGCAACTAATAATTTGAGAAAATAAAAATAAAGATAAAGAAGACACAAAATTTACGTGAAAAACCCCTAAATAATATAAAGTAAAAACCACGGGCAACGGTAGAAGAATTTCAATATGAGAAAATAGAAATTATAACTTCTCTCGATCTACCAAGGAGAAAACAATGATAATTATCTCTTGATAAAAAGGAGAAAACAACTCTCAAGAAACTCTCTAAATTCTCTCTAGCATTGGAAGAAAGCTAGAATGCTTTGGGATGATTTTGAAGCTAAATGAACTAGGGTATTTATAGTTGAAACTTAAGAACTAATTTGTAAATACCCTAAATTGCAATGACTAAAAATATGATTCTACCATTGTCCAAAATTCAACATTTTTCATCTACTTTCGATGCCAAATTTCCAGCTAATTTTGGTACATTTATTGTGTACACTTTCCACCGAAATTTGCCATCAATTTGGCCAATTCTATGTTGACTTTTCAACATATATTTTGTCAGAGCCTTTTTACAGTGTTTGAAAATTCAAAATATTTGTCGTGGAAAATCTTTTGTGGCTGTTTTTTTCTTGATTTTCGTTTCATTTCCCTTTATAGCTATTGTTTTATGGAGGATGGCAGAAATTATTTACCATGAGGATTCAATATCTTTTATTCTTCTGTTTGAACTATAGGAGAGCGAAGATGGCCAAGGAAGTTTCAGGATTGAAGGAAAAAGCTGAGATACTTAAGCACAGTGAATTAAGGTTAAAACATCCTCTTTTATATACTCTTAATTCGATTTTTTCCCCTTCCCATAGTAATCAATTACTTCTCTTTTAATGCTACCAAATGCAGAGGTTTTCATGAGACTATGTCAGCTGGTGCAAGATACTCAAGGATTTTCGCTCTAGAGAACATGCTTGCTGCTACTTCTACCTCTCTGGTCGATATGGCCTCACAACTGTCTGAAGCTGAAGAACGTGAACGTACTTTTAATGGAAGAGGACGTTGGAACCATGTTTGGAACCTCTCCGAAGCAAAAAGTATTATGAATTATCTGTTCAATTTAGCATCGTCCTCAAGGTAATGAATCTTTTCAAATAGAAAATTCGCATTCGCAGCAAATCTTTCCCTTTCCATTACTTACTAAATTGATTTGCTTTTGTTATCATGGTTTTGCTTCAATTGATAACTTGCTGCCCTTCTTTCAAGGTGCTCATTGCGAGATAAAGAAGTTAGTTGTCGAGAAAAAGATGCAGAAATAAAATATCTGAAGGAAAAGGTGGTGATACTTGGTGGCCTGACCGGACAACTCGCTGCAGAAAAGGCTGATCTCGCTCGAGAAATGAAAATGAAGGTTAGTTCATTTCTTATTACTGTGTTCCAAAAGTAAGTTTGATTTCCATTTGAGCTTGTAATCTTGACTGGTTTCTGGCAACTACTTCTGACTTGAAAATGCTATTGTAGGAACAGCGGAACTCCATGGATGACATGTATACATCTCAGTTGGAAAATTCAGACATGAATGCAAGTGATGACGATGACTGGATGCAGTCCGAAGAAGAACGAGCGAGGAGAAAGGCTTCTAGAGCTACAAGAGCCAATGAAATGAAAATTAATAAGGGATATGTTGATGAGGTCAAAGGGTTATTCTGCTGCAGTTGTAGTGAGAAATCTTTATGTGAGACATCAAAGTGCCAATGTAGAGCAAATGGAAGTTGTTGTGGACAGTCATGTGATTGTTCTTCAGTCAAATGTTGTAATAGAGAAACAGAAGCAAATATCCCAAATGATGTCAGCACCGATGAAGAGAACAACCTTGTTGTTCACAGCGCAATGCTACTACAGAATGCATTGGGGAGTGAAAAGGAAGATGAAACAGAGGAAGATGGTCATACAGGGAGAAAAGCACTCTCAGAAATTGGAAACATAATGGTACAATTTATGATCTTATATATATATATTAGATCTGGAAATTTATTGCCTATTACTTGCACCATTGTTGCTTGGGTGATGGATAGCTTATGCAGAGTTTACTTGTTTCTTGACAGGCTAAACGTGATGCAGCAAAGCCAAACAAGAGAAAGAAATTGAGAAAATCTTTGGTTCAACTGGTTCCCACTGCTCCACCATCTTCAGACCGAGATAATAGAGCAGCACCCCTAAATACAAAAAATGCTGATCCTCCCAAACAACCAGATGGGTGCCCGGCAACCGAGTCAGAAATAGGTTCAAAGTTACCAAGAGCAATGAGACCGGCAGCTTCATCGACAAGCAGCAAATTGCTTTGAGTGAGAAGTGACGACAGGGAACCAACTGTCCTTGCTCCAACAACATCAGAAGATAAAGAGAACTTACCTTCGTTAAACAATGACTGTTAGTTCCTTTTAACCCTTAAAATCCCCTCTGCTACGCCTCACTTTTATCTCACTAACCAGCCTTCAGACCATTTCCATGTTTAAAAGAAAAAAAACCAAACTTACCCCCTTGTTTTTGCTCCCCCCCCCCGTTAATCTTTACAATAAGGACCCAACAAGATGACGATGAGTTGGTGTCGCTTTTAACAGTCGAAGACATAGTTGATTAGCTTTCAATATGGAGACCTGCCGAACCCAAGTGCTGGGTGCGGTGGTAGTTTCATCCCGGGAGGTTTTCATGTGGCCTCCGGTGGAGACTTTTATTTGTAATTCCTAACAATGTTACATGCTGTGTGCGGTGGTAGCTTCATCCCTGGAGGCTTTCATGTGGCCTCCGGTGGATATTTTTATTTGTAATTCCTTATAATGTTGCATGCATTCCTTATGATTGGAATTTAACTTAAAAATTTGTGAGTTTTTAAGTGTGTGATAAAAGAAATTATTATGTTTTAATAGATTTGAATTTGAATAATTATGTTATCTATTCATTTTCAGTAAAAGTAAAGTAAGAAAAATTCTAGATAAACATTATTTGTAATCATCTAAAAAATATATGATATAAATGTAATTAAGAGAATTAAATTAAAAATTAAATTATTTAATGCGTTTTATTTTGAACATAAAGAGTACGAGCAATAAAAATAATTTTTTTAATTTAAACAAACGATTACATCCTATAATTCAAATAAATATATTATGTGATATAAAGGAATAAAAAGAAAGTAACGATTTCAATTATAAAAAATCCTTTTTTTTGTGTAATGAGGGTAACTAACAGTATCCTAAACTTAATCGAGCATTGTACATTCCTCTAGTATTTTGCTGCCACCACTTCTGGGTTTTGATGAATTCATGGATCTTGTCGTAACCGGTTTTCGTCCGGGCACGAAATATTTATTTATGTTTGGCGGGAAAATGATATGAATAAATGGTTTTTAAAATAATTTGGGAGTCTCCATCGGCCTTTTGGGTTAGGTAGGTCGAATACCTAAAAATCATCCTTTAAAAGAGTTTTTAAGAAAACATCGATTAAAAGATAAACTGATCTGCGTTTTTAGCCAAAAATTCATTCTTTTTAATAATAAAAAGGGATTCGTGGTCGGTTACGTTTAGGGAAGTATTAGCACCCCTACAACGCCCAAAATTAGTACTTTTTAATTATAAATTGTCTCTATTATTAGAAATTAAAAATTCAAAGATATATTTAATTTATAATCTTTTTTATTTCAAATTTATGATTTTATGAAAATATATTAATATAAATAAGATATTTATTTATTTAAAATATCAGAAAAGGGCTTATAGGTGCTTTAAGACAGCTCTTTTTCTTTGATATAAAAATAAATAAAACATTTATTTAATATAGGATTTATAAAAATAGGATATTTAGTAAAAATATCAGAAAACGGACTTCTAGGTGTTTTAAGACAGTCATTTTCTTAATATTGAAAAATAAATATATATTAAAATATGATTATTAACAGTAATTTATGAAATATAGGATTTTAATAGAAAACAAATAGAATAAATAAACAAATATATATATATATATATATATATATTTACTTATATAAATAATAAAATTAATAATAATGAAATAATAATTAAAGCAATAATAATTAAAGCAATAATAATAATAAAATAATATTGTAAATAATGATTAAAATAAAAGGAATTAAAAATATAGTATTAAAATGTAAAATATTAAAAATAAATAGTCAAAAATGAAAATTTAATGATTAAAATGTAAAATTATAAAACTAGAGTCCTAATTCGAAATATATAAAAGGTGGGCATTAAAAGTGTAATTTAACCATAATTCATAATACGGGATTAAAATAAAAAATACTAAACTATGAGGGACTAAATTTGATATTTACCTAAATATATATATCTATATGCTGATAAGGACTAAATTAAAATAAAATAAAATTAGAAGACTAAATTAAAATAATCAAAAATTACTTTCAGTGACTAAATTGCAAGGTATACAAACTTGGACCACTGCGGACGGGGTTTACCCTTTATGAAATTACAAAAATACCCTCCCAAAACGGCGCCGTTTGGGAGAGGGTATAAATACCCGAAACCGGGGCCAGCCTCTCATTTATTCCTTTCTCTTCTCTCTCAAGCAGAGAAAGTTATAAAACTCTCTCTTGTCTCTCTCTAGCTTCTGTCGCCGGAGAGAGACCGATCATCGGTCGGCCGCCTTGCCCCGGCGCCGGCAACCACCGCCGGCCACCATGCCACCCATGGTGGCCGGAATGTACAAAATTACCTCACTTTCAAGATCCAACAACCCCAAAGCCGAATCTGGCTTTCTTTTCTCCTAAAAACCCCAAGAATTTCCTAGATCTAGGTTTTATACCTTCGAGTTTTCGATGTTTCGACTGCGGTTTTGAAGTTCCGTTGAAGGTAAGCCACTCCACTCTCTTCTCTTTTCTTTTTGCTCCCTGTCGTTTCTGGTTTGTGTTCTGTTTTAGGTTTGCTGTTGGTCTCCTTTTTTTTTCTGTTCTCTGTCCTCTTTGTTTTGCAGGATCTGGTGGCTTTTATAGCCACCACCGGTGATGGCTTCAGACCGGTTAAGAAGATGAAAGCCTTGGTGAGTCACCAAAGCTATGCTGGTGACTCACGGTAGTGTCTTGATGTGGATGGGGCAGCTGGCTCTCTGGAAAGCTCGGTGAAGGCTTGGCGTGGCATCAACAGCGTCGGCAGCAGTTGTTTGGACCACTTGGCGGTGGAGACGGCGTCTGGAAGAGGCACCTGGAAGAAGACAGTCGATGGGTTTGGTGGCTTCAGGGGCGGCGCCGCGTGGTCCCTAGGGTTATGATAACCCCAGGGTTTCTTGATGGAGCATCTGGGGACCGTTGGATCAAGGACAGATCCAACGGTGCTGAGCAATGGTGGCTGGAGCTTGTGATATAAACCCTAATCAATTTAGGGTTTCTATTTTTAATTGGGCCTGGACCAAGTTGGGTCTGTTGGCTCTGGGCCAGTATGGGTTATAATTGGGCCGGACTTGGCCTGTTTGTAATAATAATAATTTTAATAATAATAAATAAAATAATAATAATAATAATATATAAAATAATAATAATAATAAATAATAATAATAGAAAATGGAGAGAAAAAAATAGTATCTTCAGCTGCCCCTCTTTGCTCATTCTCGTGTTAACAAGAATAGAGCAAAGACGAAAAGATAATAATATTTTTTTATCCATTTGAATTCACTTGATTAATATGGAGATGTTGAATAAATTCTTCTCTTTCTTCAGATGAGTTCTTCTCATTATGAACTTTCCGCTGGGGATGATAATATCTCCTTCTGTGATGTAATCTGGAAATGTTGATGCTGACCTATCTTTTTCTGTGATAGAGTTATGCAAAGGTTGAACAAGTTCTTCTCATTATGAACTTTTTCTTCCTCTTCAGATGAGTTCTTCTTATTATGAACTTTCTCTGTAAAAGTTGATATTGATCTATCTCCTTTTATGATAGAGTTATGCAAAAGGTTGAACAAGCTCTTCTCATTATGAACTTCTTCTTCTTTCTTCAGATGAGTTCTTCTCATTATGAATTTCTTCTTCCTTCTTTAGATGAGTTCTTCTCATTATGAACTCTAACTGGCAATGTTAATGCTGATCTATCTTCTTATGTGATAGAGTCAAGCAAAAGGTTGAACAAGCTCTTCTCATTATGAACTTCTTCTTCCTCTTCAGATAAGTTCTTCTCATTATGAACCTTCTGGCAACACTGATCCATCGAATGATGAATTCGAGCAAAAGGTTAAACAAGTTCTTCTCATTATGAACTTCTTCTTCCTTCTTCAGATGAGTTCTTCTCATTATGAACTCGACCTGGAATTGCTGATGAATTCAAGCAAAAAGTTGAACAAGTTCTTCTCATTATGAACTTCTTCTTCCTTCTTCAGATGAGTTCTTCTCATTATGAACTCGACCTGGTAATGCTGATCCATTGAATGATGGATTTGAACTTTGCTAAAATCTTTGAAATTCCTGTCAAATATTCAACATGGATAAAATGAATAAAAATGCTCCTATTTTGTAAATGTTTAAATATGATGCATGAATGTTGATGCAATCTTCATTTGACTTCAAAATGGTGAACTCTGTTTTCCTCCACTTCATCATTTATTGCCAGGGTCACCTCTGGATATCAGTGTAGCAACTTATGCTATCAAACTTGCATTTATGAAGAACCATCTGATCAACTTGTATCTGTATGTCTTCTTTGCTTCATGAAAGTCTCAGAAGAATTGTTTCATTTGTGAAACTCTTATCGTAGTCAGAACTATGACCTTGATGCCCCATTTTGTCTTGGATAAAACCAACTTTCTTTGCTTGGAGTTGTGCAGAAATCCGATAAAGCTTTCATCTTTGAAAAGAGAATCTGTCATCTTTAAAAAGGGAATCTATCATCTTTGAAGAGTGTAGATGTAGATATGTCTGACTTAGCAGGGATTAATTAAGGGAGTAGAGTCTGTTCTGATTTGACTCTTGAAACACATTATAAGGAGAATTTATCTCAATTCCTTTCATGTCTCCACATTTAATTGGTTCTCGAACAAAGCAACTTGGACTATATCATGTTGAGATGATTAACCACAACCTATCGTTCAACCATAGTTGGCTCCACTAGTTTCTTGTTGTTAAAATTTCTGCTTCTCTTCTGTGGAAAGAAATCTTCATTATATCTCACTTCTAATCTTGGGGTTGAAGAAGACAAATTTCATCTTGGATCAATAAATGGAAACCATATGATCGTAACATTGGTTCAGCATCAGAATAGCAGGTTCGTAAAACATTTGACAGCACATTCATCCTTTCCTGTGGCTTCTGCTCATATGTTCGTAAAACATTTGACAACACATTCATCCTTTCCTGTGGTTTCTGCTCAGATGTTCGTAAAGCGTTTGACAACACATTCATCATTTTCTGTGGTTTTTGCTCATATGTTCGTAAAGCGTTTGACAACATATTCATCCTTTTCTATGGCTTCTGCTCAGATGTTCATAAAGCTTTTGAATGATGTCACAAGACCACTTGAGAACAAAACTTAATAGGAATACAAATGAGATGCTGGTGTGACCAAAAAGTTGATCAAATTCTCAAGATATGCTAGTGATGAATTGAATAAGAGATACCAATTGATCTTGATATTTTCTCAGGCAAGGGTAAGTGTGATATTGATCACGTTTTCTTCTGTAATGAGCATTGTAGAAAGTAGAAACACTTCAACTATAGGAGCCATGTACAGAAAGAGGTTCATGGAATTCTTACCGCTGGGGATGAAACACCCATGATAAAACCAAAATAGATAAAAACTCAGTTCACCCTGGCTGGCAATGATAACACCAGTAACAATGGGAATAAGAATAACATAAGCTGAGCCTCTTTATTCAATGTCATCAAGTAAACAACAACTGATGTGAAAAACAACTTCATAATCCCAACAGTATGGTTGAAACTAACTGTCAGGAACCTCAAAGAAATATTTCTAATCATCACCAACACACGGAATTCAAAGCTGAGATTTTGAGGAACTGAATCCTAGATCGAATGGTCTGCTTGGGGACCATCTTTATTCATGCAACCATGATGTAGCTTAACAAAGAACACGATGTCATGTGAAACACGGTTAAGAAGATTGGGTATTTAAAAACATACTTGCTGAGTAGATATTTGTTCAACAACATGATCATAATGTAACTGCCTGATGAACGAAGCAATTATGTATAGTCAGCTCGACTGTCACTGTTTCACCATTTTCATTCTTCATATCTTTCTATCTCATTGGAATTTTTTTTACTCAAAGCAATGATCTTTAACACATAATGATGTGGGCCTTCAGCATGCCCCAACATTTGTTGATATGAATATTCAAAATGTTATTCCAATTTCTGATTAAAATGGGCTTTCAGCATGCCCCAACATTTGTTGACGTGAATATTCAAAACGCGTCAATATTCCTGATTATGATTGAAATGGGTTTTCAGCATACCCCAACATTTGCTTCTTGTTGATATGAGCTTTCAAAATGCCCAAATATTCATACTGACGTGGGCCCTCAGAATGCCCACGTGAATCATTTCTGTCTGAAATGGGCTTTAGATATGCCCCAACATTTGCTAATACAAACGTTCAAAATATATCAATATTCCTGATTCTGATTGAAAGGGGTTTTCAGCATGCCCCAACATTTGCTTATTGTTGATATGAGCTTTCAAAATGCCCAAATATTCATACTGACGTGGGCCCTCAGAATGCCCCACGTGAATAATTTCTGTCTGAAATGGGCTTTCGATATGCCCCAACATTTGCTAATACAAACGTTCAAAATATATCAATATTCCTGATTCTGATTGAAAGGGGCTTTCAGCATGCCCCATATAGATCTTTCTGAAGTAACCTTCAAAATGCCCTAACATTGTAATTCTGGTTTACTTTCGATGTCTGTTTGACTTGAATCTCATGATCCCTACGAGGTTCAATTTTGACAATGCACTGTTATGGGTACTTGTGGCTTTATTCGTACCCCAAATCTGTTTATCTTGAATACTCTCATTATGGTGTCACTAAACAACAGTGTTGTCAAGTAACTGGAGGAATTATTCTTCATGTTGTCACACACTTAAGAAGTGCTTAATCATTCTAACTGAAATGTCTAAGATATGTGCCTCTTCTGAATGAGGTGCCCATTTTTTTTAGATCTGGAGGGATCTAGTCAGACAGAGTAGTATAAATTGCTTGGTAATTCATTCCAGGCTGACATAGTGAACCTTGTTTTCAGTGAATGCCATTTTTGGAATATACTTTTCTGTGGGAGATAAACCAATTTATGTGAACAGTAATCTGATGGAATGGCAAGACTACATATACAGTGGTACAAGCTTTTGAAAAATCTGCACCCATGCAACATGTTGATTCTGATAACAACTCATCTGATTATGAAGTGATCTTTTAGGATGATTTCACATATATTGATAGTTCTTCTGATATCGAGGAAATCCTGAATTCTGATTCTTATGAGGAGAATAAACTGTTATACTTGACGAAAATGGGATTCTAAAAGGCTAAGACTTCAATAACCATGGAGAGATCAATTGCAGAATTGACAGATTTTATTTGTGCTGATTAACTGGCTAAGGCTATTGACGTACTTCTTCCAGTAGAAGGTAGGAATTCATTATACAATGACCCCAATTACAAGCAAAGGTGAAACTTGGGCTATGATTTTTGAAAAGGAAGAAGAAGAGGAAGCTTGAAAAGAAGCTTTTTAATGAAGACGATCATGAAGTTCATCTTTCAATTCCAATGATTGGTTCTGGGGTTCCTACCGAACCAGATCAGATAATTCAAAGAATACTTCCAGAAGATGCTATTGGGTCTCCTTATTTCTACTATGAGCAATATTCATCTTTCAAATCCAATGATTGGTTTTAGGGTTCATACCAAACCAGATCAGATAACTCAAAGAACACTTCCAGAAGATGCTATTGGGCCTCCTTATTCCTACCACGATAATGTGGCACTTGCTCCAGTTAATGTTTGGAATGGAATATCACAGTACTTATTCGATGTAGAGCCAGAATTTGTAGATTCGAAGCATTTTCATGCTGTTACACTGAAAATAGGCTATATTCATAATCTGCCAATTGAGAACAGATTTCCTCTTATCTTGTTTCCTCCACGCACTATACATGATATTTTTCCATTGACAAAGAAATGATGGCCTTCCTGGGATCCAAGAACAAAGTTGAACTGTTTATAAACATGTACAGGAAGTGCCAAATTGACAGAAAGGATCCGCAAGGTTTTTGAAGCTTGTGATAATGAGCCATCTTCGAGTGTCCTTAAGTATATTCTTGATGAATGCCGAAAATGGAATCTAGTATGGGTTGGAAGGAATAAAGTTGCTCCACTTGAACCTGGTGAGGTGGAAATGCTTCTAGGTTTCCCTAAAAACCATACACGAGGAGGAGTATCTGCTAGAGACATGTTCCCCGATGGTATCAATGTCTGTCTCTTTTCTCTGGAATCAGTGATGTAGAAGTTGCCTTTTACTGTCTTGGCATACTTTTGAAAACAGATGTGCAAGAACTGAATGATGATCGGTTGGAGCAATTGATGAGTAGTTTTGTCGAATTCGACCTTGTTGTCAGTGGCATCCAGCGTAACAACCTTACTGGAAGAAATAAACATCATCAGGATGAGCTAGACAATTTTTGTTGGTGTATTTCCTTACAATGATTGCTACAGCAAACTGTCTCTTCTGCTGCTCCAATATATCCCACTCTTTTCGCATCATGGAACGATTTAGTTGACAGTAAAACTGGTTATCTTCAACTTTTGGAATTCTGTAACCAATGTTACCCTATATAAAAGGCCTATAAGGATAGATTCTGTTCCAATGTCTTGTTCTGTGCCATAAATCCTCAAATTCAAATTCAGCAATCTTCTGAAGGACATAATGGATATAATCTTGTCAAGGAAATTGATCAGCATGGAAAAGGCAGCAATGCTGTATCAAGACTTGAGCCAGCATCACAGTATAACCAGAGTGCAGGTAGTGACTTGTTCATGGCTCTATGATGTAATCTTCTAGAGAACATGAATTGATGGTTGGGGAAAATAATCTGTCTAGTGATGCTTATCGCCCTCAGCATGAGATAAACAATAATCTTTCTTGATGGATTGCTAATAATATCATAGGAGAGTGTCAAAGTTTAATTCTCCAGACTTTCTGGCTTTTTGGACCACTTGCCTTCAAAAATGTGAAGTGCTTCATTATTATGGCCTCGTTCATTCTTTTTCTATAAAATAGGTAGAACAGGCATCAACTTGCTTCAAGGACCTTTCTCATTTGAGACTGTCCTGTTTGAAAATGTTTTTTTCCTCCTTTGTTTATTGAAGAAGGAAAGAATTTTACAAAGTATTGCCCTTCTCAGGTTCACAATATAATCAGATCATAAACAATGAGTTTAATAAATATCAAATAAATCAACTACACTTTTAGATCATTCAAAAATCATAGTCCTATGGCAAGTGTCAAAATTATTGACTGCTTTGAGGTGTAGGTTGATTCTGGTAAAGTAAGGTCTCTCAAGTTAGTCCAGCATATATGTCTCTTTGGGCTTCCATTAATTTGAAGAAATGATTGTTATGCTCATCTTGTAAAGATGCTTCTCGTTTCCAGACTCTCATGAACGTCTTTGGGATGTGCGGTGTTTCATTAAGATCGTCTCTTATGTCTTTGGTTTCAAGATGTTATTTAAAAATTTATATCTTGAACCCCCTTATCATTTTTCATATCATGCATTAAAGATTTTAAAAACCAATTTTTGCAAATAAAAATCAATCTTGGGAGGCGGAATGAATTCTAAAGATATCCTCTTTTACTTAGAAATCCATGTATGATTAGAATGGACATTTCAGGTACGTAACGTAGGCCATGGCTTATGGTTACGAAAGAAAGGGATAAAAAGACCCAAATAAGTGTTTAAGGGTAATCAAACCAAGGATCAATTCATTTGATGCCATCAATCTTGCCTTGCTTAACTTGGATCTGCTTTGTTGGGGATTTTTCCATCATTTGGATCCCTCTAGACTGCCAAATTTTGGATTCATTTCCAATTTCTCATATTTTCAGCATTTCTTGCTCTTCTTGTTCGTACTGATCAACCTTGTAACTTGAGGCTCAATAAGTCACCCATCTTGATTCAATTTTCCTTTTTCTTCTTCTTTTTTTTCTTTTTTTTTCTTCTTTCTTTGCTGGATGAGTATAATACTTCAATTGCTTTGAGCACCTCATTTTCCTTTTGCATTTTGGAGGTTTTCCATTATTCTTGATTGGATTGATCTTCAAGCACTCTGTATTTGACATACTTTGTAGTTCAAAACTTTCATGACTTCATGGAAACTTGTCTTCGTAATAAAACTGTATTGACAATCTTTATTCTTGTGAGCCAATATCCTTTACCTTGCCCCCAATGTAGAGGGTGATCCTTGGTTAGGGTTGAATTAGAGAAAAATTATTCAGGCTCAAATGGGGACAACAAAGGATATATATATATATATATTAAAGGATAAATGAAATAATGCCGTTCATCATCTCATACACAGAAACCTTTGTAAAAAGAGGTATCCACAGGGGGATGAATATTAAAGATTAACTTTATTTACATGAAAAAATGTAATTAATGCATGATATATTTATTTCAATCAATCACTTTCCCCTTCTTCTTTGAGTGTGCCCTAATCACTCGAAATTATCATCAATGAGTTGGTCCATGATGCCTCATCTCGTCTCTTCTTACAGTAAAATTCATGAATAATTGAAAGTTTGGTTCTTTTGAGGTCTTTTGGTTTATGATGGTTTTGTGTTTGGAAGGACAAATGTGTGACTTTTAAAGTCATGTATATGGTGGAAGGGATAATATCATAAACCAACCAACTCTATCCGAGAAGGTAAACATCTAGAGTTGATGTCTCAAAAACAAGTAGAGACATTTCTTCAGAATCTCAGATAAATGTAGTGTCAGGATTTGGTTTTGGTATGGGTCGAGTAATTGGCATTGGATGGGATATTGAAGATATAATTTTACCACTTGCCAATAGATCTATAACTCTTGAAAAATTAAAAGAATATTTAATCTACTTGATACTCAATAATCTCAAGATTAAAATTTGACTCCTTGCTCATAACCATAAAAGAAAACATATTTATTTATTGCACAAAAGGCGGAGAAAGGAACAAAAAACATATTCAAACAAGATGCTGAAAATAGAAAGTACTACAGTGGTAGATAACACTTCCACTTGTTTATGCATCATTACTCCTCTATTATTGGGTGTGTACTTGGCCCAGGATTTTTATCCTTATTTGCCCCCCATTCCTTGATCGTTTCTTGTGTCAAGACTCCCTTGTCGACGAACGTCTCTATTTCCTTTAACAGTTACCAACAATTCCCTGTTGAATGTCCAGATACTCCCAAGTGAAAAATACAGAAGCTATTTTGATCATAGCAATGGGCATAAGGCTTTGGTGACACCTTCACCAATCTTGGTGTAATGTATTGACCTTTAACCAAATGAGGGTACAGGTCTGAGATAGATTCTTGAAAAACCTTCAGAGTTTTTCTCGCTCGCGAGGCTATCATTTTCTTTGATCGTTCTGAACGAATGAATGCTCTCATGTTATCGAGGGGGTTCTGAATGCTCATTTAAGCTATAACTGGGGTAATATTAACCAGATTTCTTAAGTTGTCCTTTGCCTTACTGGTTTTCGGAAAATCGGATACATATATCTGAGGTGTCTTCTGGGTTATATCTGCCTCATTCTTTCTTAGACCTATAGGCCAATCTCGAATTACATCCATGGGAGCCTTTTGATTTCTTTTTCCATTTTCTTGTGCCCAATATTCTTCGTAGGATTTGGTTACATTAGTTTCTGTTGCAACAACGGTTTCTGAACATTGAACCTTAACCCCTTCTTTTATCTTGTATTTTTGAATTGCTTGCTCTAAAGGGTCTTGGAAATTTCCCTTAAGGTTACCATGAACCTTAGCTGAACAATTTGGAATTCCAGTCTGATTTATCCAAGGAACTTCTTTATAGGTCCAATTCTTATTTGGAGGCCACTGTGATTGATCAAGTTGTGGAGTAATTGATCTGGCTGAGAGCATTTTGGATGCAATTTTTCACTCGAACAGTGGAAGGGAGGAAATTGAAATCCCTGCACATTCTTTTTCTTCTTGATCACTCTATAAGGTTTGGCACCATGTTTAACTGAATAAGACCTCACTGTATTAACCCCAGCTTCTTTCTTGACTTTAGTATTGTCAGAGCCTCTTATCTTGCCATTCTTGATAGCCATTTCGATGATTTCTCCACTTATGATGATGTCAGAGAAATTATTAGGGACAACCCCTATCATGTGATTAACATAAGGAAATTTTAATGTGCTGATGAACAAAGTAGTGAACTCTTTTTCAGTCAATGGTGGATGTAATTGAGAAGCAACGTCTTTCCATCATTGTGAATATTGTCGAAAGCTTTCATTGCACTTCATATTCATGCTTTGCAACATTGTTCGATCATGGGCCATATCAGTCATGTGCTTGTATTGACCCAAAAAAGCTTGAGCTAAATCCCTCCAAGAACGTATTTGAGTACGTTTTAGCTGATTATACCATCTGGATGCAGACCCAGATAAATTGTCTTAGAAACAGTGGATCAACAATTTTTCATTCTCTACATAGCCAGTCATACGACGACAATACATAGTGATATGATATGAAGGGCATGTGGTCCCATTATACTTCTCAAAATCTGGAACCTTGAACTTTGGTGGAATAACCAGGCCAGGGACCAAACTTAGTTCTTTGGCATCAAACCCATAAAATGACTCAACTGTCTCTATAGATTTTATCACCTCTTCTATATTTTCCAGTAGTTGAGTGAATTTTTCATTCTCAACTGATTTGTTTAGGTCAAGGACCTCATTACTAATACAAAATTCATCAGGCTTCAACTTAATAGTAGTAGGACAATCAGTGGGGAACGATGCTCCAACTTGATATGGTGAGTTCTTAACAACGAAGTAAATCGGTGATTGAATTTCCTGGGGTACAGAGGTGAACTCAGGAATATGAACAGGTGTAACACCCAAAGAATTTGTAGGGTTTTCAACAAGACTCTTTCCAGCTGTCTGGTGCTTCTCAATCATTTCTTTCATATTGTTCAGTAGATCGATATGAGAATTGTGATATTAGCTTCAATTTGTGCCAACTTGCTCTTTAATTCCTCTTGTATTTCTTTCTGCTCTATCTCAAATTTGGCTAGCCTATCCTCAGTTTCTTTAGACATTTTTCTTGTGTTGTGCTAAGCGTTCTTCTACAAGGGAGAACCAAGATCACTTCGGTTGAAATCCTTATTTTAATGAATGAATGTTTTAACGTATTATGACATAAAAATACAAAGATGCCAAATGCAAATGTAAATATGTGAATGTAATAATAAGAATACAAATTGTGCAATACAAAGAAACATAAAAATACAAATGCAAAGATGCCAAATGTAAATATGCAAATGTAAAAATGTAAATGTAAATTATTTAAAATACCAGAATAGGACATCCAGTTATATTAAGACTGCCCTTTTCTTTGATATTGAAAATAAATAAACATTATTATTTAATTAAATATGTTTTAATGCATGATGTAAATTTAAAAATGTAAATGTAAATACAAACGTAAAAATGTACAAATGCAAAATACCAATGCATGTATGAAAAGGTGTTACTCAAGAGTGATCATCTTAGAACAGATTTCATTGAACGCAAAAGTTTCGGTACATCAAACAAAACTTTACATATAGGGATATATTTCATTCCTAACTTCTCCAAAGCCAAATTAGTCTATCAGCTTAAGGGACATATTGCTTGTCTGGACTGCAACTTCTTCCATGACATTCTCTTTCATCTTCTGTGTCACTTCTCGGAGTTTCTCATTTTCCCTTGTAAGAGAACCTTTCTGTCCAAGAAGTTCTTGAACAAGATCTTCATATATGTTGCAGTTCTTTTTCAGCTTGGTGACCCCTGTGATCCATTCTTCTGGGGTGTTTCCTATGCCAGCATTTTGAAAGGCTTGCTAATCTTCTGGAAATCTTCATGCATGGCTTCCATTTCTGTGCTCAATTTCTTGTTTTGGTCCTTCAAATAACACGCTTGAGCTTCATAAAAGGCTGCTTTTGGTATCAATCTGGCAGGATCTTTGTGTAGTACTTTTGGTATTAATATAACAGGATCTCTGTGTGCATTGCTTGCTTCTATCCTCAGGGTTTCCTCAGGATGTCTTTCCTCGGCCGCATCATATTTTGTTTGATCATAAAACTTTTTGTCTATTTACGATTTCTTTCCAATATGATGAACAATCTTTCAAATAAACACCTTTTGATTATGCCATGATCATGCAATTTAAACAAAACAAATTAAATATAAACAAGTTTAGAGCAAACAATATGCATGACAAATAAAAATGGTAAGGAAAAAATAAATTGGTTAGTACCAAGAAAGATTCTATCTATCAAGGTATATAATATATCCTAACCTCATGCTTTTTAGTTCCATGCTTTGTTTTAAAAAAAATAACCTAACTGCATGATTACTAGTTCACATGCATTTATTCAGAGAGAAAAAATAATAAATTAAAAGATAAAGCTTATTTCTCCTTTGTGTATACTTACGGACAGAGGTTCAGTACTGTCTTAGATCAGGAGAATTTCTAGGGTTCATTATATGCAGGGTTTTGGTTCTAAGGGTAAAGGTACTCGAACTGTCCTTGTCGGTGCCCCCTTGGGCTGCCAAACCCTCAATCCTAGTCCATCACAGACTAAAATGGATCGAGTTCAATTCGATGGGATACACTTCTCTATGCCTGACACGGAGAATAAATTCTCACGAAGACATAGAGCATATGAACCCCGAAAGTTACTTGCTAGGTCTGACACGGAGTATAAATTCTCACGAAGACGTCACTTTCACTCCCACTTAAAAGGGACAAACTCAATTATAGAGCTTTATGTTATGCAATGCAAGTGTTGTGTGTGAGGAGAAATGTTCAAACCTCTGACAGAAAAATAAATAATGAAATAAAATACTTGCAAATAAAATGAAATATTAATAAGATAATATATAAATACTATGAAAATAATAAGTATATAAAAATTTTGAAAAGAATGAATTATAAATTAAATATATGAATTTTTAATTTATAATTAATAGAGACAATTTATAATTGATTTTAAAAGCTTGAAAAATCCCCAACAGAGTCGCCAAGCTGTCGTAACCGGTTTTCGTCCGGGCACGAAATATTTATTTATGCTTGGCGGGAAAAATGATGTGAATAAATGGTTTTTAAAATATTTTGGGAGTCGCCATCGGCCTTTTGGGTCAGGTAGGTCGAATACCTAAAAATCATCCTTTAAAAGAGTTTTTAAGAAAACATCGATTAAAAGATAAACTGATCTGCGTTTTAACCAAAAATTCGTTCTTTTTAATAATAAAAAGGGATTCGTGGTCGGTTACGTTTAGGGAAGGTTAGCACCCCTACAACGCCCAAAATTGGTACTTTTTAATTATAAATTGTCTCTATTATTATAAATTAAAAATTCAAAGATATATTTAATTTATAATTTTTTTTATTTCAAATTTATGATTTTATGAAAATATATTAATATAAATAAGATATTTATTTATATAGAAATATCAGAAAAGGGCTTCTAGGTGCTTTAAGACATCTCTTTTTCTTTGATATAAAAATAAATAAAACATTTATTTAAAATAGGATTTATAAAAATAGGATATTTAGTAAAAATATCAGAAAACAGACTTCTAGGTGTTTTAAGACAGTACTTTTCTTAATATTGAAAAATAAATATATATTAAAATATGATTATTAACAGTAATTTATGAAATATAGGATTTTAATAGAAAACAAATAGAATAAATAAACAAATATTATTATATATATATATATATATTTACTTATATAAATAATAAAATTAATAATAATGAAATAATAATTAAAGCAATAATAGTAATAAAATAATATTGCAAATAATGATTAAAATAAAAGGAATTAAAAATATAGTATTAAAATGTAAAATATTAAAAATAAATAGTCAAAAATGAAAATTTAATGATTAAAATGTAAATTTATAAAACTAGAGTCCTAATTCGAAATATATAAAAGGTGGGCATTAAAAGTGTAATTTAACCATAATTCATAATACAAGATTAAAATAAAAAATACTAAACTATGAGGGACTAAATTTGATATTTACCTAAATATATATATCTATATGCTGATAAGGACTAAATTAAAATAATCAAAAATTGCTTTCAGTGACTAAATTGCAAGGTATACAAACTTGGAGCACTGTAGACGGGGTTTACCCGTTCTCTTTTCTCTCAAGTAGAGAGAGTTATAAAACTCTCTCTCGTCTCTCTCTAGCTTCTGTCGCCGGAGAGAGACCGATCATCGGTCGGCCGCCTTGCCCCGGCGCCGACAACCACCCATGGTGGTCGGAATATACAAAATTATCTCACTTTCAAGATCTAACAACCCCAAAGCCGAATCTGGCTTTCTTTTATCCTAAAAACCCCAAGAATTTCCTAGATCTAGGTTTTATACCTTCGGGTTTTCGATGTTTCGACGACGGTTTTGAAGTTCCGTTGAAGGTAAGCCACTCCACTCTTTTCTCTTTTCTTTTTGCTCCCTGTCGTTTTTGGTTTGTGCTCTGTTTTAGGTTTGCTGTTGGTCTCCTTTTTTTTCTGTTCTCTGTCCTCTTTGTTTTGCAGGATCCGGTGGCTTTTATAGCCACCACCGGTGATGGCTTCAGACCGGTCCAGAAGATGAAAGCCTTGGTGAGTCACCAAAGCTATGCTGGTGACTCACAGTAGTGTCTTGACGTGGATGGGGCAGCTGGCTCTCTGGAAAGCTCGGTGAAGGCTTGGCGTGGCATCAACAACGTCGACAGTAGTTGTTTGGACCACTTGGCGGTGGAGACGACGTATGGACGAGGCACCTGGCAGAAGACAGTCGGTGGGTTTGGTTGGCTTTGGTCCCTAGGGTTATGATAACCCTAGGGTTTCTTGATGGAGCATCTGGGGACCGTTGGATCAAGGATAGATCCAACGGTGGTGAGCAATGGCGGCTGGGAGCTTGTGATACAAACCCTAATCAATTTAGGGTTTCTGTTTGTAACTGGGCCTAGACCAAGTTGGGTCTGTTGGGTCTGGGCCAGTATGGGTTGTAATTGGGCCGGACTTGGCCTGTTTGTAATAATAATAATTTTAATAATAATAATAATAATAATAATATATATAATAATAATAATAATAAATAATAATAATAGAAAATGGAGAGAGAAAAATAGTATCTTCAGATCTCATTTGAGAGTATCCGAGTGTGTTCAGCCAATTCGTTTGTTGCTTCGTTTCCGTTCCTTTGGATATGCTTGAAAGACATTGTCCATTCTCGAGCGAGCAGCGTATCAATGTGCTGAAATAAAGAGTTGTCTTCTTTCATTCGGATCTTTCTGTATTGACTTCACTGTCTCGCTGCTTCGGTCTCGATTATTACTTGTTTTTCTTCGAGTTTCCAAGAACATTGGAGACCCTCGTAGATTCCCCAAAGTTCTGTTTCAAGTGTTGTGCAAATGTCAATTTTTTTTTCAAAGCGTAACAACCAAAGTCCCTTGTTATCTTATAAATCCTCCGCATGTAGCCTCTCCAGTGACGTTGGTGTTGACTTTGCACCATAAAAGGGTGGGAGGTTGCCACTTCTCAAACTCCTTGATGTTTACATCAGTTTTGGCTTTTCCAACTTCTTGAACTAACCTGTTGCTTTTGTCTATGATTGTCTCCCTTTTCACCATGTACGAGTCAAAAATGGTTATTATTCCTTCTCTTCCATAGTGACCATATATCATTGCGCTAGAAGACTGCCCAGTCTACCACATCTCTCGTTGTGTAATACTTGCTTTCCAGGTTTATTCTTACCCACTGCCGTAGCTCACAGGAAAGGAATTCCTCCAATTTGTTTGGACTTATCAGCTGTTTCCATGTCATATATGCGATCAGGCATGCTCTTAGAATATGATTTGTGTCTTCTGTTTGTGCACCACAATTCCAGCAACTGGCATCTGTTTCCATGTGTCTTGTAACGCGTTCTTCATTTGCTAGGATCCATTCTTTACATGTGTCTTCTATGGTGCTGGATATTGGTGGTTGGTGATGAGTGTTCTAAATAGATAATATTTGCTTGTTAATTCTTCGATCATGTGGATTTATTGCTGTTGATTTGGTTGTATTATACTTATTTTCGTGCATGATCTTACTTTCCAGGATTAGCTGTAAAAAGAGCGCATTCTGTATTTTTTTATTATTTGGTCACGGCTGGAGATATGGGCACGACTCTGGGCATGACACGGTATGACGTGACAGTTTCTAGAAGGTCTAATCAACAACTTCTGGAAGGTGGACGAGGATATATATCTTAGGAGATTTAAAGTTTGAATTTGAATAAAACATTTGGAATTATATTTAGGATTATTTTTATTCCATGTTTATCTCTAGGACTTTAGTTTAAATATTTTAATAGTTATATTTTATCTTTTTTTTTTAGTATTTTAGTTTAAATAGTTTAAGTATTTTCATTAGGAATTATCTCTTTATTTTAGGAATTATGATTTTCTTTTTTTAGGATTTTGAAGGCTATAAATACTCTCTCATGGTAAGCCTAGAAAGACATTCAGAAATCATTTTTCTTATTTCTCTAGTTTTTAATAAAAAATTTTCTTTTCTTTTTCAAAATTCTTATTTGTTTTATTTTTAGTTTCAAAGATGCTAAGTATGATTGCCATACTTAGTTAATTTCTCCATAGCCAAGGGGCTAAAGCGATGACTCAATCCCTATTGTGAGGATTGAAACGCACTAAAACAACTTCGAGTTATTTTATCAATTTTCTGGAGGAATAAGATTGGTAATCTACCTAATTTTTTTTTAAAATCAAAACGCTTTTTAATCAAAAAGTCGACGTTGGTTCGAAAGTTGTTATGATTTACAGTTGGGATGGAGAATCGACTGGTAACAAGTTCGACTGTGAACACATTTAGTGGCGGTTCGCTAAGGGAAATTGAGATCGGGCTAGATTCTCATTAAGGTGACAAAGTCCGAGTCGGGTTTTTCCAGATCTATAAAACATGTTGGTGCTAAAGACGATAGTCGTAGTTAGTCTCCGTAAAGGACTGATATCCAAAAATTGATTTTGGTTTATCAGTTCACAAGAGAGAAAAACAAGTTATAGGGATTGGGCCCTGTAAACTGTAACCAGTAAAAAATCAAAGAAAAAATCTATTCTGGGGATCAACAGGAATTTGAGGCAAAACTAAAGTCCGAGGCTAATTTCACTATAAGTTTATATTTATCTCAATATCTTTAAATTATTTATTTAATTATTTTCTTTTATTTAATTCTTACATTTTATTTGAAAAACAAAATTTAAACCCCCTATTTAATCTTATCTAAAACTTTACCTAATCTTATCTAAAACTTTACCTAATCTTATCTAAAAATTTACCTTATCTTATCCTTTTCTAAATCAGAAAGTTCACTTCATCAGAAACACCAGAGTCTCTGTGGACCGACCCTGCTTCCCTACTCTACTCTATCTCTTTATGTATTTATTTATTTTTAAGAATCCGAAATTATTTTGATAGTATAACAACACCTATCAAAATTGGCGCCTTTGCTGGTGACTTCGACAACAGTAACTGATGAAGTTGTTTCTTTTTTATTTATGGCCAGAAGTAATCCAAGTGATTTGGTAGAATTTGATCTATAAATCAAAGATCGAGCCAGATGAATCCACGTAAAAACGCTTTGAGAAAAAAGAAGGAAACAACAACAGGAACAACTGGAGCATTCAGATCCAGAATTAAATCTGGAAGGATCATCTTCTTTTGATACAAACGAAGAACCAATAACTGAAGAAACACTAGGCGCAGAGAACACGCCAGAACCAATGGCAAATCAGATGATTCGACAGTTAGCTGCTGCACCTGTCGTACAACAACCTCTCTGCATCACTTTTCCTCAAGGCACAACTTCGTTTACACTGAAAACGGGCCTTACTATGGGCGTTCCCTTTTTCTTTATCCGATTTAGCCAAAGAAAAACTATTTTATTTACCTCCCAATGCTATAAATACTTGGCCTGAACTCGATTTTTTCTTGATAGGTTTTTCCCAGCAACAAAAGCAAGTGAATTAAGGAGAAGCATTCTGGGAATAAGACAAAAAGATGGAGAATCACTTTACGATTACTGAGAACGAATTAAAAAGCTTTGTGCAAGTTGTCCACAATACGGATTATCCGAGCAAACACTCCTTCAATATTTCTATGAAGGGTTGCTTCCAATGGAGATGAAAACTATAGATGATGCTAGTGGAGGAGCTCTTGTGAACAAAACACTAGCTGCAATAAGGGAATTAATTTCCACAATGACTGGCAACTCTCAGCAGTTTGGCACATCAAGTTAACCTAGCCAATAGGTTCACGAGATAAGTACTATTTCCTTAGAAAACAAAATCAATAAATTAACTGACGTAATTAATTCTCTGGTTGCAGGAAAAATTGGATTAGCGAAATTATGCGGAATATGCACAATGATAGATCATCTGACAAATTGATGTTCAATGCTTCAGGAAGAAGTTGACATAGAAGCAAATGCTGCAGGGAACTTTTTGGGACCTCCCCGGAGACTGTATAACCCATACTCCAAAACTTATAATATGGGAAAGAGAGACCAACCAAATCTGAGCTATGGACAAAACCCAAGGAAAAACAAGACCTATCAGTAAAGGCTCCCCCAAACGTTTCAACCACAAAAGTCCTCTCTAGAATCCATTGTTGAACGTTTGGCCTTGTCCCAGGAAAAGTTCCAAAATCGAATCGAGGCCCATCTACAAGAACTGGATAAACAAATGAGTCAACTGGCTCAAACCGTGGGAAGATTAGAATCATAAGGGAAGTTACCTTCTCAAACAGAGTTAAATCCAAGAAAGAATGTAAGCATAATCACTCTCCAAAGTGGTACAGTTATCAAACAACCAATCTAGAGGATGTTGGTTCAAACCCACAAAGGAATGAAGAAGATCTGAAATCCCAAAATAAAAGAAGAAGTAGTTGGCACAAAACCTCCTAAGAAAAAGAGGATTAATGCAAATCCCCAAAGAAAGAAGAAAGAAGTTTCAAAACTTGATCCGACACCATCTCCGTATGAAACTCTACCACATTTTCCTTTCAGGTTGGTAAAAAGAGACAAACAAGATGAAGAGAAGGAAATTCTAGAGGTGTTCCGAAAGGTTGAAATCAACATACCCTTTATTGACGTAATTCGAAAAACACCAAGGTATGCTAGATTTCTTAAAGACCTTTGTACCACTAAGGGGGTGTTTGGTTCAAGGAATGTGGGATTCCCATGGGATGGGAATCCCACATTCCCATGTTTGGTTGGCCGGGAATCTCATTCCCGGTAATGTTTTATTACCAATAGTAGATTTTTTGGGGTATATTACCGGGAATGTCATTACCTCCCTTCCCTTAGGTATTGTAACATTACCGGCGTTTTGGACTAAAATGCCCTTAAATTTTTATTTTTTTCAAAAATATCCTTCTTCTGTCATTAAATAATAAAAATTCTACGAATGTTAAATTATAAATTTATCCTTAAATTATTTTAGATTTACAAAAAAAGTCTATAATTAAAATTTTATATGAAGTTTAGGGGTTAAATTTTTTTTACCCTTTCATTAAACATTTTTTATATTTTTAATTTTGTAAAAAAATTATATAAATATTATGAATTTAATTTTTTAAAGAAAATATATAAATATTTTACAATTTGTAATATTATACAAATATATAATAAGGACAATTTGGTCAAATATACATTCCAATAATCTTTTTATTCCTTTGACCAAACACGGTAATCTTACATTCCTGCTAAACCAACCAAACACAAAATACAACATTCCCAGTAATCTTATTCCCTGGTAATCTTTTATTCCCACTGGTAATCTTATATTCCGTGAACCAAACGCACCCTAAAAGAAGGCTTATCAGAACAGAAAAGGTGAATTTGGGAGAGCATATTTCAGCTGTTTTCCAACAAAAGCTTCCACCAAAGTTAAAAGATCAATGTATGTTTGCTATACCTTACAAAATTGGTAATGTTGGAATTAAAGGTGCAATGTGTGATTTAGGAGCTTCTATTAATATTATGTCTTTATCTGTGTACAACTTACTTTCTAATGAGCCTTTGAAGGATACAAAAGTAACAATACAGCTGGCGGATTGATCGATAATATATCTCGAAAGACTCTTGGAAGATGTCTTGGTTAAGGTAAATGAGCTTATATTTCCAGCAGATTTCTATGTAATTAACATGGAAAATGACCTAACAAATACTTGTTCCAAGATACTTTTGGGTCGTCCCTTCCTAAGCACATCAAATGAAAAAAATGATGTAAGAAGTGGGACTTTAACCATGGAGTTTGATGGTGAGATCATTAAATTTGACGTGTATAAGAAAATGAAACACCCAGACAAAATGGCTAACATAAATTATGTTGATATTATTGATCCTTTGGCAAATGAGTTTGTAGAAACTAATGTATGTTTTGATATATGCAGGGAGTTAGAAGACTACAATGAGGAAATTAGAGGGTTAGAAAATTTAATTTTTTGTTCATAAGGGAGTTAGAAGACTACAATGAGGAAATCAGGGGGTTAGAAAATTTTATTTTTTGTTCATTCTGATTTACATTTGATTCTTTCTAAGTCTAAAGTTATGCCTTCTGTTTTGCAGGCACCTGAGATAGAATTGAAACAAATTCCGAAACACTTAAATATGCCTTTTTCGGAGAAAATGCTATGTCACCGGTTATTATTTCGAATAAGCTTTCAAAGCTAAAAAAGATCCGAAGAAAAGCCTATGAGAAAGCCAAAATCTACAAGAAAAAAAATAAAAGAATTATACAATCGTAGAATTTCTCATAATGAAGTTCTTAGTTGAAAAAAACGTATTAAGTGGAGAAAGTATTTCTCTCAAAACCTATAGCCTGAATCAGGTCGTCGAGCTAACTACGTTAAACAAAAGCGCTTTATGGGAAGTAACCCATTTTCAATTCTGCTTTTTTAATTTATTTTTATCATTTTCGTTTAATTTATTTCCTCTAATTTTTCCTTTTAATTTTTAGGTACCCGATGATTTAAATCAAGCTTAAAGGAGTATTTGGAAATCTTCATTCGAACAATTTAAAAATCAGACCCTCGAGTAGTGAAGATCGTTCAACAGTAAATCTAGAGAGTATTCTATTCATTCCCTCGTACGTTAATTTTACGTTTTGGGACAAAACACCTTAAGTGAGGGGGAGTAGAGTCTAGGTTGAATTTTCCTTTGCTTATATCCATGTTTTGATGCTAGTATGTGTTGGTTGGATTTGCAAATAGTTCCATTGAATCTCTTTGTTTTTTTTGAATGTTTTTGGTATGACATGCTTGTTTGGGAACACATAATTGTTTATGTTAACATACTATTGATAGCAGATTGCATGAATTGTGATCAAGTTAGATTTCTTGTGATATTCCATGATTTTGTTGGTTGAAATCTGATTAGCTCAATGCATGAAAATATTTTGGTGAGATTTGAGCCTTTACTTGCATATCATTTTGCTCTCATTTTGTTGGATTGAGTGTGTGGAATTTAACATTGGTATTCTAGAACATGCATTTTAAATACTATCAAGATTAAACACAAACATGATGCTTAAAAATGAGTTGGGCACTTTAGGATTAACCACCGCATTTTGCTCGGGTTTAAATATTTTAAGAGTTATATTTTATCTTATCTTTGTTTTTAGTATTTTAGTTTAAATAGTTTAAGTATTTTCATTAGGAATTATCTCTTTATTTTAGGAATTATATTTTTCTTTATTTTTAGGATTTTGAAGGCTATAAATACCTTCTCAGGGTAAGCCTAGAAAGACATTCAGAAATCATTCTTCTTCTTTCTCTAGTTTTTAATAAAAGTTTTTCTTTTCTTTTTCAAAGTTCTTCTTTGTTTTATTTTTATTTTCAAAGATGCTAAGTATGATTGTCATACTTAGCTAATTTCTCCATAGCCAAGGGCTGAAGCGATGACTCAATTCCTATTGTGAGGATTGAAAAACGCTAAAATAACTTCGAGTTATTTTTTCAATTTTCTGCATGAATAAGATTGGTAATCAACCTATCTTTTTAAAATCAAAACGCTTTTTAATTAAAAGTCGACGTTGGTTCGAAAGTTGTTTTGATTTACAGTTGGGAGGGAGAATCGACTGGTAGCAAGTTCGACTTCCTGTGAACACACTTAGAGATGATCCACTAAGGGAAATTGAGATCGGGCTAGATTCTCATTAAGGCGACAAAGTTCGAGTTTTCCAGATCTATAAAACAGGTTGGTGCGAACGACGATAGTCGTAGTTAGTCTCCGTAAATGACTGATACCCAAAAATAGATTTTAGTTTATCGGTTCACAAGAAAGAAAAACAAGTTACAACGGTTGGACCCTGTAGACTGTAACCGACAAATAACCGAAGAAAAAATCTATTCCGATGATCAACAGGAATTTGAGGCAAAATTGAAGTCTGAGACTAATTTCACTATAAGTTTCTCTTTATTTCAATCTTTTTAAATTATTTATTTAATTATTTTCTTTTATTTAATTCTTATATTTTATTTTAAAAACAACACCCGTAAGTTGGGGTGGCCTTCAATATATTGATTGCTTTTTATGGAAGTATACCGTACAACTCATTCCATTTCCATTCTTCATCTTCATTAACTAGCTCCCTTTCTTTCTGTTTGTTTCCTTTTATGGAGGTGGGTAGAAAACAATGGTTACACAGTGAACCTAATTCCTTGATCCAATTATCATTCCAAAATTCCACGTGCATACCATTGCCTAAGTTTTCCGGAAGGTTTTCCAAATCTTGCTTAATCTTTTCTAAAGGTGCGAGCTATTATGATGATTTAGGGTCTCGGGAATACTATAATTGATTTTATATTTGGCTCGTAAAACTTTAACCCAAAGTTAATTGATTTTATCCACAAGTTGATAGGCGATTTTCATGAGAAAGGCTATGTTTTGGCTTCTCATGTTTTTGAACCCTAAACCACCTTAATTTATTTACAGTGTCTCCCATTTCACTAGGTAAGTGCCCCCTTCTTCGATGCGGCCCCAAATAAAACTTCGTACTTGCCTTTTAATTTCATCGCACACTCCTTTTGGTAGTAATGTCGTTTGCATGGCATAGTATGGGATAGCTAAGAGGACTGACTGAGCTAGCATGATTCTCTCGGCCATTGGAAGAAATTTAGCTTTCCACCCTGATAAGCTGTCTCGTTGGTATGTTACTTTGGTGACCCGTTGATGAAGGAGTGGGATGCTTAGGTATTTTCCTAAATCATTTACTTTCTTGAACTCAAAGCACCCACTGATTGTGTTCCTTTCTTGAGTAGGAATATTCTTGGAAAAGAATATATTAGTTTTGGTTATACTAATTTTCTGTTCGGAGCTTAAACATAATTTATGGAGGACTCTATTTATCACATTCAGCTGGGATAGGTCTGCTATCGGAAAGAGAACTAAATCATCGACAAAAAACAAATGAGAAATACATGGGCCTGATATACATAGTTTTATAGGTTCCATGTTTTGATTAGCTTCTTGAGTGATGGCTTGAGCTAACCTTTCAATGCAAAGGACGAACAGGTAAGGTGATAGAGGATTACCTTGTCAAATACCTCTTTTCGATTTGAAGGGTTATGTTAAGGATTTATCACACATTATTTGCGTGGTTTTTGAGCTAACACATCTCATTATGACTTTTCTTAACTGTGTCGGTATACCTACGCCTTGTAATGTGTCTTCAATAAAAGACCACTCCAGGCAATCATAGGTTTTTTAGGTCTATTTTTATTGTCATCCATCCTTTCTTTCCTTTTCTCCTTCGCATATAATTTATTGTTTCTCGTGCTAGGATAATGTTATCCGTAATGGAACGTCCCGGCACAAAATTTGTTTGATTATTATAAACCAATTCTAGGAGTAATGTTATCCTCATAGAATTTATTGTTTCTTGTGCTGGGATAATATTATTCGTAATGGAACTTCCGGCATAAAGCTTGTTTGATTATCATATATCAATTTTGGGAGTATTGGTTTAGTTCGTTTACAATTACTTTCGTGATGATTTTGTATAAAACCGAACATAAACTAATTGGCCTATATTGTGTGATTGATTCCGGTTTTCAACTTTGGAAATTAGAGCAAGCAGTGTTCTATTTAAAGTCTCATCTATATCCTGGCCTCCCTGAATTCTCTTAACGAGCTGGCATATACTTTCTTCGATTAGGTTCTAATTATTTGAGTAGAATATGGCATGCATCTCTACATCTCCTAGTGCCTTTAGAGACCCCATATCAAAGATTGCTTCCTTTGATTTCAACATCTAATAGGGCTTCTAACTTAAGGCATTGGTTTGGTTGTAGTTTTGGGAATAAGTTGCATGATTCATAGGTTTGGTCTCCACATGTAAAACTTGTGAATAGGGAAACAAAAAATTCCATAGCATGTTTTTTAAGAACCTCCTGGTCTGAACTCCAGGTAATCGAGTTTCTTTTGTGTTTATTTCTTGCGCATGCGCGGAAGTATTTAGTATTTTTGTCTCCATTTTAGATCCAATTACTTCTTCTCCTTTGGATCTAGAGGAGTTCTAATAAACATAAATGATTTCGATATAACATAACACATACATATAAATTATTTTTTGTAAAATTAATTTTAAGTCCCTAAAATTTGTCCAGTATTTAAAAATAAGTTTTCTAAATTTAAATTATATTAAAAATATCATTCAAACTCCTTCAAATATTTTTCAAAGTCATATATTTCTTAAAATATCAAAACTCACTATTTTAATCAAGTTTTGACAAAGAGTTTCAAAACTCCTATAGAAGTTTTGAAACTTTCAAAAGTAATATACTAAAGAGTTTCGAAACTTTCACTATAGTTTCGAAACTTTCATCAAAGTTTTGGAATCCCTTAAAGCTTCGAAACTTGGGGTTCCAACGGTAAAAAAATTTGTTTTCTATTTCAAATAGTTTGGAAACTTTCTCCAAAGTTTCAAAAATTCTTATGCAAGTATAATTTAATACGCAAATTTAATGCTTCAAACGACTCTAAACTCCCTCCAATAATCTCAAACGGTTAAAAATCAAATGAGAGCATATAAAGGAGTCTTCAAACAACCAAAAAAAAGACAAGAAAGCTATTCCTACAATTATAAGAGCAAAAAGTGTCAAATTTTGTATTGAATTCAATCTTTCTTTCGCTAAACATTAGTGTATTCATTATCATTCTTATTCCAATGTTCTTGGGTGTGTGTGTGAAAGCTTTAAGTTGCAAACAATCTATGATTGTGAGAATATTCAGAGTTTGCTTATTTGTATTTCTCTTTGGGAAGGATTGAACATTACGACTTTGAGGTACAAGTCGTAGTGTTTTATAAGGTTACACCTTTTCCTAAAAGGTTAGAATAAATTAATGGATTTGTTGAAATCCTTAGTGTGGAAGCTAAGGTTATGGATATAAACTTCATTGAGGAAGTTGAATCACTCTAAAATTTACTGTGTCATTTTTCTTATTTCTTGCAAAAGCTTCCAAACAACTTTTTATTATCAATTCACCCCTCATGGCCCCTTTCCTTATTGATTGGTTCAACAAGTTCTTCCTGTCGAAGAATTGTGTCCAACTCATCTTTTAATTCTTTCTCTAGCTGGGTAAGGAATTCTGAATTTCGATTATGTAATCCTTTCTCGAGCTTGGTTTTCTTTCTTTTTCTCCTAATTATTCCAAATGTATAGCGGTTCCATTCTATGATCCATTCTTTGAATTTTTTTAAGTTCGCCATGGTTTCCCCGTTGACCTCCCAACTATTTTTAAGGGAGCTTTCAAAAATCAGGGTTTTCTAGCCATGCTACAATCATACAGAAAAACCTTTCTTTTCTTTATGTTTGCTTACTATTATACTGTAGCAGGATCGGGCAGCGGTTGGAACCTAAACGATCCAGGTGGAATACATTCGAGTTCGAATGTAGTTCATCCCACTGTCCATTTGTTAAGCATCGATCAAGGCATTACCAAATGCTGCCATTATATCCTTGTGCTTCCAGTCAAAAGGAGTTGGTAAATTCTAGAGAAATATAACTTTGTCGATTTTATATCCACTTGCTGTTGTATCAAAAAGAGCTACTACCTTCGGCTTCTAAACTTTTACAAAGTATTTGAAGAACATTTGAAAGGTAGGGTGAATAACACCCTAAGTATTCCAAAACATTATATTAATCATGGTATTATGTTTGGTTAATGAAACGTAATATCGATCGTTTCGTCTTGGACTGTGATATCAACCATGTCATTTGAGCTAGCTTCATTCTGCCTATCGGACGTTGTGTTTGGAGCTATATTTTGTGGTTTATTTGGTTCTTTTCCAATGGGATTTATGGTTCTACTGATATTGGTTGCTAGTGGTTGGACCCATTCGGAAAGTAATGAAGCACTTGGGGGTTTATATTATCCTAGTTTTTTCACTTTGTGTCTATTCCTTGTGTTTTTCTTTAGATATGTTACGGTTGGGTTTATAATGCTTCTTGCCTTCTTATCTTATTGTAATTGCTTTATTGCCCTTATCCAGTGTTGGTGTGTGTTCTATAATTTCCACCTCATTGTTTGCCATGACTTGGACCGAATCTCCTATGCAGGGTTTCAAATAGTTGCCGAATAGCGGTATCACGGCCGTTATAACGCGGTCGCGGCGGTGTCTGATATCGTTATCATAGAAAATAACGGTGTGAAGCGGGATCACACCAATAACGGCGGATCGCGGCCGTAATTTAACGGATCGTGGTCAATTACGACAATAGCAAACCGCTATTCCGCTATTATTTTGTTATTTTAATTTAAAAAAAATATTTTTTTATTAAAAAAATCAGCTCCTTCGAAAAAAAATTCACAATCACGATATATGTAATGACCGCAATAGCATCCGTTATATCCGCAACCGTGATAACCACGACGCGACCAAAAACACGACCGCCAACACTATTTGAAACCATGCTCCTATGTGCGTACTAGTGGAAAGACCACTATTTTCCAAGTTCCTAGTAACCACTGGTACATCAACTGATATGCTCTTTCTTTTCACACTTATGTTCGTGCAGTATAGGACTGGTTGTGGTGAATCTTAGGTCAAAAATTTTGACTCCCTCTTTTCCTTTGCCTTTTTTCTTAGTACGGAGCCTCTTGTCTGACCTTCTTTAGCCGTGACCTTGCTTGTTTGTGCAACCATAATTGGGCCACCGACATATGCTGTTCTCTCTTGACTTATTAAGCTCTTACAGTGGTGAAAATCGAGATATTTGCATACCGCTTATTCCATCATCTTTTCTGGTAGTTATATTAAGTTGTTTCCTCGATATTCTGGGTTCGTTGTCACTGCCATCCAAGGGCCATAGAGGCTCTTCCTTTCGACCTCGTTTTCTGGATTCTCATTCAAGGGAAGTGTGGGTCTCGGATTATCTTGTTTATGGTTTTCAGACATGCTTAACCCACATCCTTCTTTCGAATGAACATATAAGTCGCATTTGAAGTATATTTGTTGTAGTGCTTCGTATTCAATTTTGATGAATGAAATTATCAATTCCGAAACAAGGTAGCAAGGGTTTGTTTAGGTCCACTGCTACTTCTAGTCTTGCAAATTTGCCTCTTCCTCCAGCATTAGTGTTATAGTAGACTCTAATCACTTTTCCGATATTCATGGCAATTTTTCTGAATAGCATCTTGGTGTAATATTTTTAGGGTAATCCTGGGAGGCGAACCCAAAATACCACCTGAGATGGATGTTGTTCAGTAGTGGAGAAGCCCCTACTCCATGTTTGCAACGTGAGGTATCTTCCATAAATCATCTAGGGTCTTTCTGTAAGAACTTTTACGTAATCTACTTCTTTTTCAAACTTTGATCACAAAGTAGTAGTCGTTCTCCAGTTTAACCAAGTTGAAATTACCTACTAGTTACCATATTGCTTGAACTCTACTTAATAGGGCTCTAAAATCGATATTTTTCCCTAATAGCCTAACGATGATCATATGTTTCATGTCGTGGTCTATTATATTTTGTACTGTCTGAAAATTTGATCCTTGCAAATGAACTGTTAGTATCGATGGAGACATCATCTTCCTGAAAGATAATATCTCTCTACGAAGTCGTTTGTATGGTTCTTACTGTTTTCTGTTGACTATATGCACCGAAAGGTGCATAAATTTAATGCACCGAAAGGTGCAATGGATTTGTCAAAAAATCAGCCTGATATTGTTGAATTTTGTAAATGGTAAAAATGCTAATTTAGTCATTGTAATTTAGGGTATTTACAAATTAGTCTTTAAGCTTCAATTATAAATATCATAGCTCATTTAGCTTAAAAACCATCCCAAAACATTCTAGCTTTCTTCCAATACTAGAGAGAATTTAGAGAGTTTATTTAGAGTTGTTTTCTCCTTTTTATCAAGAGAGAATTATCATTGTTTTCTCCTTGGTCGATCGAGAGAAGTTGTAATTCATATTTTCTCATAGTGAAATTCTTCTACCGTTGCCCGTGGTTTTTACCCTATATTATTTAGGGGTTTTCCACGTAAATTTTGTTTCTCTTTTATCTTCATTTTTATTTTCTCAAATTATCAGTTGTGATTTTGCTATATCCGATAACCGTCTTCCACAACAATTGGTATCAGAGCCATATTAGAGTGTGTAATATCTGCTTATTGTCTTTGTGGTTGCCACCAAAAGGTGGATCCTCCAACATAAGAAAGTAAGAAGTTATTACCCATTCTTTGAAGGTTCCAGAGAACTATTCACGATAGTGAAATAGTGGGATTTATCCGTAAAAGAAGCTATGACAACAAAATTTGATATTGAAAAATTCAATGGGAGAAATTTCTCATTGTGGAAATTGAAGATGAATGCTATCCTGAGAAAAGACGGTTGTCTAGCAGCTATCAGTGAAAGGTCAGTGGATTTCACAGATGACAACAAATGGATCGAAATGGACGTGAATATTATGGCAAACTTTCATCTAGCATTAGCAGATGAAGTATTGTCAAGCATCGAGGAGGAGAAGACAACTAAGGAGATATGGGATCATCTTACTCACCAAACTGTACGAGGCCACATCGCTGCACAATAAAATTTTCCTTAAGAGGAAATTGTACACTCTCCAGATGCCAGAATCTACTTCAGTGACGGAGCACTTAAACACACTGAACATATTATTTTCTCAGCTTACATCCTTAAGATGTACAATAGGAGAACAAGAACGTGCTGAACTTCTACTTCAAAGTCTACCTGATTCGTATGATCAACTCATCATCAACTTGACAAACAATAATGTCATCAGTCTAGTCTTCGATGACGTTGCAGCTGTTGTTCTCCAAGAAGAAAATCGGTGCAAGAACAAGGAAGACAGACAAATAAATCTGCAACAAGCAGAAGTGTTGACAACGATGAGAGGGAGATCAACAGAATGTGGCCAAAGCAACAGTCACAAACATGGTAGATCGAAGTCGAGGAGCAAGAAGAATTTAAAGTGCTACAACTGTGAAATGAATGGTCACTTGAAGAAGGATTGTTGAGTCTAAATAAAAACTCCAATCCACAAGGCAATACCGCAAACACTTCAGATGATGGAGATGCTCTATGATGTGAAGCGTCAACTACTGTGGAAGGCAGAAAAAGATTTGCAGATATATGGCTAATTGATTCGGGAGCGACATATCACATGACCTCAAGAAGAGAATGGTTCCATCATTATGAACCTGTCTCAGGAGGATCTGTGTATAGTTGCAATGATCATGCCTTAGAGATCGTTGGCGTGGGAACCATCAAATTGAAGATGTATGATGGAACAATTAAAGTTGTTCGAGATGTGCGACACGTGAAAGGCCTGAAGAAAAATTTATTATCCTACGGATTTTTGGATAATAATGCAAGCAAGATTGAAACACATAATGGAATCATGAAAGTGTTTAGTGGAGCGCTTGTGGTGCTGAAAGGTGAAAAGATAGCAACAAACTTGTATATGCTGAAGGGAGAGACTTTGCTAGAAGCAGAAGCCTCTGTTGTCTCATGTAGTTCAGATTCTGCAATGCTATGGCATCAGAAACTTGGACACATGTCGGAACAAGGAATGAAAATCCTTGTGGAGCAAAAGCTACTTCCAGGCTTAACAAATGTAACACTTCCTTTGTGTGAGAATTGCATAATAAGTAAGCAGCATCGGTTGAAATTCAACAAATCAAATTCTAGAGGCAAAAGTGTTCTAGAATTGGTTCACTCTGACGTATGGAAAGCACCAATTACATCCCTAGGCGGAGCCAAATACTTTGTCTCATTTATTAATAACTACTCCAAGAGATATTGGGTGTACCCTATTAAGAAGAAGTCAGAAGTGTTTTCAACTTTCAAAAACTTCAAGGCGTGAGTGGAACTTGATTCTGGAAATAAGATCAAGTGTTTCAGAACAGATAATGGAGGAGAATACACAAGTGAAGAATTTGATATTTTTGCAGGAAAAAAGGCATCAAAAGACAGTTCACAGTGGCGAACACTCCTCAACAAAATGGAGTGGCAGAGCGGATGAACAGAACCTTGTTAGAAAGAACAAGAGCAATGTTGAGGGATGCAAGCCTAGAAAAATCATTCTGGGCAAAAGCAGTCAATACCGCATGTTATTTGGTGAATCGAGCTCCATCAACTGCAATAGAGCTGAAGACACCAATGGAGATGTGGACTGGTAAACCAGCTGATTATTCAAACCTCCATGTATTTGGAAGTATTGTGTACGTGATGTAAAACTCCCAAGAAATCTTAAAACTGGATCCAAAATCCAGGAAATGCAAATTATTGGGGTATGCTGATGGTGTAAAGGGGTATCGCTTATGGGATCCCACTGCCCGCAAAGTGATCATCAGCAGGGATGTTATCTTTGTAGAAGATAAACTAAAAAGAAAAGAAGACGATGATAGCACTGAAAAGTCAGAGACTACACAGATACATGTGTAGATTCTTCTGAAGCAGAACCAACACATGATGAACAAGAACCAGAGAGTTCTGAAGCTCCAACAACTAGTCAATCAGATCGTGTGAGAAGACGTCCCAATTGACACTCAGATTATGTTATAGAAGGTAATATTGCATACTACCTTTAAACAGAGGACGGTGAGCCACCAACATATCAGGAGGCAATAAACAACTCAGATGCTTCATTATGGATGATGACGATGCAAGAAGAAATTGAAGCCCTTCATAAAACTAATACATGGGATCTTGTGCCACTACCACAAGGAAGGAATCCAATTGGTAACAAATGGGTCTTCAAAATCAAGCGAAATGGTGACGATCAAGTTGAGAGGTATCGTGCAAGATTGGTGGTAAAATGATATGCTCAAAAAGAAGGTATTGATTTCAATGAAATATTTTCTCCTGTGGTTCAACTAACAACAGTTCGAGTAGTTTTGGCAATATGTGCTACATTGGACTTACATCTAGAGCAGCTAGATGTTAAAACAACTTTTCTTCATGGAAATCTTGAAGAAGAAATTTATATGCTCCAGCCTGAAGGTTTGAAGAAAAAGAAAAGAAGAACTTGGTTTGCAGGTTGAACAAATCTCTGTACGGTCTAAAGCAGGCGCCGAGGTGTTGGTATAAGAGATTTGATTCTTTTATTATGTGCCTTGGATACAACAGACTTAATGCAGACCCTTGTGCTTATTTCAAGAGGTCTAGTGATAACGATTTTGTTATATTGTTGTTGTATATGGATGACATGTTGGTTGCAGGACCCAACAAAGATCATATTGAAGAATTGAAGGCACAACTGGCTAGGGAATTTGAAATGAAGGACTTGGGATTAGCAAACAAGATTCTAGGGATGCAAATTCACCGAGACAGAAGTAATTGGAAGATTTGGCTTTCACAAAAGAATTACTTGAAGAAGATCTTGTCACTATTCAGCATGCAAGATTGTAAGCCAATTTCTACCCCTCTTCCTATTAACTTTAAATTATCCTCCAGTATGAGTCCTAGCAGTGAAAAAGATAGGATGGAGATGTCTCGAGTACCGTATGCATCAGCAGTGGGAAGTTTAATGTTCGCTATGACATGTACAAGACCAGACATTGCACAAGCAGTGGGAGTGGTTAGTAGGTACATGGCGAATCCAGGCAAAGACCATTGGAATACAGTAAAGAGGATCCTGAGATACATCAAAGGGACCTCAAATGTTGCATTATGTTACATAGGATCAAACTAACAAATCAATGGGTATGTAGATTTTGACTATGCAGGCGATTTGAATAAAAACAAATCTACTACAGGGTATGTGTTCAAAGTTGCTGGTGGAGCTGTAAGCTGGGTTTCAAAATTGCAGTCAGTTGTGGCTACATCCACAACAGAGGCAAAATATGTAGCAGCTACACAAGCCAGTAAAAAAGCAATTTGGTTGAAGATGCTATTGGAGGAGTTTGGGCAAAATCAAGAGTATGTCTCTCTATTTTGTGACAGTCAAAGCGCCTTGCATCTAGCAAGGAATCCAGTATTTCATTCAAGGACAAAGCACATACGAGTTCAATACCATTTAATTCGTGAAAAGATGGAAGAAGGGATGGTAGATATGCAGAAGATCCATACTAAAGACAACATAGCAGATTTCATGACGAAGGCGATCAATGCTGATAAATTTACCTGGTGTCAATCCTCCTGTGGCCTGTCAGAAACGTAAGCAACATGAAGGTACAAGGTAGAAAGAATGGTGTGAAGATATGATTGTTCCAATCAAATCTTCAAGTGGGAGATTGTTGACTATATGCACCGAAAGGTGCAATGGATTTTTCAAAAAATCAGCCTGATATTGTTGAATTTTGTAAATGGTAAAAATGCTAATTTAGTCATTGTAATTTAGGGTATTTACAAATTAGTCCTTAAGCTTCAACTATAAATACCCTAGCTCATTTAGCTTAAAAACCATCCCAAAGCATTCTAGCTTTCTTCCAATACTAGAGAGAATTTATAGAGTTTATTGAGAGTTGTTTTCTCCTTTTTATCAAGAGAGAATTATCACTGTTTTCTCCTTGGTCGATCGAGAGAAGTTGTAATTCTTATTTTCTCATAATGAAATTCTTCTACCGTTGCCCGTGGTTTTTACCCTATATTATTTAGGGGTTTTCCACGTAAATTTTGTGTCTCTTTTATCTTCATTTTTATTTTCCCAAATTATCAGTTGTGATTTTGCTCTATCCGATAGCCGTCTTCCGCAACATTTTATGTATGGCCTGCAACCATCGTTGCATCCCCCAACGTTTCCTGTGATATGTGATACTAAATTCCTATCCACCTCTTGCATGCATGTATCGATGGTACCTTCCTTGTTATCTTGGGAGATATCTTCCTCCTCCTATGTCCTTGTGTCTTGTCGGTTCTTAATTAACCTTCTTTGTTGCCTGTTGTTCCTCTAATGTGGTCGGCGAACCGGATCTCTCCAATGGCGGTGGTATATGGACTTTCACTCTTGTCGGTGAATTCCCTCTCAACCCTAGATTCTCCATAACTATAAGCTATCTTTAGTTATATTATATCGATTTCCTTAAAAAATGATGAGAAACAAAGTGCAAACCTTATGATACAATATATCATTAAAGATATAAAACGAACCACATGCCATTAAATATTACTTAATATGAAGAATTAAAACGAATCAAAAATACTTAAAATAGTAAGCAAGGTGTTTGTATTTAACTTAAATCTTATAAAATAATCAAAACCAATATTATTTATTTTGAAATTATTTTTTATTTATATTAAATAGATTATTGATTTGAAGTCATGGCTGTAGAGATTGACCTAAAGTGTTTTCCTACACTAGAAAATCATGGTTTTCTGGTCTCATCAGGCATCGATAGAGCAACAAAATGGTTCAAAGACAGAGATGACTCATATCAGGAGATAGAAAGTATGGAAGAAGTGACTTTGGATTCCATGACCGAAGAGATCAAGTCATGATGACAAATGATTCGCAATAAACCAATGAGCCAGTTACGCATACAATAAAAGCGGTCAAGCATTCTTTTCAGGATATGGATGTGGAGAATTAGATAAGAAAGGAATAAGGGTGGATTCAGAAAGGATCTGGAAGTTGAAGTAATAGATGATGATATCCTAATCAGATTTGATGGTGTAATGCCAAAAGTAAGATTCTCTGAATGTGTAAACAACTTGATTGATGATAAATGGGCAAACTCAATCATAGTGAGATTGTTAAAATAATGTGGAATCCTTCGGGAGAGATAATTTTCACTGATCTCGACAATGATTACTTTTTAATTTGTTCTGAGCTTGAAGAAGATTATTTAGACGTATTAGCAAGAGGGCCATGGATGATCTATGGGAACTGTTTAACCGCCAAACTATGGAGTAGGAAATTTACCACGTCAGAGGATCACCCATCACAGATTTTAGTATGGGTACAGATGCCATGTTTGCCTTATCATTAATGTAAAAAATGAATGTTTCGTATCATTGCAGGTGTTATTGGAAGAGTTCTAAGAATTGATTATAATGCTACGATAGGAAAAAGAGGTCAATTTTCTCACTTAGCGGTTGTGGTTGATTTGAATAAACTGTTTGTTTCAAGGGTGGTGAGTACAAAGGCTTGCCAAAAATCTGCTACACCTGTGGGTGTTACAGACAGACGAAGGAAATTTGTGAGCGTATATTAAAGTCTGCTCAGGATGATGTTAGCCAGGGTAACATGAATACTACAACGAATAATGATGCTTTTGTATGGACCATGAATGCAATTGATCAACAGAAGAAGAAAGGCACCTCAAAACTGGAAAGTGTCGACTGTCAATAAGAAAGTTGATGTTTAAGAGAAGGAATATCTGATTTGAGATTTGAGGCTTTGATTGAGTAAAATGAGCCAATCCAGGATGTGGATGACATGGAAAAAAATCCTTTGTAAGAGGGGGAGATTTATGGTGACGAGAGGATGGAATCCCAAAATTAATTTAATAGTTTCATTAAAATTTGGTTTTGACTATAATATAAATACTAGACTGTTAATCCATTAACGTTCAAATGACATGGTAATTTAATGTTGACGTGGAAGTCAAAAATTATTATTCTTTATTTCATCTCATCTTCTTCATCAAAGTTAGGGTTTTTTCACCTTTTTATAGACATTATCGAAAACCATCATTCTCTAACATCCTTTATGATCACTCTAAACATCATTGAACTCGTCCATCATCCTCTACTACTTTATCGATTTAGATTTTTTTAAAACTTTAAAACTCATGAAGTTAAGCATAACAAATCTACCATTTGGGGGATGGGTTGGAGACTTTCTTTGATTCCAGGGTTTTGAGTATTTGTTCGAGAATTCAAATGGTAAGAACCATGCTTTCAGAAGATGAACATCGTACCTCAAAACTAATCACATTGGATAATTGTTAGAGGAGATCAAAGTATTGTTGTGGAATTCGGGTTAATTTCCACTAATAATAACAAATTCACCTTGAAAACTATTATCTAGGTGACTAGTGTGAAAACGATTGTACTAAAAATCACTCCAAGATAGATTCCCAGGAAAGAGGAGGGGTCACAATGGTCCCTCTTAAAACCCACTTTCCTTAGACAGAACTACCAAGACAAGTAATTTTAATAGGACAATAATTAACAACAACTATACCCGACAATAGCTATTAAATAGACATAAAGAGAACACCAAAATTTAACGAGATTAGGCCAAAATTATGCCTACCTCCTCGAACACTACTAAAATAATATTTCACTAGTAGAGGAAATATTTCAAAGAGAGAAAGAGTACAAATAGCCTTTAATAGTGAAGAAGGCTTATATTTGTGGGATACTTAACTAAGGAGGAGTATGGCTCTATTTATAACAAAAGAATTTCCCCTCCTCCTTATACACAACCAATGTGGGACTTTGACAAAAAACCAACAAATCTCAACCTTGGCAAATTCCACACACATCTCTCAAAAATTCAATCTTCAGAGTGTTTGCAAATTCATCTTTCAATTTGTAACAATATTGACCAAGTCTAAACAATGTTTAAACTTGACCGCAGTTACCACTTTTGTCAATATATCAGCAGGATTCTCAGTGGTCCGAATCTTCTAGATTATGACTCCACCTTCTTCTAGAATCTCTCGTACAAAGTGATATCGAACATCGATGTGCTTCGTCCTTGCATGGTAAACCTGGTTCTTTGCTAAATGAATAACACTCTGACTGTCACAATGCACTTTGATGTGCTTCTGTTCCATTCCCAATTCACCAAGCAACCCTTGAAGCCAAATTGCCTCCTTCACAGCCTCTGTAACTGCCATATACTCTACCTCTATAGTAGACAAAGCCACTGTTGACTGTAAGGTGGACTTCCAACTGACTGGTGCCTTTACAAAAGTAAACACATAACCATTAGTTGATCGACGCTTGTCCAAATCACCTGCATAGTCTGAATCACAATACCCAACTACACACTGACCATCTTGTTTGTCCTGCTGAAAGACCAAACCAACTTCTACGGTGTTCAGAATATATCGCAGAACCATTTCACAGCTTGCCAATGCTCCTTTCCAGGATCATGCATATACCTGCTCACAACCCCAACTGCCTGTGAAATATCGGGTCTCGTACACACCATTGCATACATCAAGCTACCAACAGCACTTGCATATGGAACCTTTGACATGTATTCCCGTTCTGCTTCATCCTTAGGTAACATGGATGCACCGAGCTTGAAATGAGGAGCAAGAGGTGTACTAATTGGTTTTGACTTCTCATTCATGCCAAAACGTTTTAGTACCTTCCTCAGATATTCTTTCTGAGACAAACAAAGCCTCCCCAATTTCTTATCCCTTGATATCTCCATGCCTAGAATCTTCTTTGCTTCACCAAGATCCTTCATCTCAAACTCCCTGTTCAATTGAGTCTTTAGTTTCGCAATTTCTGTCTGACTCCTGGAAGCTATCAGCATATCATCAACATAAAGAAGAATATATATATAGGATCCGTCTTGTAGCTTGCGTAAATACACACAATGATCATATTTTCTTCTTGTGTACTTCTGCCCTATCATAAACTTGTCAAATCGCTTGTACCATTTCCTTGGAGATTGATTCAATCCGTATAGCGATTTTTCTAATTTTCACACCATCTCTTATTTTTCAGCAACTTTGAATCCATCTGGCTGAGTCATGTAGGTTTCCTCATCCAAGTCTCCATGTAAAAATGCAGTTTTTACATCCATCTGAACTAGTTCCAAATCTAACTGTGCTACCAAAGCCAATAAAATTCTGATGGAGGAATGTTTTACAACCGGAGAAAATACTTCATTATAATCAACTCCCTCCGTTTGAGCGTAGCCTTTAGCCACCAATCTTGCTTTGTAGCGGATGTTATTCTTGTCAGGAAATCCATATTTCTTTGCATATACCCACTTGCACCCAATTGCCTTCTTTCCTTTCGGAAGACTAGCTAGTTTCCACGTCTGATTCTTTTGAAGGGATTGCATTTCTTCATTCATGGCGATCCTCCACTTTTTATGTTCTGAACTTTAGACTGCTTTATTAAAAGTGGCAGGAACGTCATCAATTGCAATTGGTGATGCAAAAGAGACCATATATGCATAACGAGCAGGTTGTCTAATGGTCCTCTTTCCCTTTCTGAGTGCAATTGATTCATGTTGCTGTTGAGGTTCTTGGGTTTGAACCTCTTCTTCATCTGACTCTTCTTCTACCATAGGAGAGTCAACATCAGTTTCTTTAGTGGCTGGGTCAATTTTGCTTCCTTCAAACTCCACCTGTTTGGGAGTTCCATCTGTCTGCTCCAATTTTTCTGAAGTCACCTTTCTCAACATGGTAGATTCATCAAAGGTAACATCCCTGCTAAAGATTATTTTCTTTGTTTCTAGACACCAAAGACGATATCCTTTCACACCAGAGGTGATCCCCATAAAGATCGCCTTCTTTGCTCTTGGATCCAGCTTTGACTCCTTAACATGGTAGTATGTAGTGGAACCAAACACATGTAAGGAATCATAATCTGTAGCAGGTACTCCAAACCATTTCTCTAATGGTGTTTTACCACCAATAGCAGTCGATGGTAAGCGGTTGACAAGGTGACAAGCATAGACCAAAGCCTCAGCCCAAAATTCTTTGCCTAACCTAGCATTAGACAACATACACCGAACCTTCTCCACTAATGTTCGGTTAATACGCTCTGCCACCCCATTCTGTTGTGGTGTACTTCTGACAATGAAGTGCCTGACAATACCTTCTTCTTCATAGACTTTCAGAAATGGATCATTTTTGTACTCTCCACCATTGTCTGTATGGAGACGTTTGATTTTTCTGCCTGTTTGAGTCTCCACCATCTTTTTTCATTTAAGGAAAAATCCTAGCACCTCATCCTTTGTCTTCATTTTATACACCAAACTCTCCGAGAAAAATCATCAACAAAGGTGACATAATAGTGTGTTCCTCCCAATGAAGTTGTCTTGGAAGGCCCCCATACATCTGAATGAACATAATCCAAAATACCTTTAGTATCATGGATTGATGTTCCAAATTTCACCTCGTCTTCCTCCCTTTGATGCAATGCTAACAAAAAGCTAATTTGGAACCCCGAGCACCATTCAATAATCATTGATCTATCACAATTTCAAGGATTTTTCACCAACATGCCCCAAGTACATATGCCATAACCTGGTTGCTTATGACTCCTGTTCATCAGTAGAAGCTGCCACTGCTGCTGTCCCAACAATTGTTCTACTCAGAAAGTAATACACATTGTTTCTTTTTCGGATTTCCTTCATTATCACCAGTGCACCAGAGATAATCCTCATAATCCCATCTTTTCCCCTCACTTCTAAACCTTTTGACTCTAAGGTTCCCACAGAGACGAGATTTCTCATTAAATCTGGTACATAATGGACACCTGTTAAGGTTCTGATTGATCCATCCTGATTCCTCAACCGAATTGAACCAATCCCAAGTGTGTTAAGAGGGAAATTATTTACTGTGTAGACAATTCGACCTTTTAGTTCTTTAAAATCAAAGAACCATTCTCTATTGGGAGTCATATGGTGGCTACAAGCTGAATCTAACAGCCATGAACTGGAACAGCTGGTTGATGGCGTAGCAGCGAATGCGAAATTTGAATCTACATCATCATACTCGACCACATTTGATTCTGAGACAAACTTTCCCCTTTCATGTTTGCCTTTGTTCTTTAGCATAGGACATTCTTTCTTCCAGTGCCCTTTTTCTCGACAAAAGGCACATTCATCTTTGCTCAATCTGGACTTTGACTTCGATCTCCCTCTCCTTCCTTTATTCTGACTCTTCAAACGACCTCTAACAACAAGAGCTTCTGCTTCAACACTTGTGTTTTCTTGTTTGTCTTTATTTCTCAATTCATAACAATACAAGGCAGTAGTCACTTCACTGAGAGACACATCAACTTTCCCATGAAGTAGAGTAGTTTCAAGATACTCAAACTCATCAGGAAGTGATCCCATCAACATCAGAGCCAGATCTTCGTCTTCAAAAGTCACGTCCATATTCATCAGATCAGTTACCAGCTGATTAAAGCTAGTAATGTGATCATTCATAACTATACAAGGCAGCAGTTACTTCACTGAGAGACACATCAACTTTCCCATGAAGTAGAGTAGTTTTAAGATACTCAAACTCATCAGGAAGTGATCCCATCAACATCAGAGCCAGATCTTCATCTTCAAAAGTCACGTCCATATTCATCAGATCAGTTACCAGCTGATTAAAGCTAGTAATGTTATTATTCATAGTGGTACCTGATACATAGTTGAAGCAGAACAATCTCTTTTTCATGTAGAGCTTATTCTGACCGCTTTTCTTCAAAAATATATCCTCCAGTGCCTTCCACAATTTACTTGCAGAAGTTTCCTTAAAAATGCATACTTCTGCTCTCTAGAAAGACACGATCGAATAGTACCACATGCCAATCTATTGATCCTCTTCCATTCTTTCTCCTCAACATCATCTGGTTTCTCTCCTTCAATAGCAATATCTAGACCCTGCTGAAATAGGGCATCTAGAACCTCACTTTTCCACATGTCGAAATGACCGGTGCCATAAAAAATCTCCACTGCAAATCTAACATTTGTCACAGTTGTTGACGATGATGTGGATGTTTTTGTTGCGTCTTCCATTTCTGCTACAAATTCTATTTAATATCTGTCAATGCGGAATGCCAATTATCCCAAGGAAATTTTTTCTGATGTGGAAGATTAGCCAAAGCCGCAACCACGGAGCATACTAAAATAAACCAAGAGCGCTGATACCAATTGTTGTGGAATTCGGGTTAATTTCCACCAATAATAACAAATTCACCTTGAAAACTATTATCTAGGTGACTAGTGTGAAAACGATTGTACTAAAAATCACACCAAGGTAGAATCCCACGAAAGAGGAGGGGTCACAATCGTCCCTCTTAAAACCCACTTTCCTTAGACAGAACTACCAAGACAAGTAATTTTAATAGGACAATAATTAACAACAACTATACCCGACAAAAACTATTAAATAGACATAAAGAGAACACCAAAATTTAACGAGATTAGGCCAAAATTATACCTACCTCCTCGATCACTACTAAAATAATATTTCACTAGTAGAGGAAATATTACAAAGAGAGAAAGAGTACAAATAGCCTTTAATAGTGAAGAAGGCTTATATTTGTGGGATATGTAACTAAGGAGGATGATGGCTCTATTTATAACAAAAGAATTTCTCCTCCTCCTTATACACAACCAATGTGGGACTTTTCCAAAAAACCAAAAAGTATTAGAACATCAAACCTTTAGATGAATTTTCATAAATTTTGAGTGGGTTTAATGGAAAACCAATTTGATGAAAAGGAAGAGTGAAATACACACATTTTGATATTGATCTTGTCATGAAAAATGAGTTAACAATTATCACCAGGTAACTAAAATGATACGCAAATTAAAGTTTAATGTCTAAGAATAAAAAAATTTAAAATTTAATAATAAAATCAATAAATAAACTGAAATCTATGGAAAAGAAAACAATATCTTTATAATTCCAAAAAAAACATCCCTAACTTTTCACAACAATTTCACTTTGACCCTAACGTGTGGTATCCATGCATGATTGGTGTTGGTGTAAATAAAGTATTAAAATTTTGTTGCCTGGAAGAGGGCTCAAACCTAGGTTTCACGTTTGGAATATAATGACTCTGGTTATCAAGCCAAGCTACCTGCTTTGTTTATGTTATGAAACAAACATTTTTTTTTAATAAGAAAAGATAGAAGATAAGCTAGATACCAGTGTTGTAGTTCACTACACATCAAGCATCTTTCAAGGAGACTTCCATAGTTTCCTCCGGAATTGTTTGAAAGAAATGTGTCCCAAATGGTCTTGTCCAAGCCATCTGAACTAAAACATCTGCAACTCTATTGTTCAGCTGTGGTGCAAAGAAAAATTTCAAATTCCAGTTCCTAACAAGAAGCTGGTGAATGTGTGGAAACATCTGTTGGTAATTCTCAATCCCACATAGTATTGGAAACACTATTGGGAATAGTATTTAAGGCTTGGCTTTCCCACTTCCTTGTTGAGTGATAGAGAACAAGGGGGACTCTCGCGCACCGCCGCCGCCATCCGTCTGTCTCGTCTCGGCTCGGCACGGCTCGGCTCATGGTCGTGGTCGTGGTCGTGGTAATACGTGTCTTCGACACGTCCGCGCGGATACTATCTTTTTAGAGAAAATTTTTGAGGAATTTCTCTTTGAAAGAAACAAATGGAAAAATGTGAAAGATTTCAACTGATATTTATAGGCTGCTGAGGACTGTTTAATTTCAAACGATAACATCTGGTTTATGAGAGTTATTAGAAATTAAACAGCTTTTCCTAAATTAAATAAAAAACGTTAAGATGTATCTGGACTGATTTCTAGCTTTGTACAGAGGAGACAAGCTGTTAATATCAGGAGTTACAGGAGTTATTTGATTTAATTCCATGAGTTACATGATATAATTTCGGGAGTTATAACAGTTGAACAATGATGCAATGAACCTGGACTATTTTTGAGTCAGGTTCATCTAGACGTTTTAGCTGTTACAAAAGAAGAGATTTAATCCTGAAATTTTATGGATGATTTTAACTCTATTTCTAGCCTATAAATAGAGGGCTATATTCAGCTTCTCAACTCACTCTCAAACATTCACAATTCACTTACAAAAGTGTTTTCTACAATTCTCTCTATGAGTTCTCTCTGAGTGCTTTCTAATCAGAAGAGCAATACCACCAGCAGTCCACTCCGGTTTCGGGTGTACAGAATTCGGAGCGACCGTGTTAACCTCGGGGGACGGTCCACCTACTGTAGCGATTACACACATTGGGGCGAATTCGTTTCTAAGGCAGTGGTTTTTACCACGACACGATTTACGAATTTGTTCCTTTTAATTACTATTTATATTTCCAATCAATGCTAACGGTGTAGTTTTGCAGTTCATATATCCAACAATTTAAAAATGAATTCCATATACTGCAATCATGGTAACACCTTTGAGCAAACTAATCCCCGATCTTTCCAAGATTGATGCACTTGATGGAAAGAATTATAGAAGGTGGTCCCAAAGAATCCTGATATTCTTCGAGCAGCTTGATCTTGACTACGTGCTTCTCAAGCCACCACCTACCATGCCGCCAACCCCAGCTGCCGGTAATGATGCGGATGTGGTCCTCAATGATGATGCCTTAGCAACCGCCGCCGCCGCTCTCGCTACCTACGAGAAATACGAGAAAGACAACAAGACGGTGCGAGGACATCTGCTCAGCCACATGTCAAATAAACTATTTGATATGTTCCTTAGAGAAAGGAGTGCCAAGGCAATATGGGACACTCTTGACAAAAAGTATGGTGCGGACGATGCGGGCATCAAGAAGTACGTTGTTGGCGAATGGCTCAAATTCCAGATGACAGACGACAAGCTAATAATGGATCAAGTCCATGACTATGAGAACTTAGTCGCTGACATCATCGCTGAAGGGATGCAAATGTGTGAGGTGCTGCAAGCCAATGTACTCATTGAGAAGCTGCCCAAGTCATGGTCCGACTATCGCAACTCTCTTAAGTATAAGAAGAGAGACATTTCGCTTGAAGAACTTGTGGGCCATATGAAGATTGAAGAAGCCAACCGTTTAAAAGATAAGCTTACTAATTCTATGAGTAATTTATCTTTTAAAGCTAACTTGGTTGAGTCAAACCGGAAGAAAAGACGTTCAAGTGTTATGTATGCGGTTTACCCGGCCACAAAGCTTACCAATGCCAACACCGATCAGACCGCCAGAATGACAACAAGCCACAGATGCACGTTGTAGAAGAAGATGATGAGATCATTACTGCGGTGGTCTCAGAAGTTAATTTGGTAGAGAACAGTTCAGAATGGGTAGTTGACACTGGCGCTTTAAAGTATTTCTGCGCAAGGAAGGAGTTTTTCACCGAGTTCGAGGATGGGAACACTGGTGAACGTGTGTACATGGGGAACTCTAACAGTTCTGAAGTGCTAGGCAAAGGTAAGGTTTTACTCAAGCTGACTTCTGGTAAAACTCTGGCTTTAAATAGAAAGACTGAACTGTTAGAACTTATTCATACTGATCTAGCAGATTTTAGAAACACTGAAAGTAAAGGAGGAAAACACTACTACATAACTTTTGTACATGATTATTCAAGATATACAAAAGTTTATCTCCTAAGAACTAAAGATGAAGCTGAAAAATTCTTTCTTATTTATAAGGCAGAAGTAGAAAATCAGTTAGATAGGAGAATTAAACGGGTTAGATCTGATAAAGGTGGTGAATATGGATCTAATTTCTTAAAAGATATTTGTGAAAAGAATGGCATAATTCATAAAACTTCAGCCCCCTATTTTCCTCAACAGAATGGTATAGCCGAAAGGAAAAATAGAACTTTAAAAGAGATGATGAATTCTTCACTAATAAGTTCAGGGTTATTTAATAACATGTGGGGGGAAGCCATTATATCGGCAACTCATATCTTGAACCGAGTTCCTCATAAGAAATTAGATTCTACCCCATATGATTGTGGAAAGGATACGCTCCTAATTTACAATACCTGAAAGTGTGGGGGTGTCTGGCCAACTGGGTTTGCCAGACTTTAAGAAGTCTACCATCGGACCTAAAACTGTTGATGCAATGTTTATAGGGTATGTTACGAATAGTGCTGCATACAGATTCATGTTTTTACAAGATTATTCTATTTGTGAGTCAAGGGATGTTGTTTTCTTTGAAAATACTTTTCCTTTAAAGGAACCGAGAATGAATATTGAAACACAAATAGAATATATTCCATCAACTTCTTCTAGTAATCCTGCTAGGTCTTCTGAACAAATTGATTTCGAGCCTAGAAGAAGTAAAAGGCAAAGAGTTGAAACCTCTTTTAGACCAGACTTTATTACTTCCTTTATTTCTGAGACAAATGATTTAGACTCCATTTCAGATCCTATAGCTCAAATTTTTCTGTTAGATGAGGATCCTAAAACTTTTGAAGAAGCTATAAGATCTATCGATGCTAGTTTTTGGAAAAGCGTTGTTAATGATGAACTAGAATCGATAATGTCTAATCATACTTGAGAATTAGTTGACTTGCCTAAGGGATTCAAACCAATCTCCAACAAATGGGTCTTCCGGAAGAAACTAAGGCCAGATGGTTCGATTCAGCGGTACAAGGCAAGGTTAGTCGTCAAACTCAAAGGTTTGGTTTAGACTACTTTGATACATATTCTCCCGTTACAAAAATCTCAACGATTCGTGCATTATTTGCATTAGCCTCTATTCATAAGTTGTAGGTACATCAAATGGATGTTAAGACTGCTTTCTTGAATGGAGATCTAGATGAGGAGATTTACATGGAGCAGCCACTAGGTTTTGAAGCACCTAGTATGGAAGGCAAAGTCTGTAGACTCAAAAAGTCACTCTATGGACTTAAGCAGGCTCCTAAACAGTGGTATGAGAAATTTCATAAAACTATTCTTAGTTTTGGTTTTGTTGTGAATGGTTCGGATGCTTGTGTGTATTCGAAGATGTTTGACACTGAATGTGTTATCATAAGTCTTTATGTTGATGACATGTTGATTTTCAGTTCTAACATTGAGTCCATTAACAAAGTTAAAAATTTCTTGTCCACAAAGTTTGAGATTACAGATTTGGGAGAAGTAGATGTAATCTTAGGAGTCAAAGTTACCAAAACTGAGAAGGGATTTTCTTTATGTCAAGCACATTATATAGAGAAAGTGCTAAAGAAATTTGACAGTTTTGATGTCGTCCCTATTCGAACTCCTTATGACCCTACCATACATCTAGTTAAGAATAAAGGAAGTTACAGGAATTTCAAATGATAACAACTGGTTTATGAGAGTTATCAGAAATTAAACAGCTTTGTACAGAGGAGACAAGCTGTTAATATCAGGAGTTACAGGAGTTATTTGATTTAATTCCATGGGTTACATGATATAATTTCGGGAGTTATAACAGCTGAACAATGATGCAATGAACCTGGACTATTTTTGAGTCAAGTTCATCTAGACGATTACAACAACTCCAAAGACACCAAATTACCGATCCAAACAGTAAATTCCAATCTGTCGAGTCAGTAGCAAAATAATAATGTCTCGTGAGATTAATAACCACCCAATGGTTCATGTCCATGCTACAAAATTCCTCCATCGGGAAGGTTGAACCAACTGCTGCCAAGTTGCTCGGGCTAGAGTACACTCTCAGAGCACATGTGAACTATATTCAATCGCTGCACCACAAACATCACAGTGCAGACTCGTAGTCATGTGTCTTCGCCCCCTTTTCTTGTTAGAAAGTAGTCGACCTTTTCAAATGATCCAAATAAGCATTCTAACCCGAGGTAAACCTCTGTACTTCAAAAGAAGACTCCATGTAGACTGATCGGCAGTCACATCAGCATTAGCTCACTGTAGATAGGAACTGCTTGTCGTGAAACGTTGGTGCTTCTCCTATCTCCAGGTTGGTTTATCCAACCCTCCCATAGCCAAAGGAGGCCGAACAACAACGATGGACAGAATAGCCGATGTAGGGAGTAAGTCATGAAACAAATCCCACTTCCACTCACCATTATGATCAACCATGTCAAGAACCTTGGGAGAGTCGAGCAAAGTCTCCTCATGTGATAACCGCACATCATTCAAAGGACCTAGATCATCAATCCAAATATCCTTCAAAAAAAAATATACGGTGGAACCATCCCCTAAAGTCCAAATAATACCTTCACGGACATCGTTCCAAACTAAATTAATCCCTTTCCAAAAACGTGAACAACCCTTACGCGCACTAGTTTGTGGAATTCTCTCCGTAATCTTGTACTACGCACGTAGGACACGCACCCAAAGATGATTTTCCTCGGATATAAGTCGAAAGGCTGCCCTCATGAGAAAAGTTTCGTTTTGGTGTTGTAGGTGTTCACATCTAGTCCCCCTTCCTTAGTAGGTCGACATAACTCCTCCCATCGGACAAGATGGACTTTACGTTTTTCATCAGAACCGCCCCAAATAAAACGACGGATGAGTTTTTCAATCTCATTGAAAATTGCTTTGGGGAGATAGAAAGTTTGCATGGCATAAGTCGGGAGGGCTGCAAGGACAAATTTCCTGCAAGTGATAGGTGACGAGCTTTCCAACCAGATAGCCTATCATGAACCTTTTGAACAATGTAATGATAAGTTGCACAAGTAACTCGATTGTGCAGCAATGGAACTCCCAGATAAGTACCCAAGTTATCAACGTAAGTGAATTGGAACCCATCACTAATGTCCATTTGAACTTGTTCAATCACATTTTTTGAAAAATAAATGTTAGTTTTGGAGAGGCTCACACGGTGACCTGAACTATCACAAAAATCCCGAAGCACCCTTTCAATAACATCCATTTGATCAAGAGATGCTTTCGCAAAGAGGATCAAATTGTCTGTAAGAAAGAGGTGGGACAATTTTGGACCACCCCTAGAAAGGAAATCGGCTTCCAATTTCCATCTTCCACTGACCTATGAATTGCTTGCACAAGCCGTTCCATACACAGAACAAATAAATAGGGTGAAAAAGGATCACCTTGACGGATCCCTCGAGACGGTCGAAAATAATTAGTCATATCTCCATTCCATAAAATATGAGTAGTTCTGTAGAGATACAATTCATGATCAAATTACGAAGATCATGTGGGATGCCAATATCAGAGAGAGTATTCATCTATGAAATTCCACTCCAAACGATCGTAAGCTTTCTCGAGATGAATCTTTATAGCCATCCACCCTTTCATGCCATTCTTCCGCTTCATTGAGTGAATCACCTCCTGCGCTATAAAAATATTATCTGAGATGTTACGGCCTGACACAAAGCTAGTTTTCCCCTCTTAAATCCAAGTAGGAAAATTTGCTTTAATCGGTTAACCACAATCTTTGTAATAGTTTTGAAAAGCACGGTACAAAGACTGATGGTTCGAAACTAACTAAAATTTTCGGGTGACGTAATCTTTGGTATGAGAACCAGAAGTGTTTGATTATTCCTCATTAGCACATCTACACTAGAAAAGCAATCTCGAATGAAACGACAGAAAGTAGGGCACTACCTCCCAGTTGTGCTAATAGAAAAAAACATGTATTCCATCCACACCAGGAGCTTTGGATGGATGAATGTCAAAAATAACTTGTCGGATTTCATCATCGACACTAGATTAGTTAGGGACAGCAGTTCGCTAGCCGAAATTGATGAAATTTTTACGAATATGATAGGTATATCCACCCTCTCCATTGTTGGAAAAAAGTTTAGAATAAATTCCAACATTTTTTGTCGAAGGAATGATCAAAGCTCCAAGATCCGTCTTCTAATAAAAGGGGGCGAATAGTATTTGATCTTCTTCTACTCTTTGCACAAGCATGAAAATAACACGTATTACAGTCACCATATAAAACTCAATTACATCATGATTTCTGGAACCAAATACTTTTCTCTTGCGCCAAAACCAACTCCAAGTAATCTTTTAATTTAGCTTAAGATTGGACAGAAAATCTAAGTATAACACTCATAGTTCATATATGTCTCGTAATATGAGTTACATATGTCACATCAACTCAACTGACATTTGCTGAACTTAAATACTTAAAAATTTTGTTTCATTTAATAATTTACTTTTTAACTTTAAAAGTTTTTTCCTTAATCATATAAATTTATAAAATATTGTTTGATAGTTGAAAACTAATATGGTTTAAGTCTAATTAGGTAGTTCAGTTTTGTTTCATATTTACATACAAGTGCCTAATACTGCTTGATTTTAAACTATATAAAATATAAGATTTATACTATTCGCTCATAAATACGATTAATACTAAAATTAGACAAAACTAAATAAAATAACCCTAATTACTATTACAAACCCTTTTAAAATAAATCTGATAAAACAACCCAATACATATAATGTACATGCCACTAATAAGTCAAAGTTAGGATGTTTTACGGATACTATCAGTAGGTTTGATTTTGCATAAGATGCTGACAAGCTCCTCACTTCACAGCCTCTACTTTATTTTAACCTACGCATGAAAATCATCACGCGCTAAGTAAAACTTAGAGAGACAGAAATATAACTAAAGTGATATAAAACCATAAATTTCATAAAATATAAGAAATAAATTGTAATTTAAATAAAAACATTAAACTTCCAAGCGGGCTAGTCAAACCATTTTTCCTTCTGAAAATCATCATCTCATGATTTTATCAAAAATCATGTAAGGCATCATCAAATATCATAAATAACTTTTTTTTTCTTTTTATTCGAACATATTTCCTAACTTTTTTCTATTCTATGTTCTTTTCTTTTATATATTGTCATAACTTTAACACTTACTGTTATATCCCAATGTATATGTAAGAGAATAAGGTATGTGAGTTTAAAGTGCGCACTAGGATCAACACGGTGCCAAATCATAACTGAAACTGCAATATGATGCACTTCATGCCATCATAACCTGAGCACCAATGGTGCTAAACATTGGTACACGAATGTATCAAAGCATAACTGATAATTGAAAAGTACTCACTAAATGGCATGCCAAATGTACCTATGACTCTCATGCAACATACAATGGGCTTATGTATCATTATAGAATCATTTATTAATATGCGTCTGATAACTGTAAAACATATGATATTGTAAATATCTTATAACTTAAAATCATCTAATAATTGTAAACATTTAGAATTCATCATCATAAATATCATACTTGGAAGTTCATACCCAAAATCATTCAAAAAACTTGATGAAAAATTTTATAGAAATATTCCATACTGAAAATGTATAAAGCATATTGAAAAATAAAATGAGGTTGACATATCGGAAGTTGTCCTTGACTATTATAATCAAATAAACAAAATGCACTCACATTAACACTTTATTTTTTTATTTTATTTTTTCAAAATATAAGTCTCACTAAGATTTAGATTTAAATCCTCTTCCTTTCAATACACAATTTATCAAAATTTCACATTTTGGCAATTTACATTACCTTAAAAAAATATTATTCTATATTAATTTATATACTAAAAAATTGTTCTATTTTCACCAATGAAAACAAGACTCGAATACGAATCTAACCATAAGGAAATCCATCTACTTCCACTTGTACAATTTATAGCAAATTTTCAAAGTTAACTGACAGAAGTTGTTTTAGGCAGAATTTGCTGCCATGTTTTCTGACCTATCACCTGTTAAAAATTCATATCTTTTGTATATCCATCAAAATCAGTTTCCGTTTGTTCTAAACAAAACTAGACTGATATACAAATCCAATGATATAAGATTCATTCCTCAATTGTTTTTTTGTAGAATTTTTGGTGATTTTCTAAACTCCCTATTTAGAACATAACATCTAAGCAGATTTCACTAACTTGCATCCTTAACTTATTCACTAAATCTATAAGCTTACCAATTAAACTGGCTCATCGCAAGCCAATGTTTGTTTTTATAACATAAATATAAGTTAAATGCACTCACATTTGTCTCGCTATTGAACCTTCTCCACGATAATCTTCTTGATCCCATACTTTTTCCTTCCCTTCAAGCTACTTAAATCATTAGATTTAAATTGATCTGACGACATTATATAATAACATAAATATTCAAACTATATATTAGCATCGAACTAACATAATCTAAACTAAAATAAAATTCGATAGAAATAAATCTGATACTTAAATCGATATAAAACTAAATCGTACTTCCATCGAAACTTTCAAACTTCTCAAAATACTTATTTGATCCTATGAATATTATTTTCACTATCAACCCTTCAACTTTGCCAACTACACATTCAACCACTAATTATGAATTCTTTCTAGAATTCACCTTAACTTTTCTATTAACTTCATAATGATCTTTCACCATTGGGATTATTCACATTAATCACATAAAATTTCCAGCACCTCAATAAAATTTTCAAATCACACTTAAACATTCAAAAACTTGCAAATTCATCCTAAACTTTCTTAAACTTTGTCAATTCAACCTCCAATCTCTATAAAATTGTAATTTGTTTCGAACTTAATAATTAAACAAAAAAATTTAGCAAGTTTCCAGAAATTCCAGAATTGTCCTAATTTACCCAAATGATAATTCTACATTTACTAACTTGCAAACAAGTCCCATTTTCTTTAGACCTTTCGAATTCCAACCCAAACTTTTACAAAATTTGCAATTTGATTCAAAATAACTTTCCACCTTAATTTTTCAGCATCTCAATGCTAAATATTATCATTGAATAATCCAAATCTCACATTCATGCTATAATGTCCCACAATTCACAATACTTATAAATTAGCCATTATTCTATTTCAAGCTTCCAATTAATCCAAATTTATCTCCAAATCAGATGCAACACTTCCAATATCAATTCTAAATCATAGGAAAATTTTCAATATTTTCCCCATAATTTATTTCTTATGACCGAATACCCTTAGTAGACTAGGACTTAATTTCCATTAAATTTCAAGAATGAATTCAACTCCTTGCATTAAATTCGTTCTATTTCAATCATTACAACATCAAATTTATTCACAACTCAATCAACTTCTATAAACCCTGACCATGCCAAACATAATATAAGCTTACACACTTGAATTTAAGCATCACCTAAGCTTTAGAATTACTCAACAACATCAAAACATAAAAATCTCCCATCAAATCTTCAAAATCAAACATGTTCTTCAACCACCTAGTTCATGAATCTCAACATCTAAGCATCATTTTTATGTAATTTTTATACCAAATGATAGATAATTTCAAGAAGATTAATTATCTATCGAATAGCTTAACCCAAAAATCAAAGAAAATGACTTCAAAATGGAAAATAAATTTTTTTCTCCCTTCCATGGAGTTCACGGTAGCAAGGGGGAGAAGATAAACAATTTTGTTGATTTTCCTTTCTTTTTAGCCTTTACACTGTTTTAATATAAAGAAAATGAATTTAAAATTTATTTCACGAGAAATTCCCAAAATACCTTTAATGAACCTTGAAAATTACCACTTGCCATTGAAAATATCTTCCATTAAAATATCTCAAAGTAAAAGATGAACCAAATTTAAGTTAACTTTCTACTTTGTCTATGAAATTTTCAAAAAATTGCATTTTAGTCATTAAAATTCCACTGTTCTGAGCCAAATTTATCTATTATAAAATATGGAAATAATATTACAACCATTTTCTAACATCCTTCAAATTTCATAAAATTCTAGTTTGATCTGATTATCCGATTTTAATACCGAACGTTATCGCTTTATAGATTTTAACACAAATCCTGTACCAAAAAATCCGATTCCCTCAAAAATCTTTGTTTAGGCCAAAGTGTTCATTTACGATCTAAAATCTATAACTTTTTAAAATTACATTTTTGGTCCCTAAACTTTATAAAGTTTATACTTTAGCCCTCAAACTTTCAAAACTTACATTTTAGGCACTAGTCAAAATTTATGGAATTTGTCCTCGAATTTTCTATTGGTATCTACATACCTAAGGTAAAGATATAAGGGAACTGTCTTTTCGTGTCTTTGCCTCGTTCCCAAGTCGCTTCCTATGATTTCACTAAAGAACTTTCACTAGTGGAATCGTCTTATTTCTCAGTTCTTTGTCTCCATATACTAAAATCTTTACTGGTTTCTCTTCATATAAAAAATCTGACTGAATCTAGATTTTCTACTGTGTAATCACATGTCATAGTATTCAATCTATACTTCCGAATATGCGATACATAAAACATATTAAAAACTTTGAAAAATACTTTATCATCTCTTTGATATTCGATTTCCTTTCTTCTTTTTTCGATCCTTTCTGAATATCTTTTATTTTTGTTGGGAATATTTAATCAAATCTGACAATATAGGTCTCAACATCAACTCTACAACAAGTACACCATTTTTCCCTTGAAAATCAAGTATTTAAAGCTTTCAAGTAGAGAAGATCTTTCGACTAAATGTGTCAACTACCATATTAACCTTTCCAAGATGATAATCCATAATCATATCCCATCTTTTAGAAGTTCGATCTAACTCCTTTATCTTAGATCCAATTCTTTCTGAATAAGCAAACACTTCAAACATTTATAATCTGTTTAAATATAGCATCGATCACCATATAGAAAGTGGTGCCATATTTTCTAAGTAAACACCACAGCCGTTAACTCTAAATTCTAAGTCGAATAATTCGTTCATGCTCTTTAGCTGCCTCGATGTATAAACTATCACTTTACGTTCTTGCATCAAGACACATCCCAACCATTAAAAACGCCTCATTACAAATCACATACTCTTTACCTGATTCTGACTGCGCTAAAACTGAAGTTTCTGTCAATTTTCTTAAGTGTATCGAAGTTTTCTTGTCATTTTCAGTCCAAACAATTGGTAAATCTATGAAAATATTTTGATGTTTCGATATAACAAATGAAGTTAAATGAATTTTAAGATTTTACAAATGATTTTCTAAGTATATTCGATACAACTATTCGAATATCAAATATTACTCCAAACTTTTCAAAATGTCAATTTTAATTCTTACTCAAGTGCAAAAATTAAAGTTTCAATCTTAAAATATTTTAAACAATTTTACAGTATTTCGAGCTCTATTCAAGCAAAAATTACAGTTTACTTAGAGGGTATCGATTCCCCCCAAATGAAGTACCGATACCCACTGCAAGGTTTTGCTCCGAGAAATACAGATTACTCGGAGGGTACCAATCTCCCCCAGGAGGTACCGATTCCCCCATCTCATAACGATCAAAATATTGAATTTTACACTACAGGAACCGATTCCCATTGAGGGGTTACCGATTCCCCATGAGGGGTTTCCGATTCCCCCCACGCTCTAAGCTTTTATTAATTACTTTCATAATAACGACTCTATTGACTCCACTAATGATCTCCAACATTCAATCAATTGAAGGAGTATTTAACAAGCTTAGAAGCCATTGATCAACAACATTATCAAGAATCAAGAGAGAATCAAAGAGAAAGCATCAAACCTCAAGTTTGAGCAATTTCAAGCCTATTTTATTCAATATTCATCTTCCCTTTCAAGACACTTATTGTACTCAATTGTATTATTATTGAGTGTTCTTTCTTTGTTATAGAATTGTGCAAACATCTTTCCTTGTGAGGATTTTCTTGTAAGTTTGCAAATTTGTATTGTTCTCTTTGGAAAGAGTGTTCTCAAGAATTTGAGGTATAATTCTTGAGGATTTGTAAGGTTACTCTTTGTCCCTCAAAAGAAAGACAAATTAGTGAATTTGTGGAAATCCTTAATGTGATAGCTAGGTAGTAGACGTAGACTTTGCTTGAGAAGTCGAACCACTCTAAATCGCTGTGCAATATTTTCAATTTTCTGCAAAAGCTTCCACCGAAATTTTATTACCAATTCACCCCCTCTTGTTAATTCCATCGATCGATTAACTCAAAAATTGGTATCAAAGCTTGGCTCATTTAAAGGTTTAATGCCTCTTGAGTAGATCCGGAAGAGTTTACATCGATATTCAAGTCATCAATGGTTGGCGCTTCAAACTCCGACTTCATTCTCGATTCAATACCCTTAACAAGCCTCATTTCTTCAATGGAGCTAACTATGGTTATGGAAGAATAGAATGATGTACTTTATTCAAAGTGACATGGGAGCATGGAATACATAGAAGATGATACATCAACCTTCCACTCACCCAAGATTGTAGAGTGAATGAGAGACAATATGTTCCAGCTCAACTCCAAAGCCATCCATATCATTTTTTGCGCACTTGGACCGGATGAATACGAATATTTTCATCATGTACAACCGTCAAGGAGAGATGGGATAACTACAAGTCACTCATGAAGGCACGAACGAGGTAAAAATATCTAAAATTAGTCTTTTAACTCATAGCTATGAAATTTCAGGATGAAACCGAATAAAGATATCAAGCTAGACGGATAGATTTTCAACGATTTTCAATGGTCTCAAATCATATGGAGAGATCATTTCCGAATGAAAAGCTCGTGAGGAAATTAGTTTACTCACTTCCAAAATCGTGGCAATCAAAGAATGGCAATCATCGAGGCTAAGAACTTGAAGTCCTTAACCCTTGAGAACTAATAGGTTCCCTCCTCACTGAAATGATGCTTGAAGATGAGGTAGACCTCGATAAGATTGACGAGACACCAAAAGAGAATGAAATAAGAAGATGTTGGAGTTGCTCTCAAATCCACAAAAGATGAGAGTGATTCGAATGGAGATGACGATGATGAAGAAATAGCATTATTTTGCCAAACCGGTTCAGAAAATTAATGAGGCCCACCGAGGAAGAAAATTCAAACAAATGAAGGCTTCAAAACTGAACCAAAGGAGAATGACCCGATTATTTGCTACTAATGCAAAAAGTCGGGACATGTCAATACGATTGCCCTCAATTAAAGAAAAATGGTCAATCCAAGAAGAAGCACAAGGCTCATATGCTACATGGAGCGATGAGGAAGGTTTCGATGAAGAGGAACAAGAGTAGCAAACTTGTGCTTGATGGCATTCGTGGAGGATTCTCAGGTAACCTCGCTCATTAATTTTGAAGATTATTCGTTTGATGAGCTATTAGAGGAATATATTGGGTTGGCTTCAGATTATGAGAAATTATTTTTAAAATATAAAATGATATTTCAAAAATGAAAATGAAAAAAATCTCATATCCAGACCAACTATGATCTTGAAGGTAAAATCAAAGATTTGCAAATCAAACTAGAAGAGTTTGAAGAGAAAAATTCTGATTTGCATAATTTACTTTCAAAGGTCAATGATGATCAAAAAAAATTGATGATCTTAAGGCTTCTTTTGATAAAGTTGTAACGAATGTTTTGGAAATGGAGAAAGTTCCAAATCCAACTTTGTTAGAAAAAGTTTTAAAAACTACATCATAGAGGTCCCCGAAGAATCTCTAATGGAAAATCATTAGAAGTATATGGGTTCCTAAGACTCTTACTGCTAAAGATAAGGATATCCTACACAAATGGATACCTAAGGGGACTAGGATTTTGGAAACTAATGAATATGGACCCAAAGAATTTGGGTACCAAAATCAAAAATTAATCTATGATTGTAGAGAAATGAGCATTGCTACAAGGAACGAGAAACAAATCCAAACTTGTGGTACCTTGATAGTGGATGCTCAAGACACATGACCGGAGACAAGATCCGGTTCATAGAGCTTAATGCCAAAATGGAGGAGAGGGACTTTTAGTGATAATTCAAAGGTCATATTGAAGGTATAGGTACAATAAGTAATACCTCTTTCATACAATTAAAAATGTTTTATAATGGATTAAAGCATAATCTTTTGAGTATTAGTCAATTATGATAAGGATTCAATTTTATGTTTGAAATTAACGGTTGTAAAGTCATAGACATTGCTCTAATCGATTATGCTTGTTGGGCATAGAATAGGAAACATATACATAGTGCATTTAGATTCTATAGATATGACTAATTTATGCCTAGCTAAGGATGAGCATGATAGTTGGTTATGGCATAGGAGACTATGATATGCTAGTATGAGTATTTTGCAATTAATTCAAGGAGACTTAGTTAAGGGTTGCCAAAGCTAAAATTTAATGATAAAATCTGTGATGCTTGTGCTAAAGGAAAACAAAAGCGAGTTTCTTTAAATCCATTAAAGACATATCTACTAGTAGAGTGTTACAATTGATCCATTTAGATCTTTTTAGGCCATCTAGGACTACTAGCTTGGGTGGAAAACAATATGCATTTGTATTGAAGAATGACTATTCTAGATATACTTGGATTCTATTCTTAAGTACTAAGATGAACATTAGAAAAATTCATCATGTTTTTAAAAGTAATCCAAACGAAAAAGGTTACTTTTATAACTAGTGTTAGAGTGATCATGGAACTGAATTTGATAATCTTGGATTTACTGAATTTTGTAATTCTAATGGTATTAGCCATTTTTCAGCACCTAGAACCCCTCAACAAAATGGAGTTGTTGAGAGGAAAAATCGAACTTTAGAAGAAATGCTAGAACCATGCTTTGTGAAATAATTTGCCAAAATATTTTGGTTTGGGCAGAAGCCACAAATACCGCTTGTTATGTTATTAATCGAGTAATAATTAGGCTTATTTTGAAGAAAACTCCATGAACTTTTAAAAAAAAAAGCCTAAATTAGCTATTTTCATTATTTTGGATGTAAATGTTTTGTTTTAAACAACGGTAAAGACAATCTTTGCAAATTTGATGCTAAAAGTGATGAGAATTTTTTTGGAGTTATTCCTTAAAATCTAAAGCTTATTGAGTATTTAATAAAGAACTTTAGTTGTAGAAGAGTCTATACACGTTGTTTTCAATAATAATCTTATTCCGAGGAAGGATTCTTGTGTAAATGATGTAGGTATTGTAACACAAATGATGTTAGACATGACATTGGAGAACCATCATCAAGAAAGAAACGAAAAATGAGGAAACTCAATATCTTCTCGAGAATCCAACCATTGATAAAGGGAAGTCTCTTACCCAAGGAATACAACTATGTCAAGGATGGTGAAATAATAGTGATCCATCCAAAGGGGTAACATCTCAATCTTCTCTGAGAAATGTATGTATTATGTTGCATTTATTTCATACATAGAGCCTAAGAATATTAAAAGCATTAAATGATGAAAATTGGATAATGGCTGCAAGATGAATTAAATCATTTGAGAGAAGTAGAGTATGGACACTAGTTGAAAGCCTAATAATAAATCTATTGGTATGTACTATATGGGTATTTAAGAATAAGCTTGATGAAAGTGGTAACATAGTGAGGAACAAGGCTAGACTTGTTGCTCAAGGTATACTCAAGAAGAAGACAGATTTTGATGAAACATATGCTCCCGTAGCTAGGATTGAAGCAATTAGAATGTTATTAGCATTGCATGTTTTAATGAATTTAATTATATCATATGGATGTTAAAAGTTCATTTTTAAATGGTTTCATAAAGAAGAAGTGTATGTGGAACAACTCCAGGTTTTGAAGATTCAGAATTTCCGGATCATCTTTTTAAATTGAAAAAAGCTCTTTATGGTTTAAAACAAGCTCCTAGAGCTTGGTATGAAAGATTTTCAAATTTCAATTGAAAAAGGTTTTTAAAAGGAAGGTTGACACTACATTGTTTTTAAAGCATAAAGGTAAAGATTTATTAGTAGTACAAATTTATGTTGATGATATAATATTTGGTTCTACTAATGATGTTCTTTGCCAAGATTTTTCTAAGCTAATGCAAGGTGAATTCAAGATGAGCATGATGGGGGAGCTCTCATATTTCTTGGGACTCCAAATCAAGCAAAGAAAAGATGACATCTTCATCAATCAAGAAAAATACTTCAAGGTATGCTCAAGAAGTTGGATTGTAAAATGGGAAACCACATGCCACTCCAATGAGCTCTTATACAAAGCTTGACATATATGAATGAGGTAAATGTGTGGATATTAAGTTGTATAGGTCAATGATTGGTTCTTTACTTTATCTAACCGCAAGTATAACGACATTATGTTTAGTGTTTGCTTATGTGCTAGATTTCAATCATGCCCTAAGGAATCACATTTACTAGCTGTTAAGAGAATCTTTAGATACCTTAAGGACACTCCTAGATTTTCAATTATGGAGGATGCAAATATAGGAAAAGCACCTCCGGTACTTGTTAATTCCTTGGAAATATGCTGATTTCATGGTTTTCAATGAAACAAAATTGTGTTGCATTATCTACCACTGAAGCAGAATATATTTCAGCCGGTAGTTGTTGTGCACAAGTTTTTATGGATGAAACAATAACTTTTTGATTATGGAATTGAAGTAGGTACCATTCCTATCAAGTGTGACAATACTAGTGTTATTTGTCTCACTAAAATCCTATTCAACACTCTAGAACTAAGCATATTGAAATTAGACATCTTTTCATTAGAGATCATGTCAATAAAGAAATATAGTTCTAGAATATGTTGATATTTGCATCAATTAGCGGATATTTTTACAAAACCCTTAGATAAAGAACGATTTTGGACACTTAGGAGAGAATTAGGTTTAACAAACCTACCTTGACTTAGTTTATAATTTAGCACTTTTAATTAAAAATGAAAAATGCTTATAATATAATATTTTTGATTGCATTCTTTGTTATTAGTTAGGAAGAGTTTATGATTCTTGGTGAAAATTAATTATATGTTCAAATTATGTTTAAGGATATAATTGATTGTTTGAACATAGTTAATCTTCTTAATATGAGTTGTCAATACTACTAGAGCAAATTAATTTAGCATTTTGAGTGTTTGAAAACATACATATTTTAATTTTTCTGGTGCTAGGAATCGATACCCCCCTTGAATGGGTACCGATTCCCCCTTTGAGTGGGTACCGATTCCCCCTTGAGGGAACCGATACTCCCATGGGGTCTGGTTTTTAAACGCCTAAAAATCTTCTTCTCTCAAAACCCTCTCTTCACTCTTCTCTCGTCGTTCCCTCATTATCACCCCTAATCTCCATTTTTTGCTAAAATCTTCAAAACAAGTCGGATTACTTCAATTTTCAACTCTAAAACCTGCTAGCATCATTAATTTCGTGCAAACAACATTAAAATCTACTCAATTCATCTTTCAGGTAATTTTTCTAAACCTACTATTTTATTTATTTTGAACATAGGACTAGTTTTAATTAGTTCTAGGTTGAAATAGATATTGGGCATTGTTTAAATTTTGATTTATAACTATAATCTACAACTAATTTCATCAAAAACACAAGATGTTTTCAAAATTATTTGAAATTTTTGAAATAATATAAAAAATTCAAATTGTTGTTGTTTTGATATAATTATATTGTTATTATAAAAACTATACGTATATTGATTTTCAAACCTTGTTTTCAAACTTAGTTTTCAAAATTATCCATTAGGATTGTTTTAGAAAACCTTGAAATAATGAGGACTCATTTGAGTTTTGGGATTGATATTATTGCATACATGTGTTTTAAAATTACAGGTTACTCTATTCCGATTTCCTTAGTCATGTCTCACAAACGCCCTAGGACATCCACTAGTCGATCAAACCAACCACCGAACCCACCTCCAAATCCTCCTCCTATCCAACAAATTTCTAATCTCGATGATCCTAATATGACTATTCGTAATTCATGCTTCAATGAACCCGATCGTAGACAAAATCGCTTCTTTAGGTTTTTTCAATACTTTGAGTCATACAAAATTAGGGAAGAACGAATCCCATCTCTTCAAGCTATGTTAGACATATATTTTAGATATCTTCCTACCCTACGAGAGTGGAAATTTGAAAACTCTTTGAACTGAACCAATAGTTTATCATCAACTCGTTCGAATTTTCTATTCTAATGTCGTTGCATTCAAAATTGGGCTAAACGCAACCATAGGAATTCGATCCTATCTTCTAGGAAATTTCTTTTATTGACCCGGAATACATAGCTAACACATTAGGATTTAATAATGAAGGCTTAGATAATGAAAAATATATGGTAGGTTCTCATTATAAAACAAGGGATAGTGCGAGTGTAGATCTCCATGAACATTTCCTTCATCCAATGATCTCTTGGTGGTTTCGACCATCCGGAGGTAATACTCCACTCTTCGAACCTTGGATCTTTGGTGGATACATTGTATCCAAAATAATCTTAAAATAAACCTACCCATATTATCTTTGCCAAAATTGTCGAAACCGTAAACCTTGTTCCTAATAAGAAACTCTATTCATCTCTAGTTTATGATTGTATTCTGAGTAATCTATTTTCTAAAGCAGCTTAGGGTTGGCCTTGATGCCTCTTTTCTTCTTAAAATCAAATTAATCTATTTTCCTTAACTAAATCGGGATGGAAGATAATGAAGATACTGGTCAATGGGTTTCGTACTTGTGAGCAAACTCCAGGAGCTAGTTCTTCGCGAGCTCCACCGGCACAGGCTGAGGGCAGCACGAGGAACAAGCACAACAAGAAGATCAAGTGCCTCCATACTACTGATCATTTATAGAGAATCTTGATATGAGATTTGCATCCATAGAATCATCTGGCTGCTAAAACGAAACGATGAATCGTCATTTGACACTTTGGACGAGAGGGTTGATGCACTTTCACGTGACGTGGTCAACATTTGGACACGTTTATCTCCTATTGATCCACCGATAGACGATTAGCCTTGTTTCTTGCTTAGCTTTATTAGATACAACTTCGAACATTGCTTTAACATTTAATGCTTATGGATGTTTAAATTTGTGAATGTTTAAATTTGTTTTAGATATTTGAACTTATTTGGTTTGGCTTAATTTCATTTTGTGCATCATTTACATCATTTTAGATATATGACCAATTTTTCCATTTCACATTATTTTTTAATATGAATTATGAAACTAATCGTTTCTCTTGATTGTGATCTTAGCAGCTTAAGCTATTTTTAGAAAATCAACTGGCTAAAATTTTCAAAAACCTTGTAAGTGTTTTAGAGTCTTTTTTAATTTAACAAAAGGGAGAGAAGTGTTATAGTAAGGGGGAGATTAACTATGTTCAAATATAAATTATATCCTTAAACATAATTTGAACATATAATTAATTTTCTCCAAGAATCATAAACTCCCCCTAACTAATAACAAAGAATGCAATCAAAAATATTATTATAAGCATTTTTCATTTTTAATTAAAGTGCTAAATTATTAAACACTAATTCAATGTAGGTTTGTTAAACCTAATTCTCTCCTAAGTGTCCAAAATCGTTCTTTATCTAAGTGTTTTGTAAATATATCCGCTAATTGATGCAAAGTATCAACATTTCTAGAACTTATCTTCTTTATTGACATGATCTCTAATGAAATGATGTCTAATTTCAATATGCTTAGTTCTTGAGTGTTGATAGGATTTTTTCAGTTAAGAAAATCTTAAAATTACTAAATGTTTTGTTATATCAAAAAAGGGGAGATTGTTGAAAACATTTTGATGTTTCGATATAAAAATTAAGTTAAATGAATTTTACGATTTTACAAATGATTTTCAAGTATATTCGAATATCAAAATATTACTCCAAACTTTTCAAAATGTCAATGTTAATTCTTACTCAAGTGCAAAAATTAAAGTTTCAATCTTAAATATTTTTAAAACAATTTTACAATATTTCGAGCTATATTCAAGCCAAAAATTACAGTTTAATCAAGGGTACCGATTCCCCCAAATGAGGGAACTGATACCCCTGAAAGGTTTTAGCTCTGAGAAATAACAGATTACTCAGAGGGTACCAATCCCCCAGGAGGTATCGATTCCCCCCATCTCATAACGGTCGAAATATTTGAATTTTACACTACATGAACCGATTCCCCCACGCTCCAAGCTGTTTTATTAATTGTTTTCACACAATAACGGCTCTATGACTCCACTAATGATCCCCAACATTCATAATCAATTGAAGGAGTATTTAAACAAGCTTATAAGCCATTGATCAACAACAATTATCAAGAATCAAGAGAGAATCAAAGAGAAAGCATCAACCTCAAGTTTGAGCATTTTCAAGCCTATTTCATTCAATATTCATCTTTGCTTTCAAGAACACTTATTATAATCAATTGTATTATTCTTGAGTGTTCTTTCTTTGTTCTAGAATTGTGCAAACATCTTTCCTTGTGAGGATTTTCTTGTAAGTTTGAAAAATTTGTATTGTTCTCTTTGGAAAAGAGTGTTCTCAAGAATTTGAGGTATAATTCTTGAGGGATTGTAAGGTTACTCTTTGTCCTCAAAAGAAAGACAAATTAGTGAATTTTTGGAAAATCCTTAGTGTGGATAGCTAAGATAGGGATGTAGACTTTGGTTGAGAAAGTCGAACCACTCTAAATCGTTGTGCAAATATTTTCAATTTTCTGCAAAAGCTTCCACCGAAATATTTATTACCAATTCACCCCCTCTTGGAAAATTCCATCGATCGATTAACTCAACAAAATCATTTCTAAGAAACTTTTTAAACAGAGTAATCATCGAGAAATTCTTCACAATCCCCGATAACCGCCAGTTAATCCCTGTAAATTACAAACTTTTTACATTCTTTGAGGTTTTCCATTCTATTATAACTTTACATTCTTGAATCTACTCAGATTCTTTCTGCTGAAATCACGAGGCTAAGGAAAAAATTCTGACAACCAAATTCATATTTTGATCTATTTACAACTAGAACATTTGATTCATTAATCTATAAATACTGTTGGAACATTAATTGATCCAAATGGCATCACTACAATCATAGTATCTATACGGTTCTGAAATCATCTTCAAAATATTACTCTTTAATATTTAACTAGTGATACTCTAATTGAAGATCAATCTTTGAAAATTCGATGTACCTTTGAGTTGATTAAATGATCCTCGATCCTTGAAAGAGGGTACTTATTTCTTAATGTTACTTTATTCAGCTGACCGTAATCTATATATAGTCAATCTATTCATTTTGTCTTTTACCAAAGTACCAATATAACACATGGAGATACTTTCGGTCTGATAAATTGCGGTAAAATAGCTCATGTAGTTTTACCTTTAAATCTATGAATTCTATCAGAGCTATCCGATATGGGACCATCAAAATTGGAACTGTACCTGGAAAATATAAAATTTAAACTCCACTTCTTTGATAAGGAGGTAATCCAGATAATTCATCAGGGTAACATCTAGAATTTCCCAAACTATCAGAATATCCTCTAATCTAACTTCAGTTGTTCAGTTTTCAATTACACTTACCATGATGATCTCAAATTCATCAAATGACAATTCATTAGATTTGCTAGAAATATTATTCCTTTAATTTTAAAAAATTCCTACTTATTTGTTTATTATAACGCTAAGACCTAGCGGTTTCGTTATTATAATAAATTCTAAGAGAATGTTTGTTTAAGGCAATTCTTTTATTACAACTATTCATAAATTCTATTTTCAACAATTAAATTACTACTCATCACTTGGAGTCATTCATATACTTTCTCATTTTTATAATCTTGCTCTAATTGCCATAATAGTGAAATCCTTCAAGTCTTTCAAACCAACAACTACTCTTTTTCAATCTCATTTTAGATCCTTTAGAAGATTAACATAATTATCATCTGCTTCATTAAAACTTAACTTTCTTTAAACTTTAACAGACAATTTACTTACCTATAGACATTCCAAAATCATCGATAATTTCAATAATCCCGGCGTCTCTTTAATTTCGATTTCTCTTATATACTTTCCAAACTTTCTCATAGTTTCCTTTAATCCAGCTATCTTATTAAACATTGGGGGTATATCTCCTAAATTATAGAGGAAAATCTTTGACATCCCTAACCTTACTAAGGCGAGATACTAAAGTCTCCCTGGATCTAATTGAATCGGTTTTAGTCTTAATTCTAATTCTAATACTATATACATTGTTACCATGGTTCTTAACTCTCCAACACATACATTTTCATATTACATTAATGTGGAGTAACATCATCAATATAATCATAAAACCATACCAGATCAGAAATTCTGACATCCTAGTGGCAATACATATTTCTAACATAACATAGGCTTGGTTCAGGTCGAGAATCAACTAAACTTGCTACTCTGATACCAAATAAATATAACACCCATATCTCATATATGTCTTGTAATACGAGCTACAAATGTCACATCAACTCAACTGACATTTGTTGAATTTAAATGCTTAAAAATTTTTTTTTCATTTAATAATTTCCTTTTTAACTTTAAAGTTTTTCCCTTAATCATATAAATTTATAAAATAATGTTTGATCGTTGAAAAATAATCTAATTTCAATAAGTAATTAGGCAGTTAAGTTGTGTCATATCCAAATACAACTGCCTAATACTGCTTGATTTTAAACTATTTAAAAATATAACAGTTATACTATTCACTCATAAATATTAATACTAAAATTAGATAAAACTTAGGAAAAGAACCCTAATTACTATTACAACCCTTTTAAAATAATCTGATAAAGCAAACCAACAAATATAATGTACATACTACTAATAAGACAAAGTTAGGATGTCTTACTGATATTGTCTGTAGATTTTATTTTGCATAAGATGCTGGCAAGCTCTTCACTTCACGGTCTCTACTTTATTTGAATCTACGCATTGAAATCATCAAGCACTAAGTAAAACTTAGTGAGTAGAAATATAACTAAAGTGATATAAAACCATAAATTTCATAAAATATAGAAATAAAATGTAATTTAAATAAAACATTAAACTTCCAACCGGGCTAGTCAAGCCGTTTTTCCTTCTGAAAATCATCATCTCATGATTTTATCAAAAATCACGTGAGTCATCATCAAATATCATAAATAATTTTTGTTCTTTTTCATTCGAACATATTTCCTAACTTTTTTTCTATTCTATTCTTTTCTTTTATATATTGTCATAACTTTCACACTTATTGTTATAACCCAATGTATAGGTAAGAGAATAACGTACGTGAGTTTAAGGTGCGCACTAGGCACAACACGGTGTCGAATCATAACTGAAACTGCGATATGATGCACTTCAATGCAATCATAACCTAAGCAAGAAGGATGTTGAACATTGGTACACGAATGTACCATAACTGAACTGATAACTGATAATTGAAAAGTACTCACTAAATGGCATGCCAAATGTACTTATGACTCTCAATAAAACATACAATGGGTTTATATGTATCATCATAGAATCATTTATTAATTTGTGTCTTATAATTGTAAAACTATGATATTGTAAATATCTGATAATTGAAAATCATCTGATAATTGTAAACATTTAGAATTCATCTTCATAAATATCATACTTGGGCAGTTCATACCCAAATCATTCATAAAACTTGATGAAAAATTTATAGAAATATTCCATACTGAAAAATAAAATGAAGTTAACTTATCGCAAGTCGTCATCGACTATATAATCAAATACACAAACTGCAATAATTTTAACACTTTATTTTATTTATTTTATTCAAAATATAAGTCTCACTAATCTTTAGATTTAAATCCTCTGCCTTACACTACTTTCAATACACAATTTATCAAAATTTCATATTCTGGCAGTTTGCACTACCTACAACAAATACTTTCTGTATTAATTTATATATTAAAAAAATATTATGTTTGCCCCAATGAAAACTAGACTCTAATACGAATCTAACCATATAAGGCAATCCATCTAGTTCCACTTGTACAATTTATAGCGAATTTTCAAAGTTAATTGAAAGAAGTTTTGGGCAGAATCTGCTGCCATGTTTTCTGACTATCACTTGTTAAAAATTCACTTCTTGTTGTATACCCATCGAATCAGTTTCCATTTGTTCTAAACGAAACTAGAATGATATACGAATCCAATGATATAAGATTCATTCTTAAATTTTTTTTTTTTGTAGAATATCTGGTGATTTTCTAAACTTCATATTTAGAACATAATATCTAAGAAGATTTCAACAACTTGCATCCTTAACTTATTCACAAAATATATAAGCTTACCAATTGAACATACAGGCTTGAAAAACACTTCTCATGCACTATGAGTCACTTCTTAACATAACTCCGACACTGGCTCATCGCAAGCCAATATTTGTTTCGATAACATAAATACAAGTTAAATGCACTCACCTTTGCCTCGCTATCGAACCTTCTCCACTATAACCTTCTCGATCCCATATTTTTTTCCTTCCCTTCAAGCTACTTGAATCACTAGATTTACCTTGATCTGACGACATTATATAATAACATAAAATATTCAAACTATATGTTAGCATCGAACTAACATAATTGAAACTTAAATATAAAATTCGATTGAAATAAATCTGATACTTAAATCGATATAAAACTAAATCGTACATCCATCTTAACTTTCAAACTTCTCAAAATGCTTATTTGATCCTATGAATATTTATTTTCACTATCAACCCTTCAACTTTTTCCAACTACACAATCAAACCACTAATTATGAATTCTTTCTAGAAATCACCTTAACTTTTCTATTAGCTTCATAATGATCCTTCACCATTGGGATTATTTCACATTAATCACATAAAATTTCCAGCACCTCAATAAAATATTCAAATCAACACTTAAACATTCAAAAGCTTGCAAATTCATCCTAAACTTTCTTAAACTTTGTCGATTCAACCTCCAATCTCTATAAAATTGTAATTTGATTCGAACTTAATAATTAAACAAAAATTTCAGCAAGCTTCTAGAATTTCCAGAATTGTCCTAATTTACCCAAATGATACTTCTACATTTACTAACTTGCAAACAAGTCCCCATTTTCTTAGGACCTTTCGAATTCAAACCCAAACTTTTACCAAATTTGCACTTTGATTCCAAATAACTTTCCAACTTAATTTTCCAAAATCTCAATACTAAATATTATCATTGAATACTCCAAATCTCACATCCATGCTATAATGTCCCACAATTCGTAATACTTATAAATTAGCCACTTTTCTATTTCAAGCTTCTAAATTACTCCAAATTGATCTCCAAATCACATGGAAACTTCCAATCAATTCTAAATCATAGGAAAATTTTCAATATATTCCCCATAATTCTTTCTTATGACCCATTACCCTTAGTAACTAGGACTTGATTTCCATTAAATTTCAAGCATGAATTCAACCTTCTTGCATTAAATTCATGCTATTTCAATCATTACAACATCAAATTTATTCACAACTCAATCAACTTCTATAAACCCTAACCATAGCAAACATAACATAAGCTTGCACACTTGAATTTAAGCATCACCTAAGCTTTAGAATTACTCAACAACATAAAAAACATTAAAATCTCCCATCAAATCTTCAAATCAAACATGTTCTTCAACCACCTAATTCATTAATTTTAACTTCTAAGCATGATTTCCATGTAATTTTTATACCAAATGATAGAGAATTTCAATTATTCTCTATATAATAGATTAACCCAAAAATCAAAGAAAATGACTTAAAAATGGAAAATAATTTTTCTCTCTCACCTTTCATGGAGTTCACGGCAGCAAGGGGGAAAAGATGCACACTTTTTCTTATTTTTCCTTTCATTTATTAGACTTTACACTTGTTTTAATCTAATAAAAATGAATTTAAAATTCATTCAATGAGAAATTCCCAAAATACCATTAATAAATCTTAAATATTACCACTTGCCTTTGAAAATGTCTTCCATTAAAATATCTCAAAGTAAAAGATGAACCGAATTTAAGTTGACTTTTTACTTTGTCTATGAAATTTTTAAAAATTACATTTTAGTCACTAAAATTCCACTATTTGGTCAAATCTGAAAAGTTACACTGTTCTGAGCCAAATTTCTCTGATCTAAAATATGGAAATATATTCCATTTTCTAACATCCTTTAAATTTTATAAAATTCTGGTTCGATCTGATTATCCAATTTTAATACCAACGTTATAGCTTTATAACTTTTAACATAAATCCCGTACTAAAATCTGATACCCAAACAAATCCTTGTTTTAGACCCAACTCTTCATTTACGAGCTAAAATCTATAACTCTTTAAAATTACATTTTTGGTCCCTAAACTTTTATAAAATCTATACTTTATCCCTCAAATTTTCAAAACTTACATTTTAGACACTAGTCAAAATTTGGGTATTACATTGAGTCTCTGAAAGCTAGATATCGGTCGATGCCTCTAAGTCTTGCAATCAATTCTGACTTTCGTCGTCTGATTTTGCCAAAGATTTCTTTATTCCGATCAATAAGATTCTTCTTAAGCATCTCTAAATTCACCTCAATTGTGGACGAGGTAGACCACATTGACCGAAGAAGCTCTTGGAAATTTGGATGGTCTTGCCAAGCTAAAACAAACCGAAAAGGAGTTGACATCTTAGGAGCATGTTATTTTAATTTAAAAAGAATATGCCTTTGGTCTAAACCATGTCTATCGAAATGGAGTTGCACCGATTCTAGAAACAAAGTCATCCAAACATCATTAACCAAGCATATGTTGATCCTTTTTCATAGAGAACCGAAAACCCAAGTAAACGAATCACCACAGAACCCAACATCCAAAATAGCACTATCAAAGACAAAGTTAGTAAAACTCGAACTAACGTCGCTTCTCCCAATAGCACCCATTCTCCTCTCCCCAATATTGAGAATTCCATTGAAATCACCCCCAAAGAGCCAAGGTTGGTCATTTATGGGATTAATCTTCTCAAGTTGTTTCCACAGGTATTTACGTATTAAAATAGAAGGGTTTGCATACACAAAGGTGATATAAATCGACCTAATTAAAATACTATAGTGAACCAGAACATGAACAAATTGATTAGAAAAGTGCAAGACTTCCACTTGAATCTCATCCAACCAAAGAAGCCAAATTCCTCCACTGAATCCTTGAGCTTCTGTAGATGCTTAATTTGTCTGGGGCCTATATCATTTTCAAATGAAAGCAGTTCTAGGGAGTTAAAAACCAGAAAAAAAAACGTGGGGGGAGGACACGATCAGATAACAGAAAAAAGGAGACAAAGAAGGGGCAGAAGGGAATTTAACCGAGTGGTCATGGGGAGAGAAAAAACAGAAAACACAAGGAGGAATTTCAAAAAAAAGGAGATCAATCATTATCAAAGGAGAGCTTTGTAAACAAGGGTTTGGGATTATTGTAAAAGGAGTTTTTCCTTTCATGAATGAATAAAAAACAGAAAGCATTGAAGAATAATTCCATTTGAAATTCTTTCTCAACACAAACCTCACAGATCAACAAAATAGAGTAAACTTAACAATCAAACAGAAACAAATAGTAAAAATCATCCTCAGTCATCGACATCACAATTGAAGAGGGAGGAATTCGATCGTTACTACCTGAGTTCGAGGCCTCCATTGCGTGAGATTTGTCGCCGGTTTCGTTTGGCTTTAAGGGAGCATCCAACCACCTAAAGGTAATACTTTTAATGTTCAGCCGAGGGTTTTGTTAGGTGTCAAGGGTTGTATCTTCGGGGCTAGGTTGGGATATAGGGCTAGATGGTGTCCTATTGGCTATTTAGGTAATCTTACATGGATTTAGACCCTCGTCGGAGCTTCTAGGTGGTGGTCGTTCGTTTTGGTTGAGGGCTAGAGAAGGAGAAGACATGGTGGCTTGGGTTCTTCAAGGTGGTCGCGTAGTTTGTTTTGAGTTGGGGTTTTCAATTGTATTTCTTTATGAACCTTAGCTCTTCGTTGGAGCGGCTATAGGGCAGAGGCCACGGTGGCCTTGTGTGGTCGCCGGTTCGAAGAAGTAGAGGGCAAAGGAGAAGAGAGATATGCGGCTGGTAGAGATGAAGTAAGCTAGGTTTAGTTTTCATATGAAATTACATATATATTAGCGAATTAAAATAGTGTCGTTTAGGGGATTTAGGGTTTCCTGTTTCTGTGTGGTTTATTCTTAATATGGGCCATCTAGATTTTCAATTTCATGTAGTTTCGTCCTTAAATCGATGTTTTCATATTTTTAATTTTGTCTCTGTATTTTACTCGTATTTAATTTCAGTCCTAAATGGTAATGTATTTAGTTTCTGCTTGTTTATACATTTGACTTGTACTTTTACGCACGTTATATTTTAGTCCTCAGGTTGTTTTCTTTTGGGTTTCTGTTCGTGTCCTCTAGGTTTATGTATTTCCTTTTTTCGTCCTAGATTAGGTTGTCTTTGATTCTATTTTGTTTTTACATTTAAGCTGTAATTTTGTGAATTTGTATTTTAGTCCTGGAGCAAAGTTATTTTGGGTTGTGTATGAATTTTCGTATTTAACCTTTAGTTTTATTTCTTGTGTATTTTAGTCTTTTGAGCATGACTTGTTGTTGTTTTATAATTTCATTTTTTATTACTCATTTTTATATATAGGTTCGTTCTGGCCTTAGATGTTCATAGTTTCCTTTTTTAATAGTAATGCCTATATTTTTTAAAATAGTTGATTTTAGGCCATAATATTTTGCTTCATTTCATGTTAGTAACCTCTAATTTTTGTTATGTTTATTTTAGCCATTACATTGCTTTCTTTAGTTTGTATGTGATTTATCTTGGTTGTATTTTGGTGTGTTAAGCACGATTGTGGCATGTTATTAAATTAATTGGTCTAGGAAGTGTTTATGTAAGCATGTTTGATCATACACATATAGTTAGATGCCATTAATTTTTACATGACAAACATTTTTTGCATAATTTGTATGATAGTCTCATTTGCATAACTCGACATATTACATAATTGGATTAAGGGTAATATGCTTTTAATTTAAAATTATTTTAAGTGGGCTATCATAACTGATTTGAAGTCCGCTTTTAATGATTTTAAATTAAAAGTGTATCCCGAAAGTGAAACAAAAAAATTGATTCGTCACCTAAAATTTGGGAACGAGAGAAAAAGAAATGTTCGTTTATTTAAATATATCGAGAAAAGGTTGTTATATCTTTAAGATCTGGTCTCGATATTTGTAAATAATCGAACATTCTTTATCTTTCTAAAATGACTTGGTAATTTAATTTGTTTGAGTGCTTTTGAATGTTTTTAAATTTACATCATTGTTTTATGGGATCAAAAATTAAATTAAGTTCGAATTTGTAAAGTTCATTGCAAAGACGTTAATTAATCGACTAGGTACCGATTTAGGGCGTTGTGAGGTGCTAATCCTTCCCCACACGTAACCGACTCCCGAACTCGGATTTTGGTAACGCAGACCTCAATTTGTTGTTTTAATTAAAATTAATTTTTATTTAAAATGATAAAGCATTTTTGGGTGCCCAATCACACCCTAATCAAATATTGGTGGCGACTCTTCGAACCGTATTTTTCGATCGTAAAAGAAATCCAAAAATTTTCGAAACGAGAGGTCTTTTAAATCGCATTTGTTTTTAAATTAAAAAGAGATAATTAAGAATTAATGTGGTTTTTAAAATCTCACCTTTTTTTCACCTTTTGAGGGAAAAATTGTTTCGACAGCTTGGCGACTCTGCTGGGGACTTTTTTTAAAGAGTCAAGCCGATAGTCGATTAATTAATTGTCTTTGCAATTGAAAATTACAAATTCATTTTAATTTGATTTTTGATCCCTTGCTTTGTTTTTAATAAGTTTGTTTGATTTTGATTTCTTTAATTTAATTTGATTGACAATTAAATAGTTTTCTGATCTGTTTGCTAATGATTTCAGAATAATTGTGTGTTTTGGGAATTGATTTTGAGTGTTTTTATTGATTTTTTTTTTTCGCTTTTCCACACACTGCACACTGCATTATCATAACATGAGCTAAAACCCCGCTCCGTCCTAATTAAGTAGGAGTGAGAGACTATGCCCTCGTGTGGTTTTCACCTCCGCATGGGATAGTGGATCGCTCCTGGAGCTCACGCCTTATGGTCCTCGTGATGGTAATCACCTCCGCATGGACATAAGGAGGTGTGTCCCCTCGAAATTGAACTCGATCCCCTAAAGCCTGTGATGGGCCAGGATTGAGGGTTCGGCAGCCCAAGGGGGCACCGGCAAGGATAATTCGAGAACCTATTGCTTTAGAACCTAACCCGGCATATAGTGAACGTAGAGCCCGAACTTAGGTTGAACTAAACCCGAACCTTAAGAATCCCATGAGGAGGGTACACAAGGAAAAGCTTTTTTGAGTCATTTATTTCGTTTTTTTTTCGAATAAATGCATGCGAACTAGATATCATGCGGTTAGGTTTATTTTTTGAATAAACATGCGAATTAGATATCATGAGGTTAGGATTTCTTTTTGTGGATAATAAAGCATGGGGGTAGATATCATGTTGGGTAGGATCTGATAAAGCATGATGGGGTAGTCCGCTATGTGGGTAGGATTTTTATTATTACCGATATTCCTTATCTTCTGGATGTTCCTATTGACCGAAATTAGAGCATTGGCGCAGTTCTGGAATCCGGCTTATGTTTCACATTTGGTAGAGTGGATCTAACACCAACAATAGAGGAGTATCAAGCATTGGTCCGTTATCCGGTCCCAGATAGATAGAATATACCAAGCTGCCAGTCACTCCTTTTATTAGAAGAAATTACTATTGATGACCGGAATGAGTGAAGATTGGTAGTCAAAAACATTAAGAAGAAGGGAGACAGTGAGTGCATCTCTTGGGCTGCTCTGAAAGAAGTAATTCCATCATCCTGATAGAGAAAGAAGCTTAACTTGTTTTAGGGATTTATGGGCTCGTTATTTTCCAAAAGTGCTAGGATATGTAGATGTATCAGTCGTTGACCTGTTTGAAACGATTAGACAAGCGCGTGGATCCTGCTCCAGCTATTCTAGCTGAGACGTTCCGGTCTTTGAGTTCTTGAGGCACGAGGAGAAGGACGCTTTATAGGATGTGCGCCTTTGCTGCTAGTGTGGATTCTGATTCATTTCAAACATGTTGAAAGGCACCAGGACGATTTTCTAGACGGTTTTCCACCTTGAAGGATTTTCTTTCTAAAGAGTGACCTGGGGGTTTACTGAAGAAAAATGGATGGTCATCTTCAAGGATATCAGAGATGGAGATATTTTGTGGCGAGCTTCGTGGAATACCTCTAAGGATATACTTTACCGATGTGGAGAGCGAGATTGGGTTCCTTTGCCAGGTATATGGGGTTCTGTTGGGTATGCACCGCTACTAGTTTCCAGACAGTATGGATCGAGGCAGTTCATTCCAGCCACGTGGGACTTGGTAGATCGGATTTTGCATTCAAAGGAGATCAGTATAAGGGTAAAGTTAAAGGGTTGCTGAGGCTTGGAAGCAAACTCATCGTGTGAATCTGTTCACCTATGATCTCGAGTTATCTCAGAGTATGAGCAGTGGAGAAGCGGTCGAGTAAACGACAACATCCCGATAGTGAATCCTGAAATATTCATCGGTGGAGGAACAGTTGAGAGTGGTGCCATCTCCATTAGAGTTAGCCAAGCGCGATTTCGAAGCAGAACGAAGACAATGGAGAATGACTTTACAGAGGCTAGAAGACGAAGTGTATCAAAAGGGATTGGAGATTGAGATTCAGAAGAGTATAGCAGATCGAATTGAAAAAGTGGAGAAGCAACTTCGGCTAGACTTTGACGATCTTCAGTCAATTTATCAGCGAATGGTAAAAGCTCAAGTAGGTTCTAGCTCGAGTAAGTCTGTCGAATTGAGGCAAGAGGTGGCGAGCCTCAAAAAAGTAGCCGGAGAGAGTCAAGAAGAGCTCAAGCAAAGCAGGCACCAAGTGAAAATTTTATCGAAAGAAAAGGATTCTTTAGAGCAGCGGTTACAAAAGAGTAAAGCCCAGAATGAAAAGTTAAAGGAGAAAATTTCAAGTTTAGAGACTGCATTACGACGATACCGAAACAAGGAAGGTAGCTCGAGCCAGGGGATGTTGAAAGTCTGAAAAAACAAGTGAGTGAGCTTGAAGCCATGGTTCAAGATTTTCAAAGGCAAGCAAGTGAGCTATCGATAGTTCTTTATGAGGGGGATATACAATGGCATTTTCGATGGGAGCGAGCTCAGGCGAGAGTTAAGCAAAGAGAAGACCTTATTGCTTGTTACTTAGGACACGCGCGGAGAATAGCTCAATATTTGGTCATTTTATCCGAGGAAGTTGTTGATGTGACTGAAGAACTGGATCCCGAGGCTGAAGAAAACCAGAAGATCGTGGAGTTGCTAGCACATGTACAGCAAATTGGAGAGATGGTGCATATTTATTTGTGATATGTTTCAACTTTGTAATTGAACGTCGCTCTAATATAAAGAGTTGTTCTAAGGAGTCGTTCCAGGATCAACACCCTGCATTTTGCATATGCATTTTTAATACATTTAAATTTTTGCATCGCATTTTATTCACTCATAATCATATAAATCATATTATTTAATAAACAATAATGTTAACAAAATAACTCTGTGACAGAGTAATACTGGAAAATCCCAAGCATATCTACAGAACCAGGAAGAAAGTTATGGAAGACAAACTTGCCCAAATTGAGAAGGCTCAGTTGGAGTTACAAGATAATATTAAGAAAATGCAAGAAGATATGATGAATGCCCAAAAGGAGATGTTTGCTAAGTTTGCGGGTATGTTGAAAGGAAGAAATCCAGAACATGGAAAAAACCCTATGCCAGAAGGTGTAACTGAAGACCCACTTCATCATCCAGGGTTAACCCCAGAACAATCTCAGAATGTTCATATGACCCCTGTTCATGTCGGGAAGGTGCACATTAATCCAGTCGGTGCTTCTGTTAACGTACAGCCTGGATCTAGTTCATATCAGGAAGAACATCAATATCATCAAGTTCCGAACCTTGATGAAGAAGCCAAGAAGGACCAAAACAATCTGTTGGAAGAGAAATGGAATCAGTTAGAAAGAGAGGTCAGATCCATGAAGGAATATACCAGTGTATATGGATTTGACGCAAAGGAGTTAAGTCTAGTTCCTGATCTGGTCTTGCCTCCAAAGTTTAAAGTTCCTAACTTTGAGAAGTTTGATGGTACCAGGTGTCCCTCTGCGCATATCACAATGTTTTGTAGGAAGATGACTGGATACATAGGGGACGATCAATTGTTGATACACTGCTTTCAGGAAAGCTTAACTGGCTCGGCAATCCGGTGGTATAACCAGCTGAGTAGAGCTAATATTAAATCATGGAAAGACTTGGCTAAGTCATTTCTTGAGCAATACAAACATGTAAAAGATGTCAGACCTAACAGGATGATGTTACAAGGAATGGAAAAGAAGTCTAACGAGAGTTTTAGACAATATGCTCAAAGATGGAGAGATGTAGCAGTGCAAGTCCACCCGCCATTGGAAGATGAGGAAACAAATATGCTTTTTGTCAACACCTTAAAGGCTCCTTTTTTCTCGCATCTTATCGGTAATCCTTATCGAAGTTTTGCTGATGTAGTTACGGCAGGAGAAATGATTGAAATGGCTGTTAAGAGTGGGAAGCTCGAGGGAGGAGAGTCTAGTAAGAGGCCACCAGTGAGGAAAAAGGAAAACGAAGTCAGCAATATGAGGCAATACGATTCTAATAACATCACTGTTTCCCATCCTCAGGGAGCATGGCCATCAACACAAAATGATAATAGACAAGGGGCAAGGGACCAGAGGAGAGAGAGGCCTCAATTTGATCCAATTCCGATGACTTATAAGGAATTGTTTCAGATTTTGTATGATAGACATGTGGTTTTGCCGTATCACGTGACACCAATGCAACCTCTTTTTCCCAAATGGTATGATGCTAGTGCTTAGTGTGAGTACCATGCAGGGAACCCTGGGTATTCCATTGAGAATTGTATAGCTTTTAAGAAGGTTGTCCAAGCTTTGAGAACGAGGAATGTCATCAACTTTGGTGACAGTGAGCAGCCAAATATAGCTCAGAATCCGTTGCCAAGCCATGCAGGAGCAAAAGTTAATATGATTACTGAAGAGAGAGGAAAAAGAATTGTAAGGAATGTTAGTGAGGTGGTATCACCCATGAGTTGGGTGTGGTGCCAGATGGTCAAGGTAGGATTGTTGAAGCCCAGTTTGACGGGTGAACAGTTTAACAGTGGAGAGATATGTCAGTATCATAACAGTGAAGGACACAATATTCAGCAATATCCTGACTTCCTATCTTTGGTACAAGACATGATGGACAGTAAAGAAATTGAGTTCTTTAAAGAGATTGTTGAAGAAGAAGAAGCGGAAGTTTGAGCTTCAGAAGGATCGCCTAAAGGGGTATACAATGCCAGTTGTCCCCTAATTATTACTCCCAAGAATCGAGTTACTAAAAAGGTAGCTCCGAAAGTGGTTATTACACCTCCATCTCCATTCCCATATCGGGATAATAAACAAGTGCCTTGGAGATATGATTGCCAGATGGGAGATGCAACAAAAGAGAATGATGAAGTAGATGAGGTGGGACGCTTTACTAGAAGCGGTAGGTGTTATTCTCTTAATCCACCTAAAGAGTCTAAGAAGAAGGTTGCAGTTGATAAGGGGAAAAATATTGATGTGCAGATAGAAGAAGATAAGCTTGTTATCAATGAACCAGTAACCGAGAGTGAAGCAGTAGAATTTTTGAAGTTTTTGAAGTATAGTGAATACAGTGTTGTGGAACAGTTACACAAGTTGCCTGCCCATATTTCTGTTTTATCATTACTTTTGAGTTCAGAGGCCCATAGGAATGCTCTGTTAAAGGTTTTGAACCAGACTTTTGTTCCGAAAGAGTTGCCCATTGAAAAGTTGGATCGGTTAGTTTCCAATGTACAAGCTGATAATTTTTAATCTTTTTCTAAGGATGAAATCCCTTCTGGGATGATGGGTAGTCAGAAGGCTTTGCACATTACAGTTAAATGTAAAGGGCATGTGTTGTCCCGGTCTTGGTTGATAATGGTTCAGCTTTGAATGTGATGCCCTTAGTGACTCTAAAGAAGCTTCCATTAGATAGTACGCTTATGAGAACCTGCCAAAGTGTGGTTCGAGCTTTCAATGGGACTAAAAGAGAAGTGTTGGGCAAGATTGATGTTCCTCTGAATATTGGTCCAGCAACTTATGAAGTGGAGTTTCTCGTAATGGACATTATGCCAACGTACAATTGTTTGTTGGGAAGGCCTTGGATTCATCAGGCCGGTGCAGTTCCGTCCACATTGCACCAGAGACTGAAATTTGTGATTGATGGAAGGTTGGTATGTATTCATGCTGAAGAGGACATTATTGCTTCTGTTTCTACTACTGCTCCATACATTGAAGTGGATGAGCAAGCAGTCGAGTGTTCTTTTAGATCGTTGGAGTTTGTCAATGCTACATTTGTGGCTAAAGGCAGGAAGATACCAAAGCCTAGACTGTCAAATTGTACCAAAATGGGACTCAAATTGACTCTTGGAAGAGGAGCGAAAGTTGGGAAAGGGTTAGAGAGTCAGTTACAAGGACCAGTGAATCCAATATGCCCTGTTACTAAAAGAGATCGATTTGTTTTGGGGTATCAGCCAACTCCGAGGGATAAGCTGAGGGGAATTAAGAAGGGCCAGGAAATGAGAAAGGCTAGATTGGCTGGTGAAGACCTTAGCTGGGAACCCATGATCTTCCTGCCGTTGAGCAGTATTTTCATATCTGGGGGACATATGTTTCAAGGGAATTCAAGGAACACCGAGGTGATGGTTGAGAATGCCTTGGGAGATTTAGGCATTAATGTTATAACTGATGGTGAGTTTGAGGAAATGAGAGCTATGGGCATTTATCCTGCACCACCGGGCTTCGTGTTGAACAATTGGACTGCGGAAGAACTGCCTGTAGTTTACAAATCTTTTACAGAGTAATGCACTGGAACTTTCTCCCTTTTGTTCATACCCTGGGGCAATAGGTGATTTTATGTAAAGGGTTAAGCTGTTTGTTTTTTCTTGCTTTCAATAAAAGATGCATTATGTTAGTTCCAAATGGCAAACATTCTCCCATGCATTTCATTCATTCATTCTTTGTTGTATATATGTATGTATTTATTTCTTTCTATTTATTTATATGGGAAAAAATCCTCCCATATGTATATATGTATATATATCTTCTCTATCATTATTTTTTCAGGAGCTCAGATATCAATAATATGAATGCCAATGACTCTGACCCGAAGATTGATTTCGAGAAGCCTATATGTCAAGGGGAAATCGAGGATTGTGATGATGATGAGGGATGTGAACTACCTTCTGAATTGCTGAAAATGGTGGAGAATGAAGATAAGTAGATTCTACCTCATAAAGAGTCTACTGAGAGTTTGAATTTGGGGACGGATGAGGATAAGAGAGAAATAAAGATTGGTACCACTCTATCAGTTGGAGGTCAACATGATTTGATAGAATTGCTTCAAGAATACAAAGATGTGTTTGCTTGGTCATACGAAGATATGACGGGTTTAGATACAGAACTGGTTGTTCACAAACTGCCAATAAAGTCTGAATGTAAATCGGTACAACAAAAACTGAGAAGAATGAGACCCGAGATGCTGCTCAAGATTAAAGAGGAAGTGAAAAAACAATTTGATGCCGGGTTTCTTAAAGTGGCTAAATATCCTGAGTGGGTGGCAAATATTGTCCTAGTACCGAAGAAGGATGGAAAAGTTCAAATGTGTGTCGACTACAGGGATCTCAACCGAGCTAGTCCAAAAGATAATTTTCCTTTGCCACATATAGACACGCTAGTGGATAATACTGCTGGAAATTCTTTGTTCTCTTTTATGGATGGTTTCTCTGGCTACAATCAAATTAAGATAAACCCTGAAGATATAGAAAAAACGATGTTCGTTACCATGTGGGGAACGTTTTGTTATAAAGTAATGCCGTTTGGACTGAAGAATGCAGGGGCAACATATCAAAGGGCCATGGTGACGTTATTTCATGACATGATGCATAAAGAGATAGAAGTTTATGTCGATGATATGATTGTCAAAGCCAAGATAGAGGAAGAACATATTAGGAACTTGAGAAAGCTTTTTAAAAGACTAAGAAGATGCCAGTTAAAACTCAACCCAAATAAATGTACTTTTGGGGTGACATCTGGGAAGTTATTGGGATTCGTAGTAAGCCAAAAATGAATTGAAATAGACCTAGATAAAGTAAAGGCTATTCAAGACTTGCCAGCCCCACGAACACAAAAAGAAGTCAGAGGATTTTTGGGGAGATTGAATTACATAGCTCGGTTTATTTCGTAATTGGCTGAAAAGTGTGATCCCATATTCCGCCTTCTTCATAAGAATAACTCAGGGGAATGGAGTGAGGATTGTCAAAGAGCTTTTGGAGCAGTGAAAAGTTATTTGTCAAGCACTCCAATCTTAGCGCCACCCATCTCAGGCAAACCCTTGCTTCTTTATTTGTCAGTTTATGAAAATTCAATGGGGTGTGTGCTGGGGCAACGTGACCAAACTGAGAAGAAAGAAAGGGCTATTTATTATCTCAGCAAGAAGTTCACTGAATGTGAGACAAGATACTCACCCATTGAAAAGTTGTGTTGTGCTTTAGTATGGGCTACCCGAAGGCTTAGACAATATATGTTGTATCATACTACTTGGCTTATATCGAAGCTTGATCCCTTGAAATATCTAATGGGTGTGCCTGCATTATCTGGAAGATTAGCTCGTTGGAAGATCCTATTGTCTGAATTTGACATCCAGTATATAAACCAGACGGCAATTAAAGGAAGTGCTATAACGGAATTCATTACAAGCAGGGCTTCGGAAGAATATGAGTCATTGAGCCAGATAAAGATCTAATGGCCATTTTGGTAGAAGAAGCAGTGACATCCACTAGTAAATATTGGAAGTTGAACTTCGATGGTGCTTCAAATGCCATGGGATATGGAATCGGGGTAATTTTGGTCTCACCAGAGGGAGAGCATTATCCTTTCACCAGTCGGCTTAATTTTGATTGTACAAACAATATGGCCGAGTATGAAGCTTGTGTTCTGGGTCTTAGAGCTGTTGTTGAACGCAAAGTAAAAATGCTTAAAGTGTATGGGGATTCAGCTTTGGTAATTTACCAACTCAGGGGAGAATGGGAGACAAAAGATCCTAAGCTTGTAGAATACCGTAAGTTGGTTATGGAACTTGTTGAAAAATTTGAAGAAGTAACTTTCAATTACCTCCCCAGAGAAAAGAATCAAATGGAAGATGCCTTAGCCACACTGGCAGAAGCGTTTAAGATGAGTGAGCATTCAAATATGATGCCCATTGAAATGAAAGCTTATGAGTATCCAGCCCATTGTTTTAATATTGAAGAAGAAGAAGATGGAAACCCTTGGTATTATGATATCTTGCAATATATAAAGTATCAGAGTTATCCAGAACAAGCCACTGAGAATGATAAGAGAACCATTAGAAGAATGGCATCAGGGTATGTGCTTGATGGTGAGACTCTATACAAGAAAAGTCTGGATCAGGTCTTGTTAAGGTGTGTGGACACGAAAGAAGCCAAATTGATTCTTGAAGAAGTGCATGAGGGAATATGTGGTACCCATGCTAATGGGCATGCTATGGCTAGGCAGATTATGAGATTTGGGTATTATTGGTCAACTATGGAAACAGACTGTATCAATTATGCCCGAAAATGTCACAAATGTCATATTTATGGAGATAGGATACATACTCCTCCTCATCCGTTGCATGTAATGACAACGTCGTGGCCATTCTCAATGTGGGGCATGGATGTTATTGGACAAATTTCGCCCAAAGCTTCAAATGGTCATCGTTTCATTCTGGTAGCCATAGATTATTTCACCAAGTGGGTAGAAGCGGCTTCTTACGCAAATGTTACCCAGTCTACAATATGCAAATTTTTAAAGAAGGAGATCATTTGTAGATATGGTTTACCAGAGAGGATTATCTCCGATAATGCGTTGAATTTAAATAATAAGATGATGGACTCTGTCTGTAAACAGTTCAAAATAAAGCATCATAATTCCACCACTTATCTCCCGAAGATGAATGGGGCAGTAGAGGTGGCCAATAAAAACATTAAAAGGCTCATAGAGAAGATGACTGAGACCTATAAAGATTGGCATGAGAAGTTGCCATTTGCTCTGTTTGCCTATCGAACTTCTGTACGAACATCAACTGGGGCAACTTCGTTTTCTCTGGTATATAGGATGGAAGTTGTCTTACCTATTGAGGTGAAAATTCCCTCACTTCGGATTTTGTCAGAAGTAAAGCTCGATGAGGCAGAATGGGTACAGGCTAGATATGACCAATTGAATCTGATTGAAGAAAAGAGATTGAAAGCTATTTGTCATGGTCAGATGTTCCAAAAACGTATGATACGGGCACATGGTAAGAAAGTTCGCCTTCGAGAATTCCATGAGGGAGATTTGGTGCTTAAAAGGATTTTGCCTATTCAGAAGGATTTCAGAGGAAAATGGATGCCCAATTGGGAAGGACCTTATGTTGTCAAGAAGGCCTTTTCTGGGGGAGCTCTAGTCCTAACTGAAATGGACGGATCAGAATTACCATATCCAGTGAATTCCGACGCTGTTAAGAGATATTTTGCTTGAAGAAGAAATAAAAGAGAAAAAATGAAAAAATGAGAAAAAAGAAAAATGATGGAAAAAAACGAAAAGAAAAAAAAGAAGAAAAAATGGAAAAGGGAAGAAAAAATGAAAAATGAAAAAAAAATGAAAAAAAGAGAAATAAAAGGAGGGTTCAAGATGAAAACCCGAAAAGGGCGTCTTGGAACCAAATGAGGTCTCAAGTTGAAAACCCGCAAAGGGCGACTTGAGTTGAATTTGAAATTCAGAATTCGTGCATGGTGGAGGTTCTAAATCAATTTTGGAAGTGGAAAGAGCTCCTGATATGGATAGTAACAATGACAGTTGGTGATCAGGGATGAGACTAAAGATTAATGAGTCTCGATTGAAATAACCAAGAGAAATTGAATGCACATGAGATTCAATACTGGTTTAGGGCATCCAATGATAGAGATATGGGAGTTTAGAAGAAGCTTCATACTCTTAAGCATCACAATTTTGGAGATCTTTTTGACAGAAGCTACACTCGAGACATTCTAACGGCGTGCCAGTTCAAAAGCATTTGGATTATTGATATTTGAAGACGCCTACTCTTTTGTTCTTTTACTGTTTCCAGTTAAAAGTTTGCCATGAAATTACCTAAAAATTCTCTATATTTATATAAATAAAGAGATGTCTTTCCTTGTTCGTTTCCCTTTTGTAAGCATCTTATTTTGAAAAGTTAAAACATATAGCTTAACTTGAAGTACATGAGATCACTTTGTATTATTGTGCAAAAGGTTTTGGAAAATGCAGGTATTCTGAAGTTGACAATGGTTTAAACATGTAAGCTTGTGTGGCTACGGGAAGCTAAAACCTTGGAATTCATAGAAAATCTCAGCCATGATAAGAAGACCCAAAGAGATTGTCATTGGTCAAGAAGTTGGTCATGGGTACTGGCGGGTTTCAAGAAAGGAAAGAGTCAAAGTTCTGTTAAGCCGAGAGATACGGAATTGAGATTGTTAACTGGGGTAAATTGGTCAAATGTTCTGTACCCAAGATGAAACCGAGTTCTATCGAGATCAAAAGGAGATAGAGTTCCTTCGAAGAAGAAAACACATTGAATTGCATAATTGCATACATTTTAGGCATGATTAGGATCATAACATTCATAGTTGCATGATGACTTAAGCAGTTACAGGTTTCCCAGGGATAGTTGAAGATATTGAAGCATCGAGATGAACATAACTGGTTTTAAGATTTTGAAAAGAAAGATGTTTATACGAAAACTGAGCCAAAGCAGATTCACGTATCCAATGGTTTCCAGACAAGTTTTCGCGATGGAGATGGATTTTCAGAAATTTTATCAAATTCTAAATTTTTGAGTATAATATTTTCAAACATACATTAATAATTGGTAATGTTTGATTTTCAGGTTGGACCTTTGAAACAATTCAAACTGAAGCCTTCATGGAAGAGTAGTGAAGCCAATCATCTATAAGCCTTCACGGAAGAGTAGTGAAGCAAACTCGTTTGTTGAAGATTGAGTCATATACTCTCTGAAGGAATAAGGAGCGGACAAGTTCGTTGAAGATTGTTCGAGTTCTATACTCTCTGAAGCAATAGAGAGCGGACCTGTTTCATGAAGATTGTTCGAGTTCTATACTCTCTGAAGGAATAGAGAGCGGACACGTTTGTTGAAGATTGTTCGAGTTCTATACTCTCTGAAGGAATAGAGAGCGGACTCGTTTTATGAAGATTGCTCGAGTTCTATACTCTCTGAAGGAATAGGGAGCGTACACGTTTGTTAAAGATTGAGTCCTATACTCTCTGAAAGAATAGGGAGCGGACCTGTTTATTGAAGATTTCTGAGTTCTATACTCTCTGAAGGAATAGAGAGCGGACCCGTTTTTTTGAAGATTGTTCAAGTCTTATACTCTCTGAATGAATAGAGAGCAGACACATTTTATGAAGATTGTTCGAGTCTTATACTTCCTGAAGGAATAGGGAGCAGGCTCGTCATTTGAAGATTTTTCAAGTCTTATTTATCCTGGCATAACATTCTCATGACCAGACAAATTCGATCATCTTTTGATCTTTGCCCTATTCTTGTTACACGACAATGAGCAAAGAGGGGCAGCTATAGATGCTTAATTTGTTTGGGGCCTATATCATTTTCAAATGAAAGCAGTTCTGGGGAGTTAAAAACCAGAAAAAAAAAACGTGGGGGGAGGACACGATCAGATAACAGAAAAAAGGAGACAAAGAAGGGGCAGAAGGGAATTTAACCGAGTGGTCATGGGGAGAGCAAAAACAGAAAACACAAGGAGGAATTTTCAAAAAAAAAAGAGATCAACCATTATCAAATGAGAGCATTGTAAACAGGGGTTGGGATTATTGTAAAAGGAGTTTTTCCTTTCATGAATGAATAAAAAAAAGAAAGCATTGAAGAATAATTCCATTTGAAATTCTTTCTCAACACAAACCTCACAGATCAACAAAATAGAGTAAACTTAACAATCAAACAGAAACAAACAGTAAAAATCATCCTCAGTCATCGACATCACAATTGAAGAGGGAGGAATTCGATCGTTACTACCTGAGTTCGAGGCCTCTATTGCGTGAGATTTGTCGGCGGTTTCGTTTGGCTTTAAGGGAGCATCCAACCACCTAAAGGTAATACTTTTAATGTTCATCCGAGGGTTTTGTTAGGTGTCAAGGGTTGTATCTTCGGGGCTAGGTTGGGATATAGGGCTAGATGGTGTCCTGTTGGCTATTTAGGTAAATCTTACATGGATTTAGACCCTCGTCGGAGCATCTAGGTGGTGGTCGTTCGTTTTGGTTGAGGGCTAGAGAAGGAGAAGACATGGTGGCTTGGGTTCTTCAAGGTGGTCGCGTAGTTTGTTTTGAGTTGGGGTTCTTCAAGGAGAAGAGAGATATGCGGCTGGTAGAGATGAAGTAAGCTAGGTTTAGTTTTCACATGAAATTACATATATATTAGCGAATTAAAATGGTGTCGTTTAGGGGATTTAGGGTTTCCTATTTCTGTGTGGTTTATTCTTAATATGGGCCATCTAGATTTTCAATTTCATGTAGTTTCGTCCTTAAATCGATGTTTTCATATTTCTAATTTTGTCTCTGTATTTTACTCGTATTTAATTTCAGTCCTAAATGGTAATGTATTTAGTTTCTGCTTGTTTATACATTTGACTTGTACTTTTACGCACGTTATATTTTAGTCCTCAGGCTGTTTTCTTTTGGGTTTCTGTTCGTGTCCTCTAGGTTTATGTATTTCCTTTTTTCGTCCTAGATTAGGTTGTCTTTGATTCTATTTTGTTTTTACATTTAAGCTGTAATTTTGTGAATTTGTATTTTAGTCCTGGAGCAAAGTTATTTTGGGTTGTGTATGAATTTCCGTATTTAACCTTTAGTTTTATTCTTGTGTATTTTAGTCTTTGAGCATGACTTGTTGTTGTTTTATAATTTCATTTTTTATTACTCGTTTTTATATATAGGTTCGTTCTGGCCTTAGATGTTCATAGTTTCCTTTTTTAATAGTAATGCCTATATTTTTTAAAATAGTTGATTTTAGGCCATAATATTTTGCTTCATTTCATGTTAGTAACCTCTAATTTTTGTTATGTTTATTTTAGCCATTACATTGCTTTCTTTAGTTTGTATGTGATTTATCTTGGTTGTATTTTGGTGTGTTAAGCACGATTGTGGCATGTTATTAAATTAATTGGTCTAGGAAGTGTTTATGTAAGCATGTTTGATCATACACATATAGTTAGATGCCATTAATTTTTACATGACATACATTTTTTGCATAATTTGTATGATAGTCTCATTTGCATAACTCGACATATTACATAATTGGATTAAGGGTAATATGCTTTTAATTTAAAATTGTTTTAAGTGGGCTGTCATAACTGATTTGAAGTCCGCTTTTAATGATTTTAAATTAAAAGTGTATCCCGAAAGTGAAACAAAAAAAATTGATTCGTCACCTAAAATTTGGGAACGAGAGGAAAAGAAATGTTCGTTTATTTAAATATATCGAGAAAAGGTTGTTATATCTTTAAGATCTGGTCTCGATATTTGTAAATAATCGAACATTCTTTATCTTTCTAAAACGACTTGGTAATTTAATTTGTTTGAGTGCTTTTGAATGTTTTTAAATTTACATCATTGTTTTATGGGATCAAAAATTAAATTAAGTTCGAATTTGTAAAGTTCATTGCAAAGACGTTAATTAATCGACTAGGTACCGATTTAGGGCGTTGTGGGGGCGCTAATCCTTCCCCACACGTAACCGACTCCCGAACTCGGATTTTGGTAACGCATACCTCAATTTGTTGTTTTAATTAAAATTAATTTTTATTTAAAATGATAAAGCGTTTTTGGGTGCCCAATCACACCCTAATCAAAGATTGGTGGCGACTCTTCGAACCGTATTTTTCGATCGTAAAAGAAATCCAAAAATTTTCGAAACGAGAGGTCTTTTAAATCGCATTTGTTTTTAAATTAAAAAGAGATAATTAAGAATTAATGTGGTTTTTAAAATCTCACATTTTTTCACCTTTTGAGGGAAAAATCGTTTCGACAGCTTCAACCCGAAAGGAATTAGGAAAACCTAACTGTCTAACCACATTTTCATCCTTACAACCACTAACTCTAGTTTCCATTAAAGACACAATTTTGGGACGATTCTCAACCATAAACTTCTTGAAATGACGCCAAAAAGAAGGGCTTGTCGCGCCTTGACTATTCCAAAACATAAAACTTAACATGGAAAACCAAAAGAGGGATTAAGATTGGCTAACCTCAGCATCAACGAATGATTGCCAACACTATCTTCCACCATCTTATTCAGATTTGCATCCACATTCTCTTTGGCTCCACCAGGATGATTAAAATCCCAATTTCTTAAAATGATACCATTAATCATGTTAGTAGCTGATTGTACCTATTCCGTGAGAAAAGGTTTTCCTGGGGTTTTATGGCTAAAAGATTTTTTGACTTGCAACCCTTTAGCATTGGCCTCCTTAGTACCTCTTGATACATTGTTTTTGCTGGAATCCCCACGAAATCTACTTCCATCTCTGCTTCCTTGTCTACTTTCATCAATTGTGACAGCTACATGGCTCTCTCCTTGTAAATTTGGCACATTTACGGTAACGTGGGGCTCTTTGCCATTTATCATTTGCTCAACTTGAAGCATATTCTCCTTTAAAGTAATATGGCCAGTAAACCTTCTTTGACTTTGGCAAGTCAACATGGTGCGAAACTTGCATAGGTATTCTCGAGGTACCTATTCCTCCACTTGTATCATGCTCAGTACTAACCACCACGTCATTGACAACAATTTTTCCTTTAGACTTATTCCCTGACGCCTTAGAAGGTGGTAAGCTAGCTTCACTTGTAATGTTCGGGATCACATTCTCCGCATCAACGTCCTCATCAGCAGAAGCTAAAGCATCAAACATTTTTGTAGCATGCGTAGTCTTACCACCGGTTGGCACCACGTCAGAACCTGCTACCTTCTTTGCTCTTCTTTTTCGGGGAGCCGTAATCATCCATGATCCATAAAGCTCAGCTTCTTTATCAGATGAGCCACCAGTTGTAGGAGAAAGGTTAGGTTGATCCACATGAAATTCCTTAGAACCATTCGAACGAGTATCGCACGAATCCTGAGTGTGCCCATAAACCCCACATTTATAGTAGATGTTCTACAATCTCTCATACTCCAAATGTTGCACAAAACCGTCAATACCAATTCACGATAATAATGGTTTATTTAGATTCACCGCCACCGTTAACCTAGCAAACTTACCTCTTCCACCAGCATTAGTGTTGTAATCTACCTTGATCACCCTTCCAATCTCCCCAATAATCAAACGAAATAAAGATTTTGTGTAATAGCGGTACGGGAGTCTTGGGAGTCTAATTCAAAACATTACATGCGAAGAGTAGTTATCTGAGGTACTAAAATTTCAACTCCAAGATTGAACCGTCAAATAACTTCCATAAACAACCTAAGGACTCTCTGTGAGGATCTTCACATAATCACTATCAAGTTCCAGTCTGACCAGGTAATATCCATTATCAAGATCAACCAATTGGAATTTGCCTTGAGACTGCCAAAGAGCATTGATTTGATTCCAAAAAACTTTATATCCAATGGTCTTCCTAAGAGTCGAACAATCACAATTTTCCTCATATTATCATCTATCGAATCATGGACACGTTTTGAGAATTGAAGAATTGGGTAAGGGCCACTCCTATCAACAATCACGTCTCTTTCCTTCAGGACAACATCATCATCTCCAAAATCAAATTTCTCAGTTCGTTCACGTGTCACACCAACAAGAGTAGCCACATACGACTTCGCAGGGGACACAATCAATGGCACAGGGGTTCCATCACTAGTAGGAGATGCTTCATCATTAAATATACTACCAACCACCTCTACCGCTACCTCATCCATTGATATATCCTGATCGTATTCCAAGACTACATCCTTAGTAGTCAAATGAGTTGTGTCTTCACAGTGGTCAGTCTCGTTCCTAGCTTTCTTCACTTGTTGTTGGTTCTCCAAAGGAACTGGGGATCCTGGGACTCTAGAGTTGCTGACAGATTAACAGTAGCCACCTCCGGAGCCGGTGTCACTGACTCAATCATACACAATCTCAAGACTTTCGCAAACTTTCGTGCTCACTTGGATTCTGGTTAGTTCCTTGAAACAAACATTATTTAACTTATAATTATTTTTGAATTTAATGAATGTGTTATGAGAGAATAAAACAGAAGATAATGAGATAGACGCCCTAACTCTCCATTTCCTCTATTTTCCTTTCCTTCCACTCTAAGCCTCATTCACAATTTTCTTTTTGTTTGACTCATTTTTTTTTCTTTCAATCCAAACAGTATTGAAACATGAGTTCTTCATCAAGCATCCTATATCCTTGGATGTCCTATGAAGCTTTCAAAGATTGTTCTAAAGGTATATGTAGCATGTATTGTACGCGATGGTGTTATTTTATTTTTCCACCGCCTCCTCATTTCCCCATCGAAAATGATTTCTTATATGATTTCTCACCTCTAATTATAGCCTTAATCGAGATCATGGTAAGCACATTCATCTTGATAAGTTACTACACGATCATCTCCAAGTATTGTAGAAGATATAGGTAAAGTCATACGAACTTATCTTTCAATGAAAATAGAGAAGTAAGGAAAATAGCCGGTGAAGAAGATATTCTACTTTATTCTCTCATATCACATTCATTAAATTAAAAACTAATTATAAGTTAAATAATGTTTGTGATATGAGAGAATAAAGTATAAGATAATGAGATGAACACTCCAACTTCCCATTTCCTCCACTTTATTTGCCTTCTTCTCAAAGCTCTCTTCACTATTTTCTTTCCTTTGACTCATTTTCTTTATTTGCAATCCAAGCAATATTGAAACACGAGTTCTTTATCAAGAACCTTGAATTCTTAGACGTTCTATGTAACTTTTAAAGATTGTTCTAAAGGTATCTGTAGCATATATTGCCCATAATGGTATTATTTTATTTTATTCGCTACCTCCTCCTTTCCCCATCAAAGACAATTCCTCCTCCGATTTCTCACCTCTAATTATAGCCTTAATCAGGATCTTGGCAAGCATATTCATCTTGGTAAGTTACTACACGATCATCTCCAAGTATTGTAGAAGGCATAGGTAGAGTCATATGGGATTAGATTCCAATGAAAACAAAAATGTAGAAAAAACGGGTGATGAAGAAGATGTTAGAGACATGGAAGTGTTAGAAATCGAACAAGAAGAGGATCGAATCCAACCATTGATAAATTCGGTTTCAATGAGTTATTTCTTGTTTTCGATGCGAATGTCAATGAAAAAGATGAGATATGTATAACCAATTGGAAGCTCTAGCTTGATTCAAAATTGATGGAGATAGAATTAAGAGGGGAAAAACTTTGATAATTTAGGGTTTGGGAAACAATTGGAGTATCCCGTTTAAAATTTTACTCATGATATACTGAAATGTGTTAACTTTTCCATTAAATTCAAAAATAATTATAAGTTAAATAATGTTTTGTTTCAAAGCATAAATAAAACAAATAGCTTAATCTGGTGGTTAGAGTCATTTCATTTCAAACATGTGCAACCTAGGTAACAAAATTTTAATACTTTGTTTACACTAGTACCAATCAGATAGACAATTGTCACTTTTTGGTTGATTATAAATAATTTAATATACAAATTATTTATAATAATTTGTATTTTTTTTTTTGAAAAATCTGAATTGACAGACTACCACATCATCACCTAGGGATGGACACCGGCAGGGCATGCCATTTTTTGGCTACTCGACCCCGATCCTGACCTGAAAATATATTGCATATACCTAACCCCGCTCGTCCGATGGATTCTAGCTTTTCTCCTGCCCCGAATTTGTTCCGATTTTTAGATTAAAACCCTGACCTCGACCGACCCGAATATATTAATATTTTAAAAATAATTAAAATAATATATTTATAATCATTTATTATATTTTAAAATGTTAAAATAATATATTTTATAATAATTTTTATATTTTTATAATTAAAGAGCATATTTTAATAATATAAAAATTAAATTCTTAAATATATTATATATATAAAAGGATAAATTAATAATTTATATCGGGTTGGCTCGGTAATTTTTCACCTTAAATCCGACCTCATCCTGTCATGAAGTTATATACTATATAAACCACCTCACCTCGAACCCTAAATATTTTTTAAATTAACCCTATAGAGTAAAATAGGTTCGTGACCCATTAAATTCGAGAATTTTGACAATTCCTAGCATCACATGCTCTCATATAGACATGTCACATCAGTATTTCTTTCCACCTCTGTTGGTTGAGTCAACTCCAAACATTAATATCAATCGACTAACGATTTTCATCTAATGAAAGATCTTTTAACACAAAATAAAATTTTGAGTAATGTCGAATGTATTCAAAAAGAAAAAAAAGTAAGATTAAAATAACACTATTATCAAATATTAGGGAAACTTTTTAACAGTATGCAAACTAAAATTAAAATTCAATGTATTTACCCTTGGACAAAAAGAAAATCTGCCAATTAGAAAACAGTTGTGGTGGCATAAGAATAAGATAAATACATCATGAGGCGATATTTTATTCGCCGAAGACGAAATTCAAATTTTGATTATGAAAGAATAGCGCTCCTTTCTCCAACGGCCAGACGCTAAGCTTGAAGCTGGGTTGAGAGAGAGCCAAGAAAACCTCAGGTATAATATTGGGGATTTTAATCTTTTTTTTTCTTTGGAAATTAATTGATCGATCGATTATTAACTAGAATATTTGTCTTCATTTTTCTTCTGATACAACATTGATTCGGCTTTCAATTCACTTCGCATAAAAAGGAAAAATGAAGAAGCCAAATCGTCGTTCAAAGCAAAAGAGCGCTTCCGCCGATTCTTCTACTTCGCCTTTGATCTTACCAGTTGATAAGGAAAACCCGGATACAAGGATCCGAGATCTGGAGCTAGAAAACGAAGCTCTTCAGGTGATTCCACGATTTGATTTTCGTTTTGTTGTTCTAGTTCGTTTTTGTAAGGTAAATCTGGATTTTTTAGTGAGTATATTTGGTTTCTGATAAAATGCAGGAGTGTAATAGATCCTATTGCAGTTGATAAACAAATATGTTGTCCTCTTTAAATTTAATATTTTATTAATCTAGTGGAATCTGTTTGGTTGCTGAAAAAAATGTGGTGTAATAATTTAGGGCATTGAGTTCAGGAATTTGTAAGAATCTGAATGACTGAGATTCTATTGAATGCAGCAAAGGAGTGATTGAATTGTGCTTGTATCATCTAGATTATTGATTTATAGTGATTGAGGAAGAAAATAAAAATATCACGGACTGCATCAAATATAGAATTCAGTTTTATGTCTTCTGCTTTCAATAAGTGTGTTTCTGGAATGGCAGAGGGTGATTGAGGAGCTAAGAAGCAAACTGATTGATGTTACACCAAACTCCTGTGTTGGTGTTCAAAAACTGGATCAATGGTATCCTCGAAATTCAGGGACCTCTCCAAAGGTATTTGATTCACATTATTGTTAAATAGTAGATTCTATTAAGGTTCAATTGTAAACTATATTAAGCATTCTCAGGTTGTTGAGTTGAAAAAACTAGGCATACAGTCTCAACTCTCAGCCAAAAAGCCTAAATCAGATGAACTGTCAGTTCAGTTTCAGGATGAGATTCAAAGATTAAAGGTGCAAAAGGTGAGTATTTTCTCTAGATGAACATCTATGTACAACTATGATATTCATTTTGTTGCTTTTATTATTGGTGGAAGTTTTCTTTTATTTTAGGTTCAGCTTCAGTGCAAGATGAAGCTTGACTCGATGCAGTTCAGGTTGTGTAAGGCTTCACAGGAGAAGGAAATTCTTCAGGTACGTACATTATCGCATTGAAGGCATGCCCATGATCTAGTCATCATTATAAGTTCTAGGAAATTATATGTTTAGGTGTTACATTTTATTATTCTATGAGATTTTTTGTTGTATTCTGAATGCTAAATAGATTTTGGTTTCACTCTTACAGTGCGAGATGGTTAAATGATCAACCATACATACATTTTCTACATGAGACATACAATAAAAAGGAAGCAAAGCTCTTAACTTGCCTATGCTGATAATTACATTGTCTGTATGAAAGCTGAATATTAAGCATATGACACTATCGAAATTGTTTATTGTTGCTCATAGTTATCCTTTCAAATCATCAGTTAAAATATAGGCTGTTCATTTCAAGAGGACACATTATGATAGCAATTTCGAGTTGCTAAGGCCTCATCATATGTTAATTATCCATTTTCCTTTTAACAGCTTAAGAAAGAGCAAAGAAGGAACATGTACGAGAAGCATGTTCTCTCAACTCGCTTTCAGAGGCAAAAGCATGTATATCATTCTTCTTCTTCATTTACTGTGTTTTATTTTTATGTTGATTTCCATTTGATAAATATATTTTGAAGCTATTCTTTTTCTTTCATTTTTGCCCCTATCTCAGGTGTTGCAGCGGAAAACAGAAGAAGCTTTTGCGGCTGTAAAACGTCTAAAACAGCTAACTGAATCCAGGAAGACTTTGTCTCACAAAATAGCTGGTTAGAAAATAAGAAGTCCTCATTTTTTCAATTAAAATGATTATGATTTATTGACTTTTCTTTCTCTTAAACCTTAAGTAGGTGCTAGAATTGGCATCAAAACTGGAACTCAGGTATGCATGATTAATCTTCAAAGAAATGCTTTCTTTTTAATATTACTTGTCGTGTACCAATTGCAATTGGAATTGAAAAGAGATTTGTACATGTACCATGAGGGGTTAAATGGATCATCCTGATGTCGTGCATACTTCTATTTTTTTAATTGAATGGTAGGGACAGTTTTCTACAATTTTATACCGTGTGTGAAAGTTGCTTTTGGTGTTTTCGCTTTTTCTTTTTACTCTTTATTTTTTTCTTTCTTCGTTTTTATCTTGTGTCTATGGAGCCTGGAGGGCAGGAGCAGTTGTTTGATGATTGTAATGGTAGTGTTCCTGAAATGGCACTGGTGCAGGGTATGGAGAATGATTTTGAAGTCAAAATGAAGCTTGACGAAGTAACTTCAAAATACGAACATCGAATTGAAAAGTAAGTTCCGGAAATTGTTTTAACAATAACTCCCCTATAGTCCTTGGTTTGAATCATCTCATATTTTACCTTACTATATATATTTTTTATTCCCTTTTTGTTTTGGCTGTTTTTGATACATTATACTGTACTTTCTTGAGGTCTAGTTTCTTTAAGGGATTTGAGAGTGCGGGTTGATGCTCCAAATTTTTATTGCTGGCATGAATTGCTTATACCTAAAATTGATTTAAGTGGCACATTATTTGCTAGGATGGTTGATGAGATAAAGAAACTCAAGCTAGAACTGGAGATGCTAAGGGAAGAAAATTCCAGGTGGGATCGAGCTCTTTTTCTCAGTCACCGCAAAGGTTGCTTTGTGCTTTCATTACTACTGCTACAAGTATTAAATCTGTTGTTTCCTGCTCTTTCAAGCTACAGGACAGGGGATAATGAAGCTGCCATAAATGATTTAGAGTTGATAGATATAAGAGAAGAAGTTGCTAAACTAAGTTGTATGATTAGCAAGATGAATTTGTCGAAGACACAACTTGTTCCAGCAGATAGGTCACAGGTTAGAGCAGTTTCCTTTAGCATACCGCTTTTAATTACGAATAGAAAATACTCACATGGATTCAGATTTCAGTTGAACTTGCAAGGGGAAGTAGGAAAAAAGCAAATGACATCTTAAACCTCTGTAGATCAAGATTGAAAATGAAACAAGATTCTCTAACTTTGTAATATCTAACTGTTCGGATTTAACGTTTGTTAATCAGGCTGACTTGGTTCAGACCTCTATTTCCATTGGAAGCAATATTCATACATCAGGCACGGACGCATCTGAATTGGAACAGTCTGAAGGACTTGCTTCCATGATAAAGAAAACTTCAGGAGTGTGCTGCTCCTGTTCTAAAAAGTCTTTGTGTAAGACCCTCAAATGCGGTTGCCGGGCAGCAGGGAGCAGCTGTGGGGTGTCTTGTGGCTGTGCATCGGGCAAGTGCACAAATAAAGAGAAGTTCCTCTCGAATTGGATGACATGCCGCAACCAGAGATGCCGAAAGACATTACACCGGACTCTATTGAAGAACAGAAGGGCACAGTTGACGAGGCTATCGTGATTCAAGATAAAACTGTTGAAAACCTTCCAGAGATGAATGAAGATTGTGAACCTAGAAAGCAGCCATTACGTGAGATTGGGAACACAATGGTATGCTTTCCTGGTCAGCCCTTTTTTATGCATTGAGCCTGTTTCATGTTCACATTTAGCTATTAGGTACATTAAAGATCATTTGAGTGTCCCATTCCCTAAGCATTCAAGTAAACATAAACAGAACAAAATTCTCTTCTGGGTTGCTAATGGAACGTTCAAACTCTTACAGATCAAACCAATTGCTGCGAAACTTGGCCCTGGAAAGAAAAGGAAAAAAACAGTCATTCAGCCTGATACTATTGATCCACCATTATCTCTGCTGGAAAATACTAGAGGAACAAGAAGAACTAGAAAAAATTCAGGTCAGTCCCATAAAAATTCAGCCTGATACTATTGCTCAAAAGTACTGTAGCCAAGCAAACAACAGTAATTGGCTAAGAGATTTATTCCTTTGCCTTCAATGATCAAATGAGATTTTGAGAGTTTCTTTTTCTGTATCAAAACTAGTATACAAATTCTGCATAATGAATTTGCTCATAGATTGCCAATAAACTTGAAACACTGGATTAATCATCTGCTGGTAGATCAATAGTTTGTTCGCTTACATTTTAAGATATTCTTATATGCAAATTAAAAAGGGATTATAAACAATGTGTTATTAAATCAAGAGAATCAAGCCGAAATACAGAACGTGTACGACATATTGAGTAAACAAAAAAGGTGATTATTACCCATTGAGTTTTCCAAGCTTAGATAATTTTGTTATCTTCAAATATATAAACGTTTACAAAATTTCTTTAACAATGTTCCATTTTCTTAGGTTTTCACTTAAAAATATGGGTAAAGTACACAAATGGTCCCTCATCTATGGTGTATTGTTTTGTTGAGTCTCTTAACTATTAAAAATAACAAAATGGTTTATTGACTATAGGATGTTGATTTGTTGAGTCCTTCGACTACTAATAGTTACAAAATGGTCATCCCACTATTTATATGTTTTAAACTCGTCATTTTTCGTTAAAAATTTGGTGGTTGTTTGAGATGGATGTTAACATGTTGACTGAGATATGAAAAAAAATCTAATCTCATAATTGTTTTAGTTGTATTTTTTGGATTGAACTCAATTTACATTATGTCATCAAGCTAATGTTTGAAACTAGGGTTGTAAATGAGACGAGATAGATCATGAGTTACTCGATATAGACTCAGTCAAAGCTCGATCAACACTCGAATCGAATGAACTCGACTCGAATTCTTAATGAGCTACTTAACACTCGACTCGAAAAGCTCGCGAGCTACTCGAAAAAATGTTATATTATAATTTTAGATTTTTAAAATTACATTATTAAAAATACATCAAAAATACATTATTGATAATTATAAATTTAAAAAAAATATTTTTAAATGTAATATAAGATTTTTGTAGGTTCAAATTTGAGTTTGAGTTTGAGTTTGAGTTCGAGCTTGAATCGAGCTCGAGTCTAGAGCTTCAATTGAGCTCTTGAAATTTTTTGAGTTCGAGCCTTTTCGATTTTGAGTCGAGTTTTAATATTATATTTCGAGCTGAGCTTGATAATTTTTAGCTCGCGAGTTTTTGAGTTGAGACGAGCCTAATTTTAAACTTTTCGAGTTCGAGTCGAGCTCAGCAATACTCGAGCTCGACTCGTCTCGTTTACAACCCTACTTGATACATTATGTTGGCGACTCGGTGCTTGAAAGCAACGACGGTACCAATAGGCATCATTAAAATATGATTTGATCATATCTCAATCAACATGTTAATATCCAGCTCAAGCGGATGTTAATTTCTTAACGGAAAATGATAACTTTAGAATATATGAATAGTCGAGTGACCATTTTACAACTTTTAATAGTCAACAAAATATTGTTTAATAATTAGAAGACCATTTTATAACTTTTAATAGTTAGAAAACTCAACAAAGTAACACCCTATAATCAAGGGACCATTTGTGTACTTTATCCCTAAAATATATTCTTTCGCTTAATCCTTATATTAAGATCTTGAGAATCTTAATATATCAGGTACGGTTGTTCGAAAACAGATAGACTGGAAATCGGAAACACTGCGGTTGAACCGTAAATCAGAAAAATCAGTTGCATTGCTCTTAAGAAAAGGGGGAAATTAATAATAGTGATTAAAATTTTTCAGTCCATATCTCTCATAGACCTTGAATTTGATACCTATGAAAAGAAAAAAATTTGTTAGACCAATTGGACCGATTTTCTACTTTTTGAATTTTTTTTGTAAAATTTTCTTTTTTAAAAAAATACTAAATTAATCAAATAGAGAATCAATGGTTTGATTGATCCAACTATTGGTATTCAAAAAACTTTGATTTCATGCTCAAGTCTTAGATTTGATTTTCATCATGTATGTCTTATTTATCTAAATTTTTAATTTGATTTAAGTTTTATTATATGCTGGATTTATATGTATATAATCTAATTTTTATTTTAATCTTTTATATAATAATTAATTTTTGTGCTAGTTTTATTAATTTGATTATATTTGAAAAAGTTAATTGCATTCTCAAACTATGACCCTCATTTTAAATTGGTTCTTAAACTTTTGAATATTCAAATTTCATCCTCAAACTATGAGTCTTATTTAAAATTAGTACTTAAAATTTTGAATATTCCAATTTTATCCCCAACATGACCCTCATTTTAAATTGTTCTCCAAACTTTTGAATCTTCCAATTTTATCTTCAAATTCATCCAAATATGTAAATAGTTTCAACCATAGTTTAATCTAAATTTTATTTTTTTTAAACATATAATAATATAACTTGGCCCAATGATTTTATTAACAAGGGCTATGATAGTATGTACGTATAGTTTGGGATGGAATTGAAATTTTCAAAAAGTTTGGGGACTAATTTAGAATGAAGATCATAGTTTGGGGATGGTATTGAAATGTTTAAAAGTTTAGGGACTAATTTACAATGAGTATCATAATTTGAGGACATGTGATGTAGTTAACTCAATTAAAATGATTATATTTTATTATTATTATTTGGATTTGTATTATTTATGATGATAATTAAAAGTGTTCATCTTTATTGGTTTTAAGTATCAATAAACCAAAGTTTATAGGTGTATTTATTAAGTTAGCCAACTACCAAACCAAAATCTCTGCAATATTTGTTTGTTAAAATATGGTGGGCTTGGGTGTTTGGGATATACTTATCCATATTGCGGTTTGAATTATTTTGTTTTATGTGCAGGAGTGACTACGCGTCAAGTTTGAGCTTATCTTCTAACTTGAATTGTTATTAGAAAATAATAAGATTATTTTTTATATTAAATTTAAATAACAATACTTTATTAACATACAATAATTTATATGTATAGACAATTAAGTTTTATTTGGTTTAGTAATATTATTATATATAAGAATAAATATAATATTTTTATCAGCATGTAGATTTAAAAAAGAGAAAATAACATCAGTGACCAAAAATGCCTTATAATATACGAATTTAACCAACTTTTTTTGGATTTGTCAAAATGACCAACAAATTCACAACGCGAATTTCAATTTCGCAACCCAGTTTCCAATTTCGCAACGCGAATATGTAAATCGCATTGCGATATTCCAAATTCGCGACGCGATATTCCAAATTCGCGACGCGATATTCCAAATTCGCGACGCGATAGTCAAATTCGCGACGCGATAGTTAAATTCGCAACGTGAAAGTCAAATTCGCAACGCGATAGTCAAATGTTTTTACGTGAAACACAATATTAATTTCGCAACACAAATGTAAACAGTATTATCGCAAAATCATCTCTAACCTAAAACCCTAAAGCACAACTCAGTCCCATCTCCATCTCTCACTCTCTACGGCGACATCCGTCCCCATCTCCGACAAAATTGTCCCCATTTCCAACGAAATCCGTCTATCTCCATCTCTCAGATCAACCCTCACAACCATTCACGGTCAGAAATGGAAAATCAACCACCGAGGGTTAGTTTTTTTAATCTCTTATTTTTATTTTGAAATTTTTGTATTATTATTAGATTAACCACTTCACTGAGATTGCTAAATTCATTCGGTTGCTGCCAATACTGCTAAACCGTTTAGTCTTTAACCCTGTGAAGTTAGTATTTGTGTTTGTTTTGTTTTTTTGTTGAAGAAACCCTAAATCGCAACACCAAATTCGCAAAGCAAAAATCGTAACGCGAAAATGAAAATAGCAACGCGATTTTAGTTTCGCGTTGCGAATTTAAGTTTCAGAAACTTCTTTTATTCGCCAAATTGAAACTTGAATGAATTGTCTTACTTCAACCAAAAAACAAAGAGAAATACTAACTTCACAGTGTTGCTAATATAAGTTTCAAGAATAAACTACTACTCTTTATGTTGTCCTTGAACCTGCACTAAACCTATATGTTGTCATTTTAAATGTTTATATAAGTGCTTACTTCTGGAATGTTATCTGATGCATTTTGTGAACTATGATGGAATAATGACTTGGGTGAATACCGTGCTAGTTTGAAACATATTTGGCTTTGTTTTCACTGTTTAATATCATGTCTGTTTGTAGTGTATAATTTGTAGTTTTTGGTATATCTAACTTGGTATGTTTATTGTTTTTGTAGAAATGTTTTTCAGTTGCATTGACCTTAAGGAGTAAATTGAACCTAGCCACTAAAATTGCGTCGACGCTTACACCTCTACAAAGAAAATTGTTTGAGGATACTTGCTTCGGGCCATGGCTGAAAGTACAACATCCGGGTGGAGATACTAAGTTGACACATTTGTTTCTTCAGACCATGACTAACGATCTACCCGAGGGGGTACAATGTGGTGATGAAGAGATATGGTTTCATTTTCCTCCGGCACCGACGTATACTTGTTTTGGGCGGGAGGAGTTTTGCTTAATCACCGGTCTACGCTTCAGACACGATGATGTAGGTCGGTACACTAGTCATATCGCCCGCCCATTATGGTTATATCGGGTTTTTCCTGAGCTGGCAAAGTCGAAGCCGAGTATACATGTCGACGACTTGAAGAGATTATTTGATAAAGATGGTTTTACTCGGATGGATGACCTTGATGTTGTCTGAGTATGCCATTTACTACTTTTGCAAGCCGACTTTTTAGGCAAAGAGGGCAGACAACCAATCTCCGAGGACCTAATATTATTGGTAGAGGACCTAAATGTATGGAACATTTTTCCGTGGGGTTCATATATATGGAAAGCTACCTGGAAGAAGTTGTCGTCTGCCTTCGAGGACCAAAACAATTTGTGCGGCAATGGTTCTAAATACACTTTGACAGGCTTTACTTGGGCTTTTAATGTAAGAATTTCTATATAATGTTTCCAAAATTATAATTAATTATTTAACAATTACTAATGTTTGTGTATTATATTGTTTGTAGATTTGGATATTTGAGACTTTCCCCAGCATGCAGATATATGCGATAAAAAGATCAAATGATATTCCTAGGGCTATTACCTGGAAGAGGAAACACATGTTGGATTGGGAAGACTTACTCCCATATACGACGATTAATGATGTAAGTTAACACACAAATACTACCATATATAAACAAGTTATTACTAGTACACGTTTAACTTTGTTTGAGCTTTTATATTGTTAGGAGGCCAACTACCCATTATAGAGGCTGACACCCTCAGATGCTGAGCTTGCCACTGATTGGTGGCAAGCTAGTAAGCGGTTTTTTGATGGGACGGATGATGAGCACCCCCCACTTCGAGAGCCATCACCCCATCGGGCCGATTGCATAGCTCGACATTCGGAGCCATCACCTGGTCGAGCCTCTTCTCTACCTCCACCATCACCTATTCCATCACATCATCGAGCCTCTTCTCCACCATCACCTCATGATAGGTGACTGGTAAAGAGGCTCCGTCTATCTCCATCTCCTTGTTCTCTACCTCCACGGGATGAGTTAGGGGAATTTCGTGTTGAGGTCGGTGCTTTGCGTCATGAGGTCGGTACTTTACGTGAAGATAATGGTGCATGGCATGATGAGGTTCGATCTTTACGTGGTAAGGTGGATTTTTTACGCGATGACAATGGTGCGCTACGCGGTGAGGTATCTACCTTACATGATGAGGTTGCCGCTCTACGCTAGATTGTTTCATTGTTGTAGAATGAGGTTAATACTCTACGCAATGAGGTAAATTTGTTTAATACTATACTAAAAATGCAAATAACTTTTTTTGGTATTATTTATTTATTTATTTACTGATTTATATATTAATTTATTTTCAGCGGCTGTTAAGGTAGATGCTTTATGTCGGGTTTTTCTTGCACGACGGGGTTCATGCATTAGACGTCGTGCACGTGCCATTACGTCTCCGTTCACCCCACTAGTGCCAAGACTCCGTAAGAATAAGCCTGATGCACCTATCATCATTCAAGAGGTGCCTCCTATTGTTCAAGAGGTCCCTATCATCATCGAAGAAGTCCCTCCCACCGTTCACGAGGCCACTGTCATCGTTCAAGTGGTCCCGCCCGCCGTTTAAGAGCCCGATTCATTTGGTGTCATATGTCGACATATTGATAAACCACCTCTCGTGCCCGATATGATGGATGCGTGTTGGTTTTCGTATAAGTTACCGGCCAGTACCATTCCTCAGCAGGAGATGGAAACACTACCAGACACAATTACGGATAATAACCTTTGGGCTAAGACCGCAGTTGATTTTTATCTACATGAGCGGAGCAAGGGGTGTTATTCTGACCTATGCCAAATCGACGATGCTATTCATTTGTTTCTTGATCGGTTTTGGTGGGGTATTTTAATAGGGGTTGAAGATAATGGCTACCTCGAATGGGGGTAAGTATTATATTCTTCTTATATTGCATTTTGATTAATTTTTTTTAAATTTTTAATAAATTCACTTATATATTTATTTTTTATAAAACAACATATTGATGCATGGGTGTCACGTCTTCTAATAATAAGGAAATTGAAGAAAAGAGGTATTCGATGGACTATTATGCCGACGTCTTTTCACGCAGCTCACTTGAAGGATCAGAGAGATGCTTCATATAAGTTGGCTAATGGAAAAGCTAAACTTTATCCTGCGTGATGGGAGGTCGATAAGGTTAGTATTTATTTTTTGAATATTTTAAAGGTTTTCATAAATTTTATTTGATGTGCGCAATTATTTATGATTTCAGGTGTTTATCCATGTTTTGGAAAAACGTCATTGGCTTCTCGTCGAGCTTCAGCTCCCATCCCTGAAGACAGTGGTATATGACAGCATATTGAATTACATACCATTGTCTGATTTGAGAGATATTACTACAAAGAGATGGAGCGATCATTTGGCTAAATTCTTGAATGCGATTGATTATTGGACAAAATCTGGAAACAAGAAGCCAAAGAAGTTCAAAATTACAATGATCAGAGACGAGACTGTGCCACAAAAAATGTAGGGATCCAGAGGGAATTGTGGTCCTCTCGTATGCTTGTGCTTGGAACGTTTGACGATAGGAAGTATACAATATCTACCTCCCACAGATAGAGATAGAGCTGCAGTAGGCTTGTGGTTTCAGTATTATATGGCCAGATCGATATATTCGAGACGCTGCCTACCTGCATCCGCATGCTGAAAGTTGTACATAAACAATTGGTAAGTTTGAGCAAGTGTTGTTAACATATATACTCTTTAATTGGTTTGAAAATATTTTGTTAAGTACCTAGAATTCAGTAATTTGCTGTTTGTTGGTTTTAGATGTGTAGAAAGTGTTGTTTGAGCAAATGTTTGGTTTCTGCAGGTTAATCCTGAAGTGGGCTGCGTGAAATGTATTTGTGCATAAACAACAGTCTGGGGTACACTTTTTTTCTTTGTTTAATTGAATTTTACATTGAAAGTTGATTTGTTACAATTGATGAGGAAATAAGATTTATTTTTTGATTAATTGATTTGTAAAAGTTGATTTGTTTAATTTGATTTGTAAATAAGAATTATTTTTTTGCTTGTTTAATTGATTTGTAAAAGTTGATTTGTTGTTTCTAAAAAATTCAATCTGCATTATGTTTGAAGGCAAAAAAGACATGTTGAAGGTAAAAATTCGTAACGCGAAAGTTAAATTCGCAATGCGAAATAAGCGTTGCGATAGTTAAATTTGCAACGCAAAAGTCAAATTCGCAACGCGATTTTCGGTTTGCGAATTTGACTTTCGCGTTGATCGCAACATACAACATCAAGGTATATATAACATCAAACACATTCCAAGCTATAAATACAAGCTAAGGACACTTGAAGAAGCAAGAGAACAACTATCCAAGCAATCAAACACGAGAAAATCCCAACATGATAACAACTGAACATATCATATCAATGTTCAAACTCAAGTTACTAATAAATGTCTAACTGAAAATGTATGCATTCACACATAAAATACACATAATACAACGTTTGCATTTAAAAATCACCTAAGTTAATAAGTCCCAAAAGGTGAAGCCGGTTGTGATTGGGATTTTAATTTTGATTACGATTTTGATTTCCTTTTGCTTGGCACCATATGAGCTTTGGATTTTGATGAGGATCCATTTTTTGGTAGAGGAAAAGATGATTGTGATGGCACTGGTGATCCACAAGTCAACCTTGTATGACCACTCTCCTTGCACCGAGTACATGTCAATATCCTCTTCTCTTTACCCTTAGATGGTATACGATCGTGATTTTTTTGTCGGCCAGTTAGCCTGCTGTCCATGACTGGTGGCAAAACTGTTTGTAAGTCATCTGGTATGTCCCACTCAGAAGGATATGGACATGGGTAGACAATCTCGGCATAAGTCTGTTGATATACTCTATAGTGTAGCAATCCATAGCGTATGCGCTTGAATCATCTTGGTTTAGATGAAGAGTAACTTTTATAACATGGCCACACGGATAACCAGATGTTTGCCATTTCTTACAACTACACGTCTTTGCATTTAGATCGACAAGCCCATTTAAGTTATTATCCAATACTTCAAACAAAGTGTTTGAACATGGTTCAACTCTCTAGGACGTTGACTTCACAACACGTTTCGTTATCTTTTTTTCAGTCCATGGTGTAACCCGACGTTCCAATGTTCCTGTAAATTTAAATAAATAATACTTAGTAAAATATATGATAAGTTACGAATTTAAAGAAATAATACATGCATGGTTTCTTTTCTTGTAGTACCACTGTTGAATAGATGCTTGAAAAAACTCCATTAACATCGTAATGGGTAATTTTCGGGAATGACGACTTAGAGCGTTGATTGATTCTGCACTATTAGACGTCATGAAACCATATCTTGCTCCAAGTTGATGTACTCTTGACCATCTTTAAAACCCGACATCTTCTAGTGTTTGAGCACATTGAGGCAAAACATGTCTTAAACAATTTATATGCTTATTAAAATCCATTTACCGATAAGCTTTTATAGCCTTCCAGTATGTCCATTTGTGATTTTTTATACCAGCAGACCATGATTTTAGATTTCTATACAAATGAACACCACAAAGTCCATGAAAAGTATCTGGGAAACACCTTCTAACAGCGTTGTCAATTGAGTTTGCTCTATCGAATATGATTGTCAGATTGCTAATAGGACCTATACAATCCCTAAGATGCCCCATAAACCATGTCCATGAATCAGAGGTTTCAGATTTGCCAACCCCGTAAGCTATTGGCAGTATCCCATTGTTAGCATCCATGGCTACTGGTAATAAGTTTACTCCAAGGTACCGACCTTTCAAATGTGCTCCATCAACTATAATAAATGGGCGCATGCAAGTAATAAACGAACGAATCTACAAAATCATATACACAAGAAATATAATCATTTAAATGTGAAATGCATGCAACTAACAAAAATAAATCAACAATATTATAATTATTTACTAACCGCAGCACCAATGGCGATAAACAACAACTCAAAGTGTCCATCTCTATCTGTTTTGATATGAGTTACCGACCTAGGATTTTTCAGCTTTAAATTATGACAATAAACCGGCAGTTGGGCAAACAATGCTTCTGGCGACCCCCTCAACAATTCCAAGGCATAAAATTTGGCTCTCCAAGCTTGAGAATATGAGATACTAATCTTGAACCAAGCATTCATGTCAGTCATAATTTCATGTCCCCGATATACCCTTTCATTCAAAAACATTAACTCAGCTAGAAAACCACCCAACACATTTTTGTTTGCCTGTCTATGGTGAGGAAAAACTTGGGTTCTTGAACATGTATGTTTATCAATAAAAGTCCTAACCTGAAACATTTCGTTATCTTTTATCCTCTTAGAAATCATACGCCACATATAGTTTTTGTCAATCATACACCTTGTTTCAAAACGATCTTTGCTTGATTTGTTAACTCTTAGTTGATAGCCATCTTCCACACATTTCGTATACAAAGCTATCTTCAAGTCTTCATTTGTATCAAAACAATCATCTTTCTTGATACGAATAACTTTTGTGTAACAATCAACTGATATCTTTACCAACTCTTCTTCCGGTATCTGAAGTAATTATGGCATATTCCAGTTATACTCCCGTGGCATTTTCTTTTTTTTTTTCCTTTCTTCGGGGACTTCTTCTTCTTTTTCTTCTTCAGGGTTATATGAATTACAGAATGGATGTTCAACATGTTCATTCACAGTCGTAACTTCCTCCTCATTATCATCAATAACATCTTCCTCGGCAGCGGCTGTTTCATCATCAAAATTCAGATTTTGACCAATATTAAAATAATTACATGTAGGGTATGTTTCTTCTTCCATCACACCATCAAAATCCGAGTATTGACCAAGATCAAAGTCGAGTATTGACCAAGATCAAATTTCGAATACTGACTAGTACTCACAATTTTTCCTGTTAGCTCATAATCGTCTAACTGGTCAATACGAAAATCGAAATTCGGTGCTGAAAGTTGATTGAGATTTGGATTAGGAAAAGGTTGTGGGTTTTGAGATTGTGTTTGATATTGTGTTTGGTGTTGGAAATGTGGTGAAACAAAATTTGCTTGGTGATGAAATTGTGGTAGAACCATTAAATTTTGGGTTGAAGAACTTAGTTGATTACTACCCGCTACTGACCCAACTTCACTACTTCTAGGTTCAACAACATATAATGTAACATCATCTTCTTGCGAAACACTAATGTAAGCAATGAATCGTTCAACATCTTCATTGTCGGTTAACAAATAAACTTTACCTTTTCTCAGATAAGATAGTCTAAATCCACTTAGAGGCTCTAAATTCAATTTCTTTACAACACGTAACATTAGAGTTTCATAAGTTAACTTTTTTAATGACAGTTTTAGTTGAAGATTCATGGGTAAAGGCACATATTGTAAAAACACCATGAACATTCTCCCATGACCCTCCAAAACAAAATATATCCAAACATGATCAACATTAGATGATTTCATTCTAAAAATTGTAAATTAATTTACTAAACAAACGAGCTAGAAACTAGATATCATCACTAACTTAGAGAAAAAATACCTTTATTAAGTTGATAGTTGATAATTTGGGAGAGAAATCATTGAAAAATTATATAGAAATAAAATTATGTAAAAAAAAATAGAGATGGGGAAGGATGTCGTTGGATATAGGAACGGATGTCGCCGGAGAGAGTGATAGATGGAGATGGAATGAGTTGCGATTTAGGGATTTAGGTTATGAGTTGCTGCTGATGCGTTGTTATATACCCAAAACATTTGTGTTGCGAAACTAAAACCTGTTGCGAAATTAAATTCGCGTTGCGAACTTGGAAAATCGCAATGCGATTTACATATTCGCGTTGCGAAATTAGAAACTGGGTTGCGAAATTGGAATTCGCGTTGCGAATTTGAGATCGCGTTGCGAATTTGTTGGTCATTTTGGTAAATCCACAAAAAAAGTTAGTTAAATTCATATATTATAAGACATTTTTTGTCACTGAGGTTATTTTCTCTTTAAAAAATTATAAAATAAATTTAGGAGTACAAAATTGAGTCAAATGGGTGCGAGAAAAGTGATCATGGAGATGGATGTCAAATGGGTAGTTGACTTCCTTAATGGTGACCTAACCGAGGATTACCAAGATAACGTGCTAATGAACGACTGCATGAAGCTCAGTAAAGAAGGTTGGGTCTGCAAAGTTAGACACACTTAGAGAGAAGGGGAAAAATGCACGAGCATGGCGTTTCAACAAGGGGATGAGCTCACCGTTTTAACTGAACCTCCGAATTCTTTAATCCCACTGTTAGCAGCTGACGCCGAGGGGATGGCGTGCTAAGGCTGTAAGGATGTGAATCCTCCTTTGTACCAAGAAAAAGAAGAACATATAACTATACTTCAACACCTATTCAGTCCATCTAAAGTTGTATATGAACAAGAAGTGATCTAGTTTTTGCATTTAATAACATTTAATTTATGAGTGTGAAATAAAATGAATATTATATATAAATCTTGCATGGTAATAAAAAAAATTATCCCATATTTGATGTGCTCGAAGGAATAACCCACTTTTAAACATATTTATAAAAAATATTAATTTTATTTAATAAAATATGGATCTAATTGAAAAAAGATAATATAAAGAAGGGTATTATTTCAATTATCCCTAAATATATAAGATAAAATTATATTTTTTTGTCAAGTTAAGTCGGGTCGGATATTTTTCACCTTAAACTCCAACCTAACATAACTCGAACTTCACCTCTAAAAAATCGACCCGACTACAACCCAATTTTTTTTTATAAAAAATCTGACCCAATTAAATCAAATTCAAATCTCGTATCTATCTCTAAATACAATATTGAATGGATCCCAAGGTTTCCAATTTATTTTCCCAAGTCATATTATATTATTTGTGGCCAACATTTACTTTTATCAGGTAGAAATATACCCAAGTTGATATTGAAAAAGGTAGATGGGTTTGTGGCATATAATAGATGTTCCATGTGCACATGGTTGACGTAGGATTTGTCGTCCCTCTCGTGAATGATTGGAACGAGACAGCTGAAATTTGATGAAAAGATTTTTGGACCCATTTTTCCTTTTAAGCCAGTCAATGATGTTGGCTTATGAAGTTATCTTAGGTTCATGTGGATTGGATAATTTGATTTTAAAGTAACAGTGATGTAGCAGTTAAAGGTGTTTACATAATAATTTATAATGTTGAAGTAGTTTATGTGGTGAATGATATAATAGACGGACTAAATTGATTTTTTGATCGAGTTCGAGGCTCAAATTGTTTTTTAAGTTCAAGAATTGAAGTGATTTTTAAAAAAAATAAAAAAATTATTTTAGATTTTAAATTTAAAATAGAAAAATATTCAAAATAATTTAGATTTTAATTTCTTAATTAATGTTAATCTGGTCTCTAATTGGAATTTGATAATAAATTTAGCCTTAACTATTAATTAATTCAGTTCAGTCCACAATTTGAAAGTAGTTAAAAAACTGGGCCTAAATCTCTTAATCAAATTAGAGACCAAATTAACATTAATTAACAAATTAAGGGGCTCAAATATTAATCTAATTATGAATTTGGGACCTAATTGAAAGAGATTCTGAATCTAAGGGTTGAAAAATAGTTAACTAAATTCAAATAAAGACCTCATTACAATTTCCTCATATACGAAAGGTCTAAAAATAAAATAAATATAAAACCATGCAAACAAGGACTAAGTTGCATGTGAGTATAAGGGACTAAACGACCTGGGCCTAAATCTCTTAATTAAATTTGCTAACCAAACATGATAGTCTTATAATCCTGCAAACAAACTAAACAAGCTAATGTAACATTCCTAGTAATATATATGTCAGGTAATGTTATATTTCGGGAATTCTATCCTCAAAAATAATCTTACGTTCCGTGAACCAAACACGATAATTGACTCTCAAACCCAACTATGATATTGGTGAACACAAAACGGCTTCAACAAAATACTGTCGTGTTAACAAATTTAACAACAAATGATGTGGTTAACAACAATTGTAATTAGAAAGACTAAATTGATCATAATTTTAAAATAAAGAATCAATTAATTTATAATTGAAAATAACAATTTCCTTCATTTTTAAGAACAATTAAAGGGTATTCAAGTCTAATAATAAAGCAGCAAATGTATACCATTTCTTTTTCCTCCTATTGGCTTATCATTGTAGTATACACATAATTCATTGTTTATCTCAAATTCTTTTTTTCCCCTCTAGACGAGGACTATGGGTGTAAATGAATATAGTGTTCGATGAACTATTCGTATAACGTTCGTTTATGTTTGTTCATTAAGCTAAATAAACGAGTATGAACAAAATAAGTTATGTTCATTTAATAAATGTACGAAAACAACAGAGGTATGTTCGGTTCATTTATGTTCACGAACAAGCTCGTTCATGAGCTCGTTTGTAAACTGATTTATCGACTCGTTCGTTTATGTTCATGAACAAGATCGTTTACCATGTTCTCCTTTTCCTTTTATTTTTTTTATATTTTAAATATTGGTAAAGGTAGAGACTAAATTGAACACATGACAAAAGTTGAAATTTAAATTATGATTTTAAGGAGTTTAAGAACTAGTAGGTAATTTTATCATTTTTCATTAGCTTGCAAATGAAAGGGTAAAATTAAAAATTGAATATGTAAACTAACGATAAACGAACGATAAATGAACAATAAACGAATATGTTCATGAACTCTAAAAAAACACGTTCGTGAACATATAAATGAACATGTTTACGACCATTAAACGAACATGTTCGTAAAAAATAAATAAACAAATACAAACACCATAAATAAACAATACGAACACGATATTAAAAATTTAAACAAACACGAACTGAACATAAACATCTTAAAAATAAACAAACAAATAAATACGAATATAATCTTGTTCGTTCAAGTTCAGTTAGTTTACACTTTTAATGAGAATATGTACGAAAATATCCAATGATTTCTTAAGCAATGATTTTTCACCGTGAAAACTTTTTATTTTTAATTAGCTTTCTTCCAATTTATTTATTTGGGGTTATAAACTTTTGATGGATAAAATCTTGGCTACTTATAAGGGTAAATTACGTATTTAGTCATCCAACTATCATTTTAGTTTCGTTTTAGTCATCTGATTATTCTTTTTAAAATCATCACTAATGTTATGTATTGATTTTATCTTGGTCACCCGCAGTTAAAAAATTAACGATAATACTGACGTATTGCCATAAAATAATGCCACTTCATAATTGGAAAAAATAAAAAATATCACTTCAACAATTCTATTAATTTTTTTATCAACGGGTGACCAAAATAAAACCAAAACATAATATTAATGATGATTTTTAAAAAATAATTAGATAACTAAAATAAAACCGAAGTTATAGTTGGGCTACTAAATAAGTAGTTTACTCTAATTTTTTATGCACTCATCCAAAGTGGCCATCTAAATAATTCGCAATAACTTTATAAAGAAGATACAAGGCAAAGAGGTTTGAATTTCCCACGAAATGGGCATGGGTTTACTCAAGCTACCCTCACACGCTTTTTTCGGGTCAAACCAGCCACGTCACCTTTTCTAAAGCCCCACATTTCTGAACTGGCAATCAAATTCAGTGGAATGTTATTACCCGCTATGCCCGATCTCATCTTAAATAAAATGATAAATTACGTATTTAGTATCTAAATTATAAGTTTTGATCTGTTTTAGTATATAAACTTTTATTTTTATCAAAATTATACCTAACGTCTAGTTTTTGTTACATTTTAGTACTCATCTTTAAAAACTTAACAGACGGGTTGATGTGGCATAGCTTTGGTGGACGAACGACCAATCCGAATGATGGATCACGAGAGAATGACGAGTTGACTAACATAGTCTAGTTTTAAGCCCATCGAACGGTATACCATGGAGATCGGAGGATGAAGAAATCGAAGAATCTATCGTCGATTTGGGAATATTGAGGCATTTTTCGGTGAAATGGAGGCCGAAATCGTATTAAGAGGTTAAAGAGATATAGGCTGGAAAGTTTGGATTTCATCAGCCGACGAATGCGATGGTCGACGACTGTAGAGGCGGCGACTGGTGAGCTTGTCCTTAAATTTTTAACACAAAAACTAAACGTTAAATATGGTTTTGAAAAAAAAATAGATACTAAAACCAATAAATACTAATAGATTATATCCTAAATGCATGGTTTAACCTAAATAAAATAGTCCCACCTATCCCCATTGTCCACAACTACAAAAAGTTAAAAGACCCTTGCATTTACCAAACCTATAGGAGCTTCTTCTTCTGCTCTTGATTGCCGAGAATAGAACTCCTTATTAATTTTACTTACTTTCGTCCGCTTAAACTATATTATTTGAATACGTGTAGGACTGTTCAATATAAAACCCAAAAAGAACTCTTTCTCTTATGGAATCTTTCTCTTTTTAGTTTTTAAATCCCACCCAAAAGTTGATTCTTGGATGTAAACTGATTGGAGAGAGTAAAAAGCAAATTGTGGGATTTCGATTCCTTTTTGGCAGAATATCTGAAAATCTGGGTGGTGATTTCTTTTACTTTGGGTGGCTTTTTTTTAAGGTCCTTCGATGATTTTTGTTCTTTCAAGTTTCCATTGAATCTTCTTCTTTATGTTCGAATCCCAAGGAACGAATTTTGTTTTGTTCTTTTGGCTTTCCTTAAAAAAAGGAAGCTTTATCTTCAAACTTTTCCCCTTTTATAGGACTTCAAATGATTTGTTTTGAGATTTCTTTGAATTCTGTTAGGAGCTGATTGAGAACAAAGAATGTAAATGGAAATGCGAAAAGAAATGGGAATAGTTTCTGTTTTATGGGTTTTTTTAGAGTAATTTGAGATATCTGTTTTTAGCAGAAAAGGCTTTGTTTCTTTTCTCTTTTTCGGATATTTTGTTTGATTTGATGGGACCAGTTATCTCTTAATTATCTTTAATTCTTTTGGAATATGTCTAAATTCATTGTATTGACAGTAAATATTGTCGAAGTTTATATTCTCTTTGTTGCCTTTCTGTTCTTCAATCATAAAAATGGAAATGTGAGAGGAAGCCAATGAAAATATATAAAAAAGTTTAAGGTGTTGTTCTTGCTGCAATCTAATTGCTTCTGATAATTGTGATTTGGATGCAGTTTGTTAAGTATGTGATTTGTTTTAAATGCAGAAAGTCCAGACTGAATTGCCTATTTATTGATTTGGATATCTCTGGGGATTGCATATTAGATATATTTGTGTTTCAAAACTGAAACTTCTTTTGGTACAAGAAAGATTGGAAGAACAGCTCGCTTTAGTTGCTCATATATATGGCTCTGGCCTTTAGTAATCTTTCATGGTGGTTATGGAGTGGGAAACATGAAGAGCCTAAAATCTCCAATGGATCTCCTTTAAGTTCTTTGCCGGATTCCGGTTTATGGGAATCAGACAATCTGAAGTTTCCATTGGTTAATAGAGATAACACAGCTTATTCATCGAGAAAAGTTAAGAGGAAATGGCATAGCCGGGAAGAAAGAAAGATTGATAGGGAATATGATGTTGTTATTGTGCCATCTGATGGAGGATGTGTTTCAGGGTCTGAATCTGATGGTTCAGATTACTCCATTGGATGGTTGGAGCCTCATGGACCTGATTTCGGTAGTGATGAAGATTCAGACAACAGTTTTGCTGTGTTGGTTCCATGTTATGGGCATAGGCAAGGTAATATGATGGAGGATCCAAAGACCAACCTTGTGGGTGCCATTGTGAACATTTCTAGCTATTATTCTGATGGTAATTTCCATTTCTTACACACATCTAATATTGAGAATATTTTGTAACTTTCAGTTATGTCTTGTTTGTTGCTTGGCAAGTCAATGACTACTATTTTTTATTCTGGGGTTTAGATCCTTTGCTATCATATTCATTCGAAATAACTTGGAGATGAATTAGTGAAACTCTGTGTAAGATCATTTCTCATTTACCATTTGCTAACACTGGTTTTGGCTCGTGCATTTGTGAACTCAAAGCATCTATCAACACTATGAACCCAGATGAAACTTCTTTAGTTTTTGACTTTTATGCTGTTGAATGGCTTAAATTGTTCAAGGGCTCGACAGGACGTTTAAGGTTGCATTAGGAATATGGTAGGGGCAGACTAGTTTTGTACGTTTAACGCTTTAATAGCTTCTGCTAAAATAGTTATTTGAAAACACTCCTTGTTATTCTGCATTGATCTTTGAAATGTATCATTTGAATTCTGATGAAGATGAGCCTCCAGACTTTAATGAAAAAATCTAATGGCGTTTAGTCTAGCTTGTATTTAAATGTTATTCAGAACATAAGTGATTTTTATCGACAATTACTCCCATAACTTCATGTTTCTTGCATACTCTGCTAAATGGTTTCTGACTACATTTGGCGATGCGAGTTTTCATCCTATGTATGCTTAGCTTAGCATACATTGGAGAATTTTGTACACACTGCTGCCGTTCAGCTATTATCCTTAATCTCGTTCGTTTACCGACTACTGCTCTTCGTTCAACCCCTTTAACCAGATTCTCATACTTGCTCAATCTCTTTTGCATAATTCCTCTATCATCTATTGGGTGTCTTGTGGTGCTATCTTAACTGCTTTTGTATCTTACAAGTTTTATCATTCTTGTGCTGCCATGTGAACTGCTGTACATCTTAAGATTAAATTGCTGAAAATTAGGCCAGGCCCTCGTATTTCGTATTTCTATAAGCTTTGTAGAATTTGCCGAGGCAAATGCATTATTCTAACTCGGTCATTGTCTTATTTTCTTAAATGTGAAGCAAGCAAAGTTTACGTGGAACAGTGGCTCTCGTCTCTACAGACTAGCTAATCCCATACTGACGAAGATTGTGAATGTATCTGTGTTCTGTTGCTAATCTGCTGGAAGAATATGGTCTGGTGTTTTAATGCTGATATAGATATTGTATATACTGTATATACCATAAAATTAAAAGGAAAAAAAAAAAACTGAGCGAATGCAAGGAGATCGCCTGCTTTATTATTTCTGATACAAGAGAAACACGATAAGCAGCTGAAATAGATGTTCAGCAACGCGAGATGTGTATATCAGACTGGACGTGTCCTTTTCTGCTGTTTCGTTTAGGAGCTGAAGACGAACGAGCCGACTTTTTGTTTTCCTTGCTGTTGGTCGAAGAAGATTGATGTTCATTTGTTGGTGTCTAATGTGTTTGTGAATTGTTTAGGGAACTTCTCTCTGAAGATAAAACAGGGAAAGTCTGTGTGCGTGTGTATTGAATTTTTTTGGCTGTAAATAAGGCTCTTGTACATACTAAAAACAGATACAGATTTATGCTTTTGTCGTGTTAATGCAAATATTATGTGAATAAAATCAAGAATTTTGTAGTGTATAGCTGTCGATAGATAACTCATTGGTATATTTAGAACTATAAACGAACCGAGTCGAGTTCAAATTTTGTTGAACCATGTTTCTATATGACAAAAATTGTCCCTTCCAAAACATAGAAGACAACAGCATCGGTATGAACGGCTGTATACCTTGACCCCTGAACTTCCAAGGTCTAAACCCTTCTCTCTAACATACACTCTTGAGCCATGACCATGACTCTGTCATCAAATATATTGTCATAAATGGTTATATTTAAAATTGTAACACCCTAATAAATAGAGGTGTGAATTTAGTAAACTGTTTGTATAACATTTATTTATGTTCGTTTGTCAAGTTAAATAAATAAGCATGAAAAAAAAAATTATGTTCATTTAATGAATGAACATAAGTAGATGCGTGTTCGGTTCGTCTATGTTAACAAACATACTTGTTTATGAGCTCGTTTATCCACTCGTTCATTTATGTTCATAAACAAGCTCGTTTATCCGATTCTCCTTTTTCTTTTTACATTTTAAATATTGGTGAAGGTGAAGACTAAATTGAACACATGATAAAAGTTGAAATTTAAACTGTGCATTTTAAGGAGTTTAAGCACTAGTGGTGTAATTTTATTATTTTTCTTTAGCCTTTCTTTAGTTTGCAAATGAAGGAGCACAACTAAAAACTAAACATATAAACGAACGATAAACAAACACTAAACAAACGTTAAATGAACACTAAATTAAGACTAAACAAAAGGTAAACGAACATGTTCGTGAATGCTAAATGAACACATTTGTGAACATATAAGTGAGCACATTCACGAACATTAAACGAACATGTACGTAAACAATAAATAAACGAACACGAACACCTTAAAAAATAAACAAACGAACGCGAACATTACCTTGTTCGCTCAAGCTTGATTCATTTACACCCCTAACCCTATACCCATATGGACCTAAAGTATCACATTAGACTGTCGGGGCAACTACTAAAAATTTAAAACCTTTTTCATTGTCATTTACAAACATGACATGTTTATCAAAATAGACATTCATAATAGTTACAAAATACTTTTATAAATCAGAGCTCTGTGACACATACTTTAAATCAAAATAATACAACCTCAGAGTTTACAAACTCACATATGTACACTAGTAGAAAAACCCCCTTAATGACGCGCATTGCGTGTCACCTATGGGTGCGGATGACACACATTTGCCTGTCGTTGAAGCCACCAACATGAATTTAAGATGACGCGCAACTGTGCGTCATAAATTTATGACACACATTTATGACGCGCATTTATGACGTTCATTGAGCGTCATTGAAGCCCCGTCATAAATTAAGATGACACACATTTGTGTGTCATAAATATATGACACACATGTATGACTTACATTGCGTGTCATTGAAGCACACATCATTAAAAAAGATGACACACATTCGTGTGTCGTGATTGTATTTCGTAAATATATATATATATATATATATATATATATATATATTGTAGATTGACAAATAATTAAACTAAATCACATTTAATGCCTCATAATACTAAATATATCATATTATATATAAGCAATCCATTTGCATACAATATATTCACATTAAGTTATCAAAAATATTGTAATCATATGTCGATACAAAATATCACGGCATAATAAAGTTCTACTAATATGCCCTCGCCATCCGGGCGTGTACACAAGAAATAATTTAAAATAATTTAAAATAATTTTAACAGTTAAAACTAGTTACAATATATAGAAAAAACACATTCCTAATATGCACATTAAACTTCTGAAAACACCTTCCTTGGTCCAGTATATTTATGCACAAACATGCATTCATGTTTCAACAAACCAAGTGACAGCTTACTTTTTGAAACTCTATCAGATTTTTCAGCAACTTTGTATTCTCAATTCCAATGGAGTTAAGGCTTCCTGATTCTAGTTGTGTTTCATCAACCATCAAGTTTGAGTTCGCAGGTAGTTGAAGAACTCCAGGAATCAATCTGCAATACAACGTGAAGTTATTTAGAAAAGAAAAAGCTGAAGGTTCCAAGCTGCTTTCTTAATGCTTGCAGACATTAACTTCCCCTAGTTGCAGGGATACGATTAAGGATACCTGTTTGTTTGATAATCCTTTTTTGGGGCAAGAGAGACAGTGTTTAGATATTCCAGTGGAGAATCATTGTAACACCCTCAACCCGTATCCGACCCGAATACGGGTCTGAGGTGTCACATTGACTTTTCAAACTTTGGCTCTTGACAAAATTCAAAGAAAATTCAAAACTTTCATTAAAATAAAAGTTGTTTATTTACATAAATTGACCAAAATAACCAAAAATCGATTAGAGCCTATACAACTCACTCAATTAGTGCATTCCAACTATATTCAGATTAACCAAACACATTTAAATCATCTATTTTCTGATCTGAAACTTTGTAAGGAAAATGCTGACCTGTCTTGATCCTCTTAGCTCTTTACTCTTCTCACTTCTGTAACCTACGTGTGAAACAATCACACGCTAAGTTGTTGACTTAGTGAGCCATAAAACATATAATAAAACTCTAACTCGTAATCATGCTTGAACAATTTCTACTAATATATCACATACAAGCATCACACCCACATATACATATAATTATCTTCTTTCCTATCATTATCATATTATCACCTTTCATATTTCTATTCTCTTGTTTATATGATCAATTAAGCTCATATCATATATCTTATAGCATATACAATAATCACTAACACACATATATCATATCATATAATTCATATCACAAAACACATATATACATCACATACATTACATTCAATGTTATCTCTTATTAGCCCATGTGCACCTGTGAGAACTGTAGATATGTGAGTCTATTAAGGTTGTGCACTATGCTGTCACCACAGCTCGTATGGGGTCCCACTAGGGGCTATGAGATTTGTCCCAAAGGACCACTATGAAATATCCCGAAGGATTACTGTATGTCTCGAAGGACTGCGTAGACCCTCGACTCTTGGCATGCCAAATATACCTATAGCTCTCGTATCATATAACATGGGCATTATATTCATATCAATTCACATATTCACATGTACATTTCACTTTTCATATGATTTCATAATCATCTGTCACGTAGCTTATAACACTTCTCTTGTGTTCATATGGCATGTAACTCATTGTCATCTCTTATTCTCATATAATTCTCATACATCAAGTATATCACATAACATGTATTATTCAAGTATATTCACATGTCACATGGCTATGTCTTCTCATGTATTTACTTTTATCTTATTCTCCTATGATTACATATTTTATCTCACAACCATATGTTCACATAGCACATACAAAACATATGCATTCATAAAATCAAACATACATATATTTCATGTCATTTATCTACCTATAATAAAGACTTCATACACTTTAACTATCGGAGATAGACTTATCACAAGTCCAATTTCCATATCATTCTATAAAATAAGATGCACTCACCTTGGACTCACTAAGTTCGATCCACTTTTATGATTTCTTTTCTTTCGATCGAATCTTAACTTGATAATCGTTCTGGAACTTGTTCATGTTCGATATCTACATAATCATACATTGATACATATCATTATCTAATTGATATATTCTAAACTATCACTCCAAAGGATAAAAAGAAAGCTATTTTCAACTTTTAATAGAGGCATGCATCGATGCACTACCCCATGTATCGATGCATCCCTAGACGGGTGCATCGATGCACTATCTATGCATCGGTGCATAAATCCCATTCGATGTTTCCATTTTAATGGGTGCATCGATGCACTTCCTGTGCATCGATACACACTGAACAATTTCTAGAGATTTACCCTTGATGCATCGGTGCACCTTGAATGTGCATCGATGCACATAGCTCAAAATTCAATTTAATCCCGAAAATCTACTCAAATCAACTCAAATGCTTTATCTTTCATCCCCTATCATGTTCTCAACTCACATACACATATTCAAACTCATTTCTATTCATTAATCACCTCTTTAACATCAAAATCCTATTCTCCATATGTAATTAAAGAATTACACTAAATTTTCAACATGTTCCAAAATCAATTCTATTGCTTCTAACTTCTTAATTAAACCATTGACAAGTCAAATTCATCATTGGAACTTCAAAAACCTTTTTATAATAAAAGTTCATTTATAAACCCTTCATAAAAATTCCTTTCTAATCCTCTCTCTTTGGTGTTTTAAACTTATATAAGCTTTCCTTAAGCTTATATAACCCCCAAAGACTCAAATCCAACTTAAAACTTTCAAGAAATCAACAGCTAAATCAAATTTACCTTTTCTCTTGGCTTCCACGTGAAGAAGAAGAATAAAGGAGAAGAGAACTTTGGAGAATTCTCTCCCTTTCTACGTGTATATATCCTTACCAATCCCATTTTTAATTCATTTCTTGGTCAATTGACCCTTTTGCCCTTTATCTCCTTTAATAATTACTAAATAACTTTCATCATATATATCCAATAATCATTGAACTATTTCATTCTTCTACTTTAGTCACCAAATTCTGAAACTTTACAATTTGGTCACTAATCCGGTATTACGGATGTTACAAATCTCCCCTCATTTTTAAGAAAATTCGTCCTCGAATTTTCACTAGACATCTTGATAGAAACATATCTTCTAAAGTTCTTATATTGCTTCATTTAATTAATCTTTCTTTAAATATGATTCAACATACACTTTTAAAGAATCTATTCACATCACCTTGCACACTTTTCTTACTTCTATATCAAAATTATCATCTACATTCCATATAACCTTTATCGTATCTGATCCTTTAACTCAATCCCTTTTATTTCTTTATTCCATTATTTATTTATTTATTCCTTATACAAAAATCATATCTTTCCTTTTATGTTCAAATACTCTTGTTTTATCACCTATACTCATCTTTGTGTAACAATCTTCATTGTATCCTCATAACTTTGATATCCCTATTTCTTATACAGAACTTTATTCTTTATCATCTCTTGTATTTGTATTTTCTTCTTTAAAGCCACTTTTTAAAACATACCAATGCTTATCTCTTTGCCTACATCATATCTATATGATTAAAATGCATAACCACATCCAGATTCATATCATATTTGATTAACTCAACTTTATCTTTTCCTCCAATCTTATAACTCTAGCACCTTTACTCTGACAACTAGATAATAACTTCTGTTCAATCTAGGGCACAAGCCCTATTCTACCAATCATATACATCCTTTCCAATCGAAATTATCTCAAAATTTGCTTACTCAACTTATCAATTTCACCTCTATTCTCATACATCCTGAAATTTCTGTTGCTCAAACTCAACATTCTGACTTCCTTTGTCTTATAATCTGATCATCGATATACACATTCTCAAACTCTTCTTATCAATCCTCAGCTTTACTCAAATATACAAATCCTTATTTCCTTTATTATACCACATTATCACGTTCCAAATATATAACTGTATCCAAATCCATTTCATATTTGGTTATCATATCCTGACAATATCTTATAATCTTATAATTCAGTACATTTTTATCACGTACTCTGGTTAGCCAACGCTAACCTTTTCGTCTTAACTGCAAACCCTTATCATGTAAACACTCTTGCTTATACACAATGCTAACCCTTCGTTTCGAACTCATAAGCTCTGACTTTATACATTTTATACGTTTGTCACTGCTACACTTATTCTTGAACTCTTCTACCAATTCTCACTGCATCATTTGATCTTTTAACGCTCTTATGGTGACACTTGTTCACCATATTCTATCTTATCCATGAAATAATAAAACTACTCCATATCACTTTTCCGATTCAAAAATGTGAAAAACTTTCTATCATTATTCAGATATGATTTCAACTTTCTGAAATCAACATTTAATCTTATAAGACACTTTCTGAGGTTTCTGCTCTTCATCCTGCCTGGCCAGGGTAGGTGAATTGCTATCACCATCAGATTTTTCAACTATCGATTCTCTTCGATAATTTCTATAATAAATTTCTACTATATCCTACAAATCTTATTCTATTAGCAAGACAACATGCTCCTTACACTATCAGATCAGAAATTTTCACTTTTAGTTGGCATGTACACATTTTTAAACCTCATTTGACTTCGGTTTAAGCATAGAATCGGCTAAACCTTAGCTCTGATACCATTAAATAACACCCTCAACCCGTATCCGACCCGAATACGAGTATGAGGTGTCACATTGACTTTTCAAACTTTGACTCTTGACAAAATTCAAAGAAAATTCAAAACTTCATTAAAATAAAAGTTGTTTATTTACATAAATTGACCAAAATAACCAAAAATCGATCAGAGCCTATACAACTCACTCAATTAGTGCATTCCAACTATATTCAGATTAACCAAACACATTTAAATCATCTATTTTCTGATCTGAAACTTTGTAAGGAAAATGCTGACTTGTCTTGATCCTCTTAGCTCTTTACTCTTCTCACTTCTGTAACCTACGTGTGAAACAATCACACGCTAAGTCGTTGACTTAGTGAGCCATAAAACATATAATAAAACTCTAACTCATAATCATGCTTGAACAATTTCTACTAACATATCACATACAAGCATCACACCCACATATACATATAATTATCTTCTTTCCTATCATTATCATATTATCACCTTTCATATTTCTATTCTCTTGTTTATATGATCAATTAAGCTTATATCATATATCTTATAACATATACAATAATCACTACCACACATATATCATATCATATAATTCATATCACAAAACACATATATACATCACATACATTACATTCAATGTTATCTCTTATTAGCCCATATGCACCTGTGAGAACTGTAGATATGTGAGTCTATTGAGGTTGTGCACTATGCTGTCACCACAGCTCATATGGGGTCCCACTAGGGGCTATGAGATTTGTCCCGAAGGACCACTATGAAATATCCCGAAAGATTACTGTATGTCCCAAAGGACCGCGTAGACCCTCGACTCTTGGCATGCCAACTATACCTATAGCTCTCGTATCATATAACATGAGCATTATATTCATATCACTTCACATATTCACATGTACATTTCACTTTTCATATGATTTCATAATCATCTGTCACGTAGCTTATAACACTTCTCTTGTGTTCATATGGCATGTAACTCATTGTCATCTCTTATTCTCATATGATTCTCATACATCAAGTATATCACATAACATGTATTATTTAAGTCTATTCACATGTCACATGGCTATGTCTTCTCATGTATTTACTTTTATCTTATTCTCCTATGATTACCTATTTTATCTCACAACCATATGTTCACATAGCACATACAAAACATATACATTCATAAAATCAAACATACATATATTTCATGTCATTTATCTACCTATAATCAAGACTTAATGCACTTTAACTATCGGAGATAGACTTATCACAAGTCCAATTTCCATATCATTCTATAAAATAAGATGCACTCACCTTGGCCTCACTAAATTCGATCCACTTTTATGATTTCTTTTCTTTCGATCGAATCTTAACTTGATAATCGTTCCAGAACTTGTTCATGTTCGATATCTACATAATCATACTTTGATACATATCAGTATCCAATTGATATATTCTAAACTATCACTCCAAAGGATAAAAAGAAAGCTATTTTCAACTTTTAATAGAGGCATGCATCGATGCACTACCCCATGTATCGATGCATCCCTAGACGGGCGCATCGATGCACTATCTATGCATCGGTGCATAAATCCCATTCGATGTTTCCATTTTAATGGGTGCATCGATGCACTTCCTGTGCATCGATACACACTGAACAATTTCTAGAGATTTACCCTTGATGCATCGGTGCACCTTGAATGTGCATCGATGCACATAGCTCAGAATTCAATTTAATCCCGAAAATCTACTCAAATCAACTCAAATGCTTCATCCTTCATCCCCTATCATGTTCTCAACTCACATACACATATTCAAACTCATTTCTATTTATTAATCACCTCTTTAACATCAAAATCCTATTCTCCATATGTAATTAAAGAATTACACTAAATTTTCAACATGTTCCAAAATCAATTCTATTGCTTCTAACTTCTTAATTAAACCCTTGACAAGTCAAATTCATCCTTGGAACTTCAAAAACCTTTTTATAATAAAAGTTCATTTATAAACCCTTCATAGAATTTCCTTTCTAATCCTCTCTCTTTGGTGTTTTAAACTTATATAAGCTTTCCCTAAGCTTATATAACCCCCAAAGACTCAAATCCAACTTAAAACTTTCAAGAAATCAATAGTTAAATCAAACTTACCTTTGCTCTTAGCTTTCACGTGAAGAAGAAGAAGAAAGGAGAAGAGAACTCTAGAGAATTCTCTCCCTTTCCACGTGTATTTATCCTTACCAATTCCATTTTTAATTCATTTCTTGGTCAATTGACCCTTTTACCCTTTATTTCCTTTAATAATTACTAAATAACCTTCACCATATATATTCAATAATCATTGAACTATTTCATTCTTCTACTTTAGTCACCAAATTCTGAAACTTTACAATTTGGTCACTAATCCGGTATTGCGGATGTTACAATCATATATATGCAATAAAAAATTGGAAAATAATCAGCCTTGGTTGAAAATATAAGATCTGATACAAATACACCATGTATATGCAAGAATAATCACCTAGAAATAAGACACACAGATCTAGTAAATGTCTTTATAAAAATAAGCAGCAGATTCTCAAATCATTCAAAAGAATTGCAAATTTTTCATATACAAATATAAGAATTGATCTCAGGTCCCACATCCATCCAATTTCTTAGTACTAATGTGGTTTTACAAATAAATCCAAATAAAACTGCTACATGAAGCATAAATTTTCACTTCTAGAATGTCCTACAAAAAGAAATGAGCAAACTAGTTGACTAAAAACACATTGACCAACCGATGACCTGCACAATCAGACATGGTTATATTCTTCATAACTAAGCACAACTAAATTAAAATTGCTTCTTTATACAGTGAGATTCACATATGGCAAATAAAGTAAAAGAAAATCTAGACTTCAATCACTTCACTGCATAGCCTATCTTCAAAAGACCAACACTAATTGTCACTATAAAGAACAAAATTAACTGTAGCAAACTCATAATAACATTTGTTTCATCATTTTACTTTAGGTAAAAATAAAGGAAGACGTAAGTGTTAACAATCATAATTTGAGCCAGTTAAACAAAAGTAGATAAGAAAAGTAATAAACTGCTGCTTCGACAGGAAACTTGTTTATTCATCACCCAGATAAATTTCATAAATTTATATGACCATATTCATGAAAATTTTAAGGTCATCCCTCCATACTCCAGACAAACTCACTTAACACATGATAAGCAAACCAAAGTTCTTACAATGACTAAGAATACTAGATTTTCAAGTGAACAATCCTATTCTAGTTTTGAAAGCATAAGCTAATATCACATAGGATAAAATTGAGGAACATTGACCAGAATGTCAAACTAGTCAACTTAATATTCTTTTTTATCTCATTAGCTACCTATTGCAATAATTACATCTCACACTTTATACACATTAACATGTAGCTCAAGCACAGACAACTGTGTATGAAAATACCATGCACATACCATTGTCATTAGCTATTACCAGTTAAACAAACTATGAATATCATATGAAACTAAAAGAAATTGTGACAAACACAATCTCATGATAGAAATTTGTAACTTCAAACGAATAACACCAACACATACCAGAAGGAATTTTGATGATTTCTTCATAACAGCTAATGTACTGCCAAGACAACCTGATCACTGTCAAGAGCAAATGTAATTGTATCTTAGCCCAGAAAGCATTTTAAGAGAAAAAAACAAAGTTGAAGTGCCAAGTAGAAAATTTCTGAGCACATCCAAATATGTTTTAGAATGGATGTTTCAACAGTATGTAAAATGTTCTGAGTTGGAATACATTAATTATAGACCTGAGCCAAAACCCATCCAACTAACAAATCGATATCACTTCTGTGATTGGATAAGACAAGGGCATGTTCCTTACCTGAAAAAATCAATAATATCAGATGGCAAGTAAATGATTCAAAAGATTTAGAATAAAACAATAACCATTATCCATGTAACTCTAAGCCCAAGACCTAAGTTTCTTAGTAGAGGAAATTGACGTCACCCATAAAACTGAAGCTTTCATGGTCTGAAAAACTTTAATATGCAAATAAAATGTATCAAAGATCTAAAGTTAATTTTCAGGAGACAGTTAAAGAAATGGCATTCATGGTACCGGTTTTTTTTCCACATTAAATCCTAGTTGGCTCAATAAAAGTCAATAATTAACAACTTATTCACATAACACCTATCAACCCTTAGGGAAGATAGGAAACTTCACAACAACTGTTCAAATCATTATTTGCCTAAAATCTAGATTAATTGACAATGCACCAATGTTTATGCCTGTGGACATCAAAAATATGAGTTGGGCAAACATTCTTCACCTAAGTATAACTTACCTTACAAAGTTTGCAATACTCAGAATCCCAAATGATGCAGAGAGAATCTTTAACTCGATTTTGCATCTTGGTACTTAGCATGCAAAGATTATTTTGGAGACCTACTTTTTGAAGTCTAGATGGAAATGGAAATATAAAACAATTTAAGCATTTGGTCATCATAAAATGTTGTCTCAGATTTCAGGATTAAAATAATACAATGCCAGAAAAGATTTCAGAATTAAACTATGCTATCTTCAAAAATGCTCAAAAGGAGTAATATCTTCAAACAAGATTTCAGAATTAAACAATGAAATAAAAGAGTTGGTTAACACCTTAACACCCGCCCTCCAATCAACAAGCCAAACGAGTTCTAGCCATAATAACTCTGCCGCCACACGGTTGATCTTTCTATACGTCTTATTGGACAATGGTCGGATGAGAACAAAGCATACAGTCTAAAAAAAGCTTCATATTGTATAAGATTGAAAAAGGTCATTGAACAAGAGAGTAAAAATGAAATTTACTCACCAGCCAATGAAACAAACTGAACCAACTTATCTGACCTAATAAATTTTGATCGCTACAAAAACATAGGCAACAAAAATGGACTTTAAAAATCCCATTTTTAGCATCAAATAAAATCGAAAGCTTGTAAAAGCTGAAATCAAATATCCCAATTAAATTTTCTTTTTCTTTTCCTAAATTTTTTAGCTCATAAGTAAAGTAGAATTCAAAACCCATATTTGTATATACAAGCTCATTAATAATTCAGCTCAAAAGGAAAACCCATTTATCAACATTTTCCTTTTAATCCAACCACATCATAATTGAAAACAAAACAGGAAAAAACGCAGGAAGCAACATTCAACAAAAAAAAATAGAGAGCGAAAATTACCAAAGAAAAGGGGATACAAATACAGTTTATTTTAAAACAAATAGGGCAACAGTTATTTTCCCCTTCTTCAACGCTTCAAAATGAGATAATACCTGAAGGATCCAAGAGTTAAGCTTGACTTCTGAAAGTTGTTCCACACCAATCACCTGCTGACAATACAATATCAACTAAGTCTAAATTCCAGCTTTGGGGACTGAACGATAATCTAATCAAATAGTTGATAAGCCAACAAAGCCACAATTGGCAAACATACATAAAAAAAACTACCAACAGCAAATAAGCTCCACTGAATTCTCCCAAAGAAAACCATTTTTGTTTTCAGTTTATACTGAACTAGTTTATATCCTTTCATCAAACACATGGTTAACTAATAAAAGGAACAATCGACTTTTCACCACTATCATGTCAAAAAGTCACCGATTTAAGAGTTTCAATCTAAAATACTGAAAACCGATCTGATATATTCTTATATATAATTACCATTTATCGAAGTCAAAACAGTATCAAAGCTACACACACTTATATAACCCAGAAAAATGAAAGAAAAATCGGACGCAAACGAAAGAAAAATCAGAAATACCTTTAGGTGAACCGTGGCGAGAAGCAACAAAGAAGTAACCAAAAACAACAATGGGGAAGCCATACCCTCCGTTCCCAAAGAAAATGGAAAAAAGAGAGGATATTGGGATTAAGAAAGGGAACCTTTGATAGACCCGATTCATGGAACAGGAAGTGGAAGAGAAAAATGGGGGAAGCATGCAGTGTGATTTTTGTTATCAAGGGGGAAGAAACGGGGAAAGGATGAAAATAATGGGGGGAAAATTTAAAATACGACTTTTACAGATGACACACAATTAAAACTGTACTCCGTGTTTTTGTAAATTTTTTGGATTATGACTATTAAATATGACACACATTATTGTAAGTCATAAATCGTTCAGATTTTAAAAAAAATGATATTTTTTATGACACACATTTTTTTCAAGTCATAAATTAGCGTGTGTCATCGTTCGTGTGTCATTAAAGGTATATTTTGTTGTAGTGGTAACCCCTACACTTGGTCTAGATGTTACGACCGAATTTCAAAGATCACAATAACATAAATCAACAGAAACATAAACTTTCTGAGCTTCTCAACAAACATCGTGACAAGTAACTGAAATCAAAATAAAGTAATATGAAGCTGCAGAAAATCGGTATAAATCCATAAATAAAACTAAGTGTTCATAAAATAATGCATACCAAGAGTAAAGTCTGAAACTCATAAAAACATAAAATAACCAAATATGATCGAAGAGTTTACTAAGAAAATAAAGTTTAAAAATATTCATACGATGTTTAGAAAAATATGTTAGTCGGTCCTCCAAGTATCAATCAAATTCCTAAAGGCTAAAGGGATTTGAATAGACCGAGACTAAAATAGTGAGTTATAGGCTAAGTGTGTCCCCTAAAAGCAACATATATTAAATATTAAAACATAAATAATTTAGGCATGATATATTACACAATGTAATAACCAGAGAACAATAAATTTAGTTATTCATCTTCAAAATATCATAACAGAAGTTTTCACAACTTTACATTTCGCTACAGATAAACATGATAAAGACATTACTCTCCGAAGAGGCACTCGAGACCTTCGTAGATGAATCTAAAACAATAACAAAAATCAGGATGGGTACGTTACCCTCCAAAGAGGCATCTAAGTTAACCCCCCAAAAAGGAACTTAAACAGAAATTAGGAAACAAGATGGGGATGATAACCTCTGAAGAGACACCAAGATGTTCGTAGACAATCTCGATACAAAGATTTACATTCATATAGAGATCACATGTAGTATAACATTAATTAGGAATCAGATACACTTGTGCAATATATAACAGAAAAATAGAACACAATATTGAAAAGTAAACATACAGTATATGTCAAGGAACACACTTATACCAGCTAAACGATACTAGCTAAGCCTTATACTTTCCACGATCGGTAGTATTAGGTCCTGTAGAATGATAACCTAATAATAATATAGTACTATATGAGTACTAAAACAATACATACTTAAATGGAAATAATTTATTAATTCAATTAACAATACTCATGTGTATCTCAAGTCGAATGTATGGAGTCGAGTTGAACCGAACGGAGGTTGTCTGGATCTACTGAAGAGTGGTGCATGGATACATGATCACCTTCATAAAGAATAAGACTATCAATTCTAGAAGAGTAAACTACATGATTGATCACTTTCTCTTTTTTTTTTGTATATTTTTTCTCACTAAATTCAAAAAAAACTAATATTTGGTCAATTTCGTTTTTGTTTAATTCAGACGTTGTCACTTTTATTTAATTTCTTTACTTTTTACACTAACGACAATCAAAATTTTAGTGAACATAAAAATAAACATGACCAAGTTTAATTAACAAAAATGAAAGTGACCAAATCTTATATTTTTTATTCAGTCAAAAAAAGTGTCAAAACTTAGAGAAAAGTGAACAATCATGTAGTTTACCCATTCCATTTACTTAGCATAAAAGTAACATAACACAATGCAAGACGAAAAATGGGGCTTTCAGGTCAGAATTTGGCAAAATAGGCTGCGAAAACGGATTCATGACATCATAAAACATAAAGATAAGAGTCAATGGAAAAAGTCAAAGTTAACTGTCAACTGGTCCAAGTACTGCTCGGTAATAGAGAGCGAAAATTACCAAAGAAAAGGGGATACAAATACAGTTATTTTAAAACAAATAGGGCAACAGTTATTTTCCCCTTCTTCAACGCTTCAAAATGAGATAATACCTGAAGGATCCAAGAGTTAAGCTTGACTTCTGAAAGTTGTTCCACACCAATCCCCTGCTGACAATACAATATCAACTAAGTCTAAATTCCAGCTTTGGGGACTGAACGATAATCTAATCAAATAGTTGATAAGCCACAAAGCCACAATTGGCAAACATACATAAAAAAAACTACCAACAGCAAATAAGCTCCACTGAATTCTCCCAAAGAAACCATTTTTGTTTTCAGTTTATACTGAACTAGTTTATCCTTTCATCAAACACATGGTTAACTAATAAAAGGAACAATCGACTTTCACCACTATCATGTCAAAAAGTCACCGATTTAAGAGTTTCAATCTAAAATACTGAAAACCGATCTGATATATTCTTATATAATTACCATTTATCGAAGTCAAAACAGTATCAAGCTACACACACTTATATAACCCAGAAAAATGAAAGAAAATCGGACGCAAACGAAAGAAAAATTAGAATACCTTTAGGTGAACCGTGGCGAGAAGCAACAAAGAAGTAACCAAAAACAACAATGGGGAAGCCATACCCTCCGTTCCAAAGAAAATGGAAAAAAGAGAGGATTGGGATTAAGAAGGGAACCTTTGATAGACCCGATTCATGGAACAGGAAGTGGAAGAGAAAAATGGGGGAAGCATGCAGTGTGATTTTTGTTATCAAGGGGGAAGAAACGGGGAAAAGGATGAAAATATGGGGGGAAAATTTAAAATACGACTTTTTACAGATGACACACAATTAAAACTGTACTCCGTGTTTTTGTAAATTTTTTGGATTATGACTATTAAATATGACACACATTATTGTAAGTCATAAATCGTTCAGATTTAAAAAAATGATATTTTATGACACACATTTTTTTTCAAGTCATAAATTAGCGTGTGTCATCGTTCGTGTGTGTCATTAAAGGTATATTTGTTGTAGTGGTAACCCCTACACTTGGTCTAGATGTTACGCCGAATTTCAAAGATCACAATAACATAAATCAACAGAAACAAACTTCTGAGCTTCTCAACAAACATCGTGACAAGTAACTGAAAATCAAAATAAAGTATATGAAGCTGCAGAAAATCGGTATAAATCCATAAATAAAACTAAGTGTTCATAAAATAATGCATACCAAGAGTAAAGTCTGAAACTCATAAAAACATAAAATAACCAAATATGATCGAAGAGTTTACTAAAATAAAGTTTAAAAATATACGTTTAGAAAAAATGTTAGTCGGTCCTCCAAGTATCAATCAAATTCCTAAAGGCTAAAGGGATTGAATAGACCGAGACTAAAATAGTGAGTTATAGGCTAAGTGTGTCCCCTAAAGCAACATATATTAAATATTAAAACATAAATAATTTAGGCATGATATTACAATGTAATAACCAGAGAACAATAAATTTAGTTATTCATCTTCAAATATCATAACAGAAGTTTCACAACTTTACATTTCGCTACAGATAAACAGATAAAGACATTACTCCGAGAGGCACTCGAGACCTTCGTAGATGAATCTAAAACAATAACAAAAATCAGGATGGGTACGTTACCCTCCAAAGAGGCATCTAAGTTAACCCCCAAAAAGGAACTTAAACAGAAATTAGGAAACAAGATGGGGATGATAACCTCTGAAGAGACACCAGATGTTCGTAGACAATCTCGATACAAAGATTTACATTCATATAGAGATCACATGTAGTATAACATTAATTAGGAATCAGATACACTTGTGCAATATATAACAGAAAAATAGAACACAATATTGAAAAGTAAACATACAGTATATGTCAAGGAACACACTTATACCAGCTAAACGATACTAGCTAAGCCTTATACTTTCCACGATCGGTAGTATTAGGTCCTGTAGAATGATAACCTAATAATAATATAGTACTATATGAGTACTAAAACAATACATACTTAAATGGAAATAATTTATTAATTCAATTAACAATACTCATGTGTATCTCAAGTCGAATGTATGGAGTCGAGTTGAACCGAACGGTCTGGATCTACTGAAGAGTGGTGCATGGATATGATCACCTTCATAAAGAATAAGACTATCAATTCTAGAAGAGTAAACTACATGATTGATCACTTTCTCTTTTTTTTGTATTTTGTTTCTCACTAAATTCAAAAAAAACTAATATTTGGTCAATTTCGTTTTTGTTTAATTCAGACGTTGTCACTTTTATTTAATTTCTTTACTTTTTACACTAACGACAATCAAAATTTTAGTGAACATTTAAAAGTCGATAAAGTAAATGGTCTCATCTTAATTGAATAAAAATAAACATGACCAAGTTTTAATTAAACAAAAATGAAAGTGACCAAATCTTATATTTTTTAATTCAGTCAAAAAAAGTGTCAAAAACTTAGAGAAAAGTGAACAATCATGTAGTTTACCCATTCCATAATTTACTTAGCATAAAAGTAACATAACACAATGCAAGACGAAAAATGGGGCTTTCAGGTCAGAATTTGGCAAAATAGGCTGCGAAAACGGATTCATGACATCATAAAACATAAAGATAAGAGTCAATGGAAAAAGTCAAAGTTAACTGTCAACTGGTCCAAGTACTGCTCGGTCAGCGGTTCAAAATCAGTTCGAGTTAGACCAGTTCAACCCTTCAAATTGGTTTGATCGTTCTGTTGTAAAACTATCCCACACGCGTAGCAGTGGTGTCTGCAGCATGTGCTATGTCCTCCGGTGCCTGAAAAATTACCAAAAATGTTAGTTTTGTGTTTTATGAGATAAGGAATCCCTTATTGAAGTTAGTTTGCGGCGGTTGACAAAGGAGATGAGATTTTTATAAAACTCGAAATAATACCTCCTCCCCTAATCGTTAACGAAGACGACTATGAAGGAACTAAGGACACCGAATGAAAGGAAACAACGTGCTGGAGTGATTGGCACCGACCATGACACTTGCGATGACACAACCGACGGTAACAATGACAAGAAATCAAAAAGGCTAAAAGAGAAAGAAAGAAAATATGCAACTTGAAGTTTAATAAATGGAAAAAAGTAAAGAAAGAAAGAATATGTATTTTAATACTTTAAGGCATGTGTTAATTATGCAACTAGTCCCCAAACTTCTAGAAGTTATTAAAAAGCACCGACATTACATAAGCACTTCACCGTAACCCCAATTTTAGTGTATGACAATATAAATATAGTCTTATGAATACACATGTCCACTAAAAGTAACAGTACAATACTCTAAAGGAAGATGTTGGAAATCATGCCATGACAGTATACCTCGAACGACTCAAGCTACTAATCTAGGAGCAAAAGCATTTGAACATTGAGCTTGCAAAGCTTAATAATAATATATCACTAATCTAGAGCAACAATATGAATCTCATAAATACAAACATGCTAAGGGACGGACGTAGAATTTTATACTAGGATGCAAACTTCTAAAATTTTTGGGAGGGATAAACTTTTATAAGGGTTGAAAATAGAGTTTCAATAAAAAATACAGAGAAAAAATATAAAATATTTGACAATTTGAAACTTTTAAGGGGCTATTGTTGTAGCATTCTTTTTATTTTAAAGTTTTTAATTTTAAAAGAAGATTCAATTACAACTTATTTCAAAAATATTTATTATAAATTAATTCGATTAAGTTGATTTGGAGTCACCATCAACCTTTAGGTTAGGTATGTCTAATACTTAAAAATGTCTTTTAAACAAATTTAATAAAAACATTTAAAAGACAAAAATTGATATGTGTTTACCATAAATACATTTTAAAGAGTTCAGGAATCGATTATGCGTCGGGAAAAGTAAACACCACGACAACGTCCAAAATTGATACCTAGTCGCTTATACATTGTCGTGGTAGTGGAAACTATAAATTTGAATATAAAATTAAAGTATGATCCATTTGTGGAATATTAATTAATTTGTTTCGAATTATTAATTAGGGAGCATTCCTTAATTTGAGAAGAAATCACAAGATTTGCACATCCTCCAATGGGAAGGCTATCCCATATATTTCTCATTTATTCAAGAAACATCTCATCCTCAACATTATCAAGAAAACCAACCATCGAATATAAATTGAATATTGATAAATGAATAAACTAACATAACTTACTATTCTAAAAAAACACGCATTTCCATTATTTACATTAAAATAAAAGAATGAATTAATTGTTATTATTATTAAAAATAAACTTGATTTATTTCAAGTCCACTTTCCATTCGAATGTTGTCTTGAATCACACTACTTCTATCAAGTTGTGCTTTTCATGCCCATTCTACGACGAGTGTCTTGAAAAATGGATATGAGCAGAAAATCCAATAAAATTTTATTATTGAATATTAAAAGTGTTTTATGATTTGAATGAATGGTGATTTTTTAAGAGTATGGATCTAACTTTCACTGTGTTAAAATATAATATTGACACTGAAAGGATCCATGGGCTATTAATAAAGGTACTAAATAATATCAAATCTAAATTAAAATAGTGGTAACATTTCAGGGGTTAACATGCAATAAATCCACTTTTGTTTTAGAAACTAAGCTGGAATAATGACCAAAATAAATATAGAGATAGATTAAAGGGATCCAGAGCATAAATCGTGCATTTTCCATACAATGAACATAAGGGATCAAAATGAACTAAAACATAAATTATCAACCAAAATGCATATCAAAGCCAAAATAAGGACTAAACTACAATGAATAACAAATTAACAAGTATAAATGAGTATTTAACCAATAGATAATAGGAAATAAATAGTGACCAAAATATAAGCCTAATAAAATTTAAAGCTTGAAATATAAAGGTGAAACTTGCATTTAGTGACCAAAATGAGATATTAAAAAATAAGAAAGCCCCAAAATGGGTTTACCCAAGAGCTAAAACTCGCATTCCCTCCCCCTAAACGACGTCGTTTGACGCGTGGTATTTAAGCCTAAAACTAAGGCAAAAAAAGGCCATTTCCATCCATTTAGCAATCTTCTTTCTTTTTGGCTAAAAAAGAAAGATTTCTAAACCCTCTCCCCCACTCTTCTCAAAATCTCCTCTTTTTTGACCGAGAAAAAAAAGAACCTCGATCGCTGTAGCTCGGCAGCGATAATGGTGAAATTGAGCCCAAAACCTTTTGTACTTCTTTCTTTCTCTATTTGATCCTAAAACTACTCATTCGAACACCTAAAACACCAAAAACCAACCCCCTTTTGAGCCCTTGAAACATAAAAGCCAACCCTAAATCTAAAAGGCAAAGAGGTTTACCTTCGATGGTGAAGGGTTTCCTAGCGACGATGAAGCGACGATGGCCGTTTTTGCTAAAATGTGAGCCATTTTCTCTCTCTTTCTATCATTTTATTTGTATTCGAAAAATAGCCTCCTTTTCTTGGTGATTTTTGGTTATATATGTCCCGAAACGTAAAAAAATCCACTTTAATTTTCTTCTCTTTGTCTGCTTTGCATTTGTGAGAGGGGGAAAAAAAGCACTTTTCCCCGTTGATTTGGGCCATCGTCGAGCGATCAAGGGCCAAGTTTCAATCTCTCGTCCTTTTCATCTTTTTGTGAAGTGAGGCTTTGTCCACTGCCAAGGCACTGGCAGAAAGGACATGGTAGGGCTCATACGAGCCCCTGATGGCTTCGAGTACAGTCGATGTAGCGTTTGGAGCAAGCAGTTGAGGTGGTATGGGGACTCAAATAAGCACGTGGTGGCTATAGAGATCTCAAACAACGCATTAAGGAGCTGGAGAGTCCGCACGTGCATTAGAAGTGGGGCGGCGGTGACTGATTGGTACATTAGGGTAAAACCCTAATTTTGGTGAATATGGGTCATTGATCTCACAAGATACCTAAAGGTCTTCGTTAGGTGGTGTACATCTATCTTTGGGGTTCTAAAAACCCTAATGTTGCTCTTAATCTAGATCATTGGATAGGTCCAAACCTGATGGTTGGTGTTTGGCGATGCAAAGGGAAAAGTGAAAACCCTAACAGCTTGTGTCTGTCATATGGGCTTTGTTTGGGCCGATCCTAGCTTCTGGGCTTGCTGGTTGGGCACTTGCGGTGTTGGGCTGCCATGAAATAATTCATTTAGGCTGCTCCAAATGGGTATGGTTGCTTGGGTTTGATTTGTATAGCTTTGTAATTTGTTTTAGACATGCATATATAAATAAATAAAATATTAGTATTTATTTTAATTAGCATTTAATATATATATTTTATACCAACCATTTACTACCAAAATTTATATCTATGTAAATATGTATATGTATTCTAATATGTATATAATTAATGATCATGAATAAATAAATAAAAAGCATATATATATATAATACATATAATTAACTACTAATCACATATACTTAATTAAATTTACTTATGACACTAATAATAATAATAAGAATATAATTAAAAACTATAAATATTTGATAAGTAATAAGAAAAGGTGAATAAAAAATAAAATAAAATAAAAATAAATAAAAAATGGAAATAAAAGTTAAAATAAAAAATAAAAAAAATATCCTAGACAAAATTTAGTAACTACAACTGAACCTCTTTTCCTACTGTCGTATGACGAGAATAGGGAAAATACTAAAGACACAAATTTTGTTCTACTTTGATGTTCGCTTCACATCTGGAGATTGGGTTCCTTGTCTGAGGATGGAAATATGAAAACAATATTGTTCCTTCATGTTGAGGACGTATGGTCGTATTTCGTTGATTCAACTCTTCATTTGATGCTGTTGAGTTGTTCATGACATGGTTTTTTCTCATTGAGGACGACTAATCGTGTTTAGAAAAAAAGTGAATATGAAGACAACATTGTTCCTTATCGTTGATGAAGTTTAATTGCATGTAGATAAGTTGTCTTCAAAAACGACATTGCTCTTTCATGTCGAGGATATCTATTCACTTCTGGGTGATTTTCTCGATGTTAAAAATGATGATGACGTTGCTCCTTCATGTTGAGGAGATCTAGTCATGGTTGATAATGATTAATTCATTACCTTTAGTAACAAGGTAAATCTTCAAGATCCTGTTCAAAAATGTCATATGCTATGATTTCATGTTTTTCATATGCGATATGTCCTAAAAATGATCTAAATGTGATTTTTATATGATGCATATGGATGTTCAATGCAACTTTGTGTAGCTAAATCCTGGCTCCTAGGCTTCATATGCTTCCGGTGAACAAAACTCAATCATGATAGGAGAGATTTTCTATGTTGCCATTGTCTGGGCTTTGATTGTGGTTACCTTTCTAACCCCTTGCTTAACTTTTGACAAAAAGTCGATCTCTTAAAATAATTTGACTTGAGAGAAACCTTATCCGGTGCATCCCCTGATTAGGATTTCTTTAGATCTATTTGCCTGAGAACGCAAAGTCAGGTTGAGATTGTTTCCCCTTTTGTTTTATTGATTTCTTTGATTTGATTAAATTCTCTTTTCTAACGCTCTAATCAATCACGTCAAGCTAGAGAGGTGTTTTTTCGTGTGTGCTTCCTGGTGAACACCTATTTTGAAATTCCCATACTCTAAAATTTTCTCAGAGTAAGGCGTAATAATCTCTTTATATATGATACTATTATTAATCAAAATTTTACATGCATGATGCTTATGTAAATGAGTAATAAAATGTAATCAACTAGTTTCATAAATGAGTGGTGAAGAAGGTAATATATCTTGAACAAGTGTTTCTTTTAAGGAAAAGGCAAACATTACAAAAAGAATAAAAATCAAGTACCCCCAATATCAAGTGCATGAGTCCTTCTATCTTTTCACCACAAGTCTCTTCTGAAAGTTAACATGTGTCTAGAAGATTCAAATCGTACTAAGAATGTCTGAGTATGAGAACGTCTCCCTTAATTGTCAATCTTCTGAGGGAATCCACCATTCATAAGCCTAATCCTGAATATTCGAGTCGTCCTTTACAGATTCTCAACTCGAATCCTCTTTTGGTTTCAAGATGCCCATTTTGGGTTTTCATCTTGAACCCCCATTTTCTTTTCTACTTTTTCTCCTTTTTTTCATTTTTCATTTTTCTTCTTTTTTTCTTTAATTTCTTTTTTTCTCCTTTTTATTTTTTAATTTTTTCTTCAAGTGTAGTATCGCTTGACTAAATCAGAAATTATAGGATTAGGCAGCTCATCTCTATCTATTTTAATCAAAATCAAGGCTCCTTCGGAAAATGCCTTTTTTACAACATAAGGGCCTTCCCAATTTGGCATCCACTTCCCTTGAAAGTCTTTTTGTATATGTAAGATCTTTTTCAAAACTAGATCTCATTCGTGAAATTCTTGTGGTCTGACCTTTTTATCATGAGCACACATAATTCTTCTCTGACACATCTGGCCATGAAAAATAGCTCTAAGTTTTTTCTCCTCAATCAAATTCAAATGATCAAACCTATTCTGAATCCAATCAGCCTCTTCCAGTTTCAACTCCATCAATACTCTCATAGAAGGGGTATCTAACTCAAAGGGTAAAACTACTTCTATCCCATAGACTAGAGAGAATGATGTTACCTCAGTTGATGTACAAATAGATGTGTGATAAGCAAGTAGTGCAAAAGGTAATTTTTCATGCCAATCCATATATGTTTCGGTTGTCTTTGTGATGATCTTTTTTATATTTTGATGCCTCCAGTTCCCCATTCATCTTTGGGTGATAAGGAGCCGAGTTGTGATGCTTGATCTTGAATTTTGTGCAGACTTCCTTTATTAAGTCATTGCTCAGATTCAAGGCATTATCTAAAATGATTCTCTTTGGTGTTCTATATCTACAGATAATTTCCTTCTTTAGGAATCTGTAAACTATTCTTTTTGTGATATTGGCATATGATGCAGTTTCGACCCATTTGATGAAATAATCGATAGCCACTAAGATGAAACGGTGTCCATTTGAAGCCTTAGATGAGATTTCCCCAATGGCATTGATGCCCCACATTGAAAATGTCCAAGGTATGGTCATTACATGGATTAGTAAGGGATGAACATGTATTTTGTCACCATGGATATGATATTTATGACATTTTCAGGCAAAGTTAATGTAATCCCCTTCCATTGTTGACAAATAGTAGCCAAACCTCATGATTTGCTTGGCCATTGTGAAACCTTTTACGTGTGTTCCATAAATCCATTCATGAACCTCCTCGAGTATTTTATTAGCCTCGACTTTGTCAACGTATCTAAAAATACTTGATCTCTTCCTTTTTTGTAAAAGATATCCCCATCAAGAACATATCCTATAGCCAATCTTCGTAGAGTTTGCTTGTTATTTTCAGTAGCTTCAGCAGGTTAAGTTCGATACTTCACATATTAAAGGGTATCATAGTACCATGGGAGATTGTCATCCTATTCTTTGATATTACCAAAATGAGCCAGGATTTCGCTTATACTCATTCGGATGAGCATCATTCGAGATTGGTCATTGTCTCTGAACATTGAAGCTAACGTGGCTAAAGCATCTGCAATATGATTTTCTTCTCATGAGAGATAAGTAAAAGTAATCTCCTCAAACTCCTTTATCAGGTCCATAACCAGATTCTTGTATTCTATCAACTTGGAATCTATAGTCATTCATTCTTCATGAAATTGGTAAAAGACTAAGGCATAATCCCCAAATACTTCTAGGATTTTGATCTTGTAGTCAATTACAGCTCGGATCCCCAAATACTTAGCCATTTTTTTTGTAGATTCAAAAGCGAGCCGACTAGTAAAGGAATAATGATCTCCTCCAGGTGAAACCAACACTACACCCAATTCTATGTCCCATAGCATTTGAGGTTCCAGGTAGTATGGTATGGCAAGTACTGTCTCAACCTTTTTTTGGTCTATACCAAGGCAAAACACAACTGCTTGATCGAAGAGTATTGAGTTTACCAATAAGTGAATTTTATACTGAGATAATAAATGGCCCGTACTCTCCTCCCAGTTTCATCACATTGTGCTAGTATATATTCCATTGAAGTTTCAAACATAGTTAAGTACAAAATTAGTGGCTTATCTGGGGTCGGTGGCATGAAAACTAGAGTGTTTGATAAATAATGTTTAACTTTATCAGAACCTTCTTGGCAACTGTCATCCCATGTTCTAGGGTTTTGATTTCTCAACAAGCAAAAGATTGGATCACATTTCTCGGTTAACTTAGAGATGAACCTGACAATCTAATTTAACCTCCCTAAAAATCCTCGCACTTCCTTTTATGCTTTGGGAGGTGGTAGTTTTAAGATTCCTTTGACTTTATTAGGATCTATATTTATTCCTTTCACACTGACTACAAACCCCAACAGTTTCCCTAAAATGGCTCCAAAAGTGCAATTAGTTGGGTTAAGTTTTAGCTCGTACTTCCTCAATCTCAAGAACAACTTCCTTAAGACCACAACATGTTCTTCTTCAGTCTGTGATTTGGCAATCATGTCATCCACATATACCTCTATCTCTTTCTGTATCATATCGTGGAATAGAGTAACATGGCTCGTTGATACATTGCCCCTATATTCTTTAGTCCGAAGGGCATCACTTATAAAAAAATGTACCACACATGGTCAGAAACATTGTTTTTTCCATATCATCAGAGTCTATCTTGAATTGGTTATACCCTGAGAAGCCATCAATCAAGGAGAAATAACGTGTCTAGTTGTATTGTCAACTAGTGTATCAATATGTGAAAGTGATCAATTATCTTTGGGACTTACTCGATTGAGATCTCAGGTAGTCAACACACATTCGAACTTTCTCATCTTTTTGCATAACTGACACTATATTTGCTACCCATTCAGGGTACTTGGATACTTGTAGGAATTCAACATCGAACTGTTTCTTCACATATTCCTTTATTTTTAGCAACATGTATGGTATCATCCTTCGAAGCTTCTGCTATACTGGTTTGCATTCTGGCTTTATTGGCAATTTGGGTACCACAATGTCAATATCCAAACCTGGCATGTCTTGGTATGACAAAGCAAATACATCTCTGAACTCAAGCAGAAGGTCTACAAGATCTTGTCTTGTTAAATAAAGAGAGCGAAGTACCAATCTTGACCTTATTTTTATCTTTATCTATCCCCAAATTCATTATCTCAGTATTCTCTTGATAAGGCAAAAAACTGTTTACTTTCTTGTTCGATCAATCTAACACGTTCAGGGTTCAATTCACATTCCACATCATCCTTATAACCCTTAGATTCATTTAGACATTTGTTATTTTCAAAATTAACCTTTGGTTCGGAAACATCATTACTCAAACAATTAATATCTGGAGACTTGCAAAGGGAAATGAATATATTCGAGCTAGAGACAATGATTTTTATACTTATCGAAAGAATGGATATAATACAAAAAATAAAGAATTAAATAAAATGGAATGAAGATGTCATGACGACTTTTTTCAAAGGCGTATATGGAATGAATTTAAACATCAGAATTAAGAATTGGAATTTTAGAAAAGATTTGAAATGTTTGGAGTCGCAATCAACATTTACGATTATGTAGGTCGAAAACCGAAAAATGCCCTTTTAAATAAAAATTTTAAAAAGATGTTATTTGGTATGCATTTTAGAGATTTTGGGTTTGGGAGTCGATTACACTTGGGGAAGGATTAGCACATCCACAATGCCCAAAATTGGTACCTTCAATTACGAATTTGTCCCTATATTGAAAATAAAAAGTTCAAATATTTATTTAATTAATTATCATTTTATTCCCTAAATAAAAATATTTTAACCTAATTAAGGTTTTTAGAAAAACACACAATATTTGTCTATTTCCAATTAAAGAAGAAACTAACCCCCTAATCGGAATTAAGACAAATATTTCTTATGTTTTAATCAAATAATGAAATATTGTCATCCTTAAAAATTAGAAAAATTAATTGATTATTAAACCCTATATAAAAGAAAAAGATTAAAAATAATAAGGATGTTCCTTGATTTAAAGAACAAAGGTCAAGCCTTTGACATTAATCAAACAACGTGTTCTTAACAATTTAAACGTAAGAACAAGCCTCTACCCTTTTGTTTTTAAAATTAATGAACCTATTTTATTTTGGGTGACCACTGGTAGAATATTTATTTATTTAAAAATATTGAAAAAGAAATGTCTAGATACATTAAGACCATCCTTTTCAATATCTAAAAATAAATAGATATTATGTTTTAATCAAATTATGAATTTAATGATTGATTTCTAATTAATTTTATTAAAGAAACTAATCGTAAAAGGATATTGCTAATCCTTATTAACTTCTAATTAAAGAACCTAAAACTAAGGCTCTACTTAATTAGTGACTAAAACTAAAGAAAATAAAATCTAAGGTTTTAATTAAAAAGCTAAAGGTTTAATTTTAGTATTAGTGACTAAATTAGGAGATTTAAAAATCTGAAGGTTTTAAATTTGGTTTAAACTTGTGACTATTGTAAATAATTAAAGAATTATCATTCAATATTAATAATTCAACACATCTAATAAAATAATAAAAGCAATTAGAATGAAATCAATGGCTAAATTGAACTCAATCTAAATTCAGAGTACAATGTACAAGCATTCAGGGAATAAAATAAAATAAAGCAAAAGACACATCCCGAACCAAAAACACGCTAGAAATAGGGTGTTTTATTGAAATAATTTGCCCAAAAGTTTACCCAATATAAAAGACAAAATTTTAGAACATCTCTCATTTTATGTCTTCAAAATTTTATCCTCCCCCAAATTCTCTCAACCTTTTCAAAATTACACCCCAAACTCTCTCAAATTCTTTGAATGTTCATCGTTGTTCATCCTAAAACCCCACTTTAATCCTCCACAAACACTAAACACCACCCAAAATATGTTTTTCAAGATCAAAGCCCAAAACTTCCTTAAGAACACAAACATGTTCATCCATCTTTTCTCTTTTCAATTCAAACTAACACCAAATCATTTCTTTGTTTTTTCAAATCAAAAAAACCTTCACCTCCTTTCTTTTTCTAAACCCAAGAACCCAAGAACACTATTCTAAAAAAAACCCAAGTGTTCTTCATCATAAAACTAAGAACCTTGGTTCATAAGAACCAAACCCCTTTCTTCCCCACTTAGTTATTCGAGACCACTCAACCATCAAACTCTGGCCGCCACCGGCCACCACCGGCCAAACTCTGAACACCAACCATTAGACTCCCACCGGTGACCGAAAAAATATAAAGAAAAACAAGGTGAAAAAAACCTCACCTTTAAACAAAGCTTAAATCTTCGGTGACCGACTCCTCCATGAACAATGAGCTTTCTTACTTTTCTCCTTGCTTTCTCCAAATATTAGTGTGGTTTGGTTATTATCTTGATGATTGGTTGATTCCATAGTGATTAGTGTTAATGATGAGTCTCCCTTTTTATATTGATGAACTTTATCTTTTGATTTAACCACTCTCGCTCAACATCCATTGCAAATCGGTTGAATAAACTTATTTGTTCTAGATTCAAGAACATTCTTTAGTTCTAATTTTTTTGTGATTTTTTCATATTCGAAATGTGACCTGCAGTGCAGCGAGGAAGCGATGATGCACCGGCGAGCACTGTAGCCGGTAGGGATGCGCCGATGGGAAGTAAATAGTTACTTGGATGATGCAATCTTAACCGTTAGATCAAATCCATATCCAATGGTTGAGATTCTTTTGTACTTTTTCACTTAGATGGATGATGTGGCTCAATGAGAGCCTTTGGATCTAGCTTCTACTCCAAGAGCTCACATAGGTTGTGTTTGTTTGACATGGATTGAAGAAATGGTGACCCTTGGATGAAAGCTAATCCAGGGATGAGATCATTTTGGTTTTCTTCACATGGATTGGTGATGTCATCACCTCAAAAGCCACCCCAACAATAAATGATACATCTTTTTTGATTTGAAAGAAAATTCCCCCAATTCCCCCAAAATCGACGACTACCTTGTATTTAGGCCAGGGTTTTTTTTATTTAGTTATTTATGCATATATTTTGTAAAGATGTGTGGGCTACTATTTGGGCCTTTAAAAAAACAATGTAATGGGCTCAATATCTAATAAAAATGGACTCTTTTTATTTTTTTTGGTTTTTAATATTTATAAAGGAAAATAAAATGGGCTTATATTTAATATTAACCACTATTTTTTATATGCTAACTATATAATAGACTATATAATATGGACTTATTATTTATAATATGCTAACTATATAATGGACTATAATACGTACTATTTAATATGGACTATATGATATGCAATTATTTAATATGAACTATATAATATGCAATTATGGACTATGAACTATATAATATGATATATGATATATCTTCATTTAATATGAAAAACTATATATACTATATATTATATCTAAAAAACATTTATTTTTACTAAAATCCTCTATATTATTATATATAATGTACTATTTAATTAAAAAATGTCACATCACCACCCGAAAAAAATGGGTGATGATAGAAGAAAATACATCATTTCATTAAAAATAAAGATTAATAACAGTTTGCCCTTACAAAAGATCCATATTACTTTCGGGCAAAAGTAATAAGGTTGTTATCATGCATTACTCTAAAATTTGTTTGAAAAATACAAGAAGTTCTTCAACAATGTAATTATTCAGAGTGTATCTAGGAGGACATTGAAGAATAGATACCAATGAGCACTCCCCAGTAGAATTATCTATAATGGCATTGATGCTCAAATTTTCCATCAAGGCTTCAAACTCTACAACTTCCTCATCAAGCCACGGGTGTTCCAGCATATCCACCACAAAACCTCCAGATGAAAATGTCTTAGAAATGGGTGGTATAACCATAGGTCCCCAGGCAATATCCTCTCATCGTGCTCTAGCCTTTCTTCTTTCCCTGAGGTTTTGTGCATCTCTGACCCTGTCATGGTAGGTAAGCCTATACCCAATCCTAAATCAATTCTTTTTGGGTGTAGGGGCCAAACTTCAGTGATTTCTTGCAATCTCTTTCCCATACCTTTCCCAGCTTTGGCTCCTTAGGATATAGTCTCCTTCAGTTGCATCTTGGTATTTCTTGAAAGCTGGGGAGAAGGCATCCTCTTCCTTTTAGGGAAGAAAATAACATTGACAAACTCTAACAACTAGAATGATGATTCTAGTGCATTCTCATCTACCCCCTCATATGGTGCATCAGTGATGATAGAAGAAATAATATATTCTTCTGCTTTAATTGTCACCAAAGTCATATCGGTGATATAACAAAGCTTTTGATAGAGAGGAATGAACTACCTCAACAGTATGGATCCATGGCATTCCCAATAAGCATTTGTAAGTTGGATTGATATTCATGACTAAAAACTACACTTTAAACTTTACAGGGCCAACCTAGAGAGTTATTGTCATCATTCCCATGATCTTTTGTTCAGTGCCATCAAAGGCTCTCATGGTATTTCCATAAACCCTCATTTAGGAACTGTCCACTAGAAGTCTACATATTGTAGCATATGGAATGACATTTAAGACTGATCCATTATCAATTAACACTCTTGACAAGATAACCACTTTACAGTAGGCGGTGATATGCAATGTCTTGCATCTACCTTTGCCTTCTTTAAGTTTCACATCATCATAAAGTAAATGAAGTTGTCTGCAATTGATATGGTTTACCATCCTGTCTACATGCTCTATTGGTATGTCTTTTCCCACAAAGGTCTCATTCAACACCTTTATCAGTACGTTTCGATGCACCTCAAGATACAGAATGAGAGATAACATTGAGATTCGTGCAGGTGTTTTATGGAGTTGTTCTACAATGTTTTACTCGTTGTGCTTAACAAATTTTAATAAATCTTGAGCTTTCTCAATCTTGACAGGTTCATTCATCCTCTCTTCGTGCTCGTTGATTATAATAGCTCTTGCCTTTTCTGCTTTTCTAGGAGCGTAACACCTCCCACTCCTAGTGAAACCTCCAACCTCATCGACTTCTTCCTTTTTGTTCTCTGGAGCGTTGATCTAACATTTATAATTCCTTGGGACACTTTTGTTGCTATTGTAAACAAATGGTGTTGGTGTTTTTATCACCACATTTGGGATTGTATTTCCCTTGTTCACCTCATAACTTGGCTTGGATATAACCAGTATTGGTTTCTTTAATCTCTCTTCAGCCTTTCCCGAGCCTTCCTTGGAGGCATAAATATCTCTTTCATAGTTCATTGAACATTCTTCGAAGAATTCCAATTCCTTCATGTCTGTTAGTCTCTAGACCACTTGTTTGAACTCGTGACAATCTTGTATCTGATGACCATCCTCACAGTGATACTCACAGTAGCTCCTTAATCTTTGATCTAATGATTCTTTCATTAGGCGTAAGAGTCCTCTCACTATCATTTGCTCATACACCCATCTGAGTGGTGTTCTTACTTCATCGATCTTTCTCTTGATTACTTGGCCTTCGTCAACAACATTAATTCCTTGATTTTGATTGTTTGAAAGAGGATTTGCAGCAACACATGGTGCCTTTAATTCGTTGAATGATACCACCTTCCTTTTGATCAAATTTTCTACTATCCTTTTAAAGGCACACATTTCGATTGTATGCTTAGGATATTAGCGTGGTATTCACAGGTCTAGTTTTTATTATACCACTTAGGGAAAGGTGGTTCAATTGGTTTTACATATTTCGGCGACACTACATGTGCCTTGAAAAATCCTTGGAAAAGCTCACTGTATGTCATCAGAATAGGTATGAATGACATTATTTTGGTATTGTTCTTCCGTTTTACTGCTCCTTGAGATGTGAAATTTCCAGTTCTTGGCTTTCTCATAGAGAACCCACATTGTTAACTTTTTATTCCTTCTTTCTCATAAAGGGTTTATTCATTGAGCTCTATCCACCAGTAATTTGGCCTTTCTTCAATGCCCTCTTGATCATTTCCCCATACATGACTATGTTTGAGAAACTCTTTATGGCCACCCCTAGAATATTATCAATGTAAGGGGATTTTAATGTGTCGATGAACATTGTTATGAACTCCCTCTCGACCAGTAGGGATGAATTTGAGTAGAAATATATGTCCAGTGCTGAGCATATTGGCGAAAGCTTTTATTGGGTTTCATAACCATGTTCTGGAGAGTAACCCTATCAGGGATCATATCAATGACATGTTGGTATTGCTTTTTAAAGGCATTTTCTAAATCCTTCCAAGACCCTATCTTGGCATAGGTTAGCTGATTGTACCATCTTGCTGCAGATCCTGTCAAGCTTGCTTAGAAGTAGTGGATCAAGAGCTTATCATCCCTAAAAAAGCCGATCATTCTTCTACACAACATTGTCAGATATGTAGTGGGGTAAGTCTTACCCTCATACTTTTTAAACTCAAGCACTTTAAACTTGGGGGTAAGATTAGATCAGTCACCAGACTTAGTTCTACTGCTTCCATTTCATCTTGGGAGCTTTTTCCTCCAATTCCTTTCAAGAAGTCTTTACACCAGTCCTTTAGATATTCTGGCACATCATTCTTGGCTCTATCGTTCTCTTTGATATTGAACGCAGTGTATTCATTCAGATTAGCTTGAGGATTTGTTATTGCCACTTGATTTTTAATTGAAGAGGATCCTGCGGGATGCCCAATAAGCTTCTTAGGTGAGATTTCCAACTTCGGGGTAGATTGCACTGTTGTGTATTCAATGCCTCAACCAATGCATCATTTGATTCTTTCTCTGATTCAACATGTAGCCCAGACAACTTTGTCATGATATCATTCACCATATTAAACTAGTTTTGCAGGATGCAATCTACGGTTGATTTCTGTGTCTGCTCTATTTTCTCTTCTTAGTCCTATTGCATTTTTAGTAAGTTCTCTTGCATTTCCTTTTTTATCTGTTCAAATTTTCTTGCAGTAAGCCTCGTGTGTTGTGAGGGTTTGGAGATTTTTCGTTCTAGTATCTTCTGCCACACAATCCTCCATGAATTACTTTTATTATCTCTTTAGATATGAATGCATATTATTTATAACATATTAAAAATAAACCAGTAATTGGACAACTCTTACACATACTGCTCTTGTAGATTGTCTCCTTGTTCTTTTTTCCTTACTTCAGACTAGTCACGCACATTTGCATAATTCTCTTCTTTGTTTAGGACACTTTTCTCCATCGATAAAGTCTTCCAATCTGACGAACACTTACAGATCAATCACCCCTTTTTGATGTTATGTACATGCGATATGAAGAAAAAAGGGGAAAAAATAAAAAAAACAAGCAAATCAGTTTGTCAAAATAAATACATGGAATTGAAAAAATCCATAAAAAGGTAAACAAAATAGTCATACCCCCATGCGCTCAACCCAAACATTATTTATTAAAATGGTTCATACTTAGACATGTTTTCTACCCACATGCATTTATTTGAAAATTAAAACCTAACCGCATACTTTTCTAGTTCACATGTTTTTATTCGAAAAGAATAAATCTATTCTACAAATTTAGAGTAAAGAGAGAAGGTTAGAGTAAGTTCCTCCTTTGTGTACACCTATTTTGGTACCTATTGGCGGATAGAGGTTCGGCATGACTCTACCTATGCTGATCATTCTATGGTTCACTACATGCATGGTTTCAACTCTATCAGGGAAGGATACTCGAATTGTCCTTGTTGTTGGTGTCCCCTTGGATTACCAAACCCTAAATCCTAACCCATTATAGGCATGAACGAAACAAGTTGAATTCCAGGGGAGTCACTTCCCTATACCTATACCTATACGAGGAATAAATCCCTACGAAGATATAAAGCATGTATACCCCAGAGGTTATTTGCTAAGGCTCATACAAAGAATAAATTCTTACGAGAGCAAAAAGTTCACCCCCTAATTACTTGGGACGAAGCTTGTGTATAGAGCTTATGTCATGCAAATGCACGTGAAGAATGTGAGGAGAAACATACAAACCTTCAACCCAAAAAGGAAAAAAATAAAAGAAGCACTTTCGAAAGAAAATTTGATGGAGCTGAAAACATGAATTGAAACATTAATATAACAATTTACAATAAAGAATTCATAATATTAAAAATTCAACAAGTGGATCATAAGCTAACTAAAGATTCAAACTTATAATTTTCACCACTATAACAATGTATAAACGATTGACGACTTGACTCTCTTAAGTGTCCCCAGCAGAGTCGCCAAGAGGTCATAACATTCATTTTATTTTAATTTTTTTAATTTTAAAAGAAGATTTGGTTACGACTTATTTCAAAAATAGTTATTCTAAATTAGTTCGATTAAGTTGATTTGGAATCACCATCGACCTTTAGGTTAGGTAGGTCGAATACCTAAAAACGTCTTTCAAACGAATTTAAGAAAAACATTTAAAAGAAAAAAATTGATATGTGCTTACCAAAAATTCATTTTAAAGAGGGAGTCGATTACACGTGGGGAAAACTAAACACTACAACAACGCCCAAAATTGATACCTAGTCGCTTATACATTGTCGTGGCAGTGGAAACTATAAATTATAATATAAAATTAAAGTATGATCAATTTGTTGAATATTAATTAATTTGTTTCAAATTATTTATTAGGGAACATTCCTTAATTTGAGAAGAAATCACAAGATTTGAACATCCTCCAATAGGAAGGTTATCCCATCTATTTCTCCTCTATTCGAGAAATATCCACTCTTCAACGTTATCAAGAAAATCAACCATCGAATATAAATTGAATATTGATAAATGCATAAAATATCATAACATACTATTCTAAAAAAACATGCATTTTAAACTCAATTTATTTCAATTCCACCTTTCGTTCGAATGTCGTCTTGAATCGCACTACTTTTATCAAGTTGTGCTTTTCACGCCCAATCTACGAAGAGTGTCCTAAAAAATGGATACGAGTAGGAAATCTAATAAAATTTTATTATCGAATGTTAAAGGACTTTTATGATTTGAATAAATGGTGATTTTAAAGAGTATAGATCTAACTAACATTCATTGGGTTAAAATATAACATTCACACTAAAAGAATCCACGGGTTGTTAATAAAGGTCCTAAATAATATCAAATCTAAATCAAAACAGTGGTAACATTTTCCATACAATGAACATAAGGGATCAAAATGAACTAAAACGTAAATTATCAACCAAAATAAAAAAATAAACCAAAATACATATCAAAGCCAAAATAAGGGCTAAAATACACTGAATCACAAATTAACAAGCATAAATGAGTATTTAACCAAGAGATAACAACAAATAAATAGTGACCAAAATACAAGCCTAATAAAATTTAAAGTTTCAAAAATATAAAAGTGAAACTTGCATTCAGTGACCAAAATGAGATATTACAAAACAAGGAGGCCCCAAAATGGGATTTAACCAAGTGCTAAAGCACGCGTCCCCTCCCCCTAAATGGAGTCGTTTAACTCGTGGTATTTAAACCTAAAACTAAGGCCAAAAAGGTTATTTCCATTCATTTAGCAATCTTCTTTCTTTTTGCCTAAAAAAGAAATATTTCTAAACCCTCTCCCCCACTCTTTTCAACTTTCCATCCTTTCTCACCGTGAGAAAAAAAACCCCCTCGGCTGTCATAGCTCGACAGCGACGATGGTGAAACAGAGCCCAAAACCTATTATCCTTCTCCCTTTCTCTCTTTGATCCTAAAACTACTCATTTGAACCCCTTAACCATAAAAAACAAACCCCCTTTCAAGCCCTAGAAATCCAAAATCCACTCTCAAATCTAAAAGGTAAAGAGGTTTACCTTTGGTAGTGAAAGGTTTCCTAGCTCCAGTGAAGCGACGACGGTCATTTTTTGCTAAAAGGTGAGCCATTTTCTCTCATTCTTTCTCTCGTTTTCTTTGTATTAAAAAAATAGCCTCATTTTCTTCGTTGTATTTTTGGTTATATATGTCTCGAAAGGTAAAAAAAATGCCCACTTTAATTTTCTTCTCATTGTCTGCTTTGTATGTGTGAGAGGAGAAAATGAGGTGCCTTTCCCCGTGGATTTGGGCCACCGTGGAGTGATAAAAGTTTCAATCTAAAGAGAGGCTCTGTCCTCTTCCATGGTAGTGGCAGAGGGGACATGGTAGGGCTCACACGAGCCCCTGGTGGCTTCGGGTACAACCGATGTGGCGTTTAGAGAAAGCAACTTGCGCGTGGTGGCTATAGAGATTCAAACATCGCGTTAGGGAGCCGGAGAGTCTGCACGTGCATCAAATGTGGGGTGGATCTGACGGTTGGGTTTCATTGGCGGTGGTTGATTGGTGCATTAGGATAAAGCCCTAATTTTGGTGAATTTAGGTCGTTGATCTCACAAGTGATCTAACGGCCTTCGTTAGGTGGGACACATCCATCTTTGGGGTTCTAAAAACACTAATGTTGCTCTTGATCTGGACCGTTGGATGGGTCCATATCTGATGGCTAGTGTTTGGCGTCGCAAAGGATAAAGTAGAAACCCTAGCAGCTTGTGTCTGTCAAGTGGGCTTTGTGTGGGCCAACCCTAGCTTCTGGGTCTGCTAGTTGGGCACTTTTGGTGTTGGGCTGCCATGAATTAATACATTTGAGCTGCTCAATACGGGTCTGGTTACATGGGTTTGATTTGTATGGCTTTGTAATTTGTTTTGGACCTACATATATGAATAAATAAAATATCAATATTCATTTTAATTAGCATTTAATATATATATATATTATACTAACCATTTACTACAAAAATTTATATCTATGTACGTATGTATATGTATATTAATATATTTATAATTAATGATGATGAATAAATAAATAAAAGCATATATATATATATACACACACAGACACATAGTATAATAAATATAATTAACTACTAATCACATATACTTAATTAAATTTACTTATGACACTAATAATAATAATAAGACTATAATTAAAAACTATAAATATTTGATAAGTAATAAGAAAAGGTGAATAAAAAATAAAATAAATAAAAAAATGGAAATAAAAGTAAAATAAAAAAATAAAAAAAAATATCTTGGACAAAATTTAGTTTCTACAATGACGTGTTTATTAAAATATACATTCAAAATAGTTAAAAAATACTTTTATAAATTAGAGCTATATGACACATACTTTAAACCAAAATAATACAATCTCAAAGTTTACAAACTCAATACATATGTAATTCCTAAACTCGGTCTAGATGTTACGAACGAATATCGAATATCAAATATCACAATAACATAAATCAACAGAAACATAATCTTTCTGAGCTTCTCAATAAACATCGAGACATGTAACCAAAAATCAAAATAAAATAATATGCAGAGACAGAAAATCGATATAAATAAAACTAAGTGTTCATAAAATAATGCATACCAAGAGTAAAGTCCAAAACTCATAAAAACATAAAATAACCAAATCTGATCAAAGAGTTTACTAAGAAAATAACGTTTGAAAATGTTTATACAATATTTAGAAAAATATGTTAGTCGGCCCTCCAAGTACCAATCAAATTCCTAAAAGCCAAAGGTATCTTAAAAGACCAAGACTGAAAGAGTGAATTATAGGCTAAGTGTGTCCCCTAAAAGCAACATATATTAAATATTAAAACATAAATAATTTAGGCATGATATAATACACAATGTAATAGCCAAACAATAATATTCAGTTATTTATCATCAAAATATCATAACAGAAGTTTTCGTAACCTTACATTTAGTTACAGATAAATATGATAGAGACATTACCCTCCAAAGAGACACTCGAGATCTTCGTAGATGAACCTAAAACAATAAACAAAAATCAAGACGAGGACGTTACCCTCTAAAGAGGCATCCAAGTTAACCCCTGAAGAGTAACTCAAAAAGAAATTAGGAAACAAAATGGAGACATTACCCTCTGAAAAGACACCCAAGACTTTCGTAGACAGTCTCAATACAAAGATTTACATCCATATAGAGATCACATGTAATACAACATTAATTAGGAATCAGATTTGATTGTGCAATATATAACAGAAAAATAGAACACAATATTGAAAATTATATATACAGTACATGTCAAGGAACATACTTATACCATCTAAACGATATCAGCTAAGCCATATGCTTCCCACGGTCGATAGTATTAGGTCCTGCAGAATGAGAACCTAATAATAATATAGTACTATGTGAGCACTAAAACAATACATACTTAAATGGAAACAATCAGTAATTCGTTTAACAATACTCATGCGTATCTCGAGTTGAATGTATGGAGTTGAGCTTAACCGTACGAAGGTTGTCTGGATCTATTGAAGAGCAGTGCAGAGACACATATCACCTTCACAGAGAGTAAGACAATAAATTTCAGAAGAGTAAACTGCATGATTTATCACTTTCATTTTAATTTTGTACATTTTTCTCACTAAATTCAAAAAATTAATATTTGGTCAATTTCATTTTTGATTAATTAAGACGATGTCACTTTTATTTAATTTCTTCACTTTTTTTACACTAATGATAATTAAAATTTCAGTGACTAAACATTTAAAAGTCGATAAGTTAAATGGTCACATCTTAATTAAATAAAAATAAGCATGACTACATCTTAATTAAATAAAATGAAAGTAGTCAAATCTTATACTTAAAGAAAAGTGTAAAAAACTTTTTTTTTAAAAAGTGAAACATTATGTAGTTTACCAGTTCCATAATTTACTTAACATAAAAGTAACATAACACAATACAAGATGAAAAGTGGGGCTTTCAAGTTAGAATTTAACAAAATAGACCGCAAAAACAGATTCATGACATCGAAAAACATAAAGGTAATGGTCAATGGAAAAAGTCAACATTCAACGAAAAAGTCAAAGTTAAATGTTAACTGGTCTAGGTTTGGCTTGGTCAACGGTTCAAAATCAGTTCGAGTTAGACCGGTTTAACCCTCCAAATTGATTTGACCGTTCTGCTGTAAAACTATCCCACACGCTCAACGATGGCGCATGCAGCACGTGCGGTGTCCTTCGGTGCTTGAAAAATAACCAAAAATGTTATATTTTTGTTTTGTGAGACGGGGAATCTCTTATCAAAGTTAGTTTACGGTGGTTGACAAAGGAGATGAGATTTTTATACAACTCAAAATAATACCTCCCTCCAATCGTGAACGATGACGACGACGAAGGAACCAAGGACACCGAATGAAAGGAAACAACGTGTTGGAGTGATTGGCACCGACCATGACACTTGCGATGACACAACCGACAGTAACAATGACAAGAAATCAAAAGGCTGAAAGAAAGAAAGAAAGAAAGAAAGAAAGAAAGAAAGAAAATATGCGACTGGAAGTTAAATAAATGGGAAAAAGGGTAAAGAAAGAAAGAATAGGTATTTTAATACTCTAAGGCCTGTATTAATTATGCAACTAGTCCCCTAACTTTTGGAAGTTTGTAAAAGCACCAACATTCCATAAGCACTTCAACATAACCCTAATTTTGGAGTGTGACAACATAAATATAGTCCCATGAATACACATGTACACTAAAAGTAACAGTACAATACTCTAAAGTAAGATGTTGGAAATCATGCCATGACAGTATTCCTCGAACAACTCAAGCTACTAATCTAGGAACAAAAACATTCGAACATTGAACTTGCAAAGCTCAATAATATATTGCTAATCTGGAGCATCAATATGAATCTCATAAACACAAACATGCTAAGGGACGGACGTAGAATTTTATACTAGGATGCAAACTTCTAAAAATTCTATCAATAAGGGGAGAACCTAATCTCACAAACACACGGATAGCACATGTTGTCATCGTAGTCGTCAGGTACTAATCATAAGGGGAGAACCTAATCTCACATATGCCCCAGTAAAATTCCTATCAATCAACACAAATGATCTTCAGTCTCAACATAAAAATCAAATCAAGATCATAGAGGGGATACATGTGTCACAAATGTCTCGATATAGGCCGTTCTCATAAAACTCGTCAAATCAAATATCATAGATATCAATCAAAATCATGGATATATATACATATATTTAAAAACTAAAAAAATATCAAAATTTAATTAAAAAATCAGTTCTTTAAACCGGTTTCAATTTTCAGTTTTTCTTACCAAATTTAATTAATTTCCTAATTTTGGGCTCAACCTATATAATTAAATTATCAAACCAACGGGTTCTCAATTCAACTGAAACAGTTTTTAAATTCACAACCAAATGAAAACTTTGCAAAATTTGTGTTTGTTTCATGAGAAAAATGGAAAGAAAGAAAAAACTAAACGCCATGGAAAGAGATAAAAGAAAATATTATTTAATGTTATTATAGGAAAACCCTAATTTGTATAAAAAGAGGCATTGAACCCATAATCAAGGCGACTAACCGTCCCTTCCATTTCATGGAGTTTAAGGCTTTCATTGATTCTTGATGATCTTCAACCCCATCCCTTTTTGGAAGTAACTTCTTTTTCCTTCCTAAGGGACACAAAACATGGCGTTGCAGAAAGCTGCAAGCCATGCACATTCATGGTGGTGGGTAAGCCACCTTAGGACGAAGCAATCAAAATGGTTAGAACAGAATCTTCGAGGTAAACCCATTTCTTTTCATTATGGTTATGGAATCATATATTCAAATTGCATTGCTCCATTGATTTTTCTTTATAATTGAACATGTTCTTTAATTCAAATTAGTTGGCTAATTCGAAATTCGAATGTTGAAAAAAAAAATGGACAGACATGGAAGAGAAAATGTGCAGCATGCTGGAAATCATTGATGATGATGGAGATTCATTTGCAAAAAGGGCAGAAATATATTTCCAGAAAAGACAAGAGCTCGTTAGCTTTCTCGAAGAATGTTTCCGTGCGTACCAAGAATTAGCCCAAAGATATGATCATTTATCCAAAGATCTTCAAGCTGCCAAAAAAACCATTGCCACTGTTTTTCCTGAACAAATTCCATATTCCATTGACGAAGAAGAAGAAGATGATGAATCCCCTGCGCCTCACAAATTGAGTGTCGGTGCCAAAGTTCGATTTCTGAATAGGGATTTACGGAGCCAAGGACAAGTGATGAAGAAAGCTTTTGGCTCAAGTAAAACCAATGCAGTTCCGAGTTCGGCGCTGAGCAAAGACGAGGCACTCGGCAAAATCGATGAGCTGCAGAAGGAAATTTCGGAGATGCAAACTGAAAGGGCATTCTTTTATAAGAAATTCCGTGAAATTGACAATCAGATAAGTGAAAAGCAAAGGAGGGTATGCAATTTACAGGTCGAGTTCGGGGTCGGGTCCGTTACCGATGATATTGAAACTCAGACTCTAATGGAAACTAGAGACGTCGAAGTATGTCAAGAATCCGAAAGGATTAAGCAATTAACTCAGAAGTTTGAAGCTCTGAGGAACAAAATTAGTTCCTCACAAAGAAATCTGCAGAGTAAGCATGTTCAAACTAAGAATGTTGATAACAAGGTTGAAGAAAAAGAGAAACATGATTCGGAAGTGTCGAGGAACGTGATCGAAGAGAAGCTTTATGTAAACTCGAATGCTTCTCATAAGATGTTACGGCTTGTAGAGAAGATGGATGAACTTGTACAGAGAGTTGTTAGTTGGGAAGCCGCATTCTTCTCTGAAAAAGCTGCAGAGAATAGATTGAAATCTGCTGGGGAACACAATATGAGCCTCGGAGAAGACGAGGAAGCTGAGATCGAAGGCCCGGGATTCACGAACAGCAGGATGACCTTGTTGGAAGGGGAATTGAGTAGAGTTAAAGATCTTGTAAAAACTGCTGTAGATGAAATTGACAGCCTCAGAACACATTCCATTGAATCAAGTCGTGGTGTTGATAATTTATCAGTAAAAGCCGAAGCCGACGACAAATCCGAGAGATCATCCTTAAGAAACAAGGACGTTTCAGCTCAAGGGAAAAACAATGTTGCTTCCAAAACAAGCAATGACTTCAATATTGATTCCAGTAGGATGTGGCTTCAATGGAAGTAGACAAAGCAAAGAAGAAATATTTGTCTGATACAACAAGCAGTATACCCGATACGGAGATTGAAGAACTGGAGATCGACGACGAAGAACAGCAACCGAACTGGAGGCAGCTGTACTTGGATGGACTCGACGACGGCCGAGAAAAGATCGCGATCGACGAGTACTCTTCGGTTCTCAATAATTATAAGGAGGTATCAAAGATGCTTAATGAAGTTGATAAGAGAAACCGAGATGGGTTCTCTGAATTGGCAATGCAGATAAGGGGACTGAAGGATGCATTGGCTGCCAAAGATGGAGAGATTCAAACTTTAAACCGAAAAATCGGGTTTTTCGATGAAAACAAGTATGGGAACACGGTAGACGAAGTAGAACACCATGGAAGTCCGAGCGAGGAATCAACTTTAACCAATTCTGTTCAGGCATCACCTTCAGCTGCAGGTCAGGAGAAAGTTGGAACCATTAGAAAAGCAGTTGAACTCGAAACAACTACACATGGAAGATTCAAAGAATCCTCTGAGAAAATGGGAGGAAACAACAAACCTGCAAACCGATCTTCCCGTGTTTCGGCCTTGAAAAAGAAGATTCGATCCGATATCGATGAATTGCTCGAGGAAAATCTAGAGTTTTGGTTGAGATTCAGTTCAGCATTGAATCAGATAAAGAAATATCAAGCTTCAGTCAAGGACTTGAAATCCGAGTTACCGAGATTGAGAGAAAGAAGCAGCAAGCAAGAAGGAACGACCGAACACCTGAAATCCGAAATGCGGCCTGTTTATTGTCAGTTCAGAGAAATAAGAACCGAGTTAACATTATGGTTGGAGAACAATGGAACGATGAAAGATGACGTTGAAGGAAGATACTCATCGTTATGCGACATCGAAAACGAGATAGTGACCGGTGTAAGTGATGGCGAGCTGAGTGGATATCAAGCAGGGAAGTTCCAAGGCGAAGTTGTGAACATGAAACAAGAGATCTACAAGGTTTGTAATGAATTGAATGCAGGGTCTGAACGAGCTAGACAACTTAAGCATGAAGTTGAGAAACTGATGAACAACTTGGAGAGAGAACTTGGGTCGTTATTATCATCACTGTCTCAATCAGTTAAGTCTAGAAGAAGGACGGGGTCCAGAATTCCTCTTGGATCTTTTTTATTTGGAAGTACGTCAAAGCATTCAAAGCCGTTGAGTTAAAACCGTTGCTATCACGTTTTCGGTTGCGTTGTGTTTATTGTGAATGTGTACTACTGAAGTCATTGCAAGTATCATAATCATACAATAAATATTTCAGACGATATTTTTATTACTATATATCTGCCACTAATTCGATACCAGCCCGCTATTTAAATCCATGAAAACCACTCCTTCCCTTTCCCTTTATATAACACTTTCTGCCGGCAGAGATTGTGATTACTAATTGCTGCACTACGTTACCCTTCACTAGTGCTAATGTAGAAGCAACACCTTCATAAATTGTAACATTTACATCATTAATCATATAGTTAGTCTACTAGAAGTCTTGTACTGTAATTAGAAATTTTATTTTAGTCCTTATACATTTAAAAAATTAATATTTTGATAAAAAAAATTAAAGTTGTAGTTAATTAGCTTAAATATCTTAATTTAAACTCATTGCATGTCTGTCATTTTTAAAGTTGAATAAATCTATTCTCTTTCAAAAATAAGAATAATTTATTCAATGTACATTTTGAAAGTAAATAAATAAAAATGATTTAGTGTTGAATTTTTTTATCAGTAAATGACATGTGCTTATTATGTTTAGATAGTTTTTAAATAAAAATATATATTTTTAATAATTTATAATTATTTATTGTCTTTTTCAATTAAACTCTTATTCTCATTCTGAATCTAAAAACTCTAATAAAATTCATGTATTTTTTTCAATTAAACATTTTTAGTTATTTATCTTGTAATTATAATATTGTTTAATCGAAGATAATGAAGATTGAAGTTAGAATATGAATTAATTTTGCATTCAATATATATATATATATATTGAGGGGTGCAAGAACTAAGCTACGTTGATACTAACTTGCATTTAGATTTTATAAATATTTTAAAAAATTATGTAAAAATTGAAAGAAAAAAAAAGAATAACTTGAAAGAGATAAACTCGTTCGAGTTTGAAATTAAGAATTTTAAAATATTTAAACTAAAACATTTAAGTCAACTGATAATAATTTAATTATTTTAGACCAAAATGTAATAAATGGATTAAAACGAAGTTTTAATTACAGTACAATGTTCACTTTTATAGTCGAAAGACAAACAAAATTTTAAATATAATACAGACTTCTAATAGAATTTTAACCTATTAATTATAGGTATTTTCCTCTTAATTCTTTTCTTCTCTTCCATGGATTAGAGTCAGAAATTAGATTTGAACAATAAATTTTATCCAAGTATTGTTCAAATTTAAATTACAGAATAGCCAAACAAAGGGGGAAAATATTTTTATAATATTATCCGATCATCAAAATTCTCTACCGAAAATTTCCCCCCCAGAAAATTCTGAACAATTCAAGAGAAACATACACCTAAATCTGCAACATATTTTCCTGGAATAACTTAGACTAAAACCTCAATAGATGGGTATATTGCTACAGAAAAGATGTCACAAGCATCTGACGTGAGCAGATTCAAATAACTTGGACCGTCACACAAGACACCATGTCGCACTACGGACCTTCGGCGGTTTCTGTTGTGCTCAAAATCTCCATATCCTTGGTGCATCCATTGTTTAGAGACGCTTCAGCCGATGTCTTGACTGTTCTCGGATTCCTGCAACTTTCTTCGGCTGCAGGTTGACAGTCCCTATTTTAATCAATGAACTATCAATGGTACTATCATTGGCATTTTGAAATTCTTCAACCAGGTCTGATTTGACATTAACTTGAAGACACTCGACCACTAATTTCTCATTCGGATCCTCAGCAACTGCCTTAAGATTCTTGAACTCAGATTCCGGGTTTGATGCAGCTGCTTTTTGCTCTTTAACTCCCTCACCCGGTTCATTTTTCAACTCACATGCTCCATTTTCTTGCACATGCTCCACAGGCAAACTGTCCAACACAGGACCCTTGAAATCTACAGCTGCTTCCGGTTCTTCCTTCGGGGGACCTTCAACAGTTGGACTAGACGTAATGGCATTACACTGCTGAATCGACAAATTTAATGAAGAGGAAGAAGAAGATGGAGTATGCTCAACTCTTTGAGTTGCAGATTTCACTGAACCAGGATGCGAGGTACAAGATGAATGCACCTCCAAATGAGAAGAGGGTCCACTGGGTTTGAGAGGTTTAACAGAAGAGCCACTTGAAGTGATTATATGAATAGCATTTTTAGATTGGGCAGCCTTAAGCAGGGACGCAGCAGCCTCTGGGCCACCAATCCGGGCTCCAGCAGCAACAGCAGTGGCATCAAGGATTGAACCTGTACTGGAAAAATATGTTGGTGGTTTCTTCAAGCTTACCCGAGATTTTAAAGTGGGAATTGATGATCCCTGGGGGGATGTTTTTGTAGTCATGGGAGCTTGTTGAGATGGGTTTGGGACTTGGACTGAAGCAACAGGAACTTGCTGAGGTGGACTCTTGGTGGGGACGGATGCAATTGGACCTTTTTGAGGCTGATTATGGGATGTTATGGATATAATTGGAGCTTTTTGAGGTTGATTGTGGGCCAAGACAGAAGTGATTGAACCTTGTTGAGAATGATTTTGAGATTGGGTAGAAGCAATGGAACCTTGTTTGAACTGGCTTTGCACTTGAACCGAAGCTTCACCACCAGTAGTTGGAAGTGCAGACGTACTGGTTGTGATCTTCAAACCTGGCTTGGTAGCAACGATGCTAGTCTATTAGAAAGAGAACAATAGGCCTTCCATATTCAAAGAAGAAAACTGGAAGGAGAACAGAAGGCTCCCATAATTTCATTTCTTAAATAGGACCCTTTAACTATTTATTCACAAGAATATCTCCAAATTAAACACTTCAAAGAACTAAAAATAACATTAGATGGAGAAGATTACCAGGGTTATTTGTACAAGCTGCTGTTAAGTTTTTATCAGGCATATCAAGGGCCAAGGACAAAGCACTACGTGTTGCCAACTGTGCCTCAGAAAGTTGTGTAACAGTGGAGTTTCCTTCCACATTTGAGTTGCCAAGTCGCTTCTTAATAATAGTCCACCTCTGCAAATAGTAGAACAAACTTGTCATAATTAGCAGCAGAAAAAGCAGAGAAACAAATAGTATAGTCGCTTCATTTGCATGACACATATAGCCATCAAGGTTTCATAGAATTGGTTAAAAATTATAAAATATGCAGAGTGGAAAGAACTCCGTTGCCGGGATTTGAACCCGGGATAAACTGGGCAAATCCCAGACATCATGGCCGGGCTAGATAACAACGGAGTGTTATTCTAGAGCAACAACTAGAAGGCTAAAAAGAAGAAACTAAGTGATATAGAAACACAAACACCAAAATAAAACCAGTGCCGTCAATTTGTAGCAGCATTTAGAATGTCCACAATTCTGTATAGACAAATAAACTATGCACAGTAATAATGTTCTTCAGTTAAAAGAAGGTAAAAAGAAAAAGAACACACATGTACAAGCATGCACATATAGAGAATTTAAGGATCATGCCAAACTCGAGAAAAAATCAGAGTACAGAATCTCTTGCAAAATCGGTGAGCAGTATAGAGATGATATAAACGACTAGATCTCTTGCAAAAAAATAGTGCTGGTAGATGTTATCAACCAAAAGAAACCTTTTCAAGTCAACTTGCAGCAATTTAACACGGGAAGACAGAATTGCTTCACAAATCTACTAAGTTTCACAACTACTATGCATTTAGTTCGAAATCCATAAATCTCTAGCTCCTCAAGCAACACATACAAAAGTAGACTTTTAATATATTACTTCCATTACATCACTTAATTACTAACTTTAAGCCATAAAAATAACCGTGAACTTGCTTCTATGTAATGCATATAAAGTAGGATTGATATGATAACTAAAGTTAACAGATACAAAATTAAACAAGTTGCCTGGTTATATTGGAAACCAACCTGAGCCAACTGTGAAGCAGTCCTATCTCCTTTGAAGTCTCCTCGCAAGATGTTTGCCCAATTTCCAACACCACATTTCTGCACAGCAGAAATAAGTTCCATATCCTCTGCTTCCGACCAAGGTTTTCTTTTCCTTCGAGAAGGTAGGTTAGCACCAGCTGATCCATTTCCTTCCAAAGTTTCAGTCGATGCCACTGCAGGCAGAATCTGTTTCTGAACAGAAACTGGAACAGTGATATTCATCCCTCGCATTGAGCATGTGGGCTGCGAGTTTTCCAAAGATACTCTAGATGATTGCGAATTAGGTATATTTATTGTCAATGGAGCCTCTACCATGGAGTTGTTTGCAAGAATTGAGTCAGTTGGTAAACCAGAAGCAATCAAAACCTGACAAGAAGAACCGTTTCAACTGACTGGCTTGGAAAAGGTGTGAGCAAAGAGATAAATCAGTAGTGAAACTTGAAAGAAGAGCAGGTCATCAAAAACTATTATCTGTTTGATTCCCATGAGGTTATAATTAACCATTCAATACTGGTCACAGTGTAGGCACTGACCACATTAAGTCAAAAACCATCTTTTACTAGCAACAGTTCCTACCAACTAGCCGGTTTAAATTTTTGCAACGAACAGAACATCCTGAACACAATTATCTAACAGAAAAGAGGTACTACCAACCACGTCAGAAAATGGATTTGGTGTTAACTATGTCGCTTATTAATTATAGTTTCTTCATTATCATTACTGTTTTTCCAACCCAAAGAGGTTAAATGATCATCAACCACAAATGATAGAAGATGTAAACCTTTATTGTCATTTTTATGGTGATTACATTTATTTCTCTTACCTTCACACATGCTGCAGCCTCAGCTGAAGTTTCACCACTAACAGAAGGGCAAGGCTCCAATTCATATTCTAAGTCGCTGTCATCATCCTGCAAGATAAAAAGTTAATTAAATGACACTACAGCCATAAGAACCACCAATAATACTTATCCTTCAAATAAAAGGACCTAATTTTTATTAAAGAATCATGACTTTAGCCCTTTGATCAGTGGATTAAATACAATCCTAGATTTTAATTTCGAAGCAAAACCAGCATTTGACCGGACATAAGTTAGGATATTAGAAAACATATAAACCTCAATTAACCAAAACTATCTCAATATACTAAAATGATGCACATCCAGATGGTACACTAATCTAAGGGATATGTTCTTCAGGAAGCAATTCTCTCCAGACATTTCAGCATACACCTAAACACATAAGGAAGTTCAAGTAGATTTTAAATTAAACCCTTAGCATCGGCAACAGATAGAAACACATATACCAAAGGTTTAAAAGAAAAACTAAAAAGCTGACCAAGGGTTCAGCTCCATCATCGAATTTTTCCAGCAAGGAGTCGCGGTAGGCCAAATGGCGCCATAACATCTGGTATTCCCTAGCATTAGATATCCCAGTAGAAGTCTTCTTGACTAGTGCATTCCAATTCAGCTTCATACCTGGATACTGAGCCACTTCTTGCAACAGTGCCAAAACAGTGGTTGCAGTATACCTGCCCAGACTAAAATGAATGATAACAAAAAAACAAAAACAAAATTTAAAAACCCATTATTACAAAAATAAATAGGGATAAAGGAGGGACCTTTGCAAAAGTGTAGAGACGTCTTCCTCACTGATTGAACCCCTTTTCTGTTTCTTTGTTTTCTCAATCATATTTTCTGATAGCTGGAAAATTGCATACTATGAATGATGAAATTAATGGAACAGAAACTTCGGAATCAGACAAAAACCCTAGTTAGGGTTTAAGATTGGAGATATAAAATTTTAAAACCCTTTCAATGGTGAGAGAGGCACGAGATGAAGAAGAAAGGAAAGCGTGTAGAAAAGTGTGATCGGGGACCGTTGAAGAGCGTGGAGAGCACGCGCCGGGCAGTGTTCACGCGGAGAAAGGAACGGGAATATCTTCGGCAAGGGGATCTTGTTTTGTTGGTTTCTTAATAAAAGCCTTAATAAAAAATAATAAAACAAAAACTAAACTATGAGAAAGGAGACGGTGATTCGTTGGAGAAGGCCTTTCTCAGGGACCAATATAATGCGGAAGGTGGATGGACGATAATGCCCTTTCTTTCCTCCTCTAATTCCGACTTGCACATTATTTTTATGACAGATGTAAAAGAATTTATTCATATCCACCTAATCTAAGGGTTGTTTGTTTACTTTAGAATGATTAAGCGTTTAATCATTCAAATATTGAATGATTTAGAGGCTCTGTATGAATTAGCTCTAATGTGACATGTTGTTTGATAATGACTCTGAATCATTTAGATTGTACTTATGTGTTGAATCATTCAACACTGTTTTGCTGAATCATTCAGATGTGCAAAACAAACGCGTTGAATGTTGAACGGTTCAATATTCAGTGCTGAATGATTCCATTAAGAGACAAACAAACAGTCCCTAAGAGTCTTTTAAATTACGAGGAATTACTTTAGGGTCAGTTTGTTTCACTGAAAACGTTTTTCGAAAAATATTTTTGAAAAATATTTTCTAGAAAACTTTTTACGATGTTTGGAAGATGTTGTTTAAACCATTTTCCATTGGTTGATGAATTTTTAAAATTTATTTATTACAAATATTAAATATAATAAATAATATTTATTTATCATAAAACTTAATATTATTTTTTTTAAAATATTAAAATAATTAATTTATTATTAAATATTATTTTTATAACTTTATTAATAAAAATATTAATATTGGTATATTTTATTGAAATAAAAATATTAAATTAATTATTTATTAAAGTAATAGTTTTATATTATATTTTAAAAATATTAATTAGTATATTTTAAATGTATTTATTAAAATATTATTAGATTATTATATTAATATCAAATATATAAATAATATTATTCATTATTAATAATTTAATAATATTATTTCTATGAAATTAATAAATAATATAAATTTTATTAATAATTTATTATATATTATTAAAATAGAATTATAATATATTATATTATATTATTATAATATAATTGATTATTTTATTATAATATTAAAAATATAATATTATATTATTAGAAATATTAATAAATATATTTTAAATATTTTAATAATTAATTTTTTGATTAAAATGATATTAAAATATTTTATTAATATTAAATTTATAAAATAAAATTATTTTGAGTGTTTATTCTTTGGAGTGAAAAGTTCGCAAAATGACTTACGGAAAATCAGACCGTAAGTCATTTTCCAGTAAACACAAAGGAAATTCTGTTGATCAGGAAAATGTTTTACGTCGACCAACTAGTTTTCCTCAAACCAAACACTGGAAAAATAAGGAAAACATTTTCCGGAAACCGTTTTACATGAAACAAACGAACCCTTAGTGTTTGATTAAGTTGTTTATCTTTGTTTTTTTTTTATATTTTCTTAATTTTAAATTCATTAAAAGTATGGGTAAATTATAAATTTCATCATTGAATTTTAATATGTCTCATATTTTGCTCACTGAACTTAAAAACTTTTAATTTTCTCACTAAACTTAATATATTGAGTTTTTTTTTGTCACTTAGATGTTAAATATAACAACCTCCTCATAAATTTTCACCAAAACGACGCCATTTTGCATTTATATAACAACTCATTTATAACACCATTAGTGAGAAAACGATTGAGTGAAAAAAACCCCGATGTATTAAGTTCAGTGAGAAAATTGAAAAGATTTAAAGTACAGTGAGTGAAATATGAGAGAAAATAAAATTTAGTTACCAAATTTATAATTTACCCTAAAAATATTCTTTCTTTTTAGAGTTTCTCCTTCCCTTTTATTTAAGTAAGATTAAAATTAAAATTAGAATTTATAAAAAAATTGATTTAAATTCTATATCAATTTTCACACTTTTAAAAGTTGTACCATTTTAAAATATTCGTACCATTGTTAATAAATTATCACATGGTGGGAAATAATTATTAAGTTATATTTTTTTATAAATTTTTAAATCTAATCTTAATCCTGTTTAAGAAGGGAGATGTAATACGGTGGGTTTAAAATCATGCTATAAAGGAATAAAAGATAATAAAGATGAACAATATAATCAATCGACCAAATGTTTTTACTATAGATTTGTTTGTTTTGAAATAGGATTACTTATTTTATAAAACATAAGTATAAAAAGAAATTATTATTAAAATTAGTCAAATAATTTGAAAAAATAAAATATATAAAAAAAATATTATTATTGACTGTGAATAATAAACATTATTAATATTGTTAAGTCAATCGAATGGATGAAATAGCCAAGAGGGGGTGAATTGACAAATAAAAATTTTGGTGGAAGCTTGAAAAGAAAATAGAAAAATTGAATACAAGAATTTAGAGTGGTTTGACTTTATAAACCAAAGTCTACATCCACTACCTTAGCTATCCACACTAAGAATTTTTCGAAAATTCACTAATTTGTAGCAACCTTTGAGGATAAAGTGTAACCTTACAACTCCATCAAGAATTATACCCTAAATTATTGAGACACTCTCTCAAAGAGATAATTACAAATTGCAAACTTATAAAAACCTCACTATGAATGTATTCGCACAATTCAAGAACAAATAAGAACACTTGTGAAATAAAAACAAATGAGTACAAAAGTGTTCTTTGTAAGAAAAAGGAATGTTGAAGAATGTTTACTTGATTTTGGCTCAAATTGGTTGTTTTTGGCTTTCTCTTTGATCTCTTGTCTTCACATATGACTTGGAATCTTGTTTTTACACTCCCTCTATTAATTTTACCCGTTTCGGTTATTGTGAGAGTAAATAGAGTCGTTAGGAGGTAGTTTCCCACAATAAATGTTTCCTAGACGCTTGTAGTATCGATACTCCCTGCATTAAATACAAAAATATAGTCATTGAGGAAAGGTAGCATCGGTACTGGTACAAGGGGCATCGATACTACTCTTATATGTAGTATTGATATTGGGACTAGTATCGGTACCAAATGAGTATACTGGAATTTGACAATTTCAAAAACAAAAGGGTAGTATCAGTACTATCATGTGGAGTATTTATACTACTATAAAAAGTAGTATCGGTACTGAGCTAGTATCGGTACCAAAATAGCATTTTGTTTTGTCAAACCTACAAATAGTATCGGTATTACTGCGTAATTTTGGACTTTAGCATCGATAGTTGTATCGATACTTCATGAACATTATCGATATTGTTCCTGTAGTATTGGTACTACTATGCTTAAAATAGATTTTTGACTCGATTGAAGTTCGAAACCCTTAGTAAAAATTATTTCAAAGGTATTTCTAATATAAAACTCAATTTTTCAATAGAGTGAGGAGTAAAATAAAGTTTATGACCTTAAATATAATTTATATATTCGAATGACCGAATCAAATATAATCTTAAAAGTTGTTAAAACTATTTAACATTTTTGGTATATCAAAATATCAAAGTATGTTCAACAATCTCCCCTTTTTGATATAACAAAACATTTAATAAATTTTAAGATTTTTCTTTAAAATGCTTCCCCTTACTATAATATTTCTCCCATTTTTTGTTGGATCAAAAAGTAAAAAAAAAAAAGATAGATTAACAAGGCTGTGAAGATCAAAATTGCCAAATAGGTTAGTCAACATAAACAATATCCTTAAGCAATATGCATGGTCATGACAATATAAACATGTCTTAAAATATCCAAAATATTATAATAATCGCAATAAACATCTGAATAACATAAAAATCTATGAAATCATCCAAAGCATAAAAAAATACCAAATCTAAAATATCAAAGTGTAATAAAATAATCCAAGATAAAATTCAAAGTATGATAGTGCAAGACCAACTCAAATGCAAATAACAAAGCAAAACGATCAGGCATCTGACTGAGGATGATGTTCAATATCCGAAGACGGTGCATAGAAAGAAGCAAAGTCTCGAGAGAGAGCGTTGAGCCTATCCGTCACCGTGTCGAATCAAACAAGGTCACATCGGGAATCCACATGCAACGCTTGTAGTGCCAACTGCTGATAAGCTATCTCCGGCACCTGAGTCCCCAAGGCAGAAAAATGGGACTCCATAGAAGCAAACCTCAAGTCCAACAACTCCATCATGAATTGAAATTAAAGAGGCATCAAACTAGCACCCTCACCACCAGCTCAATGAGGCTCGTTGGGAATACGATTCACCAAATCGTCAACGTCTCGCAACACGTCATCATCTTGAGGTTATGATGGAGCCACTCTAGAGGAGCTTGGACCTTGTTGCCCTTTGTCTTTTCTTTGCTACGTGTCTCTAACTTGTTCCCAACCCGACTAAAGAAGAGATTTAAGATCAATTAAGATGGTTAGGGATGGTAGAACCAAGTTCTACTTAGAGACCAACTTTGAAAAAGTGATGGCTTAGAAGACAACCATAAACAAGAGACTCAACTCTCTTAGAAGGAACATTGTTAACTGTGTCAACTAATTCACTGAAAACAATTTGGGCAAAATTTATCCTTTTGTTATGTTAGAAGCAGTGAAGCCACCAAATGTCAACACTAGAGAGAAAGGAATATTTACCTCTGGATGGTCTAAACCACCAAGAGATAATCAAATGCAAGAATCTCTCATGAAAGACAATGACACTATCACTTTTGCCTACTTATAAGGTAGAATGAACATAGTCATTTTCATTGTCTATATCGGTGTTATCTATACCTAGAGAAGAGGCAATGGTGTCAGAATCAATAGTAATGCATTTTCCCAAAAGATAGGACCAAATACGCGCGGTATGATTTCTAGCTTCATTTTTCGCACAAACCACATTATAATAGAAAATATGATACATATTGATTTATTTGGGCCTATCAAGAATATTAGCTTAGGTGGAAAACAATATGCCTTTGTACTTGTTAATGACTACTCTATATACACATGAGTTCTTTTTTTAAGCACTAAGGATGAAGCTTAAGATAAATTCATCACATTTTCAAAAGTCATTCAAAATGAAAAATATTACTCAATTTCAAGTGTTAGGAGTGATCATGAAATTGAATTTGAGAATATTGGCTTAAGTGAATATTGTAACTCTAATGGAATTAGCCACAATTTTTCATCCTTTAGAACCTTTTAACAAAATGGAGTTGTTGAGAGGAAAAATAGAACTTTAGAAGAAATGGCTGGGACCATGCTTTGTGAAAATAATTTGCCAAAGCATTTTTGGGAGAAAGCCACAAATACCACTTATTGTGTGATTAATAGAGTAATGATTAAGTCTATTTTAAAGAAAACTCTGTATGAACTTTTTAAAAATAAAAAACCTAACATTAGTATTTTCACCCTTTTGGGTGTAAATGTTTTGTTTTAAACAATTGAAAAGACAATCATAGAAAATTTGATGCAAAAAGTGATGAATGAATATTCCTTGGATATTTCATGAATTCGAAAGCTTTTTGAGTATTTAATAAAATAACTCTAGTGGTAGAAGAGTCTATTCATATTGTTTTCGATGATAACCCCCTTTAAAGAATGATTATTTTATTGAAGGTGATGTAGGTATTATGAACCCAAATGAAGTTGGTGAACCATCATCATCTAAAGAGGATATGCCAGAACAAACACAAGTGAGGAGCTAACTTTAGAGGAAAGGGAAGTCTCATACCCAAGGGAGTACAACTATGTCAAAGATGGTGAGATTTTGGGTGATCAATCCAAAAGGGGAAACTACTAGATCCTCTCTTAGAAATATTTGTAATTTTGTTGCATTTATCTTATGCATAGAGCCTAAGAATATAAAAGAAACATTAAATGATGAATTTTGGGTAATGGTATGCAATATGAATTAAATCAATTTGAGATGAGTCAACTATGTATATTAGTTGAAATGCCTAGTGATAAATCTACTATAGGTACTAAATGGATAGTTAGGAATAAGTTAGATGAAAGTGGTAATATAGTGAGAAACAGGGCTAGACTTTTTGCTCAAGGGTATACTCAAGAAGAGGGAATATATTTTGATGAAACTTATGCTCCTGTAGCTAGGATGGAGGCTATTAGAATAATATTGGCATTTACATGTTATCATGGTTTCACTTTATATCAAATATATGTTAAAAGTGTATTTTTAAACGTTTTTATAAAAGAAGAGGTGTATGTGGAACAACCTCCCGGTTTTGAGGACTTAAAATTTTCAAATCATGTTTTTAAATTGACCAAAGCTTTATATGGTTTAAAACAAGCTCCATGAGCTTGGTACGAAAGATTGTCAAATTTTCTTATTGAAAAAGGATTTTCAAAAGGGAAGGTTAAAACTATCCTATATATAAAAAGTAAAGGTAAAGATTTATTAGTAGTTCAAATTTATGTTGATGATATTATTTTTGGTTCTACTAATGACATTCTTTGCAAAAAAATTGCTAAGCTAATGCAAGGTGAATTTGAGATGAGCATAATAGGGGAGCTCTCTTTTTTCTTGGCTCCAAATCAAGCAAAGAAAAGATGACATCTTCATCAATCAAGCAAAGTACATCAAGGATATGCTCAAGAAGTTTGGATTGGAAAATGTGAAACCCCAAGCCACTCCTATGAGCTCATCTACAAAGCTTGGCAATGATAAAGAAGGCAAGTGTGTAGATGTTAAACTTTATAGGTCTGACTGGATCATTGATTTATCTTACTGCAAGTAGACCAGATATTATGTTTAGTGTTTGCTTATATGCTAGATCTAAATCTTGTCCTAAGGAGTCATAATTACAAGCCATTAAGAGAATATTTAGATACCTTAGAGATACTCCTAGCATAGGACTTTGGTATCCTAGAGACTCTAGCTTTAGCTTGCATGCCTTCTCGGATGTGAATTATGGAGGTTGTAAATTAGATAGGAGAAACACCTCTGATACATGTCAATTCCTAAGAAATATGTTAATTTCATGGTTTTCAAAGAAACAAAATAGTGTCACATTATCTACCAGCGAAGCAAAATATATTTTGACTAGTAGTTGTTGTGCAAAAGTTTTATGGATGAAAAAACAAATTTAGACTATGGAATTGATATGGGTATTATTCCTATCAAGTGTGACAATATTAGTGTTATTTATCTCACTAAAAATCTCATCCAACATTCTAGAACTAAGAACATAGAGATTAGACATCATTTCATTAGAGATCATGTCTCAAAGGAATACATAGTTCTAGAGTATGTAGACATTTTGCATCAAGTAGCTGATATTTTTACAAAACCTTTAGACAAAGAATTAGGCCAAACCAACCTACCTTGACTTTGTGCTTAAATAATTTATACATTTTTATGATTTTGTGAAAAATGCATGCAACATGACTTCTTTGATGCCTACTATGCAATTAGTTAGGGGGAGTTTAGGGTTTTCATGAAAATCGACAAAATGTTTAAATTATGCTTAAATGTGTATTGGTTTGTTTGAACATGTTTGCATTGCCTATTTATAGTTGCCTACACCATTATTGATGCCCTAAAGTATGCATTATGACTTTTGACCTTTTGGTGTAATGTCCCAAATATTGAATTAATGACTTTATTTAAAGGATTTAAAATTTGAGAATCTATTTGATTAATTGATAAAAGATGAGAATGATTTGGAATAGTAGTGTATACTAAATTGTAGTAATGGATGAGCAAGAGGGCATTTTGGGCCTTTAAGGAGGAAAATGAATTTAAAATCCATTGTTATTAAGGTATTTAAATAAGGAGAAAAGGGGGGAAAAAGAAAAAGTTAGCTAAAATCATCTATTCTCTTCTTCTTTCCTCGTGGGTAGCTCTCCTCCATAGCTCAAAGATGAGATTTCAAATAGCTAGTTTATCCTTTCGATTTTGGCTGGTTTTTGAATCCTTGAGTATGATAGAAGCTTAAGGAATTATTAAAAAGAATTAAAACTATGAGATAGAGGAAATATTGGAGATTTTAGAAAATGGGTTTTAAAATGATATGTTAAGATATGAGTTTTTAGTCTTGTTTGTTAGTATATTTGACTTGTAAAAGAAGTAAATGAAAGAGTAGAAACATTGGATTGGTTTAAAAACATGTTAGAAAATGTGGTGTGATTCTTAGATTGAAAGGTTCCTTTGTGATTGTGGATGTTACAAATAGCTAAATGAAGGAAAATTTATTGGCATAAGTATAGAAGAGTTTGATAGTATTGTGGGAGGTAAATAATACAAAATTTGATCAAATTTGGGTATATTTCGAGCTGAAAAATAAAAATCTGGGTGATGGTATCGGTACTGATAGAACAGTACTGATATTATAGGCTAAAATGGGATGAATCAGCTGAGTAGTATCGATACTGATTGCATCAGTATCGATACGAAGGGGGTATCGATACTATGAGGAAGATATCGATACCATTAAAACAGAATGCAAAAATGGTATCGATAACGTAATAGAGTATCAGTAACATAGTATAGTAGTATCGATACCATGGTAAGGGTATCGATACCATGGTAAGGGTATCGATACTAAAGAGCCAGAAATTGTAAAAATAGGCTGAAATTGTTATAGAAAGTTAATAATATGTACGTTTGAGTATTGTTTAAGTATAATTGTTAGGAAATATATTAACAATTGACATTGTACGTGTCTTTAATGGATGCTTGAGTAGATCTAAATCAAGCTCCCGAGATAAGCAAAACGAAGGGCAAAGGCAAAGTACCGAAGTAATCAACTTTGCATTTTGGATACAGTAGCAAGGAAAGCCAAGTGAGTGCATTTAATTATGTACGTATATGTTACGGTAGTCATAGATGTATGATTGATTGATATATGTTTGGTGATTACCAAATGGTAATAAGTGTACAAAAACTTAATAAATTCATACTAAGTGGATGAATTTCCATATGGGCACTTTATGTGTAAACTTAAGAAATTCATACTAAGTGGATGAATTCCCATATGGGCACTTTCAGTGTAAACTTAAGAAATTCATACTAAGTAGATGAATTTCCATATGGGCACTTTATGTGCAAAAACTTAAAAAATTCATACTAAGTGGATGAATTTCTGTATGGACACTTTATGTGTAAACTTAAGAAATTCATACTAAATGGATGAATTTATGTATGGGCACTTTATGTGCAAAAACTTAAGAAATTCATACATTTCCGTATGAGCACTTTATGTGTAAACTTAAGAAATTCATACTAAGTGGATGGATTCCGTATGAGCACTTTATATGTAAACTTAAGAAATTCATACTAAGTGGATGAATTTCCATATGGGCACTTTATGTGTAAAAACTTAAGAAATTCATACTAAGTGGATGAATTTCTGTATGGGCACTTTATGTGTAAACTTAAGAAATTCATACTAAGTAAATGAATTTTCGTATGGAAACTTTATGTGTAAACTTAAGGAATTCATACTAAGTGGATGAATTTCTGTATGGGCACTTTATGTACAAAACTAGGAAATTCATACTAAGTGTATAAATTTTTGTATTGGTAGTGGTTGTACAACCCACGTACACTAAAGTAATGGTTAAGAAATGACTGTATTAGTATTACAGAAGTAAACTATCAAATATATAATGAATGGAAAGAAGTAATGGATATTAGAATTGTTATAATATATTTGTATGTAGTATTTTGCTTATAATTATTTATGCCTCACTAAGAATTTTCTTAGCATGTGTTAATTTCACGCATAGGATTTAACATAAGCGAAGTAAGGAGATCATCGGACATCAAAGCAAGGGTCACGTCGTTAGTAACATTATGACATCCATGTCTATTTTGATGTAATTAGTTGACATGTAATAGACTTAGTTTAAACACTCTGAAAAGTATTTGATTTACTCTGATGTAAAATGATGAAATGTTTGAACCCTACTTTTTGTTTACTTACGTAAGTCTAATGAATGTTTTATTATTACTAAATTTAAAATGTTTTATAAAAAGAAACAAAATTTTACGGGTTTTCAAATGGGAAAATGATTTAAAAGTGATTTGACATCTGTATCTCATATACGATAAGATATACGGGAGATGGGTGTTACATTTATTGGTATCAAAGCTATAGGTTTAGCCGTTTCTCGACCGAAATTGAGTGTATTTTGATGTAAAAAGTGTTTACATGCAACTAATATGTCAAGTTACTGATAGGGTATAGAAAAAATATGATAGATGTCTCTCCTTACTAACTTAAGTATTATCCTTAAGTATGTTATACCAGATGCTGGATTCCATGAATTTGAGAAGAGCGGCTGGACGAGAGAGTAGAGATGAATCGGGTAATGAAAGTTATTAAGAAAATAGTAAATATCCGATTTCGTCTGAGAATGCCATCGCACCGGAACCTCAGGGTATGCCAATATCGGAGTTTGGAGCTTTCATGCAAGCTCTTGATACTATTTTGACAAGGTTTCATCCTCCTCCGCCTCCCTCTGCTCCTCCAGCTCCGCGAATGTTAACTCCTAAGGAGTTAAGAAGTTTAGGAGCTCCTGAGTTCAGGGAGAAGAAGATGAAGGTCCGATGGATGTGAATTTATGATTGAACGATGTTATGATGATGTTGGAAAGTCTACAGAATATCGGAGTTTGGAGCTTTCATGCAAGCTCTTGATACTATTTTGACAAGGTTTCATCCTCCTCCACCTCCCCCTGCTCCTCCAGCTCCGCGAATGTTAATTCCTAAGGAGTTAAGAAGTTTAGGAGCTCCTGAGTTCAGGGAGAAGAAGATGAAGGTCCGATGGATGCGAATTTATGATTGAACGATGTTATGATGATGTTGGAAAGTCTACAGTGCTCAGATCATGAAAAATTGGGCAGAGCTATATCGTTACTCCAAGGTTCAGCTTGAGTGTAGTGGACAAATATGATGATCTATGCATCGCAAGAACAAGTGAACTGTAAATTCTTTCAAGATGAGTTCAAGAACAAGTATATCAGGGAGCATTTTATGAGGTCAATGTAGTTGAAGTTTCTAAATTTGAAGCAAGGCGATCGAGCAGTGCATTAGTATGAGGCCGAATAAAATAAACTTAGTCGTTATGCTATGAGGTAGTTCCTAATGTCAAAGCTCAACGGGATTGGTTTATTGAGGGTTTGAGCCCAAAGTTAAAAGATATGATGTTGGCCTTAAATTTGCCTAGCCTGCAAGAAGTGATAAACAGAGCAAATGATATTGAAAGAGCTCAAGAGGAGACTCTAGCAGCAGAACAGATTATACAGGTGAGAAAAAGGATTGGGATGTCTTCATATACATATTATGCTAAGAGGGCAAGGGCTCAGGTTCTTGATACACTGATAGAGCTAATTTTGTTGTAGTTTCACTGAAAACTAAGCAGCCTCATTCCTTTACTGCTAGCTCAGGTAGAGCTTATGGAGAGACACCTCTATGTTAGACATGTGGCAGGTGACATGGGGGAGCACGTAGATTGCTCTCTGAAGCTTGTTTTCATTGTGGTGAATTTGGTCACTTTGCTCGGAATTACCCAAAGAAGTCGGGAGATAAATCAGCACAAACTGAGATATTAGTAGCCACACCAAGTAGAAGTAGAGGAAGAGGGAGATCAGGTGGTCAATATGAGACTAGCCAGAGACAAGAGACTCGGGGAGTGGCCCGAGTTTATAATATAAAGACCAGTGAAGATAGGGATGATCCAGAGATCATAACAGGTATATTTCACCTTTTTGATGAGCCTATTTTTGTTCTAGTTGATCTTGGTTCTACATACTCATATATTAGTACAAAGTTGGTTAGAACTAAAGAAATTCTTTTAGAACCAATTTCTAGTGAAATGATAGCGGTGAACCCTATGGGTCATAGTGCAAAGGTATGGGTGTGTAGAAAATGTCCAATTAAGATTCAATGGTTGTGTTTTTGGAAAATTTGATGGAGTTTCCTTTTGATGAGTTTGAAATTATTTTGGGTATAGATTGGTTGTCTCAACATCATGGATAGGTGGATTTTTGCAGGAAGCGATTATTTTTTAAGGATGCGGAAGGCTCCAAAATAGTAGTGATTGGTGAAAAAGCGAAATCACCCTACATTGTGATATCAACCATGACAGCAAGGAAAATGATGTCAAAGGGATGTGTAGTTTTTCTAGCTAATGTGATAGACACTCGAGTGATGAAAGTTAGGTTGCATGATATTCCCACAGTTAAGGAGTTTCTAGAGGTTTTTCCGAAAGATTTACTGGGTTTACCTCCATATCGTGAATTATAATTCAGGATTGAGGTTTACCCGGGCACTGAACCTATTTCTATGGCTCCGTATCAAGTGGTACCAATGCAGTTAAGAGAACTAAAAGCACATTTACAAGAGCTACCTGATAAAGGATTTATCAGACCAAGTGTTTTGCCTTGGGGAGCACCTGTGCTATTTATGAAAAAGAATGACAGGTCTATGCGGTTGTATATTGACTATCGTCAATTAAATAAGGTAACGATAAAGAACAAGTATCCTCTTCTGAGGATTGATGACATGTTTGATCAATTGAAAGGCGTAACAGTACTCTTTAAGATATATATGAGGTCGGGTACCACCAGTTAAAGATTAAAAATGAGAATATTTCCAAGATGTCTTTTCGGACTCGGTACGGACATTATGAATTTATGGTATTACCGTTTGGATTGACTAATGCTCCTGCAACATTCATGGACCTGATGAACAGGGTATTCCAGCCTTACTTTTCTCAATTCATGGTGGTATTTATAGAGGATATATTAGTGTACTCCAAGTCAAGAGAGGAACATGATGCTCATCTTCGCGTAGTTCTTCATATACTTTGTGAAAAGAAGTTGTATGTGAAACTGTCCAAATGCGAATTTTGGTTAGCTGAAATTGCTTTCCTTGGTCATATAGTCTCTGTAGAAGGCATAAGAGTGGATCCCAAAAAGATTCAAGCCATAGTGGATTGGAAATCCAAAAAGAATGTTTCTAAAGTTCGAAGACTTAACAATCCTATAACCATATCTTCATAATAGTTACTTCTAAAAATTATCGTAGGGAGCCTTTTTACTCTTTTTATCACATACAATATATCATACACATACTTGACTTCTTAGCAGTGAGTTCACTCCATCCAACTTATTCGTTTTAGAACAGTAAAGACTATTTAACCAAATTTTCTCGTCATTAACCAAAGTTCCGCAAAAACATAACCTTCTTCAACTTCTTCATTGGACTCAAATAATCCTAAACTTTTAACTCTTTAGCAACATTTATTCTAATAACTTGAAGAACTAAATGATTAAAATTGCTTCAAAATCACGTCCATCATTCAAAAAGTATTCCCTGAGGCATATATTATTCACTTTACCGTATTACTACTTCTCTTATTAACTCTAATTCTCGCTTCACTTCAGAAGACCTCTTAGTCTTACATCTCTTAATATCTAATCACTTAACTATACTAGTAATGACATCATACTTATTACACTATCAGATCAGAGATACTTATTATTTCGTTAACATGTACAAACCAAACATTATTAACAGTCAATCGATCGGTCTATTTCGAAAAATTGACTCAACCTAGGCTCTGATACCATTAAAGGTAACACTCCAACCAGTATTCAACCTAGATACGAATCTGAGGTGTCATATTAACTTTTTAAACTCTTTGCATCTTTTAAAATACGATTAAAACATGAAAATGAAAACAAAACTTAATAAATCATAGTTAAAATACATATCAGAGCATCTATACTTTACATTTATGGTATATGCCAACAATATTTCTATGACAATATCACATACTATTCACATGTCTCTGATCTGAAAATATGCAAAGATATGTTTTCCTGCCCGTGCTTACTCTATTTACTCCTCACATACCCTTGAACCTATGTGTGAAAACACTCACACGCTAAGTCATTGACTTAGCTAGGCATTATGAGTAATATAAAACAATAAAACATTTGTATAAATTTACAAAAGAAATGTTTAATTTTACAAAACACCACAAATCTTATAATTTATAACATCTCTTATTAAAAACTGATAAATGTATACTCATTTTATTCTTGATTATACATTTCAAATCATTAACAATATAGACTTTTAGATAATTTACACTTTCATAATCATTTTTAATTTCATATAAACTACATATAATTTATACACTTTTCGTATAATATACATTTGTTTAATTGGCCCAACGTATATCACTGAAAACTCAAGGTATGTGAGTACATTGAGGTTGTGCACTAATGTTGTCACCATAGCTCACATAATTTGCACCGAAGTGCCACACACAGTTGCACTAAAGTGCCACATAGTTTTGTCCCGAAGGACCGCGTAGAATTTGTCCCGAAGGACCACGTAGAAATGTCCCGAAGGACCACATAGATTATCCGAAGGACCATGTAGAACCCTCATCTCATAGCATGGCAACTATACCTCTAATTCTCATAGATATACCTAGGGTTTTAACTTATAATTATTTTTTTTATTTTCACTATTTAAAGTGTGTCTTATTCTCATAGTGTTCGTTCACAAAAGGTATCTTCGCGTAGAACTTTTTCATTTATCACATTCACGTAGAACCTTTTCACTTAGCACATTATCATATATATATATATATATAACATTTTCAGATATAAATCTTTCACGTATAATAGTTTTATGAAATATTATCCAAGTCTATCATTTATTCACATAGAACTTGTTCCCATAACATTTAATTTCACATAGCATTTAGTCAATATTTATCATATACTCATGGTTCGTACTTATTTCATATTACATGTCATATTCCACTTATCAATTTAATCATATAAAGCATATTCACATATAACATAATAACATATACTCATAACATTTTACATTGGTCATGAACATTTGAGATTGGCTCATCACAAGCCATTCTCCAATCATAAATAGAATAAGTAAATAGCACTCACCTTTGCCTCACGTAAGTTCTAAACAAAATCATTTTCTTTCAATCTCATACTATGTCGATTCCTTCGGTACCGTTGCAATCTAAATCTACACATAGACATTTCCCATATCGATATCAATCTCTACTAACATTTAACCTATTAATACTATATAAATGGAAAGAAAGACTTTAGAATTTCAAGTTTCATACTTAATAGTATCGGTACCCCTTCTATAGTACCGATACTTCTTTTTTATGGTACCGATACACCCTTCAGTACCGATACCATTTTGGCATTCAAGAATTTCAATTTCAAATACAGTATCGATACCTTCCCCTTGGTATCGATATCACCACCTCAGTATCTATATTGATTCAATCAGTATCGATATTGTTCATCCGGTTTATATTTCAATTTAACATTATAGTATTGGTAATAGTACCGACACCCTTACCTAGAAATCACTTATTTTACTTCTAAAATTACCCAACTTTCACTTAAATATCTTACCCTTAACTCTATTTATAACTTCAAACTCATTTACACTTATTCCCACTAACTTATCTCCATTAAAACCCCTTTAACATAAAAAATCTACCATATAACTCTAGGAACTAAAAATCATATCAAATTTTCAAACATGTTTCTAATCATTCCTAACACTTCTAATCCCTTAATTAAACCCTTGACAAGTAAAATATATCTTTAAAAATCTAAATACAATCACTTTCAATCAATTATCTTAAAAACACATTTTACTAAATCATCATTAACTCTTCATTCCTTTAGCTTTTATTTATCTTTAAGTTTCTATACCACCCAAGTATTAAAACCCAACACAAAAATGAAAGAAAAACCAACTTGAAAGGTAACTTACCGTAGCATAGAGTTTCACGGGGAAGAAGAGAAGAGAAAGCTTCCAGACTTTTCCTTTCTTTCTTTATTTCTTTTAATCCCATTTATAAAGCCTTAGTAAAAGATATTTTAAGCTCCTTTATGCTAAAAGACCATTATGCCCATCTATTTTTCCATCTTTGAAAATAAATCCTATACATAAATTCTCAAATCAATCCTTGAACTTTTTAATTTTTCAAAATTAAACCACTAAATTTTCAATCTTTACACTTTAGTCACTGACCAGAATTTTGGGATGTTACAATTCTTTCCCCTTAAAAAATCATCCTCGAATTTTCACTACACAATAGATGAGAAAACTATCTTCTCAAATACTCTTGACATTCCCCTATCGCTTCTTCCACTTTGTAACCTCTCCAGAGAACTTTAACTAACGGAATCATCTTGTTCCTTAGTTATTTGACTTCATATACTAAACTTGGCAATGGTTCTTCCTCATAGGTCAAAACTGATGGAACTTTAATTCTTCCGACGCTATGATGTAATAAAAACCTGATTTATATATTCTGATTATTGAATCATGAAAACACTAATGTTCCTAAATAATCCTCACTTTTTCTCCGATTTCTTAGTTTATATCTGACCCCACTATGACTCAATCTTTCAATTCAAATCAATTTCATGATGTCCTACACTTTCTTCTACGAAAAATTAATATGAAGCTAACTTGATAACTTCTTAAACTTGCAAACATGTCACTCATTTAAAAGCAACTCAATGATAACTCTTTTTCATGGCATGCAACCATTCCACAGACTTTAAATCTTTAATTTCTCCTTTTTCTACTTATTATATATTTAACCAACACTAAATTTTATCTTTCTTTTAAAGACAATCATATACTCAACACTTCTTAAAGTATAAATTATCTTATAAATTTATCATAACCATTATCATATTAACCTTCCCTGTTGCAGCTAATAAACACTTCATCAATCTCCAGATAATTAATCCACTTCCTGTCTTTACACTCCTTCGCATACATTTGACTTTTGAGATCCATATAGATATAATATCATTCATTAAGGATATAGGGGTTCCCTCACAACAAAATCTGCAAGTACTACTAATACAAGATTGAAATTCAGATATTTTATTACTTAACTCTCTAATTGCTTTGCAACAAAACTAGAACTTTTCCAAATTCTAATCATACTAACCTTGGAACTTATGTCAATATTCCTCGTACATCTTAACATTTTCTTGATACTTATCCATTCAATTAAATAATATATCCATCCTCAATAATTTGGTCAAATAAAATATAATTATTGACTATATTCTTATCATTCTTTAAAATTCATTCGACTATTTTTCGTACTTCTTTACTATACATATCATTATCCTCTTAGTAAAGTCTACATGGCAAAAGAATACAACTTTAAAGAATCCACGCTTATGTTTGATCTACTTAGTATATCATTTTTCTCCTGATCCTTTAAACTTGATCACACATGCCTTAACATAACTTTTAAAAGTTGAATAACCTGATCAGACCAATCAACAATCTGCGGATGGACAATAGCACCAAAATTTGATTAAATTCCGTAGGTCTTGCTCAAATAATTACAAAGCCTTAAGGTAAACCTTAATCCCCTAAGATATAATTAATACTGGCACTCCATGTAGTCTAACTATCTCCATAAAAAAATAGTTCGAACATGAATGGAATGCGTAGTCTTTGTTACCCGCTCCACAATTACCCAGATTGAATCTTTTTTATTCAATGAAAAAAGTAACTCAGTTACTAAATCCATCGAAACTCTTTCTCATTCTACTAAGAGCTGAAAATTGTTTAATATCATTCCAAATTTATTTAACACCTTATTTCTAACATGTCAAGCTTATCAGTTACACCTCTATAAAATCCTTTATCACACTTGGTTCTCTAAACCATTCACTTATATTCCTTATGTCTTTACAGAGTGAAAATATTTCTTATTTCTTTATTATCTTAACATATCCTATACTCTTAAATTTTCCTTGATTTTCTTATCATATCCTTAATATGTACTTATATATTCATCCTTTATTATAAAAAAATCTTGAACTTTCCTCTTCCTCCATTGCACTATCTTTTTCTTCCAACAGACAACCAACGTTCAAAATAACATATCACTTTCCATATCTTTCTTATGATCCCTCTTAACCTTTTTCTTTGTCTTACTTTTGACTTTGTAATTTGACCAACCCTTCAGGTTCTCTTTTTTAACTCCATTGCAGTCAATCCAATACTTTTGCCATCGTCTTTAAGCAAGTACAATATTTGCTAACTTTTACTCATAACTCATAAACTTTCTTTCTTAATTCAAAACTTACTTGTAACATAAATCATCTCTTTTTCTTATACCTCAATATTCTTTTCATATCAACAGGAGAAATGATATCTTACTACTTGTATTCATTACTACTTGCCTAATTTATTGCACCTACTTAACTTTGATAGTTTACCCTACTTGTACATAACACTATTCTTTATTAATCCTTACTTACATTTCTCCACTTAAATATTTAAGAACTAGATTCAAATATGCACCTAATCATTTAAGATACTTTTTCTACTTTAATTTGTACAATTTCTAATGAGTATTCTAATCCAGTTTATAGAATTTACATTTAAACATGACTTCTTATCGATTAACAATTTCTAACTCCTTATTCCTTTAAAATCATTTTCAATTGTCCTCTATAACACTGCAATTATTTTTCCCACATATCTTATTACTACTTATCTTACATTTCCTTGTTTCTTGTAATCCAAATAACTATTGTCTTCCCTACTAATAACTTGCTTAGTGGGGAGTAACCTTAGAAAATTTCTCCATGAATCTTTTGAATAATCAAAGAACTCCAACAGATTTTGAATTCAAAATAACTTTGTCACTTCCAACCAATCATAACTCGTACTTATTTTATACTTTCTACCTTTTCAACATTAACTTCTTTATAATGTTTAAATCATTAATCAAGATTATACTTCATGTCATTATTTTATCTCACCAATCTATATGGCTTAACAACCAAATATATTTACTCTGCCACCAGGATATTTCTAAATCCCCAGATGAGGATACTTGTTATTCTTTGCTACTTTAGTTTATGGACTATAATCCATCCATAATTTCATAGCTTATCTTTCTTTCTACATCTCAACCTAGAGATAATTCATATAACCCTTACAGATACACAATTAGATATTCACTAGCAGTGAAAATATCTCTTAACTTAACTATGAAAGTTTTAGTATCCTCCTTATCCCCTAAGAAGACTTAATAATCCTATAACCATATCTTCATAATAGTTACTTCTAAAAATTCTCGTAGGGAGCCTTTTTACTCTTTTTATCACATACATGTTTGACCTCTTAGTAGTGAGTTCACTCCATTAAACTTATTCGTTCCAGAACAGTGAAGACTATTCAACCAAATTTTCTTGTCATTAACCAAAGTTTCGCAAAAACATAACCTTCTTCAACTTCTTCATTAAACTCAGATACTCCTAAACTTTTAACTCTTTAACAACATTTATTCTAATAATTTAAAGAACTAAATTATTGAAATTACTTCAAAATCACATCCATCATTCAGGAAATACTCCCTAAGGCATCTATTATTCACTTTACCGTATTACTACTTCTCTTATTAACTCTAATTCTCACTTCACTTCGGAAGACCTCTTAGTCTTACATTTCTTAATATCTAATCACTTAACTATACTAGCAAGGACATCATACTTATTACACTATCAGATCATAGATACTTATTATTTCATTAGCATATACAAACCAAACATTTTTAACAGTCAATCGGCTGGTCTATTTCGAAAACTTGACTCAAGCTAGACTCTGATACCATTAAAGGTAGCATCCTAACCCGTATCCGACCCAGATACAAATCCGAGGTGTCAAATTGACTTTTCAAACTCTTTGCCTCTTTTAAAATATGATTAAAACATGAAAAGAAAAATAAAACTTAATAAATCATAGTTAAAATAAATATCATAACGTCTATACTTTAAATTTATGTTACATGCCAATAACATTTATGTGACACTATCACTTACTATTCATATTTATCTGATCTGAAAATCTACAAAGATATGTTGTCCTGCCTGCGCTTACAAAGTTTACTCTGCTTACTCCTCACATAACCTTGAACCTACGTGTGAAAATACTCAAACGCAAAGTCATTGACTTAGCGAGGCATTATGAGTAATATAAAACAATAAAACAATTATATAAATTTACAAAAAAAATGTTTAATTTTATAAAACACCAAAAGTCTTATAACTTATAACATCTCTTATTAAACACTGATAAATGTATACTCATATTATTCTTGATTATACATTTCATATCATTAACAATATAGACTTTTAGACAATGTACATTTTCATAACCATTTTTAATTTCATATAAACTAAATATAATTTATACACTTTTCATTTAATATACATTTATTTAATTGGTCCAATGTATATCACTGAAAACTCAAGGTATGTGAGTACATTGAGGTTGTACACTAATACTGTCACCACAGCTCACATAATTTGCACCAAAGTGCCACGTAGAGTTGCACCGAAGTGCCACGTAGAGTTATCCCGAAGGATCGCGTAGAATTTGTCCCGAAGGACCATGTAGAAATGTCCCGAATGACAACAAAGATTGACCCGAAGGACCGCGTAGAACCCTCGACTCTTGGCATGCCAACTATACATCTGATTCTCATACATATACCTTGGGCTTTAACTTATAATTTTTTTTATTTTCACTATTTAAAGTGTGTCTTATTCTCGTAGTGTTCGTTCACAAAGGGTATATTCGCGTAGAACTTTTTCACTTATCACATTCACATAGAACCTTTTTTATGAGTGTTCATAATCGGTAGTATTTGCTCGTTAATTCTTCGATCTTATGGAATTATTGTTGCTGATTTGGTTTTGTTATGCTTGTTTTCGTGCAGGTCCTTACTTTCCAAAATTAGTGGTAAAACGGGTGTATTATGTATTTTTTTATTATTTGGTCACGGCTTGAGACATAGGCACGACTCTGGGCATGACCAAGTCTATCATTTATTCACATAGAACTTGTTCTCATAACATTTAATTTCAAATAGTATTTAGTCAATATTTATCATATACTCATGGCTCGTACTTATTTCATATTACATATCATATTCCACTTATCAATTTAATCATATAAAAGCATATTCATAAATAACATAATAACATATACTCATAACATTTTACTTTGTTCAAGAACATTTGAGATTGGCTCATCGCAAGCCATTCTCCAATCATAAATAGAATAAGAAAATAGCACTCACCTTTGCGTCACGTAAGTTCTAAACAAAATCATTTTCTTTCAATCTCGTACTATGTTGATTCCTTCGGTACTGTTGCGATTTAAATCTACACATAGACATTTCCCATATCAATACAAATTTCTACTAACATTTAACCAATTAACACTACATAAATGGAATGAAAGACTTTAGAATATCAAGTTTCAGACTTAATAGTATCGATACCCCTTATATTGTACCGATACTCCCTTCAGTACCGATACCATTTTGGCATTCTAGAATTTTGATTTCAGATACAATATTGATACCTTCCTCTTGGTATCGATATCACCACCTCAGTATCGATACTGATTCAATCAGTATCAATATTGTTCATCCGGTTCATACTATTTCTTACAATTTAACCTTATAGTATAGGTAAACAATATCGATAACCTTACCCATAAATAACTTATTTTACTTCGAAAATTACCCAACTTTCACTTAAATCTCTTATCCTTAACTTTATTTATAACTTCAAACTCATTTACACTTATTCCCACTAACTTATCTCCATTAAAACCCTTTTAACATAAAAAATCTACCATATAACTCTTGGAACTAAAAATCATATCAAATTTTCGAACATGTTTTTAATCATTCCTAACATTTCTAATCCCTTAATTAAAACCTTGACAAGTCAAATATATCTTTAAAAATCTAAATATAATCACTTTCAATCAATTCTCTTAAAAACACATTTCAATATATTTATCTTTAAGCTTCCTTAAGTTTCTATACCACCCAAGTATTAAAACCCAACACAAAAACGAAAGAAAAACCAACTTGAAAGGTAACTTACCTTAGCATGGAGTTTCACGGGGAAGAGGGGAAGAAGAGAAGAGAAAGCTTCCAGACTTTTCCTTTCTTTCTTTCTTTCTTTTAATCCCATTTATAAAGCCTTAGTAAAAGATATTTTAAGCTCCTTTATGCTAAACGACCATTATGCCCATCTATTTTTCCATCTTTAAAAATAAATCCTACACAAAAATTCCCAAATCAGTCCTTAAACTTTTCAATTTACCAAAATTAATCCACTAAATTTTCAATATTTACACTTTAGTCATTGACTCGAAGTTTGGGATGTTATAGATCATGGGAAAGGTATTTTCTTTTGACAGAATTTGTGTATAACAGTAGTTATCAATCGAGTATTAAGATGGCCCCGTATGAAGCTTTGTATGGGAGGAAATGCAGAACGCTATTAAATTAGTTTGAACTGAAAGATCGAGACTTGGTTGGCTCGGATTTGATAAAAGATATGGAGGATAAAGTGAAGATTATCAAGAGCAATCTAAAGATAGACTCAGATTTCCAGAAGTCCTATGCAGATTTGAAAAGAAAAGAAATTGAATTTCAAGAGAGAGACAAAGTATTTTTGAAAGTATTGCCTTGAAAGAAGGTATTGCGTTTTGGGCGAAAAGGAAAGTTGAGTCCGAGATTCATTGGACCGTATGAGATTTTAAAAATGGTTAGACCCGTAGCTTATCAATTAGCTTTTCCTCCGGATATGGCCAAGATCCATAATGTTTTTCACGTATCGATGCTTATAGGTACAGATCGGATCCATCCCATGTTATCACTCCTGAAGAAATAGAGATCCGACCAGATTTGACCTATGAGGAAGAACCAGTGGGGATCTTGGCTAAAGAAACCAAGGAATTGCGTAAAAAAAGGATTTCATTGGTTAAAGTGCTTTGGCAGAATCATAAGGAAAACGAAGTTACTTGGGAAAGAGAGGAGGATGTGAGGAAGCAGTTTCCGCACCTCTTCATTTCATGTATTTCTTTTAAATTCGAGGACGAATTTTCTTAAGGGGGAGAATTGTAATGTCCCAAATATTGAATTAGGTAATATATTTAAAGGATTTAAAATTTGAGAATCTATTTGATTAATTGATAAAAGATGAGAATGATTTGGAATAGTAGTGTAGACTAAATTGTAGTAATGGATGAGTAAGAGGGCAGTTTGGTCCTTTAAGGAGGAAAATGAATTTAAAATCCATTGTTATTAAGGTATTTAAATAAGGAGAAAATGAGAAAAAGGAAAAAGTTATCTAAAATCATCTATTCTATTCTTCTTTCCCCGTGCGTAGCTCTCCTCCATAGCTCAAAGGTGAGATTTCAAATGGCTAGTTTATCCTTTCATTTTTTGTTGGTTTTTGAATCCTTGAGTATGATTGAAGCTTAAGGAATGATTAAAGGGTATTAAAACTATGAGATAGAGGAAATATTAATATTAGATATTTTAGAAAATGAATTTTGAAATGATATGTTAAGATATGAGTTTTTAGTCATGTTTATTAGTATATTTAACTTGTCAAAGAAGTAAATGAAAGAGTAGAAACATTGGATTGGTTTAAAAACATGTTAGAAAATGTGGTGTGATTCTTAGATTGAAAGGTTCCTTTGTGATTGTGGATGTTATAAGTAGCTAAATGAAGGAAAATTTGTTAGGATAAGTATAGAAGAGTTTGATAGTATTGTGGGAGGTAAACATTAGGAAATTTGACCAAAATTTGGTATATTTCGGGCTAAAAAATGGAAAATATGGGTGATGGTATCGGTACTGATAGAACAGTAACGATACTATAGGCTAAAATGGGATTAATCAGCTGAGTAGTATCGATACTAATGTAATCAGTATCGATACTGAAGGGGGTATCGATACTATAAGGAAGGTATCGATACCATTAAAACAAAATGCAAAATGGTATTGATATCATAATAGAGTATTGGTACCATAGTATAGTAGTATCGATATCATGGTAAGGGTATCGATACTAAGGAGCTACAAATTATAAAAATAAGCTGAAATTGTTATATAAAGTTAATAATATGTACGTTTGAGTATTGTTTAAGTATAATTGTTAGGAAATATACTAACAATTGACATTGTACGTGTCTTTAATGGATGCTTGAGTAGATCGAAATCAAGCTCTCGAGACAAGCAAAACGAAGGGCAAAGACAAAGTACCAGAGTAGTCAACTTTTTATTTTGAAAACAATACAGTGGGTGCATTTAATTATGTACGTATATGTTATGGTAGTCATAGATGTATGATTGATTGATATATGTATGGTCATTACCAAATGGCACCAAGTGTGCAAAAACTTAAGAAATTCATACTAAGTGGATGAATTTCCATATGGGCACTTTATGTGTAAACTTAATAAATTCATACTAAGTAGATGAATTTTCGTATGGGCACTTTATGTGTAAACTTAATAAATTCATACTAAGTGGATGAATTTTCGTATGGGCACTTTATGTGCAAAAACATAAGAAATTCATACTAAGTTGATGAATTTATGTATGAGCACTTTATGTGTAAACTTAAGAAATTCATACTAAGTGGATGAATTTCCGTATGGGAACTTTATGTGTAAAAACTTAAGAAATTGATACTAAGTGGATGAATTTCTATATGGGCAGTTTATGTACAAAACTAGGAAATTCATACGAAGTGTATAAATTTTTGTATTGATAGTGGGTGTAAAACCCACGTACACTAGAGTAATGGTCGAGAAATGACTGTATTAGTATTATAGAAGTAAACTATTGAATGTATAATGAATGAAAAGAAGTAATGGATATTAGAATTGTCATAATTTATTTGTATGTAGTATTTTGCTTATGATTATTTATGCTCACTAAGAATTTTCTAAGCGTGTGTTAATTTCACGCGTAGGATTTAACATAAGTGGAGTAAGGAGATCATCGGGCATCAAAGCAAAGGTCACCTCGTCAGTATGACATCTATGTCTATTTTGATGTAATTAGTTGGCATGTATAGACTTAGTTTAAACACTCTGAAAAGTATTTGATTTACTCTGATGTAAAATGATGAAATGTTTGAACCCTGCTTTTTGTTTACTTACATAAGTCTTATGAATGTTTTATTATTGCTAAATTTAAAATGTTTTATAAAAAGAAACAAAATTTTATGGGTTTTCAAATGGGAAAATGCTTTAAAAATGATGTGACATATGTATCTCATGTACGGTAAGGAATACATGATATGGGTGTTACGTTTGGTGCTCTTTAACTAGAACTTTCATGCAACTTTAGCATTCTTAGGTGTTTTGGTTGTTTAACCTTTTATGAATGAATCAATGAATGCTAGTAACTTGGTCATAATTTTATGTATGGTCATATATGTTGTATGTGCTTAATTGATAATAAAAATGACATTCTTAGACTTATTTGCTGCATTTTTTAAACCATTTTGTGCATTTAGTACCGGTACTGTTCATCTAGTACCAATATTATTCTTCAAGTACATATATTGTTCGTGCAACTTCGAGAGGAATATCGATACCATCAATTTTTTGCTTTTAAGTATCAATACTCCTGGTCGGGTTTGTCCTATTTCAACCTAAAATCTTAATTTTTTTCACTTCTCCTCTAAAATAAAACAAGCTGTCGTCGAAACCCTCTCTATCCCTCCTCAAACATTTGCTTCAATCCTTCATTTTGGAGTCGATTTCACATCGATTTTCACCTTTCTAACCTACTATCATCATCGAACTAGTGCATTCATTATCTATTTTATCTCAATCCAACTTTTTAAGGTAAAATTTTCTAAAATCCTTATTTTTTTTTAATTTTCGAATTTAAGCTTAGTTTTACTTAGTTTTTGCTTAAATTAGTGAATAGGCTTTACTCACATTGCATTTTTACACTAAAATTCACTTTTTTCTTGTAATTTCACTAAATTTTACAATTTTTTGATTCGCAATTTTAAAAAATTGTTTATATATATAATACATATTCACATTTTCTTTACTATACATATATACATATACACTGTTTTCTTTTATTATACAATATTTTTTTACATCTACTAATTTTTTTTTACATAAACATTAAGCTCATTATTTTTATTTTAACTTGTCTATTAAATGCCTTGAATGGTGGATCATATTGAGTTTTGGGATTGATTGGTTGCCTATATGTATATTTCTATTTTTTGCAGGTTTCACTTTATCCTGACTTTTTCAATATGTCTCATAAACGTCCTCGATCCTCCTCCTCTCGAGATAACCCACCCTCAAATCCTCCTCCAAATCTTAACCCACCTCCTACTGAGATAACCATTTTGAAATATTGCTTCAATGAACCAAATCATGAAAACCTTTATTCGAGGTATACTCGTCATTCTGAGACTTATGCTATTAGGGGTTAGCATATTCCTTCCGTTCCGGTTATGAACACCATTAATTTTAAATACCTTCTCCTTCTTAAAGCTTGGAAACTTGATAATACTTTCAAAGTAAGGACAATTTTTTATCACTAAAAGTTACTCCTCCTCTACTTTTAGGCTTGAGCTCTTTGAAGCGGTTCTTGTCACCGGTCATATGTCGTGAGCATTCACTATCAAGGTACCAAGAATTTACGATTACAGTTTGTGCCTTATAGCAACACTCCTCCACTTACAAACATAGATTATTTTTGTTATTTTTGGTACCCAAATTCATTTGGGTTATAGGCATTAGTTCCCAATAATCTAGTCCCCTTAAATATTCACTTTTCTACGATATCCTTGTCCTCAGTAGGAATGAGTCATTTGGGGACCCGTATGCTTCTAACAACTTTCTCATTTGAGGTTCTTTGGGGACCTCTATGTTTGTATGGTCTAAAGCTATTTCTAACATAGTTGCATTTAGAAGTTCAGTCTTTTTCAAAATGATTTATTCCAACTTCGTTAAAAGAAGTCTTAAGATCATCAAGTTTCTTTTGATGATCATCATGAACCTTTGAAAGTAGGTTGTGCATGCCTTGATTTTTTCCAAACTCCTCAAGTTTCACTTGCATATCATTGACCTAACTTTCAAGTTCATTGTTCATCTTGGCTAAGTGATCATTTCATTTTTCAATTTTGAAATATTTTTCTTATGTTTTAAAATCATGATCTCAAATTCCGAGGCCAACTCATCATAGCCTCTTTCAACTCATCAAAAAATATTCATTTAATGTAGACGAGTTAGAGGTTACCTTATATTCTCCCATAATGGACATGAGACACAAATTGACTACATATTGTTCTTTTTCATGGGAATTTTCTTTAGCACTCCAAATAGCTACATGTTTCTTTTGATCCTTCTTGGTTAACCCTTTATTCTTCAATTGAGTTTATTCAAACTTGATATGTCCTGATTTCTTGCATTCATAGAAAATATTGGGGCCATTCTCCTTGGTTTCACTCTTGAAGCCCTTTTTTTCTTTGAAATGTTTTTCCTTTGTTAGACTTCATGAATCACCTTTTGGCAAACATTGTCATTTATTCATCTTATTCTTCACTAAAATCACTCTCTTCCTTTGTAGACTTCAGAGCAACTCCAACCTTTTTCTTATCCACCTTTTTTTCTTCTTCATTCTTAAGTCTCATCTCATGGGTAAGAAGAGACCCAATGAGTTTTTCAAGTGTAAGAACATTAAGATCCTTGAATTCTTCAATAGTCGTTCTCTTGGATTCTTAAGACATTGGCATGCTATGATGAAATTTTATAACAAATTATTCATTTGTATAGACCTTCTAGAAACCCTTTAACTCGTTGATAATTACAGTGAATCGATCGGACATTGTCTTGATGTCTTCATTGGGCTTCATCTTAAAATTCATATAATTGAGAGTGAGGAGGCCAATCTTTAACTTCTTGATTTGATTTGTACCTTCATGAGTGACTTCAAGCTTGTCCTAAATTTCCTTTGTACTATAACATGAAAATGCTCTACTATACTCATAGAGGCATAGTGCACAAAATAGAATATGTATGGCCTTGGCATTTAGTTGAACGAGTCTTCGGCCTTCATCAATCCATTCCGACTTTACCTTTGGTACAACAAGCTCCTCTTACCTCTTTGAAGGAATGAATAATCTGTCGGTGATGACATCCCACACCAAATAATCGGTGGCTTGAACAAATATCATCATCCTATTATTCCAATAAGAATTGTTAGCACCATTGAAATAAGGAGGCTTTGATATGGATTGAGACTCACCAAAAATTTTGGAAGTGGATGTAGTGACCATTGATGATGAAATTTTTGAACTCTTCAAAGGATCTTCTCAAGAGGATGTTAATCCTTCCAATGAGTTAACCTCTGATACCAATTGTTGAGTCAATCGAAATGGATGAAATAGCTAAGAGGGGTGAATTGATAAATAAAAATTTTGGTGGAAGCTTGAAGAGAAAATAGAAAAATTGAACACACGAATTTAGATTGGTTCGAATTTATAAACCAAAGTCTACATACACTACCTTAGCTATCCACACTAAGGATTTTCATAAGTTCACTAATTTGTAGCAACCTTTGAGGATAAGGTGTAACCTTACAACTCCCTCAAGAATTATATCCCAAATTCTTGAGATACTCTCTCAAAGAGATAATTACAAATTACAAACTTTTAAAAACCTCACTAGGAATGTGTTTGCACAATTCAAGAACAAATAAGAACACTTGAGAAATAAAAACAAATGAGTACAAAAGTTTTCTTTGAGAGCAAAAGGAATGTTGAAGAATATTGACTTGATTTTGGCTCAAATTGGTTTCTTTTGGCTTTCTCTTTGATCTATTGACTTCACATATGACTTGGAATCTTATTTTTATACTCCCTCTATTAATTCTACCCATTTTAAGTTGTTGTGGGATTAAATAGAGTCGTTGGGAGGTAGTTTCCTACTATAAATGTTTCCCAGATGCTTGTAGTATCGGTACTCGGGCTTTGGGTATCGATACTCACTGTATTAAATGCAAAAATATAGTCGTTGGGGAAAGGTAGTATCAATATTGGTACAAGGGGTATCAGTACTACTTGTAACACTCTCAACCCGTATCCGACCCGTATCCGTGTTCGAGGTGTCACATTGACTTTTCAAAACATTTTCTTTACAAATTGGTTAAAATCTAAATCCAAAATTCGAGAAAGTGAATGATTTTCATTAACTAAAACGTTTAGTCTTACAAAACCAACCAGAGCATATTCAATACAATTCTTTTAGTACATGCCAACTACAATTAATATAACAATATACATATATTTCCAAATACTTTTCTGATCTGAACTTCGTAAAGGAGATACTGACCTGTCTTGCCCTCTTAGATTCTCTTCTAGCTTTTCGGAACCTACGTGTGAAACACTCACACGCTAAGGCGATGACTTAGTGAGGCATAAATAAACTTAAATATAACATCTCATTACTAGCTCCTACAATGCACATTTCATGCAACCATATTAAACTATAACACATATTATAGATCAGAACATCAATACGGACATATTCATATCATCTCACAATTCTTATTATTATTATTATGTATATTTCTTATTCACATGCTATTGTATCTAACAATATACACATCATCATATCTCATATATCACTTCACACCATAAAAATTTCAAACAAAGCACATAATATCATACAAGATTCTTTTCTATCATCTTCTTTATTAGCCCATGTACACATGTGAGAACTATAGATATGTGAGTCTATAGAGGTTCTGTACTAATGTTGTCACCACAGCTCGTATAAATGCACTGAAGTGCCACGTAGAATTGTACCTAAGTGTCGCGTAAAAATGCACCAAAGTACCATATAAGATGTCCCTAAGGACCACGTAGAAAATTCCTTAGGAATTATATACATATTCCAAGGACCAAGTATGTGTCTCAAAGGACCTCATAGATGTTCCAAAGGATATATATATGTCCCAAAGGACCGCGTAGACCCTCGACTCTTGGCATGCCAACTATACCCCTAGCTCTCATGACACATAACATGGCCATTATCTTTTATATCATTTCACATATTCATGTAAACATATCACATATTCATATAAGCTCGTAGCTTCATTCACATATACATGTAATCACATAGTTCATGTCAATTATCATATGATTTCATATTCATATGTCACATGGCTTATAACACTTCTCATGTGTTCTTATAAACATGTCATATCCTATGACTTATATATTTTTATATAGTTTATGTTTTAATCTCTTATATCACATAATAATTCCACCTGTCGATATCTTATATCCATTTCCCTACTCAAATCATATAACACATAACCTTCTCATAGGATTTTATAGTGCTTCATTTTATAACTCCTATATCATTAACTCCTTTAAATATATACAACCTTCCTACAAGGCTTATTCTATAGTTTCGTATTATCATCTACCTTCATGTCCCCTAATTTATATACTATTGTCATATAGTCTCATAATTCATTATTTTATGATTTCTATTTTTGTTCTCTAAAGTCTTCTCTCACTTTTCCTTTAATACCATAAGTCTATTATACTAGTTTCCTTTAAACTTAACTCTTGTAATTTATGTCTTGTTATCATATCTTCATCTAAACATATATCTACCTGTTTATAATCATTTAACTCATATTCTTTCTTTTTTTTTTATCATATAAGTCATTTACTAATTTATATGATTCGTGATTTTATGACTTATTTTACAAGCTTATACAACCTTTTCATATAGCTTCATAGTTTAGTATCACATAACTTAACTTATATCATTTTATCATATGTTCGCATATATCACATAACACACATATCATGGACATTTAACTTGTATCATATAAACATGTACTCTCATGATTAATATTCACATACTTAACATATAACCATATGCATGTATTCATGTTCACAAAGAAATCATATCAATGTGACAATTGCATTCATGAACTCATACAATCTAATAGTGGAAATAGACTCATCACAAGTCTTATTTCCATAAAACATCTTATACATAATAACTAACACTCACCTGGCCTCACTAGTCAATACCAAATCCTTATATATTCTTGATGACTGATACTTGACACCTTGTCCGGACATTGCTCTCAATTGATATCTACGCAGTCACACGTATAATATACATAACAACATTCCACTTGGCATACTCTAATATTTCATTTCTTAAACTAAAAGAAAGGCTACTTTCTTATTCTATTTAAGGTAGGTATCGGTACACTCTGTAGTGTATCGGTACATCCCATAATGTGTGTATCGATACACTACCTATGTATCGATACACAAATTACATTTGATGTTTTCATTTTAAGGGGAGTATCGGTACACTTTGAACATTTTCTGGAAATTTACCCTTGATGTATCAGTACATGTTGAATGTGCACCGATACACACCAGCCCAGAATTCATATTTAAGCCCGAAAATCACTCCAATCTTACTTAAACACTTTATATTTCATCCTCTATCATATTCTTAACTCTCATATACATACTTAAACTCATTTCTACTCACTTATCACATCCTAAATCTCAAAATCATATCCTCTACATGGACTTCAAGAATCATGCCAATTTTTCCACTTGTTATAAATCCAATTCTATCACTTCATATTTCTTAATTAGATTAATGACAAGTCAAATTCAACTTCCAATTCTAATTATTAACTCTATTTCAAGATTTCATTCAAGAACTCCTAATCTTTAATCCCCCTAACTCCATCATCTTTTGATGTTAAGATAACTTAAGCTTTCCTTAAGCTTAGTTATCATCTAATGATCATAAACCAACCTTTAATTTAGCAAATCATCAACTAATCAAGAAACTTACCTTTGCTATTGAAGCTCACGGTTGGAGAAGAAGAAAGCTCTGGAGAAATCTCTCCCTTTTCCACGTGGTTCCCTTATCTTATAACGGAAAATAAAAATATTCCTTATCAAATGACCATTTTACCCTTTAATTCATTCTATAATTACTCAACAGCCTTCTTAAAATATTTTCAATAAGTCATTAAACTATTCAATTATCCTACTTTAATCACCAATTTCTGAAATTTTACAATCTAGTCACTAACCCAGTATTGAGGATGTTACACTACTCTTATAAGTACTATTGATTTTGGGATTAGAATTGGTACCAAATAAGTATGCTGGAATTTGAAATTTTCAAAAAACAAAAGGGTGGTATCAATATTACCATGTGGAGTATCGATACTACTATGAAAAGTAGTACCAATACTGAGCTAGTATCTTTACCAAAATAGTATTCTATTTTGTCAAACCTACAAACAATATTGGTATTGCCTTAGCAGTATCAGTACTACTACGTAATTTTGGGATTCAACATCGATAGTTGTATCAATACTTAATGACCAATATTGATATTGTTCTTGTAATATCAGTACTACTATGTTTAAAATAGATTTTTTACTCGATTGAAGTTTGAAACACTTAGTAAAAATTATTTCAAAGTTATTTCCAGTATAAGACTCAATTTTTCAATAGAGTGAGGAGTAAAATAGAGTTTTTGACCTTAAAAATAATTTATATATTCGAAAGACCGAATCAAATATAATCTTAAAATTTGTTAAAACTATTTAATATTTTTGGTATATCAAAATATCAAAGTATGTTCTACAAATGCTAAAACAATAATAAAAAAATGGCACTACATTGAAAAATTAACTTTATAATAAGTGACATAACTCATTCCTATTTATCGGAGGCATTTAAAAAGTTCAAATTTGAACTCATCATATGACTTCAATGGTTAAAGGGAATATTAATCTTTTTTGAAGTCCTAAGTTTGAATTGTTATTTTTGCGTTTGCTGGATGTGTATGTGTTATCAATGATTAAGGATAATTCTAAATAGATATTACCCTTGTAATCATCCCAAAGTAATCAAATCATAATTTTATTATTGTTTATTATAATATACTTAGAGCAACTATAAGAACTCATTAAAATGAGAGAATTAGTACGAGAATTTAAATTATAGTAGATTAATAGAATAATCATTAATTGAGGAAATAATAACAAATCGATCCTTAAAAATATAAAATTAAAAATATATTATTTTTAGGGTAAACTACATTAGGTAACACTAAACTTTTCTCGTTGACTCGTTTATACCATTGAACTTTCAATTTTGCCAATTATAACACTGAACTTTATTTTTACATTCAATTATGTCACTCCGTCGTTAAGTCACTAACGGGACGATGACATGGCTAATGGTTGTGGACGTGGCATGCCCCACCAAAACAACATCGTTTTGGCACGGTTGTGACGATGCTTAAAACAACGTCGTATTAGACACCAAACTTTTGAGGTGTGTCAATTTTGCCATTTAACTTTTAAATAATTTTATTTTTTACCACTACACTTTTCAGCCACTTCCGACAACTAAGCATCGCCATTCATCGGTCATATACCGCGACAAGACTGGCACTAAAACGTTCATATTTCAATCCTCTTTCTTCTCCTAAGATTGGTTTTCCATAAAACCCACTTAAAATCGACGAAAAATACATTTAAAAGTTCAACGTATTAATAATCTGATCTCTTTCAATGACCGACCGATGAGGATAATTTTATGGTATGTTGTTCGTCTTCTCAAACTAATGCTTTTCACCATTCAGATTTTTTAACAAACACCCTAAATCCCATAAATCTAAATCTAATAAAGTCTCCAAACATCTAAAAAAATGGTAGATTTTTGTGTTTAATTTCGTTGATTTTGAGTGAGTTTCATGGAAAACGAATCATATAAGAATGAGGAGTTAAATATGAACATTTCATACCAATTTTGTTGCAAAGATGATCGGTGATGGACAACGATTGATTGTTGACGGCGATAAAAAATGCAGTAGTAAAAAAGAAAACTATTTAAAAGTTCAGTGGCATAACCGATACACCCCTAAAGTTTAATGTTTAAAATGACATCGTTTTAGGAATCAAAAACATTGCACCAAAACGACATGTTTTGGTGTGGCATGCCACATCAACCACCGTTAGCCATGTCATCGTCCTGTTACTAGCTTAACGATAGAGTGGCATAATTGAATGTAAAACTAGAGTGTAGTTCTATAATTGGTAAAATTAAAAATTGAATGGTATAAAACGAGTCAACAGACAAAGTTCGGTGGTATTTGATGTAGTTTACCCTTATTTTTATACTAAAATAGAAATCTTATCAAACAAAAGATTTGGATAAAACCCCCTTAATATAAATAACACCAATCTAAATATATATATATATATATATATATACGATAATGATATTTTCTACGAATCAAACATACTTTTAATATAAATCATTCCAAACTAAATATGAACATATTATTAGGGGTGTAAATGAGCAGAACGTTCGATGAATTGTTCGTGAACCATTCGTATAACGTTCGTTTATGTTTATTTATTAAGCTAAATAAATGAGTATGAACAAATTTTTTTTATATACATTTAATAAACAAATGAACACGAACAGAAATGTATCCAGTTCGTTTATATTCACAAACAAGTTCGTTTATAAGTTCATTTTACCGGCTTGTTCATTTATGTTTATGAATAAACTCATTTATCCAGTTCTCATTTTCCTTTTGTCTTTTTACATTTTAAATATTGGTGAAAGTAGGGACTAAATTGAATTCATGAAAAAAGTTGAAAAATAAAGTGTGAATTTTAAGGACTTTAAGCATTAGTGGCGTAGTTTTACCATTTTTTTAGCTTACAAATGAAAGGGTAAAACTAAAAAGTTGAACATATAAACGAACATAAACAAACACTAAACAAATATATTCGTAAACGATAAATGAACACGTTCATGAACATATAAACGAACATGTTCGCGAATATTAAACGAACATATTGTCGAACAATAAGTAATCGAACACGAACACCTTCATAAATAAATAAACAAACACGAACATGATATTAAAAATTTAAATGAACATGAACTAAATATGAACACCTTCAAACATAAACAAACTAACACGAAAATAACCTTATTCATTCAAACTCAGTTTATTTACACCCCTACATATTACCCTAAAAATGAAAATATTATTACAGAAAAACCAAATGCTCCCTTAGGAATTTAACGGTGAAAACAAAAATGAGTAACTTCGCGATAATTAATCGGCAATTTTTTTTTATCTTGGATCAAATGAAAATTCATTGAAGTTGGAGACTAATCGAATTAGTTTAACCTATTAAAAGGAAAAAAGAAAGGTAAATTACAAGTTTAATACTTAAATTATCAGTTTTGATTCGTTTTAGTACCTAATTTTTTTTTCAAAATCATACATAACATTTACTTTTTGTTTTGTTTTAGTACCTCACTGTTAAAAGCTTAACAAGTGATTTGCACGTGATACTTTTTTTATGAGTAAATTGCATAATTCATCACTCAACTATCTTATCACTCATATTTTGGTCACTAAAGTTTAATTTTTTTAAATTACTCCTAATTTAATCACTTTAACTTTCAAATTTATTTTTTATTTTAATTATATATTAATAAAATAATAAAAAATTTAATTTCATAAAAAAATATTAATAAAATAAATTAGAGTGATTAAAATATGAGTAATTTGAAAGTTGAGTAGTTAAATTGAAATTTTTTAAACTTTAGTAATAAAATAAGAGTGAAAAGATAGTTGAGTGATGAATGATGTAATTTACCTATAAAAGAATGTTTGTTAAGTTTTCAAGATACTATAATAAAATAAAAATTAAACATTAAATATGATTTTAAAAATATTAAAAGTTTAATTACTAAAACAAATTAAAACTAATAATTTATGTATTAAATACGTACTTTATCAAAACAAATTCCCCAATGCTTCTCTTCTCGCTTAAGAAAAGCGTATCGCCAAGCCAAAGCTACATCGGAAACCGTACTGCAAAAAATGCACGGCCGACCCCGAAAAGCGCCCAAACCAGAAGACGAAGCGGCTGCTACTGCCAAAGCCCAGAAGCTTCGCGCTCTCCAAACTCAGTTCTTCTCCTTTCATCATAGTAAAATGTAACCCTTTTGTTTTTGTTAATCTTCTGATATTGTTTAACACTTTCTCTGATCTAACTTGGAATCATTTTTGTTTTTCATTTTCATTTATTTAAATTGGTCAGTTACACAAAAGATGCGGTTGAACTCAGTGCTAAGCTTCTCGAGATCAATCCTGAATCCTACACAGCCTGGAACTATAGGAAACTCGCTGTCGAACACTATCTGAGTCAGCCCGACTGTAATCCTGATTCCGTCAAGTCCGTTCTCAATGATGAACTCGGAGTGGTGCGCCATTTACTAACCGGAAAGATTTCATTTTTAGTTTTTTACTGTCCTATTTTAGTTAACTTAATTTGATTTTTTCTCCTTTGTTTCTAAAGATCGAGATTTTCTAGCTTGGATTAGTTAGGATCGGGATTATACTTAGTTCTACGCTGTTTCATTTTATTTAAGAACTTTGTTACTTCCTTTATCCGTTAGAAAAATATAATTCTCTTTCCTTCTTCGAAATGCTTTGATTGAATGAAATTGTGTAGGTCGAGAGTGCATTGAGGCAAAATTTTAAGTCATATGGAGCGTGGCATCATCGTAAATGGGTTCTAAGCAAGGGCCATTCATCGATCGATCACGAGCTGAGATTGCTGGACAAGTTCCAGAAGGCTGATTCTCGTAATTTCCATGCATGGAATTATAGGAGGTGAAATTATATGCCTTTTCTGTTAATCTTGGTGTGTGAGGGTGTGGACAACTATTACTTTGTGCCATTCATGCCTTTTTCTTTCTTTCCAGATTTGTTTCAGAGTTGATGAACAGATCAGAAAAGGATGAATTGAAGTATACTGAGGATATGATTTATACTAATTTTAGCAACTACTCAGCATGGCATAATCGCAGGTAAACCTGTTTCCTTAAATCTGTCCAAATGTGTTTGTATTTCTTTTGTTATGGTGCTTTAATTGTGTATATAGGAAGTGAATACCAGTTCTTTGTTTGATATTGTTGATGTTTTTCGTGCAAAGTTCCTTTTTGGGGAGCTATCGTAGTGGTGAAAAAGTGTATTAACAAGTTCAAGTAAATTCAACGTTTTCTTTTGATTGATATTATATTTGTTGTTGACCTTAGGATCCAATTGTGATATCAATTTTTGTATTAATGAATAATTATTCGAAATAGCATCTTGATTGCTGGTATATAATGTTTATCTCCATGCTGAATATCTCTTTTGATGATATATATTGTATGAATAATTTCTGCAGTGTATTGTTGTCTGCTTTACTTGAGAAAAAGGCTGAAGGGTTTCTCTCAAAAGAGAACGTCTTGCCAGAGGAGTATGAGTTTATACACCAAGCTATATTTACGGACCCTGATGATCAAAGTGGATGGTTTTATCATCTTTGGCTTCTAGACCAAACAGTTACAATTGACTATCCTCTCCTTGTTTCTACTTGGCCTGCTCATGGTTCTGATGTCTTTCTAGTGGGAGATAGGTGCCAAATCGGTTCTTCTTCTCCATTCACAACTCTGTTTTCTGATTCAGGATCATTTCCAATTGTTCTTTATTTTAATCAACCTGTTGAGGGTGTAAGCTCATCTACAGTTTCCATTGAATGTGGGTTTAATAAAAGTAAAGATCTTCTTTGGGAACCACTTTCTGTAAGTAATTCACAAACTGCACAAGTTTGGGTTGCACATTTAAAATTTCCAACTTCAGAGCTTGATTCTTCAGTTGAAGTTAGTGTTGGACACACTAAGGAAATTGTTTCAAGAAGAGGGTTTCAATATAACCATCCTTCAACGTTTTCATTTAAAGTACATGTACAGCCTGTGGAAAGAGATTCTTCTCAAGTTTCAGTTGCAGAAAATATTTTATGGAGAGAAGAAAATTTCAACGTCTACGGAGAACAAGCGGAGGAATCAATTCCTATTGTCTCTTTTGATCGACTATGTATCAAGAATGGCCATGAATCAGCTGCATCTAACTGGCGCATTGAGGCTTTAGCTAAAGAGATTGAATGCTTCCGTGAATTGCTATTGTTGATGGACTGGTAATTCTGTTTAATTTAATTATTAGATTTATTAGACTCCTAGGAAGCAACATTGCTAATATGGTGTCTCTTATTTTTCTTTTTTCTTCCTTTTTTGTAGCAAAATTGGAAAGCTTACGCTTGCTAGATTATTGACGGCTTATGATGCTATGCTATTTCCATTTGCTAACAAACTGGTTCATTCAGAAGAAGTTCTTGAACTGTATAATGATTTGATGAAGTTGGATCCAACTCATCACCGTTACTACAAGGATGAATATAGCTCCGTCTTGCTACAGAAAGTGAGACATTCTTTCCTCTGTGATAGTTACTAAAAGCACCATCATTAAAGTTTTATTGTTGTTTCCGAGGATTTGTATAAGTAGTCAGATCTTTTATACAACTTCTGAATATATCTTTACTTGGTATGTTACTGTATGCAAGTCTTTTTATTTGAATAAGTAATTTATGGAGGAAAAACTTTCCTTGGACAGTTAAACTTTGGTGTTAAATTTTCTGCATATTTAGTCCTCTCAGTTGTTGTGATTCTTCACCTCCATAAGATGTATGTTTTCAGTTTTCACTATTCTGATTTTGGTTTAGGTTTGTTGGATTTGCATGGAGGCTAACAGAAAACCTTTTATCTATCAATTCTGTAGATGACATCTAGTAAAGAGTCTTTACTGCAACACTGCTTTCGGTATAAGGACTCAGTTTCATCAGCTATTGGCAATACTATCTGTCTTCGGCTGAATAACTTGTCATTATCGCGAACAAGAGCTTTAGAGAAATTACTGTGGGTCCAAATGTTAGATCTCAGCCATAATGAACTACAATCAATTGAAGGTATAGTACTCTTACTAATGTTTCAAAATGTTGTTTGTCGAATTGGAGCTCTTAGTATGAATCTTCGATTTGTCTTCCCACTCCACTTCAGACCCTTTTATTCTTAAAATACGAAAACTATGAATCATATGTGAGTGTAAACTATGAATGATGCTCCCTTGTTGGGTCCTTTTTTCAACTTGCTTATAGTTTGCAATGTGACTAATTTTCACTCTGTTAGAGTAGCATGCACTGACTTGGAGTAGAACCTCTTTAGCAATTTACACTTGACTGAATGTGTTATATTTTAATGATAGGATTGGAAGCTATGCAGCTCCTCTCTTGTTTGAATTTGGGAAACAATAAACTGAGAAGTTTAACTGCTCTGGAGCCTTTGAGAAAGCTGAAGTCATTAAGAGTACTGGATATTTCATACAACCAGATCGGTGATCATTCTATCGACACAACAAGGTACTTGTGCTGTTCTCCTCTGTCACATTCCGTTGGACGCGAATTGAACAAGGATGAAACCGTGATCAACGATGTTACTCTAAACTATTGGGAGGCTTTTTATGTGTTTAGGGACTTGAACTTGTATCAATTAGATATAGTGGGAAACACGATTGCTGATGAAAAGTTTAAGCCGGTTCTGGTCAAGATTATGCCGACACTTAAGCGACTCGATGGCGAACTATTAGATTAATTTTCAATATGTTCTTTTGGTAGTCTCTGCATTTGATATCCAGTTCAGTACCCATCCATTACCATATTATTGTTATAATTTGAGAATTCTTTTTTTGTTGTAACATGGGAACTTACAGAAGATGATGATGTAACGTTAAAAGGTGTTGGTCATAAACATGGAATAAACGTTTGACCAATTATTTTGCAGGTGGGAAAGATTATTGACTGTAAGACTGTTTGGTTTGCGGAAAAGATATTACCATGCTACTAATCTTTTCCGGAATTACATAGTCATATTTGGATCGTCTTTATTTCCACCAGGGAAATATAGCATTACAATACCAACATTGACAACATTATGGGATCGTAATCCCACTCTTTTCTTAGTATTTTTCCATTCCTGTCATTTTGAATAAAATTTCCTTAAAATAATAGATTTTCTACGTGTTGGTTCGTTTGTTATGTATTTTTAACTGAATATATTAAATATGTTTATTTTATATTAGTTTGATATTTAAATAGTGTTACATGCTTAAATAGTTTCTTAATATTTGATGTGTTTTTATTAATATTGTATTTATGATGTTTCTAATATTATTTTTAAATATATTATCTAAAAATTTAGCTCACAATGTAAATTTAATTGAGATAATGTAGACTTGATGTGAGTTTGAGCGAGATTTTGACTTTCACTATCATAAGTTACTCAAATAAATTTCGAATTTGATTCGACGATGAACAAGTTAAAACTTCAATTTTTGGGATTATTTTTCTTAAATGTTCTCTAGGTGTTTAAAAAAAATATTGTTATTGACGCTTGTTAGATAACTTGATCACCATTTAAGGGTATGTTTCTAACTCTAAACTATTGTTTTAATAATTTAAATACTTATATTTAATTATTAAAAAATAATTTAACTCTTATTATGTTATGGTAAAAGTAAAGACAAGATATTTATGTAATTTGTTTAAATATTTTTAATATAGTAACTATATTAATATCTAAATAGTGTAGTGAAAGTAATTTTATGTAAATTTTTTGATTTAGTATAAAGATAATTTAATCAAATTTATGTTCAAGTATTTTTTATTTTTCAATAAAAAATTATAATTGCATATTTTTATTGGATAAATCAAATAATATAATATAATATTTAAAAAGTATATTAGATAATGTTATATTCTGATTTTTTTTTTTTACATTTCATAAATCAAACATTATTAGATAAACAACGTTGTATGTATCACCAAAATAAAATAACTATAGTCGAGTCCCTTTACTATTGGGTCATTGTTATGGAATAATCGTTTTTTTATCAAATAAAAAATAAAAATCATCTCGTACAAACTAAGCGATACTGATGGTTGAATCTTTGATCATATTGAGCATTCGTTATGGAATAAAAAGAACTATATGATATTTGAGCATATATATATATATATATAAAGGAACTATCCCGAAAGTTCGTTTACTATTGAGTTATTGTTATGGAATAAAAAAGAATGAAATATTAGTTTTTTTTTTATTAATATGGGATGAGAACAAAGTACTATCTGATCAAAGATAACTCTCAACCATTTGACATTGAATGCTCATACCCCTGTCATTGCTGGTGTTTGAACGTGAAACCTTAAGGACCTGGGCATTGCTGGTGCTTGAATGCCTCAAGGAATAACAACAATTCTTTTACCACCGAGATTATTGGGATTCGTGCGAAATGAAATACTAGTAGGAATGAGGTATCGAGGTAATATTTAGGGTAAATTCTTATAAATGCCACTGAATTTTAGTCTATGTTTTGTTTATATTATTGAACTTTTAATTTTTTAATTATATCATTATATTGGTTTTGATTACAATCATGTCTTTAAACCGTTAAAATTAAATAGTGTGATCACATAGACAAAATAAAATCATTTTGGCACAACTTTGATGACTAAATCGATGTCGTTTTAGACATTGAACATTAGTGGTGTATTGATTTTGTCACTAAACTTTTAAATAATTCACTTTTTGACACTACACATTTTTTACAGTTGTCGAAAACCAATCACCGCCCATCATCGATAGTTATTCGTGACAAGATCAGTACTAAAATGTTCGTAATTCGCTCTTTTTTTTCTTCTAAGGTTTGTTTTTCACAAAACTCACTCATAATTGATGAAATCAAAAAAAAATCCATCATTTTTAGGGTTTTGGAGACTTTCTTAGACTTAGGGTATTTGTTCGCAAATCCAAACAGTGAAAAATATTATTTTAAAAAATAACATTCCTCAAAACTAGCCACATCAAACGAACATCAGAGTATTAGCAGGTCGAACATTTAAATGAATTTTTGTCGATTTTGAGTTGATTTTTTGGAAAATAAATCTTAGAAGAAGAAAGAGGGTGAAATACGAACGTTTTAATGCTAATTTTGTTGTGAAAGACGATTGATGATGAGTGATGATTGGCTACCAACCACGACTGGAAAAATTGAGTGCCAAAATTGAATATTTTTAAAATTTAGTGGCAAAACCGATACACTCCTAAAGTTTAGTGTCTAAAGCAACGTCATTTTGTGCATCAATAACTATGTCAAAATGACTTTGTTTTATCAATGTCATTACATTGATGGAAAGATTCGTTCGTGTCATCATGCCGTTAAAATTTAACGATCCAATGACATAATCGAATTCAAAATCAAAGTTTAATGCTATAATTGAAGAAATTAAAATTTCATTTATATAAATGATAACCACCTAAAGTTCAGCTATATTTGGTTTGGTTTACCCTAATATTTAGGATAAAATACGCAAATGGTTCCCCGACTATATGGTGTTGATTTGTTGAGTCCCCCAACTATTAAAAGTTACAAAATAATCCCCGAGCACTACTTTGTTGAATCCCTCAACTATTAAAAGTTACAAAATAGTTGTCCGACTATTCATATGTTACAAACTCAACAAAGCAGTATATCCTATAGTCGGATGACCATTTGTGTACTTTACCCTAATATTTAGAGTAAACTACACCAATAACCACTTAACTACTTAACCATTTTACTTTTATTACTGATTTGGAGGGTGACATGTCAAATTCAATAATTTATTTTCTACTAACGCTCAACCATTGAGTCAAGTTGATAATTTGCTTTATAATTTCCAACTTAAAGTATATATGTTGTATTTTAAATTCATAAATTCTTATTATATCTCTCAACTTAAATTCATATATTAAATTAAATTCAAATCTTAACTTTCAAAAAAATATTTTATTTTTATCTTAAATTATTAAATAAATTTTATTCTTAACTTAAAAATATATTTTACTCTTATTTTAACTACTACTGAGACAACCGAATATAGTATAGATAACACGAGAGGATCACATAGAGCAATCACCATCAATGAACAAGGCTTCGAACCAAACCGTGCAAATATCAACAGAACCCTTAAAACCACTGGCAACAACAAGAAATTACATGGGGATAGCAATTCCAGAGGTCTTAAAGTAAGGAACCCTACAAGCGGTCAGTCCCAAAAACACCTCAAACCTCCGGTATGGGTTAGCAACCTTGTAAGCACAATAGAAGATATGGTAGAGCATGAGACCAGTCCGAACAAAGGAACAATAGTGGGATCAAGCTATGATCTTAACATGACTGATCCTCCTGAAGACATCTCGGGCGGAGTCGATAACCTAATGAGTGACTTAGCGGATGACACGGACCTTAGTGTCCACAACCATGAGACCGAGCAGTAAGGATCAAAACTCTTACTCGTGTTTGTATTTAATGTCGGTCATTTTTTTTGGAATTGTCAGGGCGCAACTAGCCCTTCCTTTCGAAGAATTCTCAGATTCGTCATCGAGCATCATCCGCAAATGATCGCCCTCCTTGAACCTCGGATATCTGGACGTTAAGTGGACAAAATCATCTCCAAATTCAGGTTCGACAATTCATTCCGAGTAGAAGCGCATGACTTTAGTGAAGGTATTTGGCTATTATGGCAAAACTCCATAAAAGTGAAAGTACTCGAAATCTCAAACCAGTTCATTAACGGGAAAATGAAATCAAGAGAATTAAAACAGTGGACTCAATTCAAAGCAGTTAAAAGGAAACACTTATGGGAACAACTTCTCAATCTCGATCCTAATAGTAATACCCCCTGAATTCTATGAGGTTACTTCAACGCAATCACTGATCCAGACGAAAGGATGGGGGAAGTAGCGTCGGACCAGGGAACCAACAAACCATTTAGTGATTTTATCCACATCGCGGGACTGACTGACCTTGGTTACCAAGGGCCACCATACACGTTGTCAAGAGGGAACTCAAAACAATGGCTAGATAGGTGCATCGCCAACTCGTCATGGGTCGACCAATTCCCGGAGTCATACGTTAAACACTTAGAACGGATTGGCTTGGACCATAGACCGATACTTCTACGCCTCGAGGATGAAATAAAAGATAAGCAAAACATGCCGTTTAGGTTCTTGGCCGCATGGCATGACCATCCCCAATTCAAGGAACTCCTGAATTCAACATGGAAAGTGGATGAGACCATTACTGCAAATGTGTAAGCGTTCAAGACTACAGCAAGGGTGTGGAACACGGAGGTGTTCGGTCACATTGGGAAACAGAAGAAGACCTTAATTGCACAGATTCGGGGAATCGAGAAAGCACAGCAAAGGTACTATTCAGTCTTTCTTGATAACTTACAATCAACTCTCCAGACCGAACTATTAGCTGTGTTAGAACAAGAAGGATTGCTATGGAAGCAAAAATCTTGCACGCAATAGGCCGTACACGGGGACAGGAATGCTAAATTCTTCCTTGCATCAACTCTTTCCCGTTGACGAGCAAACAAAATTTCGGCATTGAAAAGACCTGACGGGAGCTGGTGCACCGACCAAGAAAACACCTTATCATGTGAATTCTATTGCAATTTATTTTCATCTGTAGGAACAAATAGTTATGGGTACACTACAAGGGGCATGTTCAGACCACTAACGAGCATGGAAATGCAATCACTACAAGCCCCCCAACTAATAAAGAAGTTAGAAAAGCCATCTTTGACATGGGAGCACTAAAGGCACCAGAAATTGATGGCCTCCAGACAACTTTCTTCCAACGAAACTGGGGAACATTGGGGTTCACTTTATTCGAAGGCATCAAGCAAGTCTTCACATCCGGTTCGATTCCACTAGAGCTCAACAAGACACTTCTAGTACTTCTCCCAAAAATCGCATCTCCCGAACAGATTAGTCAATTTTGCCCAATCAGTCTATGCAACGTCATGTATAAAGTGATAACTAAGATCATTGTTAATAGAATAAAGCCACTCAAATCGGAACTAGTATCTGGGAATCAAACGAGCTTTGTTCCTAGAAGAGCGATCACAGAAAATATAATTATCACACAAGAGGTAATCCATTTGATGCGATGCAAAACCGGGAAGAAAGGGTGGATGGAAATAAATATCGATTTGGAGAAAGTATATAATAGGCTTGAATGGGGTTTTATTGATGATACACTAGGCGATATTGGTTTCCCTTTATCTCTGCGCAGACTAATTATGGAATGCGTAACCACAGCAACTACTTACATTCTACGGAACGGCTTTGCACAGAACCTTTCAAACCTTCGAGAGGAATCCGACAAGGCAATCCGTTATCTCTCTACCTTTTCGTACTTTGTATGGAGAGGCTTGCACGATACATCTATATCAGAGTTTACCAAGGATAATGGAAACCTTTCAAAACTTCGAAGCAGAGCCCAGGTATTTCTCATTTATTTTTTGCTGACTACATGATTTTATTCGCTGAAGCTTCCGTGGAACAACTCTCAGTTATTTGGAATACCTTAACCATTTTTGCGAGACCTCGGGGCATAAGGTAAGAATAGAAAAGACCACAATATTCTTCTTAAAAAAACGTGCCAGTGAACCTTCAGTCACATATTAGTAAAGAACTGGGCTTTACGGAGGTAACAGACCTGGGCAATAACTAGGAGTACCATTAATTCACAACAGAGTTACCTAAGGAACGTACGATTACATCGTTTGGATGACACAAAACAAGTTGAATGGGTGGGTGGCAAAGAACTTAACATTGGCAGGAAGAATAACACTTGCCAAAGCAGTCCTTATGGCGCTTCCAAACTGCACCATGCAATCTTCCTTAAATTTCGAAACAAACATGCCTCGAGATGGAGAGAATCATCAAGAGATTTATCTGGGGAAAACCGGAGATAGGAAAGGCATTGGGAAGATATGTGCCTACCATCAACACAATGAGGCCTTGGCTTCCGGAATCTCAAAACCCAAAACGAAGCATTATAATGAAAATCGCCTTCAACCAAGTAGCCAAAAAAGACGCACTGTGGGTTCGCTTCCTTCGCGCAAAATACAAATGTCAGGACATGATGCTGGTCGAGATCAAAACCAGCAACGTCTCAAGGCTATGGAAAGGAATATGCATTGTTTGGAACGATGTTAGAGAGGTTATAACATGGAGCGTAAACAATGGGAAGAGCACAGATTTTTGGCGAGACCCTTGGATCAAAGGTTTGGATCCCCTCATTTCGTAAGCTCAACCACAGAGCATCCACACTTTAGGGACGAAAATAGTATCAGACATGGCATACAATACTGGCAGTTGGCTATGGGATAAGTTCCAACACCTGCTACCCCTCGACATAAGGTTACACATAGAAGCCATAAGGGACCTTTAAGATCATTCATGGATGACGGTGCAGGATGGAAATTAACCTCGGATCTTCAATTCTCAATAGATCAGCATACAAACTCTGGTATGGCCCGTATGTGCAGAATGATGAAGCCCTATGGAAGTCGATAACCAGTTTAGAGGTTTGCAAAAGATCAAAACATTTTTATGGCTCGCCTACAACAACAAGATAGTGACTAATGCGGAAAGATTAAGAAGTTATCTCTTATCGGACGATAGATTCCTCGTTTGTGGGAAAGCACCGGAAGACATTAACCACACGTTAAGGTGGTGCCCTCAAGCGATGGGAGTTTGGGTCACCTTAATAAAGGCCGATAAATTTGAGGAATCCCAATCCATGCAATTCAAACCCTGGATTCGAGTGAACCTTAATATCCGTAACCATTTCACAAGGCATATTCATGGTTTTCAGAACCGGACCGGTTAGCGAACCGGTCATGCTATCGGTTCACTGGTTCAACCGGTCCGACCGGTCGGAAGAACCGGACGACGTCATAATTATTTAAAAAATTAAATAAAAATACCAAAAATATTTAATAAAAAATAATTTTGTATATCATAAGTCATATTCAAAGCAAGTATTACATATATGAGTTAAAACCATAAAATCAAGTGAAACAAAATAATTCAAATTAACTACAACATAATATTTAAGATAAAACATATTAAATAAATATAATTAAATAACTATAATTAAAAAATAAATTTGGGGCTAAAAAATCATAACAAAATGATATTGTTTGGTTTAATTTAAAAAAAAAATCTCACATGGCTAAGAAACATAGAAGAACATCTCAAAAGTCTAAAGAGTAAAAACATGAGAACAAAACAATCCACATGGCTAAGAAACATAGAAGAGCATCACAACTAACTTCTATAAATAATAGAGGTAATTTGACATTCAAAATCATGGAGCCTTTTGGTGAGCAGAGAGTGAACTATTCTTTCACTTCAATCAAGCTCGAATTTTAGGCTTCAATCGAGCTTCTAAATTTTTTTTAGTTCAAGCCTTTTCGAGTTCAAGTTTCAATATTATATTTCGAGTTCGAGTTGAACTTGATAATTTTTAGTTCGTGAGTTTGAGTCGAGTTGAGCTTACTTTTAAAGTTTGAGTCGAGCTCAGCAATACTCGAGTTCGACTTGGCTCGTTTAACAAACGACGTCGTTTGGTTTATTTTTTTTAAATAAAAAAACAAATTGGAGGTTTTTTCTGGTTTTCAGCCGGTCTGGTTCGAACGGTTCAACGGTTCCGACCGGTTCACTAATAGCGGTTCAACCGGTTTAGTTTGAACCGGACTAGGCAACGGTTCCCGGTTGAACCGGTCGGTCCGGTCCGGTTTTCAAAACAATGGGCATATTGAAGAATGGGAGGTACTCTTCGGTTCAATCTGTTGGAACCTATGGTTGAATAGAAACGCTACAGCCTTTGATTCACCGATGGAAGGATGTGAACAATATTAGAAAGGAGCCACAAGCTACAAGAAATTAGCTCAAGGAAAAATCAAGCCTCCAGAGACTCAAAAACCAGTAGCATCGAAAGACAAGAGAAGCAGACTTTAACCTGACACGTCCACCATCGGGATGGGTAAAAGTAAACACGAATGCAAGCCGGAATCCATCAAACGAGAACTGTTAAGAGTAAAGAAACTGTTTGTACAGTTAGGGGTTAGTTAGAGAATTAGTTAGGCATTATATTGTAATTAATTCTATTGTAAAAACTATATAAGTGGTGCATATGAAGTAAATTAATAATACAGAGGCATTTCAGTAATCTTACTATTTTAACATGGTAATAACCAAAATTTCGATCCATTCCTCATTTCATTTCGTTTGACTTTCTCCTTGGGCCTATCTGGTATACTTATTTTCCTTTTTTTTCATCTAAGTTTCTCTCCTTTTTTCTTCCTTTCTTGATTCAAGATGCCTCCTGCCGATGAAATGCTTGGTTTCACTCATCCTTTATATCTGCATCCCTCTGATATGCCGGGCTTATTGCTCGTTTCTCAACCACTAGTTGGATTGGCCAACTACAGTGTGTGGAGCCGCTCGATGAAAATTGCTTTGCTTGCAAAAAACAAACTAGGGTTTGTTGATGGTTCCTGTCATCGGAGTGCGTACAATAGCGATTTGCAATTACAGTGGGATCGCTGCAATGCCGTTGTTTTGTCATGGATTCTCAATGTAGTTAGCAAGGATTTGTCAGCTAGGCTTGTCTTCTCTTCCAGCGCTGATTCAGTTTGGAATGATTTACAATAACGCTTCGATAAGATCAATGGGTCACGCATCTATTTCTTACATCGCAAAATTGTTACGCTCTGCCAGGGGGATTCCACGATTTTTGAATTTTTTACTCGCCTCAAAATGCTATGGGATGAGTATGAATCCCTAATTTCGTTCACTTCTTACAAATATGTGTCTCAGCAGAATATGAGGCATTTGGTTCAGCAGAAATTATTTAATTTTTTGATGGGCTTGAATGATTCCTATTCAGCAATCTGAAGTCAAAACTTGATTATGCAACCTTTTCCAATGGTTAATCAAGAGTATTCAATATTACGTCAAGAAGAGTCACAGCGTTCCCATCTTTCTGCAGTTGCTGTGCCAGACTCTATGGCTCTGTTTTCCAGTTCGGGTAGTTCGTTAATCGCAGGTGTTTTGCTGGAACCTGCGATTATTGCAATGTTAAGGGGCATAAAAGAGATCAATGTTATAGGTTGATCGGTTTCCTCCAAATTATAAGTTCCAAAAGAAGAAAGGAGTGTCTGGTGATTATGTTAATTCCAGCGTGTATTCTGCGTCTACAGTTCCACAAGTTTATGCCCCTTCTGCTCCGGTTTTTACTCAAGAGCAGTATAACCAAATCCTGCAACTGTTGAAGAAGCCACATTCTGCTGAGTATGCTATCAACCTTGCAGGTATCTTGGCTTCTGATTCTTTGTCTTCTAATAATACACTTCAATGGATTATTGACACAGGGGCTACAGACCACATTTTATCCGATTTTAAGAGCTTGCATTGTCTTGTGTTTTGTGATTCTCCTACGTTTAATTCACTTCCCTTATGGTAAAACAGTTCCTGTAACTCACATTGGCTTTTATTTTCTTACCTCTGAATGTAAATTGGAAAATGTTCTATTTGTTCCTCAATTTCATCACAACCTACTTTCTGTTTCTAAACTAACCCGTGACCTTAATTGTTTTCTCACTTTTTATCCTAATTTTTGCCTTCTTAAGGATCTCTCCACTGGAAAGATAAAGGGATTGGTAGGCAGTCTAAAGGATTGTATTTCTTTGAATCATCTTGCTCTAAGTATGGTTTGTCTGTTCATTCTTTACCCAATGTAATGCATTCAAATAATGATGTTTCTTGTATGTCTTCTGTTAGTTCAACAACTTGTCTTTGGCATGCTAGACTAGGACATGTTGTTTTTTCAAAGATGAATAAATTGAATTTCCTGAGTACTGTTAAGCTTCAGCAACATTGTGTTCATAAATGTTCTATTTGTCATTTATCTAAAAAAAACTAGGCTTCCTTTTCCCCTTAGTACATCTCGTTGTCCTGTACCATTTCAACTTATTCACATTGATCTTTGGGGTCCATATCGAGTATCTACACATAGTGGTCATCGGGTTTTTTAACCATTTTTGATGACATACCCGGATGACTTGGTTGTATCTGTTGAAGCATAAGAATGACGTCCTCTACAATCTTAAACAATTTCTTTCTATGGCCAAAACCCAATTTTCTACTTCAGTTTAAATCATTAGGAGTGATAATGGTTCTGAGTTCTTTAATTCAGTTTGTTCACCTTTTTTTTCTTCCATTGCCTTATACACCAAAGTTCCTGTGTTGGTACTCCTCAGTAGAATGGGGTTACCGAGAGAAAGCATAGACATGTGCTTGAAGTTGCTTGTGCCTTATGATTTCAGTCCAAAGTTCCTCTTAAATTTTGGGGTGAATATCTCCTTACTGCCTGTTACATAATTAATAGATTACCTTCATCTGTTATTCAATGGCAAACACCCTTTGAGAAACTTTATCATAAAACCCCTAATTTGTCTCACCTACGAGTTTTTGGTTGCTTGTGCTATGCCACTAACCCTAAATACACTGATAAATTTTCCTCCAAGGCTATTCTCTATGTGTTTGTTGGTTATTCATCTAATCAAAAAGGATACAAACTTTTTGATCTTGAAGCCAAAACTTTTTTTGTCAACAGGATGTTATTTTTCATGAAGATGTGTTTCCCTTCAAAATGGCTTCTCCTAGTTCTGTTTCTTTTTTCCCTCCAATCCTCATATTTTTTATTCAGATATCTTGAATCTTTCTTTACCTGACTTGTCCCCACCAACATCTCAAGCTCTTTCTCCTGAACCTTCATCTGAGTCTCAACAACAGACTGTCCTGATTCTCAACTTGATCCTCATTCTGCTTCCAGTGATCCTGTAGATAATCTTCTTAATGCTTCAACAGATGGTGTTACTATAGAGTCTAATCCTATGGTTTCTAAGTCTCAATCTAATAGAACTTCTTCTCGGGTTTCTAAACCTCCTTCATGGTTGAGTGACTACATTTATACCTGGCAATCCACTTCTTTCCAGGTCAGTATCTCATATCTAGCCACATTTCTTATTCCCATCTGCCATGGCATACACAATCTTTTCTTTTTTCTGTTACTCATTTTATTGAACCTAAAACCTTTCTTGAAGCCAAGTCAGATCCTAGATGGGTTAAGGCAATGCAGGAGGAAATTCAAGTTCTTGAGTTGAATAATACATGGTCTCTTGTTCCTTTGCCTCCAAGAAAAGTGTGTTGGTTGCAAATAGGTCTTTAAGGTTAAAGTTGAGAGATTTAACGCTCGAATGGTTGCTAAGGGTTATAATCAAAGGGAAAGTGTTGATTTTGTCGATACTTTTTCTCATGTTGCCAAGCTTACCACAGTTAGGTTTGTTCTTGCACTTGCTGCAATCTTTGATTGGCCTATGTGGCAAATGGATATTCACAATGCCTTCTTGCAGGTGATCTACTTGAGGAAGTTTACATGGACTTGCCTCAAGGTTTTTGTAGTCAGGGGGAAAATGTTGTGTGTAGACTACAAAAGTCTCTCTATGACTTAAAACAAGCCTCAAATAATGGAATGCTAAGCTCACATAAGCTCTTATCTCAAGATCAAAGTAAACATGACTATTTTATGTTTACTAGGAGACAAGGGGATCATATTGTAGTACTTCTAGTTTATGTTGATGATCTGTTAATCACAGGGAATGATGCTAAGATGATTTCATAATTAAAAGAGGTATTGCATAAGAACTTCAAGATGAAAGACTTGGGTGAACTGAAATATTTTCTTGGCTTGGAAGTTTTAAGAAGAAAAGAAGGGATTTTGTTAAATCAGAGGAAATATGCTCTTGAGCTCATTTAAGATACATGAAGGGGGTGCGAAACCTATTGCAACACCCTTGGAACATAACACTAAGCTTACCAAGTGGAGTATGATCGTTTTCTGCAGCAAAAAAACAAAGGTGAAGATTCTTTAGCTGGAAAAGCATAATTTTAGAGATTAATTGGTAGGCTGCTCTACTTAACACATACAAGGCCTGATATAGCCTTTTTAGTTTAGCATCTTAGTCAGTTTATGCATCAACCAAAGAAAGAGCACACAGAGGCAGCTCTTAGAGTGATAAAGTACATAAAAAATAATCCATGTTTGGGAATTATTTTGAAAGCTTCAAGCAGTTGTCAACTTGTGGCTAGTTGTGATTCGGATTGGGCAACATGTCCAATGACAAGAAAATCAGTGACATGTTTCTTTGTAAAGCTAGGAGATTCACTAGTTTCATGGAAATCAAAAAAACAAAGAACTATAGCGGGGTCTTCAGCAGAAGCTGAGTATAGGAGCATGGTAGTGGCAACGTCAGAACTAGTTTGGTTGCAAGGGTTGTTAATGGAGCTTGGAGTTAACAATAATCAACCTGCAAAGATTTTTAGCGACAGCAAAGCAGCCATGCAAATTGCAGCAAATCCAGTGTTTCATGAGAGAACAAAGCATATCGAGATAGACTGTCATTTCATAAGAGAGAAAATTTAGTAGGGCTTGGTTCAAACCGAATTTGTACCAACTGTAGAGCAACAAGCTGGTATTTTAACAAAAGCTCTTAGCGTTGTGCGCGTTGCACAACATAAGTATCTTCTATCCAAGTTGGGAGTTAAGGATGTATTTCACTTCCCAACTTTAACTCCCAACTTGAGGGGGAGTGTTAAGAGTAAAGAAATAGTTTGTACAGTTAGGGGTTAGTTAAGAATTAGTTAGGCAGTTATATTGTAACTAATTCTATTGTAAAAACTATATAAGTGGTGCATATGAAGTAAATTAATAATAAGAGACATTTCAGTAATCTTACTGTTTTAACAGGAACACGTCATGCGGAGGAAGCATAGGAACCACGATGGACGATGGATTATGGAATTCTACAAATTCATCGGTATATTCTCGGTGATTGAGACTGAACTGTGGGGAGCCTATACAGGCTTGTTGTGTGCATGGAAATTAGGACTCAAGAAGATTGAAGTAGAGATGGACAACCTAGAAGCGATCCGCCACCTAGAAGGCAACGAGAAACACCAAGGACAATACTCGATAATCTCACACAAACGAGAGCTTGCAGATAAGAATGGACGATACAATTCCATCACGTTCAAAGAGACCGGAATAGAGTGGCTGATGCCTAGCCAAAATCGCGAAGTCGGAGGACATAGAGGTGCACCACCTCCCCAGACCACCATCAACATTATGCGGTTTGCTCCAGAATGAGAGTGACTGAAGTTTGTTAGCTTTTTAGGCTAGTTTCTTTATTTACCAATATATAATTCTAATCTTAATTTTTTTATCTTAATTTAAAAATATTCAAAAAATATATTTTATTCTTTCCTTTTAACATAAATATTTTTATTTTTTCCTCTGGGCGCAAGTTCGATTCCCAACAGCTGCTTTAATATTATTCAACTCGTTTTGACACCAAATAAAGGGGACATATGTCACTCTCTTATTGGAGTTGAAATGTCTAAATTAAATAAATTAAAGGCAACACGTGTCACTCACTTATTGGAGTTGAAATATATTAAATTAAATAAATTAAAATAAAACTTAATTAAGTAGTGACAAGTGTTATTATCTGATTAAGAGATTAAATTTATTGAATTAATTTAAAATTAGGGTTAATTTGATAGAGTATATAAATATTGAGGACAAAATGTATAATTCCACTTCTATAAAATATTAACGTGAAATGATTTGATTGGATACAAATAAATAGTTAGGTGGTATGATTGACAAAATTGAAAGATCAATAGTAAAAGTCAAATGGTAAATAGTTAAGTGGTCATTGACATAGAGATTAATGTATGGTTGATTGATAGCAAAATGTTATCATTGACATAGAGATATCAAAATCAATATATAAACATGTGTTAAAGAACAATATATTGAATGATCTGCTATGAGTATATTTTTAAGTTTATTATGTGATAGTCACAACATTATTCATAGCAATAAATATATATGATCTCGACTTAAGATCATCATTATCTCAATATCATGAGTCGTATATTTTGATATAGTTAAATATATACCGTAACTGGTTATATTATAAATAATGATGTTCGATTACCACAATCTATGTAGTAGGATTACCCGTTTTTAAAAAATAAATAGAATTGCTCACAAGAAAAAAAATTATTTTTTCAATGACGTTGCGACATTACCATATGGTGAGACGTCAACACCTCCGTTAATTTTTTTAACTGCATGTGACAAAAACGTAATTTTATGTATGATTTTGAAAAAATATTAGTTGGGTGACAAAAACGGAACTAAAATGATAACTTTATGTATGATTTTGAAAAAATAATAGTTGGGTGACCAAAACGGAACTAATATGGTGAGGCGTCAACATCTCCGTTAATTTTTAATGGATGTGACGAAAACGTAACTTTATGTATGATTTTGAAAAAATAATAGTTGGATGACTAAATATGTAATAATTGTACAAAGAGTTTTAAGAATAATTATATTATTTTTGGACTTTATTATGATTTAGAGTAGAAGAAGCTAAAATTTATAATGTTAACGTATTTATTTAATAAACGAGGTGAAACAAATATGTAATTACAATCATCTTATAATTGATTTCTGAATATACTCTAACATTGTCTTGTACCCAAATATAGACAATGTTGATAAAAAGAATACTCTTGGTGCAACCTTATTTTCCAAAAAAAAAAAAAAATTGGTTAACTATTCAACACCTTCCCTAATGAGTTGACATTTTGAAACCTTTTTTTTTTTTGTGTGTGAAGATGGAATGATAACCATTAGAAAAGTGATCGAATAACTTTGTGAAGCTCCAATGAACTTTGTGAAGTTTAGAATGCTTAATAAGACCACACCAGGTTGCAATTGCCACAGGGCACATACGAAGCACATGATGGATATCTCCCGTAGTCGAGTGGCAAATCGAACGACTACTATCAACAGTAAACTGACGGTGAGCACGTTCCTCATTAGTCATGATCTGACCACAACAAATTAACCACATGAAGATCTTGATACGTTGAAGCCCTTAAACCGATGGATAACTTTCCGAACTTTCTCCTTCTCCACTGACAAAATATTACCACGTATGGAGTACGTTGATTTAATAGAGAACCCACCAGAGTCATTGGCCCCCCAACCAATAGAATCACGATGGCCAAAAGGACAAGGGCACTTAACAGCAACAAGTCGTAACAGAATTGGAGGAGGCAACAAACCTTGACAAAGATGCCAAAACCATTCCCCTATAACCGTGACTATATCCGCAACATTGGGGTGCCCGAGGGTCGGAATGAGATGAGATGTGACATGCAAATACAAAGGACCAACATCGAAAATCCAATTATCAAACCAAAAATCAATAGAGTTACCATCCCCAAAGTTCCAATTCTAAAACTCTTCTTAATACTTGTTTTCGGCCTAATAGTCCATTTAGTTAATATCAGCTCTTGGCCCATTAAACCACTCACACATTCTAGTTGGATCATTCATATTTCGAGTCATGATTCGCTTGTTGACTTAAAAATTTTGATTATTATAAATCTCATTTGAGTTATCTCAAAAATTTCAGTTTATCAACTAAACTTTGATTATTGTTTTTCCCAGCAGACATATATCATTTGAGTTCAAAATTTTTTTGTTCATCAGCTTTTCTCATCAATGAAACATAATCTTCAAGGAAATTATTTCTCAAGTGGTTGAAGAATTGAAGGTTCTAAAATGGATATATCAATGGTTGGATTTTCTCACAAAATAAATTATTAATTTTTGGATAAAATGCTTTTGTTTATCCAAGAAACAGGGAAAAAAAAAGCCTGCTACAATATACAAATTTGAAGGTTACCCATACAAAAACAAGGAATAACCCCAGCACTCAGAACCCGCTAAAAACACAAAATCAAAGCAGCCAACCAAACTAAACTATACCCCAAGCATTACAGAGCCTTCCGTTTACAGGTTTGGAAATATCAATGCATCTACCCCTAACTTTAATCCTAACAATATCCCTGATAACCTTAAAAACCTCATCAATAGTACAGGTTCTCTCCCTAAATTGCCTATGATTCCTCTCCTCCCAAACGCAATATAAATGAGAACTCCAAGCAGTTTTAAGAACGAAAGTGCATAGAGTTTTGCCTTTTAAAGCGTAGGCCCAAGCTAGCTCTTAATCCCAGTCGCAAACAACTCTGGCAACATTACACAAACACAAGATCCTCCCCAAATATCACAGGAAAATGAACAATCAAAGAATGATTCCTAGATTCCAAAGCATTCCCACAAATCACACAGACAGGGTCAACCATAATGTTCATTTTTAAAAGCCTATCCTTAGTATGCAGACGATCCAAAACAGCCAGCCATGCAATGATAGCATGCTTTGGAGTGTGCATAGGGAACCAAATAATCCTTTGCCAAGGGACACGAGGCCACTTTTCAAACATCTCTCCCCATATCCAGGTTGCATTAACCCTTTGACCACTCGAGACTGAAGTAATGACACCAGCAACATCACTTCTAAGTTTGAACATTTTCTTCAAACTCCAGCTCACATCAGCTTTACACCTAGCTACCCAAAAATCAGTTCCCTTAAGAAATAGGAATGAACCCAAGCAACCCAGAGGGACCCCTCCCTAGCAAGCAGAGCCCTCATAAGCTGCATCACACAAGTCTTGTTCCAGCAACGAATATCTTTTAACTCTAAACCCCCTTTAGCTCGCAGGGATCACACAGTGTGCCAATTAACCTTTGCACCCACAACACTAACATCTTTACCCTTCAATAAAAAACGCATGCATAACTGGTTAACTTTGTCAATCACAACCATGGGCAAAATCAACTACCTGCACAAAAAATTAGTAATGTCCATCAACACAGACATGATAAGCTGTAGTCTTCCAGCATAGCTTAGCATCCTGCTCGACCATTGCCCAAGCTTAAGCCTGATCTTCTCCAGCAAGGACAAACAATCCTTCTTAGTGAGCTTACGAGTCACAAGAGGGACCCCGAGATACCTGACTGGTAGACATCTTAACTTGAAACCTGAAGCATTAAGAATAATGTCTAACAAATTCACAAGAGCCCCCGAGGAGAATAATTCACTCTTAGCAGCATTAAGTTGAAGCCCCAACATCAAATAAAACTCATCTAGGACACATTTTATTCCAATAACCGAATCCAAGGTACCATTACAGAAAATCAGCAAGTCATCCGCAAAACACAAGTGGGTGAGGCAAACCTTCTTACATTTTGGGTGGAACTGGAAAACCCCTTTGTTTGCAGCCAAGTCAAGCAGTTTGGAAAAAAATTCATGCTAAATACAAAATGGTAAGGGGACAAGGGATCTCATTGCCTAATGCCTTGAGCTCCTTTGAAGTATCCCACCAAGCTACCATTAAAAAACTTTCTCCTGCAAAAATCAACATCAGGCCCAGACTGATTTAAAAAAAATGCTTCAAGAAACTTAAGTTATTGATAAATTTATTGAATGACAAATTGTGGACTGAAAGATGGGTCATATAAGAGAAATTAAAAGATATTTTACTATAAAAAAATATTGTTCTTGAGAATAAGAACTTTGAGTTTTTCACAATCAATTATTTGGGGATGAACGATAATTGTTAAATGATTGTAGTCTTCAAACAAATACTTATCAAGAGAGAGAGTATTGAGCCTTCAAAGTAGATTTAAGGTTTAAATATTCATTTGGTATCCGAACTAGATATCTCCTCCCAAGTTATATAACATTTTTATGATGATATCATGTTTTTTAAGAAAGTTTTAAAAGTTGAAAAAACTATCAAAAGTATCACAAGAATGGATGTAATTAAAGTTTTGGTATCAACTTAAAATTAAAAAATTGTCATGTACTAATTCAGATATCAAATATATATTTAAACCGAGATTCAGTAACCTTTGGAATAACATCCGCACATTTATTATTACATAAATAAAATATTCATGTACCATGGGTACTACAGAAAGACAATATAATCTGATTAAAACTTAAATCAACTCCGCAAATCCACTTTCCATGGTTGATTTTCATACCCTTTCATAAGGGACAGTTTGGCTAGCTCTGCTTTCTCAGAAACTTGGATGGAACGGTGTTATGCTGTCACAATGATTTTGTTTCAATTGCTACCCAAAGACTATGGAGGGTGCATCATGTCGTCGGAAATAATGTCGATCGAAAGTTCCTCAGAGGGTTATCCGGCATCGATGAGATCGATCGAGTAAAGGCTACCCAAAATGACAGAGGCACGGCCGAAGGTGCCGGAAATAATGCCGGTAAGTATCTGAACTGCAGGCAGCTTGAAATGAAGAAATGCAGATATTTGACTGTTAAAGTGACAAACCCTTCTTGAATACTTTTACATACATTATCTGCAATTCCCAATTACAAAATGTTAGTCATATCAAACATGGACAAAAAAGGAGCGACTTGAAAGAATCAGGTTGAGTTAGTTTAATTATGAATATAATTAAAACATTAAACTCACCAAATTGTTGTCCTAAATTGCTTCCCTCAACACATGAACGAGCTAAGATACCAAGAACCAGCCCAAACAGGGCAATGAAAATGATGGATTTATTCATGTTATTCTACTTTTCTGCCATTATAATTTGGATTTCTTTTTTCTTTTTTTTTTCCGGGATTTTCTGACTCAATTGAAATGAATAGGAAACAGTTATGGGATTCTCAATGATCTCGTTCTCTTATATACAAGATAAGAAAACGAGTTGGTTGCTGAGTCAGAGCTCATACATTATAAACAAATACGTCAATGAAAAAGTTCTATAGTCAATCATATTTTTTTTGGAGGGGGGGGGGTGGCGGGTTCAAAAATGCTTAGTTTTGGTTTTCATATATTTAAAAATGATCAAGTACTTGGGTTTCATTAAAATATGTTGGGTTTGTTGATATGAAGCTTGCCGAGCACGGAGTCAACTTCTTTGTTGTGTAGACTATACGTTGTTATGTCAACTTAGGAACAATGTCATGAATTTTGTTAGGGTGAGTCAATTGGTTTGGGTTGATAGTAGTAGTTAGTGATAGATCCATCATTGGCTGGTGTTAAAGTAGAATGTCTCCTCCATAAGAAGATAAAAGAGAGATTAAGTGAGGGTGAAGTGGTTTCATCCTTCCTCTCAATTTTGATTAAGAGGTTTTATAGTGTGACTCTTGAAGCTAGTATTAGACGTAGGATCATTATGACTACATATAAGCTCGCATGCTAAGTAGATATGATTAACTGACGATAGATTTAACTCTAATAGATCACATGCGTCTGTCAAAAGTCAAGTCAAATTAACATGATTTCTTAAGAGATATTAGATATTTGAGGTCCTTCTTTCAGAGATGTTCTCCCTATGAGTTCCAGAATTCTCAAAGTTCTTTCTCGAGAAGTGCTCTTCTATTCTATGAAGGTTTTGAGGTGCGAGTGCAGATGACAGGATGACACACGGATTACGTTTGACAGAGGTACAACAAGTATTAGATATTTTAAATCAATGCTGTACATCTGCACAAAGCTCCTCAAATTTCTTCCCGTCTACAATAGAAAATGTTTACAAACAAGATGTCAAAATAAACTTATTTGTATGCTGAATAAACTTCAAGTGTCATTAGAATAAGAAAGCAAACACCATTGACATAGCAAATACATATCACATCTAAATTCCGAATTCTTATTCGCTTCGGATTTAGGTACACTTGCAAATAGCACGTCGGAAGGCAACCCCACGGACAACCCATATTAACAAGCTTTGCAATATGTACATATGATTATAGGCCTCAATTCTTTTATGGGATTAACTGCCTGCCAAATGGGTTGAGATAAACACCTACAGTTGCCTGGAACCAAAAAAAAAGGTTCTGTTGATGGAATAGAACCATTAAACAACGATGGAAGCTGTAGTCGTTCAATTATATCTCCCTCCGAGTTATTTATACTATTTCACAGTTTCGATGGTTTCACTTTAGGCGATTGTTACTGTTTTCCTTTCTGCGTCACAGGCATCGGAGATTTCAGCAACTTCTTTAGTGCTTGTACTATACTATCAAAAGATGGCCGTTGGGTGGGATCACTGCCAAAAAGCAAACATCATCAGGAATGGATAAACATGCAAATCAATAAAAGTACTACAATAAGGAATTTCTTGTATTCTCAAATATAACTTCAGCAATCTAAGAAAATACTCGACGCCTATGTTTAATCAAAACACTGTCAGTGTAGGATAAGAGTATGGTTTTTATGCATTTGAAGGATCTTCGAAAAATCATATCGCTATTCAAGATTTTTATGTATTTTCGGATAATTATATCCTGTACTAGGACATGGATACTTCGGACAGTGAAACCACCCAAGATATCGCCTCTTGCTCCGATGACTTCTTTTAGTTTTAGGACAAGCGCAGTCAGTTTATTCATTATCATATAAAATTAAGTGTACTGAATAAATATAGGACTAGGCATAAACTCACTCAGCCCAACAAGTTTCCATGAGGGAAGCCAACTTTGGGGAGGTATTAGGAGGAATGGCAAGCCTCCTGTTCTGGAACGCTACAGCACCAACCACCTAAAATTTACAACACCACATAAGAAATGGGGTGATGGAATTAAGCAAGAAATACAGCATGGAAATGCACCACCATTTCTCACAATTACTTCAACAATTGGTCGATTGTATGTGGTAAGAAGGAAAGAAGAACCATAATGGATAATAAGGGAACCAAACATATCAAACCTGGGCAGAACTAAGTCCACTCCACGGTTGTTGCATGGTTATAAGTTCCCATAGGATTACTCCATAACTGTAAACATCAGATTTCTCATTTGAAGGCTCTCCGCGAAGGAATTCTGGAGCCAACCACTCGGGCTGCAAATGAAAACAAAAGATTTAGATGCTGGTTGATGAAGGAGGATTTTTCATCCCTACATGTGATTGAAAGAAACATCCTACATATAAAATAAAGGATGCACACCTGCAACGACTGTATCTATTCATCATTGTAGAATACTGGACAAGGTTTTGTGATAAAAATTGTGATTGTTGTCTTTAATATGGATTTAATGCCATAATTTGGAATCATGTATCAACCTCTATAGCAAATAATCAATACCCAAGGTTCCATACCTCAAATGGCCTTTGGCTACAATCAAGTTATTTAACATAATTGGCTTTAAAAGTGAGCTCGATGACCTCCTAATAGCGTATGTCCCCAAGCTATATATGCAATAAAAAAATGAGGTTATAGTCTACTTACTGTTCCCGCCACAGATTTTGAGGATACGAAAGTGCCCCCTTTGAATCTTGACATTCCAAAATCACACACCTGGGAATGGTATAAGAAATTGGATATTGTTAATTTGAAAAAGGAAAAACAAAACAGAGATTGGAAAATGTGGAATTCTTATAATACCTTTACCGTCCAATTCTTATCAACCAACAGATTTGGTGATTTAAGGTCCCAGTGAACTATGGGAGGATTATGGCAATGAAGATAGTTGATCCCCTTGGCCTGTTTCCAACATAAACTGTGAAAGTTGCCTAGCAGCTGCTGCTGGTATCAATAGATAATTGTGCAAGAAGAAAATAGTACGAACCACATCCAGTGCCATACGTAATCTCCGCCTCTGATCAAGTGTTTCTCCAGCAGTAGGCCTATGAATGAAGCGATATAAACTACCCCTGTTTGACAGAAACCAGGTATTAGCCATGTGTTATATTTACAAATAGATATTGATTCATTACCTTAATACCAGGATAGCTGATTACCTCGGCAGATACTCCGTCACAATTGACAGATGAGGCCGTTTCATAACAGCACCCATGAAAAGGACCACATTTGGATGTCGAACACGTTTCATTATAGCAACCTTAAAAATAATCAGAACATAAGGTATAGTTATAAAATGACTATATCCATCTCACTAAAGAAAATGGAAATAGGAGTATTTATAAGAATTAGCAACATTCCACAAGCTCCTTTACATTAATGCATTGCAAGGAAAGAGCATTTGAAGCACAAATACAAGCAATAACTAGAGGATTGTTTTCTACTATAAAGCACAAAAATATATAATACAGGGAAATAACCCCAAAATAAAAGAAAGCAGAACATTTATGGTAGGATATTGGATGAGGAGCAGGCATTGAGAAAGCGGCACTAGTTCAGAAGAATATGTAATTCTAACACAATATGAAAAATAAAATTGATTATTTTAGGTTTTATCCGTACAAACCTCTCTCAGAAACTGCTTCAACTGATCATCATGAAGATCTTGGTCAGTAAAGACTTTAACTGCAACATCCTGCATTAGAACAGCAGTTGTTTATTATCATAAGACTACAAGAATACCGCATTTCATACCAGATTCCAATTAAGGGAAAAGGATTAATATCAGAATTATTCATTATCCGTTAAATCGAGACCCCAACAATTTTCAGTTGCAAGAAGAATAATACTAACCAATCCATGCCAATCAGCAAGATGAACTGTTCCAGATGAGCCTGCAAAAGATATTTGAAGCAAAAAAGTTGGTACTAGATTTCACTCATAATCTTCTGAGAAGGCCAATTTTTAAAATGCTTTGAAGAAGGAAATAAGTACAATTTATAAACCAAATAAGAACTAAGAAGTACCAGCACCAACACACTCCTTAATATGCAGTTCGTCCCATGATATCTCAAGCCAATCGATGGCAAGTGAAGGTTCAAGATGTAGATATCGTGGGATGGAAATAGCAGAGAATATGCCCTGGTTGTCAAGTACAGCCCCAATCTCCTCCAGATTTGACTGACAAGGCAAGTTAACTTTCAACTGCTTCTCACTTTTTACCACTGTACTTCCAGATACACCAATTTCTTTTCTAAGAGTTTGTTCTTTGGCAAGTTTATCTACTCGGGGTCTAGAATTCATTGTTGAATCTGCTGCAGTTTCAACAGGCGTCCCCTTTCTGAAACAATCTCGGTCACTTTCTGTATGTAATGATGGATTTTGGTTTTCACGCAAACCATTTTCCTTCAACTGCTTAGATTTCTCAATGCCACCTGCAGGATATTGATCTCCACCATTTGATTTCATTTTTAAAATTTTGATTTATTCGCAGAATATGTGTCCAAAACATAACATACCACAATGTAGAGGATTTTCAAAATGAGAACTTGAATTCCTTGAGTTTATTATTTGACAATAAGATGCGTTATCCATGTAAGGTTGCTGGAACTCTTTAAGATGGGAAATTTGAAATGGTGAAGGCATTAAAGAAAAGAATCCTCCATTGATAGATAAATCTGGACCATGGATATTTCCTGGCTCCCCGACAAGATCAACTACATATTCCCTGTTAGAAAATGTATTACCAACAAACGTATAATAGGAAGATAGAATTTGCAGAAAGTTCATTTAGAGAAGAATGAAATTCTATCACAACAATGGAAATTTTGTGTTCTTTTTTATATCTTGACATTATAATATAATGAAGTGCTGAGAAATACAAATTGGGATGATATTAACTTTAAATAACTAGAACATTTGGAAAACTAAAAAATATTAAATGGAATAACAAAAAGTGAGTAGCTTACCTTGATGACTTTTTATCATCTTCAATTTTAACAAGGCAAGAAGAACGATGATCTGCTGCACAATATTTGCATCCTCTAGCAATTCTACATGGCAAGCCTATGTAGTCTGCCAATTTCTACACATGAAAACACTATGTTAGTGAAGGAACCCAAACCAGAGTCATCTGTTGCAAGATCATCATATATTACATCTACATTGAAGGGTAACCAGGTTGTAAGTACACATAAATTTCACACATCAACAGAGTCAAAGGCTCATTCTTCATCTGATATCCTGGTCTAACAGCATAAAGTGATAACGCGAACAAAGCCATGCGATGCAACATTCAATCAAGAATATACCAACATATTCTTTTAAATATTTTAAATGCTGAATAAAAGGAAAAGATCTAGAAGATTTAGACGTCCATTATATAAACATTGGGTTTCAGAAAAGTAAAATTTATTATTCAGACATTGAGAGAAGAAAAATGTCATGGGCCTCCCATGAGGACCTCGTAAGAATCAAATATTTCACAATAACATTGTGAATTCACCATGGCAGTGTTAAAAAAAGTCTAAATTGGCAGCTTATTAAAGTCCAAATTGGAGCTTATTGAAGTCCAAATTGAGCAATTCGGTGATTTCGGTGGATGGTTAATTTCGGTGCAGAGATTATGGAAAATGAAAGGGTAAAATCTCACAATTAATCACTGGACTTTAGAGTATTTACAAGATCAAGTCCTTAAGCTTCAACTATAAATACCCTAGCTCATTTAGCTTCAAAATCATCCCAAAATCATTTCTTCCTCTCAACACTAAAGAGTTTATAGAATTTTCTTGTGAGTTGTGAGTGTTTTGTAAACACCTGTAAATTTTCTCTCTATAGTAAAATATATGCAGCAGTCCGGAGACGTAGGCAAATTGGTTGAACTCCATTATCAATTTCGGGTATTATTTTCTTCTTTTATTTTGCATTCTCACTAATCTGGTTATAGAAAAATTACTAGTTACTCGGTTTATTTCCCAACAACTGGTATCAGAGCTTTTGGTTGTGAATTTTATCAATTTTTTGCGAGGTTACTATTCATTACTATTCACGTGAATAGTAAATTTCGTTAATAGTAAAAATTTTGTCGGCGATACGAATTTGTCGACGGATGTGTTCTAATACACGGTGATTCGTAAGAATTGTCAGAAACGATCCAAACGAAGCCAGATTCGAGTGGGAGCGATGGTTGCAGACGAAGGGAAGGTGAAAATTGAAAAGTTCAATGGTGCGGACTTTGGTTTTTGGAAGATGCAGATTGAAGATTTTCTGTACTAGAAAAATCTATATCAACCTCTCTTAGGAAAACAACCAGAGGGCATGAAGACTGGGCTCTTCTCGACAGACAAGTCCTCGGAGTTATCCGACTAACGTTGTCCCAAAATGTTGCTTTCAACATAGCAAAGAAAAGATCACGACGGGTTTTATAGCGGCTCTCTCCAGTATGTATGAGAAGCCATCAGCCTCAAAAAAAGTTCATTTGATGAGGTGATTATTCAATTTACGGATGGCGGAAGGGGCATCAGTGGCTTAACACCTAAATGAACTCAACACAATTACAACCCAGTTGGGTTCCGTGGAAATTGAATTCGATGATGAAGTTCGAGCTTTAATTCTCTTATCATCTACCAGACAGTTAGAATGCTACTGTTACAGCAGTTAGCAGCTCATCGGGAAATAGTAAATTGAAATTCGACGATATTCGGGATCTGGTACTGAGCGAAGAAATTTGACGGAGAGAATCGGGTGAAGCATCAACCTCCTCAGCCTTGCACACGGAGTCCAGAGGGAGAACTTCAAAAAAGAAATTCAAATCGTGACAGATCCAAATCCAGAAGGGAAAATCAAGAACATGAAAGAAATATTTTACCTGTTATAACTGCGGCAAGAAGGGTCACTTAAAAAGATTTGAGCACCGAAGAAAAATATCGATGCTCAGGAATCTACCAACGTGACAGAGGAGACATGTGATGCCATGATTCTAATCGTCAACGTGACAGTGGAGACATCTGATTGAATCATGGATTCAAGGGCATCTTTCCACTCCACCCCATGCCAAGAAATCATGGAGAATATGTCAGTGGTGATTTTAGGAAGGTTCATCTAGCTGATGATGAAACCTTAAAGATTGTCGGAAAAGGAGACATTCGATTAAAGATGCCAAACCAGACCACTTGGATGCTGAAAGGAGTGAGACATATTCCTGACCTCAAAAGAAATTTGATTTCTATGAGACAGCTTGATGGAGAAGGTTATAGTACAACATTTTCAGGCTATGAATGGAAGATTACCAAATGAGCACTCATCATTACTCGTGGTAAGAATACTGATACTCTCTATGTAACCTCAAATTTAGAGAATATCATTGCAGTAGCAGATGCTGATGGAAAATCAAACCTATGGCACCAAAGGCTTGGCCATATGAGCGAAAAATGGATGAAGACACTTTTGTCAAAAGGGAATCTACCGGATCTAAAAATGTAGATGTTGGACTATGCGAAGATTGCATCTTTGACAAACAAAAGAAAGTCAGCTTTGCAAAGATTGACAAGACACCCAAGGCAGAAAAGTTAGAGTTGGTTCATACTGATATATGGGGACCATCTCCAGTTCCATCCCTTCAGGCTCACTATATTATGTCACTTTCATCGATGATTCTACAAGGAATGTGTGGGTTTATTTTCTGAAGAATAAATCAGAAGTCTTTGATACCTTCAGAAAATGAAAGGCCATGGTGAAAAATGAGACTGGTTTGAAATTAAAGCGTTTGAGGTCTGACAATAAAGGAGAGTACAAAAATAGAAGATTCAGAGAATTTTGCACAAACAATGGGATAAAGATGGAGCAACAGTTCCCATGACACCGCAGCAGAATGGTATAGCAGAGCGCATGAACAGAACTCTGAATGAACGTGTCACAAGTATGAGGATACATGCCGGCTTGCCCAAATTTCTATGGGCTGAAGCTATCAACACTGCAGCTTACCTGATCAACCCTGGGCCCTCAGTTCCCTTGGATGGTGGAATACCAGAAGAATTTTGGAGCAAGAAAGAAATAAACCTTTCACACTTAAGAATGTTTGGTTGTATTTCTTATGTACACAAAAATTCTGCTGAAAGAAACAAATTTGATGTCAAGTCCAACAAATGCGTCTTTGTTGGTTATGGTGGTAATGAGTTCGGTTACCGGTTTTGGGATTACGAAAAGCGAAAGATCATCAAAAACAGAGATGTCATTTTCAATGAGAATGTGATGTACAAAGACAAGTCAACTGTAAAATCAAGTAGCTCCAATACCGAAGTTGAAACAAAGGAATTTGCTGTGTTTGAGGATTTCTGGAAATGATGTTCAGATCAGTCCTGAAGCAGTTCAAGAAGAACCACGTACACCAGAGCTGAGACGCTCCTCCAGAATTCCTAAACCAACCCAGCGTTATTCGCCTTCCTTGCACTACTTATTGCTGACTGACAATGGTGAACCAGAGTGCTATGATGAAGCAATGCAGGTGGAGGATTCAGTCAAGTGGGAGTCTTCTATGAAAGATGAGATGGACTCGCTAATGCTAAATCAGACGTGAGAATTAGTTGAATTACCACCAGGCAAGAAAGCGCTCCACAACAAGTGGATTTATAGGATCAAAGAAGAGTACGATGGGAGCAAACGCTACAAAGCAAGATTGGTTGTCAAAGGTTTTCAGCAAAAAGAAGGTATTGACTACAATGAAATTTTTTCTCCAATCGTGAAACTTCTACAATCAGACTGATGCTAAAAATTGTAGCTGCAGAAAATCTATATCTTAAGCAGTTAGATGTAAAAACAACTTTCCTTCATGGTGATTTGGAGGGAGAAATCTATGTGAGGCAGTCAGAAGGCTTCATAGAGGCAGACAAGAAAAACCTGGTATACAGGTTAAAGAAGAGCTTGTATGATTTAAAATAAACTCCTAGACAATGGTACAAGAAGTTCGATAGTTTAATGAGTAGCAGTGGTTTTACCAGCTGCCAAGCAGATTATTGTTGCTACATCAAGAGGTTCAACAACAGTTTCATTATTTTATTATTGTACGTTGATGACATGCTCGTTGCAGGCTCAGACATACAAGAGATTATAAACTTGAAGCAAAAATTATCGAAACAGTTTGCTATTAAGATCTGGGCGTTGCGAAGCATTCTTGGGATGAGGATTAAGAGAGACACAAAGTCGGGGACTTTGATGTTATCACAGGCTGAGTACATCAACAAGGTACTCTTCAGGTTCAACATGCAAGATGTTAAACCAGTAAGTATACCTTTAGGTGTTCATTTTAGACTCCAAAGAACAGTCATCTAAGACGGAGAAAGAACGTGCACACATGGTGAAGGTGTCATATGCCTCAGCAATTGGAAGTCTAATGTATGCATGGTTTGTAGACAAGATATTGCTCCTGCAGTGGGAGCAGTTAGCAGGTACATGAATAATTCGGGTAAGATACACTGGAAAGCAATCATATGGATCCTTAAATATCTGCGGGATACCACAAACAAAGCACTTTGTTTCAAAGGTGGAGATATGATACTGATAGGCTATGTAGATGATGACTTAGCCGGAAATGTTGACATCAGAAGAAGTACTATAGGGTATGTCTATACTCTAGGAGGAACTGCAGTGAGTTAGGTTTCTCAACTACAGAAGATAGTTGCTCTCTCCACAACTGAATCAGAATATGTCGTTACGGAAGCTAGTAAAGAGATGGTTTGGCTCCAAAGTTTCTTGGAGGAGTTAGGCAAGAAACAAGAAAACAATGTCTTGTATTGACAGTCAAAGTGTTATTCATCTAGCAAAGAATCCGTCTTTTCATTCTAGAACGAAACACATACAATTGCGATATCATTTTATCGGTCTCTTCTGGAAGATGGAATTTTGAAACTTGAAAAGATTAGCGGAGCTCAAAATCCGGCAGACATGTTAACAAAGATGGTGACTACGGACAAACTGAAATTGTGTTCAGCTTCAGTTGGCATGTTAGATTAACAAGACCAGAAATATTGCTGCATTGATCAAAGTGTGAAGACAGATTAAAATGAATTTTCAAGTGGGAGATTGTTAAAAAAAGTCTAAATTGGCAGCTTGTTAAAGTCCAGATTGGAGCTTGTTAAAGTCCAAATTGGAGCTTGTTGAAGTCCAAATTGGCAACTGCAAAATTGAGCAATTCGGTGAATTCGGCGATGATCAATTTCGGTGCAGAGATTATGAAAAATGAAAGGGTAAAATCTCACAATTAATCACTGACTTTATGATATTTATAAGATCAAGTCCTTAAGCTTCAACTATAAATACCCTAACTTATTTAGCTTCAAAATCATCCCAAAATCATTTCTTCCTCTAAATACTAAAGAGTTTAGAGAGTTCTCTTGTGAGTTGTGAGTGTTTTGTAAACACATGTAAATTTTCTCTATAGTAAAATATCTGCAGCAGGCCGGAGACGTAGGCAAATTGACTGAACTCTGTTATCAATTTCGGGTATTATTTTTTCGCTTTTATTTCGCATTCTCACTAATCTGATTATAGGAAAATTACTCGTTACTCGGTTTATTTCCCAACAGGTAGGCTAGAGATACCTCACTGAATAATCATGGAAAAAGGAGTATCCATAATGGACTGGCTATAGTTATGGGGGTCACTGATGCTCCTAATTCAGTTGTAATACCAATGCTCCCTGTTAAAGACATTCATATATGGTTTACAAAATTCTTGTACTTTAGGAAAACTTAGTCGTTGGTACTATAAACTAATAAAATATAGTATTTCCATTTAAATATACCTTTTGAAAAATGTTGTTGCATTGATCAAGGTGTGAAGACAGATTAAACTGAATTTTCAAGTGGGAGATTGTTAAAAAAAAGTCTAAATTGGTAGCTTGTTAAAGTCCAAATTAGAGCTTGTTGAAGTCCAAATTGGCAGCTGCAAAATTCAGCAATTCGGTGATTTCCGTGGATGGTCAATTTCGGTGCAGAGATTATGGAAAATGAAAGGGTAAAATCTCACAATTAATCACTGGACTTTAGGTATTTACAAGATCAAATCCTTAAGCTTCAACTATAAATACCCTAGCTCATTTAGCTTCAAAATCATCCCAAAATCATTTCTTACTCTCAATACTAAAGAGTTTAGAGAGTTCTCTTGTGAGTTGTGAGTGTTTTGTAAACAATTGTAAATTTTCTCTCTATAGTAAAAGATTTGTAGCATTCCGGAGATGTAGGCAAATTGGCTGAACTTCGTTATCAATTTCGGGTATTATTTTTCTGCTTTTATTTTGCATTCTCACTAATCTGGTTATAGGATTACTTGAAGACAACTAACGCCAATTCTCTAGTCTCTTCCCAAACTTCCCCAAAGGTCAACTAGGCTACAATCTGCCTTCCTGTTGTAGATCCCAGCACTCAGCAGCAGTTACTTCTACCTAAATTGAACTACCTTTTCAAAACTTTTATATAGTAGATCTACAACGTAGTAGTTGCACACAACAAAACAAAGAATTATCTTTTCATCGATACTGCAGGGGACAAAAAATTGCAGTTTAACCTAAGATTTAGAAAACCATCCACTTAAACAGTATAATACATCCAATGTTCACTATTATCCATACAAAACAATGGTCTGAATTTAGATAAAAAGAGACATTAATTCTTCTTCCAGCAAAACCTTTGTCTAGCGTTTCTTTGTGTTCGTGTGGGTTGATCATAGGTGGTGAATTTGTGCATGAAGATATGCAAGAACCCAAAAAAAACAAAAAAAACTATTCTTTTGGCACCTTAAAGAGGATTGCACGATGCCTGCAAAGTCCCATGGATAGGCTGCCAATGGGGAGCACAATACACTTCTGAAAATCCCTCAATCTCCTACTAACCAATTTCCAGCTTTTGTGAAGATCCCCTTGCTCACTGGAAAAGTTCCCCTGAATATATAATAATTCAAACATAATGAAAAATAGATTCAAAAGAACAGTGACAAGTACATGAACCCAGGGATTTAAATAGCATTCTGCTATCGGAATAGCGGCCGTTATATAGCGGTAAAGGTGCCGTCCAAAACTATTATTGCATAACCGAGATACCAGCAATAGCACCTGCTATTGCCGCAATCGCGATAAATAAATGCAACACAACCGAAAACGTGACCACAAACACAATTTAAATACCTGTATGAACCATTAAAGAATAAGGAAAAACCTACCCCATGTATGTAGCAACAAGTTTCCCAAGCTTCTCGACCAACACTAAGGTATTTTCTGAAGCACAATCTAACTCATGCGCTTTATCTTCAAGCTCTTTGAGACGTGTATCGCCATCTTTATCAACAATAACAACTTCCATAGGTGTCTCGCTGGGTTCAATTTCTTTAATAGACATTAAAGATGGTAAGCGTCTTCCTTCTTCAAATTCATTACACATCACCCACAGATACGGATTCATCCCAAGAATATTATAAAAACCATCTGATATCTTATCACTATACGATAAACACCCACTAACCTGCAAATTAAACATACAACAATCACATTCAATACAAAAACTGAAATATATATAATTAGAAATTTAGGATCAAGTTCGAGATATGAGAAATAAATAAACTGAAGACAGAATGATGAGAAAATTTGATACCCATAGACGATAAGAAACAGTTTCTGCATCGGCGACAACAGGTCCGCAATAATCTTGTAAAAGCAAAGGTTGACTGAGGAGACTTGCTTGAGAAGAAAGCCTTCTCGCCAGCATAAGCTGTAAATAATAACTCTCCTTTGACTTGAGAACTAAGCTATCTTTACTCTCCTTCGGTTTCGGTTCCTGAACATCCCCTGTCTCCGGCACAGCCGTGGGAGGTGAGTCATTAGTCCATGTATCTTTAACCTCGCTCGAGAAATTGCCATCCAATGTCGTCCCAGAAAACAAGCTCCCTTCATAACTACTACCACTCGAGAACCTCGGCAGTGATACCTGGCGGTCAAAGTTCCGGTCAACACTACGGTCATTAAAAACGGAGGTGGTTTCCGGATGAGGAGACACCGGAGCTGGCTCCGGAGGTAATAACAACTCGCGATCTTCACCATGATGATCAGTAAAGGATGGTTTCACACGACGTGATCTGTCAGCAGAAGCTTTTTTATTGATGAAGAGATCGCGGAAAGCAGCAAGCTGTTGCTTTTTGGCTTTAAGTTTCTCGTCCGTGAAAAGATCCGATAGCGGCGAGCAATCAATCTTATCGGCTGCTGCAGCTGCAAAGTCTTTGGGAGAATCCCTTGGGATCGACTTACTCGGGTCATTTTCTGCGGTCGCAGTGGTTAATGTTTCTTTATCGAGTTTTTTCTCGTGATCCAATAGTCTTTTCGAATCAAACCCACGATCGGGAAATTGCCTAGGGAAGAAGTAAGTTGTTCGATGAGGCATTTTGTCACGGGCCTCACGGGATCACTAATTTCCCCTTCTCTTTTCTCCCCTTCCTTCAATCCCCATCAAAAACTACCTCCTCATGCCGTACAACTCTTGCAGAAAAAACCCAGATTCAAGCTCTGAGAAAATCAGCAAAACTGATGGAATTGAAAGAATGGAACAACAAAAGGCGAATATATCGAAAGAGATACGTAAAGTTGGTATAAAACTGAAAGCAAAGCTAAAGTCCAAAGAGTGCAAACGGCTTGGGAACTTGAAGAAGAAAGGTTTTTGTTTTTTTTTTCCTTTCTTTTTCTTTGGGTGATTCCGAGCAGAGAGAGAGAGAGAGAAACGGTGGGAAAAATGAAAAATAGTAAAATATAACGAAGAAGAAGAAGAAGGGGCTAAATAAGTGCAGACGTAAAATAAGAAGCAAACTGGAGGCGAAACGTGCAGAGTGACGCGGGTTTTTGTACTTTTATATTAAAATTTTAAAAAAGAAAAACCTGGTGCTTTATATACAGCCTGGCGGGGAATGCTAGCCAATTTGAAAGGATTATATCGTCAATAAATCGGTTCCTTAGATTTTTGTTGATTAAATTATGGGTTTGGTCCCTCTAATTATGATTAATTTAATTTTTATATTTTAATTTAGTATAAGCTAATAGAAAATGTATATAGTTATTGATAAGAAAATATTAAACTACAAATATAATGCTTTTTAGATTGAATTTAGTTCTATCGAGATTATCATTAATATAAAATAAAAAAATATAATTTTTTACTTTATAATTGAGATAAAATTCATTTACCACTAAAGTCACTTGGTTCGTGAAAAAATATAAAATTAAATATATTTAACGGTTAAAATCTTTTACTTTATAATTGAGATAAAATTTAAATAATATAAACATCTTATTAAATATTTTAAAAAGCTGTGTTCAAATGAGTTGTTATTTTTATTTTAGAATCTTTTTCAAAATTACATATTCATGTTTGGTTTAAAAGTATTCTTTTCGTGAGATAATGAAGTAATTTTTAGAGTAGTGTTTTTTAGTATAACATCTTATTTCGTAGGTGTTAAGACAATTTTTCTCTTTAAATATCTATGAAATAATAAAATAATTTTAAAATGATCTTTTATCTACAATTACACGAGTATAAATTTATTTTATTTATTTTATTTTTATTATAGTTCTATTTTTCTAATACTCGTTGTAAAAAATCAAATTACTAATTTATTTTGATTATTTATTAGTATGTGTTTGATTCAAGTTTTATTATTAGTATGTGTTTTATTACGTTTATTTTTAAGATTAATTTTTATAAAAAGCTTTTTTATATTTTATATTTTATGTTCTTATTAATTTTTTCAAAAAAAATTGATATGATATTTTATTGTACAATTTATGCATGTAGCACGAATAAATTAAAAAAATGTAAATAAACACATACTTACACTGATGTAAGTATGCACATGTCTCAATATACTAATACTTAGAAATAAAACATACTCAATTATAATTATTTTCTATTGTTTTAAAAAAAATAGAAATAAAAAATATTAAATTATTTTTGTAAAACATTTACAAAAAATATAAATTAAAAATAATATAAAAATTATATTTTTATGAACTTTTATGTAAATACTTTTACTTTAATTTTGAGAATTCAATTTTCTAAAAAAAATATTTCAATAACAATTTAGTAAGAATATACATTATTTATATCTTAGATTTCTCCAATTAACATATAATCTTATATTCTTGTCAAACAAATTAAACAATGTAATATAATATTCTCAATTATATATCAAATAATTTTATATTCTAATAATCTTATTTCTAAGCATAACTTATATTCTAAAAACCAAACTATCTCTTACTGTTTTTAATAAAAAAATTGAAAATAATGAACACTTAATAGTTATTTAGACTTATTAATGATATAATAAAAATAATATAATTAAATTAGACTATATTGAAAGACCGCAATTCAAATTTGACTGATTTTGTTTTCGAAGGACGGATTGGACAGGATTTCGGTAAGCCTTGATTGCGGAATGTGACGCTTCTATATATAATATATAATATATAATATGAAAGATTTAAGATAATTAAATGAATGAAATAAATGATTGAGATTAACGTTAAAAAATAAGAAGATATTAACTGAAAAAAAAGAATAAGTCAATTTCAGACATCTATTTTCACTAATTCAATAGTCTTAAATTTATATAAAACTAAAGAATTTTACATTGTATATGTAAATCCTAATTCGTATATTATATATATATATATAATGTAAAACACTTTTAGTTTTATACAATTTAAAATTGTTGGATGAATGAAAATAGATGGCCGAGACTAATAACAGGAAATGAAAATAAAAAATAAAAAGATAATCTCATACATTTATTTTTATTGATCAACGGTCTTAAATCAATATAAAAATAAATAGTTTTATATTAAGTGTATCCTAATTCTTTTATATATATATATATATATATATTAGACAGCTCTTATCTTTGCTGCAAATAGCTAAAGAACCCTTAATTTAATTTTTTCCCGTTTTGTATAAAATATGATGTTTATACGTTTTGGGTTTCCTAATTAATCAATTTTGATTAAAAAAAAGATTGCTGATTTGCCATAAATTTATCAGTTTTGGTGTTGTTGAGTGTTTGACTAAAACAGAATAGTTTATGCAAATTCTATCCACTTAATTTGTTGTCCCATTTCTTGGATATTACAAATTTTTCATTGGTGTTTTGAATCTTTAAATTATATTTTATTATTCTTCTTAAAGATAATTTAATTTAATTTCTCGATCTTCAGTATATTCTTGTAATTTTTTAAAAAAAATGTAAAAAGGGTACATGAGGCCCTTGTACTTTTTAAGAAAACTAATATGACCCTCAAATGATTTTTACATTCAATGCGACTCTCAAATTTAAAAAAAAATTTAATGTGTCATTTAACCAACATTTTATCATTGGCCATTATATCCTGACGTGAGCGAGAAATGCTAATATGATAATTTATGATTTTGACGTGACAATCAATAGTGTCTGATGATGTGACTGATAATGTGATAGATGTGTTAAATTGAGTTTCTTATTAAATTCAGGGCCAATTTGTTTTTTAAAGTTAATGGACTTATTTATTTTTTTAAAAATTAAACATATTTAAATTTAAAATATAAAAAATTATAAAAATAAAATATAATAATAAAATGCCAAAAAAATTAAATTTCTAATAATTAAAATATATATTATTATTTTTATCTCAAATTTAACCTACTTTTTATTTGTATAAATTTAAACTCGTTCATCTTGTATAAATTTTATTTTATATACTTACCTCTAGTTATCTTAAACTTTAAATGTCTTTCTAATCTCACTTCACTGAATTTTTATAAAATTGAATTAAATAAATATTATAAGTCTTATAAAAATGAAATTTAAAAGTTATGAAATTAAAATTTACTTATGAATTATCGTAAAACTATATAATTTTAAAATATAAAAAATAATTATACAATTAAAAAAGAGTATTTTTAGTGAATATAACAAGTGTCTCATGTATCTTTCTCTCAAAAAAATTAAAAAAATCGACCTACTAATCAATTATGTTAGATATAACTCTATAAAGTTAAGGTGGATATGAACGGCATGTGTTTGAGGCTTTTTGGTCATCCCATATTTTTTTATTTTTTTTGTATATTTGTATATTTTCAGTTTAAAAAATTATATATATATATATATATATATATATATTTAAATTCAGTGAATCATTTAACAATAACATTTTCAATCACTCTGGTTAATGAATATATATTTTTAACTTTTTAGTAATTTAATTTTTATTTTTTTAATATTTTATTTTTTGTATATTTGTATATTTTAGTTTAAAATTTAATATATATATTTTTAAATTAAACTTTAAAAAATCAATATGGCCTTTGAACTTAATAAAAAATTAATTTAGCTCATTTATCACGTCATCAATCACGTCACTAGACACCATGGATCACCACCTCACTAGACACCATAGACCACCACATCAGCACTATGAAGTGCTACATCATTGTAACGGTTAACAATACAAACTGTTGGTCATAGGACTATATTGAGTTCTTTTTTTAAGTTTGAGAGTCATATCAAATACAAAAATAATTCAATGGTCATATTGATTTGTTTTGAAAAGTACAAGGACACAATACCCTTTTACCAAAAGAAAATATATGTGGTACATAATAATAAATATTAAGTTTATTTTTTTAAAATTCATATTTTATAAAAAGAAATACCAACAATTTATATGGTACATAATATATGTTAAATTCATTTTTTATTTAGCAAATTGACTACTTTTTATATCTTAAAGTTTTTATAATATTTTAAATTTAATATATATTATCTGTTATATTACAGGTTGTGTAATTTTTTTATAATGAAGAAATGAGTTAAACTAATAGTATCATAATTAAAAAGTTTAGAAGTAAAACTAAATCGAAAAATTCTCCAAATATCAAACTAATAATAAAATACAACTTTAAGTATTAAATACCATTTAAGCTTTTTTATTTTTACAAATTTATTCTTGAAATCAAAATTTATTATTTATTTTCCTGATAAATATTTTTTTAAAAATTAAAATATTACATCAATTACCAACAAATTATTATAATAAGTGTCATAGACTTCTTCCCATACATTTGATTTAAGTTTGAATTTCTAACAAGTAAAAAAAAATAGATTTTTTAAAATTATAATTGACTTTGGTTTAAATAAAAGGGTAAAGTGCACAGATGGTCCTCCAACAATAGGATACTTCTTTGTTTAGTTCCCATACTATTAAAAGTTATAAAATGGTCTCCTGACAATATGATGTTAATTTGTTGAGTTCCTTGACTATTAAAAGTTATAAAATGGTCACATGACTGTTCATTATGTTCCAAACTCTTCCTTTTATGTTAAAAAATTAACGACAATCTGAGCTGGATGTTAACATGTTGATTGAGATATGATAAGATTTGATCTCATAATCTCAAACAACTTTCATATCTCAGTCAGCATGTTAACGTCAAACTTAGACGACTGCTAGTTTTTAACGAAAAAAGGACGAGTTTGGAACATAATGAATAGTTGGGTGACTATTTTATAACTCTTAATAATCGAGGGGCTCAACAAAGGAAAGTCCTATAATTGGATGATATTTTATAATTTTTAATAGTCGATACACTTAACAAATCAACGTCCTATAATCCGGGGACCATTTTTGTATTTTACCCTAAATAAAATTAGTCTCAAATAGTAAAACGGAAGAAGACATTTATAGTTATATAAAAAAGTTAAAATCATTTTTAAAAGAGTAATTAATATAATTATAAAAGGGTTTTTTAAATATTTTTATATAACTTTTAAATAAAATAATTGAAATATATTATTTAAAAAATAAATACGAGATTAATATATTTATACACTAATCTTTTATTACTTCATTTGATATTATTTATTAAATTATAATTAACATGAAACATTCTTATCCATATTATCAGTATAAGAAATTTCAGCAATAAAAATAAGAATTAATGATTTCTTTAAGAATAAATAAAGATGTTATGTGCTATTAATATTTTCATCAAATAAGGTAAATTGAAAGTACGAAATGATTATTATTTTTGAAAACTGTTTTTTAGTGATAAACTAATGAATTAAACAACTTTAGTGGACTGCTAATATAACTAAGTATTTTAAATAAGCATTCTATTACCTCTCCCTATATGATAAAAAAGGGCTCACCTCATACTTTCTCAATTTTGATCTAGTTTTCAACAAAAGTAATCAATCTAGTATGTCAGTCTATTTTATTATTTACATGAGTAAACTACAAATTTAATATCCTAATTATCACTTTTGTTTCATTTTTGTCACCTAATTATTTTTTTAGAATCATATTTGATCACCTGATGTTAAAACATTAACGATTATAATGATATGTCACCATAATGTAATGCCATGTCATCATTGAAATAAAAGATAAAAAATATCATGTCAATAGTTCTATTAATCTTTTAATGGTTTGTGATCAAAGTGAAACTAAAATTTAATATTAGGTAAGATTTTTAAAAAAATACTTGGATAATCAAAACAGAACAGAAGTGATAGTTGGATACTAAACTTGTAATTTACCCTATTTATATTTATATTAGAATATGTTTTTGGATGAGTGGATGCCCTTACTCGAGTGTAAAATGATTTGTATGCATGTTAGTCACTGAACTTATTAAAATTGAGCGTCAATTTATAATAATTTGAGTTAAATTTTCTCCTGTTAGTATATTCAATGTTTAATTGCATGTCTAAACTAGAAAATTAAGATTTTCATGTTAGTACCAAAAGTTATCATCAGAATTCAATTTAGTCTCTTAGAATGTTTATTTGCTTAATTGAAGGCATAAATGATGTCTGATTGACTTGAAATTTTACATGATATTCTAATATGACAATAATTACATATTGGTAGATTTAAATTATGTTTTGATCATTTTTTTGATGTCTTTGTGAAATGATGATTTTGCTCTTATACATGTAATTCGATAGTATGGCATTTGTATGTACATTATGCAATCTATATGATATGCTTAGTATGATATCCTAGTGTATGTAGGGACGACAATGGGTTGAATCTGGACCAGATCTAGCTAGACCCAGACCCAAACTCATTTTCACATCTTGGATCCAAGCCAACCCTGGATTCGCGGGTCTAGAAAATTGGGACCTATATTCATATCCAACAAATCCGGGTCCAAAACAAGTCCAAAACGGGTCCAAAACAGGTCTATTAAATAACAACCATTCAACCTATTTTTTAACATAATAAAACTGTCACCGACTAATTTCACATCACATCTCTAATGGAGAAAAGATTAATTCCAATACAACTAGTAACAAAGTAAAAAAGCGATAAACTAAATCTAAAAAAAATCCAACACAATTACACAAATGTCTTTTGAATAACACAAAAATTATAAAATGTAGATCATGAAACATTCTATTGTCGTATGCCTAGTACCACACTTCTACCTCCTTAGAGTGCTAGTCTTCATCACTACTTAAATCATCCACATCCTAAAACAAACAACCAATCAAAGAGAATTTTGTTTAATGAAAATAATATTTGTGAAATTTAAATATTAATATTAAGGTTATGTAATATAATAACTTTCTTATATACCATGTTAATGATATCCACCACTTCCACATCATCATCACAATCTTTATTAGTAGTGGAACAAGCACGTGTTCCTTCAAAAGTGTATTTGCCATAAATAAATAAAAAGTACATTAGAGAATAACGTGAAATATAAAATTAAAACAAAAGAAGGGAAATGATATAACTACTAATAAGTAAAAAAAATTACCTTATATATCTTCAATCATCCAATTTTGCTAGCACGTTACAGCCTCCATGATTTAAGAATGAAGCCTAGAACGGTGAGCACTAACCACTCTTCCACCATGCTAAATGCACTTTTCGAAGCAACTGAAGAGACTGAAATTGCAAGAATATCCTTGATAATGTTTTTGCAAAGTAGGGTAATTTTGGTCTCTTTTCCACCAACTAAGAATATTAAATTCATTATCCTCAGGTAAAGTAGGACTCTCCAAGTATTGATCAACCTCACCCCTCACTGAGACCGTTCTAGTTTTTTTATCTCTTTGATCTAGCAAAATCATCCTCGTCATTATACTCATCAGACCCTCTCTTTAATGATAACTTTTCATTTACTTGATTGCCTTTACTTTTATACTCAAGGACAAGGTTATCAAGAGTCTTCATCACCCTTGTCAATTCACCATTACCACTATCTCCATATAATTTCCTAAAATAATGAGCGACACAATCCATTTTGTTTCATGGATCTAAAATCGCAGCAATAGCCAAAATATCATTAATATGTGACCAATATTTGTCAAACTTTTCTACTATGCTCTTAACCATCGTTCTAATAAACTCAATATTACCACTTTGAACCCAACTACTCAAAGAAAGTCTAATCTCACACACAGTTTAGGAAAAAAATTTGCAGTTGGATTATTTATAACAGAAAAAACTTTAGTGACTGTAGAAAATTCCCATATTTGGAAAAACAAGAGTAGCAATACTCCAATCACTACAAACAATAAATTTCAACATTTTATTTAGACATTTCAACTTATTAAAAACATCTTTAAAAGGTAAACTAGATTCAAGCATCAAGTAAGTAGGGTTTCACCTAGTTTTGCAATCAAGACCCAGCCTTTTAGCTTTAGTCGCATTCAAAAGACGATAACCCTCCTCAAAATTTTCAATTCTTTTAAGGGTATCCATACAAAATACAATACACTCTTGAACTTTGACAATTGTAGGATCAATAACTTCGAAACCATCTTTCACGATCAAGTTTAAAATGTGAGCACTACACCTCATATGTAAAAAATCTCCGCCTAACACCAAACAACTAGTTTCCAATATATCCATCAAGACATTGTTTATTACATCATTTGTGGTACAATTATCAACAACCACAGAAGAAATCTTATTTTCCAACGGATATTGAGACAAACAATCTATTAGAATCTTGGCAATAACCTTTTTTGTTTGAGGACATGACACAAAACAAAACCTACACAAAATCAACACACAAACATAAAAGTAAGTTCAAAATAGAATCATCACACAAAAATTATAAGAACCATTAACCATTATATTAAAACAAACACACTGCAAGTTTACTATGTCCACAATATAATCAACACACCCATTTTAGATAAGCTTAGAAGCCACTAGGCTATTATATATTGTCCATAATATAACCATTATATCATTTATTAAATATTATAATTAAATTAACTAAACAAATAATTACCTCAACGTTTTGTTATGCAAAATCCATTGTTGATTAATAAAATGTGATGTCACGATCATATACCTTTTTTTTGTTGGAGGCGGTCCACATATCGATTGTTATTATCACTCTACCCTCATTATGCTCCAAAAAACCTTAAGAGAACTCCATTCAGTGTTGTAAAATTTCAGCACATGCTCCTCAATGTGTTCGTTGAAATCATCTTGAAGTTGTCATTCAAACTCTTGACGAAGCTCCTAAAACTAATGTGATTCACAATTGACAAAGGATGCTCATGTATTACTACCATTCTAACCAACTCTCTCCTTAAAACTTCTTGATCAAAAATCAATTTATTTTGCTTTTCCTTAATTGTTAGAGTTGCAGACCCATCATCTTGAGTTTTAACTTTCAATTTTGATTAACCAGTCGCAAGATTCAAATGCCTTTTTGAGTATGTGTTTTTGACATGTTTGAGCAGGTGTGAAGTTCCAATGCTTCTATTGTAATAGAGTGTTTTTTTACAACTCTTATATTTTGCCCTTTGTATACCATTCTCCATAACCAACTCAAAATATTGCAATGCTTAAGAAATTAGTTTCTTACTTGTTTTAACATCACAACTTGTCACCTTTTATTTCTCATAATCATTTCCAATCTCAACAAAGCTTTCAGAATTCCCTTCTTTTCCATTTGAATCAGACATTTCAAATGGTTTTTTAATAGGATGATTAGAAGCAACATCACTATCTTTGAGAGTAACCCCATTAACATATGATTGTTCATCCATAACCTCTGAAAATTCAACAAACCAATGATGGTGGATGCGATGTCAAAAAATTTTACAACAACAAAAATTTATAACAGTGGAAAGAAGATGGGTATATAACAAAAACTTATAACAATGGCAAAAAATAGATAAATCCAAAAAATAATTTTATTCAGTGCCGAGAATCAAACCTGAATAACTTAAAATTAAATAAATCTTTCGATTATCCGATGTGTATATAAAAATCTCTCAAAGAAATTGCAATTAAGAAAGAATGTGGGTATAAAAATCAACACTATGAGAACTTAGGCGTCCCCCTTTATAAAATATTTATATATATTTTAAAACCTATTATGTCATTTTTATATATTTTAAAACCAAGGGCGAACTTTTCTATAAACGGGTAAATGGGTCCAGACCCAATATCTTTGTGTCAGATCCAAGCTCGGATCCGTACTTTAATCAGAGGATCCAAATCTTGTCCGAATCCGTCAAGTCTAAAATTTTAGGATCCAAATCCTATAAAATAAATATGGATCTTCATATTCAGATCGAGTTCAATATTCATGCCATCCCTAATTGTATGTTGTATGATGAATGTATATTGGGTATTACATACCTATTAATATAACATGATCTATATTTGTATCTAACATACATATCCATATCGTATCAATTGACCTGATCCATTGATTGTTGATTTGGACCGTTGATCATTGACTCTAATAATTGACTTTGACCTTAATCATTAATCTTGATTGTAAACATTGACTTTGATTTGTTAACCTTGAATATTTGGTTTAATTTTTTTTATTCTAATCCATATTCTTCCATTAATGAGTTGTATAATTATCCCAATTTATTGAAGTTGCTTGGACGATTTTAAAAAGTGTATTGTTCAATCCAAATTATTTATTTGGCTAACCTAGTAAAAGATTTTGAGAAAAATGAAATTAAATGAATATTGGATAAATTTAAATGATAATTTTAATAATAAATCGTGTAGGTTCTTCAGTATTTCAATCCAACTTTAAGTAAATCGTGTTAGATCTAATTTAACTATATATAGAAAAAAGGCCTACATTTCTTTATCCATGAATACATAGTACTGAAATAGGTGTGTCTCACCCTAGGTGCTGAATCCTTTTATATGATATTTTTTTTTGTATTATGTGACTACTGTTATGCATGTATTATATGTTCAGGACATGCGATTATTGAGGAAATTTATTCTAATGTTCGTGTGTATTCCATTACACGATTCTATAAGCAATGTATGTATGGATCGATCCGTGAAAGTTTGATTTCTTATTTATCCACTCTATGACTGTTATGAACTTTGAATTTCTGTTTTAATTTGTGCATGCATGATTATATAACTATTATATATAAATTCCATATATGTCACACTTCAATTTAGGGCTTGAATTTTTCTTAAAATTTATTTTGGGGACTAAATTGAAATTTTAACTAAATTTGGAGACCAAAGTGAAATTTTGATTAAATTTGGATCCAAATTCTGAAAGTAACTAAAACTGAAAGACCTCTAATGCAATTATACCATTTTCCTTTTTAAGAGAATATAACCCTAAATCTGGAAAGTTTCCTCATTTAGAAACCTTTTCTCTCTCTCTCTCCAAGCTTTTCTCTTTTAGTAAGCAAACTTCAATCGATGTTTTGTCATCGATCGTTGCTCCGTTTTCCACATCTCTCTCACCATCGTGTTCCTTGTGTCGTCCCGAGTCCACCGGTGTCTGCCTTGTCTTCGTTGCTGCCGACGTGTGAAGAGGCGAGGAAGAAAAAGTTTCTGACGTTGCGAAATTGAGCTCTCCAACTTTCACTGCTATAAACCGAGCTTGGTAAATGTCTCAAAACCCCTTAAAATGCATATAGAAATTTTTCCAACCCTCGAAGGCCCCGTACACGCCACCGCTATGCGTGGGGAAGGTCCACCGGCTGGTGGGCTTCTAGAAACAAGTTGACCCAATCTGCTTACTTGATCCGACCCGACCGTTTGCCCAATCATACCCAACCCACCTGCCCGATCCGATCTGACCCAACCTGTTGAACCGAATCGGTCCAGCCCGAACTGAACTGGTCAATTGTTGACCATTGACCATAATTGATTTCTTCCAAAAACCTTCATCTTGATGTTTATCAACGTCCTAAATCCGATTTTGCAGTCCGTTTTTCTAAATTCTGACCCGAAATTCCATAATCGAGCCCGTTATTCTAAAAATGCTTAGTATTTTTAGCATTTTTGCTTATTTATTTGAGATTTTAATATGGAATTGATACTAATATATATTTTTATGAAGGTAATCGTGTTTCCCCCGGTCGAAGGTCGATTAGATCCGGTGCTTCCCGTCCGTCAGATCCGCACGATCTGCGTTCTTCGATAGTTACTCATAGGTTTCCATAAATTGTTTAAATATAGGTTATTATTATTCATATTAGGATTCTGATATAGATTTCCAATTCGTAGGATATAGCGCTACTATTGATCGTGATCAATAGACCCAGCAGGAGGCTTCCTTATCAAACTACTCAGATCAGTACATGTGTGTTTCCTGATGGTGTTGCGTTACTGTTTTAAAAAACATATCTGAATTGTTTTAGATTTATGATGATACTGGATATTTTTACAACATGATACCTATTTTTACGAATATTGTTTATCTGATATCTGATTTACTGTATATTTTTTATATAATCTATGGTTACTGTATTTATGTATATGATTTCTAAATGTGAAATATTTTCATGTTTTAATGGATTAAACTACCGTTTTCACTCGAATACATACATGCTTATTACTGTCATTGGGGGTATTATTGGAGGAAGTACCTCAGACCTAGTCTATGACTTGTAAGACCTTATCACATGCTTTTCTGCTTTGTGCACAGGGTAAGTCCTTACTATAGGTCCTTATGCTATATGAATAAGGCCCTTTCCAGGTGTACATGCGGGTGTATAGTTCTAGGGAACATACACATTATGGTGATCAGATGGGGTAGTGTTCATATTTTTAAAACATATTTGATCAACTGATTTTTACTGAAATATTTTATTTGTATGTTTTTATACACCACAAGGAGCACACTAGGCTTTTTAGCTAATTTTGTAAATTTTAACCTTTTCAGATAGTAACAGACAGTAGACAAGTAGACTTGGCATCAGGAGGACCGACTACTCCTCATTTTTGTGTACCATTGTATATTCCTCTATGCCCTTTTTGTATAATTTAGTGACATATGTTTTTGCTACTGTTTTGATATATTTGTATTACCGGTATTTTGTTATGTATATGATATATATATATATATATGTTTATCATCTGAATATCGCTGATGGTAGTTTCATATTATACTGTTATATAGATTTCAACACTATTCTAAATATGAAAATAATATCTGAATACGATATGTGACTGCTTATATTTGGTCATAACGTCAAGGTTGTGTCTAAGGGGTTACACTTGGTGGTATTAGAGCTTTCGGTTTTAAACACTCAGATTGTGGATGAGTCCTAAATCTATATTTTCAAAATATTTTTGACATTTTCAAAAAAACACGTGTCACTTTATTTTATCAGTTTTAAATATATTCGCGATTCTCGATGGTAGTCTAACTTAGGTTCAAATTCTTTCTGTAGAGCCTTATAGATTTATCTGATGAGTATTGCTAGAGGTCGTAGGCCAGGTAGTGGTCATGGCCGAGGGCGAGCAACTCGACCCTTTGTTAGAATAGATGATCCGATATCACCTCGAGATTCTCTTGTTCCGCATGTTGATCCGTGTCATGATGATCTGATTATTTTTAAAAGAGACCCTCCCGTCATTAAGGACGAGGACATTGATTTGAATGAGGATGACTGTATCACCCCCAACTCGCACCCGACCCGGATACGAATCTGAGGTGTCACATTCACTATACAAAACTTTGATATTTATAAAATCATGGAAAATTTAAATTTTCATTAACATAAAGTTAACGATTTACATAGGTACAATCAAAATATTACAAAAACCGATCAGAGAATTTGTAAATCACAATTTGTCTACATGCCAACACATTTGATACAACAAAATACATACTGTGTAATTTACTTATGATCTGATATTTGAGTGAAGGTATGCTGTTTCGCATATCCTAGGTCTGATCCTCCTGCTTCTCAGTACCTACGTGTAAAATACTTACACGCTAAGTCACAGACTTAGTGAGGCATAAAAAAATAATAATGTATTTTTTAAAATATGAACATGCAATCTAATTATTTCAAATATAATCACAATTATCATATCAATATTCAATCATGTCACCTATGATCCATCATAAACAATAATAACATGATAGCATATAATAACATAAATTCTTTTTATATCTTTTATAGTCCCATGTACATTACTAAGTACTTAAGGTATTCACCATAGCTCGTTTAAGGGTCCACTGAGTGACATGTAAGATTTATCACGAATGACCTCTTGTATGTCCCGTAGGACCTCATATATGTCTCGAAGGACCTAATATAATCCCTCGACTCTTGGCATGTAAACTATACCTATAGCTCTCATATCACATGACATGGACTTGAATATTTATATGTCCCATATACCCATATACTTACTAATTCATGTACTCATGTCATTTCTCTTATAATCACATATTTCTTATCACGTATCATGTATCACATGGACATATGATCATCTATATCATGTCATATAGCTTATGTTATTTGATTATGCTCATATGAATCATATATCATGTATCAAAACATATAAACATATAATACTTATGCATGTGTTTATAATTATCATAATATATGCATGTTCATAACTATTGGACCATGAAAGTTAAACATAGGAAATAGACTTATCACATGTCTTATTTCTATAAACTACATCTATACTATAACATTCACTCACCTTAGCCTCACTTAATCCCAATAAACTTCTATGACTTTATCCTTCTTAATTGATCCTAACTCTTCGATCGTTCTAGAACTTGCTTATGCTCGATATCTACACAATCATACATTTGATATGCATATTAGAATTCCAAGTATGATAATTTGATCCTTAATAACTCAATGCTAAAAGAAAAGCTTAATACAATTTTCCCATTTAAATAGTATCAGTACCCTATGTATGGTACCGATACTTCCCTAGCTGTGCTATCAATACCAAGCCTGGGTATCGATACCCTTTTTCGATTATGGAATCCTTATTTCAAAATGGTACCGATACTTGACTTACGGTATTGGTACCCTTGGTATCGATACTACCCTTTAGGTATTGATACCCCATGAATAACTTGTCAAATTTTGGCTTATGGTATCGATACTGTTCAACATGTATGCGAGTATATTGAGGTTGTGCACATATACTGTCACCACAGCTCGCATAAGGGTCCACTGAGTGGCATGTAAGATTTATCCCGAATGACCTCATGTATGTCCCGAAGGACCTCGAATATGTCCTGAAATACCTCATATAATCCCTCGACTCTTGGCATGCTAACTATACCTATAGCTCTCATATCACATGACATGGCTTGAATATTTATATGTCTCATATACCCATATAATCACTAATTCATGTACTCATGTCATTTCTCTTATAATCACATATTTCTTATCACATATTTCTTATCACATATCATGTATCACATGGACATATAATCATCTATATAATGTCATATAGCTTATGTTATTTGATTATGCTCATATGAATCATATAGTATGTATCAAAACATATAAATATATAATACTTATGCATGTGTTTATAATGATCATAATATATGCATGTTCATAACTATTGGACCATGAAAGTTAAACATAGGAAATAGACTTATCACAAGTCTTATTTCCATAAAACTACATCTATACTATAGCATGCAGTCACCTTAGACTCACTTAATCTCAATCAACTTCTATGACTTTATCCTTCTTAATCAATCCTAACTCTTCAATCGTTCTGGAACTTACTTATGCTCGGTATCTACACAATCATACATTTGATATACATATCAGATTCTAAGTATGATAAGTCGATCTTTAATAACTCAATGCTAAAAGAAAAGCTTAATACAATTATCCATTTTGAATAGTATCGGTACCTTATGTATGGTACCAATACTTCCCTAGCTATGATATCAAAACCAAGCTTGGGTATTGATACCCTTTTTCGATTTGGAATCCTTATTTTAAAATGGTACCGGTACTTGACTTACGGTATCTGTACCCTTGGTATCTATACTACCCTTTAGGTATCGATACCCCATGAATAACTTGTCAAAATTTGGCTTATGGTATCTGTCAAAATGATTCTTTTAAGTGAGTGCTAGATTTTGAAAAACACACCAATTTTCAATTATCTTATTTATGATTAGTTTTTATTAAAAAGTAATATGATTTTAGAAAACCTCTCGTTTCGAAAATTTGAGATTTTATTTACGAGTAAAAAAAGGTTTGAAGAGTCGCCATCAATCCTTGATTAGGGTGTGATTGGGCACCAAAAAAATGTTTTGTCATTTTAAATAAAAATTAATTTTAATTAAAACAACAAATTGAGGTCTGTGTTACCAGAAAATGAGTTCGAAGTCGATTACGCGTGGGGAAGGATTAGCACCCCCACAGTGCCCTAAATCGGTACCTAGTCGGTTAATTAACGTCTTTGCAATGAAATTTACAAATTCGATTTTAATTTGATTTATGATCCCCAACAAAACCACAACATACGAATTTTACCATATTCAAAAGTACCAAAATTGATTAAGTTAAAATTACCCAACATTTAGAAAGATAAAGAATATTCGATTATTTAAAAATATCGAGACCAGATCTTAAATCAGTTATAACAACCTTTCCCCGATAAATTTAAATAGCCGAACATTTCTTTTTCTTCCATTCCCAAATTTTAAATTGATGAATCAATTTCTTAGGTGTCACTGATGGGATACACTTTTATTTTAAAATCATTAAAAGCGGACCTCCAATAAGTTAAGACAATCCACTTAAAACGATTTTAAATTAAAAGGGTATTACCCTTAATCCAATTATGTAATAATGTCAAGTTATGCAAATGAGGATATCATGCAAAAAAAAATAATACTAATTAGATAATGCCATGCATTCAAATAAACTTCTAAGTCTATAATAATATATTCACATGCATTTATGATTATTTACTTTAGAAAGGAATTTTTTATTCTTAATGTTTTAAACCTATCATATTCACATTAATATGTTACAAGGGCTTCTATTAATTAATTACTAGAATAATGTTTACTTCATTAAAATATTACCTAAACTAAAGTGTGCGTACAAGATACATGGATACATACTATAACATGCATATTAAAATGAAACTATATAAAATTAAACCTAATATTTATAACTCAAACTCATATTAAAAGTTGTCATGAAGGACCAAAACACTAGAAAGCTGAAAATAGGCATGCAAAGTAGAAATTTGCCATTAATTTAAACAAGCATGCTAGAGGATTAAATTGCCAAATAATCAAAATTACAAGTCACATTCGAAAGTAAAATATAACAACAACTCAGGACTGAAATGAAAAGTGCTTACAACAGGAAGACCACATTTAAAAAAAAACCAAGAAACTTCGGTTTAGTGATCAAAATAAAATAATTTAAAACACAAAGCCCATTAACGCAACTAACCCATTTACCCTAAAACACGATTTATCTCCCCCAGGCTTGAAACGATGCCGTTTTAGCCCTATTCTAAACGACGCTGTTTTAGTGACCAACTAAATAGGTTCAAAATAGGTGATTAGCTAACCCTAATTCATTTTAGTTTCCCCACCCCAACCCTCAACCGTTTTCTCTCAAATCCCTCTCTCAACCTCAGCCTAAACCTTTAACCCTCAACGAGACCTAAACAACCACCTTGGCCACCGTGGCCGTGGCCACCATTGCCTAAAGCTCCGATGAGGAGCCCACACATGCGCAAACCCACCCCGTGAACAACCTTGAACCTCAAATTTAGAATATCTCACGACAAAAACCCAAAGCCTAAAGGTAAAAGTAATCAAAGACCTTGTTTTTCATGGCTTTAGGCTCCCTCAAACCCAGATTTATGGTGGTAGGTTGTTTTCACTTCCAAAATCAATTCAGAACCTCCACCATGCACGAATTCTGAATTTAAACAAAACTCAAGCTGCCATTTGCGGGTTTGCAACTTGAGACCTCATTTTTATTTTTTTCTTTTCTCTTTTCTCTTTTTCCTCTTTCTTTTTTTCTTTTCTCTTTCCTTTTTTCTCTTTTTTTTTTCTTTTATTCTTCAAGTAAAATATCTCTTTAACTTCGTCGGAATTCACTAGATAGGGTAATTCTGAACCATCTACTCAGTTAATACTAGAGCTCCCCCAGAAAATGTTTTTTTTACAACATAGGGTCCCTCCCAGTTGGGCATCGATTTCCGTTGGAAATCTGTTTGAATATGTAATATCCTCCTAAGCACCAGATCTCCTTCGTGGAATTCTCGAAGGAAAACTTTCTTATCGTGTGTCCGTATCATCTATTTCTGGTACATCTGACCATGAAAAATAACTTTCAATCTCTTTTCTTTAATCAAATTTAATCGGTCGTATCTGGTCTGTACCTATTCTGCCTCATTTAGCTTTACCTCTGACAAAATCCGAAGTAAGGGAATTTCCACTTTAATAGGGAGGATAACTTTCATGCCATAAACTAAAGAAAACAGAGTTTCCCCAGTTGACGTCCGTACTAAAGTTCGATAGGCAAACAGAGCAAATGGTAGCTTCTCATGCCAATCTTTATAAGTCTCTGTCATTTTCTCTATAAGCCTCTTAATGTTCTTATTTTCCGCCTCCACTGCTCCATTCATCTTTGGGCGATAAACAATGGAATTATGATGCTTTATCTTAAATTGCTCACAGACAGAGTCCATCATCTTGTTGTTTAAGTTCAATGCGTTGTCAAAGATAATCCTCTCCGGTAAGCCATATCTACAGATGATTTCCTTCTTCAAGAACTTACATACAGTTGATTAGGTAGCATTTGCATAGGAAGCTGCTTCTACCTATTTGGTGAAGTAATCTATTGCTACCAGAATGAAACGATGGCCATTTAACGATTTCAGTGAAATTTGTCCAATAATATTCATGCCCCACATAGAAAATAGCCACGGAACTGTCATCACATGCAACAGATGAGGAGGGTTGTGCATTCTATCTCTATAAATCTGACACTTGTGATATTTTCGGGCATAATTGATGCAATTAGTTTCCATAGTTGACTAATAATACCCAAATCTCATAATCTGTCTGGACATTGCATGCCCACTAGCATGGGTACCACATATTCCTTCATGTACTTCTTCAAGAATCATTTTGGCTTCTTTAGTGTCCACATACCTTAATAAGAACTTATCTATGTTTTTCTTATATAGGGTCTAATCATTGAGCACATACCCCGCTGCCATTCTTCTAATGGTCTTTTTGTCATTCTCAGTCGCCCGTTCGGGGTAACTTTGATACCTTATATATTGCAATATATCATGGTACCAAGGTCTTCCATCTTCTTCTTCTTCAATGTTAAAGCAGTGGGATGGGTACTCATAAGCCTTCATCTCAATAGGCATCATATTTACATACTCGTTCATCTTAAAGGCTGCTGCTAGAGTAGCCAAGGCATCTACCATTTGATTTTCTTCTATGGGGAGATAATTAAAAGTTACTTCTTTAAATTCTTCAATAAGTTCCAGAACTAATTTACGGTATTCCACAAGTTTGGGATCTTTTTATTTCCCATTCTCCTCTCAGTTGGTAAATTACCAAAGCTGAGTCCCCCATATACCTTGAGCATTTTTACTTTGAGTTCAATAACTAGTCTAAGACCCATAACACAAGCCTCATACTCAGCCATATTGTTTTTTACAATCAAAATTAAGCCGACTGGTAAAAGGATAATGCTATTCCTCTTGTGAGACCAAGATTGCCCCAATCCCATGCCCCAAGGCGTTTGAGGCACCACCAAAGTTCATCTTCCAGTATTTACTGGTGGATGTAATTGTTTCTTCCACCGAGATAGCCATTAGATCATCATCTGAAAAATCAAAGTTCAACGGTTCATATTCTTAAAAGCCCTACTTGTAATGAATTTTGTTATGACGCTCCCTTTAACCGCCTTCTGGCTTACATACTGGATATCAAATTTGGACAACAGGATTTGCCACGGGCTAATCTTCCAGACAATGCAGGTACACCCATTAGATACTTCAAAGGGTCTAGCTTGGATATGAGCCAAGTAGTATGATACAACATATACTGCCTAAGCCTTCTGGTAGCCCATACTAAAGCGCAACACATTTTTTCAATTGGTGAGTATTTGGTCTCGCATTCAGTGAACTTCTTACTGAGGTAATAGATAGCCCTCTCCTTCTTTTCAGTCTGATCATGTTATCCCAATACATACACCATTGAATTTTCATAAACTGGCAGATAAAGAATTAAAGACTTGCCTGAGATGGGTGACGCTAGGATTGGAGTATTCGACAAATATTTCTTCACTACCTCAAAAGCATCTTGACAATCCTCACTCCATTCTCCTGAGTTACTCTTCCGAAGAAGGCAGAATATGGGATCACACTTCTCAGTCAACTTTGAGATAAATCGATCTATATAATTTAATCTCCCCAAAAATCCTCGAACCTTTTTATGTTGTTAGGGGTAAAAAAATCTTGAATGGTATTTACTTTGTCTAGATCTATTTAAATTCCCTTTTGACTTACTACGAATCCCAAAAGCTTTCCCGATGTTACCCCAAAAGTACATTTATTTAGGTTAAGTTTTAGTTGGCACTTCCTTAATCTTTGAAAGAGCTTCCCTAAATTCTCAATATGTTCCTCCTCCGTCTTGGCCTTGATAATCATATCATCGACATAGTCTTCTATTTCTTTATGCATCATGTCATGAAATAATGTCACCATGGCCCTCTGATATGTTGCTCCTGCATTCTTCAATCCAAATGGCATGACTTTATAATAGAATGTTCCCCACATAGTGACAAACGTTGTTTTCTCCATATCTTCAGGGTTTATTTTAATTTGATTGTAGCCAGAGAATCCATCCATAAATGAGAATAAGGAATTTCTGGCAGTATTGTCCACCAATGTGTCTATATGCGGCAAAGGAAAATTATCCTTTGGACTAGTTCTATTAAGATCTCTATAGTCGACACACATTCGAACTTTCCCATCATTCTTTGGTACTGGGACATTATTTGCCACCCACTCAGGATATTTGGCCACTATAAGAAATCCAGCACCAAATTATTTCTCCATTTCTTCTTTAATTTTTAGCAGCATATCAGGTCTCATTCTTCTCAGTTTCTTTTGTACGAGCTTACAATCAGGCTTTATCGGTAGTTTATGGACAAACAATTCTGTATCTAGACCTGGCATATCTTCGTACGACTAAGCAAATACATCTTTAAATTCTTGAAGTAATTCTATCAAGTTATGCCTTCCTTTAGCAGATAGAGTGATACCAATCTTTACCTCTTTTCTATCCTCATCCGTACCAAAATTCAAGATCTATGTAAGCTCTTCGTATGGCAGAATCTGTTTATCCTCTTGTTCCACCATCTTTAGCAATTCAGCTGATAGTTCACATCCCTCATCATCATCACAACCTTTGATTTCCCCTTGACATATGGGCATCTCGAAGTCAATCTTCGGGTAAGAGTAATCCATATTTGTATCATTTTTATATGAGTTCCTGAAAGAATAATGGAGAAGAGGGTAAATATACATATACAATATGGGATAATCTTTTCCCATATAAGAATAGAAAGAAATAATATATATATATATACAACCAAGAATGAAATGAATGGGAGAATTCGCCATTTTGGAATTAACAGAAAACATCTTTTATTGAAAGCAAGTAAAAACACACAACTTAACCCTTTACATCAAATCACCTATTGTCCCAGGGTATGAACAATAGGAAAAAGTTCTAGAGTATTACTCTGTAAAAGATTTGTAAACTACAGGCAGTTCCTCCGCAGTCTAATTGCTCAACACGAAGCCCGACGGTGCAGGGTAAATGCTCGCAACTCTCATTTCTTCAAACTCCTCATTGGTTATAACATTAATGCCTAAATCCTCCAAGGCATTCTCAACTATCACTTTACTATTCCTCAAACTCCCTTGAAACATATGTCCTCCTGACACAAAAGTACTGCTTAATGGCGGGAAGGTCATGGGTTCCCAGCTTGGGTCCTCACTAGTTAATCTTGCCTTTCTCAATTCTTGACTCTTCTTGATGCTCTTCAGTTTTTCTTTCAAGGTTGGCTGATACCTTAAACCAAACCTGTCTCTTTTAGTTATAGGGTAAATCGAACCCACCGATCCTTGTAATCGACATCCTAGTCCTTTGCCAATTTTCGCTCCTCATCCAAGGGTCAGTTTGAGTCCCATTTTAGTGCAATTTGACAATCTAGGCTTTGGGATCTTCTTTCATTCGACCACAAACATTGCATTGACAAAATCTAACGATCTGAAAGAACATTCAATAGCTTTTTTTTTATTTCAACGTATAGAGCCATAGTCGAAACCAAAGCGATAATGTCTTCTTCAGCGTGAATGGATATAAGCCTACCATCAATTGGAAATTTTAGCCTCTGGTGCAAAGTCGACGGAACCACACTGGCCTGATGAATCCAAGGCTTTCCCAATGCATAGTTGTATGTAAGCATAATGTCCATCACAAGAAACTCCACTTCATATATTATTGGACCAATAGTCAGAGGAATATCAATCTTGCCTAACACTTCTCTTTTCGTTTCATCGAAAGCTCAAACCACACTTTGACAGTTTCTTATCAGGGTACTATCCACTAGAAGCTTTTTTAGAGTCACCAAGGGCATTACATTTAACGCTGAACAATTGTCTATATGTACTCTAGATAAAACATGCCCTCTGCACCTAACTGTATGTGTAGAGCGTTATGATTTCCAATCATCCCCGAAGGGATCTCATCCTCAGAAAAAGATAAAAAGTTATCAACTTGTATGTTGGCAACTAGTCGGTCCAGCTTTTATGTGGGTAACTCCTTCGGGACAAAGGTCTGGTTCAAAACTTTTAATAGGGCGTTGCGATGAGCCTTTGAACTCAGAAGAAGTGATAAGACAGAAATACGGGTAGGCAACTTGTGCAGTTGTTCAACAATGTTGTATTCGCTATGTTTCAAGAATTTTAAAAATTCCACCGCTTCATTCTCCGTTACCGGCTCATTGATAACGAGTTCGTCTTCTTTTATCTACACATCAATACTCTTTCCTTTATCAACATCAATCTTCTTCTCAGGCTCTTTGTAATAACACCTACCACTCCTGGTCATGTGTTATACTTCGTCTACTTCTTCTTGATGCTTTGCCACCTCTCCCATTTGACAAGTATATCTCCATGGAACTTGTTTATTATCTTTGTATGGGAACAGAGATGGAGGTGTAATAATCACTTTTGGAGTTACCTTCTCAGTTAATCGATTCTTAGGAGTAATGATGAGAAGACAACTAGCACTGTAGAGCCCCTTGGATGATCCTTCAAAAGCGCAAATTTTTGCTTATTCTTTTTCCACCACTTCTTTAAAAACTTCAATTTCTTTATTATCATCTCTTGTACCAACTCTAAGATATTAGGACACTGTTGTATATTATATCCTGAGTAATTATGGTAGTGGTACACCTCTTCACTGTTAAACTGCTCACATGACATATTGGGTTTCAATAGTCCTATTTTGATCATTTGGCACCATACCCAAGATATGGGTGATATCACCTCACTAACCTTCCTTATTGTCCTCCTTCTCTTCTCTTCAGTAACTATGTTAATCCCTGCTCCTTCATGGTTGGGCAATGAATTTTGGGCTATATTTGGTTGTTCGCTGTCACAAAAATTGATGACATTCCTTCTTCTCAAAGCTTGGACGACCCTTTTGAACACAGTGCAATTTTCGATAGAATGTCTGGGATTCCCCGTATGATATTCGCACTTAACACTAACATCATACCATTTGGGATATAGGGGTTGTATAGGTGGCATATGATTAGGCGAGACTACATGTCATTCATATAATTCATGAAATAACTCTTTATAGGTCATAGGAATTGGATCGAATTGAGGCTTCTCTCTTATTGGGTCCCTTGCCCCTTGTCTATTGTCATTTTTGGGTGGTGTTATCATTCCCTGAGGTCGGGACACTATGATGTTATGGGAATCATACTGTCTCACGTTGCTGACTTCGTTTTCTTTTTTCCTTATCAGCGGTTTCTTGCTGGGCTCTCCTCTCTCGAGCTTTCCACTTTTAATCGCCATTTCAATCATTTCTCTCGCCATAACTATATTAGCAAAACTTCAAGAAGGATTACCAATAAGGTACGAGAAAAAAGGAACCTTTAAGGTATTAACAAAAAACAGGTTCGTTTCCTCCTCTTCTAATGGCGGATGGACTTGCACTGCTACCTCCCTCCACCTCTGAGCATATTGTCTAAAATTCTCGTTAGACTTTTTATCCATGCCTTGCAACACCATCCTGTTAGGCCTGACATCTTTTACATGTTTATATTGGTCGAGAAAGGATTTGGCCAAGTCTCTCCATGACCTTATATCAGCTCTTCTTAGTTGATTATACCATCGCAGTGCTAATCCTGTTAAACTTTCTTGGAAACAGTGGATCAATAGCTGATCATCTCCTATGTAACCAGTCATTTTCCTACAGAACATCATAATATGAGCGGAGGGGCATCTGGTATCGTCGAATTTCTCGAAGTTGGGAGTCTTGAATTTTGTAGGCAGGACTAAATCAGGAACTAAACTTAATTCCTTAGCGTCAAGTCCATACAAGTTGGTGTCTTATTTCATAGCCTAAACATCACTTGCTAATTGTTTATATTGTTTATGTAATAGCTAGTTTTCGTTCTTTTTAGCTTTTTCATCAAGGTTCGGGACCTGGTGATATGGATTTTCTTCGAGATGTGAACAAGATCCAGGTTGCAAATTCACTGCAGCACTGACAGGATTGATGTGTACATTGGTAGGGAAAGACGTTCCTTGGACGTTCTAAGATTGTGCTGGGGTGAACCCCGGAGGATAAAGTGGTTCTTCAGTTATTAGCTCAGGGCCTTTTCCATGTTCCGGATTTCTCCCTTCCAACATACTTTCCAACTTAGAAAACATATCCTTTTGAGCGTTGATCAACTCTTCTTGCAATTTCTTCATGTTCTCTTGCAACTCCATCTGAGTTTTTTCAACTTGGGCAATCTTATCATCCATAGCTTTATTCCTTGTATTATAGGGATGCTTGGAATTTCCCAGTATTTCTCTGCCACACAGTTCTTTTTTATAATGTTTATATTTTATTAATAAATATGATTATGAATGAATAAAGTGCAGTGTAAGAAAAATAAAGATGCATTGCGAAAAATAATAAAATGATGCATATACAAAATGCAGGGTGTTAATCCTGAGGCGATTCCTTAGAACAACTCTTTATATTAGAAATGACGTTCAATTACAAGGTTGAAACATATCATAGATAAATCTGCACTGTCCCTCCTATTTGTTGTACATGTGCTAGCAATTCCACAATCCTCTAGTTTTCTTCAGCCTCAGGATCCAGTTCTTCACTTATATTAGCAACTTCCTGAGATAGGTCGACCAAATATTGTGCGATTCCCCGAGCATGTCCTAAGTAACAAGCAATAAGGTCATCTCTTTGCTTGACTCTTGCCTGAGCTTGCTCCCATCGAAAACACCACTGAGCATCCCCCTGATAAGGAACTATCGATAACTCACTTACTTGTCTCTAAAAACCCTGAACCATGGCTTCAAGCTCACTTATTTGCCTTATCAGATTTTCAACTTCTCCACGACTTGAACTACCTTCTTGGCTCTGGTATCGTCATAATGCAGACTCTAAACTCAAAATCTTCCCCTTCAGTATAACACCCCAACCCGTACCCGACCCGAATACGAATCCGAGATGAAACATTAACTTTTTAAAACCATATTTTTACAAAATATCAAAAACGTTTGAACTCATATTAAGAAAATACGATCATATATTGTTGAATTGTGTTCGTTATAACCAATTTAAGAAAATATACGTTTTATGAACAATAAAATACTATACGATGCACTGTACAATACTGCTATAGTATTGCTACAATACTGCTACAGTGATTTCTTAAAACTTACATAAAACTCGTAAAATTTAACCCGTTCATTACTTTGAATTTATTTTTACATAAATACGTTTAAAACATTACAAGACTCGATCAGAGCATAACTACTTAATTTACCGACTTTGTTCACATGCCAACCTATTTTCACATAATAGGACATAATATTTAATCTACTTCTGATCTGACCTTCCAATAGAGTTATGTTGTTCTACTGAGCTTATAATGGATCTCTCTGCTTTTCGATACATACGTGTAAAACACTTACACGCTAAGTCATAGACTTAGTGAGGCATAATAATAATGACAATAAAATATAATGAAAATGTAATAATGAAATGCAATATCATGAAATCATATATTCAATCCATGCAATTTGCATAATCATGTATCTTACCCATTATCTGATCAAATTAACCATCATGAATTCATATAATAAGTTCAATAGATTCAATAGCCCATGATACAATACTGAGAACCTGAGGTATGTGAGTACTGTGAGGTTGTGCACTATGCTGTCACCACAGCTCGTATAAATTTGCACCGAAGTGCCACTTAGAATTTGTCCCGAAGGACAGCGTAGAAATGCACCGAAGTGCCACGTAGAATTAAACCGTAGTGCCATATAATATGTCCCTAAGGACCACATAGAAATTCCTTAAGAATCATATATATATGCCAATGATCAAATAGGTGTCTCAAAAGACCTCATACATGTTCCAAAGAATACATATATGTCCCAAAGGACCACGTAGAATTTTCTCCCGAAGGACCGCGTAGACCTATACTCTTGGCATGCCAACAATACCTATAGTTCTCATCTACATAACATGGGCTTTCACAGTTTACATAGTTCATATTGCGTAAACATATTATTTCCATACTTTTATCACATAGACATATCATTTCCATACCTTTATCACATAGCTCATATAACTTTTCATGCATATTCATATCACATAATGCATATAATATGAATTCATGTCATGTATCATAATATGGAATGTGATCATGTGTCAAAATATTGAATCTAAACTTATCACAAGTCTAGAACTGAATATACTACTATATTCATGATATGCATATGCACTCACCTATATCTCTTTGCCTTTTCCTCGATCGATCTTACTTGTCACTTATTCCGGAACTTGTTTAGGCTCGATATCTACATAATTATAATTTTCAAGACCATTATAAGAAGCCTAAACCTTACAATTCAATACTAATAACTTGAACTAATTTAATGAACCCAAAATTCAATTTTTCTTTAGGGGTGTACCGATGCACTATGGATGCATCGGTGCACAAATTAGGTTCGAAAGTCCCATGCATCGATGCATCCCTTAATGAATCGATGCATACTCAAATTTGGTCTTAGTACATCGGTGCTCGTTCTTAGTGCATCGATGCACCTGTCAATAATAAACTGGTTTTACCCTAAAATTCCGTAGCTTTTCATTAAATTTCCTCATATAAAACTCCTTTCATACTACTAAACTCAACTATAACCATTTTAACTAACTCTTATAATTTCAACCCTTTAGAATTTCCCATATATCATTCAAATTCTTAAAACTAAGGATCATACTAAAATTTCCATGTAATTCAAACTTGTTTCTAACACTTATAACTTATTATTCACACCCATGACAAGTCAAATTCAACTTCTAAATCCATTCATACATCCTTATTCAAAATTTCACTAATACACTTCCTATATTTAATCCTCCATAACTTACAAATTTTTTAGTTTCTATGATCTTTTTCATCTCCATCATCTTTCCGAAAGCTTCATGAATCAAACTCATGCTTAAATTTGAAGGATTAACCAAAAGAAATCAAACTTACCTTAAGCTTGGATGCTTCACGTTTGGGAGAAGAAAATGAAGAAGATAAGTCTCTGGAAACTTATCTCGTCACTTATGAATCACATGGGTATTATAATACCCACTATCCAATTTTTAATTATTTTACTGGTTTAAAGACCCATTTACCCTTTTAATTCTCCTTTATTTGCTAATTAATCCTACATCAACATCTTTCAATTAAATCCTTCACTTTTCAATTTATTTAATCTGATCATTGAATTTTAAAATTTCACACTTTCGTCACTAACCCGGTATTGAGGATGTTACAAATCTCCCCCCTTAAGAAAATTTGTCCTCAAATTTTCATTGCACGAACAGATGGGGGTACTGATGCCGCATATCCTTTTCACGTTCCCACGTTGCTTCCTTTACCTTGTGATTTCTCCACAGAACTTTGACCAAAGGAATAGTCTTATTCCTTAGTTGTTTCACTTCGTGAGCCAATATTTGAACAGGTTCTTCCTCATAAGTTAAGTCAGATCGAACCTCGATCTCTTCTAGTGTCACTCTATGAGAGGGATCATATATATATCTTCGAAGCATTAAAACATGAAAGACATCATGTATATTTTCCATCTCAGGTGGCAAAGCTAGTTGATATGCCACATGACCTACTCTCTTTACAATCTCATAAGGTCCAATAAACCTAGGACTCAACTTTCCTTTACGTCCAAACCGCAATACTTTCTTCCAGGGAGATACTTTCAATAAAACTTTTTCTCCAACTTCAAATTCAATTTCTTTTCTTTAAGGTCAGAATAGGACTTTTGTCGATCAAATGCCACTTTGAGATTATTCTGAATTTCTCGAACTTTTTCTTCTATATCTTGAATCAAATCCGGACCAATAACACTTCGGTCTTTAAGCTCATACCAGTTTAATAGGGTACGGCATTTTCTTCCATATAAAGCCTCATAAGGTGCCATCTTGATACTGGACTGGTAACTATTGTTATAGGCAAATTCGGCAAGTGGCAAATATCTTTCCCACGATCCCTTGAATTCAATTCACAAGCTCTCAACATATCTTCTAGGATTTGGATCGTTCGTTCGAATTGTCCATCAGTCTGAGGATGAAATGCTATTATGAAGTTCAGTCGTGTGCCTAATGCTCCATTCAAGGTTTTCCAAAATCTCGAGGTAAAGCGAGAGTCTCGGTCAGAAACTATAGAAATAGGTACATCGTGCAATCGTACAATTTCTCTAATGTACAGCTCTACGTACTTTTCTATAGAGAAATCTGTTCTAACCGGAACGAAATGCGCTGACTTAGTCAATTGATCAACAATCACCCATATTGAATCTCTTTTGTTCGGAGTCAAGTGTAACCCCGAAATAAAATCCATCGTCATATTTTCCCACTTTCATCGTGGAATAGAAAGGGGTTGCAATAATCCTGATAGAACTTGATGTTCAGCTTTAACTTGTTGACATATTAAACACTTAGACACAAATTCGGTGATGCTTGGTTTCATCCCTGGCCACCAATACCGATCCTTCAAATCCATATACATCTTGGTTCCACCCGGATGCATCATCAATGGACTGCAATGAGCCTCTATCAATAAATCTTTCTTCAACTCCTCATCGTCTGGTATCACTATTCTTCCTTTATAATACATTTTCCTATCCGACTTAACCTCAAAATCCTTAATCTCTTTATTCTTTACTTGCTCTATTCTTTTCAAACACATTTCATCTTTACTTTATAATTCTCCAATTAGATCCAACCACGTTGGTTTAAGCTTTAACTCTGCACATAGACCACCATCTCCAGTTAAGGATAATCTTGTATCCATTGCTCGTAAAGCTGCAACCGTTTTTCTGCTCAAAGCATCTGCTACCACGTTAGCCTTTCCGGGATGATAGTCAATTATCACATCATAATCTTTTAAAAACTCAACCAATCTCCTTTGCCTCAAATTAAGCTCTTTTTGAGTCATCAAATACTTCAAACTGTTATGATCTGTGTACAAGTAACAACGTTCTCCGTATAAGTAATAAAGCCAAATCTTGAGAGCAAACACTACAGCAGCCATTTCCAAATCATGAGTTGGATAATTCTTCTCATGCGGCTTTAATTGCCTCGAAGCATAGGCCACCACCTTGCCTTCTTGTATTAATACACATCCCAACCCATTATGGGACGCATTACTATATACCACAAAATTCTTGCCAGATTCAGGTTGAACCAATACAGGAGATTCTGTTAAAATTCTCTTTAAAGTTTCAAAACTTTCTTGACACTCTGAATTCCATGTAAATGGTACATTCTTTCTCATCAGCTTTGTTGAAGGTAACCCTATCATTGAAAAATTCTTAACAAATCTCCGATAATAACCTTTAAGTCCAAGAAAACTCCGAACTTTAGATACATTCTTTGGAACTTCCTAATCCATTATAGCTTTAATCTTTTGAGGGTCCACCCTAATTCCATCTGTAGAAATCATGTGCCCCAAGAAAATTACTTCATTTAGCCAAAATTCACATTTGGACAAATTGGCATATAGTTCCTTATCTCTTAGAATTTGCAAAAACGATCATCAGATGTGCGCTATGCTCTTCATGTGATTTCGAGTACACCAGTATGTCATCAATAAAGACAACCACAAACTGATCCAAATAAGGATAAAAAATCCTATTCATGAGGTCCATGAAAGCAGCAGGTGCATTTGTAACTCCAAATGGCATCCCGATAAACTCATAGTGACCATATCTCGTTCTAAATGTCGTCTTGGAAATATCTTTATCTTGAATCTTCAATTGATGATAACCAGAACGTAAGTCAATCTTCGAAAATACTGAAGCTCCTTTTAACTGATCAAACAGATCGTCAATTCGAGGGAGGGGATACTTATTCTTGATGGTCACTTTATTAAGCTGTCGATAGTCAATACAGAGACGCATTGAACCATTATTCTTCTTAACAAATAACACTGGAGCTCCCCAAGGAGACACACTTGGTCGAATAAATCCCTTCACTAACAACTCTTGCAATTGTTTCTTTAATTCCTGTAACTCTTTCGGAGCCATACAGTAAGGTGCCATTGCAATAGGAGCTGTTCCCGACATTACTTCAATTTGAAATTCTACCTCTCTTTCTGGAGGTAATCCTGGTAACTCAGTAGGGAACATATCATGAAATTCTCTGACTAACGGAATCTCATCTAACCCTTTCTCTTTAACTCTTGTATCTACCACGTTTGCAAGGAAACCTTGACATTCTTGTAGCATCAATTTCTTTGCTGCCATTGTCGATATCACATTTGCTAAAGAATTAGTTCTTTCACCCATCACGTTCACTCCTATTCCTTATGGGCTTCTCAAAGTTACCATTGTCAATCTACAATCAACATTTCCATAATAACGAAACAACCAATCCATTCCTAGAATTACTTCAAATTCACCAAAAAGTAGTTCCATTAGATTAGCAAGAAATTCAATTCCTCGAATCCTTATGGGACATCCTTTACAGACGTTATTCACCCGAGCATTGTTCCCTAAAGGATTAATTACTATCACTTCATTACTCGTAGCTTCTAACGGAATTCTCAATTCTTTTATTAATTTACTGGTAATATAAGAATAATTGGAACTCGGATCAATCAACACCAATACTAATTTATCATATAGCTGGAAAGTACCTGCTATAATATCAGAATCATCACGATTGCCACTTGTCTTTAAATTGTACACATGTGCGGTAGAGAGAATTTCAGGTTGTGCAGAGGATTCAGATTGATTTCTTTCTCTACCTCTTCCTCGTCCTCGTTGTGAGGCAGGAATATTTCTTTCAGATGGTACAGACTCACCCACCATTAATGGACAATCTCGAATAAAATGTCCGACATCTCCGCATCGGAAACAAACTCCAGAAGCCATTCGACAAGTTCCAAAATGATTCTTCCCACAATTCTGACATTGTCTCGCTTGACCTTGAGTGGCTCTCCGATTATCGGATCCCACTGATTACGTCTGTCGAGCTCTCATCTGACTTGCTCCTCTTGCTGAGGATGCAATTGATTCTGATCTAGCTTGAGGTCAGAATCCTAAATATCTTCCTCTTTTTGGTGGTGTTGTGCTTGAAGAAGCACCAGTCCTCTTAGATGTCTGAACTCTTGAGTCCCCAAATCTCTCATTCTAAGTTCTCTCAAGAGCTTTAGCACGATTAATCACCTCCTGGAACGAGGACAAGTTCAGTACTATTAACATCTCTTTCAATCTAGGGTGCAAGCCCTCCACAAACCATTCACAAGCATCTTTCTCTTTAGTAACAAGCTCAGCTGCAAATCAACTAAGTTTATTAAACTCACATTCGTATTCGTATACTGAGCGATTCATCTGTTTCAAGTTCATAAACTTCTACTCCATTTGTCTGACGAATTGATCTCCAATATACTTGTGCTTAAACTCTTCCAAGAATAGAGACCAAGTTACTTGATCACTTGACATTCTCATGGTGATATTCGTCCACCATATTCTAGCTTGTCCTCTAAGTAAAGACACAATTCCATCCAACTTCTCCACATCAGAACAGTGGAGACCATCCAACAAGATTTTCAAATCAATTAACCAAAGATCCGCCTCAACTGGACCTTCCTCGATTTCTCCCTTAAATTCTAGAGCTCCTAATCCTCTCAACTCCTTTGCTACATTTACTCTGGGAGTTGATGGAGCATGAGGTTGGAAATGCATTAATACTGCATCTAACGTTCTAAAGAACACATCTTGATCAGTTACAGGCACTCCAGAAGGTGTCTGTTCTTCACCTAGCCTGGCCAGGGCAGGTGAATTACTACTCTCAACGGGTCAATCATCTCCTGTTTGACTTCGAGAACTATCATGTCCGGACATCTATTAAGAATAAACATATCGTTCTATTAGTAAAACGACATACTCCAAACTACCCCAGATCAGAAGTTTTCACTATTTTGCTGGCATGTATACATTATAAGACACTCTAGACTTCGGTTTTTGCCGAGAATCGACTAAACCGTAGCTCTGATACCATTAAATATAACACCCCAACCTATACCCGATTCGGATACGAATTCGAGATGTTACATTAACTTTTTAAAACCAATTTAAGAAAATATACATTTTGAAAACAGTAAAATACTGTATGAACAGTAACCTGCTACAATGCTGTGCTACAGTGCTACAGTGCATCGATGCATGCTACAGTGCACTGATGCATAAAAATTTCGAATACAAATTATGCATCGATGCACTGTACAGTACTGCTATAATACTGCTACAGTGATTTCTTAAAACTTACATAAAACTCGTAAAATTTAACCGTTCATTACTTTCCATTTATTTTTACATAAATACGTTTAAAACATTACAAGACTCGATCAGTGCATAACTACTTAATTTACCGACTTTGTTTACATGCCAACCTATTTTCACATAATAGAACATAATATGTAATCTACTTCTGATCTGACCTTCCAGTGGAGTTATGTTGTTCTGCTGAGCTTATAATGGATCTCTCTGCTTTTCGGTACCTACGTGTAAAACACTTACACGCTAAGTCATAGACTTAGTGATGCATAATAATAATGACAATAAAATATAATGAAAATGTCATAATGAAATGCAATATCATGAAATCATATATTCAATCCATTCAATTTGCATAATCATGTATCTTACCCATTATCTGATAAAATTAACCATCATGAATTCATATAATAAGTTCAATAGATTCAATAGGTTCAATAGCCCATGATACAATACTGAGAACCCGAGGTATGTGAGTACTGTGAGGTTGTGCACTATACTGTCACCACAGCTCGTATAAATTTGCACCGAAGTGCCATGTAGAATTTGTCACGAAGGACAGCGTAAAAATGCACCGAAGTGCCATGTAGAATTGCACCGAAGTGCCATGTAGAATTGCACCGTAGTGCCATATAATATGTCCCTAAGGACCACATAGAAATTCCTTAAGAATTATATATATATACCAAGGATCAAATAGGTGTCTCAAAAGTCCTCATACATGTTCCAAAGAATACATATATGTCCCGAAGAACCACGTAGAATTTTGTCCCGAAGGACCGCGTAGACCCTCTACTCTTGGCATGCCAACTATACCTATAGTTCTCATCTACATAACATGGGATTTCATAGTTCACATAGTTCATATCGCGTAGACATATTATTTCCATACTTTTATCACATAGACACATCATTTCCACACCTTTATCACATAGCTCATATAACTTTTCCTGCATATTCATATCACATAATGCATATAATATGAATTCATGTCATGTATCATAATATGGAATGTGATCATGTGTCAAAATATTGAATCTAGACTTATCACAAATCTAGAACTGAATATACTACTATATTCATGCTATGCATATGCACTCACCTATATCTCTTTGCCTTTTCCTCGATCGATCTTACTTGCCACTTGTTCCGGAACTTGTTTAGGCTCGATATCTACAGAATTATAATTTTCAAGACCATTATAAGAAGCCTAAACCTTACAATTCAATACTAAGAACTTGAACTAATTTAATGAACCCAAAATTTAATTTTTCTTTAGGGGTGTACCGATGCACTATGGATGCATCGGTGCACAAATTAGGTTCGAAAGTACCATGCATCGATGCATACTCAAATTTGGTCTTAGTGCATCGGTGCTCGTTCTTAGTGCATCGATGCACATGTCAATAATAAACTGGTTTTACCCTAAAATTCTGTAACTTTTCATTAAATTTCCCCATATAAAACTCCTTTCATACTACTAAACTCAACTACAACCATTTTAACTAACTCTTATCATTTCAACCCTTTAGAATTTCCCATATATCATTCAAATTCTTAAAACCAAGGATCATGCTAAAATTTCCATGTAATCCAAACTTGTTTCTAACACTTATAACTTATTATTCACACCCATGACAAGTCAAATTCAACTTCTAAATCCATTCATACATCCTTATTCAAAATTTCACTAATCCACTTCCTATATTTAATCCTCCATAACTTATAAATCTTTGACTTTCTATGATCTTTTTCATCTCCATCATCTTTTCTAAAGCTTCATGAATCAAACCCATGCTTTAATTTGAAGGATTAACCAAAAGAAATCAAACTTACCTTAAGCTTGGATGATTCACGTTTGGGAGAAGAAAATGAAGAAGATAAGTTTTGGAAACTTATCTCTTCACTTATGAATCACATGGGTATTATAATACTCACTATCCAATTTTTAATTATTTTCCTGGTTTAAAGACCCATTTACCCTTTTAATTCTCCTTTATTTGCTAATTAATCCTACATCAACATCTTTCAATTAAATCCTTCACTTTTCAATTTATTTAATATGATCATTGAATTTTAAAATTTCATACTTTGGTCACTAACTCGGTATTAAGGATGTTACATTCAGATTCTCGTTCTGGAACTGACCTTCTTGTAATTGTTGTTCAAAACAACTCTTCTCTTTTGACAAAATCTTAACTTGATGTCTGTTTTGCTTGAGCTCTTCCTGACTCTCCCCGGCTTCTCTCTTAAAGCTTGCCACTTCCTGTCTCCACTCAACAAATGATTTGCTTGAACTGGAAGTTGTCTGATGTTTCACCATTCGCTGGTAAGTTGATTGAAGAATGTCAAAGTCTAGTCGAAGTTGCTTCTCTATTTTTTCAATTCGATATGCTCTACCCTTTTGAATATCAATCTCCAACCCTCTCTAATATACTTCATCTTCTATCTTTTGCAAAGTCGTTCTCCATTGTTTCCTCTCTACCTCAAAATCACGCTTAACTAGCTCCAATGGAGATGACACTATCCTCAAATATTATTCCATAGGTTGAATGTTTTCCAAATTCACTATTAGGATGTTGTCATTCACTCGATTTCTTCTCCACTGCTCGTACTCTCGTGATAATTCGAGATCATAGGTGAACAGATTTACATGACATGTTTGCTTACAGGCCTCAACAACCGCCTTGACTTTATTCTAATAATGATCTCTTTTGAATGCAAAATATGATCTTGACAATTCCCATGTGGCTGGAATGAACTGCCTTGACCCGTACTATCTGGAAACTAACAGAGGTGTATACCCGACAGAGCCCCAAATACCTGGCAAAGGGACCCAATCTCGCTCTCCACACTTGTAAAGTATGTCTGAAGTGACATTCCACGAAGTTCGCCAAAAATATCACCATCCCTGAAATCTTAGAAGATTACCATCCATTTTTCTTCGGTGAAACCCCCATGCCACTCCTTAGAAAGAAAATCCTTCAAAGGTGAAAACCCGTCTAGAAACACTCGACCCGGTGCCCTTTCAACGTGCTTGAAATGACTAAGGATCCACACTAGCAGTAGGGGTGCACACTCTATAAAGCGTCTTTCTCCTTCTCGCCTACAAGAACTCAAAGAATGAAACGTCTCGACTAGGATGGCAGGAACAATGCTTGTCTAATTTTTTGAATAGGTCGACGACTGATATATCTACGTATCCTAACACCTTCGGGAAAATAACGAGCTCATAAATCCCTAGAACAAACAAGTCAAGCTTATTCCTTTTGTCAGGGTGACGATTAATTACTTATTTTTTAGCATTCCAAGAGATGCACTCACTGTGTCCTTTCTTCTTAATGCTTCTAACAACTCAATCCTCGATCATTTCGTCATCAATATCAATTTCTTCTTGAACGACGGAGTGACTGGTACCTTGGTATAGATTTTATCCATTTGAGACCTTGGATGACGAATCAAGGCTCGATACTCCTCCATTGTTGGTGTCAGATCCACTATGCTAAAAGTAAAACAACTATAAACGGGATTCCAGAACTGCGCCAGGGCCCTAAACAAATTTTGATCGATTAGAACATCCAAAAGATAAGGTATATCGCCATATAACTGATAGAGCATCTCTTTATCGACTGTTTCCCATCTCCCCCTTATCTCTTTGAGCTCATTCAAATCATTCTAACGTACATTGATGTACGTGTAGCCAAACAATTCTGATACGTACCCAGGCATCAAACTGTCTCCGTTGGTCAACTGGGATTGTTTCGACCATCTTAGAACATCTGCATTGTTTTCGGCCTCTTTGTGAACCTTTCATTCCATATTCTGGCATTCTATATGGACATCAATCCCAAATCAACACCATGAAATGAATTGGTCAATGCAAAATGAAAGAAATAAAACAAAGACAGGAAACAAATCAGTTAGTAAACATAAATCAATTAATCATAGCTAATAATTCGTTAAAGAAACATACCCTCACGTGCTGGCTACCCAATCATGCTTTATCAGATCCTACCCAAACATGATATCTACCCCCATGCTTTATTTTAACATTAAAACCCTAACCGCATGATATCTAATTCACATACTTATTTGAAATATAAACCTAACCACGTGATCTCTAGTTCGCATGAATTTATTTTAAAAAGCAAAAATAAATGACCCAAAAAACTTTTCCTTGTGTACCCTCCTCACGAGACTCCTTAGGTTCGATTTAAGTTCATGCTCTATGTTCACTATATGTTGGGTTCGGTTCTAAAGTAATAGGTTCTCGAATTATCCTTACTGGTGCCCCATTGGGCTATCGAACCCTCAATCTTGGCCTATCACAGGCTTTAGGGGATCGAGTTCAATTCGAGGGGACACACTTCCCTATGTCCATGCGGAGGTGAATACCATCACGAGGACCATATGGCGTGAGCTCCAGGATTGATCCATTATCCATGCGGAGGTGAAAACCACACGAGGGAGTAGTCTCTCACTCTTACTTAAATAGGATGGAGCTGGGTTTTAGCTCATGTTATGCAAATGCAACTATGCAGTGTGTGAGGAAAAGTGAAAATAAAACCACACATAATCACATAACACTGAAAAAAATCAATCCTCTTTAAACACATAATTAATCTGAAACCAATAGCAAATAGATCAGTACAACTATTTATTTGTTAATCAAATTCTGAACAAATAATATTAAAGCCATATACCAAGTAGGGGATCAAAAACCAAATTAGATCGAATTTATAACTTCCAATTGCAAAGACAATTAATTAATCAACTATATGTCTGACTCTCTAAACAAACTCCCCAGTGGAGTCGCCAAGCTGTCGAAACGATTCTTTTAAGCGGGAGCGAGATTTTGAAAAACACACCAATTTTTAATTATCTTATTTATGATTGATTTTTATTAAAAAAATAATATGATTTTAGAAAACCTCTCGTTTCGAAAATTTGGGATTTTATTTACGAGTAAAAAACGGTTTGAAGAGTCGCCACCAATCCTTGATTAGGGTGTGATTGGGCACCCAAAAACGTTTTGTCATTTTAAATAAAAATTAATTTTAAATAAAACAACAAATTGAGGTCTGTGTTACCAGAAAATGAGTTTGAGAGTTGATTACGCGTGGGGAAGCAATAACACCCCCACAACACCCTAAATCGATACCTACTCAGTTAATTAACGTCTTTGCAATGAAATTTACAAATTCGATTTTAATTTGATTTACGATCCCTAACAAAACCACAACATACGAATTTCACCATATTCAAAAGCACCAAAATTGATTAAGTTAAAATTATCCAACATATAGAAAGATAAAGAATATTCGATTATTTAAAAATATCGAGACCATATCTTAAATCAGTTATAACAACCTTTCCTTGATAAATTTAAATAGCCGAATATTTCTTTTTCTTCCATTCTCAAATTTTAAAGTGATGAATCAATTTCTTAGGTGTCACTGATGGGATACACTTTTATTTTAAAATCGTTAAAAGTGGACCTTGAATAAGTTAAGACAACCCACTTAAAACAATATTAAATTAAAAGGGTATTACCCTTAATCCAATTATGTAATAATGTCGAGTTATGCAAATGAGGATATCATGCAAAAAAAAAACTAATTAGATAATGCCACGCATTCAAATAAACTTCTAAGTCTATAATAATATATTCACATGCATTTATGATTATTTACTTTACAAAGGAATTTTTTATTCTTAATGTTTTAAACCTATCATATTCACATTAATATGTTACAAGGGCTTTTATTAATTAATTACTAGAATAATGTTTACTTCATTAAAATATTACCTAAATTAAAGTGTGCTTACAATATTCATCGATACATACTATAACATGCATATTAAAATGAAACTAATTAAAATTAAACCTAATATTTATAACTTAAACTCATATTAAAAGTTGTTATGAAGGACCAAAACACTAGAAAGTTGAAAATAGGCATGCCAAGTAGAAATTTCCCATTAATTTAAACAAGCATGCTAGAGGATTAAACTGCCAAATAATCAAAATTACAAGTCACATTCGAAAATAAAATATAACAACAACTCAGGACTGAAATGAAAAGCACTTACAACAGGAAGACCAATTTTTTTTTAAAAAAAACAAGAAACTTCGGTTTAGTGATAAAAATAAAACAATTTAAAACACAAAGCCCATTAACGCAACTAATCCATTTACCCTAAAATGCGATTTATCTCCCCCAGGCTTCAAACGATGCCGTCTCGGCCCTATTCTAAACGATGCCATTTTAGTGACCAGCTAAATAGGTTCAAGATATATGATTAGCTAACCTTAATTCATTTTAGTTTCCACACCCCAACCCTCAGCCATTTCTTTCTCAAATCCCTCTCTCAATCTCAGCCTAAACCTTCAATCCTCAACGAGACCTAAACAACCGCCTTGGCCACCATGGCCACCACTACCTAGAGCTCCGATGAGGAGCCCCCTCAGATGCGCAAACCTACCCTTGAACAACCTTGAACCCCAAATTTAGAATATCTCATGACAGAAACCCAAAGCCTAAAGGTAAAAATAATCAAAAACCTTGCTTTTCATGGCTTTAGGCTATCTCAAACCAAGATTTACGATGGTAGGTTATTTATCTTCGTGAAAGGAGGCGAATTTGCTCCGATGGAAAAGGTTTTGAAGCTATCGAGGGTAAAACATCCTCCCATTTTCTCTCTTGGATGCTCTAGGGTTTTTGGTGACTCGATGTTTATTACTTTTGGTTTTTGGTTGTGGATGGTTGCCGGTGGTTGATGGGTTCATGCTCTCTATTTGTTTTGATATTTTGTTTTGATTCTCGCTGATGAGTATTTTTTGTGATTCTGTTTTTTCTCCCCTTGATCACTGGTAGTCCCCGGTTATTATCCCCCTCGTTGATATATGTCCCCCCTTTTTCTTCTGTTTTCGTTCTGGCTGATAAATGATACATTTCTTGTTTCTTGTGATTGCTTTTTTGTTTTTTTCCCATACCCTTGCTTCTTGAGAAACAAAAACAAATCCCCGCCGGGTATGGGCTCGAGCAGCGGTGAGCTTGGGCGGTAGCATCGGTTACAGTGGATGGCCGACAAGCATGGATTAATGCGCACTGTCTCAAGGTTCCTCCTGGTTGATCTGCACGATGGCTCGGTATTATGGTGAAATGTGAACCGTTGGATCTCGTCAGATCCAATGGTGATGGCTTCTAGCGGTGCTGGAATTGTGGAATCAAACCCTAACGAGTTTAGGGTTTCTTCAATTAGGCCAAAGAACGGGCCTGGTGAAAAATCCCTAACGGGTCTTGAGTCTTCACGGGTGGCCTGCTGAATTCTGAACTTCACATTGTAATTAAGCCCTGTAATAGAATAAATAATTAATTAGTGTTTATTTATTTATACTTATATATAAGGATTATGGTATTTATATATATATATATTTGTATATACTGTTAACATATAATGTATAGCTTCTATGAAATCAAACATACTTAATAATAGCCCAAACTAATAACAATCTATAAACTTAATAAATACTCAAAAACATCCCGGATAAAATGAGCATCTACAGTATCGATACTATTCAACCAGTATCGATACCCCTACTCCAAATGTCACTCTTTTTCCTTTGAAGTATTGGTACTTAATGAATCAATACCGATACTTATAACCCAGAAATCACTTTTAAACCCAAAATTTACTATTATCAGCTTAAACCTTTCATCTCTTAGTCCCTTTCATACTCTTAAACTCAAGTACACATACTTAAATCAATTTATGTTCATATAACACATCTTTATCTTCCATATATCATCATATGTCTTGAAATCAAGAATCATATAAATTTTCCAACATGTTCTAATTTCAATTCTAGCACATCAAACTTATTAATTTAGTTGATGACAAATCAAATTTAGTTTCAAACTTTACTTACTAACTCTCTCCCAAGAATTCACTTATAAACCTCTTATCTTTAATCCTTCCTAACTCTTTCATCTTTTGATTTTAAGATAACTTAAGTTTTCCTTAAGCTTAATTATCATCTAAGGAACATAAACTAAACTTAAATTCAATTAAAAATCATCTAACAAGAAAACTCACCTTTGCTTATGGTAGCTCAAGGCCAAAGAAGAAGAAGAGTGAAGATATTCTGGAGAAATCTTTCTTTTCCCCTTTTTCTTCCATTCTCTACGTGTATATATCCTTGCCATAATCCAAATTTTAATTCATTTATTGGTCAAATAACCATTTTGCCCTTCCAATCATCCTTCTTTGTATTCAATCCTACACAATATTTTCTATGTAAGCTCTTAAACTTTTAAATTTTCTACTTTAGTCACTAAATTATAAAATTTTATAATTTGGTCACTAACCTGGTGTTTGGGATGTTACAATGCCATTAATAAAGCTATCTTTTGTATATTACGGGGAGCTTCTAGAGTCTCTGGTAATATGTCTGCAGTCGAGATTTCGAAGTCTTTGGTAGCTGCTAGAGTAGTTCCGTTCGAGGTCATTACTGGTTGACCTCCGAATAACACTGAGTATTGGTTGGAGGATACAAAGAGAATAATGGATGAAATGGATATGAGACCTGAGCAGAAGTTAAAGGGGGCCCTAGTTATGATGATGAAAATAGAGTTTTAGATGGTAGCGATCGATTTCTGGTAATTGTCCAAGAATTGTGACTACTATATATGGTTGCAGAAATATGTGAAAGTATACACAATCGAACAATTAATACAGTGATGAGTGAGTATCGTATCCACAGTGATTGGAGGAAATTGATAAGTTCAATCAAAGCACTTTACTATGTCACCTAAGTAAAGTTAGTGATAGTATGTACAAATGAGAATATTATGGCAAGATGAAATAGCTGTTGTGGAAATGGAATGATGGTAATATGGTATCAGATGGAGATGTCTTGGCAAATTATATTGTGTTGATTGCAAATAAATGAAATTGTAAAGGCAAAATAAACTGTAAATAATGGATTTGATTATAAGGACTTTAGACTTCTCACACGACAAGCTACTATGGGAATGAATAATAGTAGTCACTTAGGAAATTTAACTCTACTTCTCAGGATGGTCTTACTTCTATGTTTTATCTGCCCGAAAGAGTTTACTAAGGGTTCCCTATGCTATCTCTAGTCAAGGGACTTAACAAGTTGAAGATGCCTTGGCAAACCGATTGGCATTAGCTATTGCAGGGATCTTATTGGTCTTGATAACAGGATATGTCATGGCAATACCTTTTTGCGGCATAATTAACATATAACCTCTCGATCACGCACTACTCCTTTTAGTCTACTCCTTTTAGTCAACTGAAATCCTAGCCTTATCTCTAAGGTGGATTAGGCCTAGTTACTACCTAGAACCCCTTGCTTATGTGGTTTCTCCATAGTTTCTCTCAAACACTATGGATGTGCTACTTATACATTCTCTCGACCACTAAGTAATCACCTAAGGAATGGCTACTATCGTAGCTCCTACAACCTTAGGGCGTTAATCTTCATAAACAAAACAGATGACAACATACAAAAACAACCATCCATTAAAGCAAAATTAAATATCCATAAGGAACTCCCACCAAATAAGACTAGTTCATGGTGGGGTTTGAATGTTCCAAGAAATAAAGCAAAACATTAATTCAATCCATACACCCCCAAATGATATAAATAAAAGCAAAGAGCAAAGGGAATGAGTAAAAGCCTTCGACGTGCACTGTCGTGACTCCCCTCGATCACCATGAACTTTCCCAACGAGCTAGCTCCTCTCGGACGCCTAGATCGCCACTCCCTCTAGCTTGTCAACTGAGGAATGCCACGGAAAAACAATTGACAAAAAAAGGAGAGACCTTTTTCTCTCTGAATTTAAGCTCAAAACGGCGTGCCAAAAAGTTTTTTTGCAAGGTGGCTTCATCTCTTATTTATAGGGGAGAATAAACCCAGGATTTTATGTTAAAACTACCATAGTACCCTAAAGTTTATTCATTTTATGTGAGAGATGGTGCAGAGGTGGTAGTGGGCCCTTCCTATGTGGCTGGTAGCAAAAATCACGTGTAGACAATGACAACTGGCTCTTACTAAAAATATCTTCTTTTATCTTTTCTGCCCAGAAATGTCATCCGAGTTATCGCGACAATCGCATTTTGCTGAGTAGTCTCATCATGTCATGGCAATTCCCTTTTGCTTATCATTGCTCCCAAATCCTGCACATAATCAAACAAAACACCTTCCCCACAATGCAACACAATTTACAAAATAAAATGCCACAATAAACATATCTCCACCACATGCAACTATATGCTCTTAAATGCATCTATATGATCCTATATGAGCTTTTAGACAGTCAATAACTTAAGTTAAAAGACCCTAAATATGGCCTTTTTTACGGAGTTATCAGTAATATTCCTGGGAAGCATATGACTTGGGATCCTTTCAAGGCATTTTTTAGGAGTCGTTACATCGAAGAGAGATACCTACAGGAGCGACACATAAGTTTTAGAATTTAGAGCAAAGTAATATGTCTGTTATGCGTTATGGGATTGAGTTCATCAGATTGAGTTGCTATGCTATTGGACTTGTTGACACTGAGTTGGATCGGTGCTTGAGATTCTAGAATGGACTAGGGTCTGCTCGAGTCTACAGGTGTCCACCTTGTCTCCTTTGCCATCGGCGTGTAAAGGGGTGAGAAAGAACAAGTTTTTGATGTTTTGAAATCGAGCTCTTCGATGTTCACTACTATAAATTAAGCTTGGTAGGTGTCTCAAAACCCCTTAAAATGCATATAAAAATTTTTCCAGAATTTTTTCGACCCTCTAAGGCCCTATTCGCTCCGTCGCTGCATATGGGGAAGATCCACCGCCTGGTGGGCTTCTAGAAATGGGTTGAACCGACTCGTTTACTCGATCCAACCTGACTCGCTTACCCGATCAGACCCGACCCACCTACCCAATCCGATATTACCCGACCTGTTAAACCGAATCGATCTACCCCAAACCAAACCGGTCAATCATTAACCGTTGACCACCATTGAATTATCAAAAAAACAATCATCTTGATGTTTTTCGACGTCCTGAGTTTAATTTTGTAGTCCGTTTTGCCAATTGCTGACCCAAAAGTCCCAAATCGAGCCCATTAATATGAAAATGCTTAGTACTTTTAGCATTTTTACTTATTTATTAGAGATTTGAATATGAAATTGATACGCATATATATTTTTATGAAGGTAATCGTGTTTCCCTTAATCGAGGGTCAATTAGATCTGGTGCTTCCCGTCCATCAAATCCGCATAATTTGTATTCTTTGAGAGTTACTCATAGGTTTATGTAAATTGTTTAAATATAGGTTATTATCATTCATTTTAGGATTCTGATATAGATTTTCCAATTCGTAGGATCTAGCACTTCCTTGATTGTGATCGACAGACCCAGTAGTAGGCTTCCTTATCAGACTACTCAGATTGATACATGTATCTCATAATCTGATGAACTTCTGATCAGGAGTTGAGTTGCTACCCATTGGGAAAGGAACTTTGATGCCTTGGTTGGGATAGCCAAGACTAATGAAAAGTTAGAGCGAGTGGGTATGGAGCGTAAGAGAAATAGAGACCAAGGTTGATTTAAGAGGCCTTCTAGTTCTGTTGATTCTTGCACGCCCTAGCAAGAGAGCCAGAAGTGAGTCTTTTCAGAGATACGGTGAGAGTGCCAGGACTGTGGCATCAAGTTCGTCAGCTGTTCTACCTTCTAGTTAGGGTGGTTCTTCTGGGTTGCAACATTTTCTATCATGTGAGCACTATAGGAGATGTCATTTTGGTGAATGGAGGAAGAAGTTGGTATATGTTTTAGATGTGGTTCTAATGACCATCTCTTGAGGGATTATCTAGAGCCAACTCCTACAGTTCAGACACTAGCTCGTACTACCACTCATACTCATAGTACAGTTCAGACTCTAGTAGAGGGTCGTAGTCAGGAGGGAGCATCATGATCGGCTAGTAGAGGCTGACCTTCTCAGAGTAGGGGTCCAGCTAGATTTGAGGCCATACAACTTGGGTTGGTTTATACTGCCAGACGTAGATATGATCGTGATGAGCCTAATGTGATTTGAGGTACTTTTACTATTCATTTAATTCCCTACTTTGCATTGTTTGATAATGGTTCTACCCATTCCTATGTGTCACATTCTATTTTTAGGGGTTTTAATATTCTAGTTAAGAATACAGAGAGTTAGGTAACAATTCAGAGTCTCGTAGTTCAATTTATATAGTTAGATCGTATTTATAAAAGGTGTCCTATAGAGATTTATAGGGAGATCTTTATGGTCGACTTGATGGAGTTACCTTTGGAGTAGTTTGACTTGATTTTTGGCATAGATTGGTTGAACAAGCATCGAGTTAATCTTGATTTTGAGATTAAGAGAGCTACTCAGAAACTCATGATAATCGAAAGATTGTGATGATTGGGGAACGTTGTAGGTTCCTAACAAATATTGTAAATGCTTTGGTAATTGAGAGGATGATCAGGAAGGGTTCCGAGGCGTTTCTTGGTTATATTCTAGATTATAGTAGTTCTCGATCTAACATAGAAGGAATTCAGACCATCAAGGAATTTTCTGATGTAGACCCTGAAAAGTTGCATGGATTGTCATCGGATAGAGAAGTTGAGTATGAGATTAAAGTCTATTCTGGTTTGATAACTCCCTAAAAAGGATACTTTTAAGACATTTTTCACTTAAGTTATTTTTAAGGGATCATTTAGGCCATTTTAGATATATGTAGATTCATATCATTGCAATTGTGGTGGTTGTGTTATTTTATGTTGTTAAGGTGATGTATGGGAAGGAAGGTGTAGTTTTTAGTGATGTGCATGAAAACAAAAAGAAAAAGGGGCAAGATGGGAAGGAATGTCATGGCATCACACATTGTTGAAGCAGAACAAATGCCTTGGCATTTCTGGCATATAAAAGGACAAAAAGAAATTGTTATAAATTGACAGCTAGCTAGACACGTCTTATGGTTATAACCGTTTGCTGGGGACCATTGCCACATACGAGGATAGACATCATGCCCAAGGAGTGACTCTAAGGGTATGATGGGTATTTTGGAGTGTTAAATCCCATGAAAACCCTTAGATATTTTTATTATTTAATACACCTGTCATGAGAGAGGAAAAAAGGTTACACACTAACACTAGGCAGCTTGGATTTCTTCATCTTCACCACCATTTTCTTCCCTCTATCTTCTTAATGGTGTTCCTCCATTTGTGAAGCTCGAGAGAGTGGCAAGCTAGGCGTCTTAGAGGAGCGAGCGATCTAAGATGGTTCGTGTTATCCGAGGGGAGCTCCAGCAGCGCACGTCGAAGGCTTTTTCCTCCATCAATTTATTACCTGTTCAATTGTGTATACTTTTACATATTGCACGTCCATATTTAGTACTCACAAAACGTGAATAAGTTTTTGGCGTTGTTTCCTGGGATTGGCAACGTGAAGTTATTTAGTTTTGCCAGAGCATTTTATTTTTGCTTCTTTATTTTTGTATAGTTTATATTTATTTTATTCTTTTTCAGGCTTATTTGGTGTATGCCTAGAAGACATTCTAATGAGCCATTGTAATTGATTGAACCTGAGATTGAGAGACCTTTTAGGCAAAGAATACTAGCTCATCGTGCTCAAGAAAATATATATCAAATTGGGAACCAGGGTATTGGTCAAGATGACAGAAATCATAATGACAAGGTATTACAAAATGTTGGACCTAGTGATATGCTTTGTGTTATTCATGATCATTAAAATCCGATGCTAGATGATTTGAATCCTAGAATTGTGGCACCCAAAATTCAAGATGCACATTTTGAGCTTATACCAGTCATGTTTAATATGTTGAATTCCATAGGACATTTTGGGGCATGCCAACTAAAGATGCCATGCAACATATTCATAACTTTTTGGAGGTTTGTGATTCTTTTTGCTAAGAAGAAGTGCACGACGATGTGTTGAAATTAAAAGTGTTTCCATATTCTTTGCGTGACCGAGCAAGGGATTGGTTGAGTGGTGTTCCATCCGGTTCGATGGAATCATGGGTCGATCTTTACAAGAGTTTCTTATTGCGATATAACCCACCAAACCATGAATACTCAGCTAAGGAATGATATAACATCCTTTCGCCAGGGCGAAGACAAATCTATGTATGATTGTTAGGATAGTTATAAGAGTTTGCTTCGAAAATGCTCAAATCATGGTTTTCATGATTGGACTCAAGTAGTTATGTTTTATAATGGAGTCAATGCAACCACGAAGATGATGCTTGATACCTCGGCAAATGAGACATTGCTGGATAAATCACCTATTGTGGTGTTTGCTATTTTGGATAGAATTGCCAACAATGACTATCAATTTCCTTCCTCAAGGCTTGGGAGTGAGAGGAAAGAACCTGGAACATTCGAGTTAGATACCAACGACTCGATGTCCGCTCAACTCTCGACTATTAATAATATGCTAAAAAATTTACAACGTTCCACTGAGGTAAAGGAAGTGAAAGAAACTAGCTTGGCATGTCTGTTATGCCAAGGCAATCACCACAAGAGCAAATGGCCATTCAATCATGAGTCTATCAACTTTGTAGGTAATTTTAATATAAATAATAACAATAACTATTCTAACACTTATAATGCAGGATGGCGTCAGCATCCCAATTTCTTATGGGGTAATCAAGGAGCTCATAATGCTAGTCAACCTACTCGTCAGTAGAATCACACTGGATCTCAAGGCTATCAAAACACTATGCCATGGCATAATGCTAACAAAGGATCTTCATCTCTAGTGAGCATGAGTTCTTTGGAAGCTATAATTCAAGATTTTATATCTACCACAAAGACAATCCTGTAATATCATTCTACTTCTATTAAAAATCAAGGATCTTTGCTTCATAGTCAAGAAGCCTTACTTCAAAGCCATAGCTCATCTTTGAGAGCTTTGGAAGGTCAAGTTGGTTAGATTGTTGCGACATTACAAGAGCATCAGCAAGGACATTTACTAAGTGACACTGAAGTCACTAAAATGCATGGAAATAAACAATGCAATGTGCTTACTCTTAGGAGTGGAACGAAAATTAACCAACAAGTCAAGGTTAGGGGGACGCAACATGGTATTTATACCCCTATTTTCAAACAAGTTGAAGTTGAATTACACGATGATATCATTACCAAGAAGAACAAGGAGGATTGTTCTACTAGTGAGCCTGCAGAAGATTAAAATTATGATACCAAGGCAAAAGTAATTTTGACTCCCGTATGTAAGGAAGCTAAACCCCCTCCACCATTCCCACAAAGACTGAAGAAGCATAATGATGAAGTTTAGTTCAAGAAGTTTGTAGGCATTCTTGATCAGCTCCATATCAATGGACCTTTCTTGAAAGCTATTGAACATATGTCGACGTATGCCAAATTTCTTAAGGAAATTTGCACCAAGAAAAGGAAAGTGGAGAAGTATGAGACAATTTCCATGACAACAAAATTTTTCTCTTCATTAAGTAAGTTGCCACCAAAGTAAAATGATCCGGGTAACTTCATTATTCCCTGTTCTATAGGAGCTAATTTTTTTAGATAGGCATTATGTGATCTTAGTTCAAGTGTGAACTTAATGTCGAAGTTCATATTCTTGAAGCTTGACATAGGAAATGTGAGACCCACCTCTGTGATTTTACAACTTGCCGACCAATCCCATGTTAGACCTGAAGGGAGAGTCAAGGATGTCATAGTAAAGGTGGATAAATTTGTGTTTCCAGTTGATTTCCTTATTCTTGATTGTGATGTTGATGCCAAGGCACCCATCATTTTGGGTACCTTTTCTAGCTACTGATCGTATTTTGATAGATTGCGAAAAGGGTTAACTCACCATGAGAGTGGTCGATCAGTGTGTGAATGTCAATGTGTTTTGTACTCTCAAGTATTCTGATGACCCTAAAGAATGCCAAGAAATATCTGAATTGAACTTATTAATTGAAGAAGAAATCAAACACCTTTTCTAGAACAATTTCATTCAGCTAACAGACAAGGAATGTTTCATTGATGATGAAAGCTTAGAGGACTATGAAAAATTTACAATCGGGGTAGAAAAATCTAGTTTACTACTAGCTAGATCAGGTATGAACTTTGGATCATTGAATTTTGATGAATTTATTCCTCCTAAGCCATCGTTATTGCATGCACCTACCCTAGAGCTTAAACCATTTCCAGGGCATCTTAAATATGTTTATTTGGTAACAATAATAATTTACCTATGATTATTTCCTGTAACCTTACTACTAACCAAGAGCAAAGTTTGTTAAGTGTGTTGATGTGGTATAAGAAAACACTTGGTTGGACTATGGCTAATTTTAAGGGAATTATTCCCACGAATTGCATGCACAAGATCCTACTAGAAAAATGTCATAGCAACTCGATAGAACTACAACGAATACTCAACCCTGTTATGAAGAAAGTGGTAATGAAAGAAATTCTGAAATGGCTTGATATTAGAGTGATTTACCCTATATCAAATAACTTATGGGCGAGCCCTGTCCAATGTGTACCAAAGAAAGGTGACACGACTATGGTTACCAATGAAGATAATGAGCTACTGCCCACTCGCACTGTCACTGAATAGAGGATATGTATGGATTATTGTAAGCTTAACAAAGCTACAACGAATGACCATTTTCCTATACACTTCATCAACCAAATGTTAGATCGATTGGCAGGTAAAGCTTTCTACTACTTTTTAGATGGGTATTATGGGTACAATCAAATTGCCATCACACTAGAGGACTAGGAGAAGACAACATTCACTTGTCTCTATAGCACTTTTTCTTTTAGGAGGATGCCTTTTGGACTTTGTAATGCCCCGACAACATTTTAGAGTTGCATAAAAGTAATTTTTATGATATGGTTGAGGACTTCCTTGAGATATTCATGGATGATTTCTCTGTTTCTAGAGATGATTTTGAGCTATGCCTTGGCAACCTGGAAAAAGTTCTCAAAAGATGTGAGGAGACTGATTTGGTCTTAAATTGGAAGAAATATCACTTTATGGTGATATAATGCATTGTATTAGGGCACAAGATATCTCACAAGGGCATTGAGGTGGATAAAGCAAAAATTGAAGTTACTGAAAAATTGTCACCGCCAACCTCTGTCAAGGGCATAAGGAGTTTTCTTGGACATGCTAGTTTTTATAGAAGATTTATCAGGAAATTCTTCAAAATCTCTAAGCCCTTATGTACTTTGTTTCAACAAAACCAACCCTTTGTGTTTGACGAGTTATGCCTCGATGCATTAACTGAGCTAAAGCAATGATTGATCTCATCACCCATTGTAGTTCCTCCCGAATTGGACATCACCATTTGAGCTGATGTGTGATGTGAACGACTATGTCGTAGGAGCTGTTTTGGGGCAACGTCGACGTAAACTTTTTCATGTTATAAGAACAATTAAACTACACAACCACTGAGAAAGAATTACTTGTCTTGCTATTTTCTTTTGATAAATTTAGACCACACCTAATAGGAACTAAAGTTATTGTTCACACTGATCATTCAGCTATAAAATATTTAGTGAACAAAAATAATGTCAAGCCTAGACTTATTAGGTGGATCTTACTTTTGCAGGAATTTAACTTAAAGGTTGTAGATAGAAAAAGTATTGATAACCAAGTTGTTGATCATTTATCTAAGCTAGAGAACTATTTTGAATTACATGACACTGTAGATATTCAAGAAGAATTTCTTGATGAGAAAATGTTATATGCCACGATAATCCCGTGGTACACTGACCTTGTTAATTTAAAAAGCCAGGGCAAGAAAAAATTCAAGCATTATATAAGGTTCTATTTTTTGGACGAGCCATATTTATTCAAGCACTGTGTTGATCAGCTCATTAGACGATGTGTACTTGAAGAGGAGCAACAAGACATTTTATACCATTGTAACACAACACCTAGTGGAGGCCATTTTGGAGGAGCAATGCCTGCTGCCAAGTTTTTACAGCCAAGTTTTAATTGGCCAACTTTGTTCAAAGATGCTCAGGCATTTTACAACTCATGCGATCAATGCCAACGCACTAGAAACATATCCCAGCGACATCAAATGCTACTGCAAGGCATTTTGGAAATTGAGTTGTTTGACGTTTGGGGCATTGATTCCGCTTGACCATTCTCATCTTCTGGAGGTGATATATACATCTTACTTGCTTTGGATTATGTATCCAAGTGGGTGGAGGAAATTATGACATCATGCTCAAGTTTTTACACATGAACATCTTCACTTGGTTTGGAGTCCCTAGAGCCATCATTAGTGATGAGGGAACCCACTTTGATAACAAGTTGACTGCCAAGGTATTAAGGAGGTATGGAGTCTGTCACAATATTTCCATGACATATCATCCATAGACAAATGGTCAAGCTAAAATATACAATTGTGGAATAAAACAGATTTTAGAAAAAGTGGTGAATCCAAGGCGGAATGATTGGTTACCAAATTTAGATGAAGCAATTTGGGTGTATAGAACATCGTTTAAGACTCCTCTAGGCATGTTACCATTCAAGTTGGTGTTTGGTAAAGCCTACCACCTCCTTCTTGAGCTTGAACATAAGGCGTATTGGGCTATTAAAAGATTGAATTTTGATGCTCAGTTAGCTGGGGAACAGAGATTACTAGAACTTAATGAGTTAGAAGAGTTTACGACACATTCATATGAGAATGCGAGGATATACAAGGAAAAGACAAAGAAGTGGCATGACCAAAAACTGATGCCACGATATTTTCATATTGGTAAACAAGTGTTTCTTACAATTCCAGTCTTAAACTTTTTTCCTGGGAAACTCAAATCTCAATGGTCAGGACCATTTGAGGTGCATTATGTTTATCCCCGTGGAGCAGTTGACATTAACAACATAGATGATGGGACAATCTTTAAAGTCAACGGCCAACATCTAAAAATTTGCAATGGAGCTTCACCTGTGTGCGATAAGTCAGCTCTTTACTTGCAAAACGCTTGAGTGTGCCTGCTCAAACCCCAAATTTCAATGCACGACATTAAATTCCGTTGATTGTGCATAAATAATGAATTTATTTTTCATTGTCATTTTTATTTTTATTTATTTTTCCTGAATAATTAAAATTTGTTTTGTATTACAGGGACCCACTAGTACTGATGTTGTATGAAGAAGCGGTTATCAAGGGAGGAAAATAAAAAAAAAAATAAGGGGGAAATATTCTTTTTACTTTGTTCATTTCTTTTATTTTATTTCCTTATTTTTTTACTTCTCTGTCTATTGACCTTTCACATCACATTAATTTTACAGTTTACTTTTTCTTTTCCCCACCTACCCATTTACCCATATCCATTGATTTTCTCTTAACCGTCCACTCACTTCATCTCTCTTATTATTGCTTTAACTTCTTCTTTTTCTTTATCTCTTTCTTCTCTCATTTTCCTCTATATCCAACGCCATTGAAGCCAAACAAATCTTTAAACTTTTCTTCATTTTACTCTCAAATCGACACAAAAATGATACGAACGAGACCTACGGAGGATGAAACCCATATTTTACAATAGTTCGTTGATAACGCGGTAAAACAAAGATTTCAAAACTTCAAAAACTGTAAGCTTTTCTTTGAGTTAGGGTTTATTTTCATTGATGAACAAGATGGTGGTTTTAGACCAGATATAATGGATATAATTGAACCCCATAAGTGGCACAAGTTTGCGAGGCACCCCAGTTTCATGAATGCATCGTTAGTGAAAGAGTTCTACGCGAATGTTTCCAAACCAGACCAACATGCAGTTTACGTTCGAGGAAAATACATTTGATTCACATTGTCTACCATTAATAAGTATTTTCATTTGCAGGGTGTTGAATATCAACATGTAAAATTTGAGAAAGACACCGACAGTGCCACATACGATGGAGTCTTGGAGGATTTATGCTTTTTGAACACAACTTGGAACGGCCGACAAACCAACCGTTACTTTGTAAATCGGGAATGTCTCCAACCACGTGCAAAGTTTTGGAACCATTTCATGAAGTATAAGCTCATGCCAACTGCCCATAACACAATGGTATCTCTCCTCAAGTTAATTCTTTTACATTTTATTATGGACACACGTTCTACTGATGTGGGTAAAATTATTGTTGAGCAAGTGTACGAATACTTAGGTAAGAAAGCTAGTGCTTTTGTTTTTCCAAATCTTATTACTGCTTTGTGTCGAAAGAAAAAAGTTTGTGAGAGTTCTTTTGATGAAGTTTTGTCTGGTGTTTCGAGTATAACTAGGGCTAGATTACCATTATTGTTGGGTTTGGAAAACCCAAAGTCTAAGGCAACTATTAATGAAGAGTATGTGGATGATACACCATCCAATGCCGAGGCAAGAATGCTTGCTCTCGAAGAAGTTATCCAGCAGACACATACTAATTTCCATGCTTTAAATGGTGATATAAAAAATTTCTTTGATTATGTTAATCATAGGGATGATGTGGTAGAAGCCATATTTCAAGAATTGCTTCCTCGCATTGAACAAAATTTCCTAGGGTTCCCCGATGAAATTCTACCAACAGTTAATTTTGAGGCATCTCCTGAGCCCGATGATATTAACCCTGCTATTGATGAGACAATTCCATAATCCCCACAGTTTTCGAATCCTGACTCTCAGGTGGTACCAGATGAAAAAACCCAATTCTCGTTCCTACACCTGAATTTTCTCCTTCTCACTAAGCATCAAAGACCATGGTCAGAAGTGTTAATACCACCCATTATTATTCAACTTCCTCTGATTCCATCCTTGCACCACTCCGCAAGAGGATAAGATGAGGAGCTACTACCACCTCCACTACAACACCACCATCGAAAAAATAAGGTACCTCCATTTGCATTCCTTTTTCATTTCATAGCATGCATTTAGTTTCATTTCTTAATTAGTTCTCTTTAAGCAATGAGGACAATTCTTCCCTTAAGTTTGAGGGAGGTAGTGTTCTTGGTAGAACATATGCATAATAGTATTAGCATAACAATATACCATGGCATCGGTAAATGGTAGGATAGTTAGATGAAATTTTTTTGTGATACCTGATGATGATGAACTTTAAGGCTAGAAATTAAATGTAAATGACTATTGAGAATGAAAGAAATAACTTTAGGGCTTGATTCTTTGTGAATTATTTATACAAGATTCGTATGCTCTATATAATTAAGAAATTTAGGAAATTTTTATGAAAGAACTTTGGTTAGCCTTGGCATTGAAATTTGGTATTATGGTGAAATGATAAATCAATGAGAACTCCCTTATTTATGAAATTGTAAATAAATGCTTCGGTATAGTTGTAAAGGGATACTCTTCTTTGTCGTGGCAGTGCCTGGAACTTTCTTTGGTAAAAGAAAGCCATGTATATATGAGTGAATGAAAGCAGTCACATGATGACTCTACTTGACTAGATTGGGGGTGGAAGGTATGTTCCCTTTCACCTAGATTGTGGGCTGGTAGGTGTGATGGGCTAATTCTCCTTGTAGCAACATTAAAAAAAATATTAAGTAAAAAGGAAGTATAAATGTGATGAATGAATAAGTGATGACGGAGCAAAATTAGGGGACTCAATTAGAAATTGCTTAAATTTGTTAAGTATAGATTGGATACCATAACGCACACACACACTACCACAAGGAATCTTGGCCTAGGGAAAAGTACTTGAATTCTTGATATTTCTGGTATGTTGGAGCCTAATTTTTTTAGGGTTGAAATTCGATTTTTTCTTGACTATCTTGCTATTGAAAATTTCCATGACATTATGTTTTTGTTAATTGCTATCTATTTCTTGAGGACAAGCAATAACATAAGTTTGGGGGTGTGATAACTCCCTAAAATGGCTAGTTTCAAGGCCTTTTCACTTAAGTTATTGTTTGTTTAAGGGCTCATTTAGGTCATTTTAGACGCATCTAGATGCATATCATTGTATTTTTGGTGGTTGTGTTATTTTATGTTGTTAAGGTGTTGTATGAGGAGGAATGTGTGGTTTTTAGTGATGTGCAAGAAAACAACACGAAAAGGGCTGAGCTGGGAAGGAATGTCGTGGCATCACACGTTGTGAATCATATAGAAATGCCTTGGCATTTCTCGTGCATAAAATGACAAAAAGATATTGTTAAAATTGACAATTGGCTAGGCACGGGTCTAATGGTTATAACCTCTTCCTGGGGACCACTACCACCTGTGAGGATAGACATCACGCCCAAGGAGTGACTCTAGAGGTGTGATGGGTATTTTGGAGTGTTAAATTCCATGAATACCCATAGATATTTTTATTATTTAATAAACTTCACATAAGAGAGGAAAAGAGGTTACACACTCACACTCGGTAGCTTGAATTCCTTTATCTTCTCCACTGTTTTCTTCCCTCCATATTCTTAGTGGTGTTCCTCCATTGGTGAAGCTCGAGGGGAGTGGCGAGCTAGGCGTCCGAGAGGAGCTAGTGATCTAAGACGGTTCGTGTTATCCGAGGGGAGCTCCAGAAGCACGCGTCGAAGGCTTTTCCTCCATCCCTTTGATGTTTTCTTTGATTTATTTTAGTTGGGTTGTTTGGAATGAATGATTTTCATGTTTTATTTCATGGAATATTCGAGCCCCACCATGAATAACCTTATTTGGTGGGGGTGATTTTATGGATGCTTGATTTTGTTTTAATGGTATATTGAAGTTTATATTTTGAATTTACTTGGTTTACTTATGAAGAATTCATCTTCTATGTTTGTAGGAGGTATGAGAGTTTTTATTACTTAGAAGAAGGTTAGGTGTTCAAGAGAAAATTAGTCATTAATGCTTGGAGTATTCAAGAAAAACACAAGTAAGATCCACATAAGCAATAGGGTGTAGTAGTTTACTTAAGCTTAAACCCGGTATAGTAGTTCTATATCCTAATCCCTTAGTGCTTGGGAGAGACTAAGATACGACTAAGAGGGGCAGTTTTTATCAATAGCGTAGGCTGCTTTAGTTGATACTAAGTGGACATGTTGTGGCATTCTATTCTATTAGGTTCATTTGACTAAAAATAGCAGGAGCACTTTCAGCAAACTTCGTCGAGCAAGTGAAGCTTAGATAGATTAAATCTTCTAAAGAGATAAGTTTTAGCACCCTTAAATCATTCCCCATCACTCATTTTTGAAGTAGTTTCCCTTGTGAGGATTGTCAAGTGATTTCATTTATTTGTTGATTTTACCATTTTGTGCTGCCTTGGTACTATTATTATTTTTTACCTTACAATTTGCTCTGTTGCCGTTACATTTACATCCATTTTTCCTCAAAATTACCATTTATTGCCACAACATACCATCATTCAATCCACACCAATATTTATTTCCTTGACATCCATTATTAATGCATACCATTACTAACTATACTTAGATAGAGTAGTGCTTTGCTTTGGTTAAACTTTGTAATTTTTAGAAATCCCTGTGGAGACGATACTCACTCATCACTTTATTATTTGTTTGATTGTGTATACTTGCACATATTTCACGTCCATATTTAGTACTCACAAAACATGACCACGGTTCCACCTTGATTTCGATGGATCCTAATCATATGGCCCCAAAAGAGCTTAAGAAACTAAAAGTCAAACTCTAGGAGTTGTTGGATAGAGGATTTATTCGACCAAGTGTTTCGTCGTGGGGAGCTCCAGTTATTTTTGTCAATAATATTGAGAATTTGTATTGATTACAAAAAATTGAATAAGCTCACAATTAAAAACAAATATCCTTTGCCTAGGATCGCTGATCTGTTTGACCAGTTTCATGGGTCTTCCATCTTCTCGAAGATAGACTTAAGGTCTGGTTATTACGAACTCAAGGTGAAAGATTTTGGTATCCCAAAGAATGTTTTTCGTACTTTATACGAGCATTACGAGTTTTTAGTATGCCATTTGGGTTAATTAATACCCCTATTGCTTTTATAGATCTGATGAATCGGGTATTTTAACCTTAACTACCAATTCATGGTTGTGTTCATTAACGACATATTTGTGTATTCTCAAATTGAATAAGAGCATGATGAGCACTTGCAGATTATTCTGCAGACTCTGAGGGAACACAAATTGTACACCAAGTTAAGCAAGTTTGAGTTCTAGTTCAGTGAAATGAGTTTTTGGGGCATATCGTTTTTGCTGAGGGTATTCAGGTGGATCCGAGTAAAGTGAAGGCTATTCTAAACTGGAAGCAACCCAAGAACCTCTCAGAGATCCATAGTTTCTTGGGCTTAGCTGGTTATTACTATTGTTTCGTTGAGGGGTTCTCCATTATTGCATCTCCTCTGACAAAAATGTTGAGGATCAACAAGCTAGCTTTGAAAAACTGAAGACTGTTTTGACTCAAGCCCAGTGTTGATTCAACATGAGTCTGGAAGGATTTTTTCTTTCTACAGTGATGTTTTGCACTCTGGATTAGGATGTGTTTTGATGCATGATGGAAAGGTTGTACGTTACGTCTGTTAAAGTCGCATGAACGTAACTATCCCACTTAGCTACTGTTGTTTTTTCTCTGAAGATCTAGAAACACTATCTCTGTGGAGAAAAGTGTTATATATATATCAATCATAAGATTCTGAAGTATATGCTTACTCAAAAAGAGTTGAATTGAGACAATGTTGTTGGTTAGAGCTTATGAAGGACAATGATTGTGAGATAGAGTATCATCTGGGTAAGGTAATGTGGTGGACGACGCCTTGAGCCGTAATACGATATTTGATATGAGAACCTTGTTTTCCAACATAAGTTTTTTATGACAGTAGTCTATTGGCAGAGTTACAGGTTAAACCAACTTTGGTCGATGAGATTAAGGCCAAACAACTCATTGATAACTCTTTTCTTTCTACTATTGAGCAGGTTAAGTAGGGATTTAGTTCAGAGTATAGTTTTGATCAGGATGGTATTACGTGCTTTCATGGTTGTTACTGCATCCTTAAAGATGATGAGTTGAGAAGTGTTATTCTTCAGGAGGCTCATAGTAGTCCTTATGCTATGTATCCTGGCAGGGACAAATTGTACAAGAATCTAAGGAGCTTTACTATTGGGTTGGCATGAAGGATATTTCATATTTTATGGCTATGTGTCTGACTTGTCAGCAAGTTAAGGCAGAGCACCAGCATCTGTCTGAACTGTTGCAATCTATTAAAATTCCTGAGTGGAAGTGGGAGCGTATTACAATGGACTTTGTTATTGGTCTTCCTATGACTCCTTCCAAAAAGGATTATGTTTAGGTGATTGTGGATCAACTCACCAAGTCAACTCACTTTATCCTTGTTTAGGTTAATTATTCTCTAAACAAACTGGCTAGATTGTATATCTATGAGATAGTTAGACTTCATGGTGTTTCGTTGTCTTTCATCTCTGACCGAGAACTGAGGTTTAATTCTAGGTTTTGAAAGGTTGTATATGAAGCTATGGGTGCTCGCTTGAATTTCAGTAAAACTTTCCACTCGCATGATAGTTGGGAAGAATTATTACGTTTAGCCGAGTTTATTTACAATAACAGTTACCAGAAAAGTATTTGTATGGCACCGTATGAGGCTCTATATAGACATCGATGTCGTACTCCTATCTGTTGGACAAAGTTGCATGATAGGAAGACTTTTGGTCCACAGTTAGTTCGAGAGACTGAGGATATTTTCAGACTGATTTGTGATTGCCTGAGAGAGGCTTTTGATAGGCAGAAATCTTATGCAGATCAGAGACGAAAGGATATCGAGTTTGAGGTTGGGGATTAGGTTTTTCTGAAGGTATCTCCGTAGAAAAAGGTGTTGGGATTTGGACGTAAAGGTAAGTTGAGTCCGAGATTTATTGGGTCGTACCATATTTTGAAGAGATTCAAACCTGTTTCTTATCAGCTTGAGTTGCCTCCCCAGCTCAGTTGCATTCATGATGTTTTCCATGTATCCATGTTGAGGCGATGTCGTCCAGATCCAAGTCACATTATTCATATCGAGGAGGTAGAGTTGAGACTTGATTTGTCTTATAAAGAGGAGCCTATTCAGATTCTAGATCGGAATGAGAGAGTTCTTCGGAACAGACGTATTTCGATGGTTAAAGTTTAGTTGAGTAATCGTGGCCCTATAGAAGCTACTTGGGAGACATTGGAGTCGATGAAGGCTCGGTTTTTGCATCTGTTTACACTAGGTAAATTTCAAGATGAAATTCCTTTTAAGGGGGAAAGTTGTCACACCCTAATTTAGGGTTTAATTTTTTTAATTTTTTTACGGACTAAATTGGAAATTTTAACTAAATTCAGGGACCAAAGTGAAATTTTTATTAAATTTGGATATAAATTCTAAAAGTAACTAAAACTGAAAGACCTCTTATAAAATTATACCATTTTCTTTTTTAAGTTATATAACCCAAATCTAGAAAATTTTCTTACTTGAAAACCTTCTTTTCTCTCACTTCATGTTTTCCTCTTTTAGTAGCAAACTTCAATCGACGTTTTGTCACCGACCGTTACTCCGTTTTCGACACCTCCCACACCATCGTGTTCCTTGTGTCGTTCCGAGTCCACGGTGTCCGCCTTGTCTCCATTGCCGCTAGCATATGAAGGGCTAAGGAAGAACACTTTTTCGACATTGTGAAATCGAGCTCTTCATCGTTCACCGCTGTAAACCGAGCTTGGTAAGTGTCTCAAAACCCATTAAAATGCATATAAGAATTTGTTTTCAGAATTTTTTCGACCCTTGAAAGCCTGCACGCGCTGCCACTGTGTTTGGGGAAGGTCCATCGCATGGTGGGCTTCTTGAAACAAGTCGACCAGACCTGCTTTCTGATTCGACCGACCCAGTTGCCCGATCCGCTAAACCGAACCGGTCCAGCCCAAACCGAACTAGTCAATCGTTGATTGTTGACCATTGACCATCGTTGACTTTTTCCAAAAACCTCTATCTTGAAATTTTTAAACGTTCTGAGTCCTATTTAGCGGTCCATTTTGCCAAATTATGACCCGAAAGTCTCGAATCAATCCCGTTAATCCAAAAATGCTTAATATTTTTAGCATTTTGGTTATTTATTGGAGATTTAAACATGAAATTTATACGAATATATATTTTTATGAAAGTACTTGTGTTTCCCCTTATCGAGGGTTGATTAGATCCAATGCTTCCAGTCCGTCAGATCTGTACAATCTGTGTTCTTCGAGAGTTACTTTTTTGTAAATTATTTAAATAGATGTTATTATCATTCATATTAGGATTCTGATATAGATTTTTTGATTCGTATTTTTGTATCTGATTTCTGAACATGGAATATTTTCATGTTTTAGTGGATTAAACTATTGTTTTCACTCGAATACTTACATGTTTATTACTACCATTTGGGTTATTATTGGAGGAAGTATCTGGGCCTAGTCTATGACTTGTAAGACCTTACCGCAGGCTCCACTACTTTGTGCACAGGATAAGTCCTTACTGAATGTCCTTACGCTATATGTATAAGGCCCTTACCGGGTGTACAGGTGGGTGTATGCTTCTGGGGAACCTGCACATTCTAGTGATGAGATAGGGGTAGTGTTCATATTTTTAAAACATGTTTAATGAACTGATTTTTACTGAATTATTTTATTTGTATGCTTTTATACACCGCGAGGAGCACACTGGGCTTTTAGCTCATTTTGTAAATTTTAACATTTTCAGATAGTAGCAGACAATAGACTAACAGACTTGGTATCAGGAGGTCCGACTACTCCTCATTTTTGTGTACCACTGTATATCCCTCTATGCCCTTTTTATTATACTTTGGTGTCACGTGTTTTTGCTACTATTTTGATATATTTGTATTACCGGTATTTTTTTCTATATATGTTTTATATGATTTTTCCGATATATAAATATATATGTTTATCGTATGAATCTCATTGATGGTTATTTCATATTATACTGATATATGGATTTCAACGCTATTTTAAATATGAAAAGAACTTCTGAATACGATATGTAACATCCTAGATTTTGTCATAACGTCTAGACTGGGTTTGGGGGTTACAATATATACCTTATTAATCTACATTTTGTAATGTCTGATATCATTTTTTTAGAAGATCATATGTATGTCACTCTACCATTTTTCAAAGTTTTTTCAAATCCATCATATTATTAAAATTAATTCTACTTCATTTTGCACTATGTATGAGGTTTTGGTTGTTAAGGTAGAAGCATTATTTTTAAACTAGCGGTTATTTAGGTATGTCACACAGAAGATTGTATGTATTTGACAGTGATTTTATGAGCTATGTATGTATGAATTGTTTTATGAAAGCGTGATTTCTTATTTATCTGCTTTTTGACTGTTATGGACCTTGAATTTATGTTTTACTTTTGGGGTGCACATTGTATGATTATATAATTGTTATGTATGTATAAATGATCTATATTCATGATTAATCTACAGTCCGGTAGGTATTTCTTTATTGTTTTATTTTAAAATCACATGTATATCATTCAACATTTCTTAAAAGGCCAATCAGTTTCGTCTTATTACTAAAATTATTGTATGTCATTCTGCACTATACATTGGGTTTTGGTTGTTAAGGTGGAAGCATTGTTTCTAAACTTGCAATTTATCGCACTACATCTGTTCTGGAAATTCATAGCTATTTTTTTTTTTGTTGCATTCATGTACTACTACATGTTTATGAAGTATGCTCATTCAATTCTATTTGTTTTAGAATACAACTACATATTGCAGCCTATTAGAGAAATAATGTGATTTTGAGTTATGTGGAACTCATCCTCTGAAGATTAGTAGATGGATGGATAGTTAGAGGCTTATTGGCCCTCGTCTGCACACTGACATGTCATTCTAGTCATGTATATGTCATGCTTTGCCTATTCTTTGGATAATTTCTACACTTAGCATGATCTTTGATTGAATTCTGTTATAATCATGCACTACGATTATTTTTCTACCCATGAAGACTACACTAGGCTTTAAACACATTCTCCAACTTTTTTTTTTCTATTTCAAATTGACTCGTACTCTAAGATTAGATCTAACATTAGAGAGTCTCGATTTACATTTTATCTTTGATTTCCAAGTATTATCTTTATAACTATTTATTTTCTGATTTTTTGCTGTGAGGTTGTTTTGTATGAATTTTATATTTTATTTTAACTATTTGGACTAAATAATATTTTTAAATTAATAATTTGTTACATGACATTCCTGATTTAGTCATAATATATAGGTCAAATTTTTAGTGTTATAGCGCTTTAACAGACAAAATGAGACAAGTTAATTATTTCCCTTCATATTCAATACCATTATTGGTGGCCTATACTCATAGTTAAGAGAACCTCATCAAGTTTTTTTTGGGATATTGTTAACTGATGAAGTGATCAACAATTGTAAGGTGATAGAAGGACGGTTCCAATGATGATTCTGGTAGCCATTGAGATGTTGGTGGGTTTTTTTGGAGATGTCTCCTTTTGGTTTTCATTGGAGGGGTGTAGACACTAATTTTTCAGTTTACTTTTATTATTATTAATTATTATTATTATAAATATTATTATTGTTATTATTATTATTAAATAAAATAAATATTACAAATTACAATTAGACCCAAAAGGTCCAGATACAAATCTCTGAGCCCATTTACACCAGGAGGCCCAAAACCGGAACCTAGTTCAAGCCCAAACATGGAGGCCCAGTTCTGGCCCAATATTAGAACCCTAAACCAGATTAGGGTTTGTGCCTCATTCCAGCAGCCGCCTTGCTTCTTAGCCGTTGGATCTAACTTAGATCCAACGGTCCAGATGGTTCCAGCAGGAAACCCTAGGGTGATGATACCCTAGGGACACGTCCCAGCCGCCGCCGTAGCTTCCAGAAGACCACGCGGCGCTGCTTCAGCTTCCAGCCGCCCCACGTCGACACTGTTGTTGCCACGACACCAGCCTCGCCGACACTCCAGAACGTCATGAAGCCACCCACGTTGAGCCCTATGGTGAGTCACCACCATAGCTATGGTGACTCACTGGTGACTCACCGGGCCTTTCATCCTTTGGACCGGTCTGAAGCCATCACCGGTGGTGGCTATAAAAGCCACCGTCCCCTGCAAGAAAAAGAGGAGCCACGGAGAGCAAGAAAAGACAAACAACAGAAAAAAAAAAAAAGAGACAGAGAAAGAGATACGAACAACCAGAGCAAGAACTACAGACACGAGAGCAAATCAACACCCAACAGCAGCTAAATAAAGAAGGAGAAGAGGAAAGAGACTTACCAAGGGAACTGCCGTCATCAGAGCCTCCCTACATCTTTGAAACCGAAAGGTCGAAGGTAAAGAACCTTAGATCTACACATTTTGGTAATGATCTAGGTTAAAATACCCTCGGATTTGGCTTTAGGGAAAGTCGGGCTTCGATTTAAGGTATATATGTAATTTTCCGGCCACCATTAACGGTGGCCGGCGGTGGAGACCGACACCGGAGTATGGTGTCCGGCGACTGCCGGAATTCCCTCTGGGTAGAGGAAGATAGAGAGAGGCGATAGAGTTTTATAAACTCTCTCAGTTAGAGACGACGAGAAGAGAGAAATGAGGGATGCTGGCCCTACGGGCACGGGCCAGTCAATTGGTATTATACCCCTCCCAAACACGCCGTTTTGGGTAGGGTATATCTGTAATTTCGCACACGGGTCAAACCACTCTCGTAGTCATCCTAGCTTTGTAAATTTCTATTTTGGTCACTAAAATCAATTCCTATACTTTTTAATTCGATATTCTAATTTTATTTTATTTATAATTTAGTCATTATCAGTAAATGTATATATTTATGGTAAATAACAGATTTAGTCTATTAGATTTTAATAATTTATATTTTAATCATTGGTTAATAATTAAAATTAAATTACACTAATATTATATAAATTTCATAATAATTTGAATTAGAGCCTTTAATTTTGGTATTTTACATTTTAATTACTGATATATATATTAGTTTTTTTTTACCATAAGTTTATTTATTTTTTATTGTTATAATTTTAATTATTTTATTTGATTATTATCTAATTGCAAATTTATATCTATTATTATACTTTAGTTATTATATTTCAGTTTATTTTTATTTAATCTTAGTCATATATATATATATATATATATATATAATATATATATATTTTGTTTAAATAATAATGTTTATTTATTTTTAATATCGAAGAAAAGGACAATCTTAATATAACTAGATGTCCTATTCTGGTATTTTAAATAATTAAATATTATAAAAAATTTATAATTTAGTTTTATTTAAATTAATTAAATTATTATATTTTTAGTTATTTTTTAATATCAAAGAGAAGAGTTGTCTTAAAGCACCTAGAAGCTCTTTTTTGATATTTCTAAAAATATAAATATCTTATTTATGTATATTAATATATTTTCTTAAAATTATTTGAAATAACAGAATTATGAATTAAATATATCTTTGAATTTTTAAATTTCCAATAATAGAGACAATTTATAATTAAAAAGTACCAATTTTGGGCGTTGTAGGGGTGCTAATCCTTCCCTAAACGTAACCGACCACGAATCTCTTTTTATTAATAAAAAGAACGAATTTTTGGTTATAAATGCAGATCAGTTTATCTTTTAATCGATTTTTTCTTAAAAACTCTTTTAAAAGATAATTTTTAGGTATTCGACCTACCTGACCCAAAAGGTCAATGGCGACTCCGAATTATTTTTTTAAAACCATTTATTCACATCACTTTTCCCGCCAAGTATTTAAAAATTTCATGCCCGGACGAAAACCGGTTACGACAGCTTGGCGACTCCGCTGGGGACCGTCAAACTTTTAAAATCAATTATAATTTGTCTCTATTAATTATAAATTAAAAATTCATATATTTAATTTATAATTCTTTCTTTTCAAATTTTTTATATACTTATTATTTTTATAGTATTTATATTTATATTTCATTTTACTTGCAAGTATTTTATTTAATTATTTATTTGTTTGTCAGAGGTTTAAACATTTCTCCTCACATACAACACTTGCATTGCATAACATAAGCTTTCTAATCAAGCTTATCCCTTTTAAGTGGGAGTGAAAGCGACGTCTTCGTGAGAATTTATTCTCCGTGTCAGACCTAGCAAGTAACTTTTCGGGGTTCATATGCTCTATGTCTTCGTGAGAATTTATTCTCCGTGTTAGGTATAGAGAAGTGTATCCCCTCGAATTGAACTCGATCTACTTAAGTCTGTAATGGACTAGGATTGAGGGTTGACAGCCCAAGGGGGCATCAACAAGGATAGTTCGAGTACCTTTACTCCTAGAACTGAAGCCCTGCATATATTAAACCTAGAAACTCTCCCGATCTGAAACCGTGCTGAAATTTTGTCAGTAGGTATACACAAAGGAGAAATAAGTTTTAGCTTCTAATTTATTTTTCCTTTTTTTTCCTGATTAAATACATGCGAACTAGAAATCATGCGGTTAGGTTAAATTTTCCAAACAAAGCATGGAATTAGAAAGCATGAGGTTAAGATTTATACCTTGATAAATAGAATTTTTCTTTCCATTAATTGGTACTAATTATTCTATTTTTGTTTTCTTATTTTTTCATGCATGTTACATTGCTCTAATCTGTTCATATTGATTTCTTTTGTTTGCATTGCATGATCATGGCATAACTAAAAGGTGTTTACTGGAAAGACTGTTCATCATATTGGAAAGAAATCGTAAATGGACAAAAAGTTTCATGATCAAACAAAATATATGCGGCCAAAGAAAGACATCTTGAGGAAACTCCAAGGATAGACGCAAGCAAAGCACACAGAGATCCTGTTATATTAATACCAAAAGTATTACACAAGGATCCTACCAGATTGATACCAAAAGCATCTATGGTAAGAACATCAGTCAGGGTATTCAAGTAGTGGAGGTTTTATGAAGCTCAAGCATGTTATTTGAAGGACTTGAACGACCAAACAAAAATTAAGCACAGAAATGAAAACCATGCATGAAGTTTCAGAAGATCAGTCAAACCTTTCAAAATGCTGGCCTAGGAAGTACCCCAGAAGAGTGGATCACAGGGGTCACCAAGCTGAAAAGAGCTGCAACATATGAAGATCTTGTTCAAGAACTTCTTGGACAGAAAGGTTGTCTTACAAGGGAAAATGACCAACTCCGAGAAGTGACACAGAAGATGAAGGAGAATGTCATGGAAGAAGTTGCAGTCCAGACAAGCAATATAAGTTGATAGACTAATTTGGCTTGGAGAAATTAGGAATAAATATATCCCTATGTAAAGTTTTGTTTAATACACGGAGACTTTGTGTTCAATGAAATCTGTTCTAAGATGATCACTCTTGAGTAACACCTTTTCATATATGCATTTTCATTTTGCATCTTTGCATTTTTCATTTTGCATTCATACTTTATGTTTGCCTTGAATTGCACATTTTGCATTCTTATTTTTCCATTTATGTATTTTTCACATTTTTATTTAAGTATTGTTATGTACTTTAATTATAAAAACATGTAAATAATTCATGAAAGGTTTCTGTAACAGTAAAAAAACCAAGATCATCCATTTATTTTACTGTACCATCATCATGAAAACAATGGAGTAATCTTATGAAGGACTACAAGATAAGTGGCCAGAACAATTGACTGGGTTACCTCGGGATACAAGAACGTCAGATTCAATAACATGAATCAAATCAAGTTATTCTGCGTGGCCTCTGATAAAGAAGAGATAATTGATAAAGAGCAACCATGCTGTCAGATTAAAGAGTTGAGAATGATAGCAAACCCTGGGGCATCCCAATTTAACCCAAAGAATAGCCTCATTCATTATTCACAAAATGAGGAGAGAGTCAAGAGGACAGAGAAAGCAATCAGAAACATAAAAGATGTTAGTGCCCACCACAAAGAATTAGAAGCAAGAGAGCTCAGTTTGGTTCCAGATTTGATTATTCCCCATAAATTCAAAATGCCTGATTTTGAGAAATATGATGGTACCAGTTGTCCCCTAATTCACCTGAGAATGTTTTGCAGAAAAATGGAAGGATATTTAAGTTCTGATGATATGTTAATTCACTCTTTCCATGATAGCCTTGCTGCCCAACAGTAGTCTGGTACATCATTGACCCAAGAACAGATCAAGAGAGGTAGATCTAGCTGATGCATTTTTGGGACAATATCGGTATGTTAAAGGCTTAGCTCCAACACGTATGGATCTTCAAAGAGTAAAGAAGAAAACCAATGAAAGATTTCAAGAATATGCCTTAAGATGGAGAGGAGTGGCAGCACAAGTTCAACCTCCCATATTAAGAAGAAATATCACGTATGTTTCGTGATTCCCTTCCAGCGTCTTTCTTTGAGTTAATGCAGGCAAATCCGATGAAGGAATTCGAGAATCTTGTGACAAGTGGAGATTTAATTGAGAATGTAATCAGTGAAGAAAACTCAAAAGTCACTCCAAGAGCCCGCGGATCAAAAAGTGAAAGATGATGTAAAGAGTGTCGCATCCAGAATCTCCGCAACTGCAAAAGAAAAAGAGCAAATAGTTGTTCGGGTCGACCAAAGAAAGTCACACGATCAACTTTGGAAGTGTTCCAAACTTCCATTTCAGACTTATACCCTCATTTGGTTAAAGGTCAGTACATCACACCAAGACCAATGAAAATGTCATCAAACCCTTCTGCTCATAGCTATGATCAAAGTAGTGTTTGTGATTTTCACTTGGGAGTATTTGGGCATTCCACGAGCAATTGTAGACAACTGTTGAAAGAAATAGAGATGCTTGTTGACAAAAGAGTCTTGACATAAGAAATGATAAAAAAAAGGGGCAAATGAAGACAATGACTCTGATCTTATTACACACCCGACATTAAAGGAGTGATGCATAAACAAGTGGAAGTGTTATCTACCACTGTAGTACCTTTCTATTTTCAGCATCTTGTTTGAACTTGTTTTTTTGTTCCTTTCTCCTCTTTTTGTGCAATAAATAAATGTGTGTTGCTTTTATGGTTATGAGCAAGGAATCAAGTTTTAATCTTGAGATTATTAAGTATCAAGTAGATTAAATATTCTTTTAATTTTTCAAGAGTTATAGATCTATGGGCAAGTGGTAAAATTATATCTTCCATATCCCATTCAACGCCAATTACCCGACCCTTACCAAAACCAAATCCTGACACTACAAAGACTCTGAAGAAATGTCTCTACCTATTTTTGAGACACCAACTCTAGATGTTTACCTTTTCGGGTAGAGTTGATCGATTCATTATACTACCTTCCACCATATACATGACTTCAAAAGTCACACATTTGTCCTTCCAAATACAAAACCATCACAAACCAAAAACCTCAAAGAACCAAACTTATTGAAGATGATTTCAAGTGATTAGTGCATACTTAAAGAAGAAGGGAATAGTGATTGATTGAAATAAATATATCATGCATTAATTACATTTTTCATGTAAGTAAAATTGATCTTGAATATTCCTCCCCCTGGAGATATGTTTTTTACAAGGACTTCTATGAGATGACTAAACTTCACGCACAGATCAAGCATGCCAACTCAGTAACATATCGGCCAAAGATGAATGGGGCATTTACAGTAGCAAATAAGAACCTTAAGAGGATCATTGCAAAGACCACTGAAGCTTACAAGGATGACACGAGAAGCTACCTTTTGCCTTATATGCATATTGAATTACTGTGCGAACATCTATTGGGGCAACACCTTATTGTTTAGTCTATGGGATGGTAGCAGTATTAACAATTGAAGTTGAGATCCCATTATTTTGTATCCTCAAGGAGGAAAATTGGAGAAGACTGAATGTATCCAATTTCGATTTGATCAATTAAACCTTATTGATAAGACAATAGAAAGCTATCTCCATGGGCATATGTATCAGAAATAGACGATGAAAGATCACGAACAGAAATCCGAGAGAGTTCCAAAAGGGTGATCTAATGCTGAAAATGATCTTGCTTGTACATAAAGATTTCCGTGGGAAATAGAGGCCTTTTCCTGAGAAGTGTTGATCTTGGCAAAAATGGATAGGAAAGTTCTGAGAAACCAAATAAACTCGATTTGTCAAGAGATATTATGCTTGAAGAAGAAAAATGAAAAAGGAAAAGGAGGTGTTCAAAGCAATTGAAGTCTTATACTCCTCCAGCAAAGAAAAAAAAAACCTGAAAAAAAATTTGAATCAAGATGGGTGACTCATGGAGCCTCAAGTTACAAGATGAATCAAAGATCCATATTCAACAAGAAGCAAGAATGATGAAGATATGAGAAAATTGAAATGAACCCAAAATTTGGCATCTAGAGGGATCCATGATGGAAAAATCCCCAGCAAGGCAGATCCAAGTCAAACAAAGCAAGATTGAAGGCATCTAAAGAGAATATCTTCAGAATTCATTCCGCCTCTCAAGATTGATTTTTATTTGCAAAAATTGGTTTTTTAAAATCTTTAATGCATGATATGAAAAATGATAAAGGGGGTTTAAGATGTAAATTTTTAAATAACATCTTGAAACCAAAGGAGGATTCGAGTTGAAAACCTAAAAAAAAAGAAGGCGGCTCGAATATTGAATGGTGCAACAATGACTAAGAGACGATCTTAAACTCTTAATGAGGCACCGCAAATCCCAAAAACGTTCCTGAGATTTTGGAAACAAGAAGCATCTTTACAAAATGAGCATGACAACCATTTCTTCAAGTTAGTGGAAGCCCGAAGCGACATACTGAACCAACTTGAAAGAACCTACTTTACCAGAATCAACCTACACCCTAAAACAGTCAATAATTTTGACACTTGCCATAGGACTATGATTTTTGAATGATTTAAAAGTGTAGTTGATTTATTTGATATTCATTAAATTCATTAAATTCATTGTTTATGATTTGATTCTATTGTGAACCTAAGAAGGGCAATACTTTACAAAATTCTTTCATTCTTCAATAAAGAAAGGAGAAAAAACATTTTCAAACAGGACAGTCTCAAATGAGGAAGGTCTTTGAAGCAATTGTTGCCTATTCTACCTATGTTGTAGAAAAAGAATGAACGAGGCCATAATGATGAAGCATTTCACTTTCTTGAAAGCAAATGGTCCAAGAAGCCAGAAAGTCTGGAGAATTGAACTTGTAACGCTCGCCGGTGACATTATTAGCAATCTATCAAGAAAGATTATCACTTATCTCATACTGAGGGCGATAAGCATCACCAGACAAATTATTTTCCCCAGCCATCAATTCATGTTCTCTAGAAGATTACATCACAGAGATATAAGGCCCAATAAGATGTATGGGAATGAACAAGTTCACCACCTGCACTCTGGTTATACTGTAATGTTGGCTCAAGTCTTGATACATCATTGCTACTTCTTCCATGCCGATCATTTTCTTTGTCAAGATTATATACATTATGCCCTTCAGAAGATTGCTGAATTTGAGATTGAGAACTTATGGCACAGAATAAGATATTGAAACAGATTCTACATTTGTATTCCTTTCATATTGGGTAATATTGGTTACATGATTCCAAAAGATGAGATAACCAGTTCTACTATCAGCCAAACTTTTCCATGGTTCAGGATGATTGGGATATTGCAGTACATATTTTGGAGTAACAGAAGAGACAATTGTCATAGCAGTCATTGCAAGAAAATACACCAACAAAAATCTTTTAGTTCATCCTGATGATGTTTATTTGTTCCAGTAAGGTTGTTACACTGGATGTTATCGACGACAAGGTCGAATTTGCCAAATCTACTCATCAATTGCTACAACTTATCACTACTCAGTTCTTGCGCATCTGTTTTCAAAGGTATGCCAAGACAGTAGAAGGCAACCTCTTCATCACTGATCCCAGAAAAAAGAGACAGGACATTGATATTACTGGGGAACATGTCTCTAGCAGATTCTACTCCTCGTGTATGATCTTTAGGGAAACCTAGAAGCATTTCCACCTCATCAGATTTAAGTGGAACAACTTTATTCCTTCCAACTCATACTGGATTCCATTTTCGGCACTCATCAAGAACATACTTCTGGACACTCGAAGGTGGCTCATCATCAGAAGTTTCAAGAGCCTTATGGATCCTTTCTGTCAATTTGGCACTTCTGTACATGTTTGTAAACAGTTTAACTTTGTTCTTGGAGCCTAGGAAGGCCACCATTTTTTGTCAATAGAAAAGTATCATGTATGGTGCATAGAGAAATCAGAATAAGAGGAAATCTGTTCTCAATTGGCATATTATGAACATATCCCCTTTTCAGTACAGCAGCATTGAAAATACTTTAAATCTACAAATTCTGGCTCTACATCAGTACTATGACAATTTCAGTCCAAACACCAACTGGATCAAGTGACACTTTCTCGTAGTAGAAATAAGGAAGCCCAATATAATCTTCTGGAAGTGTTCTTTGAGTTATCTGATCTGGTTTGGTAAGAACCCTAAAACCAATCACTATATTAGGAAGATGAACTGCATGATCGTCTTCATTAAGAAGCTTCTTTTCAAGCTTCCTTTTCCAAAAATCATAGCCCAAGTTTCATCTTTGCTTGTAATTGGGGTCATTGCATATTTGCTTCCTATCTTCTACTGAAAGAAGTGCGTCAGCAGCCTTAGCCATTTGAGCAGCACATATAAAATCTGTTAACTCTCAATTGATGAATCTGGACCACATCTCTCCATGGCTATTGAAGTCTCAACCTCTGAATATCCTATTTTTGTCAAGTATAACAGTTTACTCTCCTCATCAGAATCATAATTCATGATTTCCTCGATATCAGAAGAACTATCAATATCTGTGAAATCATCCTGAAAGATCGCTTCATAATCAGATGGGTTGTTATCAGAATCAACATGTTGTATGGGTGTGGATTTTTGAAGAGCATGTACCACTGTATATGTAGTCTTGCTATTGCATCAGATTACTATTTGCAGAAATTGGTTTCTCTCCTACAGAAAAGTATATTTCAGAGATACTTTCACTGAAAGATGATAAGCCACTGTGTCAACCTGGAATGGATTACCAAGCTATTTATATTGCTCTGTCTGACTAAATCCCTCCAGATACAGAAAATGGTCACCTCATTCAAAAGACACATATCTCAGACGTTTTTGTCAGAATGATTGAGTACTTCTTAAGTTTGTGATAACGTGAAGAGAATTCCTCCAGTTACTTGACAACACTGCTGTTTAGTGACACCATAATGAGAGCATTCAAGATAAACAGATTTGGGGCACGAATAAATTCACACAATGCATTGTTAAAATTGGACCTCGTGGGGATCATGATATTCAAGTCAAACAGACATTGAGAGTAAACCAGAAGCAGAATAATGGGGCATCTCGAAAGCCCATTTCAGACAGAAATGTTTCATGTGGGATATCTTGAGGGCTCATTTCCACCAGAAATAGAATATTGGGGCATTTTGAAGGCTCACAACAATATGAATATTTGGGCATTCTTGGAGGCTCGTCTCAACAAGAAGTAATGTTGAGCATACTTTTAGCATCTGTATCAGATAATGTTGAGGCATTTTAAAGGTTTCTTCAGACAGATCCATGTGGGGCATTTTGAAGGCTCAGATTAACAAGAAGCAAATGTCGGGGCATGCTGAAAGCCCCTTTCAATCAGAATAAAGAATGTTGATGTATTTTGAACGCTCATATCAATAAATATTGGGGCATGCTGAAGGCCCATATCTTCCTATGTCAAGATCATTGACTTGAACAAATATTTACAATAAGACAGAAATGTATGAAGAATGAAAATGATGAAACATTGACATATTGAGCTGACTATACATAATTGCTTCATTCATCAAACACTTATATCAGGGTTCTGTTGAACAAATATCTACCCAACAGGGGTAAAGATGGTCCCCAGGCAAACTACTCGATCCAAGGTTCAGTTCCTTAAGATCTCAGCATTGAATTTGGCCTTTTGTGTCAGTGATAATTGAAAATATTTCTTTGAGATTCCTAGCAAATAGTTTCAACCATACTATTGAGATTATGAAGCTTTTTTTCACATCAGTTTTTGCTTGCTTGATGACATTGAAAAGGAAGACTCGACTCTCACTTATATTACTGTTATTCCCGTTGTTATTTGGGATCATCATTGCTAGCCAAGATGAATTGAGTTTCCATCTATTTTGGGTTTTATCATGTGTGTTTCATCCCCAGCAGCAAGAATTTCATGAACCTTTTTCTGTACATGGATCCTACAGTTGATGTGTTTCTACTTCCTACAAAGATCATTATAGAAGAAAACGTGATCAATATCATATTTGTCTTTGCCCGAGATGATATCAAGATCAGTTAGTGTCTCCTATTTTAATTTAACACTAGCATATCTTGTGAATTTGACCAACTTTTTGGTCATACCAACATTACACTTGAATCCCCATTGAGTTTTGTTCTCAAGTGGTCTTGTGACGTCATTCAAAAGCTTTGAACACTAGGCAAAGAGCTTCAATGATTGAGAAATCTTGGCAGAAACCACAGGAAATGATGAATGTGTTGTCAAATGTTTTACGAACCAGTGATTATGGTGTTGAACCAATGTTGTGATCATATGGTTTTCATTATTGATCCAAGATGAAGTTTGTCTTCTTCAACTTCAAGATTAAAAGTGAGATATAATGAAGATTTCTTTCCACAGAAGGAGAGAGCTGAAAATTTTGACAACAAGAAACTAGTGGAGCCAACTAAGGTTGAACGACAGGTTGTTGTTAAGCATCTCGACATGATATGGTCCAAGTTGCCTTATTCGAGATCTGATTATATGTGGAGACATGAAAGGAATTGGAATAAATCTTCCTTGTGATATGTTTCAAGAGTTAAATTGGAACAGACTCTACTCTCCTAATTAATCCCTGCTGAGTCAGGCATATCTACATCTACACTCTTCAAAGATGATAGATTCTCTTCTTAAAGATGATAGATTCTCTTTTCAAAGATGAAAGCTTTATGGGATTTATACACAAGTCCAAGCAAATAAAGTTGGTTTTATCCAAGACAAAATGGGGCACCAGGGTCATAATTTTGACTACAGCAAGAGTTCCACAAATGAAACATTTCTTCTAAGACTTAAATGAAGCAAAGAAGGCACCAAGATACAAGTTGATCAGAAAGAAGGCACCAAGATACAAGTTGCTACACTGATATCCAGAGGTAACCCTGGCAATAAATGATGAACTGAAGGAAGACCAAGTTCACCACTTTGAAGTCAAATAAAGATTGCATCAACATTCATGCATTCATAAGAATATCATTTACACAATAGACAATGCATTACATTGATACATCTGAGTGCATTCAAACATGAAGTTTTACAGACCTTCGGAAGAACAAGAAGATTCATGGTAAAAAAATACCTTACAAGAAGAAGGTATTCAAAACCAAAAATACAGGAATCACGCAAACATATGAAGAAGAGATGGACGTAATCTTCAAGAATGAGCATTATCTTGAGGTTGGGGCATGTTACCCAATCAATATGTTATTTCAAAAACATAATGAGAAAACGATTTCCATAGTTTCTCATTTTATCTTTTCTAAAATGAAATTGTTGAAAAGTAAGAAAACGATTTTCTTAGTTTTTTTCTTAGTAAACTATTTCCAACAGCCTTATCTTGAGATTGGGGCATGTTACCCAATCAACATGTTATTTTGAAAAATAATGAGAAAACGATTTCCATAGTTTCTCATTCAATCTTTTCTAAAAATGAAATTGTTGAAAAGTAAGAAAACGATTTCCTTAGTTTTTTTACTTAGTAAACTATTTCCCACATCTGTAAGTCCTGCAGTGCATGATGTTTCCAAAAAGCCTTCGGGAGCTTTTTGATGTTGTTACTTTGAAAAATAATGAGAAAACGATTTTCATAGTTTCTCATTCAATCTTTTCTAAAAATGAAATTGTTGAAAAGTAAGAAAACGATTTCCTTAGTTTTTTTACTTAGTAAACTATTTCCCACATCTGTAAGTCCTGCAGTGCATGATGTTTCCAAAAAGCCTTCGGGAGCTTTTTGATGTTGTTACTTTGAAAAATAATGTGAAAACGATTTTCATAGTTTCTCATTCAATCTTTTCTAAAAATGAAATTGTTGAAAAGTAAGAAAACAATTTCCTTAGTTTTTTTACTTAGTAAACTATTTCCCACATCTGTAAGTCCTGCAGTGCATGATGTTTCCAAAAAGCCTTCGGGAGCTTTTTGATGTTTTCAAACCCTCAGGGTCATCTGTAAGTCCTGCAGTGCATGATGTTTCCAAAAAGACTTCGGGAGCTTTTTGATGTTTTCAAACCCTCAGGGTCATCTGTAAGTCCTGCAGTGCATGATGTTTCCAAAAAGCCTTCGGGAGCTTTTTGATGTTTTCAAACCCTCAGGGTCATCTGTAAGTCCTGCAGTGCATGATGTCTCCAAAAAGCCTTCGGGAGCTTTTTGACGTTTTCAAACCCTCAGGGTCATCTGTAAGTCCTGCAGTGCATGATGTCTCCAAAAAGCCTTCGGGAGCTTTTTGATGTTTTCAAACCCTCAGGGTCATCTGTATGTCCTGCAGTGCATGATGTTTCCAAAAAGCCTTCGGGAGCTTTTTGATGTTTTTAAAACCTCTGGGCAGAATGTTTTCAACATTTTCATCCTACTCAAAATAAGCTAAATGAAAAATTATTGTCTTTTTCGTCTTTGCTCTATTCTTGTTAACACAAGAATGAGCAAAGAGGGGCAGCTATAGACACTAATTTTTCAGTTTACTTTTATTATTATTTGTTATTATTATTATTATTATAAATATTATTGTTATTATTATTATTAAATAAATTAAATATTACAAATTACAATTAGACCCAAAAGGTCCAGATACAAATCTCTGAGCCCATTTACACCAGGAGGCCCAAAACTGGAACCTAGTTCAAGCCCAAACATGGAGGCCCAGTTCTGGCCCAATATTGGAACCCTAAACTAGATTAGGGTTTGTGCCTCATTCCAGCAGCCGCCTTACTTCTCAGCCGTTGGATCTAACTTAGATCCAACGGTCCAGATGGTTCCAGCAGGAAACCCTAGGGTGATGATACCCTAGGGACATGTCCCAGCCGCCGCCGTAGCTACCAGAAGACCACGCGGCGCTGCTTCAGCTTCTAGCTGCCCCACGTCGACACTGTTGTTGCCACGACACCAGCCTCGCCGACACTCCAGAACGTCATGAAGTCACCCACGTTGAGCCCTATGGTGAGTCACCACCATAGCTATGGTGACTCACTGGTGACTCACCGGGCCTTTCATCCTTTGGACCGGTCTGAAGCCATCACCGGTGGTGGCTATAAAAGCCACCGTCCCCTGCAAGAAAAAGAGGAGCCACGGAGAGCAAGAAAAGACAACAACAAACAGAAAAAATAAAAGAGACAGAGAAAGAGATACGAACAACCAGAGCAAGAACTACAAAAACGAGAGCAAATCAACACCCAACAACAGCCAAATAAAGAAGGAGAAGAGGAAAAGAGACTTACCAAGGGAACTGCCATCATCAGAGCCTCCCTACGTCTTTGAAACTGAAAGGTCGAAGGTAAAGAACCTTAGATCTACACATTTTGGAAATGATCTAGGTTAAAATACCCTCGGATTTGGCTTTAGGGAAAGCCGGGCTTCGATTTAAGGTATATATGTAATTTTTCGGCCACCATTAACGGTGGCCGGCGGTGGAGACCGACACCAGAGTACGGTGTCTGGCGATTGCCAGAATTCCCTCTGGGTAGAGGAAGATAGAGAGAGGCGAGAGAGTTTTATAAACTCTCTCAGTTAGAGAGAGACGAAGAAGAGAGGAAATGAGGGATGCTGGCCCTACGGGCCAGCCATTTGGTATTATATACCCCTCCCAAACAACGCCGTTTTGGGTAGGGGTATATCTGTAATTTCGCGCACGGGTCAAACCACTCTCGTAGTCATCCTAGCTTTGTAAATTTCTATTTTGGTCACTAAAATCAATTCCTATACTTTTTAATTCGATCTTCTAATTTTATTTTATTTATAATTTAGTCATTATCAGTAAATGTATATATTTATGGTAAATAACAGATTTAGTCTATCAGATTTTAATAATTTATATTTTAATCATTGGTTAATAATTAAAATTAAATTACACTAATATTATATAAATTTCATAATATTTTGAATTAGAGCCTTTAATTTTGGTATTTTACATTTTAATTACTGATATATATATTAGTTTTTTTTCCATAAGTTTATTTATTTTTTATTGTTAAAATTTTAATTATTTTATTTGATTATTATCTAATTGCAAATTTATATCTATTATTATACTTTAGTTATTATATTTCATTTTATTTTTATTTAATCTTAGTCATATATATATATATATATATATATATATATATATATATATATATATATATTTGTTTAAATAATAATGTTTATTTATTTTTAATATCGAAGAAAAGGACAGTCTTAATATAACTAGATGTCCTATTCTGGTATTTTAAATAATTAAAAATTATAAAAAATTTATAATTTAGTTTTATTTAAATTATTAAATTATTATATTTTTAGTTATTTTTTAATATCAAAGAAAGAGCTGTCTTAAAGCACCTAGAAGCTCTTTTTTGATATTTCTAAAAATATAAATATCTTATTTATATATTAATATATTTTCTTAAAATTATTTGAAATAACAGAATTATGAATTAAATATATCTTTGAATTTTTAAATTTCCAATAATAGAGACAATTTATAATTAAAAAGTACCAATTTTGGGCGTTGTAGGGGTGCTAATCCTTCCCTAAACGTAACCGACCATGAATCTCTTTTTATTAATAAAAAGAACGAATTTTTGGTTATAAACGCAGATCAGTTTATCTTTTAATCGATTTTTTCTTAAAAACTCTTTTAAAAGATAATTTTTAGGTATTCGACCTACCTGACCCAAAAGGCCGATGGCAACTCCGAATTATTTTTTTAAAACCATTTATTCACATCACTTTTCCCGCCAAGTATTTAAAAATTTCATGCCCGGACGAAAACCGGTTACGACAAGGGGTATTTATAATGCCTTGGATAAGTGTTAGTCAGGATTTATCTTGTCATAGGTATTGATTAGATGTCCCAGGGTGTGAGGGCTTAGATTAGGAGATCACGTGTGTTGACATGAGGACGTTGATGATGTTACAAGAGTATGTTCACAAGGAAATTAGGTGATCGAGACATGGTCGCCAGTGATGTTACAAGGGAATGTTAGACATGTTTAACAATTTGCATGGATCTTACATTTGTGTTCCCAAAGGTTCGCAAAGTAGTATGTTTGCTTATATGGAGGGTCTCAAAGATAGGGGTTCACTTATATGGAGGTTCGTGGGCAGGTAGTTACAGGTGAGCGGGGTTATAAAGTGACCTCCGTGTGCTTCGAAAATGAGTGGGGAGTTAGAGCACCAAAACTCGTGGTGTTGAAATTTCGGGATTTCCAATTTTTAAATATTGAAATAAATGGCTACATTTGAGTGGTTGTTGAGTGACCACACGTTTAAGTGAAATGAGTTGTTTCGTCGTAGAAGACGAGACATTTTAGGGAAGTTTTATAAGGTTTATAAATAGTATTGTCTATGGGTTTAAGAATTTTTCTATTTAGTTGCTATCTTCTGCTAATTGAGAATATTGAGTAAGTAATTCTCTCTTTCGTTGTTTTCTTCGTTCATCGTCCTTTACCCCTTTTCTTCATTATATATCTATGGCTGCGGATGCCTCATCGTCATTAGTGGTTAATGAGGAGAACAAATATAGTACGTCTAAAGATGAAATGTCCCGGATGTTAGAATGCAGGGGAATGCGATATAGTGATAAATTTCGATACCGATTTAATGTTGTGTAGGCTTTCATCGTTTGAGAGAGAGAGGTGAGAGTGGGTGTTCTTGATTTTTCGTGCTTAAAAAATATTCAAAGTACATAAAACTTGAGTTTGAATAAAATGATTTTGACAAGTTTTAACTAATGACTTGATTTATATATTTAATTTCAAATAATTTTGTTAAAATATTATTAATATTTTTTAAAATATTTAAAAAGCTTTTAATACTAAAAAATATGTATTCTAAATTGTTTTATATGTATCCAATATTTTTACAGTGCATAAAAATGTGTTTGAAGCTTTTAAGTCATGAAAGATACTATTTGAAAATGTTCATGCACATATATTGTTCATGAATAGTGAGTTTCAAAACTTCTAATAAAATTTCAAAACTTTTCCCCTATATAGCTTTAACGACTAGTTTTTCATCGACATTAATATTTTTATGTAGAATTTTGAAACGCATGTTAAAAGTTTCAAAATTTTAGTTGTAGAATATATTTTAATGATCGAGAAAAGGTCTTCAGGTGACTATAATTTATCCCCAACGACTATAAACTCATTACTCACTATATATGCACCTCAAGAACTCTACAAGAAAGTCACTATACCTACTCAAACTTAAAGATCAAGAGAAAATAGTCTTCAATCTTTATTCTTTCATTTTTTCCTCAATGCATAGAGGCTTGTCGTATATCTCTTTATTTCATTCTTTGTGAGCTTAAATTTGTAAACACCTATTTAAAGAGGTGTATATTGTTTACACAAACCAAACCTTGTAAAATAGGGACGTTCTAATTTTGTCTGAGAAAACTAGAGTGATTTTATCTTAGTCATTGTAAAAGATAGAGGAAGTTCCTCTCTAAACCTTAAAAAGATAGTCTTGTAAGTGTTAAAGCTTATCCTTGAAAGGTTCAATTGTGAATTAAGAAATATTTAGTGATAAAAAGCTAAGACAGTTAATGTACACTTTGGTTGATAAAGTCTAATCACTCTATATCAATTGTGTCAAAAAAAATTCAAACTTCGACAAATTTCTAAAAGCCAATTCACCTCATCTTAACAATTTTTGATTCATCGATCTAGCTAACATTAACATAGAATGATTTTTATAATTACATTCAATTCTTCTTATAATGTATATATATTATATGGTTTGACTTGATTAACTAATTTTTTTCTACAAAGAGTGATTATAAATTTTAGTATAATCATTAATGCAACGTGTAATTAATTATTCGTAGAGACGAATTACAACCTAAGTTCTAAGATTTTCATGGTGGCTTAATTGTACTGTTAACTTAAATGGTGGGTTAATCATTATAACGACTATTAAATTTTAATAATTATAACTTAAACATTAAAAATTTTAGCGGTTAACAGGGATGGAGGGAGATTAGGGCCCAAGGGGGCCCCACCCCTAGTTGTAATTTTTTTATACTAGTAGGAGTCGTCAAAAACATTTGTGATGAGTGTTCAGAATCGGTAGTATTTGCTCGTTAATTCTTTCATTTTATGGATTTATTGCTGCTAATTTGGTTGTGTTATGTTTATTTTCGTGTAGGGTCTTACTTTCCAGAATTAGTGATAAAACGGGCGTATTCTGTAATTTTATTATTATTTGGTCACGGCTGGAGAGATGGGCACGACACGGTCTGACGTGGCAGTTTCTAGAAGGTCCAATCAACGGCAGTTTCAAGAAGATCTACTCAGCGCACCTTCTGGAAGATGGATGAGCAGATTTGCATTAAGAGACTTGTTTAAAGTTTGAATTTAGGAAAAAAACAATTATCTTTAGGATTATTTTATTTTCTTTGTTTATCCTTAGGCTTTGAGAGGCTATAAATACCCTCTTGGGGTAAGCCTAAACTAACATCTCAGACTACAATCTTCTTTTCTTTCTAGTTTTATAAACGTTCTCTCCTTTATTTTATTTTTCAAGTTTTTCGGTTTTTACTTATTTTTAAAGTTTTTTTAAATATGCTAAGTATGACTTTTGTCATACTTAACTAATTTTCTCATAAGCCGAGAGTTAAAGCGATGACTCAATTCCATCGGGATAATTGAAACATGCCCTTAATATCTTTGGAATATCTTCGGAATATCTCTCTCAATCTCTGTAATGACTCAATTCATCTTATAAAAAGCACATTCGACTTCCTGGGAACACACTTGGCGAGATAGCTTCGCCAAGAGGGAATTAAGATTGGAATTGACGGTTATAAAAGCAACAATCGAATCGGTCGTCACGAACTTAAACGATAATTGATCTACGACAATTGATATTTGATTAGATCAATTTCCGAAGCCAGAATCAAAGATTTCCTTGGGTATTCGGTATACAAAATAGAGTCACGGGATTGCCCTTGTAGACAAAGTAACCAACATGAATCCCGAAGGGAAAATCTAATTCGATGATCTAAAGGAAATTGAGTCAAAGCGAAGCTTGAGGCTGTTTTTACCATATCTATTTTTCGACTTTAAAATATTTTCTTTATTTTTACTTTAAATCGCCTTTATTATTATTTAAAAAATCTTTTTACCAAACATCCCCATTTACTACTTTCACGCCTGCTTAAGCAATTCAGACAGAAAATTGATAATTTTCTAAGTCAATGTGGAATTGTCCCTTACTTCTCTTTACCACATAATTACTTCATTTATCAATTGAGGAGGAGGAATTTATATTGACATCAAAACGACAATTGTCAAATTGGAACCGTTACCGGGGACTTCGCCAAAGTTACTATTTTTTTTTGCTTTTGATTTATGACCATGACTAATCCAAGCGCATTAGTAGAGTACGACCCGAAGATCGAAGCCAGAGCTAGGAGACTTCATGCACAGACGCTTTGGGAAAGAAGGAGACAACAATCAAATCCAGAATCTGAATCAAATTCAGGTGAATCCGTTGATACAGAACCAATTCTCGTGGCCGATCCTACTATCCGGGAGTTAGCCGCGACACCTACTGAACAAGGGCCTTTGTGCATTGATTTTCCCCAAGGTGAAACTACATACTTGTTGAAAACTGGCCTTATTCAACTCCTCCCTACATTCTGCGGATTGCCAAACGAGAATCCACACAAACATCTCAAGGAATTTCACATGGTCTGCTACAGCATGAGACCACAGGGAGTAACCGAGGACCAAATCAAACTTAGAGCTTTTCTTTTTCCTTGGATGATTCGGCTAAAGAGTGGTTATTTTATCTTCCCCCTAATTCTATTACTACATGGGCTCAAATGACTTATCTTTTTCTTGACAGGTTTTTCCCTGCGGTGAAAGTAAGTGAACTACAAAGGAGAATACTTAGAATCAGGCATCTTGATGGAGAGTCACTTTACGACTACTGGGAATGGTTTAAAAAGTTATGTTCTAGTTGCCCACAACATGGGTTAAATGAACAAACACTCATTCAATACTTTTATGAAGGATTAACTCCCCTAGAAATGAAGATGATAGATACTGCCAGCGGTGGAGCCTAGGTGAATATGACTCCTACTGAGGCTAGGGACTTAATTTCCACAATGGCCGCAAATTCCCAACAATTCGTACAAACAATGAACCTCTTCGAAGGGTTCATGAGATAAGTTCATCTTCCTTAGAAAATAAGATAAATAAGTTAACCGAAGTCATCAACTCTCTTGTTGCAGAAAAGACAGGACCAAACAGATCGTGTGGAATATGTACATTATCTGATCATCCGACAGATGACTATCCAATGATTCAAGATGACGCAACTGCTCAAGTCAATGCAGTCGAAAACTTTCCAGGACCTCCCCAAAAGCTTACAATCCCTACGGAAATACATACAACCCAGGATGGAGGGATCATCCAAACTTTAGTTATGCTTAGAACTCAAGACCGAATCAAGGTTATCAAGCGAGACCACCTCCACCACCACAATAGCCGCAGGAGACATCACTAGAGTCAATTTTCGAGAGGTTAGCACTTTCCCAGGAAAAATTCCAGACTCCTACTGAAGCTCACTTCCAAGAGATATGCAAGCAGATGAGCCAACTGACTTAAACCGTGGGGAGATTAAAATCACAATGGAGGTTATCATCACAAATTGAGTCGAATCCAAGAGAGAATGTTTGCTCCATCACCCTTTAAAGCGGTATAATTGTTGAACAACCAAACCCAAAGGAAGTAAGCGCAAGATCCCGAAAGAAAGAAGAGAATTCAAACTCCCAGAGGGAAGAAGAAGCAATTGACGTAGAATCCTGAGAAAAGAATAAAGATGAATCAAAAACTAATCATGTGACATCTCCCTATGCCATTCCGCCTCTGTTTCCTGAAAGATTCATTAAAAGAGACAAACAATTAGAGGAGAGAGAAATCCTGGATGTATTATGAAAAGTGGAAATAAATATTCTGCTTCTTGAGGTAATCTGAAAAGTACCAATGTATACTGGATACCTTAAAGTTCTATGCACTATAAAAAGCGACTTACCGGAAACGAGAAGGTGAATTTAGGTGAGAACGTCTCAGCAGTTTTCCAACGATCGTTTCCACCGAAGTATAAGGACCAAGGTATGTTTTTGATACCTTGTAAAATCGGTGAGGTTAAAATCAAGCGAGTTATGTGCGATCTAGGTGCCTCTATCAATGTAATGCATCTCTCTGTATATGATTTAATTTCCACCGAGCCTTTAAAGGAGACGAGAGTTACACTTCAGCTCGCCAACAAATCAATTATTTATCCTGAATGACTCATATAAAATGTTCTAGTAGCGGTAGAAGACTTAATTTTCCCTACTGATTTTTATATGATTGATATGGAAAATGATCGTAGCAACATTGGTTCTGAAATCCTCCTCAGTCGTCCCTTTATGAGCACGACAAATGAAAAAGTGACGTTCAAAACGGTATTCTTACTATGGATTTCGAAAGTGAGATTGTAAAATTTGATGTTTATAAAGCAATGAGATATCCAGATAACGTGCATAGTATTAATTTTGTTGGCGTTACTGAAATTATTGATGATGAATCTAACTTCGTTTATGATTTATATAGGAAATCGGATGATAAAAAAACGACATAAGGGAGTTGAAAAATATTTCAGTTGTTGATTCAGATTTGATCTTAACTCCTTTAAAAACTAAAGATTTACCTTTCCTTTTGCAGGCGCCAAAAATTAATTCTAAACCATCGAGGAATCATTTGAAGAAATCAATTTTTGGTAAAAAAGATGTTTTGACGGCCATTATTTTCGACAAGATTTTTAATTTGGGAAATATCCGAAGAAATCTTTATGAGAATTTTCGAATTTATCATGAGGAATTTCTTAGTTGCAAAAAGATAATGAAGTGGAAGTGTTTTCACGGAACATGTAGTCTGAATCAGGTCGTCAAGCTAACGACGTTAAACAAAGTGCTTCATGGGAAACAACCCATTGTTTTTAATTCTGTTAAATTTTCAATTTTTATTTTTATTTTGATGAAGCATGTTTCATTTAATTTTTATTATTATTTTGCAGGAACTGAATGTTTTTCAAACTTAAACAACGAAGAATTGAGAGATTATCATCCGAACAATGCCAAATTCATACCCCAGGACCATGTAATGGCGTGCAAGCAGTGTGGTACCGATACGCCTCGGACGGTATCGGTACCATGAAAACATAATCGAAATATGGTATGATACCCTCAAATGGTATCGATACCCCTCTGACGGTATCGATACCGTTGACTCCCTACGGCGCACGTTAGCACACTTCTAAGGGAACCGTGGTCGACAGTAAATCCGGGGAGTACTCTATTCCTTCTCTTGCACTTTAGTTTTACGTTTTGAGGCAAAACGCTTTAAGTGAGAGGGAGTAGAGTGTAGGTTGAATCTCCCTTTTGCTTATCTTTATATTTTTATGCTAGTATGTGTTGGTTGGATTTATGAAAATTTTGTTAAATTTCTTTATCTTGTTGAATATTTTTTGGAATGCTATGCTTGTTTGAGAACACATGATTGTTTAGGTTAAGATGTTCTTGATAGAGAATAACATGAATTGTGATCAAGTTGGTATTTTTGTGATATTCCATGATTTTGTTGGTTGAAATGTGATTAGCTCAATGCATGAAAACAATTTGGTGAGATTTGAGCCTTTACGAGAATATAATTTTCGCTTTCATTTGAGTGTGTCGAATTTGACATTTGTATTATAGAACCTGCATTTTAAATACTGTCGAGATTACACATGAACATGATGCTTAAAAATGATTTATGAAAACAATTTGGTGAGATTTGAGCCTTTACGAGCATATTATTTTTGATTTCATTTGAGTGTGTCGAATTTGACATTTGTATTCTAGAACCTGCATTTTAAATACTGTCGAGATTACACATGAACATGATGCTTAAAATGATTTGGGCACTTAGGATTAACCATTCCGTTTTCCCCCCACTAAATTGCCTACCTATGCATTTTTCCCCTTGTTAACCACTTTTGATTGTATTCCCATTTTTTTGTTTTCGCCATATTCATAAACCCAAGCCTTTTTATTTCATCCCTCTTTTCTACCCTTTTCAGGGCAAGTGAATAATTTAACCGTTGTATGCTTCATAAAAAAGGAAAAAAAAGAAGATTGAAAAAGAAAAAAAAGATGTTGTTCGAAAAAAAGACAGAAAAAAGACATGAAAAAAATGGAAAACAAAACAACAAAAATGTGAAAAAGAAAAAATCAAATGTATTCCGAAAGGAATTTTGTTGTTCGATAGTTTGTCTTTTTATCTTGTTGTGCTTAATGTTTTGATGGAGTTGAACTTGATATTTGCTTATTCCTTTCCTTGAATTCTAGCCATATTAATTAGCCTTTTCCTCACCTTTACCTAAGCCCCGTTACAACCAATAAAAGACCCTTTGATTTATGCATCTTTTTCTTATTAGTAGTAGATATTTGATTTACTTGCAGGCCTATGGTAATATCGTATCGGTTCTGACATTGAGTGTTTCTATACCCCAAACACATTGAGTGATTTGAGTGAATCCCGGTAAGGTGTTGAGTTATGGGCATTGAGATTAATGAATGAATGGATGTTACAATTGCATTTAACTTGTTCCATTTGGTGATATTCAATTGATTGATATCTTGACTTAAACAGTTCTTGTGGTCTTTACCTTGATTCCTTGAATGTGAAACTTGACAAAGAAATGTAAATGGAATTTTTTGACTTATTTGATTATATCATACTTGAGGACAAGCATGAGATAAGTGAGGGGGAATTTGATGAGTGTTCAGAATCGGTAGTATTTGCTCGTTAATTCTTCCATTTTATGGATTATTGCTACTGATTTGGTTGTGTTATGCTTATTTTCATACAGGGTCTTACTTTCCAGAATTAGTGATAAAACGGGCGCATTCTGTATTTTTATTATTATTTGGTCATGGCTGGAGACATGGGCACGACACGGTCTGACGTGGCAGTTTCTAGAAGATCCAGCCAACAGTAGTTTCTAAAAGATCTACTCAGCGTGCCTTCTGGAAGATGGACGAGCAGAGTTGCATTAGGAGACTTGTTTAAAGTTTGAATTTAGGAAAAAACAAATATCTTTAGGATTATTTTATTTTATTTTCTTTGTTTATCCTTAGGCTTTGAGAGGCTATAAATACCCTCTTGGGGTAAGCCTAAACTAACATCTCAGACTACAATATTCTTTTCTTTCTAGTTTTATAAAAGTTCTCTCCTTTATTTTATTTTTCAAGTTTTTCGGTTTTTACTTTATTTTTAAAGCTTTATTTTTAAATATGCTAAGTATGACTTTTTTCATACTTAGCTAATCTTATGGTAAGCCGAGAGCTGAAGCAATGACTCAATTCCATCGGGAGAATTAAAACAGGCCCTTAATATCTTCGGAATATCTCTCTCAATCTCTGCGTTTATTTTTCAAAATCAAAACAGTTTTCAAAATCAAAGATAGACTTTGGTCTAGATTGTTGTTGTGATTAACGTGTGGGAGTAAGATTCGGCTTATAGAAAGCACATTCGGCTTCCTGGGAACACACTTGGTGAGATAGCTTCACCAAGAGGGAATTGAGATCAGAATTGATGGTTATAGAAGCAACAATCCGATTCGGTCTCCACGAACTTAAACGGTAGTTAATCTACGACAATTGATGTTGATTTGATCAATTTTCAAAGCCAGAATCAAAGATTGCCTTGGGTATTCGGTATACAAAATAGAGTCACGGGGATTGCCTTTGTAGACAAAGTAACCGACGTGAATCTCGAAGGGAAAATCTAATTCGATGATCTAAAGGAAATTGAGTCAAAGCGAAGCTTGAGGCTGTTTTTACCATTTCCATTTTTCGACTTTAAAATCTTTTCTTTATTTTTACTTCAAATCTCCTTTATTATTATTTAAAAAATCTTTTTACCAAAAAAAAACTCATTTACTACTTTCACGCCTGGTTAAGCAATTCAGACAGAAAATTGATAATTTTCTAAGTCTCTGTGGAATCGACCCTTACTTCTCTTTACTACATATTTACTTCATTTATCAATTTAGAATGAGAAATTTATATTGACATCAAAACGACAATTGTCAATTTGCAATGCATGGATTATTTTTCTCAAAACCAATATAATAAGATGTAAAATCTTTGTTCTTCAAACATAAAATATTGTGATAGAACCATCAACCCCATAATAAAATTTAGCCTCTTCTACTACGATTATCCGAGATTTACTAAAGTGGTCCAAATTTAATTGAGTGTCAATTTTTAAAGGTAATCAATTAAACAATATTATATTTATTATTTTTTAATTGGAATTGTTTGATCTTATATTTTGTTTTAGTATTCGTTTATTTAATCTAATAATTGTTAAGTTGAATTAAGAAAATAAAACCATTCTTAATTTTTAGATAATTATTGTTAAGTTGAATGGTGATTTCTAAATTTGTTTTTTGTTATATTCGTGAACTTATTTTATATAAATGCAATTTGCCATGAGAAAAAATTCAACAATTATTTAGCTTTTTAAGAGAAAAAGTGGTGAAACTTCGAAAAATGTAACAACTAAAACTTCAACACGTACACATATTGATGCTTCACCTCCGGAAGATAGACCTTCAAAGATAACTAGAAATCAAGAATCAAGTACTAAATCTAATTACTTGGAGCGATATCCTGGTAAACAAAAACAAATATGGAAATAACCTTCTGAACATGAAAGAAATACAATTCGGAGAGCTTATATTGTCGAGGGTCCATATCAACTAGTACTCTTTGAATTCAAAAAATCTGGACATGTTTCTCACCCTCACCGATTTCAAGCTTCCCGATAAAAAATTTCCGTTCATGGTTAAATTTCTCCTAAAAATGATATTGTATTTTGTTTTATTTGCTTTCTTTTTTAACAAGTCAGGTAGTCATCCATCACACAGAGCTTTTACTATGAATGGGTTCCGAAACTGGAAGAAAGTAAATGGAAAAAGTTAATATTTTAAGATGCATGTAGCTTCAGAACCTAATTCACCCCATACAATAACAAAGAAAGAATTGGATGATTTTCTTAACCAGTCTAAACAGTTGCCCCTAATGTTGTATAAGCAAACACCATTACAAACTGCTAATAATAGGCTTATACTTGAAACCTTTATAGATGCATTGCATTGGCTAGCTTTACAAGGGCTTCCAATGAGAGGTCGTGACAAGAATGAATCCTCATCTACCTGAGTAAATTTTCTTGAACTTTTGAAATAATTAGCCTCTTATAATAAAGATGTTGAAAAAGTTGTATTAGAAAATACTCCAAAAAAGGCTTCTTACACTTCGTCTGAGATACAAAAGGAAATTTTACATATTATGATAGAGAAAATAAAGGGAGCAATTCGTGAAAAAAAATTAGTGAAGAAAAAATGTGTTATTATTGATGAAGCAGATGATGTATCAAGAAAACAACAAATGACTATTTTTTACGTTATGTTGATAGTTTCGGTCTATAGAAGGAACATTTTTTAGCATTATTCATGTTCTTAATACTTCAACAGTGATTTTGAATGATGAGATTTTTTTGTTCTTTCTTGTTATTGCTTTGACATAAAAAATATTCGAGCCCAAGGTTATGATGGTGCAAGTAACATGCGAGGAAAGTGTAATGGGTTGCAAACATTAGTTAGCGATGAGTGTCCTTTTGCTTACTATGTTCATTGTTTTGCTCATCGTTTGCAGTTTGCACTAGTAGCTACAGCGAAATAGGTCATACATGTTTATCAATTTTTCTTCAAGTTATCGTTTGTCGTTAATGATGTTATTACCTCATATAAGAGCATCGATGAACTAAAAAATGTTTATTCTGGTGAGCTAAATCATTTGATTGAAGAAGAAAAATCTGAAACTGGTTTGATTCAAGCAAGTAATTTGCAGAAGGCATATGATACTCGATGGGATTCTTACTTGAGATCAATTTCAATCTTGATAAAAATGTTTAGTGTCATTTGTGTTGTTCTATATAAACTCATTGATAAAGGAAGTACATCTTCTGAAAGCGGAGAAGCAGCAACAAATTTGGAGACTTTGGCTTCCTTTGATTTTGTCTTTATTTTACATCTTATGAAGAAAATATTAGAAATCATCGATTCAACTTTTTAATCATTACAATGAAAATCTCAGGATATTTTGAACTCACTGCATCTTGTTGAGAGTTCAAAGATACTTTTCGATAAATTTAGAGATGATGGATTGAATAATATTTCTATAGAGGTTACCTTATTTTGTGAAAATCTCAACATAGTGATCCCATATATGAGTTCTATTAATAGAGAAAGAGGAGGTCGCGCTTATCACCAACAAGATCATTTTACACTTGAACATAATTATCGAGTTGAATTTTTTTATGTTGCAGTTGATGTTAAACTACTAGAGTTAAACAATAGATTTAATAAGAAGTTGACAGAGTTATTAACTCTTGGTTGTTCTTTGGAGCCAAGAGACGGTAACAAAAATTTCAAGGTTGAAGACATTTGCAATCTTGTGAATAAGTTTTATCCGTAAGATTTCACAGAAGTTGAAAAGAATTACTTACTAATAAAATTGCGTCATTATGAGGTGGAGTTATCTTGGAATTCATGTCTAAGAAAATTGTTGACAATCTCTAACTTAAGTTAATGGTTGGTGGATACTAGGAAAGTGAACACTTATCCATATATATATTCTAAATGGTAAGACTTTTATCGACTCTCCTAGTTTCTACAACAAGTGTTGAAAGAGCTTTTTCTACACCGAATGTCATCAAGAGAACACTCCGCAAAAATGGAGGATGAATTTATTTAGAGTCGCATGCTTATCAACGTCGAAAGAGATATTGCAAGGAGCTTTAGTACAACATCACTCGTTGATGCATTTTGAGATTTGAAGGAGCGACACGTTTTATTATGATTATGTAATAGTTATGTATTTTGCACTTTTTAAAATAGTATGTTTTTTATTATTTACTTTAATTTTATTTCTAATTTTCTACTTGTTATTTCATATAAATGATAGAACTAATATGCATATTTGATGTTATCATTTATATATTTTTTGAAATAAACAAATAATAAAGGTAAAATTATATATAAAACTTAAAGACGTTAAAAAGATCTGACCTCTTTAAAATTAAGTTTTGGCTCCGTCCCTGGCGTTAATCGTTTCTTGACGGTCTGGTTATTAGTTAACGAATAACCTATTACAAATTTCTTTTTAATTGAAATTTTAAAGTTTTATAATTCATACTATAAAATATTTTGATAAATATTAAGATGAACACAATATAAAAGTTTCATAAAAATAATTATAAAATAAAAATATTTTAATAAATATATTAAGACAATTCGAGTTTCACCTAAATTTACGGAATCTCAATCGAACTCAAAAAAATTAGTAAAATCCGTCCTAATATCTGATAAAAAACGATATTGACCAAGTCAAGTTGGGACCCATCAAGATTAGGAAATGACCATTTCTAACAACTAATTTAGTAAAATTATTATTCTTATCCCCTCACAATTATAAAATTTCAGTTAGTAAAATGATAAAATTCTTCTTTGGCCCCTTGGTTTAAAAAAATTCATCCAGTTCCAAAAATTGTAAATGTTTTTAGTTAATAAAATGATTTAGGTCAAGAAAATAATGGAACTATCTTAATTTTACTTCTAAGTCTATTTTTCGGGAAAAATTAATTATAATTTATTAACGGTAAATTTATAATTAATTATTTGTCAAAATTTGTAATCATAATAATTTATAATTTTCAATGTTTTGACTCATTAAATTTTTATTTCATTTTGTTTTGTAGATTTTTAGTTTGATTTGATATAATTAGTTAATATAAACATTTTCTGTCCTTTTGGTGTTAAACCAAATCAAGATTAAACGGGAATAATTTAGTTCATAACATAATTTTTTTAATATTTTCAAATAAATTATATAATTAAAATTAAATAAATTTTGGATTGAAGAAGTGGAGAGCTGTTGATCCCATTGATTTTAAAGTATGTTGAACTTTGGTATAAGAGTTTCACGTTGGATTATCTTGATGATCTTAAAATTTTACTCGGTATGAATGATATAAATAAAGAAGAAGAATAAAATTATTAATTAAATAATTAAGATATATAATCACTTTCTTAATTAAAATCCTAATCATATGTCTTCCTACGGATAGAAGAGAAAATAAGAAACACAGTAGAGTTTGAAATTAGGTCTAGTGGAAGATGGCTCAAAGCCTAATCACCAAATTAACTTGTATTTTTATATTATATGGTAATAAAAAAATACACTCAATGATAAACATTTTAATTTAAAAGTAAAATTATTATTCCACGAGTAAGCTACTTCAGTGGTTATAAGGATGATTGTTATTCTTAAAGGTCTCAAGTTTTAGTATAAAAGGTGTAATAGTGTTTAGGATTTCATTGTCAAATGGTTATGAATCTTTAGAATAAATAATACCTTTTAACCACCCTAGATTAATTAAAAAAAGTAAGAGTATTATTGCACAAACCAAATTATCTCGGTGGTTAAAGAATTGTTGTTATTCCTTGAGGTCCCGAGTTCAAACATCATGTGAATGCCAAGAGAATGAATGTTCAATATCAAATGATTGAGAGTGTTATATCATAATATTATGCTATATCAACTTATTATGTAACGTAGGTAATAAACTTCGATCGTTAGTCAACTAATAATTTTTATTCAAAGAATTATTTTAATAAAAAATAAATATTAAAGATTAAACTATTTAAAAAATAAATGTGAAAGTGATTATTTAATAAAATATTAGAAATAATTTTTTGATATTACACTTATATAAAACGATCGTTCATATATCATATTAGATATTTTCTAAATATTATAATTATATATATATATATATATATATATATATATATATCAAAAGTGCAAGAACCACGTCAAATATCTTATCAAAATATAAATATTTTATTAAAATATATATCACAAACATATTTTAAAATTCCACGTCATATTACATATTTTAAAATTACAATTTACATATAACTTTGTAGTTGGCTGCTTTCATTTGTCTTGATTGATTTGACTTTTTTATGGTTAATAGAAAAGGGCCTCCGGATTGAGTTGATGGACAAAAAGAAAGCGTGATAACACTTCTTTTCTTCTTTTATGTTATTATTTAAGAGAAAATAACTTCAGTGACCAAAAATTCTATATAATATACGATTTTAATCAATTTTTTTTCGGATTTGCCAAAATGATCAACAAAATCGTAATACGATCGCTAATTCGCAACGCGATCTCCATTATCGCAAATCAGTTTCCAGATTCACAACGCGATTATGACTATCGCAATGCGATTTTCTAATTTCGCGTTGCGATTTTCCCAATTCGCAATGCAAATAAGTAAATCGCAACGCGAATTTGGAAAATCGCAATGCGATACTGACTATCGCAACGCGATAATATAAAATCGCAACGCGATAATACAAATCGCAACGCGATACTGACTTTCGCAACGCGATACTGACTTTCGCAACGCGATTCTGACTTTCGCAACAAAATAATACAGAATCGCAATGCGATTTTCAAAGTTCGCAATAGGTTTTAGTTTCGCAACACAAATTTTTTGGGTATATATCTACGCAGCAGCAACAACTCATAACCTAAATCCCTAAATCGCAACTTATTCCATCTCCATCTATCACTCTCTCCGGCGACATCCGTTCCTATATCCGTTCCTACACCCTTCCCCATCCGGCAACAGGTCTTAGTTTCGCAGCTCGTTTGTTTAGTAAATTAATTTACAACCATGAAATCATCTAATATTGATCATGTTTGGATAGATTTATGTTTTGGAGGGTCATGGGAGAATATTCATGGTGTTTTACAATATATGCCTTTACCCATGAATCTTCAACTAAAACTGTCATTAAAAAAATTAACTTATGAAACTCTAATGTTACGTGTTTCAAAGAAATTGAATTTAGAGCCCCTAAGTGGATTTAGGCTATCTTATCAGAGAAATGGTAAAGTTTATTTGTTAACCGACAATGAAGATGTTGAACGATTCATTGCTTACATTAGTGTTTCAAGTGATGATGTTACATTGTATGTTGTTGAACCTAGAAGTAGTATTGTTGGGTTAGTAGCGGGTAGTAATCAACTAAGTTTTTCTCAAAACCCACAACCTTTCTCTAATCCAAATCCCAATAAACTTTCAGCACCAAATTCCGGTTTTCGTATTGACCAATTAGACGATGATGAGCCAACAGAAAAAATTGTGAGTACTAGTCAGTATTCGAAATTTGATCTTGGTCAATACCCGGACTTTGATATTGGTCAATACTCAGATTTTGATGATGTTTCAGAAGAAGAAACAGACCCTGCGTGTAATGATTTTGATATTGGTCAATACCCGAATTTTGATGATGAAACAGCCGTTGCCGAGGAAGATGTTGATGATAATGAGGAGGAAGTTACGACTGTTAATGAACCTGTTAAACATCCATTCTGTAATTCATATAATCCTGAAGAAGAAAAAGAAGAAGAAAAAGTCCCCGAAGAAAAGAAAATGCCACGGGAGTATAACTGGAATATGCCAGAATTACTTCAGATACCGGAAGAAGAGTTGGTAAAGAAAGCAATTGATTGTTACACAAAAGTTATTCGTATCAAGAAAGATGATTGTTTTGATACAAAGGAAGACTTGAAGATAGCTTTGTATACGAAATGTGTGGAAGATGGCTATCAACTAAAAGTTAACAAATCAAGCAAAGATCGTTTCGAAACAAGGTGTATGATTGACAAAAACTGTACGTGGAGTATGATTGCAAAGAGGATAAAAGATTGTGAAATGGTTCAAGTTAGGACTTTTATTGATAAACATACATGTTCAAGAACCCAAGTTTTTCCTCACCATAGACAGGCAAACAAAAAGGTGTTGGTGGTTTTCTGGCTGAGTTAATGTTTTTGAATGGCAGGGTATATCGGAGACATGAAATTATGACTGACATGAATGCTCGGTTCAAGATTAGTATATCATATTCTCAAGCTTGGAGAGCCAAATGTTATGCCTTGGAATTGTTGAGGGGGTCGCCAGAAGCATCGTTTGCCCAACTGCCGGCTTATTGTCACAATTTAAAGCTGAAAAATCCTGGGTCGGTAACTCATATCAAAACAGATAGAGATAGACGCTTTGAGTTGCTGTTTATCGCCATTGGTGCTGCGGTTAGTAAATCAATATAATTCTGTTGACTCATTTTTGTTAGTTACATGCATTTCACATTTAAATGATTATATTCTTGTGTATTATTTTGTAGATTCGTTCGTTTATTACTTGCATGCGCCCAGTTATTATAGTTGACGGAGCACATTTGAAAGGTCGATACCTTGGAGTAAACTTATTAGCAGTAGCCATGGATGCTAACAATGGGATATTGCCAATAGCTTACGGGGTTGGCAAATCTGAAACCTCTGATTCATGGACATGGTTTATGGGGCATCTTAGGGATTGCATAGGTCCTATTAGCAATCTGACAATCATATCCGATAGGGTAAACTCAATTGACAACGTTGTTAGAAGGTGTTTCCCAGATGCTTTTCATGGACTTTGTGGTGTTCATTTGTATAGAAATCTAAAATCAAGGTCTGCTGGTATAAAAAAGCACAAATGGACATACTGGAAGGCTGTAAAAGCTTATCGGGAAGTGGATTTCAATAAGCATATAAACTATTTAAGACGTGTTTTGCCTCAGTGTGCTCAAACACTAGAAGATGTCGGGTTTGAAAGATGGTCAAGAGTACATCAACTTGGAGCAAGATATGGTTTCATTACGTCTAAGAGTGCAGAATCAATCAACGCTCTAAGTCGTCATTCCCGGGAATTACCCATTACTATGTTAATGAAGTTTTTTCGAGCCTCTATTCAACAGTGGTACTACAAGAAAAGAAACCATGCAGGTATTATTTCTTTGAATTCGTAACTTGTCATATATTTTACTAAGTATTATTTATTTAAATTTACAGGAACATTGGAACATCGTGTTACACCATGGACTGAAAAAAAGATAACGAAACGTGTTGTGAAGTCAATGTCATGGAGAGTTGAACCATGTTCAAACACTTTGTTTGAAGTACTGGATAATAACTTAAATGGGCTTGTCGATCTAAATGCAAGGACGTGTAGTTGTATGAAATGGAAAACATCTGGTTATCCGTGTGGCCATGTTATAAAAGTTGCTCTTCATCTAAACCAAGATGATTCAAGCACATACGCTATGGATTGCTACACTACAGAAGTATATCGACAGACTTATGCTGAGATTGTCTACCCTATTCCACATCCTTCTGAGTGGGACATACCAGATGACTTACAAACAGTTTTGCCACCAGCCATGGACAGAAGGCTACCTGGCCGACCAAAAAGTCACGATCGTATACCGTCTAAGGGTGAAGAGAAGAAGAGATCGACATGTAGTCGGTGCAAGGAAAGTGGTCATACAAGGTTGACATGTGGTTCACCAGTGCCATCACAATCATCTTTTCCTCTACCAAAATATGGATCCTCATCAAAATCCAAAGCTCATATGGTGTCAAGCAAAAGGCAATCAAAATCGCAATCATCTTCAAAATCCCAATCACAACCGGCTTCACCTTTTGGGACTGTTAACTTAGGTGATTTTTAAATGCAAACGTTGTATTATGTGTATTTTATGTGTGCACTTTTAACATTTTCAGTTAGGCATGTATTAGTAACTTGAGTTTGAACATTGCTATGATCTGTTCAGTTGTTATCACTTATTAGACATTCATTTGACTATCGCAACGGGGAAATCGCAACGCGAAAATGACTATCGCAACGCGAAAATGGCTATCGCAACGAGAAAATCGCAATGCGAAATGAAAATCGCATTGCGATTTTCTCGTTGTGATTTTCATTTCTCGTTGCGATTTTCATTTCGCATTGCGATTTTCATTTCGCATTACGATTTTCATTTCGCATTGCGATTCTCTCGTTGCGATAGTCAGTTTTGTGTTGCGATAGTCTGTTTTGCCTTCAACATAATGCAGATTGAAAATCAACAAATCAACTATTACATTTCAATCAATTAAACAAGCACAAATAAGAATTGTGTACACATCAATTAAACAAATCAACATTTACAAATCATTTTTTACAAATCAATTAAACAATCAAAAAATAATAATAATTCTTATTTCCTCATCAATTATTGAATCAATGAATCAACTTTTGCACCCGTAGATCCATTTCACGCAGCTCACTTAAGGATTAACCTGCAGAAACCAAACATTTGCTCAAACAAGACTTCCTACACATCTAAAACCTACAAACAGCAAATTATTGAATTCTAGGTACTTAACCAAACATTTTCAAACCAAAAGGAGTATATATGTTAACAAAACTTGCATTTGACTTACCAATTAACAATGGATACTTTCATAACGCGGATGTAGGTAGGCAGCGTCTCGAATATATCGCTCTAGCCATATAATGCCGAAACCACAAGCCTACTGCAGCTCTATCTCTATCGGTGGGAGGTAGAAACTCTGTGCTTCCCGTCATCAAACACGCCAAGCACATGCATACGAGAGGACCACAATCCCCTCTGGCTCCCGGCGATTGTTGTGGCGCGGTCTCGTCTCTGACAACTGTGACATTGAACTTCTTTGGCTTCTTGTGTCCAGAATGAGTCCAATAATTAATCCCATCCAAGAACTTAGCCAAATGAGAGCTCCATCCCTTGATAATATCTCTCAAATCAGACAGTGATATGTAATTTATCATGTTGTCATATATTATTATCTTCAGGGATGGGAGCTGAAGTTAGACGAGAAGCCAATGACGATGTTCCAAAACAGGGATAAACACCTGCAATCATAAGTAATAATTCATTTATTTGCGCACTTATTTATGAACACCTTTAAAAATTTTAAAAAATAAACACTAACCTTATCGACCTCCCACCATGCAGGATAAAGTTTAGCTTGTCCATTGCCCAACAAAAATGATTCATCTCGTTGATTCTTCAAGTGAACTGCGTGAAAAGCCGCCGGCATTATTGTATATCACGAATTTTTTTTATTTTTCCTAAGCTTCCTTATTATTAGAAGACGTGACACCCACGCATCAATATGCTGTTTTACAAAAAAAGACATATATTAGTGAATCACATTAATTTTTAAAAAAAATTAATCAAAATCATATATAATACAAATATAAGACTTACCTCCCCATCGAAATAGCCACTGTCTTCAACCCCTAATAACACACCCCACCAAGACCGATTAAGCAACAAATACATCTCATCGTTGAGTTTGCTTATGTCAGTGTAACACCCTTGGCTCCGCTCATGTAGATAAAAATCAATTGCGGTCTTAGCCCAAAGGGTGTTATCCAGAATTGTTTCTGGTAGTTGTCTCCTCTCCACTTTAGATACCGGAAGGGTACTAGTCGGTAACTCATACGAGAGCCAACTTTCATCCATCATGTCCGGCAACGGTGGGGGTTTCTCAATAATTCGATATATTACCCCATGTGAATCGGGCTCTGGAATGGTGGGAGGGACCTCTTCAACGATGACAGTGGCCTCTTGAAAGGTGGGGGGGACTCTTGAGGGATGATAGGGGCCTCTTGAATGATTGGAGGGGACTCTTAAGGGATGACAGGTGAGTCGGGCTTCTTCTTGCGGAGTCTTTGCACCATTGGGGTGAACGGAGACGTAATAGCACGTGCACACCGTCTGATGCGTGAACTCTGTCATGCAAGGAAAGCCCGACGTAAAGCATCCACCTTATCGGGCCGCTAAAAAGATTAATACATAAATCAGTAAATAAACAGACATGATATTAAACAAAGACAAATATGTTTTAAACTTGCATTGTATTCACCCAAGTCATTATTCTATCATAGTTCACAAAATGCATCAGATAACATTCCAGAAGTAAGCACTTATATAAACATTTAAAAGGACAACATATATAAACATTCCAGAAGAAGAATAGTTTACTTTCGCAACACGAAACTTACTTTCGCAACGCGAAAATGACTATCGCAACGCGAAAATGGCTATCGCAACGCGAAATGAAAATCGTAATGCGAAATGAAAATCGCAACGACAAAATCGCAATGCGAAATGAAAATCGCAACGACAAAATCGCAATGCGATTTTCATTTCGCGTTGCGATTTAGTCGTTTCGATTTTCATTTCGCATTGCGATTTTGTCATTGCGATTTTCATTTTGCATTGCGATAGCCATTTCCGCGTTGCGATAGTCATTTTCGTGTTGCGAAAGTAAACTATTCTTCTTCTGCAAATTGAAACTTGAATGGATTGCATTACTTCAACCAAAAGACAAAAACAAAACCAAAAACAAATACTAACAAAAACAGTTTAGCAGTATTGGCAGCAACCGAATGAATTTATTAAGCAATCTAAGTGAAATGGTTAATCTAAGTGAAATTACGAGTAAATTTATCATCAATATAAATATGAAAAATCTTAAACTTACCTCATTGTGTAGAGTATGAACCTCATTCTACAACGATGCTACCATCTCACGTAGAGCGGCTACCTCACCGCGTAAAATAGACACCTCAACACGCAATGCACCATCGTCTTTGCGTAAAGTACCGACCTCCTCACGCAAGGCATTGACCTCATCACGTAACTCCCCTAACTCATCCCGTGGAGGTGGAGGTAGAGAACAGGGAGATAAACGTCGTGGCATCTTTGTCGGTCGCCTATCTTGCGGTGATGGTGGAGAAGAGGCTCGATGATGTGACAAAATAGGTGATGGCTGTCGTTGTGGAGGTGTATAGTCGGGTCGATCAGGTGATGGCTCTGGGTGAGGTGATAGCTCTGGGTGAGGTGATGGCTCCCGAAGTGGGGGCTACTCATCATCCGTGCCATCAAAAAAACGCTTACTAGCTTGCCACCAATCAGTGGCAAGCTCAGCTTCCGTGGGTGTCAGCCTCTGTAATGGAGTGTTGGCCTCCTAACAATATAAAAGCTCAAACAAAGTTAAACGTGTACTAGTAATAACTTGTTTATAAACATATGGTAGTATTTATGTTAACTTACATTATTTATTGTCGTATACCGTAGTAAATCTTCCCATTGCAAGGTACGTTTCCTCTTCCAGGAAATAGCCCTGGGAATATCATTTGAAGTTTTTATTGCATATGTCTTCATGGCGGGAAAGGCCTCAAATATCCAAATCTACAAACAATTATAATAACAAACATTAGTAATTGTTAAATAATTACTTATAATTTTGGAAACATTATATAAAAATTCTTACCTTAAAGGCCCAAATAAAGCCTGTTAAAGTGTATTTGGAACCATCGCCATGCAAACTTTTTCGATCATCCAAGGCAGACGATAACTTATTCCATGTAGCTTTCCATAAATACGAGCCACACGGAAATAGGTTCCACGCATTTAGGTCTTCTACCAATTTGATTAGATCATTCGGAATAGGTTGTCTGTCCTCTCTGCCTAAAAAGCCGGCATGCAAAAGTATTAGAAGGCATACTCGGACAACATCGATGTCATCCATCCAAGTAAAACCATCTTTCTTATTCAATAATCTCGTCAGGTCTTCCACGTGTAGATTCGGCCTCTCCAAATCAGGAAAAACTCGGGATAACCATGATGGACGGGTAATGTGTCTAGTGTACCGACCTACGTCATCGTGTCCGAAGCGTAGACCGGTGATTAAGCAAAACTCCTCCCGCCCAAAACACATATACGCCTGTGGAAAATCAAACCATATCTCTTCATCACGACGTTGTATAGTATCTGGTAGATCGCTAGTCATGGTTTGAAGAAACAGGTGTGTCAACATCGCATCTCCACCGAGATGTTGTACTTTCAGCCATGACCCGAAGCAAGTATCCTCAAACATTTTTTCTTTGTGCACGTGAAAGCTTCGACGCAATTGTTTTGGCCAGGCTGACTTTATTTCTTAAGGTCAATTGAGCCGAATAAAAGTTCTACAAAAACAATAAACATACTAAGTTAGAAATACCAAAAACAATAATAAACATAAAGAGTAGTAGTTTATTCTTCAAACTTAAATTTGCAACACTGTGAATTTCGTATTTGTCTTTTTTTTTGGTTGAAGTAATGCAATTCATTCAAGTCTCAATTTGCAGAAGAAGAATAGTTTCTGAAAATGAAAATCACAACACGAAAATGACTATCGCAATGCGAATTTGACTATCGTAACGAGAGAATCGCAACGCGAAACTAAAATCGCGTTGCGATTTTGTCGTTGCGATTTTTATTTCGCGTTGCGATTCTCGGTTGATTTAATAAGCAATCTAAGTGAAATGGTTAATCTATTATTGAAATTACCAGTAAACTTATCATCAATTTCAATATGAAAAACCTAATAATAATGCAAAATTTCAAAAAGAAAATAATTAAAAAAACTAACCCTCGGTGGTTGATTTGGTTGATTTTCCATTTCTGATTGGGAGGGTGGCTCTGAGAGATGTAGATAGACAGATTTCGCCGGAGATGGGGACGGCTTTCGTCGGAGATGGGTGAGAGAGTGAGAGATGGAGATGGGACTGAGTTGTGATTTTAGGTTTTAGGTTATGAGTTGCGATTACGGGATATACTGTGGACGGTTCAGTGTTCCAATATATTAATATTCGTGTTTGGAATTTGAAAATAAAATACGCGTTGCGATACTAATGGCGCTTTGAAAATCGCATTGCGATTATGTATTATCTCGTTGCGAAAGTCAGTATCGCGTTGCGAAAGTAAGTATCGCGTTGCGAAAGTCAGTATCGCTTTGCGATTTTGTATTATCGCGTTGCGATAGTCAGTATCGCATTGCGATTTTCCCAATTCGCGTTGCGATTTACTTATTCGCATTGCGAATTGGGAAAATCGCAACGCGAAATTGGAAAATCGCATTGCGATAGTCATAATCGCGTTGCGAATCTGGAAACTGATTTGCGATAATGGAGATCGCGTTGCGAATTAGTGATCGCATTGCGATTTTGTTGGTCATTTTGGCAAATCCGGAAAAAGTTTGTTAAAATCGTATATCATATGGGATTTTTAGTCGCTGAGGTTATTTTCTCATTATTTAAAGCAAAGTGATTAAAAAAAAGTTTTTCCATTTAAGGGAAAGATCATATACATCGCGTTTTCCTTGGTTCTTTAATTTATTGGGTAAATTATACAAATGGTCATTAAATTATATTGAATTAATTTTTAGTTATTATATTTTTAGAAATATTTAATATAAAAATAAATGTCTAAATTATACCATTTTTTCCATTGAATTGACTTATTCCTTAATTTTTTAACCCTTTACTTAAGATTCCCACATGTTCTTCTTCATAAGTCAAGTCCGATGAATCTTAATCTCATATGAAGTTATAACAAATGAAGGATCAGGACAATATATTTGGAGCATAGACACATAGAAAACATTGTGAATTTTAGCTAAATTTATAGATAATTCCAACTTATATGCCATAGGGCCAACCCTTTTTAAGATTTGATAAAGACTAATGTATTGAGGGTTGAGCTTCTTATTCCTTATAAATCAGACATTTATTCAATTGTGATACCTTAAAAGATATTTTCTCTCCAACTTCATACTCAATATCTTCTCTTCAAATTAGAATAACATTTTTACCTATGAGAAGCTATCTTGAGATTGTCTTAAATAACCTTCACTTTGTCCTTGACATTTCTAACGAAATCAAGACCAATCACTCGGTGATCACGAAACCAATTCAATGGATTTGGACATGATGTAAGGCACTTGTACCTTATCGATTGATTGTGGATCTAGGAAGGAAGCAAAACAACCTGCATAAGTGAATGGCTCAAAAGAGATGGTTAAGGGGTAAATGTATGGGTGAATAGGTAGGATGTTTAATAAATGAGAGATGGAAGCGAAAGATGATTGATATGGCTATGGGTTTGGTTAATGAAATAATGGGATGGTTGTGAGGATAGTATCTTAAAGAAGACTCAAAGAAGAACCAATGCTATAGAGAGCAAAGACCCAGACTTTATATTGCTTCTTTAAGGGGTGGTATAAAGGACTTTGACCCATTAGTTATAAGAACTAGGAACCAGAAGTATCAAGGGGAAAGGGGGTTGAAGCCACAAGTATAAAATACTTGATAAGTCGATAAAAGTCACTAGGACTTAAGAAAGAGAATAATCTCACTTGTATTAATCAAAAAGGTCTCATTACAAATGAAATATGATGGTCTATTTATAGTTTTGAAGGGGTTTAGGCCGAATAAACACTGGATGGTTCGGCCAAGGTTGAAACCCCTTTGAAAATACATGATTTTTGATGAAAATACATGATTTAAATGAAGATACATGCTCTTGGCCGAATGGTTATGTGTTGGTTCGGCCCTAAGGAATATTTGAATGCATTTGGAAGTTATTTAGGCGCCAAAATGAAGAGGAAAGAGTCTTTGGCCGAATAGGAAGCATCCCTTGGTGTTTTGGCGCCAATTTGATGTCACATGGAGTGCACATGCTTGAATGATGCACATGGCAGCCTACTTGAATACACATGGGTCTTCTTGTAATGTTTTGGTGAGGTTGCAGCCATAGGATAATGTCTTGAAGTCCATGGGTAGCCTAGAGATGAACTAGCTTCAAGGTAAGCTAGGTGAGTGTCTTGGTAGCTAACTAGGTGAGCTATAACTTGATGAACTCAAGCTAGTTAGCTTTGGTCTTCTCAGCTCCTCAGCTACTCTCCCAGCTACTTCCAGCTACCTTTAGTCCACTTTTCAGCACTTTGGTCCAAAGCTCTCCTCCAGCTAAGTTCAGCTACATGCTAGCTCCTCCAGCTAAGTTGCGCTTTCGTTAGTGTTCCACGAGCTGCCATGATATCTGTGAGCTGTTTGTGAGCTGCATATGACGTCCAAATACTCTACCAAGCTGTCCCGACGTGTGTCATGCTCCAATGTACCTATATGTGCAAAGAAAACAAGGTAATTCAATGGCATTGAGCTAATTACCTTGCTGCCGTGCATGATCATGATCTTGTGAGCTATGAATGCAAATGAGCTAATATATGAATGATTAAGCATGTTGCCATGTCATGAATGTATTGAAACATACTTAGATGAATGCAAAACGAATATGAAATAATAACATGCTTGAAGTATCATTGTGTAGAAATTAATATAAACATGTGGATGTGTTATATGCATGAATATCATATAACATGATATTCATAATAAATGATAAATGGAAACATGTAATAATAATATTCCAAGAAATGATATGTAATCATAGCATATATATGAATGATATGGAAAATATGATGAACTAAACATAGGATGGTATGAATGATATGATAATTTACACTAACATGTGAATGCATGATTATGATAGAATAGAATGTATAAATGATATAATATAAGATAAGGTAAGAAAGAACTCCCTTAGAATAAGGTTTGAATAGCATCCATGGTGTGTTCAAGTCATGAAGAAAGTTAGAGCTAGTTTGGATCGTATCATCATCCCCTTCTTTTAGGTGATTTGTCCTCAAATCGAAGTAGTTTCTCATTGAAGACCTTCTTGATGTAGGAAAGATTGAATCCTTATGTTTTCCTCCAATAGATGATTCACACGAAATATTCAACCTCTTGGCTTCAAATCTGGTAACTTCACGTCCTTTAATGGGAGGACACAATGTTTGGGAACCATCACATGTCATTTGAACAGGAGAGACATATCCCTTCATGAACCAACTTGATCCTTTTTCTTTATTCTTTGAATCATCAATATGCTTGGAAAGGACGTCTATATCTTCATTTCCTCCTTTTAATTTACCATGCTTGTTGGTGAAAAGGTTTGTTTCTTGGTTGGAGTCATCACGTCGATTGGTGAAGATAAGTGTTCTTTAAATGACTCCTTGGTGATGATTTAAATCATCATGTCCTTTCACCTTTTTTCCTTTCCAAATTATTGCCTTGAAGGTTGGTATGATTTCTTCACCATAAGGATGAAACAAGTTGCTGTAAAATAAATCAAAGTTAGTAAATGAAAAACTATTAACAAGGTGAATGGAAATAGCAAACCAGGGTGGATGTTTAATGGGCATTGGTTGCTTGATGGTGGAAAACTCCATTGGTTACTGAAATCTCTTCAATAGTTGTAATATATTGGAGCCTCAATAATCATAACTTGTGGAACTTCAAGTGACGCATCTTTTTGAACTTCAAGTGGCATAACTGTTGGAATGTCAAATGACATGTCTTTTGGATTACCAAAGGTCGCACCTATTGGTTCTTCAAAAGACATGTTTCTTGAATTTTCTTCTTGAAAAGATATGTCTCTGTGAATATCCTTCAAGGAAAAAGAAATAGTAGAAGAAGACTTATTAGGTAAAATTTTTCATTCACTCTGCTTCTCTTCTCTACACTCATCATTTTCAAATTTTCCACTTTCAATTTGCTCCACTACTTGCAAAACATCCTTTTCAACTTCAACAAATTCATTTCCAATTCTTCTTGTCTCCTCAAAATGTTCTTCTTCAAAGCTTCTTTTTATGGCCTTCATTTTCTCCCATTCTTCTATGCGTAACTTAAGGGTCACTTGACATTCATGAACTTGACTTGGAAGCAGAGGCACCAATATGATTTTCTTTCCTTGATGTTGGAAAGAATACTTGTTGGAAAATCCATCATGAGTAGCCTTCTTGTCAAATTGCCAAGGACGTCCTGGTATAAGGTGGCTTGCACTCATGGGCGCCACGTCACAAAGGACTTTATCATTGTATCTTCCAATTGAGAAAGGTACAACAGCTTGTTTGGTTACCTTGGCTTCAGCCACATCGTTGAGCCACTAAAGTTTGTAAGGATGAGGATGCTTGGAAGTCTTGAGACCCAACTTTTCCACCATGTGAGTATTTACTACGTTTGTACAACTTCCTCCATCAATGATCACCACAAAAACTTTATCTCCAACGTGACATTTTGTATGGAAAATATTCTCTCTTTGTTCATCTTCTTGACTTTGAATGTTCAAAGTCCTTTTGACTACAAGGATGTTGGATGGAAGAGACATGTTAGCGAATAAGAAAAACGAAATGTGTGTAGGACCTTACCAGAATATACTCTCACAAAGCCTCACGAGTCACTCCAAGGAAACTTGAATGTCACTCAATTCGCTCATGTTTGCACTCTAGGACTTAGTGGCTTTTACTTGTCCTCTTCTGATCTCACACACGTTCCAGCCTTTTTCCTCTCGATTCTCTTATCCTAAGTTCTAGAGGACTTTACTCAAAACCGTATCAAGTAAATTTTACTTGTTGTGCGTCGGCTGCAAATGGGTTAGTAGGAATGGAAAACAAATAATAATGAAAAGGGTGGCTTAGAAATAGAAAGAAGAGAATAAAATTGGTTACTTACACAAAGTCACTTTACAACCTTCTATTACCACAATCAATTTAAAGGCTTACGTGAATGGCTTGGAGATGAGAATTGTTGATTAGTGCTTCAACTTTCTTTTTTTTTCTTTTCTTTTCTTTTTCTTCCTTTTTGAGTGCTTTCAATTTCTTATTTTAAGTGCTTTGATTTTCTTTGCTGGATTTTTCTTGATTTCTTTCACTTTGCACTTCTTTTTGTATTTTGTTTTTGTTGTTGTTGCATGTTACTTTCTTCCACCAAAGCTCTGATTACTGCTTGATGTAAGGTACTTGTACCTTATCGATTGATTGTGGATCTAGGAAGGAAGCAAAACAACCTGCATAAGTAAATGGCTCAAAAGAGATGGTTAAGGGTGGTAAACGTATGGGTGAATAGGTAGGTTGTTTAATAAATGAGAGATGGAAGCGGAAGATGATTGATATGGATATGGGTTTGGTTAATGAAATAATGGGAAGATTATGAGGATAATATCTTAAAGAAGACTCAAAGAAGAACCAATGCTATAGAGAGAAAAGACCCAGACTTTATATTGCTTCTTTAAGGGGTGATATAAAGGACTTTGACCCACTAGTTATAAGAACTAGAACCAGAAGTATCAAAGGGAAAAGGGGTTGACGCCACAAGTATAAAATACTTGATAAGTCGATAAAAGTCACCAGGACTTAAGAAAGAGAATAATCTCACTTGTATTAATCAAAAAGGTCTTATTACAAATGAAATATGATGGCCTATTTATAGTTTTCAAGGGGTTTAGGCCGAATAAACACTTGATGGTTTGGTCAATGTTGAAACCCCTTTGAAAATACATGATTTTTGATGAAAATACATGATTTTTGATGAAAATAAATGATTTAAATGAAGATACATGCTCTTGGCCGAATGGTTATACGTTGGTTCGGCCCTTAGGAAGATTTGAATGCATTTGGAAGTTATTTGGGCACCAAAATGAAGAGGAAAGAGTCTTTGGCCGAATAGGAAGCATCCCTTGGTGTTTTGGAGACAATTTGATGTCACATGGAGTGCACATGCTTAAATGATGAACATGGCAGCCTACTTGAATGCACATGGGTCTTCTTGCAATGTTTTGGTGAGTTTGCAACCATAGGATGATGTCTTGAAGTCCATGGGTAGCCTAGAGATGAACTAGCTTCAAGGTAAGCTAGGTGAGTGTTTTGGTAGCTAACTAGGTGAGCTATAACTTGATGAACTCAAGCTAGTTAGCTTTGGTCTTCTAAGCTCCTCAGCTACTCTCCCAGCTACTTCCAGCTACCTTTAGTCCACTTTTTAGCACTTTGGTCCAAAGCTCTCCTCCAGCTAAGTTCATCTACATGCTAGCTTCTCCGCCTAAGTTGAGTTTTCCTTAGTGTTCCACGAGCTGCCATGATATTTGTGAGCTGCATATGACATCCAAATACTCTACCAAGCTGTCCCTATGTGTGTCATGCTCCAATGTACCTATATGTGCAAAGAAAACAAGGTAATTCAATGGCATTGAGCTTGTATGAGCTAATTACCTTGCTGCCGTGCATGATCATGGCCTTGTGAGCTATGAATGCATGACATGAGCTAAGTATATCATCATATACTATATGTGAGATAATGTATATGACTTAGGAGCTGATATGAATGCAAATTAGCTAACAAATGAATGATTAAGCATGATGCCATGTCATGAATGTATTGAAACATACTTAGATGAATGCAAAACGAATATGAAACAATAACATGCTTGAAGTATCATTGTGTAGCAATTAATATAAACATGTGGATATGTTATATGCATGAATATCATATAACATGATATTCATAATAAATGATAAATGGAAACATGTAATAATAATATCCCAAGAAATGATATTTTATCATAGCATAGATATGAATGATATGGAAAACATGATGAACTAAACATAGGATGGTATGAATGATATGATAATTTACACTAACATGTGAATGCATGATTATGATAGAATATAATGTATAAATGATATAATATAAGATAAGGTAAGAAAAAACTCCCTTAGAATCAGCTTTGAATAACATTCATGGTGTGTTCAAGTTATGGAGAAAGTTAGAGCTAGTTTGGATCGTATCAGGACATCTCATACCATATAAAGCCTCGCACGGTACTATCTTGATGCTTGATTGATAGTTACTATTGTATGTGAACTTAACCAATGGCAAGTAATTTTCCTATGGACCTTCAAACTCCATCTCACATGTGTGTAACATGTCTTCAAATATTTGTATAACTATTTTAGGTTGGCCATGTCTTTTAGGGTGGAACGTGGTGTTGAAATTTAATCCTTTCTTCAAGGCACTACACTGAGAACCCTAAAATCTCGAAGTAAACCTCATATCAAGATTTGAAATGATAGGAATTGATACACAACAAAGTGGTACAATATCCCAAATGTATAACTTTGAATACTTTTCAATATAATAATTCGTCCTAACCGAAATAAAATGAGCCAACTTGTTGAGTCTATCCACCACCACCTATGTAAAATCCTTCTTGCTTGGAGATAAAGAGATTCACGTCAAGAAATCCATTGTAGCATTTTTTTCCATTTCTATTGTGGAGCAATTATTGATTGTAACAACTTGGAAGGCACTTGATGTTTGGTTGTCACTTGTTGGCACGTTAAACACTTAAAAATAAATTCCTTCATGATTATTTTCATCCTCGACCATAAAAATGTTTCATCAAATCTTGATACAATTTGTTACCTCTTAAATACGTTGTGAGCGGACTACAATGAGCCTATTGTAAAATTTCTTGTCTCAAATCCTCATCATTGGAGATATAAATCCTCTCTCAGTAGGATAAACACCCATTCAACTTGATCTCAAAATCTTTAGCGTCTCAGCTTCCAACTTGTATTTTTTTCATCACGCATATTTCGTCCGCTAGTTATAACTCTCCAATATTATCTACCAAAGTAGGCTTCACTTGCAGTTCGACTAACAATGTACTATTATCTTTCAAAGATAATTGCATATTCAAGGTTCTTAAAGTATAAAGAATATTCTGGTTGAGCGCATTATCCACCATGTTGGTTTTTCTCATATGGTAGTCGATCATAAAATCATATTCTTTTAGAAGCTCAACTCATATCCTTTTGTATAATTTGAGTTCTTTATGAATAAAAAAATACTTTAAACTCTTGTAATCTATGAAGATCTAGCATATCACTTTATACAAGTAGTGACACCAAATATTAAGCGCAAAAACTACTTCTGCGAGCTTTGTGAGTTGGATCATTTCTCTCAAGCGTCTTAAATTTTCGGGATGTGTAGGCTACTACCTTGCTCTCTTGCATTAACATACACCTCAATCCATCCAGGAAAGCATGGCTAAACAAGGTAAAGTCCTTTTTGAACTCCGACTGTACTAACATCAGAACTTCATTCAAAATCTTTTTTAACTCTTAAAAACTCTCATGCCACTTCTCAGTTCAAATGAAAGGAACATCATTTCTTAACATCTTAGTGATCAATAATATGATAATCAAAAACCCTTTTCACAAACCTCCAATGATTCCTCGTAGCCTTCCACTCCACAGTTGCTTGAATTTTCTTATGATCCATATGAATCCCTTTCGTTGAAGCCAAATACCGTAAAAATGAGATTTCGCTCAACCCTAAATAACACTTAGATGATTTCATAAATATTCTCTTGTTATGAAGAACTTATAGCACTATCTAGATATGTTTTTCGTTATCCTCCTTGATCTTATATTACACCAAGATGTCTTTGATAAAAATGAATATGAACTGGTCAAGGTATTGTTGAAACACCCAATTCATGAGGTCCATGAATTCTTTCAGAGCATTAGTCAACCTAAAAGGCATGACTACAAACTCAAAATATCCATATCGCGTGTGAAACACAGTCATAGAAATACAATCGCTCTTGACATTCAATTGATAATAACCCGATTGCATATTGATATTCGAAAGTATTGATGCACTTTTTAGTTGGCCAACAAAAAAAATCAATCCATTGTAATGTATACTTATTTTTTTATTGTCACCTTGTTGAGCTAGTGGTAATTTATACGAAGCCTTAAAGACCCATCACTCTTCTTAACGAATAATACCAAAGCACCTCAAATTGATATACTAGATCATATAAAACCTCGATCTAACAAATCTTAAAATTGTTCCTTAAATTACCTTAACTCATATGATTTAATTCAGGAAGGTGGCATTGACACTAATGCAATTCATGGTATAATTTCTATCCCGAATTCTACCTCACGATCTGATGTTAATCTTAGTATCTCTTATGAAAATACATATGAAAAATATTTAATGGTTGGAATAACCTTAAATGAGAATTTTTTTCTTGAACGTCCACAATGTGTGCCGAATAGGCTTCACACCCTTGCCATAACATTTTATGAGCCTTAACCACCAAAATTAAATTCAACAAGCAATCTAACCTTTCTCTCAACACTATCACCTCTTGATTGTTAGGTTCTCTAAGAAGAAGTTACTTTTTATGAAAATCCATTATAATATAGTACATGGACAACCAATCAATCCCTAGAAAAATTTCTAACTCTTAAATAGCCAATTCCATAAGATTTATTGGGAACTCGATCCTCTATATCCTCATCAAACATTGTTTGCATACTCAGCTCATGCTTTATCCCAATGAGTTGGTTGCTATAACCTCACTAGAGGTTCACTCTAAAGATCTTTGTCTCTCACGGATGATGTTTGTACAAATATAAGAGTGTGTAGATCCCAGATCTACTACATTAAATACATGATGATTGAAAAATTTAAAAGTACTTACTATGATCTTTGGATCGTCATGATCTTTAATAGTTAGATGTTGTATAGTTTAGATAAAGTATTGAAATCTGGAGTGGAAACAACCTCATATATGCCTCGTTGAATACTCCTCACAACAGTGGAAGATTTCTTTTTGAGTCTCCGACCCTTCTAAGATACAACCATAGATCTTGCAGATTGAGTAGATCGGTCCCCTCTTGAAACATGATAATCTCAGACATAGTGCTCAATGCTCCCATACTGGAAATATACTTTGAAAGTGGGAAAACTAGCTCTAGCATGTTTTGATACACTCGTTCACATACTTGATTTAATTGATTGGGCTGACGATGACCTTCCTTGAGGGCGAACATTCCTACCCTCTTGGATGACTGAGCAAAAAAAGACGATCCATAAATCCTCTTTCTAGACTTCCTGTGTTCCTCGATAACTATCTCCCAATGAAATCTCTCCATGGTTTTAACTCGATTAATTGCTTCTTGGAATACATTGAAAGTTAGAGCCACTAAAATTTTCTTGGTCCTTGATCGCAAACCTTCAATGAACCAGTCACAATGAACTTTCTAAATGAGAATCAGTTTTGAAGCAAATCAACTAAGATGATTAAACTTATATTCATACTTGTATATCGTCTTATTCCATTGCTTAAGGTTCGAGAATTCTTGTTTCATCTCTCGAGCAAAAAAGTCCCTAATGTACTCCCTTGTCACTTTTTTGGTTGAACATGCAATGCATAATTGAACCACCAAATTCGAGCATGCTCCTTAAATAAGGAGATCACGCCATCAAGCTTCTCTGTATCCCCATAATGTAACCCATCTAATAGTACTTTTGTGTCATTCAACCAATAATCGATAGCTAACTCGTCCTCGTCATTTTGCTCCTTGAAGTCTATTGCTCCAAGGTGTTTGAGTTCTTTAGCAATAGATGTTCAAAGAGCAATAAATGATCACCACGTAAACATGTAGCTCCGATACTATTAAATATAACACCTCTACTTGATTTATAGAATTAAGTAAGAGATGACATATTATATACTAAAAATATAAATCAAATTAATTTAATATTAATAAATTAATGAAAAACAATTTATCACACTATGTGAACTTCTTAAATCATTTTGAAATAACATTAAAAGAATCAATTTGATTGAATTTGAAGAAAATGATTAAAAGATAATTTATGAACTTCAAGAACTATATTGTAATTTTAAAAAGTTGCATACACTATTAAAAAAATTATTGACTAAACATTGGTTTAGTCACATGTTCTTTCGAAAATAAGAATAAAAAATGACAACCAAATCTGACATCATATGACAGTTATACATAAATTATTAATTAGTACTACTCAGGTGTTTCGAAACCTTTGATTTGTTTCATTAAAAATGCAAACTTAAACCTCAAGTAACCCCTTATTTATTCTCATTATCACTAAATAACATGAAAAAATGAATTTGGACATCAAAATATCTCCAACATGCATTACATAATCCCTGAATTTCACATATCATACCTTCAAACATTCACAACCCATTTAAAATGTTTAAAGATTGTTTTAGAGCATAATAAAGCATATTTCAACACTTATGAACCTCTTTACCATTCCATTAACACTAGCAGAAGGAACATGCAATTCATATCCCCAAGAGCATTAAGTGAGAGAAATTCATAGATATGTCTACGTTCAACAAACCATGTATAAATATGATATGAGCTAAATAAGTGAAATGAATAACATGACACCTAGGTAACCAATGGGTGCTCTATGCTAGGTTTTTAATCACCCATAAGGTAAACTAAGCATACTCATAAGAATTTCACCTAATCAACGTATTATTAAAATAAAGACCTTTAGAGACCAATACAATTCTAAAAAAAACCATTGAAGATCAAATGGAGAAATTTGTAATACACATTTTTGTCTGACCTATCATTTTTTTTTTGGATAATTCATCAATTTTATAACCCAAAGAAACATAAAATGCTACAAAAAATATCGATCTCAACACCTAATGTACAAACTACATACAAAAAACATCAGATCGGTTCTAATATAAACCCCATGAAGTACAAAGGTTAGAGTTAACTCTATCAGTCCTATTAATGTTTTTCCCCCTAAGCTTGATTCCTACAAATTCTTTGATGCAAATCAGGAGATCATCATTGGCTCGGTGGTATCCTCTAAATATTCGTCTGTTATGCTCCTCCCACAAAAGGTATAAAGAAGCACACCATGCAAGCTTAAGGATTGTAGATAAGAGAGACTTTCCTTTCCAAGATCTAGAAGCCCAAACTAGCAATTCCTCCCATGTTGAGCATTGTTTTATTGATGCTGCTGAGAAGTAGAATATTTTTTCATAAGAATGAAGCAGTATCGTAGTCAAAGAATAGGTGGTTTCTAGATTCCATTTTATCATTGCACAACACGTAATTTCCTTCGGTGATAATTCTCATTCGCATCAGTCGGTCTCGAGTTGACAGTCTGTCAAGGATTGCCATCCAAGCAATGAGACTGTGCTCTCGACCTATCATTTTTTGCTCATTTACCTTTGGCCCATTTCTTTTTTTATTCTTTTTGTTATTTAGACTTTTTACTTTCAAGCTTTTTGTCTAACCTTTTTATTTTATTTGCTCATTTTCCGTGTCCCACTCTTTTTATTTGTTATAAATCTATTTTATCTTTCATCATTTTCAAGCAGTATAATAAATCACCAACTTTTTCATATTTAATCTTCACAAAAAGATGGTGAAGCAAATTAATCTAAGTCTTGTCTCCCTGTGAAGCAAATCGATCCAGATCCTATTTCCCTAGGAAGTTGTTGAGTGGATAATCAACTTTTTCAGATTTGATATTCATGAAGTGACGATAAAGCAAATCAACTCAGGTCCTACCTCAATAAAGTTAGAGTGGAGTGAGTGGATTCAAAATTTAAAAAATATTGTCTCGTTCAAAAAAAAATAGTTATATTCTAGGTCTTTTTCCTATTTTCGTTGTACGAAAATGAACAAATATAGGTAATTGTAATACTTCATTTTTTTACCTAGCCTATCCTTTTTAGCCCATTTACTTTCGGCCAATATCGTTTTTTATTCTCTTTTTAGCCCATTTACTTTTGGCCAATATCGTTTTTTATTCTCTTTGTTATTTAGCCTTTTATTTTCAAGCCTTTTATTTTCAAGCTTTTTATTTTGGATCAATTGTTATACAATTGTTTTTGGTGAGTGTTCTATCAAACATTAACCATATTCTCTTGTATGTAATCCCTGTCTCGTAAGTAAAAATGGAATTTATTTAGTATTAAATTAACTCAAAAAAGCTAACGCTGATCATAAAAGGAATCCATATTAGGCCTCCAACCGAGCAGAAAGATAAATTCAAACATTAGCGTCGTTTAACCCGGTCTGACTTCAAAGATTACAAGAAGAAACGTCACTTTAATGATTCAATAAACCCTTTATAATCGGGTGAAATAAAAAAGTAATAGATATTATGGCCCAAAATTATGTACGTAACATAGATTTGAGAGTCATACTATATATATATATATATTAATTTCTACAAAGTAGATGCTGTTTGAGAGAAAAGAAACAGTCGCAACTTTTATGGATTTAAAATTTAAATTTATTATAACTTAATATATAATGAATCAAATGATCTCGGTGGTAAAAAAATTATTGTTTTTCTTTAAGGTTTCGAGTTCGAGTACTAGAAATGTCAAGGGTATGAGTTTTTAATGTTAAATGATTGAGAATTATCTTTAAACAAATATTGTTTTATACTTACCTCAAATTAATAAAATATATATTAAAGTTTATGATTCAATTTTTTTTAATTTTATTTGAAAAGTTTATTTATTATCTGTAATAAATTATAAATTATAAACCGATAATTATATATATAAAAAATCAATCAAAATCAGTTCCAACATCCAACCAGACATGACAGAAGCGTGGGAGATTGCTTGAAATGGCTCCAAAATATAGGACAAGGAGGGGGTGATTGGTGAGATGAGGCCCAATCATTCATCATTATTTGATTTAAATAATACAATATTTAAAGGGTCAAATTAAGCATGGAATAATTTTCAATGTGCACAAACTATATTCTAATGCAAGTTGAATGTTTGAGATAAGAAGAACAGCAAACTGTATTTAATTATATAACATCGATATAATATAAAATTATTAAAATATTAATATAATAACTAACAATCAGTTGATTTAGTTGGATAAGAAACTAGATCCCTTAGTTAAAGTTAGAGATTTAAATTCTATTACTAATTAAACAAATTAAATTGAGAGGGTAACTCTTACCTCTACAGTATCCGATCCGAATTAATAGATTAATAAATCGAAGTTATCAAAATATCAGTATATAAAAAAAAATCCATTTGTCTCTTTGCTGTGGCAATTAATCTTGCAGAGGATTGGCCAATCTCCTCTCATAAAACGACGAGATATGGGTGGAGGAACCCAGCTATATTATAATGATAAAGATTTATGGATGCACATGTATTCATCCTCACGTTCTCAACCATTTTAAAGACTATTAGTGCACGGGACACTTTTTTTTAGACAAAAAGAATCAATAATCTGATTTCTTTTTATACATTTAACTTTGTCAATTTAATTTAATTATTTGTTTTGATAGACTTTTTATTAATTTCTTAATCTAATTTAATAGATGGATGATGGATATTAACGAGGTTAGTTCAAGTAGTAAATAGTTTGATATTACTTAAGTATGTCTCGAGTTCAATATCTTATTTATTCATCCTTGTTTGAAGTCAAATTTTGATTTTTATTTTAATCGAATAAGATGATAATTTGTATTATCATCTTATTAATTTTTAAAAAAATTAAAAATGATACGTATGCTTAGACATGAGAAGAGAGAAAATAATATGAAAAAATAAAAAAAAAATTACAACAACATCACCATTAAATTTTAATTGTCGATCACAAAAATAAACGTTAATGATAATTTTATTAAAAAATAATTTGATAATCAAAATAATAATAATACTAAATTAATAAATAATAATATAATTTACTTATAAAAATACAATATTGTAATAAAATTTATAAATTATTAAACATGGGCTCATTTAATCAGGCTTGTGAACTTGATGAATTGTGCTTAAGACTGTAGATGAGATGAGAGTGTGAGTTATTCAAGATTGATTCGGTCAAAGTTTGGTCAATACTCGATTCGAATGAACTCGACTCGAGCTCGAACTCGATTCGAATTCTTCATGAGCCGAAACGAGCTACTCGACTCGAAAAGCTCGCAAACAATTTGAAAAAATATATATTAAATTTTTAGATTTTTTAATTAAATTATTAATAATATTAACATTTATATGTTGTTGTTTTTATAATATATAATATAAGACTTTCATGTACTTAAGGTTCATGTTCGAGTCGAACTTCAATTTTTGATTTCGAGTGGAGCTTAAAATTTTTAAGCTCGCTGGCTTTCTAGTCTAGCTTCAATTTTTTTATTTTGATTTCGAATCAAACTTGACAATTTAAAACTCACAAACTTTCGAGTCGAGTCGAGTTCAACAATAGTCAAACTCAAGTTGACTCGTTTACTATCCTAATTGTGTTATTCATTCATGGTGGTAAAATCTAAGAGTTGTGCAAAAGTAAATGAAAGAGATCTTCCAAGGATTTTACATGGACAAGGTGACCAATGGTTATTCTTCAAGCTTGCATACGAGTGCCGATTTTATATCAAAATCATATCAACTATAAACCAAATTTCTTATTCGTAAAGTTCATAGAAAAGTCTATTTTCTTAACTTTCTTTTAACCTAAAAGGTTTAATGGAACATTTATTATCTAAATTTTATATGTTTTATAAAAAATCATATAAACTATAGCTTTCTTTAAAAAAATATTAACTCTCATTATTTAATTTCATTACTATTCAACTCAACGATTAACATCTGTCAGAAATTCTTTTTGCCAATTAGAACGCGTAATGTGTCACTTTACATTAAAAATGTATATTATTTTAATAGAAAAGGTAAAATGACATTTCAAGTCATTCAAGTTTTTTTTCAGTTTAATCTTTTAAAAATATTTAATTCTAAATTAAAATATATTTTTTTAAATTTTATTCGTCATTTATTATTATTATTATTATTAATCTATTTTTTATCTATACTTTTCAAGTTAAAGATTTTAATTTTATTTATATAAAATATGATATGTTCTATTTTTAATTAGATAATACTTTCAATATTTAATATAATTTATTTTAATTAAATAAATATAAAAAAATATTATAACAAGTTTTTATTTTTTTTATTAATTAAATAATTACACTTATAGACTAGAAAACAAATGGAAATTCAATATTAAGGGGTCCTAAAATAGTGTGAGAATTATAACATAATTTATTTTTACTCTTTAAAAAAACATACAAACAAAAATAGACGAATAAAGATCCTCCTTCATGCTTATAAACCTAAAAGGATAGAAGTAAAAATCAACCTACATATATAATGATATTTGTATAACTCAAATATATAATGATATTTGTATAACTCAAATAGTGAAACTCTATTATGAGCACCATTTTACCATAAATAAAAAATCATCTAATCAAACTTCAAATTCAACTTTATCGAAAAGAGAGGTTTCTCTACATAGTTGAATATGTAGAAATTTCTCTTCTATGTTGTTAGTTGAGTTAAAATTTGAAACAGAATCAATTTTATGGAAAAACATATTTCAATTTAATAGTTTTTAAATGATTCATAATCAAGACGAGTCTCTTGATCTAAATATTGGAAGAGTAATGCAACCAAATTAAAATATATACTTCACTATTGTTTGTTGTTGATCACAAGGAATTCACAAAATGGTTAGAGAAGATCTCGACTGAGTTAATTGTTAATTATCTAAGCATGGAAGGGATTGAAGAAAGATCAAGCAATCCATTGTGCGCTTTAATGCTCGTCAGCTTTTGTAATAAATAGATTGACTAGCTATTGAATAAGATATAAATTTTAGCAAATTCTTTTCATTCTATTTTACCAATAATTTGGTATAAGATCAATATCTTTAAGGTACTTATGAAATCAAACAACTAAAAAACATTATTTATCACAAAACTATATACATTAAAATATGAATGCAAAAGCTTCATTCACTGCACTAGTTCCTTCAATTTTCGATGAAACAAATTATTAAGGGTGGACTGTTAGAATTGAAGCATATCTTGATATTATTCATGTATAGGAAGATGTAGAAAAAGAATATAAATTTCCTTCCTCACTAAACAATCCAATTGTAGCTTAAATAAAAAAAAATCACAAGCAGCAAAAATCTAAACCCAAAGTTAACTTGTTTGCAACAATTTTGAATTTCTTTTCTAATAGAATAATATCCAAAAAAAAACTTTCCAAGAAATCTAGGATTTCTTAAAGTAGTAGTACAAATGAGACGAAATAATCAGATGTATGAAAGTGTTGAACATGCACAGAGAATTTAAGTTGGAAAAATGAAAAAACAAAAACAGTTAGAGTCAATTCCTGAAATATAGATTACAATTTCATATATGAAAAGCATGAAGATTCGTCAACCATCCTCCTTAGCATAATTGTTAAATACTTCACAAACGCGAAACAAATGACGTATGTGACAAGCAGAAACAATCAAGGATGTTCTTCAAGCCAAATCACGTAGCTACAATGGCGGTAAAAGAAGAAAAAATACAAAGTAAAGACAAGCCGATTAAAGGTTTTATAGATTACACAAAATTCAACAACACACAAGTTTTTCCATGTTATCCTTATTGTAAAAAGACCAACTATCCACACAAAAAAGGTGTTGGTGGAGGTCGAATGTGAAATAAAATGAGTGTAGACAATTAGAACATATGAAAAAATATGTAGGTATTCACAACAGCAAGGAGATCTAATGCTACTCAATTTCACTAGATGACGATCAACATTCATGGTATCCTACTTCACCAAAAGTAGCTTAACCGAGAGATATTATAGATAGTAGTTGTACAAATCGTATGTATTAATCGTCAGCTCTTTGAAGAGCTTCATTAGACTTTGTCTCTAGAGTTATAATTGAAATGAGACATATATCAATGTAAAGGGAAAGGAACAATGTTAATTAAAGCTTAAACATGTTTAAAATTTATTTCTGATGTGTTATGTGTGTCTAAAATTAATCATAATCTTTGTGTATTGTGGAGCAGTTTGAAAAAATGGTATAAGGTGTTGTCTGAAATAAAGTTTGCATAATCAAGATCTAAAATATAGAGACATGTTTAATATTCATATGAAAGTTAAGTTTTGCCATAGACTTTATGCAATAAGTGTAGTTTGTACACAAAGAAACGATATAATGCTTTGGCACAAAAGGTTGGGACATTTTCACCATGTTGCTATATTTTTTTATGAAGAAAAACGGTTTAGGGTCCGTTTGTTTCAATGAAAATATTTTTCAGAAATTTTTTCCGTAAAATGAATTACATCGTCTGGAAAACATTTTCTGAAAAATGTTTTATGGTGTTTGGAAGATGTTTGTAAATCATTTTTCACTAGTTGATAATTTTTTTATAAATTAGTTATTCCAAATGTAAAATATAATAAATATATTATTTATTATAAAAATTAATATTATTATTTTAAAAATATTAGAATAATTATTTAATACTATTTATGCCAATATTATTATTAAATATTATCTATAATTTTATAAATAAAAATATCAACTCTAGTATATTCTATTAAAATAAAAATATGATAAATTATATTGAATATATAAAAAAAAAATATATATATTTTAAAATTATTAATAATATATTTTAAGGATTTTTTAAAATATAATTAGACTATATTAATATTATACATAAATAAAAGTATTCACTATTAATAATTCAATATTTATTTTAAGAAATTAAAAATATAACTTTTATCATAATTTATTTATATTATTAAAATAAGAATATAACATATCATTATTATTATAATATAATTGATATATTATATTAATAATATTATTATATTATATTATTAAAAATATTAATAAATAATTTTAAATATGTTAATAATAATATTTTTTATTAAAATATCATATTAAAAATAAATTTATAAATAATATATTTTGAGTATTAATGCTTTGAAGTGAAAAGTTTGAGAAATGACTTATGGAAATTAAACAGTAAGTCATTTTCCAGAAAATGCAAGGAAATTTGTTGACCAGGAAAATGTTTTACATTGACAAATATGTTTTCCTCCAACCAAGCACTGAAAAGTGAGGAAATGTTTACGTGAAACAAACGACCCTTAATATAAAATTAAGTGTCTAAACTGTCTCGAAAAGTGTTTTCGTGCCTAAGAATTTTTCGTAAAAATATGTGTCTAAAGTTTTCTTTCGTTGCCATTTTAGGTGCCCAGACGTATTTCCGTTAAAATATTCGTTAAGTGACATGTGTCATATTCTGATACTTTTGAGAAATTTTATTTAAAAAAAAAAATATTTAAAAAAACCTTAAATTTTTTCAAATCTTAAAAGAAACCCAAAACTTTTAAAACTTTAATTTTATCTCGTTGCCACCGCTGGCCACCCAACGATGTTAATCTGTCAAACACCCAAGACGTCTGACCGACCAACCACCCATGACCAAAACTCTCATACTTTCACAACTGATCGAACAACCAAAAATGGTGTAAATGAAAGATTTTGTTTTTAGGGTTTTGAAGGATTTATGTTTAGGAATTTATAGATTTATGGGGATTTGGTGTTCGATCGGTTGCGAAAGTATGGAAGTTTTCGTCGTGGTTGGTTGGTCGATCACATGTCGTTGGGTGTTCGGCCAATTGATGACGTTGGTGGTGGCCGACGGTGGCAAAGGGATTAAATTAAGGTTTTAAAAGTTTTGGGATTTTTTTAAGATTTGAAAAAATAGTTTTTTTTTTTAAATTCATATTTTTTATTTTAAATAAATATCCTCAAAATTACGACAACATGACACATGTCACTTAACGGAGATTTTTAACGATAGTTAACGCTCGGACACCTGAAATGGTAACGGTGAAAACATTTGGCACCTATTTTTAGTAGAAATTCTTTAGGCACTAAAACATTTTTTGAGGCATAGTTTAAACACTTTTTTATATTAATCCAAGAAAAAAATTACAAAAGGTTTTCCTCAATTAGAGAAGGAGATCCATGCATATGAAGATTTGGTAACACGTGTCGTAACCGTTTTTCGGAGGGAACAATCGTTTGATTGTTTTAAAAACAGTTAAGACTTTGTAATTTTGGATTAATTTGAATTAAATTGAAAAGAGTCGTCATCAACCTTTGGGTTAGGTAGGTCGAATACCTAAAAACGTCTTTTAAAAATAATTTTAAGAAAAATCATTTTTTAAGACAAAAGTTGGTATGCATTTATCAAAAATTCGATTAAAACGGGTTCGGAAGTCGGTTACGCGTGGGGAAGGATTAACACCCCCACAACGCCCAAAACTGGTACTGTGTCGCTTACACGTTGTCGTAATGGTGAAAATCCTGAATCAAATATCAAGTTAAATTATGATCTATTTATTGAAAAATATAAGGGTATTATTTTGCACGAACAATCCTAAAACATACACTCCCTGTTAATTAATGTATGTTTTTATAGATTCCCCATTTGAAAGATTATTACTATGTTTTTATCAAATTATATATATTTAATATATATATAAAAAAATAAAACAAAGTGATCACTTGAATATATAAAAAATGTTATGCGAAACGATATAATAGGTCGGGTAATGACACGCATATATTCAGTAATATAATTTATATGTACACTGTAACATATAATATATAGAAACAATAAATGGTATAATAATTAAAACATGTTAAAGACTAATATATTCACAATATTTACCAACTACCATGCAATATAAAAATAATAAACATAAATTATACATTGCACTGACATATACCATAATGTGCCCACGTGGTAAAGAAAATATTTAATATATAATATAGAAACACTATGCATAAGTTTAATAATAGTAGCATGATATTTAATACGTTTAAATATGAAAAGAAAATGTATAGATGTTCTAAAAATATTTGAGAACATGCGTGTAATCCCTACATAACAAACAAAACATGTTTAATAATAATTACACACATATAGCAAAATCATACAATATACATAATATTTAGTAAATGTGAATAATAATATTATATAGATATAAACGGGCCCAATGATTGGAAAGGGGATAAACAAACTAACGGGACCCTAAGAAGAGATTAGTCCAAAGTTTGATATAAAACCTAAAACTAAATTATTTCTAACCTAAACAAAATAAAACCTGCAACCTATTCTCCTTCTCTATGCGAGCGGCGCCACTCATCAAACTCCCAACCCTTTTCTTCTTTCCTTAACTCTCTCAATATTCTAGACCCAAAATCGAGCCTTCAAAACTCACATACAAACCTTAAATCAGTCAAAGGAAGCAACCATCAACTCCCTAATGGTTACGATGCTGGCGACAACCCTCGACCCTCTCTTTTTAAGGTAAACAGACTCTTCTATTTTTTTATTAAAAAAAACTTGAATATGGAAGGTAAAAAAAAATACCTCTGGAATGCTTTTTATTTCACTATTTTGCTTCAAAAATCTTTGGTAAAGGACTCGTTTACATTGTTTTGTAATAACCCCTACTTACCTTGATTTTCTCTAGAGAAAATGGTAACTCCAGTTTACATTCAATTTTTCTTTTCTTTTCGGTTCGATTCCCCTGTTCGAATCCTCCTGCCAGAATGTTTTTTCCCACTGCTCGAATGGTTGCCTCCATTTATAATGGATTTTAGCTTCTGTGGTGGATTTTCCACTAATATCCAAATAATGGCATATTAGGTATTAGGTAAAAATACCTAATTTCTGAAGAAAAAAAATTAGTGGATGTTGATATCTTGTCTGATTTGGTGATTTTGTGGTTGCTTGAGTGATATCTGGCGTAGGTGATGACGATGGTGACTTGGCCGGAGCATGTGGCGGCAGAAGAGTTGGTCACTGGCGGCAGCAACTTGTTTTCATCGTTAGAGGCGGCTGGATTTTAGGGTTTCCAAAACCCTAGTTAAAAATAGGTCGGGTCTAGATCCATTTTTATGTTGGGTCTGCATCTGGATAAGCCTGGTTCAGCTGCTGGGCTTGTAATTTGCACTTGGACTTCTTGCATTGGGCCTGAGGATATTTATTGCTTGTACTGGACTCCAAGTTATATTGGTCCTGTAACAAAAATATAATATCATTAATAATAATAATAAATAAATATATTTAATAATAATAATAATTATTATTATTATTATAATATTTTTTAAGACCGGTAAAAAATTGGTGTCTACAACACGAAAAACAAACAAGGCTCATTTTTTCGCAAAATAAAGCTTGGAGAATAGTTAAAAACTTACAACTAGTACACACTGCTGTTGGAGAGCCCATCAGAATACCTTCATTAAACGACAATAAACACTACATTGCTTTCATTGATCATTTCAAAAGATTTTACTGGATTAATTTCGTGAAGTTGAAAATCTGAAGCTATTGATATTTTTTTTTGGAAGTTTAAAGCTTACGTTAAAATCCAAAGTGATTGCAAGATGCATGTGATAAGATATGACAATATAACTAAATATACTTCTAAAAAGTTTAAATTTGTTTTATCAAGATACAGACATCCACCATCAATTGACTACATCTTATACACCACCAAAAAAATGACATGGTGGAGAGTAAAGTAGAACAACTATGGATATGGTTTTTCTTACTTGATGACAAGAGGCTGTCAAAACAATTTTGGGCTAAGGCAGCGAACACAGTAGTTTATCTGCTAAATAGACTTCCAACCAAACCTTTACGTAAAAGAGCCCTATTTGAAGTATGGTATAGCTACAAATTTAAATTTGTTAATCTGTAAGACTTTAGTTACTTGTCTTTCTCTTACAATTATCAGGTTAAGATGTCCAATTTCATGAGTTGGATAGTTGGAGTTTGGATGCTGACAAAATGGTTGAGCTTCACGAGAAAGACGATGAACCTATTTGAGGAACTTGATCGCTTTCTGACATATATCAAATGTTCAATGTTACAATGATATAGCCTGCAAGGTATGAAGAAGTAACATCTGATAAAAATGGATGGCTGCAATGAATGAGGACCTTAACATAATTGATGGACAAAAAAATCACAATAAAGCTATAGGGGTGAAATGGGTTTATAGACCAAACTCAATCTTGATGGTTCTGTAATAAAGTACAAGGTGAGGTTGATCTTCAAAGGGTATGCTCAAATGTACGGGATAAATTTGTTAAAAACTTTATCTCAATCTTGCAAGGATATATATTTTACGAATGTTATTGGCTCTTGTTGCACAAAAAGATTGGCTTGTACTTCAAATGAATGTTAAATCAGTTTTTTGAATGGGTACTTAGAGGAGAAAATATTTATTGAACAACCGCAAGACTTTTTTTGTGAAAGAAGAAGAAGAGGTGTATCGATTCAAAAAGATACTATATAACTTGAAAAAGAACAACACGATCTTGGTATAGTAGAATTGATGTATACCTAATTGACTTAAGTTTAGAAAAAAGCTTAAGTGAATTTACTTTATATATCAAGAAGAGTGATGATGAAGTACTTGTGGTGTCTCTTTATGTTGATGAAGTGTTTGTAACAGAAATTAGGTTGCAGTTGATTGAGAAGTTTAAAGATGAGATGATAGAGGTCTTTGAAATGAAAGATCTTAGAGAAATGATATTTTTTTCTTGGTATGCAGGTATGACAAAAGCAAAATGAAATTTTTGTATGTCGACAAAAAAATATGAAAAAGAAGTCTTCAAAAAATTTAATATAGAAGCATGCAAGTCAATTACAATTCCAATAAATCAAAAGGAGAAGTTTTCCAAAGAATATGAAGCTAAAAAAGTTTATGAATCATAAAGTTTAATTGGTTATTTAATGTACTTGACAACAACTAGACCAGACATCATTCGTGATGTGAGTTTGTTATCAATGTATATAAATTGTGCTTGTGAAATTCATTTTCAAGCAACAAAAATAATTTTGCGGTATGTAAAAGACACATTTGATTATGGCATAAAGTTCAGCTAAATAGAAAATTTTAGTCTCCATAATTATTCAGATAATGATTGGGCTGGATACACTGATGATATGCACAACACATTGGGTTATTGTTTTAGCTTTGGTTCTGGAATTTTTCTTAGTGTTCGAAGAAACAAGAAATCATTGCATAATCTATGGAAGTAGAAAATGTAATTGAAGACACCTAATTTCGTCCCTTTTATTTTTATAATATACTTTTGATTAATATTATTTTTATAATATACATTATTGCAAAACTATATTACATATTTACATTTTATTTTTATTTTTTGTGTCAGGCCCAAGATCAGTTTATACGGGGCCCAACAGAATGCCCTAGTCCAACCCAAATCCTAAACATTCACACGAGCTAGGGTTTCCAGCTAGCATTCCAAGCGGCGCTGCATCCGTTGCCTTACGAGTCATCGCTGCTCATACTGCTCGGCCGAGTCCCTTGGTCAAGCATCCAAACGCCACGACAACAACCCACCGAGTCCACTGCCGGGTTTATCGCCTCAACATCACCAACACACCAACAAACACAAGATATCAGTGTTTCATTTGGAATGAAACTCCTAGTTATTTCCATTATAAAAACATGTAACTAGGACACAGAGAGGGTGGATACAGAATACAAAACACAAATTACACAAAAACTACGAGCAATATTGGGTTGATATCGAAACATTTTTTCAAGATTCTCGAAAGTAACAGAAGGTAAAGTCTATACCATGTTCGTTTTGAGGATTGCATGCTTGTTGTTTTGTTGTTCTTAATTCGAAAAATACCAAAGGAAACTGTTTTGGCCGATGAACTTTTAGGGGAAGGATCGAGATTTTGATCTCAGATCTACCCTCCCCCGAGGCCTATTTCGAAAAACCGGTTTAAGATTTGGGTCGAGGGCAAGAAGAGCTTTCAAAAAAAGCCTACCTTTTCGTATTTGGCCGCCGATGAACGACGACAGCCGCGGATCCATGGCGGCGGCGAGGCAGTGCTAAGGTGGCCAGAATCTGGGTTCATGCGAGAACCCAGCCATGTTCTTACTTTTAAAGAACAGACGAGAGAAATGTTGAGAGGGAGGGAGCTCTCGACGAGAGAAGAAGAGAGGAATGAAACTTTAAAAAATATATTTGAGTCATATAGTGAGCCCAGCAGACCAAACTGACCCGACCCGTGCTTATATCAGATCCGCGTATTTTGTAATAAATTAGGGTAAACTACCCTTTTGGTCCCTCGTATCTTTTGAAGAGTTATTTCACCCCCCAAATTGAAATTAACCCTTAATATTGCTTTGAATTTTGACCCCTAGCTTATAGTTCTTTCAATTTAATCCTTTTTCTGGATTTTAATTTTATTTATCTATTATCTTTTTATATTACATTATAATGTTTATATATATTTTATATTATTATTAGTTTTTTTTACACTCGTATATATGTATTATTAGTATATTATTATTTTACTTATATGTTATATATATATATATATATATATATATATATATGTGTGTGTATACATTTGTATTTTATCTTATTATTTCTTTACTTTTTTTTATTATATTTATCTTCATTATTAGTTTTTCTATTACTATTATATAGATTTTTTTTCTCCCTCTCATATTTAGTTATTATATATATATGGTATTAATATTATTATATGTTTTTTATTAATTTTACCTTATACGCTATTATTTTACATTTTTTATATACATATGGACATTTTATTTAATTCTTATCACTTTACATTTGTATTTTTTTATTTCACCTTATTATTTTATTTATTATTTATTCCTTTTTTATTTTATATGTACATATTTGATTATAGTTATTTATTTATTTAGTTTTTAGTTTTTTTATTTATTACTATTATATATATCTTTTTATTTTTTCATTGTTTATATCTTTATTATTTTACCATCATTTTATATTCTATATTTTCCTCATCTTATTTGTTTTCCATTTTACCTTAGGTGTTTTATTTGCATTCCTTATCTAATATATGTCTCGATCTTTTAAGGGTACAATTTAAGCAATCTAAGGTAAGTAATTTGGATCGTCATTTTACATTTTAATTTAAATTTACAACTTTCTTAATTAAAGACAACTGGAAATTACATAGTACCGAAAGGGCAGTTCAAGGGTGCTAATCCTTCCTTAGCTGTAACCGACTCCCGAATCCGACATATCTTTGGTAAGACGCAGATCAGGTAAGATATAAGGTATCCGATTAACCTATTTATTTTTAAATAAATAATCGGTGGCGACTCCAATCCATTTCCCTAAGTCGAAGCCCAATCCCGGGGCCCAACCGAAAGACGGTTACGACAGCTTGGCGACTCCGCTGGGGACACAGGTAAGTGAGTCAGGCTAAGGTAATTTCCAGTTGTCTTTTTAACGAAAAGGGTAAGTTTGAACTTTAAGGTAACATTTCGATCCTTATTACTTACTTTTGGTTATATATTTTTTTTCGAGTAAATAGTTGGACTGACCGTTTTCTAATGATTTCAGCTTTCCAAACTTTTTCATCCAAAGGCTCTATACCCGAGCTCCGAACCCTTTAAGGGGGTGAAAGCGACGCATTCGTGTGAATTTATTCACCGCATATGCCTAGCAAGTAGCCTTCGGATTCATATACCTTATGTCTTCGTGTGAATTTATTCTCCGCATAGACATAAGGGAATGTGTCCCCTCGAGTTTAACTTAGTCCACACAAGCCTGTGATGGGTTTAGGACTAAGGGTCTGGTAAGCCCAAGGGGGCACCGGCAAGGAGAACTCGAGTACCTTTTAGAACCTAAACCGGGAGACTTTTGAAGAAATAGAGCCTACCCCAAAATCACATTCCAAAACCTAGGGCATTGTTTACCTAACCATGTTTTTGTCCCTATGCTTTTTTCCCCTTTGCCATTTTTTTTCTTTCTTCATTTATTTATTTATTTCTACTTTTACTAACTTTTTACCTTTGTGTTTGTTTTTTTAGCATTTGCATCATAACAAGAGGCCATTGATCCCTAAAAAGACGTTCATTACGCACAAAATAATCTGAATTAATGGATAAAGGTGTTGTAATACAAGAGATTAAAAACCCTGAGGTACGACTATGGTCCGAAGACTCAGAAGGAAAAGGGAGACAGTCTTCAAGACAGCTATGTGTCAGAGCTGGTTAGCTACACCTCGATCAGCCTAAAGCAGAATGACGTACAAGAGCTCCGGGACATCTGGGACAGTTGGAAGAATGAGGTAAAACAGAAGTTCAGCCAACAGTACGGTGATGTTGCACTTTTGCTTCATGTTAATATTGATGAGCCCTTAATTAGAGCTTTGGTTCAATTCTGGAATCCGGGATACAGTTGCTTCACCTTTAACCGGGAAGACATGGTGCCCACCATAGAAGAGTACACTACACTGCTGCATTGTGAAAACATCAAACTCGAGCGGGCCTACCTTAAGCACATTAAAAGTCAACCTTTCAAAAATGCACTAGCTAAGGTTGCCGGAGTTGATGAAAAATGGGTAACTGACCGAGCTCGATGTAAGGGTAGTGGAGAAGGAATCGCTTGGCTTCATATCAAACAACTAATGAAGCACCATCCCGATGAGTGGAAGACAATAGACCTGTTTGCATTAGGTCTGTATGGTCTAATTTTATTTCCAAAGACCTTGGGATACATCGATGCCACCGTAGTGGAGCTATTTGAACAACTCTCGAGAAGAGTCAATCCAGCACCAGCCATCTTGGCTGAGACCTTTCGATCTCTCAATCATTGCCGAAGAACTGGCGGAGGAAGATTTTCTGGGTGTATTCAACTCCTTCAGGTCTGGATTCACAGCCACTTCTGGAAGACTAACGGGGTTGCCTACCGCCGTTTCAGCACCACCTATTCACCTCTAGGTGAATTCATCACCTTGAAATGGCATGAAGGTGCTTCGAAAGAAAAATGGATGAAGGTCTTTACGCATCTTCAGGACCGGGATATTGTCTGGAGAGCCCCCTGGCTATTTCTCAGTGACGTTCTTTTCCGATGTGGTGACTCTAACACTGTGACCTTACTTGGACTTTGGGGAGCAGTCGGGTATGCTCCGCTATTAGCACTTAGACAGTATGGAGCACGACAGTTTGTCCCAGCAACATGCGGGTTAGCTAGGTCAGAGTTTGAGTATCACGGCGACAGCTATAAAAAGATGATCAAAGAAGCAGCCGATTCGTGGAGGAAAGTATTTCGGATGGATGTTGTAGCTGCCAGAAGCATGCTCACTCCGGATTATGTGGAGTGGCGAAGATTGAGAAAGAATGACAATATCCCTGTGCCAGACTGTGATGACACCCGGACCATGGAAGAACATCTCAGGCATGTCCCTTCTGAACTCGAGATAGCCAAGACCGAGTTTGAAGCCGTGAATAATGAGCTGAAGCAAAGAATAAAGGAACTTGAAGTTGAACGTTATCAGTGGAAGCTTGATGTTGACTCTCAGAAAGATCGGGCAGAAAAACTGGAAAAAGAACAAAAAAGAGTCCGTTTTGAGCTCGAAGACTTGAGAAAAGGGTATCAAGATAAGGTCAAGGATAATTCCAAGTTGAAGGTAACCTCTGAATACTGGAAAGACGAAGCTCATAGCCTGAAAAGGAAGTTTGAGGGGCCTGATGAGAAAGCTTGGAAGGAACAGATGAAGACTGCCCAAAGACGCTTGGCAGATAGTCAATATCAGAACCAGCGCTTGAGAGTTCGGGTAGCTGACTTAGAAAAACAACATGAGAAAGATGGCAAGACAATAGCTGAGTTAGAAGCTATTGTAGATGGGTTCAAGAGGGAAGCAAACGAGCTTCAGATAGTGCCTTTCGACGGAGGATTACAATGGCGTTTCCGTTGGGAACAAGCACAGCGAAGGGTGAGGGCCCGAGACGCAACCATACGAGATTTCCTGGATCAAGTGCAAAAAGCAGCCCGTCATCTTCACGGCCTAGCAAGGGAAGCTGGTGTGGTTCGACAAGGCATTCAACCAGTGACAGATGAAGGCAGAAGACTTGTCAACCTACTGGAAGCTGTTCGGGGTCTAGAGGATTTAGTCCGAATGTACCTTTAATATGTTTTTATGTCTCTTAAAAGATAAGACATTTTTGTCTGAACAAGGGTTATTTATAATAATGAATACTTTTCTGGATCAATGCCTCCAATTGCATACATCATGCATTTCATTTCTTGCATTTTATATTTCATGTCTGTTATATTTTTTCCATGTTTTTACATTCGTATTAACTAACAGAACATGTCTCAGACACCGAGCTTACCACCACAAGCATCAGATACACATCACCCGCACAATACTCGAGCAAAAAAGAGACAAATGGAAGCCAGAATGGAGAAGATCGAAGAGCACATGGCAAGACTTCAAAAGGAACTAGAAGATAAGATGGCTCAGAACAGTGAAAGTACTCTTGAGTCCATCAAGAAAAATCAGGAGTCCTTGGTCGACCAAATCGTAGCCAAGTTGTCAGGTCTACAGCAAGCTAGTGCATCAGGGGGCATATCTTCCGAGGGAGTGGCCATACCACCAACCCCGCAAGTGGTTCTCTCACCCGGAATATTACCCGGGGATGCATCTGCTACTAAAGGGAAAGCAGCACTACCCGAGGACTCATTCGTTACCAAAGCGAAAGTTGCACCTGCTGTGAAGATACAAACTTCTACAATCATCCCTGATGATCATCCGGATGATTATCATGTCCCAGACTTTGACGAGGAAGATAAAGCTAAAAAGATGGAAGAAAAGATAAAAATATTAGAAGATCAAATAAAGATGGTCCAGGGAGACCATGATTATTATGGAGTGGACGCAATGGAGCTGAGCCTAGTTCCAGACTTGGTGCTTCCACCAAAGTTTAAAGTTCCTGAGTTTGAGAAGTTCGACGGGAACAGTTGCCCTTCAGCCCATATTACTATGTTCTGCCGAAAGATGACAGGATATGGCGGGAATGACCAACTCCTGATCCATTGTTTTCAGGAGAGCCTGTTCGGTTCAGCTATTCGGTGGTACAACCAGCTTAGCCGAACTCATATCAAGACGTGGAAAGACTTAGCCAAGTCTTTCTTGGAGCAGTATAAGCATATCAACGATATGAGACCAGACCGGGTCATGTTACAAAGCCTAGAGAAGAAACACAATGAGAGTTTCCGACAGTATGCACAGAGATGGAGGGATTTATCTGTGCAAGTTCATCCGCCCTTGGATGAAAAGGAAACAAGAAAGCTGTTTGTACAGACCTTGAAGGCACCTTACTTCGGGCACTTGGTAGCAATCACGTCGGGAAGTTTTTCAGATTTGGTCATGGCCGGTGAAATGATCGAGTTGGCCATTAAACAAGGAAAGATTGAGGGAGGAGACTCCAGTAAAAAACCTCCCATGAAGAACAAAGAGCGAGAGATCAACAATGTAAACACCTACAGTGTCAGCAAGGGAGTTACGATCTCAAGCTCAAATTCCACAGCAGCTGTACCATCCGGTACTTCTAGACAAAACCAGAGAGAACCAAGAAGAGAAAGGGAAATGGAGCAGTTTGACCCCATTCCCATGACATATAAAGAATTATACCAACAGCTCTTCGACACTCATGCAGTGTCGCCTTATCCTATGAATCCAATAAATCCCCATTACCCGAAATGGTATGACGAGAGCGCTCACTGCGAATACCATGGCGGTGTGCAGGGGCATTCGATTGAAAGTTGTCTCGCATTCAAGAGACTTGTGCAACGAATGAGAAACAAGAATTGGATCACTTTCAACTCCGGAGCACCAAACGTCGCCCAGAATCCCTTGCCCAATCATCAGGAGACAGGAATCAATGCCATTACTACTGAAGGGGGAAGGAGAATTAAATCAAGTGTTTCGGAAATCAAATCTCCTTTGGCTTGGGTATGGAGCCAAATGGTAAAGTCAGGATTTCTTGCACCATATCCAGATATGACAGAAAATGAAGACGGTAACCATTGTTATTACCACAACAAAGAAGGGCATAAAGTGCAAGATTGTCCGGAGTTCAGATTGTTAGTCCAGCTCATGATGGATTGGAAGGAGCTGGAGTTTTATTAAGAAATTTTAGATTCTTTGGAAGCAGATGTTTGTGCCACCGGAGAATCATCAGATAGAAAATTTGGTAGGGGTAGTCCTTTGATAATTACCCCTAAGGAAAGTATGACAGTGACAACACCAGCCAAAGTGGTAATCTCCGCACCTCGGCCTTTTCAATATAAGGACAATCGACAAGTGCCATGGAAGTACGAGTGTCAGGTGAGTACTTCCGGAGGAGGTAATAGTAAGGTGGGGCAAAGACCATTGGAGCCATTCAAAGAAGATGTGCTAGTTGTCAATGAACCTATAAAGGAAGAAGAAGCTAAAGAGTTCCTCAAGATCTTGAAGCACAGCGAGTACAACATTGTAGAACAGCTCCATAACTTACCTACACGTACTTCAATGCTAGCACTATTTTTAAGCTCGGAAGCACACCGAGAAGCGTTGTTGAATGTCCTTAATCAAACGTTCGTGCCACAAGACATACCAGTCAGCAAGATGGATCGACTGGTGAACAATATTCAAGCTGATAATCTCATCTCGTTTTCAGATGATGAAATTCCATCAGGAGGAAGAGGCCGAACGAAGGCGTTACACATTACTACCTACTGTAAGGGGCACGCTTTACCAAGTGTCTTAATCGATAATGGTTCAGCCCTGAATGTGATGCCTTCGATTACATTGAAGAGGCTACCAATAGATACCTCTCATATGAGAGCTTGTCAGAATGTGGTCCGAGCATTTGATGGGACCAAAAGAGAGGTAATCGGAAAGATCGAGGTACCATTGACCATCGGACCAGCCACTTATGATGTTGAGTTCCTTGTGATGGATATCATGCCGTCCTATAGCTATCTTTTAGGAAGGACGTGGATTCATCAAGCAGGTGCAGTACCCTCCACGTTGCACCAGAAAATTAAATTTATCATTGACGGGGCCTTAGTAATTATCAACGCTGCAGAAGATATCGTGGCAAGCGTGACCACGGAGGCTCCATACATCGAAGTAGACGAGGAAGCGATAGAGTGTTCGTTCCGCTCCTTGGAGTTTGTGAATGCCACATTCGTGGCGGAAGGAAAGAGAATCCCAAGACCTCGACTCTCCAAATGCACAAGGATGGAGATCAAGCAAACCCTGGGCCAAGACGCCAGAACCGGGAGAGGTTTTGGTAAATATTTGCAAGGAATGATCAATCCTGTCTGTCCTATCCCAAAATTAGACCAATTTGGGCTCGGTTTTCAGCCCAGTTATCATGAAAAGAGAAAGGAGATCCGAAAGAACCGGGAGAGAAGATTGGCCAGATTGAATGGGAACGAACTCCAATGGAAGCCTATGACATTCCCGTCGCTTTTCAGAACATTCAAGTCAGGTGGTTATGTGTTTGAGACCACCATATCCGAGTTAGAAACGACTCTGGAAGATCTGAACGTTAATGCCGTGACCACAGAAGATGTTGACAACGGAGATAGATCCAGGATATGCCCTCTGCCACATGGGTTTGTACCTAGCAGTTGGTCGGTGGAAGAACTACCTGTGGTTTACAGAAATCTTTCAGAGTAATATTCGAACTATCCCTATTTGTCTATACCCGGGGCAATAGGTGATCTTTTGTAAGGGTAAATAAACATTTGGTTTAAGTTTAATAAAAGATGCATTTTTCGTTTCCATGGCAAACAAACTTTTCTTTTATTTTTGAATTCATTCTCTATCTCCTTCATTCCAGTACTTCATTTCTAGTTACTCTCAAAGTTAGTTCTTGACCGTTCCGTGTGGGATATTATCCTCTCACACATGCATATCTTCTTCCTTTCAGGTTCCCAGATAACGATAATGTGGGCACTGATGATCCTGATCCAGAAGTGGATTTTGAATCAACCATTTGTCTTGGGGAATTTGATGAATGAGATAATGAAGAGGAGTACAACTTGCCTACCGAATTGCTGAGAATGATAGAAAGAGAAGAAAAACAAATACTGCCACATGAGGAGGCGATCGAAATCTTAAATTTGGGCACTGAGGAAGATCGAAAGGAGGTTAAAATCGGCACAACTCTTTCGACTGAAGCAAGAAAAAACCTGATAGTCTTACTTCAGGAGTACGGAGATGTGTTTGCTTGGTCGTATCAAGACATGCCGGGACTAGACACAGATATGGTAGTTCACAAACTGCCAATCAAACCAGAATTCAAACCTGTGCAGCAAAAACTGAGAAGAATGCGACCAGAAATGCTCCTTAAGATCAAGGAAGAAGTCAAGAAGCAATTTGATGCCGGTTTTCTTCAAGTAGCCAAATACCCTGAGTGGGTGGCCAACATAGTGCCTGTGCCGAAGAAGGACGGGAAAGTACGCATGTGTGTCGATTACCGGGACCTTAATAAGGCCAGTCCCAAGGACAACTTTCCTCTGCCACACATAGACACTCTGGTGGACAATACGGCCGGGAACGCCTACTTTTCATTCATGGATGGATTTTTGGGGTACAATCAGATCAAGATGCATCCCGAAGACATGGAGAAGACCACTTTCGTCACAATGTGGGGAACTTTCTGTTACAAAGTGATGTCTTTCGGATTAAAGAATGCTGGGGCAACATATCAGAGAGCTATGGTGACCCTGTTCCACGACATGATGCACAAAGAAATCGAGGTTTATGTCGACGACATGATTGTCAAGGCACAGACCGAGAGTGAACATGTCAAGAATCTGAGGAAGCTCTTCCAGAGATTGAGAAAGTTCCAACTGAGACTAAACCCTAGCAAATGTACCTTCGGGGTAACATCTGGAAAACTATTAGGTTTTATAGTCAGCAGGAGAGGCATACAGGTCGATCCTGATAAGGTTAAGGCTATCCAGAATCTACCTCCACCACAAACCCAAAAAGAAGTCCGAGGTTTTCTGGGCAGACTAAACTACATAGCTCGGTTCATCTCTCAGTTAACCGACAAATGTGACCCCATCTTTCGTCTCCTCCGAAAGAATAGCCCTGGAGCATGGGATAAAAACTGTCAGATTGCATTTGAGAAGGTAAAAGAGTACTTGTCTCGCACTCCTGTCCTGATGTCCCCTATCCCAGGAAAACCTCTGTTTTTGTATCTCTCCATATTCGAGAGCTCCATGAAGTGTGTCCTGGGTCAACACGACGAGTCTGGGAAGAAGGAAAGAGCCATCTACTACTTAAGCAAGAAGTTCACCGATTGCGAGGTCCGATATCCTCCTATTGAGAAGGTTTGTTGTGCCCTGGTCTGGGCTACAAAAATACTTCGACAATACATGTTGTATCACACCACTTGGCTGATTTCCAAGTTAGACCCGCTAAAATACATGATGGGTGTACCTGCTCTATCCGGAAGGTTAGCCTGATGGCAGATGCTTTTGTCTGAATTTGACATCGAATACGTGAGCCAAAAAGCGGTAAAAGGCAGCGCCATATCCGATTTTTTGGCAAGCAGAACTGATGAGAGCTATGAGCCGCTGGACTTTGATTTCCCAGACGAAGACTTAATGGCCATATCTTTGGAGGAAGCAAGCATTTTAGCGGACAGTTCCTGGAGAATGCAGTTCGATGGGGCATCAAATGCACTAGGACATGGCATCGGGGCAATCCTAGTCTCCCCAGAAGGGAGTCACTACCCATTTACCAGCAGACTGAACTTTGATTGTACCAATAACATGGTAGAATATGAAGCCTGTGTCTTGGGAATTCGGGCTGCACTGGGGCAAAATATAAAGACTTTGCGGGTGTATGGAGACTCAGCCTTAGTAATCTATCAGCTCCGAGGAGAGTGGGAAACCAAGGATATAAAGCTGTTAGAGTACCGAAAACTAGTGTTGGATCTGCTCGAAGAGTTCGACGAAGTCACCTTCCACTACGTGCCTAGAGAAGAAAATCAAATGGCTGACGCTTTAGCTACCTTGGCAGCCACATTCAAGGCTGGCGGGGAGTCTGAAATGATGCCAATTAACATGCAGTCGTATGAATACCCAGCTCATTGTTACCAAATTGAAGAAGTGAAAGACACTAAGCCTTGGTACTACGACATTCTGCAGTATATCAAGCATCGGAGTTATCCAGAAAAAACCACTGAAATCGAGAAGAGAACCCTTAGAAGGTTGGCAGCTGGATATGTCCTTGACAGAGAGGTTTTATACAAGAAAAGCCATAATCAAGTTCTGTTAAGGTGCGTCGATGCTGAAGAGGCAAAAATGATAGTGGAAGAAGTACATGATGGGGTTTGTGGAGCACATGCAAATGGGCATATGATGTCAAGACAAATAATGAGATGCGGATATTTTTGGTCCACACTGGAAAGTGATTGCATCAACTATGCTAGGAGATGTCATAAATGTCAGATTTATGGAGACAAGATAAATGTTCCACCCCATCCGCTTCATGTAATGACGTCACCATGGCCTTTTCTGTGTGGGGCATGGACGTTATCGGGCAAATCCATCCGAAGGCTTCGAATGGTCACCGTTCATTCTCGTAGCAATTGACTATTTCACGAAATGGGTAGAGGCTGCGTCATACGCCAGTGTCACTCAATCCACTATTTGCAAGTTTTTGAAGAAAGAAATTATATGTCGGTATGGTCTACCCGAAAGGATTATCACCGATAACGCAACAAACTTGAACAACAAGATGATGAGTGCTGCCTGCGAACAGTTCAACATAAAACATCACAATTCCACTGCTTACAGACCAAAGATGAATGGAGCAGTAGAAGCAGCAAACAAAATATTAAGAAGATAGTGGAGAAAAACAACTGAAACTTACAAAGACTGGCATGAGAAGTTGCCTTTTGCTTTGTTCGCTTATCGAACCTCGGTACGAACTTCGACTGGGGCAACTCCATTTTCACTAGCCTATGGAATGGAAGCAGTGCTACCCATTGAAGTCGAGATTCCGTCTCTCAGGGTCTTGTCAGAAGTCAAGCTGGATGATGCAGAGTGGGCACAATCCAGATATGATCAGCTTAATCTGATAGATGAAAAAAGACTGAAAGCCATTCATCATGGTCAAATCTATCAGAAACGAATGATCCGAGCACATGACAAAAAGGTGCGCCCAAGAATATTCCGTGAAGGTGATCTAGTGCTAAAAAGAATTTGGCCAGTCCAGAAAGACTTCCGAGGAAAATGGACGCCAAATTGGGAAGGACCTTATGTCGTGAAGAAGGCTTTCTCCGGAGGAGCCCTTATCCTGGCTGAAATGGACGGACCTGAGCTGCCACATCCCATTAACTCGGACGCAGTCAAGAAATACTTCGCTTAGGATGAAAACCCGAGAGGGCGTCCTAAGTTTTTTTTTTTTAAAAAAAAAAAAAAAAGAGAGAAGAACGTTTAGGGTGAAAACCCGGAAGGGCGCCCTAAATTGAAAAAAGAAAAAGAGGAAAAAAGAAGAGAAAATAAGGTGGGTTCAAGATGAAAACCCGCAAAGGGCGTCTTGCGACCAAGGATGGGTCCAAGTTGAAAACCCGGAAAGGGCGATTTAGATATTAACGGTGGAAACATCCCGGCACATGAATCTTCTACGAACTCAACAAATCGGAGAAATGTTGCACCCTCCCAAACGTTGTCGCATTTTCAAAGATCCTTTGGCAAAGGCTGCATTCAAAGTCACCAAACGGCATTTCAGCTCAGAAGTGCCCACGTTATCGAGATCTAAGACATTCATTTATACATCATTGTGTATTCGTCTTCTAGAATGTTTGCCATGTGTTATTTGTTCTTCTCCTCCCTTATGAATAAAGACCATCTTTCCTCCAATTCCTTTCGAACATCTTGAATTAGATTTAAACCTAATGGTTTATTTATTTTTTTTATGAAAGATAATCGCATATTACTGTACAAAGATTCATTGAAAAGTACAGGTACCCAGAAGCCGATCAAGGCTCATGCACATGCTTGAGATGGTTGAGGAGCATCTCCAAAAAAAAAAATGTGCACATCAAATTCAAACATTTGAAGAATTCAAGATCAGAGATCGGAACTTCAAGCTTTCAAAATCAAGAGTCAACAACGACAGGCCACCGGAAATCAATATTTCTCTCCAGAGCCCAGAATAACATATGTGGCCCATATATTTTAGGCATACCTAAGAGCATGACATCCATATCATCGCATATATGCATATCTTTTCAGGTTTTACCCAGAGCCAATTTCAACTTCACAACGAAGGATATTGGACTCCAGACAACGCAAGTTCAACTTCACGACGAAGGGACCGCTGGTTGTCAACAAACAATTTCCCAATTTCAGAGCCAATTTCAACTTCACAACGAATGATATTGGACTCCAGACAACGCATGTTCAACTTCACAACGTAGGGACCACTGGTTGTCAATAAACAATTTCCCAATATTCAGAGCCAATTTCAACTTCACAGCGAAGGATATTGGACTCCTGACAACGCAAGTTCAACTTCACGACGAAGGGACCGCTGGTTGTCAATAAACAATTTCCCAATTTCAACTTCACAACGAAGGATATTGGACTCCAGACAACGCAAGTTCAACTTCACGACGAAGGGACCGCTGGTTGTCAATAAACAACTTCTCAAATTCAGAACCAATTTCAACTTCACAACGAAGGATATTGGACTCTAGGCAACGCAAGTTCAACTTCACGACGAAGGGACCGCTGGTTGTCAGTAAACAACTTCTCAATTTCAGAGCCAATTTCAACTTCACAACGAAGGATATTGGACTCCAGATAACACAAGTTCAACTTCACGACGAAGGGACCACTGGTTGTCAATAAATAATTTTCCAGTCCCAGAACCAATTTCAACTTCACATCGGAGGATATTGGACTCGGAACAATACTTGGATTTCAACTTCACGACGATGGATATCCAATTATCAAGCTCAACTTCACGACGAAGGGGTTATATACATATACAACTTCACAGCGAAGGGTATCATACCCTAACAGGTTGACCCAACTTCACGACGAAGGAGTCATCTGTAACACCAAAGTCTTCCGGTCAAGTTTCACCTTCAAGACGAAGTATCTTGAGCCAGAAGACGATCCAGGAACTGCTGGTCAAAGCTTTGGGTTCGATTTCAACTTCACGACGAAGGATCTCATACTCAGAATTCTCCAGTTTCGACTCAACCTCACGACGGGAGAGTCATTTCCTGATTTAAATTGACAAACCAGTCCTGATATCGGGTTTCAACTCTACGACAGAGGGCATTCGATATGGACGAAATTAGTGTCTTTTAATCTTTGCTCTATTTTTGTTACACGACAATGAGCAAAGAGGGGCAGCTGAAGACACCTAATTTCGTCCCTTTTATTTTTATAATATACTTTTGATTAATATTATTTTTATAATATACATTATTGCAAACTATTACATATTACATTTTATTTTTATTTTTGTGTCAGGCCCAAGATCAGTTTATACGGGGCCCAACAGAATGCCCTAGTCCAACCCAAATCCTAAACATTCACACGAGCTAGGGTTTCCAGCTAGCATTCCAAGCGGCGCTGCATCCGTTGCCTTACGAGTCATCGCTGCTCATACTGCTCGGCCGAGTCCCTTGGTCAAGCATCCAAACGCCACGACAACAACCCACCGAGTCCACTGCCGGGTTTCTCGCCTCAACATCACCACACACCAACAAACACAAGATATCATGTTTCATTTGGAATGAAACTCCTAGTTATTTCCATTATAAAAACATGTAACTAGGACACAGAGAGGGTGGATACAGAATACAAAACACAAATTACACAAAAACTACGAGCAATATTGGGTTGATATCGAAACATTTTTTCAAGATTCTCGAAAGTAACAAAAGGTAAAGTCTATACCATGTTCGTTTTGAGGCTTGCATGCTTGTTGTTTTGTTGTTCTTAATTCGAAAAATACCAAAGGAAACTGTTTTGGCCGATGAACTTTTAGGGGAAGGATCGAGATTTTGATCTCAGATATACCCTCCCCCGAGGCCTATTTCGAAAAACCGGTTTAAGATTTGGGTCGAGGGCAAGAAGAGCTTTCGAAAAAAGCCTACCTTTTCGTATTTGGCCGCCGATGAACGACGGCAGCCGCGGATCCATGGCGGCGGCGAGGCAGTGCTAAGGTGGTCAGAATCTGGGTTCATGCGAGAACCCAGCCATGTTCTTACTTTTAAAGAACAGACGAGAGAAATGTTGAGAGGGAGGGAGCTCTCGACGAGAGAAGAAGAGAGGAATGAAACTTTAAAAAATATATTTGAGTCATATAGTGAGCCCAGCAGACCAAACTGACCCGACCCGTGCTTATATCAGATCCACGTATTTTGTAATAAATTAGGGTAAACTACCCTTTTGGTCCCTCGTATCTTTTGAAGAGTTATTTCACCCCCAAATTGAAATTAACCCTTAATATTGCTTTGAATTTTGACCCCTAGCTTATAGTTCTTTCAATTTAATCCTTTTTCTGGATTTTAATTTTATTTATCTATTATCTTTTTATATTACATTATAATGTTTATATATATTTTATATTATTATTAGTTTTTTTACACTCGTATATATGTATTATTAGTATATTATTATTTTACTTATATGTTATATATATATATATATATGTGTGTATACATTTTGTATTTTATCTTATTATTTCTTTACTTTTTTTCTTATTATATTTATCTTCATTATTTAGTTTTTCTATTACTATTATATAGATTTTTTTCTCCCTCTCATATTTAGTTATTATATATATATGGTATTAATATTATTATATGTTTTTTATTAATTTTACCTTATACGCTATTATTTTACATTTTTTATATACATATGGACATTTTATTTAATTCTTATCACTTTACATTTGTATGTTATTTTATTTCACCTTTATTATGTTTTATTTATTTATTTATTCCTTTTTTATTTTATATGTACATATTTGATTATAGTTATTTATTTATTTTAGTTTTTAGTTTTTTTATTTATTACTATTATATATATCTTTTTATTTTTTTCATTGTTTATATCTTTATTATTATTACCATCATTTTTATATTCTATATTTTCCTCATCTTATTTGTTTTCCATTTTACCTTAGGTGTTTTATTTGCATTCCTTATCTAATATATGTCTCGATCTTTTAAGGGTACAATTTAAGCAATCTAAGGTAAGTAATTTGGATCGTCATTTTACATTTTAATTTAAATTTATAACTTTCTTAATTAAAGACAACTGAAAATTACATAGTACCGAAAGGGCAGTTCAAGGGTGCTAATCCTTCCTTAGCTGTAACCGACTCCCGAATCCGACATATCTTTGGTAAGACGCAGATCAGGTAAGATATAAGGTATCCGATTAACCTATTTATTTTTAAATAAATAATCGGTGGCGACTCCAATCCATTTCCCTAAGTCGAAGCCCAATCCCGGGGCCCAACCGAAAGACGGTTACGACAGTAATATTTAATGTGTTTTAATTTCGAATCTTAACATGATATTTTAGTGAGGTTTGCGACAACATTTATAGGAAATAAAAAAAAAGAAAAAATTTCCACAAAATCACGTGATTTTATGAAGAATCTAAAGGATTAAGAATAATGGAAGGAAAATAAAAAGTTATTGATGTGGATGCTCCTATGGTCCTACTCAGCCATCAAGGAAAAAACAATAGAAAGGCATAATAAAATCATATGCCATTAGTGGAGCTGTAGCATTATGATTTGGAGCATCTAAAACCAAAGGCACACGCATTAATAAGAAACTCAAAACAGCTTAATATAATTGCAAAATCCACTTTCCTGTTTCCACTATATAAATAGATCAATAAATAAATAAGTAATGGTGCATTATAATTTAAGATAGCCTCTTGAAAACGTTGAAATTATTTGTCCACAAAATATCTAGAGGCAAAATGTTGCCAAGGGACTAATTGTATACTTGGGGATTAATTGTATACTTAGATATTGGCACTATAATTTTTTAGTGTAACAAATTACTTTAAAATTGTTATACGCTTTTTTTTTATTTAAAGTTGAGGGACGATATTCTCATTTATCAAATCTTATAGATTCATCGTGGATTTGTTATTATCTCTTAAGGTTTCGAGTTCGAACATCGCGTATATAAGAATATAAACATTTATTATCAAATGGTAATTTTTTTTAATAGATACTATATTTGTATTCACTCAAAATTTATAATAAAAAATAGACTTATTGGTAATTGACAAATTATCGATAGATCTTAATATATATTATTTAAAAAAAAGCCCCTCGATTGGGGGGTTATTAGTATATTACTTTCATCAGAGCTTGCCACATTAGTGTCAAGCTTTTTTATTTTATTTTTGAACATATTTTTCATTCATGTAGTGATTATTGGGTTACTAAATTAGCCCATTTTAAGTAGTTTTGGTTTCTACTGGTTCTATTGGTAATAAAGGCCTCCAATTTGGTTTAGGATTCATATTACTTAGTCTAGGTCCAGCCCATCCTAGTCACCATTAAACCAAAACCCATTACCTTTTTTTATTTTTCCTTAATAATAAATGTTTTTTAATTATATATTTATTCGGAGGAAATACTAAATGAGGCATTGAGCTTTCACTTCCTTCAGATAAGGCCTTATACATTTACTATACTAATATATTCCCTTGAACTTTAACTTATACACTGAAACGCCTTTAACTTTAATCAACACAAAATCTCTTAACTTCTATTTTATCCGGTAATAAGAAGTGACAGATTCAAAAATATTTTTGAGGGTAGACATGTATATATTAATAATAAAAAAGTTTTGTATGTGGCGAACATAAATAAAATTATGTGAGTACCATCAATAAAATTAACATTTAATATAAAGAAATTCGAATGTAAACCCTAGATCCCATGTACATTTGTTGTTGCAAATAAGTGTAAGACACGTTATATTCTAAGGGATAGAATCTAGTTTCAAATCTTGAAGATTATATTGTTGGGAGGAACACCTATGAACCCAAGCTTTGATGCAGCCAACTAGATTTCAATAGTTTGGATTATGCTTTATTATGCGATAACGAAACAAATTAATGGTTCTCTCATTTTCTCTGTAGTATCCGATCCGAATTAGTCGATTAATAAATCGATGATTACAAAAAAAAAAAAAAACTCTCTTAGACCTACACCCATGGCTCAGTTAGGTGTGGCTCATTGCCTCAGCCAACTGTTTAGCTCGTATCTTCCAAACCTAGCCCAAGCCACAACCCGCCTCTATTTGGGCTTTTTCCTCTAGGCCTCCTTGAGATCCAAAATCATAGTTAAAGTCTAGAATCCCTTAGAACACCTCAGTGATCATCGACCCAACTTAACCTCGAGCTAACCAGTGAGCTTGCTGAGATCGTTGACTGATCTATATCCGACTCATTAACAAATCCATATTTGACCTGTTAAATGATCCGTATTTGATATGTTGACTAATCTATTTGATCAACCCATATCTGACATACTTAACCGATCAGTATATGACTTGTTGATTGATTCATATTCGATTTGTTGACTGATCTGTTGACTTGACCTAGACTATTTCTATATCCGTACCTAAATTGAATTTGACATTAACTGTTTTGATATGTGTTTATCAACCCGAACCTTTCTGACTCACTGAATCGACTTGTTGATCATTAATCTGTTGACTGTTGACTCATTAAATGTTGATTATTGATTGTTGATTTTGACCTTGACCTATTGACTTCAAATCTTTAACTTAATTTACTCTTGACTCGTATTTCTTTTCTATTGATTTATTCACATATTCTTAATTTTTTAAGGTATCTAATTCGCATCAGAGTGCATTAGCAAGTAGGATTTAATAAACTGATTGTTTGAATTATCAAATTATAACCTAAGTGTAGACACTAATTTTTCATTCTATTTATTATTATTATTATTATTATTAAATAAAATATATTATTATTATTATTATTATTCTATATTATTATTATTATTATTAAATAAAAAATACAAACCCAAATATATTACAAATCCCGAAGCCCAGTTACAATTTCAGACCAAACTTGTTCAGGCCCAAATATCAAACCCGAAGCCCAATAGCTCGAAGCCCAGATGGCCCAGCAAGCCTCAAAACCTACTTAGGGTTATTGTTAGGGTTTCTAAACCCTAGCTCCCAGCCGCCTCAATCTTATAGAAGGCCAGCCGCCGCCTCTGCTCAGCCGCCACCTCCACGTTAACGCTTCAGCTGCTGCCACACCGCCGTCAGTGCCACGCCACCTCGCCGAGCTTTCCAGAAAGCCAGCTGCCCCTCCCCACGTCGAAGCCCTATGGTGAGTCACCACCATAGTCCGGTGACTCACCTAGGGTCGCCATTTGGGACCAGTCCGAGAGCCACACCGTCGATGGCTATAAAAGCCATCGACCACCTGCAAAGAGAGCGACAGAGAGATATACGAACAGCAACGGAGAACAAACGGTCAACAATAAAATAAGGACAGCAACCAAATGAGGAAGAATCTGAGAGAGACAACAACAAGGAAAGAAAAACAGGAAAATAACAAGAGCAACCAACCACGACAGCAAGCAAGCAACACATCAACCAGAAGCAAAAAGAAAAGAGAAAAGGGTGGAGTAGCTTACCATCATCAGAACCCCAAACCACCGTCAAACCCCAAAGAACCGAAGGTATAAACCTATGTCTAGGAAATTTTAAGGGTTTTTAGCAAAAAAGGAAGCTAGATTCGGCTTTGGGATCTTTAGATCTATATTTTAGGGTATGTTTGTAAGTTCCGACCACCGTTGACGGTGGCCGGAAGCGGTGGTCGAAGCCCGAATACGGTGGCCGGCTGGGACTGGTTTCTCTCCGGCGTGAAGAGAGAAGGCAGAGAGTTTTCATCTCTCTCATTTAGAGAGAGAATGGAAAAATAAAAAATGAAGAAGGATGGCCCAAAGGGGCCGGTTTAAGGGTTTATATACCCCTCTCAAAACGGTGTCGTTTTGGAGAGGGGTGTATCTGTAATTTTAGGAATCCACAAATACATCTTATAGTCCTTGCTAGTTTATAAATTTGCATTATAGCCATTAAAATCAATTTATAATCATTTAAATTCGGGTTTTTAATCTTATTTACTTTATAATTTAGTCATTTATAATTTAATCTTATTTACTTTACAAATACCCCATTAACTTTGTTAAATTTTATTTTGATCACTGAATAGTAATTAAGGGTTAATTACACTTTAATGATTATGTTATATAATATTTCGAATTAAATCTGTAAGTTTTAATATTTTATAATCCTGTTATTTTAATTCTATTTATTTTAGCCCCTATAATTTTAAATGATTAATTACTAATTAGGTATTTAATTTTATTATATTATAATTTAGTCACTAATTTTAAATATTTTCATTTATTATAAAGTTTTATTGCTTTTAAATATATAGTTCTAATTTTATTATTGTTTATTTATGTTTTAATTTTACATGTTTATAAATTTAAATATTATTGTTATTATTATTATATAGCCATATAAATATATATATATATATATATATATATAATAAATAATACTTATTTACTTATTTTTACTTTATATATATTAAATCCTAATTTAATTTTACATAAATTGCTTTTTTAAAAAAAGCATATTTTAATATTTATTTATTTTTCAATATTAAGAAAGGATAGTCTTAAAGCAACTGGATGCTCATTTTCTGATATTTTAAATAAATAAATATCTTATTTTATAAATTATATTTATTTTTAATTATTTTTAGATAAATGTTTTATTAATATTTATTTATTTTTTAATATAAAGAAAAGAGCTGTCTTAAAGCACCTAGAAGCCCTTTTCTGATATTTCTAAATAAATAAATATCTTATAAAAAATATAATATATTTTCTTAAAATTATAAATTTGAAATAATAAGATTATAAATTAAACATATTTTTAAATTTTTAAATTTCTAATAATAGAGACAATTTATAATTAATGAGTACCAATTTTGGGCGTTGTGGGGGTGTTAATCCTTCCCCAAACGTAATCGACCATGAATCCCTTTTATTATTAAAAAGAACGAATTTTTGGTTAAAACGCAGACCAGTTTATCTTTTAACTGCTGTTTTCTTAAAAACTCTTTTAAAAGATAATTTTTAGGTATTCGACCTACCTGATCCAAAAGGTCGATGGCGACTCCAAAAACATTTTTAAATCAAAACCATATATTCACATCACTTTTCCCGCCAAGTAAACAATTCGTGCCCGGGCGAAAACCAGTTACGACAGCTTGGCAACTCCGCTGGGGACTTTTTCAAGCTTTAAAATCAATTATAAATTGTCTCTATTAATTATAAATTAAAAATTCATATATTTAATTTATAATTCTTTCTTTTCAAAATTTTTATATATACTTATTATTTTCATAATATTTATATGTATATTATTTTTTATATTTTTATTTTATTTTCAAGTATTTTATTTTCATTATTTATTTGTTTGTCAGAGGTTTGAACATTTTTCCTCACACACAATACGTGCATTGCATAAACATAAGCTTTATAGCCAAGCTTGTCCCTTTTAAGTGGGAGTGAAAGCGACGTCTTCGTGAGAATATATTCTCCGTGTCAGACCTAGCAAGTAGCTTTCGGGGTTCATATGCTCTATGTCTTCATGAGAATTTATTCTCCGTGTCAGGCATAGAGAAGTGTATCCCCTCGAATTAAACTCGATCCGCTTTAGTCTGTGATGGACTAGGATTGAGGGATTGACAGCCTAAGGGGGCACCAACAAGGACAATTCGGGTACCTTTACTCTTAGAACCGAAACCCTGCATATAATAAACCCTAGCAATTCTCTTGATCTAAGACAGTACTGAACCTCTGTCTGTAGGTGTACACTAAGGAGAAATAAATTCTAACTTTTTGTTTTTTTTTTTAATTTTTTTTAATTTTTTATTTTTTCTGAATAAATGCATGCGAACTAGAAATCATGCAGTTAGGTTAATTTTTCGAAACAAAGCATGGAACTAGAAAGCATGAGGTTAGGATTTATACCTTGATAGATAGAATATTTTTCCTTCCATTAGTTGGTACTAACTATTCTATTTTTTTTTCTTATTTTTTCCATGCACGTTACATTGCTCTAATTTGTTTATATTCTTTTGTCTGTATTGCATGATCATGGCATAACCAAAAGGTGTTGACTTGAAATATTGTTCATCAAATTGGAAAGACTTCATAAATGGACAAAAGGTTTTATGATCAAACAAAATATGACGCGGCCAAGGAATGGCATCATGAGGGAACTCCGAGGATAGATGAGAGCTATGCACCCAAAGATCGTATGCCCATTGAAGAGCAAAAGGAGATACGAGAAATAAGAGAGCAAAAGGAGATACGAGAAATAAGAGAGCAAATGTCCAAGATGATGGGAATAATATTTGTTTTGGCCAAAGGAAAAGAGATTCCTTCACAAATAAAGGTCAATGAACATGATCCTGCAATCTCAGATATGCAAGGAACTTCAGATCTTAACCAATTGGAGAAATTACGGACAGTCATTATTCGTATTCACAAATCGTCTGGAGATACCCAGGAAATGGTGACAACTGTAAAAATTCCCAGAGATAAGAAGAAATCTTGCAATTTGAAATCGTCGAAGTTTAGTCTGCTCCCGACATCTAAAACTCAGGTTCAATCCAAGACAAAAGGCAGTTCTCATTTTGATGCTATCCCTATATCATATAAAGAATTATATGAGAAACTACTTAAAGCACGAGAATTGGCTCCGTACTACATAAAACCATTCCAACCTCCGTATCCGAATTGGTGTGACATCAACGTTTATTGTGAATATCATCCTGGAGCTCAAGGACATACTATTGAGAATTGTCTTGCCTTCAAACGTCGAGTCCAAAGTCTTTTGGATCATGGAACCTTACAATTTATGATAAATGATCGACCAAGTTTGATAATTGAAGGTCCTGCTAGATTAATACCAAAAGTCTTCAAAGGTAAAAGTATCAGTAGATATGTCCAGAAGGAAGAAGATTTGTTGAGGTTCGAGGCTCAAATACGTCATTTGATGATTGAAAACGATAAATTGAGCACCAAAATGGAAACCATGCAGGAAGATTTCCAGAAGGTCAGTCAATCCTTTCAGAATGATGGCATAAGAAACACCCCATAATAGTGGATAATAGGGGTCACCAAACTGAAAAAGAATTGCAACATAAATAAAGGACGAGCCAAGAAGTTTCCTCATGATTTACGAATCGCAGAAGAAAGACTCAATACAACTGTCATTGAATCGAGAAAATATCAAGTCGACAATCAAAGGTTGAATAGTGCTATGACCAATATGGAAGCATCATATCAGATTTATCAGCATGAGATTGATACTGAATTAAAAGCCAATATAGACAAGAACAAGACATTGAAGAAATGTTTAGATGATTATGGAGATCTTGTACGAGAACTTCTTGAACATAAAGATTCTCTCACAAGAAAAAATGAACAATATTGTTTACAACTTCGAGAGTTAATGCAAAAGATGAAGGAAAAAGACAATATCATGAAGGAAACATCTGCTCAAGCAAACAATGTGGCTCATAAGCTGGTGGACTTAGCTGGTTTCACGAGAGAGTTAAGGCAGATTGATAACTCCACAACTGAACATGAGTGGAAGTTAAAATGGCTTTTAAGGGAAATAGAGAAATTAGGAGTAAAAGCCATCCCCTACATGTAAAAGTTTTGTTTAATGCACGAAAACTTTTGTGTTCAATGAAATATGTTCTAAGATGATCACTCTTGAGTAACACCTTTTCATACATGCATTTGCATTTCACATTTTTTGCATTTACATTACATTTATTATTTAAGTATTGTTATATACATTAATTATAAAAATATGTAAATAATTCATGAAAGGTTTTGTAACAGTAAAATTGAGATCATTCATTCATATTATTGTACCATCATCATGAAAACAATAGAGCAATCTTATGAGGGACTGCAAGATCAGTGGCCAGAACAATTGACAGGGTTACCTCAGGATATAAGGAAAGAAACATCAGATTCAGTACCAGATGGATCCAATCAAATTATTCAGGGGATAAAATCTGATAAAGAAGAGATAATAACTGATAAAGAGCAACCATGGTGTCAGATTGAAGAGTCGAGAATGATAACGTACCCTGGGGCATCCCACTCGAACCCAAGGAATAGCCTCGTTAATTATTCACAGTATGAGGAAAGATTCAAGAAGATGGATGAAGCAATAAGAAATATGAAAAGTGTTAATGCCTCCCACAAAGAATTAGAAGCAAGAGAGCTCAGCTTGGTTCCACACTTGGTTATTCCCCATGAATTTAAAATGCCAGATTTTGAGAAATACAATGGCGCTAGTTGTCCCCTAATCCACCTCATAATGTTTTGCAGAAAAATGGAAGGATATTTAAGTTCTGATGATTTGTTAATTCACTCCTTCTATAATAGCCTCATTGGCTCAGCAATAGTATGGTATAATTAGTTGACCCAAGATCAGATCAAGAGATGGGTTGATTTAGCTGATGCATTTTTGGAACAATATAGGTATGTTAAAGGCTTAACTCCAACACATATGAATCTTCAAGGAGTAAAGAAGAAAGCCAATGAAAGGTTTCAAGAATATACCTTGAGATGGAGAGGAGTGGCAGCACAAGTTCAACCTCCCATGTTAGAAAAAGAGATATCACGTATGTTTCGTGATTCTCTTCCCGCTCCTTTCTTCGAGTTAATGCAGGCAAATCCGACGAAGGAATTCGAGAATCTTGTGACAAGTGGAGAATTAATTGAGAATGTAATTAGCGAAGAAAACTCAAAAGTCACACCCAAGAGCCCGAAAGATCAAAAAGCGAAAACTGATGATGTAAATGAGTGTCGCATCTAGAGTCCCCGCAATTGCAAAAGAAAAAGAGCAAGTAATTGTTCGGATCGACCAAAGAAAGTCACACGATCAAGAAAAACTTTGGAAGTGTTCCAAACTTCCATTTCAGACTTGTACACTCATTTGATTAAAGGTTAATACATCACACCAAGATCTGTAAGAGTGCCACCAAACCCTTCTGCTCATTTCTATGATCAAAATAGCTTCTGCAATTTTCACTTGGGGGAAAAAGGGCACTCAATAGGGAATTATTGGCCACTATTAAAAGAAATAGAGATGCTTATTGACAAATGAGTCTTGACACAAGAAATGATCAAGAAATGGGGGGCAAATGAGGACAATGACCCTAATCCTATTACACACCCAACATTAGAGAGGCATGATAAATAAACAAGTGGAAGTTGTTATCTACCACTGTAGTACCTTTCATTTTCAACATCTTGTTTGAACTTGTTTTTTTGTTCCTTTATGTGTTTTTGTACAAAAAATAAATTTTTGTTACTTTTATGGTTATGAGCAAAGAATTAAGTTTTAATCTTGAAATTCTTGAGTATCAAGTAGATTAAATATTCTTTTAATTTTTCAAGAGTTATAAATCTGTGTCAAGTGGTAAAGTTATATCTTTCATATCCCATCCAATGCCAATTACTTAACCCTTACCAAAACCAAATCCTGACACTACAATTATCTGAGACTCTGAAGAAATGTCTCTACTTATTTTTGAGAGACCAACTCCAGACGTTTACTGGTTTATGATACTACCTTCCACCATATACACGACTTCATAAGTCACACTTTTGTCCTTCCAAATACAAAACCATCATGAACTAAAAGACCTCAAAAGAACCAAACTTTCAAATTATTCGTGAATCTTCCTGCAAGAAGAGACGAGATGAGGCATTATGGACCAGCTTATCGAAGATAATTTCGAGTGATTGGGGCATACTCAAAGAAGAAAAAATGATTGATTTAAATAAATATATCATGCATTAATTACATTGTTTTCATGTAAATGAAAGTTAATCTTGAATATTCATCCCCCTGGAGATACATCTTTTCACAAAGACTTCTCTGTATGAAATGACTGAACTTTGTGCATAGTTTAATTATGCAAACTCATTGACATATCGCCCAAAGATGAATAAGGCAGTTGAAGGAGCAAATAAGAATATTAAGAGGATCGTTACAAAGATCACTAAAACTTACAAGGATTAGCACGAGAAGCTACCTTTTGCTTTATATGCATATCGAAATGATGTTCGAACATCACTGGGCAACACCTTATTGTTCAGTCTTACCAATTTGAGATACCATCACTTTTTATCTTAAAGGAGGTAAAATTGGAGGAAGCTGAAGGGATCCAAGCTCGATTTGATCAATTAAACCTTATTGATGAGAAGAGATTGAAAACTATTTACTACGGGCAGATGTATCAGAAACAGATAATGAAAGATCACAACAAGAAAGTACATCCGAGAGAATTCCAAGAGGGTGATCTAGTGCTGAAAAACATCTTGCCTATACATAAAGATTTCCCTGGGAAATTGATGCCTAATTGGGAAGGGTCAAATGTTGAAAAAAAATGGGCCTTTTCTGGAGGAGCGTTGATTTTGGCAGAAATGAATGGGAAAGTTCTGAGAAACCAAATAAACTGAGATTCTGTCAAGAAATATTATACTTGAAAAAAAGGAAAAAAAGGAAAAAAAAGAGAAAGAATTGAACCAAGATGAGTGACTCATGGAGTCTCAAGTTACAAGATTGATCAAGTAAAATTAGTTCAAAGATTCATATTCAACAAGAAGTGCAAGAGATACTGGAGATGAATGAATCTTATGGTAAAATCCCCAGCAAAGCATATCCAAGGCAAACAAAGCAAGATTGAAGGCATCTAATTAGAAGAGAATATCTTCAGAATTCATTCCACCTCTCAAGATTGATTTTTATTTGCAAAAATTGATTTTTAAAAATTTTTAATGCATGATATGAAAAAAGAAAAAAAGGGGGTTCAAGATGTAAATTTTTAAATAATATCTTAAAACCAAAGGAAGATTCGAGTTGAAAACCTGAAAAGACGGCTCGAATATTAGATGGTGCAACGACGACATAAGAGACAATCTTAAGCTCTTAATGAAGCACCACACATCCCAAAGATGTTCCTGAGAGTCTGGAAATAAAAAGTATCTCTACGAAATGAGCATAACAACGAGAAGTATCTCTACAAGATGAGCATAACAATCATTTCTTCAAGTTAGTGGAAGTCCAAAGAGACATAAATGATGGACTAACCCGAGAGACCTTACTTTACCATAATCAAACTACACCTTAAATCAGTCAATAATTTTGACACTTGCCATAGGACTATGATTTTTGAATGATTTAAAAGAGTAGTTGATTTATTTGATAGTTATTAATTTCATAACTTATGATTTAATTCTATTGTGAACCTGTAAAGGGCAATACTTTACAAAATTTTGTCATTCTTCAATAAAGAAAGGAGAAAAAACATTTTCAAACAGGGCAGTCTCAAATGAGGAAGGTCCTTGAAGCAAGTTGTCATTTATTCTACCTCTAGAAAAACGAGACCAGAATGATGAAGCATTACACTTTCTTGAAAGCAAGTGGTCCAAGAAGCTAGAAAATCAGGAGAATTGAACTTGTAATGCCTTCTCCTGTGACATTATCAACAATCCATCAAGAAAGATTACCCTTAAGTCCCATTAAGGTGTGTTATGGGAATGACCAAGTCCACCACGTGCAATCTGGTTATACTGTGATGTTGGCTTAATTCTTGATACATTATTGCTACCTCTTCCATGCTGATCATTTTCTTTGTCAAGATTATATCTTTTATGTCATTCAGAAGATTGTTGAATTTAAATTTGAGAACATATGGCACAAAATAAGACAATGGAACAAATTCTACACTTATAGGCTTTACAGGATTCCAAAAGAAGAAATAATCAAACCCTTCCATTGTTCGGGAAGAATGAGATATGGAGGTGTGTATCTTGAAGAAACAAAAAAGAAAATCGTTGTAGCAATCATTGCAAGAAAATGCACCAACAAAAATCCTTGAGTCCATCCAGTTATGTTTATGTCTTCCAGTAAGGTTGTAACATTGGACGTCACCGACAACAAGGTCGAATTCGACAAGTCTACTCATCAATTGCTCCAACCGATCACCATTCAGTTCTTGTGCATCTGTGTTCAAGGATATGCCAAGACAGTAGAAAGCAACCTCTGCATCACTAATCCCAGAGAAAAGAGACAGGACATTGATACCACCAAGGAACATGTCTCTGGCAGATCCTCATTCTCGTGTATGGTTTTTAGGGAAACCTAGAAGCATTTCCACCTCATCAGGTTCAAGTGGAGTAATTTTATTCCTTCCAACCCATACTAGATTCTATTCTTGGCACTCATCAAGAACATATTTCTGGACACTTGAAGGTGGCTCATTGTCACAAGCTTCAAGAGCCTTACGAATCCTTTCTGTCAATTTGGCACTTCCTGTACATGTTTGTAAAGAGTTCAACTTTGTTCTTGGATCCCAGGAAGGTCATCATTTTGTTGTCAAGGGAAAATAATCATGTATGGTGCGGGGAGAAAGCAGAATAAGAAGAAATATGTTCTCAATTGACAGATTAAGAATATAGCCCCTCTTCTATGCAGCAGTACAAAAATATTTCGAATCTACAAATTCTGGCTCTACATTGTATAAGTACAGTGACATTTCAGTCCAAACACCAACTGGAGCAAGTGCCACATTCTCTTAGTAGAAATAAAGAGGCTCAATAGCATCTTCTGGAAGTGTTGTTTGAGTTATCTGATCTGGTTCGATGGGAATCCCAAAACCAATCATTGGATTTGAAAGATGAATTAGATGATCGTCTTCATTAAGAAGCTTCGTTTCAAGCTTCCTCTGCTTCTTCCTTTTCCAAAAATTAGCCCGAGTTTCACCTTTTCTTGTAATTGGGGTCATTGCATAATGGCTTCATATCTTCTACCGGAAGAAGTGTGCCAGCAACCTTAGCCATTTGAGCATCACATATAAAATATGTCAACTCTGCAATTGATGAATTCGGACCATATCTCTCCATGGCTATTGAAGCCTCAGCATCTGAGTACCCCATTTTCGTCAAGTATGACAGTTTATTCTTCTCATTAGAATCAGAATTCAGGATTTCCTCGGTATCAGAAGAACTATCAATAGCTGTGAAATCATCCTGAAAGATCACTTCATAATCAGATGAGTAGTTATCAGAATTAACATGTTGCATGATTGCGGACATTTCAAGAGCCTGTACCACTGTATATGTAGTCTTACTATTACATCAAAGTAAGATTACTGTTCATATAAATTGGTTTCTCTCCCACAGAAAAATATATTCCAGAAATAACCTTCACTGGAAACAGGGTTCATTGTGTCAGCCTGGAATGAATTACCAAGCGATTTATACCACTCTGTCTGACTAGACCCCTTCAGATCCAGAAAAATGGTCACCTCATTCAGAAGAGACACATATCTCAGACATTTCTGTCAGAATGATTGATTATTTCTTAAGTTCATGACAATATGAAGAGCATTCCTCAAATCATTTAAACAATGTTGTTTTGTAACACCAGAATGAGAGTATTCAAGATAAATAGATTTTAGGCACGGATAAAACCACAAGTACACACCACAGTGCTTTGTCAAAATTGGACCTTGTGGGGATCATGATATTCAAGTCAAACAGACATTGAAAGTAAGCTTTACAGTTTAGAATGTCAGGGGCATTGTGAAGGCCCAATTCAGATAGATCAATGCAGGACATCTTAAAAGCCTATTTCAACCAGGAATAGAATGGTGGAGCATTTTGAAGGCTCATAGTAATATGAATATTTGGGAATTCTTGGAGGCTCATCTCAACAAGAAATAATGTGAATTCATTTTAACACCTGTATCAGTAAATGTTGGGGCATTTTAAAGGGTACTTCATACAGATCCATGTGTGGCATTTTGAAGGCTCAGATTAACAAGAAGAAAATGCTAGGGCATACTAAAAGCCCCTCTCAATCAGAATCATGAATGTTGATGTATTTTGAACATTTATATCAGTAAATGTTGGGGCATGCTAAAAGCCCTTTCAATCAGAATGAAGAATGTTGACGCATTTTGAATGCTTGTATTAGCCAATGTTGGGGCATGTTGAAGGCCTATATCCTTTTATAGAAAGATCATTGACTTGAGCAAATATTTCCAATGAGACGGAAAGGTATGAATAATGAAACAGTCGAGCTGATTATACGTGATTGTTTTGTTCATCAGGCAGTTGCATCAGGGTATTGTTGTTAAACAATTATCTACTCAACAAGTATGGTTTCAAATACCCAATCTTCTTAACCATGTGTCACATGACACTGTGTTCTTTAAGCTACATCATGGTTGTATAGATAAAGATGGTCCCCAGGCAGTCTATTCGATCTAGGGTTCAGTGCTTCAAGATATCGGCTTTGAACATGGTCTTTTGTGTGTCAGTGATGATTGGAAATATTTCTTTGAGATTCCTGACAATTAATTTCAACCATATTGTTGAGGTTACGAAGTTGTTTTACATATCAGTTCTTGTTTGAATTTTATTCTTATTCCCGGTGTTATCATTGCCAGCCAGGGTGAATTGAGTTTTCATCTATTTGGTTTATCCTGTGAGTTTCATCCCCAGTGGCAAGAATTCCATAAACCTCCTTATGTACATGGATCCTATAACTGAAGGGTTTATACTTTCTACAATGCTCATTTCGGAAGAAAACGTGATCGATATCACACTTGCCCTTGCTCGAGATGATATCAAGATTAGTTGGTATCTCTTATTCAACTCGGCACTAGCATACATCGTGAATTTGACCAACTTTTTGGTCATACCAACATCTCACTTGTATCCCCACTGAGTTTTGTTCTCAAGTGGTCTTGTGACATCATACAAAAGCTTTGAACACTGTGCAACGAGCTTCACTGACCAGAAATTTGTGTAGAAGTCACAAGAAAGAATGAATGTTTGTCAAATACTTTACAAACATCTGAGCAGAAACCACATGAGATGATGAATGTGTTGTCAAATGTTTTACGAACCAGTGATTATGGTACTGAATCAATGTTGTGATCATATGGTTTCCATTTATTGATCTAAGATGAAGTTTGACTTCTTCAACCCCAACGTTAAAAGCGAGATATGATGAAGATTTGTTTCCACATAAGGAAGCTAGAATTTTAGCAACAAGAAACTAGTGGAGCCAACTATGGTTGAACGACATATTATTATTAAGCATCTAGACATGATATGGTCCAAGTTTCCTTGTTCGAGATCCAATTAGAAGTGGAGACATGAAAGGAATTAGGATAAATCCTCCTTATAATGTGTTTCAAGAGTCAAATCAGAACAGACTCTACTCTCCTAATTAATCCCTGCTGAGTCAGGCATATCTACATCTACACTCTTCAAAGATGATATATTCTCTTTTTAAAGATGATAGATTCTCTTTTCAAAGATTCTCTTTTCAAAGATGAAAGCTTTATTGGATTTCTACACAAGTCTAGACGAAGAAAGTCGATTTTATCCAAAACAAAATGGGGCATCAAGGTCATAGTTCTGACTACGGCAAGAGTTCCATACATGAAACATTTCTTCCGAGATTTTAATACAAACAAAGAAGATACAAAGATACCATTTGATCAAATGGTTCTTCAGCTTTATGGCATAAGTTGCTACACTGATATTCGGAGGTAACCCTAGAAATAAATGATGAAGTGAAGGAAGACCAAGTTCATCACTTTGAAGTCAAATGAAGAATGCATCAACATTCATACATTCATAAGAACATCATTTGCACAATAGATAATGCATTACATTGATACATCTGGTTGCATTCAAACATGAAATTTTACAGATCTTCGTATGAACAAGAAGATTCATAGATGAAAAAATACCTTACAAGAAGAAGGTAGAATTCAAAACCTCAAATGCAGGATTCACACAAACATCTGAAGAATAGATGGACACAATTCACAAGAATGAGCATTATCTTTATTTTGGGGCATGTTACCCAATCAATAAATTATTTCAATGAGAAAGCGCTTTCCAAAGTTTCTCATTTAATCTTTTCTGAAAATGAAATTGTTGAATAGTAAGAAAACAATTTTCATAGTTTCTTACTTAGTAAACTATTTCCCACATCTGTAAGTCCTTCAGTGCTTGATGTTTTCAAAAACCTTCGGGTCATCTGTAAGCCCTTCAGTGCATGATGCTTTCAAAACCTTCGGGTCATCCGTAAGCCCTGCAGTGCAGGATGTTTTCAAAAAGCCTTTGGGAGCTTTTTGATATTTTCAAAGCCTTCGGGTCATCTGTAAGTCCTTCAGTGCTTGATGTTTTGAAAAACCTTCGGGTCATCTGTAAGCCCTCCAGTGCATGATGCTTTCAAAACCTTCGGGTCATCCGTAAGCCCTGCAGTGCAGGATGTTTTCAAAAAGCCTTCGGGAGCTTTTTGATATTTTCAAAACTTTCGGGTCATCTGTAAGTCCTTCAGTGCTTGATGTTTTCAAAAACCTTCGGGTCATCTGTAAGCCCTTCAGTGCATGATGTTTTCAAAACCTTCGGGTCATCCGTAAGCCCTGCAGTGCAGGATGTTTTCAAAAAGCCTCCGGGAGCTTTTTGATATTTTCAAAGCCTTCGGGTCATCTGTAAGCCCTTCAGTGCATGATGTTTTCAACATTTCAAGAAGCCAAATGAAAAATTATTGTCTTTTTTCATCTTTGCTCTATTCTTGTTAACACAAGAATGAGCAAAGAGGGGCAGCTGTAGACACTAATTTTTTATTCTATTATTATTATTATTATTATTAAAAAAATATATTATTATTATTATTATTCTATATTATTATTATTATTATTAAATAAAAAATACAAACCCAAATATATTACAAATCCCGAAGCCCAATTACAATTTCATACCCAACTTGTTCAGGCCCAAATATCAAACCCGAAGCCCAATAGCTCGAAGCCCAGATAGCCCAGCAAGACTCAAAACCCATTTAGGGTTACTGTTAAGGTTTCTAAACCCTAGCTCCCAACCGCCTCAATCTTTTAGAAGACCACCCTCCACCTCCACGTTGACGCTTCAGCTGCTGCCACGCCGCCGTCAGTGCCACACATCACCTCGCCGAGCTTTCCAGAAAGCCAGCTGCCCCTCCCCACGTCGAAGCCCTATGGTGAGTCACCACCATAGTCCGGTGACTCACCTAGGGTCGTCATTTGGGACCAGTCCGAGAGCCACACCGTCGATGGCTATAAAATCCATCGACCACCTGCAAAGAGAGCGACAGAGAGATATACGAACAGCAACGGAGAACATACGAGCAACAATAAAAAAAAGGACAGCAGCCAAAGGAGAAAGAATCTGAGAGAGACAACAACAAGAAAAGAAAAACATGAAAATAACGAGAGCAACCAACCACGACAGCAAGCAAGCAACACATCAACCAGAAGCAAAAAGAAAAGAGAAAAGGGTGGAGTAGCTTACCATTATTAGAACCCCAAACCATAATCGAACCCCAAAAAACCGAAGGTATAAACCTAGGTCTAGGAAATTTTAAGGGTTTTTAGGAGAAAATGAGGCTAGATTTGGCTTTGGGATCTTTAGATCCATATTTTAGGGTATGTTTGTAAGTTCTGGCCACCGTTGACGGTGGCCGGAAGCGGTGGTCGAAGCCCGAATACGGTGGCCGGCTGGGACTGGTTTCTCTCCGGCGTGAAGAGAGAAGGCAAAGAGTTTTCATCTCTCTCATTTAGAGAGAGAATGGAAAAATAAAAAATGAAGAAGGATGGCCCAAAGTGGCTGGTTTAAGGGTTTATATACCCCTCTCCAAATGGTGTCGTTTTGGAGAGGGGTGTATCTGTAATTTTGGGAATCCACAAATACATCTTATAGTCCCTGTTAGTTTATAAATTTGCATTATAGCCATTAAAATCAATTTATAATCATTTAAATTCGGGTTTTTAATCTTATTTACTTTATAATTTAGTCATTATTAGTAAATATATATATTTATGATAAATAACAGATTTAACCCCACTAACTTTGTTAAATTTTTATTTTGATCACCGAATAGTAATTAAGGGTTAATTACACTTTAATCATTATGTTATATAATATTTCAAATTAAATCTGTAAGTTTTAATATTTTATAATCCTGTTATTTTAATTCTATTTATTTTAGCCCCTATAATTTTAAATGATTAATTACTAATTAGGTATTTAATTTTATTAGATTATAATTTAGTCACTAATTTTAAATATTTTCATTTATTATAAAGTTTTATTTCTTTTAAATATATAGTTCTAATTTTATTATTGTTTATTTATGTTTTAATTTTACATGTTTATATATTTAAATATTATTGTTATTATTATTATATAGCCATATAAATATATATATATATATATATATAATAAATAATACTTATTTACTTATTTTTACTATATATATTAAATCCTAATTTAATTTTACATAAATTTTTTTTTAAAATAATTTTAATATTTATTTATTTTATTTTTAATATAAGAAAGGACAGTCTTAAAGCAACTGGATGCTCATTTTCTGATATTTTAAATAAATAAATATCTTACTTTTATAAAATATATTTATTTTTAATTATTTTTAAATTAATTGTTTTATTAATATTTATTTATTTATTAATATAAAGAAAAGAGCTGTCTTAAAGTACCTAGAAGCCATTTTCTGATATTTCTAAATAAATAAATATCTTATAAAAAATATAATATATTTTTCTTAAAATTATAAATTTGAAATAATAAGATTATAAATTAAACATATTTTTGAATTTTTAAATTTCTAATAATAGAGACAATTTATAATTAATGAGTACTAATTTTGGGTGTTGTGGGGGTGATAATCCTTCCTCAAACGTAATCGACCATGAATCCCTTTTATTATTAAAAAGAACGAATTTTTGGTTAAAACGCATACCATTTTATCTTTTAATTGATGTTTTCTTAAAAACTCTTTTAAAAGATAATTTTTAGGTATTCGACCTACCTGATCCAAAAGGTCGATGGTGACTCCAAAAACATTTTTAAATCAAAACCATATATTCACATCACTTTTCCCGCCAAGTAAAAATTTTGTGCCCAGGCGAAAACCAGTTACGACACTAAGAAGTCAGTAGACCATTATGGAGATGATGTTCAAATTCCTAAATATTAATTTGTGTAGTCTCTGATTATGGAGACCATTATGGGCATTGTTTTGAAAACCGGACCAGCCGGTTCAACCGGGAACAACTGTCTAGTCCGGTTCAATTTACACCTGTTGAACCGCTACTAGTGAACTGGCCGGAACCGCTGAACCGTTCGAACCGAACCGGCTGAAAACCGAAAAAAACCGCCAATTTTGTTTTTTTAAAAAAAAATTAAACCAAATGACGTCATTTGTTAAACGAGCCAAGTTGAACTCGAGTATTGCTGAGCTCGACTCGAACTTGAAAACTTTAAAAGTAAGCTCAACTCGACTCAAACTCACGAGCTAAAAATTATCAAGTTCAACTCGAACTCGAAATATAATATTGAAACTTGAACTCGAAAAGGCTTGAACTAAAAAAAATTTAGAAGCTCAATTGAAACCTAAAATTCGAGCTTGATTAAAGTGAAAGAATAGTTCACTCAATGCTCACCAAAAGGCTCCATGATTTTGAATGCCAAATTACCTCTATTATTTATAGAAGTTAGTTGGGATGCTCTTCTATGTTTCTTAGCTATGTGGGATTGTTTTGTTCTCATATTTTCTCTTTAGACTTTTGGGATGCTCTTCTATGTTTCTTTGCCATGTGGGATTGTTTTTAAAAAAAAATTTAAACAAAACAATATCATTTTGTTATGATTTTTTTTAGCCCCAAATTTATTTTTTAATTATAGTTATATAATTATATTTATTATTTAATATGTTTTACCTTAAATATTATGTTGTAGTTAATTTGAATCATTTTGTTTCACTTGATTTTATTGTTTTTAACTTATATATGTTATGATTTGCTTTGAATATGACTTGTGATATAAAAAATTATTTTTTATTAAATATTTTTGATATTTTTTATTTAATTTTTTAAATAATTATGATGTCGTCCGGTTCTTCCGAGCGGTTGAATCGATTCTTCTGGTTGAACCAGTAAACCGATAGCATGACCTGTTCGCTAACCGGTCTGGTTCTGAAAACCATGATTATGGGAACTCCGTCTGTAAAGATTTGGATTCCACAACAATTGAATGATCCCATTTTCAGTTTTAACTCCGTTGCTAAGTACTATTCTTTTATGACTTCCTTTGTGAATTGTGGCTTTGAGACAATTTAAATTATTTATTCTTTGTTTTATTCCTAAATTCCTGAATTTATTTTGAAACCTTAATTAAATTTTCTTTCAGTCATATTCAATATTTGAGCTCAAAAAAAATATTTGAACATAACATTTGAACTTAAAAAAAATATTTGAACATAACAATTTTCTGAAACCTTTAATTGAACAGAATGTATAGAAACTACCAGAGATATTGTCAACCCCATTTGAGTGACGCACAAAATGACGCTACATTTGATGCTGAATTCTCAAAATGGTTCAATAGATTTGTAAGTCAAGTTACATTTTTTTAGTTGAAATGAGATATAGAAATATGCCAAAAAGTTTAATTTTTGGTAAACTTTTATAGGTTCAAGAACTGATGAATAACATCACAAACATATTCTTAAAAGCACTTGCCATGGGTCCACTTCGGTTGGTGAAATCATTCTCGGGTTATAAAGTAAATGGTTTTAAATTTCGCACAATGTCTTATGGTTCAGATAAACCATCACCAAACTATGGTGTTTGTGTTAAAGGCTCCAACTATGTAAACGGTGAAAGTTATTATTTTGGATGGCTTGTTGAGGTTATACAGATTCAATATCCAGGTTGGCCAATGAAGAGCATTGTTTTGTTCAAGTAAGATGGAATATGTGGACACATCACAAATTTATGACGGAATATGTGGATCTGTCACAAATTTATGACAGATTCACCTATTTTGTCAGAAATTTCTGACAGGTCCACATGTTCCTTCGCAAAATTTTGATTTTCTCACCTGGCCCGCCCTTGTTTTTCAATTTCCCTCCAATTACAACATCAAATTTAAAAACTTACCCGCTTTTCCCCCTTATTTTCTCTTATTTAAACCTTTCTAAACTCAATCTTCTCTCATTTCCTTCATTTCATCTCTTCTTAACTTTTTTTCTCTCTCCAAAAGTTCTCTTAATGTCATCCTCTTTATTATCATCAACTATCAATATTGATTTAAGTTCTAATTTTGTTTAATGTCATTTTTCTTAATACATACTTTATTTATTTTTTTTATTTTTTTATTCACTAACATCTTTTATTATATTTTGTAGGTTCAAAACTTTTAAATGATAATAACTCTTAAGTGTACAAACTTTGTATTTTACTTTTTCTTTATTATTGAATATTGTATTTTTTATGTATAGTGTACAATCATATATTTATATTTATTAGAAATATTGTATTGTGAAATATATGTTGTAAAGTCATATTTATCTTAGTTAATATGATGAATTTAATTTTTTTTATTATATGTTATTATTTTCTTATTAAGGCATTATCAAAATACAATATAGACTTCTTAGTATTATTATTATTATTACCTATTTTTTTAATTAATGTAATTATTTTAATTATATTATTATTAATTTTCGGTCTTTTAATTAATTAAATAAAAATATGGATTCATAATATTTTTTGGAGGGAATCTATTTTTTAGGGTAGAATCCCGATAAATTTTCCCTCATTTTAAAAAAATAATATTTAAATTTCCGACGGAAAACATATAATCTATCGAAAATTAAAAATTCAGATTTTCTTTTCATATTTTTATATATTCCGACGGAAAACATATGTTCATTGGAAACATAAAATATAATATTTTATTTATATATAGTATTCCAACAGATTTTAAAGTTTCCGTCAGTAATATTCTGACGACTTATTTTATTCCCTCGAAAATGTTGGTTTCCGACCAACGTTTTACTGACCACTTGTTGGATATATGAACTGCAAAACTACACCGTTAGCACTGACTGGAAATATAAACAGTAATTAAAAGGAACAGATTCGTAAACCGTGTCGTGGTATAACCACTGCCTTAGAAACGAATTCTCCCCGATGTGTGTAATCGCTGCAGTAGGCGGACCGTCCCCCGAGGTTAACACGGTCGCTCCGAATTCCATACACCCGAAATCGGAGTGGACTGCCGGTGGTATTGCTCTTCTTATCGGAAAGCACAGAAAGAATAATTGCAGAAAACACTTTGAGAGTGAATTGTGAATGTTGAGAGTGAGTTGAGAAGCTGAATATAGCCCTCTATTTATAGGGTTAAAATCGACCATAAAATTTCAGGATTAAATCTCTTCTTTTGTAACAGCTGAAACGTCTAGATGAACATGACTCAAAAATAGTCCAGGTTCATTGCATCATTGTTCAGCTGTTATAACTCCCGAAATTATATCATGTAACCCATGAAATTAAATCAAATAACTCCTGTAACTCCTGATATTAACAGCTTGTCTCCTCTGTACAAAGATGGAAATCAGTCCAGATACATCTTAACATTTTTGATTTAATTTAGGAAAAGCTGTTTAATTTCTGATAACTCTCATAAACCAACTATTATCATTTGAAATTAAACAGTCCTCAGCAGCCTATAAATATCAGTTGAAATCTTTCACATTTTTTCATTTGTTTCTTTCAAAGAGAAATTCCTCAAGAATTTTCTCTAAAAAGATAGTATCCGTGCAGACGTGTCGAAGACACGTATTACCACGACCACGAGCCGAGCCGAGTCGTACCGTGCCGTGCCGAGCCGAGACGAGACAGACGGCGGCGGTGCGCGAGAGTCCCCCTTGTTCTCTTTCACTCAACAAGGAAGTGGGAATTCCATACTATAAATACCCATTCCCAATAGTGTTTCCAATACTATGTGGGATTGAGCATTACCAACATTCCACCACTAATACGAAAGAATTCTTCTGAAACTCGAAAACAAACTTTCCAGAAGAGCAATAGCGAGATTAGTTGCTTAAGCACTAGTGAACGTATCTGGAACTAGTACATAGTGATAATGAGCAATCCTTCTCTTAGATAAGTGAAACTAGTCTAGAACTTTCTAAGATGGGGGTAAACTCATAACACACAACTAACCCCTTCATCCACCTGAGTCCTCGATGTGTAAGATATATATATACAAAAGTATATATTAGGCCATCTTACCTCAGGATTCTAGTAAGTGTGCTAGAAAAATGGCCCAACATTTTTCATAGAAGGCGGCTAACCCTTCTTACTTACATAGGTTGTTTCATCAAGTTTATCTCAACATAAACCACCCTTAAAAGGGATATAAAATAATTAAGAGCTTTTATAATAGCTCAACCTCACAAAGGGTATGGTGACATTCTTCAAGTTCATTATAAATGAACGACCCAAACTCTGGATAAGAAGTCATTAAGAATAAATATTCAACCTCATTTATCGATAAATTCAATAAGTCATTCTCACTAGAACCATCAAAATACTTGGATTTGAATTTATTAAGAGTTTAACAAACTCAACCTTTCTGTCGGTAAGTTCATCATTTCCTACCCACTCACTCTGGGTTATGAACTTATTAAGAATAGATATTCAGCCAAAATCGGTAAATTCATCAAGTCTTTCTCACTAAGACCACCCAAAGCCTGGGCTATGAATTTATTAAGAGCACTTAAGCTCATCCTGGGCATGCACATTATTCGTCATAGGGATAGGCAGTAGGAATATGCACTATGAGCCTTTTCATGGTTTCGTTTGACCACATGGAACTTAGATAACTAAGTTGGGTATCCACCATGAATTCCTCAACCAATGGGCTTTAGACCCATCCCCATCGACGAATCTAGGACCAGCTTCCGACTTAACCCTTTGGTAAGTGGATCTGCTAGGTTCCTTTCTGACTTCACATACTCTAAAGAGAGCACTCCATTCTTTATTAAGTGTCTAACAGATTCATGTCTTATGCGAATGTGTCTTTTCTTACCATTATAAGCTTGGTTCTTAGCCACACATATCGCAGCTTGTGAATCACACAATAATGAAACCGGAGGAGTCGGTCTTCCCCACAACGAAATATCTGCTAACAAGCTTCTGAGCCACTCAGCTTCTTGCCCAGCTAGGTCAAGAGCTATAAACTCTGACTCCATGGTAGAATGAGCAATACAAGTATGCTTTGATGATTTCTACGAGATTACTGCCCCACCCAAATTAAAAATATACCCGCTCGTAGAGCTTACCTCATCATTATCAGAAACCCAGTTAGCATCACAATATCCTTCCAGTACCGCAGCAAAGCCAACGAACTCAAGTTTCCAATCCAAAGTACCCTTAAGATACTTCAGTAAGCGTTTAAGAGCAATCCAATGTTCACCACTCGGATTATGAGTATATCTACTCAGTCTACTCATAGCATAAGCAATATCAGGCCGAGTATAGTTTATTAAGAACATTAAGCTTCCGATTAATTTAGCATATTCAGTTTGGGAAACGCTACTTCCTTTATTCTTAACAAGATGTATTATAGGGTCATAAGGAGTTCGAACAGGGACGACATCAAAACTGTCAAAATTCTTTAGCACTTTCTCTATATAATGTGCTTGACTTAAAGAAAATCCCTTTTCAGATTTGGTAACTCTGACTCCTAAGATTAGATCAACTTCTCCCAAATCTATCATCTCAAACTTAGTGGACAAGAAACTCTTAACTTTATTAATGGAATCGATGTTAGAACTGAAAATCAACATGTCATCAACATACAGGCTTATGATGACACATTTAGTGTCAAACATCTTTGAATACGCACAAGCATCCGAACCATTCACAACAAAACCAAAACTAAGAATAGTTTTATGGAATTTCTCATACTACTGTTTAGGAGCCTGCTTAAGTCCATAAAGTTACTTTTTAAGTCTACAGACTTTCCCTTCCATACCAGGTGCTTCAAAACCTAGTGGCTGCTCCATGTAAATCTCCTCATCTAGATCCCCATTCAAGAAAGCAGTCTTAACATCCATTTGATGTACCTGTAACTTATGAATAGAGGCTAGCACAAATAATGCACGAATCGTTGAGATTTTCGTAACGGGAGAGTATGTATCAAAGTAGTCTAAACCAAACCTTTGAGTAAACCCTTTGACGACTAACCTTGCCTTGTACCGCTGAATCGAACCATCTGGCCTTAGTTTCTTCTGGAAGACCCATTTGTTAGAGATTGGTTTGAATCCCTTAGGCAAGTCAACTAATTCCCAAGTATGATTTGACATTATCGATTCTAGTTCATGATTAACAGCGCTTTTCCAAAAACTAGCATCGATAGATCTTATAGCTTCTGCAAAAGTTTTAGGATCCTCATCTAACAGAAAAATTTGAGCTATAGGATCTGAAATGGAGTCTAAATCATTTATCTCAGAAATAAAGAAAGTAATAAAGTCTGGTCCAAAAGAGGTTTCAACTCTTTGACTTTTACTTCTTCTAGGCTCAAAATCAATTTGTTCAGAAGACTTAGCAGGATTACTAGAAGAAGTTGATGGAATATATTCTATTTGTGTTTCGACATTTAATCTCGGTTCCTTTAAAGGAAAGGTATTTTCAAAGAAAACAACATCTCATGACTCACAAATTGAATAATCTTGTAAAAGCATGAATCTGTATGCAACAATATTCGTAGCATACCCTATAAACACTGCATCAACGATTTTAGGTCCAATGGTGGACTTCTTAAAGTCTGGCAAACCCACTTTAGCCAGACACCCCCACACTTTCAGATATTGTAAATTAGGAGCGTATCCTTTCCACAATTCATATGGGGTAGAATCTAATTTCTTATGAGGAACTCGGTTCAAGATATGAGCTGATGATAGAATGTCTTCCCCCCACATGTTATCAAATAACCATGAACTTATTAGTAAAGAATTCATCATCTCTTTTAAAGTTCTATTTTTCCTTTCGGCTATACCATTTTGTTGAGGAAAATAGGGGGCTGAAGTTTCATGAATTATGCCATTCTTTTCACAAATATCTTTTAAGAATTAGATCCATATTCACCACCTCTATTAGATCTAACCCGTTTGATTCTCCTATCTAACTGATTTTCAACTTCTGCCTTATAAATAAGAAAGAAGTTTTCAACTTCATCTTTAGTCCTTAGGAGATAAACTTTTGTATATCCAGTGTTTCTAAAATCTGCTAGATCAGTATGAATAAGTTCTAACAGCTCAGTCTTTCTATTAGAAACAATCTTAATGTGAGGTCTAGTATGCTTAGCTTCTACACTAATTTCACATTTGTTAAAGCTAGTTGTGTCTAGTTTAGGCAGAACATTCATATTTATCAATTTCTTTAAAGCATGAATATTCATGTGTCCTAATCTAGCATGCCACATATCAATGGATTCAACAATATAAGCAAAAGTGGTAGCTTTATTTTCATTAAATTGGGTTTCTATGACAAATAAACCATTGCTTAAAAACCCTTTCCCAACATAATCACCATTTCGGGAAAGTACAAGCTTATTTGCCTCAAAAACTAACTTAATGCCTGCCTTATTCAGAACCCCACCACTTATCAAATTTCTACGCAATGCAGGTACATACAGAACATTATTTAAATCCAGAGTTTTACCAGAGGTCAGCTTGAGTAAAACCTTGCCTTTACCTAGCACTTCAGAGCTGCTAGAGTTCCCCATGTACACACGTTCACCTTCGTTCCTATCCTCGAATTCGGTGAAAAACTCATTCCTTGCGCATAAATACTTTGAAGCACCAGTGTCAACAACCCATTCCGAACTGTTTTCCACCAGATTGACTTCTGAGACCACCGCAGTAATGATCTCATCATCTTCTTCTACAACATGCATCTGTGGCTTGTTGACATTCTGGCGATCTGAGCGGTGTTGGCATTGGTAAACTTTGTGGCAGGGTAAACCGCAGACATAACACTTGAGTGTTTTTCCTTCAGGTTTGGCCTTTCTTGACTTTTTGAAGTTGGTAGCCTTCTGAGGTTTCGTCTTCTTGTCTTGATTCCCACGTTTCATGATCTTCTTAAATTTAGACTCAACCAAGTTAGCTCTAAAAGATAAATTACTCATAGAATTAGTAAGCTTATCTTTTAAACGGTTGGCTTCTTCAATCTTCATATAGCCCACGAGCTCTTCAAGCGAAATTTCTCTCTTCTTATGCTTAAGAGAGTTGCGGTAGTTGGACCAGGACTTGGGCAGCTTCTCAATGAGAACATTGGCTTGCAGCACCTCGCATATTTGCATCCCTTCGGCGATGATGTCAGCGACTAGGTTCTCATAGTCATGGACTTGATCCATTATCTGCTTGTCATCAGTCATCTGGAATTTGATCCATTCGCCGATAACGTACTTCTTGATTCCAGCATCGTCCGCACCATACTTTTTATCTAGAGTATCATATTGTCTTGGCACTCCTTTCTCTAAGAAACATATCAAATAATTTATTTGACATGTGACTGAGCAGATGTCCTCGCACCGTTTTGTTGTCTTTCTCGTACTTCTCGTAGGTAGCGAGTGCAGCAGCGGCAGTTGCTAAGGCATCATCATTAAGGACCGCATCAGCATCATTACCGGTAGCTGGGGTTGGCGGCATGGTAGGTGGTGGCTTGAGCAGGACGTAGTCAAGATCAAGTTGCTCGAAGAATATCAGGATTCTTTGGGACCACCTTCTATAATTCTTTCCATCAAGTGCATCGAGCTTGGAAAGATCGGGTATTAGTTTGCTCAAAGGTATTGACATGATTGCAATATATAGAATTCGTTTCTAAATTGTTGGATATATGAACTGCAAAACTACACCGTTAGCACTGACTGGAAATATAAACAGTAATTAAAAGGAACATATTCGTAAACCGTGTCGTGGTATAACCACTGCCTTAGAAATGAATTCGCTCCGATGTGTGTAATCGTTGCAGTAGGCGGACCGTCCCCCGAGGTTAACACGGTCGCTCCGAATTTCGTACACCCGAAATTGGAGTGAACTGCCGGTGGTATTGCTCTTTTTATCGGAAAGGACAGAAAGAATAATTGCAGAAAACACTTTGAGAGTGAATTGTGAATGTTAAGAGTGAGTTGAGAAGCTGAATCGTCCATAAAATTTCAGGATTAAATCTCTTCTTTTGTAACAGCTGAAACGTCTAGATGAACCTGACTAAAAAATAGTCCAGGTTCATTGCATCATTGTTCAGCTATTATAACTCCCGAAATTATATCATGTAACCCATAGAATTAAATCAAATAACTCCTGTAACTCCTGATATTAACAGTTTGTCTCCTCTGTACAAAGCTGGAAATCAGTCCAGATACATCTTAACGTTTTTGATTTAATTTAGGAAAAGCTGTTTAATTTCTGATAACTCTCATAAACCAGCTGTTATCATTTGAAATTAAACAGTCCTCAGCAGCCTATAAATATCAGTTGAAAACTTTTACATTTTTCCAGTTGTTTCTTTCAAATAGAAATTCCTCAATAATTTTCTCTAAAAAGATAGTATCCGCGCGGACGTGTCGAAGACACGTATTACCACGACCACGAGCCGAGCCGTGCCGTACCGTGCTGAGCCGAGCCGAGACGGACGGCGGCGGTGCGCAAGAGTCCCCCTTGTTCTCTTTCACTCAACAAGGAAATGAGAATTCCATACTATAAATACTCATTCTCAATAGTATTTCCAATACTATGTGGGATTGAGCATTACCAACACCACTATCTTCCCTCAGAAATTCCATTAATAAACTTAGATTCTGTCAGAAATTCGCTCGGAAATTTCCTCAACAATCCCACATTTTTTTGTAGTGTCTTAAACCGACCATGCACTATTAACTTTAGCATTTTATATGTTTAATATGTTTTGAACAAAGAATTGATTTACAATTGTATTTTTGTGAAGGTATTTGTGTTTCGCCAGATCGAGTAACAACCATATTTAACGCTTCTTGTTCAGCAGATCTGCATGATTCCCATACTTAGGGATGGCTATTTTACCCTAAACTGATGGGTGTTGACCCGATCTGATCGACCCGACTAGTCAGGTCGGTCTTTTATTTTTAAAAATTTGAGTTCGAATTGTGTTAAGTTAGTTTTTAGGATGTGATCGGGTCAGATAGGATTTGAGTTTGTGATAATTGCAATAACATCCCTTTCTATTTTATTTTTTCCTATTAAATCCTTATTATACCCAATAAAAAATGAAATATATATTTAGGTCAGGTCGTGTGTGAGTTTTAACCTAAAACATCGAGTCAGGTTTTAGGTCGGGTAGGGGTCCTCCTAAACTCAGGTCAGGTTCAATGTAGGTGGATGAATTTAATATTTGGGTAGGGTTCAAGTAGGTCAAAAAGCGAACTCGATTTACTCAAAAAATTACTTGTATGTCTTCGTAAATTTTTAGAGTAGAGTTCAGATTTGATTTTACCAAAATAGTAATCTAGTTTTCTTTGGTACTTAGGTTCTAGCACCAGCGCTCCCCGAGATAGACAAACCATTCAATGGATTTTACTATCAGACTTCTTAGCTCAGTACATGTATGTTCTTGATAGTGTTATACTATTGTTTTGTTTTAGTTATTCGGATTTCCATGAGTGGATGAATGCATACATATTTTAAAAAGTATGATTTCTAAGTTATTGTTATTTCAGTGAATTATATGTATGTTATGAGTTACTGAAATGATTACGTATTTTAGATAAATCAGAATATTGTCTTTCCTAAAAACATAACATGTATACTTATTATTATTCCGAAAATATATATTTTAAGAGGAAGTTATTCAGTTTATATTATACATGTAATTCTTTACCCTATGTTCCTCTGCTATGTATAGAGAGTAATTCTTTATTGTAGGTTCTTCTAGTATATAATACAAAAGGTAATTCTTTAGCGAGCGTACGTGAGTATAAGATTCATGGGAACCTACACACTTTTGATGATCGGTAGTGGTCATGTTTTTATAACTTATATTTCAAATAAATTTTCAGTATGTTTTTTTGTATGTTTCTATGCGGATCACTGAGCTTTCTAGCTTGAACTCACGACTTAAAAGATGGAATGCAACCTTCCAACCATCTGCACTACAACACCATTGAGTTATGAGATTCCTCAACGTAATTTTAAATCATGTTTCCCTTTAAATCGATTTTAATGGGGGCATAAAACCCATATTTCTCAAATAAGAGACATTTGGCATCCTAGATTTTCTCCCAAAGCTCTCCTATTCTAGTCAGCTACTGCCATCGATTTGTATCATCTAGCTATTCATGAGCTACACCTCTAGTGCATTGCCTCGAGTTGATTAGTGCCCTCGCTCCTATCATCATCGTTGTCATTGTCGAGTTTAGAGGGGGGAGATTTTGCCTATATTGGAATGCATCTCTATACTGTTATCCGTCACAAAATGAACCCGTATCGTCTCATACATGTGCTCGTACTTGACCCAGTTTAGCACAGTCTATGAACCAGGTCCACGGGTACCTGATGGGCGGCTTGTTCGGCCTAACTCGTCAACCCTGAACCAATTTTGTAAGCCCAAATCAAACTGGTCCAAAATCCTAGCCCGAATTGAAGGCCAGACTAAACCTAAACCTAAACCGAAACCGAAACAATTCAGTCCGAACCAATTGAGCCGAGCTGATTTAAGTCTATCATTAATCATTGAATTTTCCATTGATCGTTAATTGTTGAATGTTGATTTTGATTTTTAACTTTGAATTTGATGGATGTTGACTTTTTTCTGTTGAACTTGACCTTGACACTTTTCGATGCATTGATTCTGTTTTTACGGTTCATTCTACCAAATTCTAACTAGAAAACCTCAAATTGAACCTGTTAACCTGAGAATTTACATGTAACTTTAATATTTTATCTATTTATAGATTTCAGATAAAAGTTTGATTTTAAATTATATTTTTTGTGTTGGTATTCATGTTTCACATGATCAAGTATTAACTATATTTAACATTGCTTGTTTAGTAGATTCGTATGATTCTCGTAATTAGAAAATTACTCGTACATTTTCGTAAATTATTAGATTAAAGTTCATATTTGATTTTATCAGAATTTAATCTATTTTCTTTGGTACTTAAGCTCTAGAACCACATTTCACCATGGATGATAGATCATTTTGTCGATTTTCTTGTCAGACTTCTCAACTCAGTGCATGTGTGTTCCTGATAGTGTTATATCATCGTTATGTTTTATTTATATGAATTTCCATGAACATGTGATTGCATACCTATTTTAAAATTTATGGTTTATTGTTATTGTTATTTTAGTAAATTGTATTCATTTTTTAGGTAACGAGAATGATTTTGTATTTTAAATAAATCACACTATTATTTTCCCTAAATACATGCTTATTTATTATTATTGTTATGAGGATAAATATTATATGAGGATGTTATTTTATGTTTAGTCTATATTTGACCAGTAATTCCTTAACGCAAATTTCTTTGTTCTATGCAGAAGGTAATTTCTTACGATAGGTTCTTATACTACATATAAAATGTATTTTTTTTATTAGATGTATAAGTGGGTGTATTGTTTTAGGGAACCTGTATATTTTTTTATGACCAGATAGGGATAGTTATAATATTTTTATAACTTATATTTCAAAAAAAAAAAATTCATGATGTTTTTAATATTTGTGTGTTTCTTTATACTTTAAGGAGTATATTGAGCTTTCAAGTTCACTCCTTAATTTCATTTTTTTTCATAAAACTAGAGTATAAACTTTTGGACTTGACATATGGAGGATCAATCACTTTTTACTTTTATATTTCATTGCAACACTTTTATCTGTTTCTTCGTTATTTTGGTGACACTGAAATTTACTACTAATTATGTATGTACATATTATTTCAAATGCATATGATATTATTGATATTTTGTACATGTGATGATTATATGATTTTATGTATTATATATATATATATATATATTACAGACTTAATGGACTTTTGGAAATTATTTTATTTTATTAATAAATAAATATTTTATGTTTAATTTCCATATTTAGATGATGTATAAAATTTCATTGCAATACTTTTACCCGTTTCTTCATTATTTTGGTGACATTGAAATTTACTACTAATTATGTATGTACATATTATTTCAAATACGTATGATATTATTGATATTTTGCATATGCGATGATTATATGTTTTTATGTAATATATATATATATATATATATAAATGGATTTTTGGAAATTATTTTATTTTATTAATAAATAAAAATTTTATGTTTAATTTCCATATTTAAATGATGTATAAAATTTTAAAAACGTTTTGAGGCAAAGTATGTAACTAAAAATATATGGTCGTAATGTCTGAGTTGAGTTTAATAGGTTATAAATTAGGAAAGTAACAATAGCATCTTCATCTAGCACATAAATAACATCAAATGAAATACATAAAAGAAGATGTAAAGGTTAATTAGATTCAATTATTTAGGTGAGAAACTTAAGACTTCTGAAGTATTGGAAAAATTATTGAAGATAAGATACTATATCTTTACAAAAAAAATGACATCGATGGAAAATGAAGGATTTGATGGTAAATTTCTTTACAATGTGTTTGATTTTTTTGTAATGAATGAGTTCGATGCCAAAGCTTTCCGATGAAAAAACAAAACATATAAAATTTTGATTTCAAAAGTTTACCCAATGTTAAAGCTATAAGATTTTAATGTAGCACTTAATAATCATTAAACATTTCAATAAATTATTAATTAAATGTGTTGTACTACTAATTATGCAGTTGGCCAATACCGTTTTCGTATTATGATATACTACTAATTATTCATTTAGATGATATTGTTGTTTGAAAGTGGTGTGCTACTAATTATGCAGATGGACAATATTATTGTGTTAATATAATGTAGTACTAATTATACAATTGAAATGACATTATTCAATGTGATATAATACTAATTAATATCAATATTTATTCCTTTTCAATGTAGGTATATAAAACACATTTTTAATAAAAAAATTAAGATTATATTAATTAAACCCAAGTATAAAATTTTAATTAGAAGTTAAAATGTAAATCTAATGTTAAAAATGTTAATGAATAAGAATTATGGTCCCTTTCAATTCCAAAAAAAATGTATTACTATCAACTTAAAGTTATTTATATTATCTATATTTATATAAAAGAATGAGTGACATAAAAATTTAATTTATTGTATTTATAAAAATAAAATATCATAATACGTATATAAAATTTTAAAAAATATATAATTTTATAGCAATAAAATTAAATCAATAAAAAATAAAAGATAAAAGGAACAAAACTTAAAACGTGTGTTTGTTTCGCTGAAAGTATATTTCAATTTTAAGAAAATTTATCAAATGAAAAATAAATTACGCATAATCATCGAAACATTATTTTTTCAAATTTAAAAAAGATAATTTATTTTCTAAAAGATCAATTACATTAAAACAAATGGATCTTAAGATGTTATTTTCTAATAAAATAATATTTATTTATTTGAAAATTATATCAAACACACTATGGGGTAGTCCTCCAAACAAAATCCGAATCTTTAATGGATCTATCAGGCCCATTTTCTTTCCCCTTCCGCAGGTTCCAAAACGGAATGGAACGGCATCGTATAATGCAAATGCTTCAAAACGACAGCATTTGGGACTGATGCAGTTCTGTTGGTTGTTCTATTTTATTATTGGGTAAAGTGCATATATGGTCCCTTGACTATATGATACTATATTTTTGAGCCCCTAAACTATTAAACATTATAAAATGGTCCCTAGACTATAGGGAGTTGCTTAGTTGAGTCCTTCGACTATTAAAAGTTATAAAATGGTCACTCGACTATTCATTATATTTCAAACTTGTTCTTTTTCGTTAAAAGATTAACGATCATCTGAGCTAGACGTTAACATGCTGACTGAGATATGATAAAATTGGATCTCATAATCTCAAATGACTATTATATCTCAGTTAGGGTTTCAAATCGCGATCGCGTTTTCGGTCATTTCGGGTTTACAGTGATTGTGGCCATCGCGGGCGCTATTGCGGGTGTAGCAGGCAACTCGGACTACAACGAAACCACTATTTCTCGGGCTCTATCACATTTTCGGACCATGATTTGCAACCCTGATCTCAGTTAGCATGTTAACGTCCAACTCAGACGATCGTTAATTTTTTAACGGAAAAAGATGAGTTTGGAAGATAACGAATAGTCGAGTGACCATTTTGTAACTTTTAATAGTTGAGAGACTCAATAAAGCAACTCTTTATAATTGAGGGATCATTTTGTAGTTTTTAATAGTTGAAGGACTCAATAGAGTAGTATCCTATAGTAAGGAGACCATATGTGTACTTTACCCTTATTATTTTTATTCAATATAGTTAGTTAAACAAACTCTAAGATGTATTCTACCTTCCTTTCACCTCCCCATCCCCTCTTTTCTCTCTGTTTTCTCTTAGTCGCTCATCATTTTTTTTCCATTCTCATTGCATCGAGAAAGCTCAAGGAAACGAACAGATATTGTTAATATAGCATTCAAGGCAGGACACCAGCCGTTTGATATGATCTGGTATTTCCATCTTCCGTCATTAACGATTGCTTTATTCTTCTTTTTTAATTTCACTTGATTGAATGTTCGGAAAATATTGATTATATTCGCTTCATTTTTTTTCTTTTCAATCTTCTTAATCTCGAATGGTGTGTTCTTGAATGTTCCTCGTTTTAAAGAATGTGCATTGGCTTCCACTTGATCGCCTTCTGTAATTTAATTTTCTCCGTGAGAACTTGTAATAAGTACTTCGATATTATTTAATTAAAAGAAATTTTGATCTTACATTTATTGGCTTAGAATTTTCATTGAAAACAGGAAATTAGAACTGGAAATTGTTTTAAAAATAAGAAAAAAAAGTCTTTTGCGAATTATTTGTTTTAACTGAAATTGAAACTGCCTAGTTTACTGTACTGAAGCATTTGGATGTGGTTTAATATGAACGGCTTGGTTGATCGTGGCGCGAAGTAATGGCCAAGAATGGCCATCTATTTATTGTTGGTTGGATTATGAAGCAGTAGTTCTTGCATTGGCGGGAAACATGAACATTGTAAAAGGTGTTGCCGACCTTATTCGACGGTCTAGTGGTCACACTGGAGAATCTTCAGGGGAAAAAGAGGAGATATTGTCTCCTCCTACACCAAGGATTCGTTTCAGGTACGTGATGCTATCCGAATTTTGTTATCACACATTATTCAGAAATGATCACTATAATGGAGTTTTTGAGAATAAAATTTGGAGATGTTTTAGCACTTTAGAGTAAACTTATTTTTGAACAAGTTGATTAGTTCCATTTGTCCAAGCTGGCAGTTCATTTGGTTCTTTATTCATTTTGGTATTTTTCTTCCAGTGGAGTAGACGATGAAGCAGTTTTGAGTTCATTGTGGGAGAGATATGAGAATACCGAAGATAAGGTATTCCTTCATGTCTTCAAAAGTTTTTAAATGCTTTTTTAGTTATCTGGTTTAACTACACCATTTGTAGAGTTTTCTTTTACCTTCTATCAATTCATGTATTCTTTTTCCTAGATTTGGTCCAAGAAAAGGAATGTCTTGTTAACAACTTGGTAGGAGGTGATTATGACATATAATATAAACTGTAATTAGACCAACTCTAGATGGAGTGTGGTCATTCTGCTAGAGAAGGTAAAAGTTTTAGAGAAGAAACCTTTCTTTAATCATTGAGCATTGAAACTTCGTTCATGCTTGTTTAGTATTATTGTAACATTCTTAACTACTCACATGGTATTCAATTCACAATTTTTAAAGGCTTTTAAATGTTCATTGGAAATAGTTTTACATGTCTTTTAGTTGTTTTCTCACTTTAGGTGACTTCTCATCAGTTTTGAGCAATTACTTTATTAATCAATTCTTTTTCCCTCCTGCAATTCAGGTCTTTATATGTAATCTCATAATTTTAAAAATATTCTTCTAATATAAAATTCTAATAATCTTCATCTTTAATGTTTATATCTATTGATAATATATCTTCAGTTGTCTATATTAATCTTCCCCCACCCTCTGGTTTGCATGATTTTAGGAGGAAAAGAAACGACTATTTCATATTTTCCTGAAGCAGTTTTTGACAGTATTCAAGAACTGGGAGCCTGTTAATGCTGGTCAGTTACCAGAGGCTGATCAACCTGGAGAGAATTCTACTATTGATAATGATATTATTGGTTGTTCTGTCGGGCATCCTTCTGAGATCATTTTGACATTGTCTGAAGAGGTTGTGCAATTAACCATTTTGGTCTCTGAGAGTAAGTTGATATTTATCTATTAAGGAAGTTCCTTTCGTTTGACATTATTTGTTGATAGGAAGGACATAAGGGGAGAAAAAAATTGGAAATTGAATTAGAATGGGAAAGAAATTCTAAATTTTAAAACATTTGTTTTTAGAAAAATGATAGAAATTTAATAACCTACTCTTAAAAATATAAAATTTCATATGCAACCTAAGATTTGTTAAGAACTAGTTCAGATTGAAGTTTTAACATGGTAATTAATTACAGTTTCATTCATTCCTTGTAATTTTTTTGGATATCCCTTGTAAGTGCTAAAACTCCTCTTTGTTACATTATTGTTAATATGTCCTTTATTGGAAAAATTTTACAGCTTTATTTTCTAAGTAAAATTAATCAAAAGACATTGTTACCAGAGATTATCACAGGTGAAGGTGGTAGTATGCACTCTTAATTATTCCAATTTTTATGGTTCTCTTTTCCTATATATAGGTTGATTGAGAATTTATTATAAATGTTTATTCTTCATTATATTTTATTTATTCTTTTCATTATGAATCCAGTAAATACAGGTGCGGGACGCACAACAACAGACGTTCCTGCAGCTTCCTTAAGCTTGATAATCACTTCCGAAGGGTTACCTGTTTTGGATGCTTTAAAAATTATCATTCGTTCACTGCGTAATTGCAGAGTTTTTGGCTACTATGGTGGAATTCAGAAACTTATTGCATTAATGAAAGGTACAATTAATTTATTAATGGCCAATATATTGTTACTTCCGGCATGTTTTGTTTTTAGGGTACCCTATTGATGTGATTTAGAAGAAAAAATGTAGTGAAACAATATAAATATGACTGAAATACGAATTGGAAAGATGGAACTAAAGATAAGTTAGGTTAATAGAAGACCCCTAGTTTTTCTATTAATTCAAAGAAAATGGCAAAAGCCATGAATTTTACTTTAATTTACTCTTATTAAACGTGTAGGAAACTTACAATTATATATACAAGACTAGGCCTTATCTTAGGTAACTTCTAAACTAGGTAAGAGACTAATTCTAGTAAAAAAAAAATCTCTTAGATTTAGGGATACTAACTAAATAGAATATTTACAAATCCAACTCAATCTTTTTAACTTAGGGAACTAATCTCTGACACTCCCCCTCAAGCTGGGAGCATGGATATCTTCCATCCCCAGCTTGTTTGTTAACTTCTGAAAATACTTACCAGGTAGACCCTTGGTAAGTATGTATGCAACTTGATCTCTAGTGGTCACATAGGGAGTACAGATCAGGCCACTGTCAAGTTTCTCTTTTATGAAATGTCATTCCACTTCAACATGTTTTGTTCTGTCATGTTGAATTGGATTATGAGCAATGTTGATTGCTGACTTGTTATCACAGTAGAGTTTCATTGGTCCATTCCACTTTACCTTCAAGTCTTCTAAAATAATCTTCAGCCATAATAACTCACAAATTTCCAATGCCATAGCTCAAAATTCAGCTTTTGCATTTGATCTAGCCACCACATTCTATTTTTATTTTTTTTGCTTCTCCAAGTAACTAAGTTACCTCCAAAGAAAGTGCAATAGCCTGAAGTTGACCATCTATCAATTATGGATCCTGCATAATCTGCATCCATGTATTCTTCTAGAGTCAAGTTTCCCCCTCTTCTAAATAGAATTATTTTCCCTGGTGTACCCTTCAAGTATTGCAAAATTTGGACTACAACCCTTAGGTGTGATTCCTTAGGATTGTGCATGAATTGGCTCACAACCTCAACATCATATGCTATGTTTGGTCTGGTGTGTGACAAATAGATAAGCTTTCTAATGAGTCTCTAAAAAAACTTATGTCAACTACTATATCATTCTCCTTTGGGTCTCCAAGCATGTGATTCACTATTATAGGAGTTTCTGCTGGTTTACATCTTAGTTTTCTAGTTTCCTTCAACAAGTCCAAAGTATACTTCTGCTGAGATATAAAAGTCCCTTGCTGTGAGTGAGCCACCTCAATACTAAGGAAGTATTTTAATCTTCCAAGGTCCTTCACTTCAAACTCTTTTATAAGACACTTCTTTAAGTTACTAATTCCTTCAGAATCATTACCTGTAATAATTATATAATTTATATACACCAACAGTGCAGTTACTCCCCCTGAAGGAGAGTATTTCACAAACAAAGTATGATCACCTTGGCTATTTTTGAAGCCTTGTTTTAGTATTACTTTAGTAAATCTCTCAAACCAAGCTCTTGGGGATTATTTTAGTCCATAAAAAGCTTTTCTCAATTTACACACTGCCTGTCCAGTATTCAAATCAAATCCGAGTAGAATATCCATGTAAACTTCTTCTTCAAGGTCCCCATGCAAGAAGGCATTCTTGATGTCAAATTGCTGCAAATTCTATCCCTGAATATATGCTAAGGATAGTAGGGCCCTCATTGTGTTCATCTTTGCAGGGGAAAACATTTCAAGATAGTTAATTCCATAGGTTTGAGAATACCCCTTTGCCACCCATCTTGTTTTGTACATTTCTTTAGAACCATCTGATTTATACTTGATAATAAATACACATATGTATCCCACTATTTCTTTCCCTTCTGGCAGCTTCACTAAATCCCATGTCTTATTCTTCTCTAACACCTCCATTTCATCTTTCATAGCCTTTTTACAGTTCTCATTTTCTAATGCCTCAGATATTGTTATAGGAATATCAATGTTATTTAGGCTAGTAAGGAAGGTTCTGTGATTAGGGGATAGGTTTTTGTAGATAAAAAATAGATAAGTAGAATGTTTGGTGGTGCAAGTTATGTTTTCTTTTCTAATAGTAATGGGAAATTCAAAATCATAAGCATATATAGTATTTTTAGCATCACTTTTTTCAAAAGGAGTTTCAGAGTGTACCTTAAATTTCATAGGAACAGGAGAAGGAGATGATTGAATCTGTATATATGTCTTCTTCTTCAAATAGACCCTTAGGGACAAATAGTGTCCTGAATATTGGGCTATGGTGTATTAATGTTTGGTTGAAGAGTAGAAGTTTGAGGAATACTAGGTTCTGACTGGGGAGATGATGAAGTAGAAGTAGGTTGTGTTTTTGTAGAATGTGTAGATATAGGTGTAGAAGCATACTGTGTTTCTGTATAATGTATAGGTATATGTGTAGATTTAGGAAGATCAATAAGGGGTTGAAGTAAAAAAAAATTGCATCCTTATCTTCCCTAAAAGATATATCCCCTTAAGATAAGGAACTTTAAAATAACTCTCTTTTTCGACAAAAGTGACATCAGCAAAAGTGTAGTATTTTCTTGTAGGAGGGTGATAGTATTTGTAGCCCTTTTGAGTAGAGGAATACCCAATAAAAATGCATTTCAATGCCCTTGGATCAAGTTTCCCTCGGCCTTGAGAATGAATGCGAAAAAAGCATCACACCAAATACTCTTGGTTTTAGATTAAAAGATTGACTGAAATCTGGAAAGAACTTTGTAAGGGTTTGAAGGGGACTTTGGGATTCAAGGACTTTAGTGGTAGTCTATTTATGTAAGTGGCAGTTAACACAGCTTCCTCCAGTACCTTTTAGGGACATTATTTTAAAATAAAAGGGTTCTAGTTATGGCAAGAAGATGTACATTCTTCCTTTTTTATACCCCATTCTGTTGGGGAGTGTTTACACAAGAGAACTCATGTATAATATCTCTTTCTAAAAAAAAGGTGACATGGCTTGAATAAAGTAGTCCTTGGCATTATCTATTATGATTCGTTTTATTTCAGCCCCAAATTGAGTCTTGATCATGGTATAAAAGGTTTTAAAAGTAGAGGAAACATCAAACTTATGTTTTAGTAGATAAATCCAAGTAACCCGAGTATAATCATCTATAAAAGACACAAACCATTTATCCCCAGTTATGTCAGGAATAGTGGAAGGCCCCCAAACATCACTGTGAATAAAGGTAAATGGACTGTTGGTCCGCTTATTACTTGCTGCAAATTCACAAACTTCACAATGAAAATTTTCAATATTTAAGGAATTACACAATGAGGGAACATAATATTTAAGAGTCTAAAAGATAGGTGACCAAGGCGAAAGTGATGCATCCAGATTTGGTCTTTATTGATTGTATATTCGAATAAAAAAGACAATGGTTGAGTATTCGAAACTCTAGTTGGTCTACTAAGGTCTTTAAGGTAGTATAAGCCATTTATTTCCTTAGCACACCCAATCATCATTATTTTTTGCTCCTGAAAAATACATTGTGTATGATGAAATAAAACATTGCATTTAGTGTATTTAATAAGCTTTGGAATAAAGATAAGGTTATTAAATAGTTTTGGCACATGTAGAACATTTTTAAGCAATAGGTTTTACTGATGGCAATATCTCCTTAGCCAGCAACCGTTACCATAGTACCATCTGCAACTGTGATTTTCTTGTTGCTAGAGCAGGCTATGTAGGTGAGAAATTTTAGTGATGTTATGTGATCAGTGGCTCCTAAGTCAATTACCCAGGAGTTTTGGGTAGGTATGTGGGTGGATGATTCCAAGGCAATAGAATTCTAAGAAGAGGAATAAGATATACATGAGAAAACTAGATTGCATGTACCTGTAGATGATGGTTTTTCTAAAGATTCCAGTAGGTTCTTCAATTTTTCTACTTCTTCCCGGTTGAATTCCATGGATTGTTCATCAGACTCCTTAGCCACATGTTTAGTTGCATAAGCTTTTCTTTGTCCTCTTGTTGAGCCTCATTTATCTGTGAAATTTTTATTTGCAATCTGAGGCTTTCCATGTAACCTCCAACACTTCTTTTTGGTGTGATGAGGTTTTTTGAAGTAAGTACAACATAAGGAGTCCTTGTTAACAGTCCTTGTTTCTTCTGGCATGCCTTCAATATTCTGCTGCTCTAAAAGATTTGGACCCTAATTAACAACCCTAGTAACCAAGGCTGAACTTTCTACTTGATTGTTTTCAACCACCATCACTTATTTTCTTCCTTCTTCAGCACGAATGATAGTAATAGTTTCATTCAATAAGGGCAGATATTCTTTTCCTAGAATCTGGACCTTTACTACATCAAATTCTATATTTAGTCCAGCAGGAAAATCATAAATCCTATCTTTTTCTACAAATATCTTTAGAATTGTTGCATCCTCACTGCATTTCATCTGAATACATTGATAGTGATCCATTTCATGCCACAGATTCTGCAACATATTAGAATACTCTGTAATAGATTTGCTTCGTTGTTTAGTGGTTGAAATCTTGCTCCTGATTTCATAAATCTGGACAGTATCTCGAACCTTCGAATATGTTTGTTTTACATCCTCCCAAATCTCCTGGGTTGTTCCAATAAACATGCATGTGTCACTAATTTCAGGCACCATTGAATTCCACAACCAATACATAACCAATGAGTCTTGTTTATCCCAAGCCTCGAATATGAGATCTCCTTCCTTAGGATCCGTTCAGAGGAGATGACTAAGTTTACTTGTCCCTTTTAAGAAAGTCCGAACCAATTATGACCACTTAAGGTAGTTTTTTCCATTCAATCTATAAGCGTCTTGTATGTTTTGTAAGGCACTTATCGAATTAAAGTACTTTCCTCCCTCATTGTGCCTCCTTTAGCAGTTTCTGTACTGCTGGAATCACCCGTATTGCCTAGATCTTGCTGATCAAGTGTCATACTCTCTTAAAAAATAATAATAACTAAGAAACAAATGCTCAACAAGAAGACTACGACCAAAATATAAGTAGCTCTGATACTATGACAAAAGCAATGAATTTTACTATAATTCACTCTTATTAAACGTGTAAGAAACTTACAATTATATACAAGCCTATGCCTTATCTGAAGTAACTTCTAAACTAGGTAAGAGACTAATTCTAGTAATAAAAAGAATCCCTTAGATTTAGGGATACTAACTAAATAAAATATTTACAAATCCAACCCAATCTTCTTAACTTAGGTAACTAATCTCTTACAAAAATAATAATGATAAGTTGTGGTTGTAATTATTTTTACAACTTATTCATACTAGGTTACAAAGGTATTTTTGATCTTATCTCTTGATCTAAAATATAAAGGAAAAACACAAGCCAAACGACATTGTGGTAAAAGAATTGTTGTTATTCATTGAGATCTTAGGTTTGAGCACCATGAATGTCAAAAGTGTGATACTTACCAAGATTAATTCCTATGACCTCACTTCTTTAAAATCCAACACATCTTCAACAACCTTAGTCTTTTTATTAAGATGTTGTTACACTTGATATGATGGCTTCAAATTATGATACTTTTCCTTTGGAAATCTTTCTAGCCTCAAATGAACAAGAACATAGTCTCCCTATTCAAACTCCTTATTTCGAAAAGCTTGATTAGCTTATTAGCATAACTCTAATTGCTTGCTTCCATGACAGCCCCCTCACTCTTCATTAACTTGTCATAAATGATAAGAAAAAACCTCTCCATCGTCACTCTCTCTAGTATATATTGTGGTTTAAGTCCATATTCAACTTCAAAAGGTGTCTTCTTAATTGTTCTATGCACGAAGTTGTTTTATGCAAACTCAATATGAGGAATGATCAAATCCCAACTCTTCACGTGATTCTCAATAATACATTGAGATGAATTTTCTAAGCTTCGATTAACGACTTTTTCCCCCATCTATTTGTAGATGATAAGTGCTAGAAAAATTCACGTGAGTTCCTATTTTCTTTCAAAAAGTTCTACAAAAATGTCTAACAAATTTTACATCCCTATTAGAAACAACAAATGTTGGTACAACATGGAGCCTCACCACTCCTATAACACCCTAAATCTGATTCGCTATAAACGGTGGGCTTAAGGTGTCACATTAGACCACTGAAGCGACCAACAAATTTAAAAACGTTTCTTGTTTTCAATAATCATTCATATACTTAAAATTTGATATTGAAATGACAACATCTATAAACATTGCAAATCGTTTATACAAAACCGAAGCTCCTTATTATATAATGTATATCAACATAGAAATTAAAATACTAATAAAGTTTCAGACCAAATACAAATGAGAGTACTATGAATACATATGTCCTCTAAAATAATCAAATATTCTACTTTGATATAGAGATACTAAAATATATTCAGTGATGGTGTTCCTCAACACGATTTCTGATCTACTAACATGCAACTGAATACATTTGAACGTTAAGTTTTACAAGCTCAACGATACAATTCTTGTTAAAAATAGAGAAAATTGTTTAGAACATAAAAGAGTATGTATTCTCTGTTATTTTTCTCATTCAAAATGACTACCTAGACTAGGCTTTATATAAGCAGATTAACAATATATATATAACTCTAGCTTGAGTCATATTAAAAGTTAACTTAATCTAACTAACACTCTATATAAAATCTTATCTTATTCAATATCTTAGTTAGATAAGATGCACAATACAAATAAAAAATAAAATAGAACTAAATTACAATTAAACTGTAATTTATTTAGTTACAACCTATACTCCCTATCAAACTAGTAAATGTATATTGTAGAGTCCGAGCATGGATATGGTCTCATCAAAGTTTTCTCTTGAAGGGATTTGATGAGGACATCTGGAAACTATTTTTGTGTATGAACATAGTTTAATTTAATTGATTTTCACATATTTATTTTTATCATGGTGGACAAGATTCTTGACAATGTCGATGGTAGATTGGTTTTTTCTTTTTACCTCGAACAATCCATTGAAGTCCACTTCCAATTTTTTTCAACAATCTTTGTATCCATATTCCTTCTTAAATTCTAAGCTCCAGTGCTCAAAATTCTACTTCAACATTACTTCTTGACACTACAATTTTTTCTTACTTCCGTATGTAATCAAATTTCTCCAGACAGATGAGCAGTAACCACTTGTGGATCATATTTAGGCTAATTCTTTAGTCCAACTAGCATAAAAAGAATTTCTACATGTAGTTCTCACTTTTCCTGAAAATCAGTCTGTGTCTAGGTGTCATCTTGAGATACTTTAAAATCCTATTAATTGTTGATTTTAATATGTTTAGTTCTATCATGGTGGAAATATTCTTAGCAATGTTGATGGTAGATTAGTTGTCTCTTTTTACTTTGTATTGTCCATTGAAGTCCACTTCCAATCTTTTTCAACAATCCTTGTATCCACATTCCTTCTTAAATTAGTACTAGTACTCGAAATTATACTTCAACACTACTTCTTGACACTACAATTTTTTCTTACTTCTATATGTAACCAAATTTCTTTAGACGACTGAGCAGTAACTACTTGTGGATCTTATTTTGGTTAACTCTCTAGTCCAACTAGCATAAAAAAGAATTTCTACCATGCAGTTCTCATTCTTCCTGAAAATCAATCTGTGTCTGGGTGTCATCTTGAGATACTTTAAAATCCTATTAATTGTTAATTTTCATTTGTTTAGTTCTATCATGGTAGACAAGATTCTTGGTAATGTTGATGGTAGATTAATTGTCGCTTTTTTCCTCGAACTGTCCATTGAAGTCCACTTCTATTTTTTCCAACATTCCTTATATCTACATTCCTTAAATTCGCACTAGTGCTCGGAATTCTATTTCAACACTACTTCTTGACACCAATTTTTTTTTTACTTCTGTAAGTAACCAAGTTTCTCCAGACAGATAAGGAGTAACCACTCGTGGATCTTATGTCGGTTAACTCTCTAATCCAACTAGCATAAAAAAGAATTTCTACCATGCAATTCCCATTCTTCCTGAAAATCAGTGTGTTAGGTGTCATCTTGAGGTACCTTAAAATCTTATTAATTATTTTAAGATGCTCTTCTATAGGGTCATTCATATGTTGGCTCGTGATTCTTACTGAAAAAGAAATGTCTGGTTTGATTAGAGATAAATAAATTAACTTATCAACTAATCTTTGGTATTGATATTTTTTTATTGAAATTTCAATGTCATCCTTAATTTTAAGTTCGGATCCGTAGGAGTCTCGACTAGTTTGCATCCTAACTTACCGATTTCAATGAGTAAATCCATTATGTACTTTCTTTGAAAGATAATTTTTTCAATTTTTGATCTAACTATCTCCATTTTCATAAAATATTTGAGTGAACCAAGGTCTTTAGTTTTAAATACAACATTCAAAAGACTCTTTAATTTACTAATTTCTATAGCGTCATCATCAGTTACGATGATATCAGTTTTGATCAAACTAATAATGTTTGTATCTAGTTTGATAAAAAAAAATTATAAATTTATCAAATCAAGTTTTTGGTGATTGCTTCAAGCCATGTAAGATTACTTTTATTAGCATAGCTTATGCTTGTTATAGTATTCTTCCAAGTTTAAGGGAATTTTCATGGTTTGAAGCAATCACCAAAAGCTTGATTTGATAAATTTACAAATTTTTTTCATCAAAATGGATACAAGCATTTTCTATTTAGGAAAGTGTTTTAATGTCTAACTAGAAAATGAATCAATCTTCATTTAAATTTTAATTCTTTTATCACCGATCTTGCCTTGAATATTTCAACACTTCTACTCGGATATATTTGATTATAAATATTCACTTATATTTGATTGTTTGTGTGAATTGGAAAGGTTTTAAGACTGTCCCAAAAGTAAAATTTATTTAAATTCTTCCACTGAATTTAAGATTTGGAGAAATAAAGTTTGTCTTCAAAGAACATCCATGAAAGTATACATTTTCTAAATTATGGGAGAGTAACATTTGATCCCTTCTTAGTAGAGGAGTAAACTAAAAAGACATATTTTATGAATTTAGGGTCAAATTAGTTCTTAATTGTTGGTGAACATGAACAAATGATGAACAACTAAATACTTTTAGTGAGAGATTAGAAGAAACATATGTGAAATGGGGAATTAGTTGAAGAAGAACATCACAAGGTATATTACAATGTAACACTTTGTTAGGTATTCGATTTGTAAGGTATGTGATAGTTAAAACAGTTTTTCTCCAAAAATATTTAGGAACACTCATGGAAAACATTAAGGATCTGATCGCCTCTAGAAGGCATCTATTTTTTCGATCAACTAACCCATTTGTTGCGGTGTATCCACATAGGAGCGTACATGAATTATGTTATTTTCTTTAAGATAGGAACTTAGTGTTTTTGTAAAGTAGTCACTCTCATGATCAGTTTTAAGGACTTGAATATAACTTTCAAATTGATTGTCTACCATAGTGTAAACGTTTTGAAATATCTTATTGTCGAAACCTCTTTAAAAAGTAGAAGGTGAATCCTCTTTTAAAAACCAGCTTCAAATGAATATTAAATTATGGTTTGAGAGAGTTGTCACTAATCCTTATTATGGTCTGATTCGATCACCCGAAATTTGTTATTTTTTAAATTAAAATAACATATTAAAGTATGATTACAAGAGAAAATGGATCCAATAGTCGATTACGTGCGGAGAAAGATTAGTACCCCACAACGTTCTTTCGGTACCTAATCGGTTACGTTGTTGTCTTAAAAATGAAAATATTGAATTTGAATGTTAATTTAATTAATAATCTCTTTTAATTGTCCTCGAAGGTTTATTACCATAAACCAAATAAAATAAGTTGAATAATTATAATAATAAAAATACTAATTAATGTTAGGGTTAATATAAAAATAAGTAAAATACCAGCCAAATTAACACATAAAATAGGAATTAAATTAAATTAAAGCTAAAAGAACATAAATTAATAAATGAACAACAAAAAACGTAGAAATTACAAAAAATGAAAAAAAAACGTGTATATATATAATAATCTAAAAACTATACTTATATATTAATAATAAATAGATGATAAACAAATGTAAATAAAGAATGTAAGTAGAAGTATCTAAAAATTAATTACGTAAAAAAGTAAATATAATAAAATATAATATTATAATAACAATCTAATAGTATTAAAAATATGTATAAAAAAGTAGGACTTTCTTTTAAGAATTAAAAGATAAAATCAATATTAATTTATATAAATTTTAGGTTAAAATAAAATAAACTTACGAGAATTGAGGTAGAAATCAATCCAAATACACAAAGACGTGAATCTAAAGACAACTTCTTTGAGATATAGATATGATAACACTCCCTTCTAAGATCGTGTCTTTAACAACCTAGACGATGGAAAAGAACAAATACTTGCTACTGTATAATTGGCCGCTAGCACTTTGAAACAAGACCAAGACAAAAATCGTGAACAAAATGAAAGAACTCTCATATAGAACTTTGAAGAAAAATATAAGTTTATTTCTGAATTTCTGCGTGTCCCAAATACAAAAGTAATGAGCAAACCTAAAACTAAAAAAATTACAAAAGTTTGTTTCAACCTCAAAAACTAAATCTAAAAATAGATAAAACAATATCCTAATTTATCTATATCTATAAAAATGATAAATAAAATTATAAATTATATAAAATAATAAATAAAAATTATTTGCCAAATTTAATTGTAAATAATCAATAAAAGAATTAAAAATTCATAATTACTACAAAATCACACATTGGATCCGTATCCATTTTTCTACTTGTACTATCTTCGTTAAAATGGACATTTCTTGAGTTCTCAATATCTGATTGAGGCGTTCAAGTTGTGTTGGAAAGACAATTGAAAAATGGTTCATAAAAAAGAAGGCATCTCCACATAGAAATGCCCATATCCCATCAGAAAATTTATCGTAAGTCAGATGATATTTCAAGCTTCAAAATCAAAATCAACTTCAATTTATTTTATTTTTTCAAAAAATGTTTGGACCTTAGAAAAAGGAAGGTCAAATAAAAATATGGTATTACAATTGCCACTTTTTGCTTATTGGTGTGGAAATGGAATATGGCAAAGACCAAGAATCACCTGAGACATATATGGGTAAAATTTTGATTCATTCCACTGCAATTTCAGGAAAGGTTGGACATGGGTTGTTTTGATTTGTTGCAACTTCGGGAAGGTCAAATTTGGATAAGTTGATGATCCACTCAGATGCTTTTCAATAGATAAGATCTGGGCTGATTTGGTTCACTGCTACTTTAGGAATGTTAAATCTGGATAAGTTGATGATCAAATTTTCCATTTTTTAGTGAGAAATGATCTAAGTTGATTTTCTTCACTGCTACTTCAGGAAGGTCAAATCCGGATAAGTTGATGATCCATTTTGTCGCTATTTAGGGGAGACATGATCTGAGTTGATTTGCTTCACTACTAAACTAGGAAGGATAAATCTAGACAAGCTGATTATCCACTCTACTGCTTTTTAGGAAGATGAGATCTAGGTTAGCTTTCTCTACTGAAAAATCGGTATGCTGATTCGTAACTTGAGGGTAGGCTAGACTTGTAAAGGTACCATTGACATTGGTTAGTATATCTGAAAGTACATAAATTTGGATGTTTGACCCTTTTCCTCAAGTGAGTCATAATCTAAATGTAAATCACTAAAAGAAGATTTTTTTCAATCTGTTTTGAATTTTAGTATTATCTTGTCTCTAGGGATATGAAACTAGTACTTCAAAAGAAACAATATCGAAGTTTGTGTTTTGAGAGAAACTGTCTTTTTTTTATATAAAAGTACGAGGCCTCGTTAAAAAATCCCTTCATAGTTGTCTCATCCCAAAAAGGAAAGGAATAATTAGAGGAAAGAGGAAAAAAATACCTAAATTTTATTTAAAAACCCAAATAAACACATAAATCCTTGTACAATACCAAAACTACATCCTTCTAGATACAATTAGAACACCCAAAGGTTCCCTAAAATTCACCCAATCCCATCTTTAGATAATTTGTCAGCCTCCAGTAGCTACATCTAGGAATCAACCTAAAAATTATCTCCCTAAACTTTACAAGAGAATCAATTTTCCTAACTAGGCTGCTGAAACAAAAAGGGATAAAAGTAGACAAATTTATTCAATCCACTACAATTTTACAGTCACTTTCCACTATCAATCTACCCATAGTTGCCCAAACAGAGGAGAAGAAGAACTCAATGTCTTTTCTTATTGGCTTCAATTCAGCCAACAGGGGAGGACCAGATCTATCACTTTTTGAAAATGAGTCTAAAGTGATGCTGTAAGAGTCCCTTAGAATACCTGTCAACCCATCATTCCTTACTACTCCATCGTCATTCAATTTGAAAAATCCATCGGTAGAGGGAGTCATCTTTACATTGGCTTGCATTGTACCCCTTTGCACATGAACTTGTCTACTAGGGAGGGGCCACTAATCAGCGAATCCACCAAGATGGGGACGTAAGGGAACTTGGCCAAAAACCACTTTGCCAATCTAAATCTAATGATAAAGAAAAGGGAAGACCTGTCTACTTCCCAATTATCGAAAATAATAAAGTTTTTGAACTTCCAAATAGACCAAAATTATACACCTGTGATGAATTTCCAAATGGTAGACTTTGGCACCAAATCAGCCCAGGAAGTTACGAGGGATGGAAGATCACGAGGCAATGCCCAAGAGACCTCCCAAAACAGTAGGAATTTGTTCTAGAGTTCCCAAGATAGTGCACATGAAATAAACAAATGTTGGACATATTCTTCAACCTGTTTACATATCGGGCAAATGAAATTGTCTGCCAAGGGAACCACATTTTCTTCAACTCTGATTTTACAACCATTTTTTGATGAATTGCTTGCCACAAGAAAGTTTCTACTCTTGGAGAAATAATCCCCGTCTAGACCCATTTCTTCAAAATAGGATTCTCCTTAGGAAACTTAGAGTCAGCCTATAAGCCTTCACCGAAAATAGCCCGTCCCATTTCCAGACCAAGAGAGGAAATCATCCATTGATTCCATCAAGTTAATAATGTTCAATTTCCTCATAAATTTCATCTATTGCTCTAATTCATAGTTGCACAAATTTCTTCTTGTTTGTACATTCCAAGACTAGCCTATAGATTCATATTTGCCAATTTCGACCACTTTGCCCCCTTTATTGGTTGACAGTGCGAAAATCCTAGGATATTGAGCTTTTAAAGGAGAGTCATCTATCCATCCATCATTCCGAAAAGAAATTGACTTACCATTCCCCACTTGAAAGCGAGAATGATTTCTTAAGCACTCTCCAACCATAACATTTTTTCAGGTAATTATTTACTATTCCTTTCCAAATCCAAGAATCTTGGGGAGATTGCAAATTGTTTACTGTCATAGAATTATTGTCAACATAATGTCTACTGCAAATCAAGTTCTTCCACATGGTTTCTCATTCGCAAACTTTGAATTCAATTTCCTCAGCAAAACCCGATTTGTTAAATTCAAATCCAGAACTCCCAAGCCTTCAAATTCCCTTGGGCGACAAACTATTAGCCAATTCACCCAATGAATTTGATTATTCTCTGTTCTACCTCCCTAAAAAAATCTTGTCATCGGTGAGATAAGTTTCTAGCTAACTTTACTCGACATCCTGAACACTGATAGGAAAAAATAATAGAGAATACAACACTGTTCAAAAGCACCAGTCTGTCAGCCATGGACAAGGAAGACACTTTCCAATTTGCTAGTTTTTTATTAAATTTCTGGACAACCGATTCCCACAAATATTATGAGTTCTTCTTGGCTCCTAGTGGTAGAGTATTTCGTAGGGAATGAACCCACTGAGCATCCAATGGTAGAGACCCAATCTTTAAGGGTGTCATCTTCCACATTGATTCCATATAATTTGTTTTTTGAGAGATATAAGTGCAACCCAGCCACTAAACTGAAACTGAAAATTCTCAAGACTATTTTGACGTTTTTAATTTATCCAAGTGAAGTGCGACAAAATATCTGCAAACTGAAGATGTGACAACTGAAAAGGATTTTCTGACTTTTCTATGGAAAAACCACAAAAGAGGCCCATATTACCAGCTTTGGCCAGCACCAAGTGGAGTAGTTCACCAACTATATTAAATAATAAGGGAGAGAGTCTACAACCTTGTCTTAAGCCTTTTTCCATCAGGAAATACTTAGTAGGGGTGTCATTTACAAGGATAAAAATTGAAGCAGAGGTTAGACAACACGAGATCCATGAACACCACCTCTCCCCAAATCCCATTTCCTTCATGATTCTTAATAGAATTGGCCACTTGACCGTGTCGTATGCTCTTCAAAAATCAAATTAATGACAACACCTTGTAGCCATTTGTTTCTCAAATAGTCTATACCTTCATTAGTAGAAAAGCACAATCCAGCAAATACCTACTAGGAATAAACGTAAATTGGGATGGGTTGAAAACTTCTTCAATACAGGAAATAAGTCTATTCGACAGGACTTTAGAAAGAATTTTGTATAGGCTTCTAACATGACTTATCGATCTGTAGTCCTCCAAGCTTTTTGGATTTATCTTATTTGAAATCAAGGTGATGAAGGCATGATTGACACCGTGTTCCCAGTTCCTTCCCCAATGGAAGTCATTGAAGAATTTCATGATTGAGTCATTTATACTTGGCCAAAATTTCTTGAAAAAACCAATGTGAGCCCATCTGAGCCTGGAGCTTTATTACTACCGAAGAACGAGATTGTTTCCCACACTTCCTTTTTTGAAAAATGTTCTTCCAGACATACCTTTTGATCATGGGACAACTTTGAAAACTTTAATTTGATTTCATCTACATCCACCGTTGTTTTGTTGCTGTAAGCTTCCTTGAAAAAATCTGTAACATGGATCTTTATTTGTTTTGGATCCGAAATTCTCTTCCCATCAATCTTCAAGAATGTAATTACATTTATTTTTTCCTGCACAAAGTACAAAGATGGAAGTATCTCATGTTTCTGTAAACATGCTTGACCCATTTAGCTCTCGACTTCTGGAACCAAATGCTTTCATCAATCCTATGTAACCCCCATATCTCATTTTTGTACTGAAGTAGCATATTCCATTCTTTGGAGAAAAGAATTTCTTTTTGAGACTTGACTTCCATGTCTTGAATTTTAGATTTTATCTCTGTAATTGACTCAGAAATCCCAAGGTGTTTACTGCCATACCAATTTTTTATCACATTTTTTTGTACCTTGCAGAATGCTAAGGATTCCCATACAATTGTTCTCCTTCTTTAGATCAATTATGGAAGATCTGACCAAGTCTTCGAAGCCTTCTTCATCTAACAGGTAATTGAAAAATCTGAAAGGCTTAGGACCTCGGTTCTAACATTTATCTTCTAACACTTCCGAATGGTGATCATAGAATGATTTAGAGAGGAGGCATTGAACTATGTTCAGAAAACGATTTAGGAGGCTGCCATTGATCAAGATTCAATCAAGTCTTACCCATATTGACGATTATATGTTATTACACCATGTGAACTGTCATCCCGTAAGTGGAAGATCAATTAAATTGGCTTGTTAAACGAAAGTTTTGAACAAATCTATGGAATGCTAATTTTGGGAAACTCCAATCTTTTTTCTGGATCAAGGTAAGCATTGAAATCTTCCCCAATACATATTGGTAAGTTCATATTGACAATAAATCTAGTAATTCCCTGAAAAACTCTTCTTTCTCTACATCTATAGAAGGGCTGTAAACATTGATGACTACACAATCGAAATTCGTTTCTTTGAAAACCCCTGAGATTGCAATAAATCTTATGTGGATACGCTCTCGAGTGACTTTAAATAGATTTTCATTTCACAGACAAAGCAGACCTCTAGCAGACCCAATAGCTGATGAAAAACTGAAACCCTTCAGTAGATCTCCCCAATGTTCCTTCTTAAAGCTTGTTGACAGTGTTCTTGTTTTGTTTCCTGAAGAAGTAACATGATCGGTCTCCTCTTCTTAACAAGCCTCAACACTGCTATCGCCTTTTCTCTTATCCCAATACCTCTTATATTCCAAGAAATTACATTGAATTTTGACATAAAAATTTATGTAAATATCAACAGCAGTAAACATGAACTTAACTACTCATCTCCATAGCCCCCTTCCTCTCCAAATTAATGATCTATTCCTTTAAAATTCTTTAACCCCCTTTGAAAGTTATCCCCAACATATCACTCACCTCTCTAGTTCCTACAACTTCCTTTCTGAAGTTAATGGATGCAAGGGAAGATTTTGATGAAACCCAATCCTGATCCAGGGAGTCTCTTAACTTTATTCTTTGTGCCCTTCATACACTTTATCGAAGAAAATGACTGGCCTACTGACATCTGAAGAAACGCTACAGGTGCAGCGAAGTGAAATTATGATGTGAATCATTTTACTATAATTTTATGAATAAGTTAAAGGCAGCTGCATATTCACTAAGGGAACAATGTGATTATCCTTAATTGTTCGACCTTCTCTAGAAGGGTTCCCACTAGTGTAAATCTCAAGGCCCAAATTCTCACTAGCACTTGATTCTATGATCTGGTTGCTTTCTATCTCAAGCCCATTTTACAAATGGGTTGTCCTAACCTGTTTCTCTTGAGCTCCGACTTTTTGGATGGGTAGTTTACTCTCCACGTTTACAACATTTATTCTATCCACTAGTAACTGAATCCTGACATTAAAACCCACTTCTTTGTTTTTCATCCCCACTGACTGGTGCCTTGAATCCACCAAAAAAACTATTGACATGAACATCATTATCCTCAGGAGAATTAACCTCAGGATTCGTTTCAACATTGCCACTTGTCTGACCCACCTCAAGACACGTATTGACTATGTTTTGGACCTCCTCAAGTGATAATTTATTTCTTAGGTTAACTAGAGGATTTTGATCATCATGTTCCTCGTTCTCTGATGAACTTTATTCCCAGATATCCTCCAACGAGATCCCATCATTTTGATCAATGTACACGTCCGATCTCGTCATAGATAAACATGTTTTAATTTTTACCAAGAATGATCTTCCATTTTCAAATATTCTAATAGATTTTGGCACGTAAAAAGGACTAGCAACCCTCAAAAGAAACTTATCCACTATCAAATCATCTTTATTCTTTGTTTTATCTTGAATAATAATCAGGTGCCCCTATCTGTTAGCCAATCTTGTGAAGATAGAATCATTCCAACTGATAAGAGAGACTCCATAAAGGTTGGCAGAGCAGAAAACAATGGGAACACCTTCCTCCATAACAAGCTTATCTAACCACTCAAACCAATACGACAGTTCTACCTTTTGATTCAGCCATGTATCGATCATTACTTTTTCTGAAGGGAAAATAAGGATACACGAATTCCTAGCAAAGCCCCATCTCATGATTTTGATGTCTATGACATCGTTAAAAAGAGATTTCTACACAAAGTCTAACTCATACCTAATTTTTGTAATCCCAATTAAAGAACTCTTAATACATTCCTTTCTTTTGCTGGCATGAAGAAATTTGTCGAGTTTCTTATTCCCCCATGAACAGTTAACTTTGGACTCGCTAATCCATTAGAAATCCTACTACTATTCTCTAAAGCTTATTTGTAAGTCCTTTCGTCATTAAACTACTTAAGTAGTTCCTCAATCTCCTCTGATTTTCTGGAGGTTTCCTCCGTTCGCCTCTTTAGCACTTCACCATTTCTTTCAGATGTAGTTTTCTGGCTCTTCATGTTTGGGTACTTAGCTATCCCAACCGAAACCCTTCTCCCATCTATCAGGATGTTGTTCAGCTTCCTGATAGCATTCAACTAATCATCTTGACTTGCAAAGTGAACAAAAGCGAAGGAGGATTCTCTATACTTTGGTCTATTGTTGACAAAGGGGATAAAATCCTTTGTCACCTTTCCATGGTGATTGAATAGTTCCCTTAACGTTCCTTTAGAAACTCATCTACTGAGATTATCGATGAAAACAGACCAGGTTGCTCCAGTGGGGAGCGAACCGACTCTAGGACTTCTATTAGAGATAAGTTATTTTTTAAAAAAATTAAAAAAATATAATTATTTTGAGATAAATTGTCTCAAGATAGATGGTATTTGTGTTCAAATCTCATATTTCAAAGGGAATTCTTTCAAATGAGACGAAAGATTTTCTAGTTCATCATAGTGATTGTGTAACTTGTCCTACTTCAAATGCTATTGCTTATTTGTAAAGTGGATGCCTAATTCTTAAAGTTATATCACATTTTTTGTTCATTATAATGATTGGGTAGCTCGTCCTACCTTGAATGCTATTACTTTTCAACAAAGTGGACGCCTTTGTTATGAAGTTACACTATATTTCTGGTTCATCATAGTGATTAGGTAGCGCATCCTACCTTAAATACTATGACTTCTTAGTAAAATGGACACCTCTGTCAGGAAATTATGCCACATTTCAGGTTTATCATAGTAATTGGATAGTTTTTCCTACCTCTAATACTATGACTTCTTCGTTAAGTGGACGCCTCCTTCTTGAAATTATGTCATATATCTGGTTTATTACAACGATTGGGTAGCATGTCCTACCTCGAATGTCATGACTTCTGTAAAGTGGACACCACCATGAAGTTACACCATATTTTTGGTTCATCATAGCAATTGGGTTGTCCGTCTTACCTCGAATGCCATGAATTTTATAAAGTAGACATCTTTATTGTGAAGTTACGTCACATTTATGGTTCATCATAGTGATTGGGTAGCCTGTCCTGCCTCGAATAATATGACTTCTTTTGTAAAGTGGATGCTTGTCTTAAAGTTACATCACTTTTTTGGTTCATCAAAAATATTGAGTAGTCTGTCCTACCTCGAATGCCATGAATTTTGTAGGGATGATGCTTCCGTCATGAAGTTATGCCTTATTTCTAGTTCATCATAGTGATTGGGTAGCATGTCCTACCTCGAATACAACGACTTATTTTTAAAGTGGAATCCTCCATGTTGCAGTTATGTCACATCAAATTTTGATATCAAATATCATCAAGTTCAAACTTTTGGCTTCCTTTTTTTGAGATTAGCCCACAAAAATATTCTTATTTCCTGGAAGATCCTACAAAATCATATGTGAATGCATCTTATCATTAATGTAATACTTATATTTGTCTAGGATGTGCACAAAGAAAACAATATTTTGCATCTTTGTCCTTTTAAGAGACTTCAATTGTTGGTCTTTTTTCTTTGTCCATATTTTTTTGGTATGCCCAACATTGGTTGGATCGTCAATTGTCTATCATTACTCATAAATTTTTTATATTTGAATATTCTTCTCATTTTGTGCAATAAAGTCGCATTTATTTTTTACCTTTTCTTCGTGCCTTTTTCTTCATAATAAAGATTTATTCTTTGCACAATTGTTCACTCGATCCTGTGATCTTGTAATCTGGGTTGGATGAACTGACTTTTATCCTCAGATTCTTTTAGCTTTGGTTCAATCAAGGGAAAATATCTATGGTTTTATTTGGAAAGTAAAAGTCTACTACCATATCATTATGTTTGAATCATAAACATTAAGTGAAAGACTTTCTTGTGAGGCTTTGAAACTTGGGTAGCAATTCCTACACCTTAAGACGTCTCTTTCAATGTCTACAAAGTCACTCAGGTTATCATAAGAGAAAAAATGATAATCGTGTAGGTATCTTTGGAAGATGATGAACATTCTTAGTGCCATGCCTATTTTTGATTCACTTGCAAGGGAATCTTTGCTGCAAGGTTTATTTTCATTTTAAATCTCTCAGACTGATTTGGTAATTTCGATATGCACATTTAGTATGTCATTGCCATAAGGTCTTGCATTCACATTGTTTATACTAGATGTAACATTTTCAAGTTCAAACGTAAACTCATATTGGCTATTTGAGAGAACATCTATAATATATAAATTCTTATATGTATTGCATGAAAAGTTATTTCCTATCGACTTGCTATTGTAAGGCTTTCATGATTTGAAAATCACTTTTCTTCAAACACTCTTACTGTTCGTTGGGTGAATTTGTTCCAAGGGTAATTGTCAAACCTTCTTCTGTACAACATCAAACTTTACTTTGATTGGAACCATATTGGGATATTCTAAAATTTCCCCATTACTTCATTTTAGGCTCTTGGGTCAGAAGTCATCTTTTCAGCTCCGAGATAATTTGTATTATTTGAAAATGCCTTTCCATTTTTCCAAAATATGAAAAGTTTATGCATAGATTCTGAAAGAAAAATGTTCATTACTTTAGACTCAAAATCGAAACAAGCCATCAGTTCACCAAATATCAAATGAATTAATTGTTCATTTCATTGTTTTAAAAGTTATAGTCATTTGAAAAGTGTTAGGATGGATGAGTTAATTTGAGAAGGGAACATGATTTACGTTGTCTTCTTCTTGGGTTTTTTCAAAGGTTTCGCATGCTCCCACCGTCATGATTTGACCTTTAAATTGATGAAGAAAAAACAATGCAACTATCACATGCAACTACGAAACCTTTTAGAGAGCGTTTATGTTTCAACTCTAAGAAACCCTTCTATTTGTTCAAGATTTATAGACTCCTTTAACAAAGGTAGTGCAGGAAATACTTCCCTAAATACAAAATTCTCAAGTGCTCGTGTGCAGTTGACTACAACAAGTGTTTCTCAACTCCCTTAGTCTATCTTCCACTAAAACTCAATCTCATTTCAAACTTTTCACCTTTTTTTTCTTGTTGGGAAGTTCATCTAGTCACAGGGTCTTTTTAACCTAACAATTTTCGGGTGACCCATTTGTTTCATGATTAGAATGTAATATTGCTCATAAAGTTTGTGCTATTAAAATTACCTCTTCGGCTTATTACTTTAGCGGAGTACCTCTAACAACATCGATAGATGATTCAAGTTGTCGCAAAGTCTTTGACTTAACAATTTGAATGGAAGTCACTTCATAAAGCTTAGACATACCTCATAGTTGTTTGAACTTTCCTTCATAAATTAACAACTCACTACTTTCATCGGAATATTCCCAGTGGTTTTTTTTCTAATGAATTCATCACATCACAAAGTTTTCTATTTGACAACCATAGTGGACCAAAAACCAAATTGTCAGGTGAGCCTATTAATGTCATAATTTGAATGTAACCACTTCATGAAGCTTGGACTTACCTCCATAGTTGCTTGGACTTATCTTTATAGATTATCAACTTACTACTTTAATCAGAGTAGTTTGTTTTTTTTTCTTTTTGATAATGTCTTGCCAACTTATATGAATTTCCAACTTGAAGATTTCTTAAACTTTCTAAGAATAATTGATTATAGTCCAAATGTTACTGAAGATTAGAAGATTCCATCTTTAGAGGTCATGTTATTGAAGATCAGAAGATTTTATCTTTAGAGGTCAATTTTCCAAGCATCTGACCTAAGATTAATTTATCTACTCCATCATTCCATTTGATAAGATTATTGATATTTATCAAACATTCCAAATATAAATCTAAACTAATCAGTATTATAAAGTCATGTACAATAGATGCCTCATCTTGCTCGCTTCTACACTTGCCTAAGTATCTCGCTTTAATGATTTCACTATGAAAGGAGAAAACTATCTTCATTCCTGGGGAGAAATGTGGGATGGTTGGTATAATATCTAGTACAAGGGTGGACGGATCTTATTTTTAGGGGTTTAATCTCATCACATGTTAAAAAACTATAATCTGATTCTAAATAACATTCCATTATATTTGATATTCACTAAAATTATAATAAAAACCTAATTCATTGTTCAAACTCAAAAAGGATAGCAAAAGCTTCAAACATATTAAAAATGTTTAAGTAAATGAAGAAAGACAAATTCAAACAAGACATCATGTTTTTCTATGCAACAACCTCATATCGAGTGAATGATGTTTTCTTGTTGGCTCATCTTAGGATGCCCTATCACGACGTCAGATGTCCAGGTGCATGATTCCCCTACTACGTCGTCATTTTAGTTTTAACTAGTTTTTCCTTTTATCGATCAGTGGCCTACACTTTCATGTGGAATGTTCGACACTTTCCATGTGAAAAACGCATACACTATTTAGGTTATAGCTATAAGAAGACATGATATTCATCATTTGTAAAAAGTTCTTGGAGTGAGGTACCAATATTTAACCAAATGGGAAAGATATATTGGAACTTTTTAAGGGTTGTGTTCGTGCAAAATATCTTCTACAATGGGTGCTAACCAAACAATATCATTTTTTCTCTTTTCTTTGTTTTCTAATGTATGATCCTTATTTAGTTTGATCTCAATAACCTAGTGTGAAAAGATATTTTTCTGATGAAGGAAGTAAGTATTTTTATTCAAGGAAAAAATTCCACGTTTTTACAAGAGGATACATAGGATATTTATATACAAGAATTAGAGATATAGATAAAATAGGAATCGTCTACAAATTAGGAGATAGTTATAGATTTTGATTCAAACACTACTCACACTCCCCCTCAAGCTAGGGAGTAAATATTGTAAAGACACAGCTTAGATGTAATTTTGTCAAAGGTAATCCTTGGAAGAGCATTGATCAATACATCAGCTAGCTGATTTTGTGAAGAGACGTAGTTTAGTTTCATAGTTCCGCCATTTACTTTTTTTGCAATGAAGTGTATCGATCTCCACATGTTTGGTTTTGTCATGGAGCACCAGATTCTTTGTAATGCTTATCGTAGATTTTCTATCACTCTGAAGTTCAAAATAGTTGTTGTCGCACATCTCTAGTTTAGTTAAGAGTCTCTATAGCCAAATTCATTCACATATCCCAACTGTTATCGCCTTATATTCTACTTCTGCACTATTTCTGGAGACCACTGATTGTTTCTTGTTTCTCCATGTCACTAGGTTTCCCCACACAAATGAGCAATATCATGTGGTTGACCTTCTATCCGTCACTCCTCCAGCCCAGCTTGAGTATGAGAAGATTTTAACTGTTATGTCTTTATGTTTTCTAAAAATCAACCAATGTCCTGGTGTCATCTTTAGATATCTTAATATTCGATTAACTACCTCTAAATGTTTTTCTCTGGGATCATTCATGTATTGTCTAACAATGCTAACAGAGAAAACAATTTTAGGTCTAGTTAGAGATAAATAAACGAGTTTACCAACTAGCCTTTGATAATGTTCCTTATTTACCGGGTTTCCATCTTTACTCAATTTCAAGTTAACTTCAATAGGAGTTTCCGAGGGCTTACAATTCGTCAATCCAGATTTAGAAAGTAAGTCTAGAATATACTTTCTTTGATTTATGATAATTCATTCTCGTGATCTCGCTACCTCCATGCCTAGGGAATATCACAAAGTTCCCAAATCTTTGGTTTCAAACTCCTTTGCTAGTAATGTCTTCAACTTTTCGATTTCTACTAAGTCATCACCTGTGATGATGATATCATCACCATAGACAATCAAGATTGAATTCTTCTTATGAGGATCAGTTTTTACAAATAGAGTGTGATCAGATTGACACTGTTTGTAATTGTCTTGTAACATTACCTTCGTGAATCTATCAATCCAAGCTCGAGGTGATTGTTTTAGACCATATAAGGATTTCAGCAATTTACATACCCGGTTATGTCCATAATAGATTCCTGGTGGAACTTGCATATATACCTCTTCTTCAAGATTGTCATTGAGGAATGCATTTTTTACATCTAGTTGGTGAAGTATCCAATCCTTGTTTACCGCCAAGGATAATAGAACTCGAACAGTGTTGACTTTTGCAACTGGAGCAAAGGTTTCCTGATAGTCAACTCCATAAGTATGATGGAACCTTTTTCCATAAGTCTAGCCTTATATCTCTCAATTTTTCCATCTGCCTTGAATTTCACAATAAATACTCATTTGCAGTCAACTGGTTTCTTGTCTTTAGGTAGATCAACGATGACCTAGGTTTTTTTGTTTTCTAGAGTTAAAATTTCTTCTTCAACTGCATTCTTCCACTCAGGATTTTTAATGCATCCTCTATGGCCTCTAGAATGTGAATATGATCAACCTGAGCTGTGAAAGTCTTAAAACCAGCCAGTAGTTTCCCATAAGCAACACATTTACCAATAGGATGAGTTGTATATCGTCTAACTCTTTTTTTTTGTTGAGAAATTGGTAATTCACTAGTATCAATTACCACATACAACTTATTTTAGTCACCATTTCCTCTATCTGTTGATGGATTTAAACTCAGTTCTGGCTCTTGACAATGCATTGGCTGCGATGTGGAAGTTAGAGCTTGTTTAGGGTCGTCTTATGTAGATGATAATATCGGTATATGACTTGAGTATTTCATGAGAGTCGGTGGAATTAATGGATTGTTTTTCATTATAATATGTGGTGGTGTTAAGAGGTTGTGAAGTGGTAGGTTTTTTAATAGAAGATAGACTGATGGGTAACTCAGTAATAATCAATAATAATTAAAATCCAGATTCACTCTCCCCTGGATTTCGGTTTTTGAGAAGAATGATGTATGCTCTTGAAAAGTGACATCCATATAAGTGAAGAACAGTTTTGTAGAAGGAAAGTAGCAACGATAACCTTTCTAAAGGGATGAATAACCCAAAAAAACATTGAATTGCTCAGGATCAAGTTTATATTTATGAGGATTGTGGTCATGGACAAAGACAATACAACCAAATACACGAAGAGGAATAAAATAGGTAAAAGGTTTGAAATGTGGAAATTTGGTGGAAAGAATATCTCGGGGATATTTAAAGGCAATTATCTTACTATGTAGACGATTGATTAGAAAAGTAGTTTTTAAGAGAGCCTCAACCCAAAGTTATTTCGGAACATTAGAAGAAAAAAGTAGTGCTCAAGTTACCTCAAGAAGATGACGATTTTTACGTTTGATGACCCATTTTATTGGGGAGTGTCAACACAGGAAGTGAGGTGGACTATTCTATTTTCCTGGAAGAAATAACCTAATGAACAAGAGAGATATTCCTCACCATTATCAGATTTAAGGATGCCAATAGAACTTTGGAAATGTGTTTCAACCATTTTGTGGAAGTGTTTGAAGATGGTACAAGACTCGGACTTGTCATTTATAAGAAAGGTCCAAGTGGTACGAGAGTGGTCGTCAATAAAAGTAATAAACTGACGAATTCCATGTAAGCCTATAACCTGTGATGGTCCCCAAATGTCACTATGAATTAAGAAAAAAAGTTTAGGCAAGCGAGAGGGGAAAGGAGGATAAGAGCTACGAATGTGCTTTGCAAGAGACCAAATGTCACAAGAAAATGATGTGAGATTTTTATTAATAAATAATTTGGAAAACAATTTTGCAAGATAAGGAAAACTGAGATGACCTAACCTAAAATGCCATAACACAATTTCGACAACAACATCTATGGGAGAAACTGAAACAAATGAAGAGATAAATGGTGCAGGTGGGCGGTTGAGAACGAGAGCAGAAGGATAAGCTTCAAGGATGTAGAGTCCACCACGACGCCTATCATTTCCAATCACCATCCCCGAGGTCACATCCTGAAATTCACAATAATCATGAGTAAAATGAGAAGTGCAACCCAAATCAGTAGATAATTTGCTAATCGAAAGAAGATTGCAAGTCAAACTTGGAACAAAGATGAAATTAGACAGAAGAATATGACTATTAATGTGAATCGAACCACTGCCTTTAACCGATGATAGGGAGTCATCAGCAGTACGAACACTACATGAGACTCCATATTGTAAAATGTTGAAAATAAACCGTAGTTTCCTGTCATATGATCACTTGCCTCGAAATCAACAATCCAGGAGACACACCGTGGTGAAGGGGATAAAAAGGTAAAAGGAGAACTACCTACACTAACAGTGCAGACAGACTTATACTCAGTAGTAGGAGGAATTTGTAAATGACTAAAATCTGCCCAGATCGTCCAGCTATTGACGAGAAAATGAACCACTCTCCAAACGTTGTTACAGTAGAGTTACCGTGAGATGGACGCGAGGAGGATTTGGATGGAGTCCAGTTGGCTAGACGTCCATAGAGCTTCCAACATTTATCAAGAACATGACCAGGTTTTCGACAGTGATTGCATCAGGGACGGTCTTTCTTGACACGAGTGTCACCGAATGAATGGTATTTAAGGCAGAACTTTCAACGGGTGGAGGAAACATCAGAGAGCGACGGCTTTCTTCGTGGTGAACTTCAGAGAACACCTCGCTAAGAGACATAATTTAGCCTGATGCCCAGAAATTTGGCCACAAAAATCATCAAGAGAGACGAGAAGTCTCGATATGAATTGAAAAATACATCGTTTTCAAGTAGCCCTTTGTAGAGTTTGGCATCTACACCGGTTTTCCAATCGGGAGACTCAAACAAATAAATTTGCTACAATAAGTGAGATAGTTGAGTGAAGTATTGGGTAATAGTGAGATCACCTTGCTTCAAGTCATTGATTCAACATTCAATGGTAAACAGAACGAACAAGTTTTCTTGATTGGAGTACGTCTCCTTGACAACATTTTAGATTTCCAAGGCGGTGGTGTAGAGCATGAAGTTTGCGCTAATGTCAGGCATCATATAGTTGAGGAGCCAGGACATAATCGTGGTGTTCTTGGTGAGCCAAGTTTCGTATTGGGGGTCAGAGGGATCAGGGACCAACATATTGTCAGAGATATATAGTTGTTTCTGATGACTGATGATGAATAGACGCACATATTAAGACCAAACAATGTAATTCTCACCATTTAGACGATGACAAGTAATGGACGAGGAAACCAAGTCGGAAGGAGATGGCTAAACAATGGAAGTTTCAACCTCGGATGACAGGTTGGATGAAGAAGGATATGCCATGACTGTCAAGGAATTGAGATTGGGATATGTCGCGAACTAGCAGGGAACACTGCTATAAGTTACAATCGGAGATTTGAGGAGATCGGTGCTATGATGAGTATCGAATGGGCTGTGCAGCGAAGAGACAATGCTGGCCGAACAATTACCAACATCATTGGAACAAGTACCAAACAACAGCGGAACATGTACCAAACAGCTGTAGGGTGATGGGATTTTTATGGGCGAGAGAGTGGCAATGCAAAGAAAACTCACTACCAGTCGAATTTCTGTCAAATAACGGCGGGAGCAAAGCTGGGATCAATGCCAGCGACTGATACCATGTGAAAATATATTTTTCTGATGAAGGGAAATTCTGATGAAGGTAATAAGTATTTTTATTCAAGGAAAAAATTCCACATTTTTTACAAGAGGGTACATAAGATATTTATATACAAGAATTAGAGATCTAGATAAAATGAGTCATCTACAAATTAGGAGATAGTTTTAGAGTTAAGTTAGGACACAAATTTTGATTCAAACACTACTCACACCTAGATAAGACGTTTTATCTTCATTACTTGGGTCATGATAGACTAACCCTTAATCTTTAATTCTACAACTCCATGACTAAGAAGAATTTTGAACTCGACGTCTACAGTTTATACTTCTCTTGATAAAATATCCTTGAACTTCGACATGGTATTTACAATGGGCCTTTTCATTGTACCATAATGGATACAATAATGACAATGATTTAACATGTCATGGTGCAATCAATCGATCTTCGAGCAATCTAGAATACAAATAATTGTATATAAAAGGGATGTGATTGAATTATGAGCTTTTCTATTTCATCTTCTCCTTGTCATTTATGGTGTCATCATAGGAAACTAACAAGGAGTCAACATGCAATAAATTTGGCTTCAAGGATTGGCTTTGAAGATTCAAATCTTGACCGACATGTTGTGAAAGATTGAAGAACTAGTTTTCAAGAGTTTGATTATCTATCTTTTCTATAGAATTGGATATCACGATAGTCTTAGTGAATATTCTACAAATCAACCATTTGAACAACAATATTCTCGATTACAATGATATTAGTTGTAGGGCTGGTAACATTTGATGAACCAAATGATACTTTCAGCATGCCTTAGTAATGAAGAAGACATGTTTATTATGAATGAATCGAATCTGATAGCATGACGAAAAAAAGAAGGGAAAGCAAAACAAAAGAAAAATACTAAAAATCGACTCATTTTCTGTTCATCATAACAATGCACTTCTATCTCCTATTTAACCTTAATAAATTGACTTCTAATATAATGTTCTACTAGATGATATTATTTTTCTAGGGATGAAGATAATAAGGACTCTTTATTCTTAATAGATTCCTAAAACAATATGTACTCTTAATAAAAGAGTAAGATAAGCTTAAGTATGATTCTAATTACAATTGATACTTATGGACTTGGGGTTTTCTTTCACCATATCACGATACACACTTTTCAGTCACTAAAGCATGTTGACGTGCATCTTTGAGGTTGAATACAAGAAAATGTATTTTCAATGACATTAGGATAGTCATTAAAAATATCAAATTTAGTCACTGAAATTTATAGTAAACAATCGTCATTAATAACTCCATCACTATCATATTAATTATAATTTTTATGAGTTCGTCACAGTTATTTATATTGTTATAATTACGGCTTTTGAAGCAAAAAGAATAATAGTGAATACAATTTAAAAACTAATATTATTATTATTAGTGATTTTTTTTATCATAACTATATATTTAAATTAATAAATAAAAATTATTTATTATATTTTTAGTTATAACAGTCTTATTTTTGGAACTTGCTTTACAATAACTATCATTAATCAGTTATCATTACCAATAACTAATGTGTCACCTCTATATGTATTTTTTAAAATAAAATTTAAATGACTGATAACTTTATTGTCATAACAAATATTAAATAATAATAATAATAATTACTTTTTATGTTATCACTATCATATCATTTTTAAAATAAAAAAATAATTAGCGTCAATTTACGTATTCCAATCATGGCTTAAAAAGTAAATCTTACTTTAAACCCTCACGTTTTTGTATTCTGATTTCCCGTTAATTCTGATATGACCTTGTCATTTTATTTGTGCTTCTGTTAGACTTACATGAAAGTCTGAATTTTATTGCTGAGCACCTTTTTTTTTCTTTGTACTTTTAAAAATTTGCAGGTGCAGTTATCCAGCTCAAAACAATGACCGGTTCACTTTCTACTGATGAGAATATTTCGAATTTCATAGCAGAGAAAACGGGTTTCTTACAGCGAGTACTTGTATATGTGGTGTCAATCATCTTTAGCTGTATTAATATAGATTCAAATATACTTGAGAAAGCTCAGATGTACAGTATTAATGAAGATTTTTATGAAATTGGTGCTTCAACTTCAACCCACTCTTCTAATTGTTTAAAGGCTTCTCTTTTTGAAACAAGGCTTCATTGGCATCAGAACGCTATTGTCTCAGTGGTGGAAGCTGGTGGCCTTGATTGGTTCGTAGGTAAGTTAGGCACTTCTGTTTACCATCTTATGTAACTTTAGTAATATGTGTGAACCATTTGCCATGTTTATAAATGATCACTTTTGTTTATCATCTTATACCAACCCTAAACTCTAAAACCTAAACCCTAAAATAGAAATGATCACTGGATTGTTTATATTTTATTTTTATTCATGGAAGCCGTTTGTTTTTCAGATTTGATGAGTGTCATGAGAAGGTTGAGAATGAAGGCACGGTGGATAGATACGTCACTGCAGTGCTTGACTTTGAGAATCCTTTGTGTCGTGTTATCTAATAATTCAAGTGGTCAAAATCATTTTAAAACCATTGGGGGACTTGAAGTTCTATTGGATGATCTTGCACTTCCATCTATCGATACGCCACTTATAAAACGTGCCTCAAATGGTGACGGAAAAAGGTACTTTCTTAAAATTGTTTAGGGTTTTCGTTTGTGTTTTGACATTACATTGAGTTTGCCAGTAAAAGCATTAGGTTTCAATTGATTTGATTGCTTAAGATATAGAACTAGAATGTTTACCAGTCACCTTTGAAGTTTTCATCAGCTGCATTTCCTCAGCCTGTTTTTGGTCTCTTGACGACATAACTAAGGATAGGGTAAACTAAAAAGGAATGTTTTGATCACTTATTTTATCAATTCATAAATTTTAGTCACTCGATCGTCAACTTTCTTTAATTTAATGACATGATATGTTTAGGAAAAAAAAGAGTAATTTTAATTTTATCTCTAAATTTTAGACAAAACACAAATTTAACCCTAAACTTTATATAAAATGTTAATTTAACACTTGCATTTTAGATAAAATATCAATTTGACCATTGGATTCCATCAAAATCCTCGCCATCAGTTGCCGCTCTTTACCATTGTCGCCCACTGTCAATTGTCATTACTAGTCACTTCGACTGTTATCATAGACAATTGTTTAACCTCAAAATTTTTAATTCACTCATTTTTATTATCTGAATGTGAATTCAATATCCATTTTACAAAAAAAAAAACTCAAATTGTACCAACCTTATCTAGAACCCGTAAAGTTTATTTAAAAATAAACCATAATAATAAAATTGTGATTACATTTATTTAAAATTAAAGACAATTGAAAATTTATATTTATTAAAAAATCAAAAAGTAAACCTCCTCACCTGAATCATCAAGTCCTCAAACTTAATTTTCTATTATTCAACAAAAATTTTAAAAATCTTTAATATAAATAATAAAACAAACACAACCACTTAAAACACATTATCTCTTTAAATTGTATTTCTTTTAAGGGTTTCTGTTTTTATTGTTTTGTTGGAATTAATAGCAAAGGCAAAAGAGAGAGAGACTCCCTTTGATTTTACTATACAGGGCAGCCCTAGGGGTGTTCATTCGGTTAAAACAGTGGCCGACCGAACCGAATTAACCATAACCGAATTAACCAAACTTTTTTTTCTTTAACCGTTAACCGAACCGAATTTTTTTTCGAACATATTAACCGAAGCGAATAAATTTCGGTTAATTCGGTTAATTTCGAATTAACCGAATTTTTTTTAAAATTTTCTAATTTATATAAAAATTAAATATTTTTTAATTCAAAAAAAAGTTTATAATTAATTTAAATAATATATAATTATAAAATAAAAATTTTAGATAAATTTTTTAATTAATTAATATTGATTTAAGTTTAAAAGTTATTGGATCTTAAATTATTAATTGGGTTTTAAATGGTTTGAGCTTAGCCCATATGTTATATATAATATATTTAATATTTTTTAATTAAAAAAGAGTTTACAAATAATTTAAATAATATATAATTATAAAATAAAAAAATTATATAATTTTTTAATTAATTAATATTGATTTAAGTTTAAAAGTTATTAGATCTTAAATTATTAATTGGGTTTTAAATGATTTAGGTTGAGCCCATATGTTATATATAATATATTTAATATTTAAAATTTAATAATTCGGTTAATTCGGTTAATTAACCGAATTCGAACCGAATTAACCATTAACCGAATTCTAAAAATTTTCTTCACCGTTAACCGACTGAACTAATTCGGTAACCGAACCGAATTAACCGAACTAATTCGGTTCGATCGGTTATTAGTTCGGTTATTTGAACACCCCTAGCAGCCCTGTTTTTTTTCTTAAATATACAAAAGGTATCCAACTTATGCAAGGTTTTTTCAGTTTAGTGTCTAACTTTTATTTTGTTTCAGTTTGGCGTCTAACTTTTCATTCTGCTACTTAAAATAGGTCAAACTGTGATAGACCGTTAGTTTTCTCCGTTAAGTGACACATGTTATAATCTCGTAATTTTAATTTTTTTTAAAACAAATACTAAAAAAATTATTATATTTAAAAAAACCCTTGTTTCTTTTAAATTACAAAAAATCTCAAAATCCCTAAAATCTCCAAATCTTAACACTAACCCACCATTGCCGTCCTTTTCGACCATGTCCACCACCGCCGACGTAGTCATTGTCATAATCCTAGTTATAAGTCATCGTAGTTGTTGTTGATTGGCCGTCAAAATCGCTTGGGATTACGATTTTCATCATAGGGTTCGCGGGGTATAAAACATTGATTCGCCGTCCGCCATTGACCAGTCACAATTTCATAGGGATTTTGGTCGTTGGGAAAGGTGTGGTCGGGTGGAGCATCGTCGACGGCAAAGGGCGATGATCGGTATGGGTTTAGGGGTTGAAATGAAGGTTTTAAAGTTTTGGGGTTATTTCAAAATTTCTATTTTCTTTTTTAAAAAATATATAATTTTTTTTTAATTTTATATGAAATTCTTAGTATTATCAAATTGTGACACGTGACACTTAACGTAGAAAACTAACGGTCATTCACGGCTTGACCCATTTTTAGTAACAAAATGAAATGTTAAACACTAAACTGAAAAAACGAGTATAGGTTGGGCACCTTTTGTATATTTAAGTTTTATTTTATTTTTTACAAAATCTTTTTTAAACAAAGAAAAAATATTAAAAAATAGACAAATAAAATTTTAATTTTATAAACGGATAAAATTCAATAATCTTAACTAATATTTAAAATAAAAAAATATTATGTTAAATAAAATTTAATGTTAAAAATTTGAAGGCAAACTATATTGATGATCCATTTTATTTCCGATCCATCTTAATTTATATAATTAAAATATATAATATATAATTTATAAAAAAATTATTATCATTATAATATAAATGTATGATGACACATAATTAGATTTTTTATATCCTTATTTTCAAAGGATTATAATGATAAATTTATTAATATGGTGATGATAGCGGTTGGCAATAACTGATAACATATACCGATGGTGACTGACAATGGTGATGAGCGACATTTGAAACTTTGATTAGATTTAGGAATTAAATTGATATTTTATTTAAAGTGAATGAGGTTAAATTAGTATGTATCTAAAGTCTAGGGTTAAATAAGTATTTTATCTAAAATTTAAGGTTTAAGTTAAAATTTAATCTTTTTTACTAACGTGTCATATCATTAAACTAACGAAGTTAACGGCTTAGTAACCAAAATATGATAGATTAAAAATAAAAGCAAGCAGAACGTAACCTTTTCAAAATCGGTGCCTAAAATTAGAAAGGTCGAAAACAATAGGGGCCATCATTGTAGTTTACCCCTAAGCACGTCATGTCATGTTTTTTTCTTTTCATTTGGTTCTATTTCCTGTCTTTTTTGGCCCCTTCCCTTTGTTGTCTAGAACTTGAACCTTTTAGTTCATTTAACGAAGTAAGATTTTTACAAGGTCTCTAGGGTTGAGAGTGATTTTATTAGGTAGTGTCCAAACGCCTATGATTATTTTTGTTGATGTTTCAAAAGTTGGATGGAGTTTGACTAGAAACTATAGTGATTGTGTGGGTAGGTGTCAATAGAGGAGTTTCATGGTGTTTGTGGAAGTACTCGTGTAGAATCTGTATTTTCTACACTCTTAGTTCTTGGTTTACTTTACATCAGATTTCTACTCTTTGTTAAGGTATCCTACATTTAAATATTTTTATACCAGTTTAATTAATGCCTACTTGTGAAACATCTGTTAGTTATATGATCCCACATTATCCAAGTGGGTCCAGAGTTGCTAAACTTGGCTTTTTTCTGGTGATTGAGGAGTAGGCTATTTGAGTTTCTGCCTAGTTAATATTGAAATTGTATAGTTTTCTTTGGGAAGCTGATGCATAATGATCTTAAAGTTTTTTCTCATTAATTCTTTCTATTATGAAAGCCTTAAATTTAATGTTTTCTGTTCCTTCAACGCCTGAAGAAAATTGTCTGATGTTTTAACTTATCATTTTATTCCTACTTCTCTTTCTTGATCTTTTATTCTGGTGGTTAATTTTTATGCAGTGAGCAAAATGCATTGCTGGAAATTTTTGAGCTCCATGTTCTTTCTTTGGAAGTTCTTAGGGAAGCTGTGTATCCTGTTTATGACTTCTCTCGTATTTAGATTCTTATGGTGTTTTGTTGTTTGCACGTTAATGCTTTAATTGTGTCTCTGTCTTTTTGAAAATGAAATTTCTTATTCTTTTGTATGCTAGCTGGAATTATGCCACTCTCTTGAAGATACAATTGTTTATTATGTTATCTTTTAGCATGCCATACTTTTTAGTCTTTGCACTAAAGCCACTTTTTAGAGTGGTTGTATTGTCGTGAATTTTATCTTTAGCGCATTGATACAAAACAAACACTTTTTGTTTTTTCCATTCCTCCAAAATTTTCAAGAGTTTCTTACTTATCGAGTGAATCAGTGACAACAGGGGTTTCTGTTCTGGATTTATCGGCTGATATTTAACATTTTATGTTATCAATTGTGCATGAACACATGTTAACGTCCTTAACAAGTAATCAGCTTTGAGAATGTGAATAACCTGCAGTTCCTATGTGAAGATGGAAGTGTCCATAAATTTGCTAATGGCTTTTGTTCACCTGCTTTCATGCTTCAAGAGTACAAGCAGCAGGCGAAGGGTTCTGTACTGCAGCAGGATGGCAGTCAGACATCCATTTCTTACTTTAAAAATGAGGATAATGCTATAAGTTCTTTGATGGAGCCTTCCGTTCCTTTACCTAAGATGGAATCTTATTCTCAGCTTTGGAATGATTATTTTGTCAAGCTGAGCAGGGTTCTTTGTTCATTCCTTTTTGCTCCAGAAGATGTTAACTTTCATTCTGACCAAACAACCTCTGGTCAGATTCCCACATTAGTTTCTTCATTTTATGATGAACTTTCAATTAAATGGGTCATTAAGGTTCTGCATATGGTTTTCCCCTCTATCAAGGCTTGTTCAAATAAAAATGGGTTTCGAAGCCATTTATGGTAAGGTTTCTCATTGATTTTCTGTTTCTATTGTAGTTCTGGTTCTATTTAGCTGTATGCAGACTCCTGCAAGTGATGATTCTATTTTCCTTTAGAATTCTCTCATCTTCTGATCTCTAACCTTCCCCCTTCTTACCCCATTGTTTCTTTTCCTGAAGGGTCTTCGTCAGTACCTTGCAGCATTACGTTCTCAAGGCCTTCAGGAAGGTTCTTACCTCTTCTCCTGCAATGCTCGAAGTGTTTCGCAAAGAGGGAATATGGGACCTTATCTTCTCTGAGAACTTTTTCTATTCCGGATCTTCAGAAGAAGAACTTTCTGAAGAGTTTAGCACATACGACGAGGGTTCTCTTGAAAAGTATTATGCTTGTCAGAGCAATGTTGTTCAACTGAAGTATAGTGGGGTTGAAACTATTCATATGGAAGTGATAACATTTGTTGAGTCAGTGGCAACTTCTAATGGGAGTGTCCAAAACTTGGTAAGTCGTCATCACTATGAGATGTTATTCATGTAACAGTTGACCTACATGCATGAACAATTAATTTCTTATCTAGTTGACATTCATGTAAGATTGACATTGACATAGGTGATTATGAAGGGAGAGAAAGGGGAAGTCTGAGGTTTTATGGGCTCTAATAAGAACTCTGTCACTGATGAAAATACCTTAATCAGAAAAGTTAGCAGTACTATGCTTTCAAGTATTCTTTCAATGCTTGTAATCATACTTTTTGGGGAATTCATCTGGGTCCTGCTTGGATATAGATATGCTGAAATCACAATGATGAACATAGTTAGTACTGTAATATGTTGTTAATTTCTTTTGCCTCTAATATCAAAGCAGCATGCTGATCAGAAATTTAGGGTGTCTTGTATTTGAAAAATTGTAAATATTTAAACTTATTTATATCATATGGTTATGTATTAACGGAAGTATGATGTGTATGTTTGACTCTTTGTTTAATTTTTCTGCATATGTGTGCTTGTATCTGTTATGCCAGTGAATGTTCCAGTTTGTTCTACACTTGTAGCAGTAACATAAAAGATTTATTCTTCATTAGGTTGTATTTTTGATCTTTTGAGCTTGTTTAACTTCTTTCTCTCTATGTTTTGACAGCCTGAACTATCTGCTTTATTAGAGGCCCTTGAACAATGTACTTGTAATCCTGAGATTGCTGGTGTTCTTGCAAAAAGTTTGCTTCGAATATTACAACTATCAGCAGAAAAAACGGTTGCTTCCTTCAAGACACTCAATGCACTTTCCAGGGTTCTTAAAGTTGCTTGCATTCTGGCCCAAGAATCAAAACAGTCAGGCGACACTATCCCCATGATTGGTAATAATTATTTGGAAGGGGCACCATCTCATGGTTGCCAGAGTTCTGATTCACGTGAGGCATTCCGAAGTTGGACTGAAGGCATAGAAACATGCATGGAGATCTTTACGGAGTTTTTCTCGGTAGCAGATGATTCTAGGAGTTTAATTTTGCATGATTCTACCTGCATCGACTGTTTGTTCGAATTATTCTGGGAAGAAGACTATAGAAAACGTGTTCTTAAATACATTCTTGACCTCATGAATGTATGTTTGATACTGTTAGAAAGATTTGTGGTTCATTATTATACTATGTTGCTAACAAATAGACATGTTCCATTTTCCCCCCTCATCTTTCCATTTGTTTAGGTTGTAACACTGTCCGAAGAAGATCGTAAAGCAATGCTGAATGTATGTTCAAAATATTTAGAAACCTTCACTCATATAAAGGAAAAGGAGAAAAGCTTCGTCGAATTGTCTATTAATCTGTTGGTTGGAATGATAGATGTAATTCAGACTGATGTTGTGGTATAATCCCTATGCCCTTATCTAAAGCTGTGTCTCTTTGGCAACTTGGGAATTGACTTTTATACATTTCTAACAAATTTCATGTTTCATCAGCATTACCAAGCTTTGTTTCGAGATGGAGGATGTTTTTTGCATGTTGTCTCTTTACTGAATGGCGATCTTGATCAAGAGGAAAATGGAGAGAGGTTGGTTTTGGTTGTTTTACAAACTCTTACCTATTTGCTTGCAAGGAATGATGCCTCCAAGGTAATTTTCCTTCTCTTTTTTACTTTTTTTTTCATTTTCATTAGTTTTTTTTTCCTGGAATAATTGAATGTTTTATTAATTAATTTTTCAGGCAACTTTTAGAGCTCTTGCTGGCAAGGGTTATCAGACATTGCAAACTTTGCTGTTAGACGTGTGTCAATGGCATCCAAGTGAACAACTTTTGAATGCACTTCTTGATATGTTAGTTGATGGAAAGTTTGATATGAAAGAAAGTTCTCATATAAAGGTGATTTTATTTTCTGAAAAGCCTCTTTGATACATTGTTACGCCCATGCTGTCTGGTCATGTGAACTAATTATGTAGTCTTTTTTTCATTTTCTTCATGCTGCCACTGTCTTTCTTCTCATATACATTTATATCCTTCGATTCAGAATGAAGATGTGATCTTACTATATTCAAGTGTTCTGCAGAAGGTTAGTAATTCATTTTTCTTGGTGGTTACGAAATTCCTATTGGTAGATGATTCTTACTATAAGTGGCAGTCGTTTAAATTTGATGTCATTACTTGCAACTTTTTGATTGCCCAGAGCAGTGAATCTTTGCGGCTTTATGGTCTCGGTGTGTTTCAACAGCTGCTTAGAGATTCCCTTTCGAATCGAGCTTCGTGTGTCGTGGCCGGAATGCTTAATTTTCTTCTTGATTGGTTTGTCCAAGAAGGCGATGACAGTGTCATTTTGAAAATAGCTCAGCTGATTCAGGTTATTGGTGGCTATAGCATATCTGGGAAGGATATTCGCAAGATCTTTGCTCTCCTCCGAAGTGAGAAAGTTGGTACTCAACAACAATACTGCTCATTATTGTTGACTACTGTTTTATCAATGCTAAATGAGAAGGGACCGACTGCATTCTTTGATCTCAACGGAAATGACTCTGTAAGTCCTTTTGGTGTCTGTCCTTGAGGAGCATTTCTTCTGATATTCTTATTGTTATAAGTCCTTTTGGACCGTTTTTCATTCATTCATTGTGTCATGTGAATAATTTGTAAGAATCCCTATATTATTTTTGTAGGGAATCATAATTAAAACACCTGTGCATTGGCCTCTGTACAAGGGTTTTTCTTTTACATGTTGGCTTAGGGTGGAGAACTTCCCCAGGAATGGAACAATGGGACTTTTCAAGTTCCTCACCGAAAATGGAAGAGGCTTCTTAGCATCAGTAGCAGAAGACAAGCTTATATATGAGGTAAAAGTTACATGAACAATGTAGCAGGTAGAAAGGATTGGCCTGTTTTCTCTTCACTGGGCATCACTGCCAATTTCATGCAGTTACTGATACATTTTTCATGTGTTTCACAGTCTATCAATCTGAAACATCATTGTGTTCATGCGCATGTTAATATAGTCAGCAGGAAATGGCACTTTCTTTGTATTACTCATACCATTGGTAGAGCATTTTCTGGGGGTAGCTTATTTAGATGTTATCTTGATGGCAATCTTGTATCCTCTGAAAGATGCAGGTAACATGCCACCTTTATTAGTCATTCTCAGTTTGTATTTTGCTTTTTGTTTTTTTATCATTAAAAAAACTTTTCAAGAGTAACATAGTTCATCAACCCAGATTAGTGATTGTCATAATCATGCCTCAGATATGCAAAAGTCAATGAAGTATTGACTAACTGCTCCATTGGTACAAAACCCATCTTACCTCAAAATGAAGATATTACTCAGGACTCCATCCAGGATTTTTCCCCCTTTTTCGGTCAGATTGGTCCACTTTATTTGTTTGCTGATGCCATTTCCTCCGACCAAGTCAAGGCTGTACATTCCCTTGGACCAAGCTACATGTATTCCTTCCTGGATAATGAAGCTACTGCTTTTGGTGGTAACCCTTTGCCTAGTGGAATTCTTGATGAGAAAGACGGTCTTGCATCAAAAATTGTGTTTGGACTCAATGCACAGGTTCTTTATCTCTACCTTTCTAGGACATGGATGCACACACAGGGATGGATCGAGGGGGGGTTGTATTAATAATCTGTTTTAGTCCTTAGAACTTTATAAGTTCACCCCTAACATAAAATCATATGTCTATCCTTGCGCACACATTTTCTTTTGTGTGTATGTAGCTGAAACCTAAATGCAACTCCTTTTCAGGCAAGTGATGGCAAGAAATTGTTTAATGTTTCACCTGTATTGGATAATGCATTGGATAAGAATTTATTCGAAGCAACTATAATGGTCGGTACGCAGTTATGTTCCAGGCGCTTGTTCAAAGAGATAATTTACTGTGTTGGAGGTGTTTCTGTGTTTTTCCCTCTTATAACTCAATCCGAGAGATATGAAAATGACGAAACTAAAGCTTTAGAAAGTACAACCCTCCCAGTTGCAAAGGAGCGTCTGACCGCTGAAGTTATTGATCTTGTTGCTTCTGTCTTTAATGAGAATTTAGCAAATCAACAACAGATGCATCTTCTTTCTGGTTTTTCAATACTGGGATTTTTACTGCAATCAGTTCCACCTCAGCAACTCAATATGGAAACTCTCTCAGCATTGAAAAATTTGTTTCTTGTTGTATCCTCCTGTGGTATGCATGATGAACCCTATGGTTTTTTTCTTATAATAATTGTAGTTCTATTCGTTCCCTTCAATAATATATCTTATTTTGCTGTTTAGGATTGGCAGAGCTGCTTGTAAAAGAAGTCATAGCTTCTATTTTTCTTAATCCCATTACCTGGTTGTACACTGTTTTCAAGGTGCAGCGTGAACTATACATGTTTCTTATAGAACAATTTGATAATGATCCTAGACTGCTTAAAAATCTGTGCCGCTTTCCACGTATTATCGACATAATACAGCAATGTTACTGGGATGAAGTGAAATCTGGGTTTGCCATTGGAGGCCAACCTCTTTTACATCCTATTACTAATCAAGTTATTGGAGAAAGACCTAGAAGAGAAGAAATACATAAAATCCGTCTTCTTTTATTAAGTCTTGGTGAAATGAGCCTCAGGTACATGTTTCAAGCTGTTTCTTGTTGTACAGTACATCTGCTCTTTCTTATCTGATTAAAACTGTTGCATGCAGGCAAAATATTGCACCACCAGATATAAAGGCTCTTATTGCCTTTTTTGAAACAAGCCATGATATGGCATGCATTGAGGATGTTTTACATATGGTTATACGTGCAGTTTCTCAAAAAACATTACTTGTCTCCTTCCTTGAACAAGTAAATCTTATAGGTGGATGTCGCATTTTTGTCAACCTGTTGCAGAGGTATGCCATCAGCATTAAGATTCAAGTGTCCAAACTTTTTGCATAGGATACAATGTTGAACTCTATATTATGATAGAATGGTTTTTAGGATATGTGTTTCAATGGTTACTTTTTCTGTATTTCTTTAGTTGTATTGTTTTACCATTATGCTTCTCCATTAACTGTGAGTTTTATTTTTTTTGATAGGAATAGGAGGTCTCATTAAAAACCTCCTTCTTAGTTGGCTCTTGTGGAAGAGGAAACTATCGGAAGGAGGAAAAGAGTACCTCATCTTATTAATAAACCAGAATTACATAAGCTTACATCTTACATAATAAACCTCCCGAAATAATATACAAACCAAACCAACCATAAAGCTATAAACATCAACCAATCCCCTCCTTAGCTAACTTGTATGCCTCCGAATTGCAACTCCTAGGAATCCATCTAACAATAATACCCCAAGCAGAAACTAAGGTCCCAATTTCCCCAACCAAAGTACTGAAAAACGTAGGGGCAGAAAATGGCAACAAATTCCAATCAACTGTTGTTTTACAATCACTCTGTAGGATTAGTCTACCCTTCGATGCCCATTCAGAAGAAAGGAATAAATCAATTCCTTGTTTAATAGCTTTCAGCTCAGCTAACATAGGACGACCAGGACCCACCGCAATAGAGAATGAGTTTAAAATATAACAATTCGAATATTTCAAGACTCCACTCATCGCTCCATCAACATTGAATTTAAAGAAATCAGTAGGAGACGGAGACCAGTAGATAGCCTTCTTCCTTTTATAGGATTTAGTAGGAAATCTATCTGCCATCGATGGATCCCCTACTAGTAGGTCAACCTGAATATTAACATGAGGAAATTTCGATAAAAACCATTTAGCTAATCTAAACCTGGAAATGAAGAACATAGATGAAGTTTCTAGTTTCCAATTTTCAAACACCACTAAGTTCCTAGCTCTCCATAAAGACCATAGAACGACTCCTGGAATAAACTTCCAAATAGTAGACTGCTCCCTTAGATAAGACCACGAACTAAAAAGGGAAGAAGGTTCTTAGGGCATAACTGAAGAGATATCCCACAATCTTAGAAATCTATACCACAACTCCTCTGCAATCGAACAAGAAATAAACAGATGATGAATTGTTTCCTCAAATTTATGACGTAAAGGACACAAAACATCTTCTATAGTAATCCCTCTTTTCTTTAATTCCACTCTAACCGCCAATTTCTGATGAGTAACCTGCCATAGAAATGTTTCCACTCTAGGAGAAGCCATTCCTGACCACACCCATTTCTTCCACTGAAAAGAAGTTCCATTTCTGCTTGAAATAGTCAGTCTACACGATTTTGCCGAATACAAACCTTCACCTCTCCCCGACCACACCAGAAAATCATCCACAGATTCATTCAAGACTATGTTCTGAATCAAACACATTAAGGAAAACCACTGCTCAAACTCCCAGTCACAAAGATTTCTCCTTAGCTGAATGTTCCAAACCCAATCATTAATTTCAAAGTCACCAAATTCAACCACTTTACCCCTTTTGTTAGTCGAAAGAGCAAACATCCTAGGGAATTGAATCTTTAAAGAAGATCCATTGACCCAAACATCATTCCAAAACTCAATTGACCTACAGTTCCCCACTTGTATCTTCGAATTAGACCTCAAACACTCTCCTATCTCATCATTTTTCTCATAGTTACTCAGAATCCCTTTCCATAACCAAGAATTTTGAGAAGAAACGACTTTGCCTATTGACAAAGATAACTTACTGACATTATGCGTACAACAAATTAATTTTTTCCATTGAGAGTCTTTCTCATTTGCATACTTCCAAACCCATTTCCCAAGAAAAACTCTATTAACCAAACTCAAGTCCACGACTCCTAAGCCACCCTCTTCAAATGGTTGACATACTATATTCCAATTCACCCAATGAACCCTTTTCTTCTCTGAAACTTCACCCCAAAGAAATCTGGCCATTACGGAATTTAGTTTCTAATTTACCTTAACCGGAATTTTAAAAATGGAGAGGTAGAAAATAGGTAAGGATGACAACACCGATTTTACCAACACCAATCTTCCAGCCATCGATAGAGAGGCTGCTTTCCAACCTGCTAATCTCTTCTATACTTTCTGTAAAGCTGGCTCCCACAATAGCTCAAAATTTTTATTTGCTCCTATTGGTATACCTAGATAAGTTATAGGAAAAGATCCAACCCCGCAACCTGCTTGCAGTGCAAATTCTTTTAAACTGTCCTCTTCCATATTAACACCAAATAATTTACTCTTGGACAGATTAAGATGAAGCCCTGTAATTAAGCTGAACACCCTCAAAACTCTCTTAATATTAAGAATTTGGGTTGAGGAGTCTCTTCAGAATATGATTAGATCGTCTGTAAACTGGAGATGTGTCAAATTAAAAAGGTTCTCATTCTTACCAATACTGAACCCTTCGAAAAGGCCAAGAACAGCAGCCTTACTCAACATTAAATTTAAGAGCTCACCAATAATGTTAAACAGAAGAGGGGACAAACTACAACCTTGTCTCAACCCCTTACCTATTTGAAATTCTTGTGTAAGAGATCCGTTAACTAGAACCGATATTGAAGTAGAAGAAATACAATAATCCATCCAAGAGATCCATTTGTCTCCAAAACCCATTACCTTCAATAATCTCAAAATAATTGGTCATTCCACTGAATCATAGGCTCTCTGAAAATCGACTTTAAAAACCACTTATTTCCTTCCTTTTTTCCTCCAATAATCAATAGATTCATTGGCCATAAAAGCACAATCCAACAGCTGCCTACCTGGAATAAAAGCGAACTGCAATGGGCTGATCAAATCTTTAATAACCAAAACCAGTCTTCTCGATACGATTTTGGAGATAATTTTGTACAGGCTGCCAACTAGACTTATAGGTCTGTAATCTTCAATGCCTTCATGATTTAGTTTATTAGGGAATAATGTAATAAAAGCATGATTAACCCCATGCTCTCAACTCCTTCCTCTGTGAAAGTCATCCACAAACTTCATAAGATGGTCCTTCATAATAGGCCATAATTTCTTAAAAAAACACATCGTGAAACCGTCTGGACCCGGGGCTTTGGAACTGTCCGAATGAAACATTGCTTCCCAAACTTCCTGTTCTGAAAATTTCACCTCCAGACCACTCTTCTGCTCCTCTGATAATTTTACAAAATTAAGATTAATGTCCTCTACCTCTAGCGTAGCTTGTGAACTGTAATTCAGCTGAAAATACTCAAAGACAAAGTTTTTCAGCTTATCCGGCTTAAATATCTCTTCATCAGCCACTTTCAAAGCCGAAATTGCCTTTATTCTGTTTCTATTAATTGTTGTTAAATGGAAAAACTTAGTATTACTATCCCCTTCCTTGATCCACTTCAGTCTTGATCTTTGTAACCAAATACTCTCTTCCCTCTTGTGCAACTTCCACAGTTCGTTCCTACACAAAATCAGCAAATCCCGTTCTTGAATAGAAATCCCTCCTTCTTGTAACTTCAATTCTAGACCATTTATCTTTCTTTCTAGATGAGAAATATCTTCAGAAATCCCCTTGAGACTCGTATTTGGCCTATACCTGATATTTTGTTTAGTTCCTCGAAGTAGAGAAAATAAACCCCCTCGACCATTAGCTTTCTTCACATTAGACAATGAATTTTCAACCAACTCAACAAACCCTTCTTCCTCTAGCAAGTAGTTGAATAATCGAAGAGGCTTAGGTCCCTAATTGTTACATTCTTCAACTAACATTACGGGATTATGGTCCGAAAGGAATTTGGAAAGCATTTTTTGGATCACATTAGGAAATTGATTTAGGAATGAACCACTAAAAATAAACCGATCCAACCTTACCCAAGTCGGAGGCTCTCTATTATTGCACCAAGTATATCTTCCCCCAACTAATGATAAATATATAAGATTAAAGTGTTGAACAAAGGATCTAAAAAAATCCAAGGAATGACAATTCTGTGCAACACCACATTTCTCCTCTGTATCCAAATAAGCATTAAAATCCCCCCATGCAAACTGGCAGATTCAAACTCTGTACAAAACACATCAGCTCCCTAAAGAATTCCTCTTTATCCGCCTCTATTGCCAGACCATATACATTAATTAAAACACAATCAAAGTTGTATAGCTTTAACTTCCCTGATAATGCTATGAATCTATTCTGATTGTATTATGCACTGACCTCAAAAAAATTCTCATTCCACAAACTTATCAAACCACCTGCAGAACCCTCAGCTGGATTAAAGATATGACCTTTCAATAGATTACCCCTAACCTCCTCCATAGACCACTATTACAAACATTCAGTTTTGACTCCTGTAAAATAGGATGAACGACTTCTCTCTATTAACAAGTCTGGCCACTGCTCTGATTTTTTCTCTTCTCCCAAGACCTCTAATATTCCACGTGATCACTTTTATCTTTGACATTTGAAATGAAAATCCTAAGTTCCACACCGAACTCGAGAAACCTTCAGGATCTCCTTGAAGACCCCTTCATCTCCATCTTAAAAATCCTCCTCTAATAATTTCTGCCCCCTTTAAAGGTAATCCCCAACATTTCATAGACCTCCTTAGTAGCAGCAGCTTCATTCCTAGCTTTAACAGAAGATTGGGAAGACTGAGATACCTCCCTGACTTGTTCCAATGAATCTCTGACCATACTTCTCCAAACCCTTCTATACACTTTAACAAAAAAGCTGATAGACACTTCAGTATTCGAACATGCACCTCCTGAACAGCGTGGAGCAATTCTCAACTTTCTGTGATTAACAAGACTTTTAGACCGAGGAATAGACTGATCCTGATGTTCAATAGGAACTAGATGAATCTCATTTTCTTTAAACTGATTGACCCTCTCAGGACCTGCAGTACTTCCCTCTTGGTACTCATTACTCCTAATCCTTTCTCTCGAACTTGAGAAGCTTTCGTCTATGAAGTTACACATATTATCCTCCATGACCTTCTTTATCTTCTTTAAACCTTCCGATTGATCAACTGAAAATTTGCTCCTCCCTCCATCATTATGAAGATGTAAACTGAAAATGTGATCCCCATCTAGACTTTTCGTACCAACATATTTTTCTTTACTCATTACAACACCCTGTTTGCTTGGAAACACTTCCTTCTCCCCCTGTAACTTATCTTTCATCACCCTAACCTCCCCCTCCTCAGCAGCAAGCAACTGATTTTCAGAAATGGCATTGGGCTGTAAGATAAACTTATCCCCAACCCATTTTAAATTAAATGCAGGCCCATTAGGAACCAATTTTTTAATTGTTGATAAATCATCTCATTGTCCTCAGATTGAACTAAGTCCACCGAGTCAATTTTATCTCTCAAACTCAGGCCCACGTGATTATCATTCTGGCTTTTCCTAATTTCCAAGAAACCTGACAGCCCACAATCAGAATTATCTGTTGTTAACTTACCCGATTGGACATGTCCCCCACTGACTCCATTCACTCCACTGTTCTGCCCATAATTCAGCTAAGAAATAACTTTACGCCTAGCATCCTCTGTGAACTCATCCCTATATACATCCAGAGTAGGACGACTGCCATCTCCCTCGTTAGACATGACATAACCACTGTTCATTTTTTTAGAGAATTTCTCCATCTTCTTCCTCCACGTTTCTTCTTCTAGTTTATTCACAACAGAGCCCAATGAGATCTTAACTTTGAACGATCTTCCATACTAGCCTATCATGACTATTTCAGGAACATCATAAGGACTTTCCACCCTAAGCAAAACTTTCGTCGACGAGAGGTTCGACCTGCTCTATTGATCTTCATTAAAATATAAAAATTGACACCACTTCTCAGTAAGTTTTCTTAAGAATGTCTCATTCCAACATAGTAGAGACAATCCAAATAACTCTATCTGGCAAAGGGCTGACGGAACACCCTCCTTGTTCAAAACTGGAGCCAACCAGTTTAAGCACATGAACAACTCTTCCTTTTTATTCGTCCAAACCTTAGAGAACTCCTTCACCGAATTGAAAGTAATAATGCATGCATTCCATGCGTAACCCCATCTAGCCACCTGAACTTCCATACCCGCTATCTCCAAAGCTTCCTTCAACGAGTCATGGTCGAAAGAAGATTTTATAATCCCTGTTAATGAACGTTTAACCCATTCTGAATTATCTGATGGAATATGCATCTCCAAAACATTCCTCACACCAGTTGCATTCTATTTTTTAGCATCCAATTTTGCCCCTGATACAGGTTCACTTCTCACCTTGAACTCAGAGTTCACCACATCCTTATATGATCTGCCATCTCTCATGCTTCTCAACGACTCAACTATCCTCCCAGTTCTTGAAGTATCCTTTCCCCCGACTTGATCTCCCACGTCCTCTTCCCCTCCGCAGTTTTCCTCCTCTCCATCTTTTGATACTTAGCAATTCCTATTGAGACTCTTCTCTCATCAATCCACTTCCCATTCACGAACTTGATTGCCTTGTTTCTACTTTCCTCACCAGCAAATTGGACAAATGCAAAAGTAGAGGACTTATAATTTGGTTTTTCTAAAAAACGGGGGATGAAAATCCTCAGAATCTGACCAAAAGGACTAAAATAATTCCTTAACACCCCTCGTGAAACACTCTTACTAAGATTATCAATGAACACTGTCCATTCCTCATCAAGAACGCTAGATTTTTTTGAAATTACTCTCGCTCTCTCTATCTATCGCGCTCAAATATTATTTAAATAGATTTCTCTCTCTACCTATCGCGCTCATTCTCTCTTTGGGTATAAACAATGTTAGTATCTATGACCTACTCAAAACTCCATCTTAGAGAGGAAATGTTTGGATTTAAATACTTAGAAGGATGGTTTCGATGATAGGGTTTCATTGAACCCATAGAAGTAATCTTTGTAGAAATTGAGAAGATTATATTTTTGAATAGAGAAGAAATTGGATTCTTTGTATTTTCTCTCTTAAAAAACTATTATATTGGTTAGACCTTATATAAATAGATTTACAAGGAAGATATAATAAGAATATAGTTATAATTTAGTGTCCTATTAGGAATTAACTTAATCTAATTAATATCCTATCAAGCTAGTGGGTATATATTATAGAGTACCAGCTTGGATGTGAGCTCATCAAAGTTTGTTCTTGGTAATCAATATTCATTTAGGAGGATGTTTTTAATGTCTGATTGAAAGAGGGGGTCAATCTTCATTTACTGTTGGTGAAAATAGTACTCTAACAGTGTTCAATTTTGCTATTGATGCAAAGGTTTCTTGGTAGTCAATTCCATAAGATTGGTTGAATCCTTTTGCCACTAGTCTTTTCTTGAAACTTTCAACTCTCCTATCAATATAATATTTGACCTTAAATATCCATTCACTAGGTAAACACTTCATTCTTGTGTCAATTTCTAAGGTAAAAGGATCCAATTACAGTTCTTGGCATATTCTTAGTTGTATAACTTTCTTTAGATTCTCATCAGGCCGCTCCCTCCTTGTATAAACACGAATTTATCAATTTTCAAGTTGAGTTTGGGATGATGGTTGAGGAGTTTTAGAAAGTGTTGTTTTTTTTTGGTGAAGTGGTTATTTTTTGTGGAGATGATGAATTTATTTCAGTGGTCTCTAGTTCTTTTGGACGAAGGTGTTTGTGTGGGTTGAAAGGTTTTAAGGTTGTTTCAATGGTGAAATTCAAGAATTTCCCACCTGAATTTTAGATTTTGAGAAAGAAGATAACACCCACAAAAGTTGGGAGAATAACATTTATATAGCCCTTCGTAATAGATAAGTAATCCAGAAAGACACATTTGATGGATCTAGGTCAAGTTTGATTCTAAATTGCTGGTGAACATGAACAAATGTTGAATAACCAAAAAGTTTTAATGGGAGATTAGAAACTGACTTCAAATGAGGGAATTATTGAAGGACACCGTGAGATTTTTAAAGTGTATAACTATATTATGCATTCGATTGATAATGTATGTTGTAGTTAAAACGATTTCTCCCCAAAAATGTTTAAGAACACTCATGGAAAATATTAAGGATCTGGCTGCCTCTAAGTGGTGTATATTTTTCCTTTCAGCTACCTCATTTTGTTGTGGTATATTAACATGTGAGCTTACATGAATTGTGTTTTATTCTTTAAAATAGAAACATAGTGTTTTTGTAAAGTACTCACCATCATTATCTGTTTTAAGGACTTGAATATGGGACTAATTTTCTATCATAGTGTAAAATTGTTTGGAATATCTCACCAATTTCAGTTTGTCTCTCGTTAAGAATGTTATTGTCCTCGAATGATCATAAATGAATGATAACCAACATGATCCACTGAGATTTTTAAATTTAGAACGCCCTAAATGCCACTGTGAATAATTGAAAAATATTTTAAGTTGTGTAATTTGTTTTGGGGTAAACAATTCATGTATGTTCGACAATTTAGCAAATAACATAGGAGAAAGAATGGGGTTTTATTAATAAATATTTTGGGAGGAATTTTTTCAGGATAATGGAAATTGAGATGTTTAGCCTAAAATGCCATAAAACAATATCATTGGAAAGAATTAACACCATTTCATCATTGAAGGTAGCAGAGGACGTTATTTCAGACCCAGAACAGCTGAGAGGCTTCGTTTTTTAGTATTTCAAGGACAACTATAATTCGAAATCTACCTGACATGTGGATGTAATGTACTTGAATTTTGCTAAACTGACGGATGAGCAAAAAAACATTCTTGAAGTTAAAATCTTAGAACAGGAAGTGTGGGAGGCGGTTTTTCACTCGGATAGTGCCAAATCACCGGGGCCAATGGTTTCACCATGGGTTTCTTTAAGAAATTCTGGTCAACTTTGAAGCCTCATATTATGAAATTTGTTGAAGATTTTTATAACGGAAGGAATTGGGAGCATGGGGTCAATCATGCATTTCTTACATTGATTCCCAAGATCAGAAATCCTGAAGGTATTGAAGACTATAGACCAATAAGCTTAGTCGGCAATTTGTATAAAATAATTTCTAAAATCCTATCTAGAAGGCTTATGTCTGTTATTAAAGATTTAGTTAGTCCATCACAGTTTGCCTTCATTCCTGGAAGACAGCTGCTGGATTATGCCTTTTTGGCTAACGAAGTTATTGACTACTGTAGGAAAAAAGGGAGAAAAGGTGTGGTCTTCAAATTGGATTTTCGAAGAGCCTATGATTCGGTGGAATGGTCGATCTTGTTGAGACTTCTGAGAACTATGGGTTTTGGAGATAGGTGGATTTCATGGATAGATTTGTGCATTTCATCAGCCTCTATCTCAGTTCTAGTCAATGGTTCTCCGACTAATGAATTTAAGTTGGGGAAAGGGTTGAGACAAGGTTGAAGTTTGTCTCCTTTGTTGTTTAATATTGTTGGGGAATTACTGAATTTAATGTTGATTAAGGCTGCAGATTGTGCTCTGTTCGAAGGGTTCAGTGTTGGCAGGGAGGATAATTTGTTTCATTTGATGCACTTGCAGTTCGCAGATGATTTAATTCTATTCTGCAGAGACTCATCTACTCAGATTCTAAACATTAAGAGAGTATTGAGGATTTTCAGTTTAATGACAGGCCTCCATCTTAATTTGTCCAAGAGTAAGTTGTTCAGTGTAAATTTAGATGATGATGTTCTAAAGGAATGGGCTCAAAGTGCAGAATGTGGTATGGGGGTTTTTCCTATGACATACCTTGGGCTACCGATTGGAACTACCAGAAATTCAGAATTGTTGTGGGAACTAGTACTGCAGAAGTTCAACAGCAAATTAGCAGACTGGAAAGCTACTTCATTATCGATGGCAGGGAGATTAGTGTTGGTGAAGTCTGTTTTGTCGTCCTTGCCTATTTTTTACCTTTCGATTTTCAAAATTCCCTTAAAGATAAATCAGAAGTTGAATTCTTTGATGGCTAATTTTCTGTGGGGGGATAGTCCTATTAAGAAACGAATTCATTGGGTAAATTGGAAAATGGTGTGTCAAACGTATGAGGAGGGAGGCTTGGGAGTTTTGGACTTGTGTTTGACTAATAGAGCGTTACTTGGGAAGTGGGTTTGGAAGTTTGCGAATGAGAAAGATTCACAGTGGAAGAAGATGATCTGTTGCAAGCACAATATTAGTAACTTGTCTCTATCAATTAATAAAGCTACAAATTCTCAAGATTCATGGATATACAGAGGAATTCGGAATAATTATGAGAAGAAGGATGATATAGGGAATTGTTTGAGGTCAAATTCAAAGATTCAAGTGGGGAATGGTAGATCAATTGAATTCTGGAATGATGTTTGGGTTAATAATTCTACTTTAAAAGAACAATTCCCTAGGATTTATGCCTTATCGATTAATAAAAGGGGATTAGTTGAGGACTTTGGCTGTTATGAAAACAATTGTTGGGTCTGGAATATCCGATTAAGGAGGAATTTATGTGACTGGGAATTGGAGCAATGGATTTCTCTAATGACTTTGATCGAGAATATTGTTTTGATTGATTCAAATGAAGATTTTTTATCTTGGTCAGGGAATGGAGATGGTTTGTTCTCATTGAAGGCTTGCAGATCAACACTTACACGTAGGTATGGTGGGATTTTTCAGTGGAATAAGGATGGGATTGGTTCCTCCGAAAGTTGAATTTTTATGGCAACTATCTCATAAAAAATAGCTGTTAGAGTGGAGTTGCAGAAAAGAGGTGTTTCCATGGAAGATTTATTATGTCCTCTATGCAAAAAGATGAAGAAACAATTCAACATCTATTCATTCTATGTCCGGTTGCCTGGGAGTTATGGAATAGGTTCATCATGATATGGGATGTGTCTACTGTTCTGCCTAAAGATCCTATGTCTTTACTCTGGTCCTGGTCTGTTTTAATGGATTCTTCTTCTATTTGGAAATTTATCCCGGGTGTTGTTTTGTGGTCACTATGGAAGGCTAGGAATTTAGTGGTTTTCGAGAATTGGAACTTTGAGAGCTCTACATTGTTCTTCATATGCAGATTCAGGCTGGCAAAATGGTTTTTAGCCAAATTTCCTAAGGCTAATATCCAAGTTGATTTATTAGTTGGGGATCCTCGGCTTGCAGACAGTCTAGCTGTTTTATCTCACAAGAGGAAGATCGATCAGTGCTAGTTTCCACCTCCTCCTGATTTTTATAAATTCAATGTGGATGGGGCGGTTAGAGGTGATGGCTTGCAGGGTGGTATTGGAGGTGTACTGAAAGATTCGAATGGCTCTATCTTGATTTCTTTTTCTAAGGCTGTGTGACCAGGTCCTCCTGTGCTTGCTGAGTTGAAAGCTATTAAGGAAGGCATGGATTTGTTTCTTAATTCGGGATGGGTGTTGAAGGGTAGACTTATTCTAGAGAGTGATTGTAAAACAACAGTGGATTGGATTTTGAGGCCCTTTGAGGCCCCATCGTTTTGTTGTTCTTTGGTTGGGGATTTAATTTTGTTTAAGGACATTGTGGTTAGGCTGGTCCCTAGGGCTTGTAATTGGGAGGCTGATAAGTTAGCCAAGGAGGGGATTGGTTGAAACGTTCTTTTAGTGTTTTTATGGTTATGTTTAGTCTCTTATTTCGGGTGATGTTGTATTTAAAGTCTTATGTAATTTTGGGTTATTTATATATTGAGGTACTCTTTTCCTCCTTCCGCTAATTGCCTCTTCTTAAGAGGCAATTATGAGGGAGATTTTTAATGAGACCTATTCCTATAAAAAAAATATCATTGGAAAGAAACTTTGAAGTAATAGGGGATATAGAAATAATTTTGGGCGGTTTCCCTTTGAGTAGGTAGAGTCCGCCATAAAGCTTAGCATTGTCAATCACCTTCCCATGGCTTAGTGCATGAAATTCACAAAGATTTGAATCAAATTTAGTGTAACATTTGAAATCATGGGAAAACATACTACCACATAGACGGTTGCATGCCAAGTGAGGAACATAAAGCACATATGAAATATTGAGATTTTGTTTCAGTTGAATGGTGTCACTTCAACTTTTAAAAAAGATTCATATGCAGTCTTAACATTGGAAGGTGTTTTTAGTGATCAAAATGTCTAAAATAGATTGCTATCACTTATCATCTGATTTGATGCTCCAGAGTCTATTATCCATGTTGTAGATGTTTTGTTATCTGCAGTAGGTGCAAAAGGAATAATACCTTGATAAGGTATAAATCTTCTATGTTGATCACTAGTTTCACCTGTCATATGGTTTGAGGCTCCAGATTCCACTATCCAAGATTTGTTTGCAGCAAGAATTGCAGCAAGATTTGTTTGCTAATGATCTGCTGGCAGAAATTGTTAATAGCCCAAGGGTCGGGAAAACTACACCTAACTATTTAATGATTGAAACTTCTGTTGAGGCTAACCCTGCAGATCATGAAGCGATAGCTGATTCTGTCTGATCTATTATTGAGCAAGGAGTTGATGTTAATGCTGAGAAAATTGCATCTCTTTCTTCCTTTGCTGCTGATGTTGCTTCTACTGCAATTGTTGTTGCATATGTTGTATATGAAAGGTTATAGGAATATGTGAAAAAATGGGCACAGTATTTTATGATGAACGTTGATCTGATCTAGAACTGATTTATGAGGAAGAAGGTGGGTCTACCATAGTATTCGAGGGGTAGAACAAATAGATATTAGATATGCTAGACCTTGTATAGACATATTTTTACAAGGAATATAATAGGAATATAATTCTAATTTAGTGTCATATTAAGAGTTTACTTAATCTAATCAATATCCTATCTAATCTCTTTATTAGATATGATATAGAGTACAAAGTAAATAGATAACAGAACTCTAACAACTAAGCTAAATTAAAACTTTAACAACTAAGTTATGCGGCTACAATCTACAATTTTCAGTGAAGAGATGATACTTATTTTCTCAAGCATCTTTGTATTATATTTCTATTAATTTCCATTTTGAAAATCAAATCTACTTTTATTTTATATGTTTATCTTTTTTCACTATGTGATGATGCTATTGCACATTGTAATTTTGTAAGAATTTTTTATTTATTTATTTTTTGTTCTAACTGTTGATTAGAACAATATGCAGTTACTGAAAACGTTCAAGTTTATGAATCAAGTGCATGCTTAAGTATTTTTCACCATGATGGCTGATCTCATAATTTCACTAATCAATGCATTTTCATTCTGAAATACTTGAAATGTCTTAATGAAAAACAACACACATGGTCTATTTTAAATCAATGAATAAGAGTTAATGTCTTAAAGTGTCCCTCCAATTTTGCTTTGCATAGGGAATATGAGCCTATTAGATTGCTCAGCTTGCAGTTTCTGGGAAGACTTTTGGTTGGTTTTCCATTAGAGAAAAAGGCGACAAGGTTTTTCAATCTTCTTTTAGGAAGAACGAAACCTATTTCAGAAAACAACAAGAAATTCAGCTCAAGGTTGCAACCACTTTTCTCAGCTATATCTGATAGACTGTTTAAGTTTCCACAGACGGATAATTTGTGTGCGACCTTTTTTGACGTTCTCCTAGGTGGTGCTAGCCCCAAACAGGTGATCGACCAATCATGGAATTTTATCTCATTTGTCTTTTAGTTTAGTATATTTTAGTTGTTCTTTCTTTTTATTCTCGACCTGTGCCTTTTGTTTGAATAATTCTTTGATATTTTTTTCAAACATAACATGTCCGTTGGAATTGTTTGTTTACAGGTATTACAAAAGACTAGTATGATAAAAAAGCTGAGGACGAGAGGAACAAATTCTCACTTTTTGCTTCCTCAAATGTTGGTTCTAATTTTCAGATTCCTATCTGGCTGCAAAGATGAATCTGCAAGAATAAATATAATTAGTGATCTACTTGAACTTCTCGATTCAAATTCATTGAATATAGAATCATTAATGGTATTGCATACAATTAATAATTCATATGTATTTGTTCAATGTCTTCTTTTAAAAGTGTTTCTAATTTTTCAAGTTTTGAATTAGGAATATGGTTGGAATGCTTGGTTAACAGCTTCTGTGACACTTGACGTTGTAAAACACTATAGGACTGATTCAAGATATTATGATCACGATGAGAAAAATGAAAAAACTCTTGTGATTAAGGTTTTTTCTATTGTCCTTTGTCATTACATTCAACTTATAAAAGGTGGCTGGCAACAATTAGAGGGAACTGTGAATTTTCTTCTTCTGCATTGTGAGCAAGTATGTCAAATTCCTTACTATACTAATGGGCATATTAATTTATATTTATCTATTTATGATTTTTTTATTCCATTGGTGGATAATTTACTTTGATTTCAATTATTGTTAGGGTAGCACATCATGTCAACACTTACTTGTGACATATATGACAACTTGATTCAACGACTAGTAGATTTATCTTCCAAGGAGAATATTTTTAGTTCACAGCCTTGTCGTGACAACATATTGTACTTTCTGCGTTTGGTTGATGAGATGCTTATCTCTGAAATTGGCAATAAACTTCTGGTATCATTTCACTTGAGACTTTGATTGTTTTACATCAATTATTGGTTTATCTTCTCTATTGTGAAATATTTTTTTCCTTATGCCTCTAACGTCTCATAAAAACCTAATATACCTGACTTAATTATGTCCTGAATATAAGAGGAAGAATATATTAGGATATTAGGAAGAGAAGGAAGAGGTGGTCCTAAAGTTTCCTTATTGGATTTCCCTTTACATGTTTGAAAGAAAAAAGTGAGACTCAATTGATTATCTTGTATATGACTGAACTTTTAGTTTGTTCTAAAATATATGAAATTGAGACATTAAAACATTTAGAAATTTATGATTTCAATCTTTTCATGAAGAACTAATCAAGAATTGTTTACCAACTCTTAACATATAAATCTTTTAGGCTAGACAATTCCGTTACTTTTATATCTTGTTATTCCACATATGAATGATGTTAATTTGTTATATTTTTCCCTTACAGTTTCCATCTATTAGTTCAGATTCATTTGTGGATTCTTTAATGGTAGAAGGCCTGAAGGATTATACAACTTTGTTAAATGAGGTCTTGCGAGGAGAATTTGATGACAAAGTGTATGGATACAGCTAGCCCAATTTTATCCATTGCCTTTGAAACTAATATATTTCGTATCGTTTAATTGTGCTTTAGTTGGAATGCAATATACATAGTTTATTGCGATTTGGTTATTTCTTCAATTTGTGATACTAATTTGTTTGTGTAGCCATTGTATTGTGTTTTGCTTTTATTTTGCATGACATTGACAAGCTTTCCTTCTACTTTTTTACCTTTTAAAATCCTCAGTGAGTTTAAATGTTAGAGATAAATGTTATTCTACTCTTTTTTTCAATGGAGGAAATACCAATCTGATCTTTTCTAGCTTGTTTTCTTCAAAATAAACTTTTTGCATTGTAATAAGGCATATTACCAATTTGTAGGTAAAACATTTTATACTTTTATCGTGAAAAGTTTGTATATGATTCTACACCTTTATGATATCCATAAATCTAACTTTACAGTAGAATTTTCAATATTTAAGAATATTAATCAATAACACTAGGAGAATTTGAAGCAATAATTTGACTTATTTACCATTTTAAAAAAGGTTCAGTTGAGCACGTGGTTTTCTTGAGATGTAGGGTGCCATCACTTTGCATTCTGTTCTTTTTTACAAATGGTATCTACAATATCTCTCGATTCTTTTGTTCAATGATATGTACAATATTTCATTATAAAGTATAGAATTCATGATTTCACGTATTTCATTATTGGAAAAGTAGTTGCTTCTTATTATCATGTTGCATCATCCAAAATTATGTTTGAATCAGTTTTGCTTTGAGTCTGAGAATTGAATACGACATAATATGGATATTTATCAAGACAATATTATGCCACCAAACAAGATGTTCAGTGGTAAATAACTTCATAGTTTTGTATGAATTGTTTCATTGTCAGAAACCCATTGGCTTCCAAGCAATCAATAACAAGTGAAGATGACATAACTAATGATAGGTGGTGGAACTTATTTGACAATTTATGGAATGTTATTAGTGCGATTAATGGAAAGAGTCCGAGAAAAATGGTGCCTAGAAGTACTGTATCAGGTGGTCCATCTTTGGGCCAAAGAGCACGCGACTTGGTAGAATCTCTTAATATCCCTGCCACAGAAATGGCTGCCGTTGTTATTTCTGGAGGCTTTGGCAATGCATTGAGTGGAAGAACAAATAAAAATGTTGATAAAGCTATGGCTTTAAGGGGGGAAAGGTGTCCAAGAATTGTGTTTCGACTATTAATTGTATATCTCTGCAAATCTTCCCTAGAAAGAGCATCACGATGTGTCCAACGATTCATTTCACTTCTACCTTTCTTTTTGGGAATTGATGATGAGCAAAGCAAAAATAGACTACAACTCTTCATCTGGTATTAGTGTTTATCCTATTCCTAGGTCTAAAAATTCTGTTTGTCATACAACTGGTTATATTAGTTTTGAGGAAGAATATTAAAATGATAATAAAATAACATGATGTGCAGGTCTTTGCTTCTTGTACGATCCCAGTATGGAAATTTGGACGATGGTGCAAGAGTTCATGTTATAGCACATGTGATTCGAGAAACTGTAAACTATGGAAAGTCAATGCTTGTCACTTGCATGGTCGGTAGGGATGACTTATTTGAGTCTAACAGTCAGTCAAGAGAAACAGGACATTTCAACAATTTAATTCAGAAGGATCGAGTGCTTTCTGCGGTTTGTTCTTAATTTTAAATTTATCATCTCTTTTGGTTATTATTTGTTTCAACGTTTTAATTGTATGAAAATTTCTTTTATTTCAAATGGTGGAAAATATCATGGACTTGGGAAGTTCCATTAATGTTTTGCTGGTTCTACTATATTCCAAGATTGAGACCTATTGTTTTTTGTGTGGTTTATTCTAGACCTTACACGGAAACCACTAAAAAAATCATCGTTCCAAGTTTATTTGATTTTTCAACCTATATGGTATTCTATGAACTTTCTTTTGATGGAAGAAAGAAGAGTATTTTATGTTTTGCTTTAATGTCTCTATCATATACCTTTTATTTTTCTGAATTGAGAAAAATTCTTTTGAGATTATCTCCAAGGGTAAACGCAAATAAGCCACATGAAGAAATGGTATGTGCATTGCATTGCATATTTTATAAATGCTGTCATTGCCTAAAGATAACTAATAAAATTGTGAATTTTTCATCTTGTTTTGTGAGATTTTTCATTACTTTGCCATATAGTTTTATGCTCCCCCACTTTTCCTTGTTATCCACCATTCAGTTTTTGACCTTTTTATTTCAGGTTTCTGACGAATCTAAGTATATTAAGATGTTGGAATCTGACCGTAGCAGACACTTGCAGGAGCTTCGTGCCAAAATGAATGAAAATTCCTCTTCAGAAGTTTATAACCAAAAGGCATTTGAAGATGAGATAGAAAGTAGCTTACACACAATTCTTGATTCAGATGAGAGTAGAAGGAATGCGTTCTTGCTTGCACATGAGGAGGAGCAGCAAAATATTGTTGTATGGAAAAAATTTCTATCTTAGAACTTGTTCTTTCATTCAGTTCTTCGTTTATTTAATAGTTTCTCTACCTTTGTTTTGTTTTTTATTTCTCCATGAATTAGTTATGTTCGATTTCGTGCTCATATGTATGTAAAAGTAGGTTTTTCTCTGACAGGAAAAATGGATGCACATGTTTCGCACTTTAATCGATGAAAGGGGCCCTTGGTCTGCTAATCCATTTCCAAATCATGCTTTGATACATTGGAAACTTGACAAGACTGAAGATACACAGAGACGTAGACCAAAGTTAAGGCGGAATTATCATTTTGATGAAAAGTTGTGTCATCCTCCTTCCACTTCCCCCTGTAATGAAGCTACTCTGCCAAGTAGTGAGAGCAAAGAAAGTTTTGTGGGGCAAATTCCTGAGAAAAGGAAGTTTCTACTCAAAGGTGTACACAAGATAACTGATGAGGGCAACTCAGAACCTGGTGAGAGTGGTGTTGAAACAAGCAAGCAGTTGATTATTCCTGATGCTCATTCTGACATTCACAGTGCAGAATTAGTCAAACGCAATAATGATCATATTGACATTGTACCAGTCAGAAAAGAGTTTTCGTCACCTTCTCTAGAAACAGAAACTAGTGAGGTGCATCATTTGTATTATAACAACAGGCAAACATGGTTTCTTCTCAATTAAACGTATAAAGTTACTTCATTGACAATTTGTGGTTTGATGTTGCAGGTTCTTATGTCACTTCCATGTGTTCTTGTAACACCAAAAAGAAAATTGGCAGGTCAATTGGCAGTCATGAAACATGTCTTGCATTTCTTTGGTAAATTTTTGGTCGAAGGTACTGTAGGGTCTTCGGTTTTCAAGAACTTAAATGCATCAAGTCATTCCCAATTAGAAAAGGCCAATCAAAAGGCAAATTCTTTTAAGTGGTCCATCAATCAAGATATATATTCTAAGAAATGGGCTTCTCCTGACAATATAGATGAAGAAAATTTGAATAAGCAATTACAAACGGTTAAGCGACATCGAAGATGGAATATTGGCAAGGTAGGAAACATTGGTTTCTTTGTTTCTTTTCCTCACTTTTTTGGTTGTATTGCTTGTATGTCTTGCTCCATTTTGATATCTCGTTTGATTTCTTGACCACAGATAAAAGCTGCTCATTGGACTCGATATTTGCTTAGATACACTGCAATTGAGATTTTCTTCAGTGATTCAGTTGCTCCCATATTTATAAATTTTGCTTCACAAAAGAATGCAAAAGATATTGGGACCCTGATAGTTTCTACTAGAAATGAGTTGTTGTTTCCAAGAGGAAGTAGTAGGGACAAGAGTGCCACTATTTCATTTGTTGATAGACGTGTGGCAGTGGAAATGGCAGAAACTGCTAGGGAGAGATGGAAGAGAAGGGATATAACCAATTTTGAGTATTTGATGATTCTCAACACACTCTCGGGAAGAACCTATAACGATTTGAGTCAGTATCCTGTCTTTCCTTGGATTTTAGCGGATTACTCATCTGAGGTTCTTGATTTTAAAAAGTCGGCAACTTTTCGAGATCTTTCTAAGCCTGTTGGAGCTCTGGACTCAAAAAGGTTTGAGGTCAGTTTTCTTCAGCTTAAGTTCATAGAATGAGTTAATGTTGATTCATTTATATAATCTTTTTCTTCCCCTTCAATGTATCCAAACATTTTTCTTCATGATTTAGGTGTTTGAAGAAAGATATCGAAACTTTTGTGATCCAGATATACCTAGGTAATCTCAATCCTGACTCAAGATATTCATATGTTTTTATATAAATTTTACTTTAGTTTGTTTTTCTAATGTGTTGTTGGGCCTCTACTTCCTAGTGCAGTTTCTATTATGGGTCTCATTACTCAAGCATGGGGATTGTGCTTTATTACCTCCTTCGAATGGAACCTTTCACATCTCTTCACTGTAATTTTCAGGTATCTTTTTATTTGCATCATGAATTTAACTTTTTATTTGCATCATGAATTAAACTATCTTATGAAGTCTGACATTTAAAGCAGCACCTTGTCTGATACTGATATATAATGATATAAAAGGGTAACCACAGTAAGTTGATCTGACTATTTCGTTGGTATAGTAATATTTTGTCGATGACTTGTTAAATTCTTTTAGAAGCTCTCATTTGGTTTGATCTTTGCAAAATGAATCTTATTTTTTCATCAATAGATAGCAACAACAATACTCCTCCATATGGGAGAAATTTAAGTACTCATCAATAGATATCTTTATTTAATGAAGTGATGAACAATCTTTATTTCTTTTCCTAATCATTTTATGTTGGATATTGGGCTATAATAATCCAAATTTTGTTATCACAGTACCTTGATAGTTTTCTTTTCAAGATAAATTTAGTTTTTCCAATACTTTTCATGACCAAAAAGCTCACAAACCTTAAGTCGTAACTTCATACTCTGCTTTAGTACTTCATCATGCAACTACAATTTGCTTTTTGCTTCTCCAGGTGACTAGTTTCCTCCTACAAGCACAATAATCAAAAGTAAGCCTCCTATCATATGAAGATCCAATTAATATGCATTTCTAAAAAAATTATCCGAACTTAACCAAATTTGGAGAAAGGAAGACATTTACCAAGATTATGCGAAAAACAACTTACATGTGAGACTCTTGGGGATTGTGCTTAATCTAGCTTACCAATACAGCATCATATGATATGTTTGGTCTAATGTGTGAGATAAATTAGTCATCCAACCAATTTTTTATATCTCTCCTTATTAATTAGCTTTCCAATCTCTGCTTGTAGCTTACGAGTCCTCTCAATAAGTGATTTTGTCAGTTTGTAACTCAGCATACTAGTTCCTATCAAGAGATCCAAAATATATTTCCTTTGATAATTAAAGACTCATTTTCCTAATTGCTAATTTCAATTCTCAAGAAATATTACAGCTCCCATAAATCCTTGATTTAATATTCTTCAATTAAAAGCCTTTTTAGTTTAACAATTTTTTATTTACCATATATTGTCATCACTATGTCATTAATATAACAAGATTGATCTTACCCTTGTGATATTTTGAACAGATTTGAGAAAGTAATAATTATGTATTTCTCATTTTCTCTAACAACGGATTACAACTTTAAAGGAATAATTAGTACAAAAATAGGAAAGTGTCCCTAAAAATTAGGAACTACAATTAGAGACATATTTACACTAGGTTAACTCCTAAAAATAAGGAAAAAGATTCAGTCCGTTAATTCTAGGATTTTCAACACTCCCCCTCAAGCTGGTTTGTAGATATTCATCAATCCCAGTTTGCCAATAAAATCTTCAAACATGTTCTTACTCAGACTTTTAGTTAGCAAGTATGCAACTTGTTGCTTAGTAGGAAGATAGATGATACAAACTTCTCCTGAATTTACCTTCTCTTTGATGAAATGACGATCTATCTCCACGTGTTTAGTATGATTGTGATGAACTGGGTTATGTGCTATACTGACAGCAACTTGATTATCACAATATACCTTCATAGGTTTAACGTAGGATACTTTAAGTTCATTAATCTTTGTAACCAAATTCCCTCACTTATACCATGAGACAAAGCTCAATATTCTGCCTCTGCACTGCTACGAGCCACAACGAACTATTTTTTACTTCTCCATGTCACAAGATTGCCCCACACATAGCTACAATAACCACTTGTAGATCGCATCTTACTCACTAATCCTGCCCAATTTGCATCAGTGTAAAGTTCTATGTCACGACTGGTGTTTTTCTTGAAATGAAGACCTTTACCTGGTGTTCCCTTCAAATACCTTAGTATCCTGTAAACTGCCTCCAAATGTTTTTCCTTTGGAGCATTCATATACTGACTGATGACACTCACACCAAATGCAATATTAGGTCGGATGTGAGATAGATAAATAAGTTTTCCCACGAGTCGCTGATATCTCCCCCTGTCTACTTCTTCCCCATCATCATCATTTCCTAGCATAGAATTGAACTTCATTGGGGTCTCGGCAGGTTTACAACTTAGCATGCCAGTTTCAGCCAATAAATCAAGAACATACTTTCGTTGGGAAATAGAAATGCTCGTCCAAGTCCGTGCTACTTCCATGCCAAGGAAGTATTTGAGATTCCCCAAATCTTTAAGCTCAAATTATGTGCTGAGGAAGTCTTTTAGTTTCACCAACTCATTCGAATCATCCCCTGTTAGGATAATATCATCAACATAGACGATAAGAATAGAGTATTTACCACTTCCCAAGTGTTTGTAAAATAGTGTATGATATGCTTGCCCTTGGGTGTAATTCCTGCTGGTCATAGCCTTGGAAAACCGACTGAACCAAGCTCTTGGGGATTGTTTCAGTCCGTATAGTGACTTCTTTAATCTGCATACTTGCCCTTTTTCTTCTTCAAAACCTGGTGGAAAATCCATATATACCTTCTCGCTCAAGTCTCCGTTGAGGAATGCATTTTTTACATCAAGTTGTGTTAAGGGCCAATCAAGGTTGACAACTAAGGAAAGGAGCACTCGAACATTATTGAGCTTTGCAATGGGGGAAAATTTCTCATCATAGTCGAGACCATAGGTTTGAGTAAAGCCTCTTGCCACAATTCGGGCCTTGTGCCAATCAATACTCCCGTCAGGCTTGATTTTTGTGGTGAAAATCCATTTACAACCCACAGTTTTCTTCCCTTCTGGCAGATCTGTAACTTCCCATGTCCCATTATTTTTTAGAGCATTCATTTTTTCAAAAACAATATGTCTCCATTTGGTTGATTTCAAAGCTTCTTTCACATTTCTTGAAGTCTCTACACTGTCAATATTAGTTACAAAAGTTTTGTAAGCTTTAGATAAATTTTCATAGGATACAAACCGAGAGATTGGATGATGAGTACAAGTTCTTGTGCCTTTACGAACAGCAATGGGAAGGTCCATATTCGACGAACCAGGAGACTGATCTGGAACAGGATAGTCCTCGGAGTTTGATGAATTTGGCACTGCTGCTGTGTCGTTTTTAGGAGGGAAATGTTTTCGAGAATAAATAATAATTTCTGGAGGTTGTAGCTGGGGTTTCTCAGAGGAATAGGTTGCTGAAACTTACTTCCAATGGGGATTTCATCGATGGGAAGTTCATTTCTATCCAGTGGAATACTCAAATTTGGTGTTATAAGGACAGGGTCATCCTTAGAATTTTGTGTGAGAGTGCTGTTAAGGATAGGCTCAGGGGGTATAATAAGAAGAGTATGAAGAGTCTCATCTTCACTAAGAGTCTCCCCCTGAAGATCAGTGGAAAAAAATGTGGTTCGCCTTCAAAAAAATGTGACATCACGAGAGATAAATATGCGACACAAGGTGGGTGAGTAACATTTGTATCCTTTTTTTGTGGATGAGTAGCAAACAAAGATGCATAAGTGTGATCGGGGATCAAGTTTAGATTGATTAGGTTGGTGATTATGTACAAAGGCTTTACAACCAATATCTTGGCTGGTAGGATAGGAACACGAAATAGGGGGAAGTTTTGTTTGTAGGACATGTAAAGGAGTTTGGAGATTAGGAACTCTAGAGGGCATATGGTCTATTAAATAACATGCAGTAAGGACAACCTCCCCCTATAGGTATTTTAGAACTTTCATGGTAAACATTAAGGCTTGAGCAATAGCTAGTAGGTGTCTATTTTTTCTTTCTGAGATCCCGTTTTGTTGAGGTGTGTCAGGACACGAGCTTTGATGAATGATGCCTTGTTCAGAGAGATAGAGGCTTAAAACAGAATTGAAATACTCCCTTCCATTATCAGTGCAGAGCGTGTGTATGTTTGACTCAAATTGGGTTCGGATCATGGAATGAAAATTCTGGAATACTTTTGGTGTTTCTGTTTATTCTTTTAGAAGGTAAACCCAACATACTCTAGTATGGTCATCAATAAAGGTTATGAACCATCTAGCACACGTGATGTTTTTAACACGACTTAGCCCCCATAGGTCACTATAAATCAAGGAGAAAGGTTTGGATTGTATATAAGGCTTCAAAGGATAAGGAACACGACTATGTTTTGACAATTGAAAGATTTCACATTTCAAGGAATTGATTTTTTTATTCCGAAATAACATAGGAAGCAAATGCTTCAAATACAGAAATTTGGATGTCCTAACCTATGATGCTACATCTTGACAATGTCCTCATTTGAAGCAGAGAGAGCAAATACTCTTTTTTTATTCTTGTCCTTGTAGTCATCCTGTATATAGAGTCCATCATCAACCTTAGTAGTGCCAATTATCCTCCCCGATTTCTGTTCCTGTATAATACAACCATCAGCAAAAAATTTAGCATAAACATCTTGTCTTCAGTAAGTTTACTTATTGACAGTAAATTGCAAGGTAAACTAGGGATATGAAGAACTTTCTCGAGTGAGAAGTCCTTGGTGAGTCGAACAGCTCCAATTCTAGCAATAGATGAGTATGAACCATCAGTTATCCGAATTCCAGATTAGTTGTGGCAGGGGGCATACGTATGGAATAGTGATAAATTACCTGTCATGTGATTGGATGCTCCCGAATCTAGAATCCAGGATGGATGATTACTAGATTCAAAAGTAATATTAAAAGCAATACCTTGAACAGCCAAGGAACCATGGCTTATTGGTGCATCGAGTAACATGTGAAGAGTTTCAAGTTGGGACTTTTTTAGGCGAACATCCTGAACGGCTTCAGTAGGTACAGGGGTCGCAGTGGATGAGCTGCCCAAGGATAAAAGAGTCTTATTTTCCTTCTGAATTTTTGTTGTACCAGGATAACCATGAAGCTTGAAACATTTCTCCTTTGTGTGACCAGTACGGTTACAGTAGCTACACCAAAGTCGATCTCCTGAGCAAATTAGTTTTGAATCATTCCCTGCTCGATTCTTTTGAGATTGAGGGCCCCTTGAGACCAGGGCAGATGATTCAGTAGGACTATAATTAGAATTGGTCACAGGTTTAGGTTCCTTGAAATCTCCCATCATTACTCGCGATGATTTTCTTCTCTTCGAACCTCTGCAAATGCTTCTCTAATGGTTGGAAGAGGGGTCCTACCCAGAATACGGCCACGAACTTCGTCCAAATCTTGGTTCAGCCCTGCTAGGAACTCATAGAGCCGTTCTTTATTGAGATGTGACATGAACTTGGTTTGCTCCAAGCCTTCACCCCAGTCCACTTTATAGTACATATCGAGTTCCCGGCATAAGACTTTTAAGTTGTTGTAGTATTGTGTAACTTTAAGAGTTCCTTGCTGAATATCTTTTAATTTTAGCTTGATTTCAAAAACTTGAGAAGCATTTCCTAGATCAGAATAGTTCTTCTTGACTGCATCACACATTTCTTTTGCAGTCTTGAATAAGAGGTAGGTTCGGCTTATGTGACTCTCCATGGAGTTGATCAGCCAAGCCATGACAATAGAATTATTGAGTTCCCACGTAGCATACGTAGGATCAGTAAGGGGAGGACGTGGAATTTCTCCACTGATATATCCTAGTTTCCCACGGCCTCGAATCACTATGAGTACCGATTGGGACCACTGTAAAAAATTCTTCCCATCTAATCGGTGATTAGTTATTGTGAGGGACAAATTAACATCACTATGAGATAGTGCTTGATTGACATTCTGAGTTACTTGTGAAGTCTCAGAATCAGAATTATTTTTAGCGTTTACCATGATAGAAAGACAAGACAGGAGAAAACTATAAAGAAGTATAATGGATCGGAAATATCCCTACAGCTCTGATGCCATGAACAGATTTGAGAAAGTAATAATTATGTATTTCTCTAACAACATATTACAACTTTAAAGGAATAACTAATACAAAAATAGGAAAGTATCCCTAAAAATTAGGAACTACAATTAGAGACATATTTACACTAGATTAACTCCTAAAAATAAGGAAGAAGATTCAGTCCCTTAATTATAGGATTTCCAACATATTTTATAAAGAAGATAGGATTAACATTGCTTTTTTTAATAGTCGAAAGAGATCTTGAGTTTACTAAATCTATTGAACCATGCTTTGGAAAACTATTTGAACTTCATTTGATAGTTTGACGAAGAGTGTATAATCTCCTAAGCTTTGTTTGAAATTCGTTCCTTCCATAGCCTCGGTAAATCTTCTAAACCAAGCCTTTGGAGATTTTTCCAACCCATAGAGTGCTTTGCCCAGCCTGCATGCCTTGTTAGCATCAAATGTTTTATTGAACTCATGTGGTGGCTGAAAAAAGTCTCATCCTCTAGATCCCCATGTAAAAATGCATTTTTAACATCAAGTTATTGTAATTTATAATTAAGAATTTTCATTAAAATAATAATATCCTAATGGTATTTAATTTTGCTATAGGTGTGAAAGTTCCTACACAATCTACCCCATATGTTTTAGTATATCCTTTAGTAACAAGCCTATTTTTAAATAATCAAGTTTCCCATTTGCAATATATTTTACTTTGAACACCTATTTACATAAAATTACTTTTTCACCTTTAGACGACACAACTATATCTCAAGATCTATTATTTTAAAGTACTCTCATTTTCTCAACCAAGAAAATTTTCACTCTCCACCCTTAACTGTTTTTGGAGCATTTTTTGGAATCTTAATAGTATTTACTACTATTAAAAGTTCCCTATATGATGGAGATATATTAGAAAAAGAGATAAAATTGGCTATTGGGTGTTTTGTATATTTGTGTGTTTCTTTTCTCAGTACAATAGGCAAAGGAAGATCTTATAATTTAGAAGATAAAAGTTCAGTTGTGTTACCTTCTTTTAGAGTTTAATCTGGCATGTGTTTCGAAGATTGGGACACTATTGGTTCATGATTATGCTTCTTTCTTGTGAACACTCATAATAGAAATATTAGACGTTCATTTCCCTACGATTGAGGATGATTTGGAATTGTATTTGGTATTTCTTGCGACTGTTGAGGATGAATTGAATTTGTATTTGGATTTTCTTGAGTTGGACCTATAGGAATTATGGGACTACATTCATGAGTTGGGAAAAGATGAGATGAATGTTTTTTTTAAAGATGAATACTTTGTATTGATAAGGATACAAGGTACACCACCCATGGATCTCATTAAAAAACCTCCCTAAACCTATTTAGATGAAAAAGAGTGAACCATGAGGTGGAAAGAACAGGAAGCCAGAGGCAAGCTCCTGAGAAAGCAATCACTGCCTGCGATACAGGAACCTACAAAGACACATCTAACCTGTTGTTATTAAAACAGCTACAAACAGAGATGAAAACCAACAAAAAGACCACCTAATGAAGAGCAGCAATACAACTTAGCACTTAACCTCCTGTAGAGAGACACCAAAACATAATTACAACAATAACAACCTAAAAATAGAACGACCTCGAACTTCAAACTAAAACCCGAAAATCAAGGGAGCACTCCAATATGCTACTCAGACCACGAATAGATCAACCAAAGCTCCAACATGCAATTCCAACATCTCCAGAATGAACAACAATCGATCCATACCCCTAAGCCAATCGAACAAAGACAAAAACTAAGATGATCTCCAAGACCGAAAGCAATCACCTAAACAACCCCAACAATACTCTGAAAAACGTCAATACGTTCATAGGTAAGACTTGTTGAGTTGAGATCAATTGTAGGAAAGTCAATGTTAATTTTCTTTTTCTCTAGGCTTCCTCAGATGAAAAGTTTTACCATAAAATCATTGATTATAGAGCATGATCTCACTGACTTCTCAATGGCTAATAGGAATTTTTGGATTTTCTTAATCTCTTACTTATTGAAATCACTTAACATTTCGATTGTAATGTCTCTTTTCTCTATGGACAAATTTTTTATTGTAATTAAGCAGCTGACTTGTGGTTCTAGAATTATTTTTGATGGATTTTCTTACAGTTTCCAACATATATCATTAGTATGTCCTTGTTTAGTATAGTAGTTATAGAAAAACTTATCTCTGGTGGTCGTGGATTTATCAGCAGATGAACTAGTTTAGGAGCCATGAAAAGTGAGCTTAATGAAAAAGTGAAGAGGAGGAGGAGGAGATGGTTATAGGTTAGGAAGATTGAAGAGTTTACGTAATGGCTTTGCTCATGATTTTCCTCTCTCCCAAAAGAAGCAATACGATGACTCGGATACCATGAATAAAATTTTACTCTTACGTATTATTGACATTCGATTATAACCTTTTATAGCTTACAAGGGTCTACAACTATTTTGAAATCAAGGGCGAAACCAAAATTTATTAAGGCGGGGTTAAAGTATTTTTTTATTTTTCATAAATACAATTTTTTTTAATTGAGGGGGCCGGGTAAATTTTTCTTTATGTATTTTTCAAAAAAAAAATCAATATTAATTAATACATAAAAAAGAATTGGCGAGGGCCAAGGCTCCTCTTGGCCCCCTGAAGTTCCGCCCATGTTTGGAATATAGGTTATACTAAGAAAGTCTAAATTAAAAAGAAATCAGAATTAATTTTTGTATTTGCAGCTAAATATACAAGTTTGAATTATCAATAACAATTGCGTGTTACAAACATTGAGATGAAGGGAAGACAATTGACTTCAATTTCCTTGTCAATCACCTGGTGACATGATTTATTCACATATTTGTAACAATATGATGGTTTCAAATATGATTCTAATGCTAACTTATGAATAATATTCACTTTTAATTTATTATTTCTTGTATGTGACATGGTTCTCTATCCTTTTCTTTTTTATCGGTTAAGTAGTGGTCAAGTCATAGCATGCAAGCTCAACTAATTCATCATTTTTCTTCAGGGCGGTAAATTTGACCATGCAGATCGTCTTTTTAGAAGCATTGAAGATACATATAATAATTGTCTTTCTAATACAAGTGACGTGAAGGAGTTGATTCCTGAGTTTTATTACATGCCTGAGTTTCTCATTAATTCAAACTCTTATCATCTTGGGGTGAAACAAGATGGCGAACCCATAAGTGATGTTTCTCTCCCTCCCTGGGCTAAGGTATGTGAATTCCTAGAAAGAATGTTATGTTTCAGACATTTTCTAGGGTGTATTTGATTTAAGTTTTGCTTTCTCTACAAGTTGAATTTGCCTTGAGTCCTTCACTTGCTGAGCTAAAGAATCCTTGTTAATTTGAGATCAAACTATTTTGATTAAATAGTTAATATAAAACTTATTTTCGCTTCTTTATAGGGTTCACCTGAATTGTTCATAACTAAAAACAGAGAAGCCCTAGAAAGTGAGTATGTTAGCTCAAATCTCCACCACTGGATTGATTTGGTGTTTGGTTACAAGCAGCGTGGTGAACCAGCAGTGGAGGTATTTTGTGGAAAGAATGTCTTTCAATAACTTTACTTCAATTATTTTCTTCAACTTTTTTCTCCAAACTGATTTCAGTTAAAATGAACGGATTCCAGGCTGCAAATATCTTCTATTATTTAACTTACGAAGGTTCTGTAGATCTCGACTCCATGGGAGATGATCTACAGAGATCAGCAATTGAAGACCAGATTGCAAATTTTGGTCAGACACCAATACAAATTTTTCATAAAAGTCACCCTAGAAGAGGGCCTCCAATTCCAATTGCTCATCCTGTGTCTTTCGCACCCGATTCTATTAATTTGACATCTATTCTTTCTTGTACGAGTTATCCAACATCAGCTGTTTTGTATGTCGAATTAATGGACTCGAACATTGTCATTGTGAACCAAGGGCTTACTTTATCTGTTAAGATGTGGTTGACAACCCAACTTCAATTCAGTGGAAATTTCACCTTCTCAGGTTCTCAGGTTAGAATTTATTATATCATTTTTTTGTTTTTTTTAATTGAATCATTGGAATGCCTTGAAATACTCTATATTTTTTCAAACTTCTCAGGATCTTTTCTTTGGAGTTGGTTCTGATATTCTTTCTCCTCGCAAAATTGGGAGTCCTATAGCAGAAAATATTGAACTTGGTGCACAATGTTTTGCTACAATGCAAACACCATCGGGGACCTTTTTGATTTCGTGCGGAAATTGGGAAAACAGCTTCCAAGTCATATCTTTGAGTGATGGAAGAATTGTTCAAAGCATTCGACAGCACAAAGATGTTGTTAGTTGTGTTGCAGGTATTTTTCTTTCATAGAGTGCTTTAAATTTTTTAGAAGAAAAAGGAATATGAAGCTTGATCTTATCTGATACGAAGCATAGCTAATATTTCTAGTATTTTTGAACATTTACTAAAGCTTTACCCGATAACTCTTTAAAGTTAACCATATTGCATTTGTGGAACTATCTGTTGCTGAATAATTCATTTTTTTTTCTTTCAAGTTATGCCCTCAACCTCCTTATGATAGTTAAATTCTACTTAGACTTCCCATTTTCTTCTCCCACTATAAACTCTTCTTCACAGAAGTGGGTTGTATTAGCAATATGACAAATGAAGAAATTCCAGTACTAATGATAAGAGGTGTTGAAATTCAAAATTTCCAATTTTATTGATTTGTCAAAGTAGGAAGGGAAGTAAATATACATGCATTAAATATGAATTGTATAATCAAGGATGTTGAGTCTAATCAAGGATGATACATATGCAGAAATTAAGAATGATTTTGAAATAGAGAAGATGATTTCGCTGATCTTTTTATTACATAGGTTAGTCCTTCATATAAATAGATTACAAAGAAGCTACAAAATAAATACAATTTCCACTTTAAATCATATCTAATATTTTAATTAGATAAGATGTAGAGTACAAGATAAAATAAAACTTTACTATTTAAGTCATACAGTTACAATCTACACTCCCCCTCAAACCGGTAAGTATATATTGTAGAATCTCTACTTGGATATGAGCTAGCCAAAGTTTATAAGGGTCTCGGTGAGAACATCAACAAGTTGTTTCTGTGTAGGGGCATAGTTCAACTTTACGAAACATTGTTGACCTTCTCTAAGATGAAGTGTGTCGATTTTCACATGTTATGATGGAAAACAATCCTTGGCAATGTTGATGGCAGAATTTCGTACCTCGAACTATCCTTTGAAGTCCAACTTTAATTCTTTCAATAACCTTTACATCCACATTCCTTTAAAATCTCAGGTTCAAGTGCTCAAAATTCTACTTCAACATTGTTTCTTGACACCACATATTGTAGCCATGTTTAACCACAATTTGGTAAATCTTTTTTTTTTTTATAAAAGTAGGTCTCATTAAAAATCCCTTCATAATTGACCCTTTCCAAAATGAAAGGGACAACTAGCGGAAGGAGAAAAAGAGTACCTCATTTTATTGATAATACATAAATACAGCAGTAAACCTTTACATAACATCAGAAAAAGCTGTCCTCAAAAGATGCAGGAACATCCTATAAAACAGCAAAGAATTATCCAATCCCTTCTTTAGCTAACTTATCAGCCTCCCAATTACAACCCCTAGAAATTAACTTCACTAACAACGCCCTAGACAGTACATAAGACTCAATCTCCTTAATTACATTACTAAAGTACACAGGGGCAAGACAAGGTGACTGGATCCATTCCACAACTGTTTTGCAGTCATTTTCCAGCATCAATCTACCTTTAGTAGACCAAACTGAGGAATAGAAAATTTCAGTAACTTTCCTAATAGCCTTCAACTCTGCTAATGGGGGAGGACCAGGTCCAACACTCTCTGAAAACGACGCTAGAACGAAGTCATTTGAATTTTTAAGAATACCCCCATACCACCAGCCATCCCATCTCTTCTAACAACACCATCAACATTAAACTTGTAAAAATCAACAGCGGGAGGGAGCCATTTATGTACAGCCCTATTTGAAACCTTTGAACACTTGAAACCATCTGCTAAAGAAGGATTAGCCATTAATTAGTCAACCGAAATCGACCCTTGAGTAAACTTGGCTAATCCAAATCTGACAATGATAAAGAGGGATGACCTGTCCAGTACCTTATTCTCAAAGACAATTGAATTCCTATGTTTCCATATCGATCATAGGACCACACCTGGAATAAATTTTCAAATCGTTGATTTCTCCACCAAATTAGACCAAGAACTAATGAGGGAAGGAATATCACGAGGCAAAGTTGTACAAACATCCCAAAGTCTGAAAAACTTATTCCAAATCTCCCCAGCCACTGAGCAGAAAATAAACAAATGTTGGGCAGTTTCTTCGCTCTGCTTGCACAACGGAAAAAGCTCCCCATCTGATAAGGGAACCCCCTATTCTTCAACTATGATTTAACTGCCAGCTTTTGGTGAGTAGCTTGCCAAAGAAAAGTTTCAATTCTTGGAGGCACCAACCCTGACCATACATAATTCCTCCAAATAGGGTTCTCCACATGATCCTTAACTAGAGTTCTTCTGTAGGATTTGACCGAAAACAACCCATCGCCTTTCCCGGACCACGATAAAAAATCATCCACTGCCTTTATCAGTTGAATGTTGTTCAATTTGATCATTAATTCCAGCCATTGTTCTAATTCACAATCGTACAAATCCCTTCTTGTTCGAAAATTCCAAATCCAACCATTAGAGTCATAACCACCAAAATCGACCACCTTACCCGATTTATTTGGAGACAATGCAAAAATTCTAGGAAACTGAATTTTCAAAGGGATATTATCGACCCATACGTCATTCCAAAAGGAAATCGATTTACCATTTCCCTCTTAGAACCTAGAATGGGATCTTAACCTCTCACAAATTGAATCATTTTTCAAGAAGCTTCTAACAATTCCTTTCCAAATCCAAGAATCTAGGGTAGAATACACCCTACTAACTGACATAGACATACTATCAACATTGTGTTTGCAACAAATCAAATCCTTCCACAATGTGCCCTTCTCGTTTGCAAACATCCAAATCCATTTCCCTAGCAAAGCCCGATTAGCAAGATTTAAATCTAAAGCCCCCAAACCTCCATTTTCAATCGAACAACACACCGTTAGCCAATTCACCCAATGGATACGATTCTTCTCTAAACCATCCCCACAAGAATCTAGCCATCAAATAATTCAATTTCTGACTAACTTTACTCGGCAATTTGAAGACGAATAGGAAAAATTTCAAAAGAGAAGACAATAATGATTTCAAGAGCACCAATCTACCAGCCAAGGATAGTGAAGAAGCTTTCCAACCTTCCAATCTTTTGTTGAATCTCTGTATAACCGGATCCCACAGAACCTCTGAATTTTTCTTTGCTCCTAAGGGTAACCCTAAATATTTCGTCGGGAAAGAACCCACAGAGAAACCCTATGGATGAGGCCCAATCTTTCAGGATGTCTTCTTCCATATTGATCCCATACAAATGACTTTTCGTAAGATTTAGATTGAGCCCAGCCATCAAGATGAAAATTCTAAAGACTCTCTTAACATTTCTGATTTGCCCGAGGGAAGCGCGACAGAAGATTATTAAGTCGTCTGTGAACTGAAGATGAGACAACTGGCAAGAAATTTCTGACCCTCCATTAGTGAAACCATAGAAAAGGCCCATATTCACCGCTTTAGTAAACATCAAATGAAGTAACTGCCCAACTAAATAAAACAAAATTGGAGAAAAGGTTATATCCTTGTCTTAAACCTTTTGACATCAGAATCTCCTTTGTGGGGGTGCCATTTAGGAGAACAGAAATAGACGCAGAGGATAAACAATAAGAGATCCACGAACACCATCTCTCACCAAATCTCATCTCCTTTATGATTCTTAGAAGGATTAGCCATTTAACTGTGTCGTAAGCTCTATGGAAATCTACTTTAAAAACCAAACCTTTTAGCATTTTTTTCCTCCAGTAATCTATACCCTCATTAGCAATAAATGCACAATCCAACAACTGCCTTCCTGGAATGAAGGCAAACTGAGACGAGCTAACAATATCATCAACGCAAATAAGTCTCTTGGACAATACTTTAGACAGAAAATTTTACAACTTCCAACGAGACTGATGGGCCTATAGTCATCCAAACACTCTGGATTTATCTTCTTCGAAATTAAGGTAATGAAGGCATGATTGACACCGTGCTCCCATTTTTTCTGATAAAAATCACTAAAGAATTTCATCATCGACTCCTTCAGACTAGGCCAACACTTCTTGAAAAAACCCAAAGTGAGCCTATCCGGACCAGGCACCTTATTACTATTCGAACACGAGATCGCTTCCCAAACTTCCTGTTCCGAAAATTGCACCTCGATCTGCTCCCTTTGTTCAAGAGATAATTTGGAAAAACCTAGATTAATATCCTCCACTTCCAATGTTGCTACACTGTTGAAAGCCTCTGTAAAAAAATCTTCTACGTGCTTCTTTATTTGAACTGGATCCGAAGTTTCCTTACCTTCAATATTCAATGAGGTGATGGAATTAATTTTTTTCCTGCTCGAGACACAAAGGTGGAAGAACCTTGTATTCTTATCTCCATCCTTAATCTATTTTGTTCTTGACTTCTGAAACCAAATCCTCTCGTCAATCTGTGCATCCTCCAAAGCTCATTCCTGTATTGCGACAACTGACTCCAATCTTGAGGTTAGAGACTACCATTTTGAAATTTTAATTCCATGTTAAGAATTTTGGCTTCCAACTCCAAAATAGACTCAGAAATCCCTGTATGCCTACTACCCGACCAGCTTTTAATCGCTTTTTTGTACCTTGCAAAATGCATAATATGCCCCTATGTTTATTCTCCCTCTTGAGGTTAGAAATTACAGAACTGACCATATCTTCAAACCCTTCTTCCTCTAATAAATAATTGAATAATGAAAATGGCTTAGGACCCCAATTCAATCATTTTTCTTCTAACAGAACCGGATTGTGATCCGAGAGAGACTTAGGAAGGAGACATTGAACTACGTTCAGGAAGCAATTCAGAAATCCACCATTAATTAGAAAACGATCCAATCTGACCCACGCTGGAGAATCCCTATTATTACACCAAGTAAATCTGCCACTTGCTAATGAAAGGTCCATTAAATTAGTCTGTTGAACGAAATTCCTTAGCATCTCAATTGAATGCCAATTATGTGTAGCACCCATCTTCTCTTCTGGCTCTAAATAGGCGTTGAAATCTCCCCCAATACACACTGGAATGCTAAGGTCTACTACAAAATCCAATAACTTCTTGAAAAATGCCTCCTTTTCTGCCTCTATAGAAGGACCATATACATTAATTACTGCACACTCCATCCTCGACATTTGGAATGTACCAACAATTGCAATAAATCTGTTGTATATATGTTCTTGAGTAACTTCAAACATCTCCTCGTTCCAAATGCAAAGAAAGCCTCCTGCAGACCCCACAACTGGAGAAAATTTTGAGCCGTTCATTCGAATACCCCCTAATTTTCTTTTTAACTCTTGTTGGCAATGTTCAAGCTTGGTCTACTGTATCAACAAGAAAATTGGACTACTCTTCTTCACAAGCCTGACCATTGCTCTGACTTTTTCTTTTCTTCCTAAACCCTTAATATTCCACGATAACAAATTGATTTTTGACATTTAATTTATCTGATAATATTTTTAAAAACCCAGCAACAAAAAGAAGAAGCTTAAATCTTCTTCTTCGAAACCCTCATCTTCTCCAGCTTCTCAATCTCCTCCTCTAGCAATTTTTGACCCCTCTGAAAGAAATCCCCAACATATCACTAATCTCTCTAGTAGCAACAGTTTCCTTTCTTGCATTTATTGAGGCAGGGGACGAACTGGTTGAACCACTATCTATTTCCAGCGAATCACGAACCATCATTCTCTGAACCCTTTTGTACACTTTGTCGTAAAAACAGATGCTAATCTCTGAAGACACACTGCCTATACGACGATGAGAGATTCTATTTTTGAACGAAATGGCTAACACTTTTAGACCGAGTTAACACTGGCCCGAGATTGTCTAGGGGAGCTTTGTTTTTTTTGTTATTACAATTACTTCCTTCAGCTTGAATTTTTCCACTATTTGTTTCTGCACAAGAAGGCACAACGGCCCTTGATCCAACTGTCTAATTACTACCTATTACCAGCCCAATATGATTATGGGTAGACATTATCTGTTTTTTCTGGGTGGCAGCCCGTAAACTGTGAGAATCCCTTTCCCCATTATTGTCATTTAAACCTTCCCTTGGGGAATTAATCCTTACTTTTAAATTGTCTGCTTCATTAATCGCCTCCCCTGAAATCCTTCTCGAATCAGCCACAATTAATGCTCATAGCATCAACACCCCCTTGCTTATTTACAACTGGATTTAAATCATCAACATCACCTGACATGCCTCTCTCGAGCCACGTGTTCACCTTATTATAGACATCCTCCGGGGACGGATGACCGTCCATATTACCTTCCAGGCACCATCGTCATTTCCCCCACTCTCTGATGAACTATCTTCCCAAATATCCTCTGAGGAGCTTGCATCATCAGGCAACCACTGTCTTTCGATTCTGACTTAATATACCCAGTTTTAACCCTAACTAGGAACGATCTTTTATTTGCAAAGAGTCCGATAGTATTAGGCACATTATACGGGCTTGCAACCCTCAATAAAAATTTAGCCACCGAGAGATCAGCTTTAGACAATGTGTCCTTATGAATGCTTACCAGACGACCCCATCTATTCGCTAAGCTTGTGAAGATAGAATTATTCCAGCAAATAAGAGGGATTCCGTATAGATGAACCGAACAAAACGCCATGGGTATGCCATCCTCCATGAGCAACTTCTCAATCCAATCAAACCAATATGAAAGCTCCACTTTCTTGTTAAGCCAAGTTTCTTTCATTTCTTCTTTTGAATTAAAGCTAAGGATGCACGCGTTCCTATCGAAACCGCATCGCCTCACAACAACATCAATGCCATCATTATAGAGAGCTCTTTGAACTCAAACTCAAAATCAAAACCTTCTTTAACTATACCCGTTAATGAACATTTTATCCACTCCCTTTCCTCCTCTGGAATGAAGAAGTTCACCGGATTTTTTGATTCATTCTTCGTACCCAACTTCTCAACTACCACAAAAGGGTTATTGTCACTAACAATAGCCTCCCTGTAAGATCTACTGTCATTAAATTTTTTGAAGAAAGCCTCCTTCTCTACTGCTTTTTTGTAAGTCTCTTCAATCTGTTTTCCATTTGAACACCATTTTCTCCTCCAGGATAACGGAGGTTTATCACCTTCGGGTACTTAGCTATTCCTCCGAGACCTTTCTGCCATCTATAATTGTGTTATTCAGCTTATTGACCGCATTCACCTGCTCTCCCTGACTTGCAAAATGAACAAAAGCGAAGGTTGAATCCCTGTACCTAGCTCCGTTGTTAACCCGAGGAATAAAATCACTAATAACCTTCCCATGGTGATTACACAATTCCCTTAACGTGCCCCTAGCAATTCTTCTACTGAGATTGTCAATGAACACTGACCAGGTTACTCCAGTGGGGGAGTGAACCGACTCTTCGACTTCTATTAGAGAGAGGTCATTTTTTTAGAAAAAGTAGTAAACGTTATGGCATACTTTGGTAAATCTGTCAAACCAAGCTCTAAGTAACTACTTCAAGCCATATAGGCAGAGGTGAGATATTTCAAACCTTTTACAATATTGTTGAAAACCAATTTAAAAGCCACGTTCAAATACTTAAAATTGATCATAAGGATGAGTGCTTTATTAAGAAATTAAGTTAATATTCTAAAGAAATCGTTCAAGTGTTTTATACATCACAAAAAAAAAAACAAGGTAGATAAAAGAAAAAATAGAAATCTACTCGAGGTAGTCAGATCTCTCATGTTTTCTATTAGTGTTCCTAAATGTCTTTAAGGAGAAGTCATTTTAACTGTTATATACCTCATCAATCGACTTCCTAGTAGGATGTTAAAGTTTAGGAGGCCTCGTGATATCCTTCTTCAACAATTTCCACATTTTAAGTCTTTTTCTTCTGATCTTCCATTAAAAGTCTTTAGTTGTTTAGCCTTTGTAGAAAATAGAGAAAATGATTTGAAACAGAGAAAATATCATATCCTCTTTTTTTTTCTCATTTAAAATGACTACATAGGTTAGACATTATATAAGCATATTTACAATAGATATACAAGTCTAATTTAGATTTCTATTAAGAGTTAACTTAATCTAACTAATATTCTATCTAATCTTATCACATTTAATCTCTTAATTAGCCGTATATAATATGTTCTCCACATGTTGAGGGATGTGTATTCTTAGACTTTGTATTTTAGTTTATTTTAAACTTGTAATCTTAGACTTGTCTAAATAGAAGTTGAGACTTATCTATGTAGAAGACAAGATAGATATTTGTCAAACTAGGTAAACACCTAACAAGACTATTATATTGTAAATACTAGTAGGACTCTTATGTTGTAATTCAACCCATTTAAAATATGTATGGTCTTCCTTTTTCCTTTTTTTTTTTTTTTGAATAAGAGAAAAACAGAGAAATAAATTTCTCTTTCCAGAAAAACTCGTTCATATTTCTTAGCAACTTACAAGTACTATATGTAATTGTGAATTGTCAATATAAGTGTTTCTTTTAGTATTTATTATCTCATTACATTGTTGTAGTTACTTCTGATGGAAGTATTTTAGCTACTGGAAGTTATGACACTACGGTTATGGTGCGAGAGGTTCTTCGTGTTAGAGCCCCAGAAAAGAAAGTTCTCCGTAAGGACTGTATCATTGCTGAAACTCCCTTACATATTCTTTCTGGTCACGACGATATAATTACATGCTTATATGTTAGTGTTGAGCTTGACATAGTGATTAGTGGGTCAAATGATGGAACTTGTGTTTTCCATACCTTGCGAGATGGAAGATATGTAAGATCTTTGCAACATCCATCTGGAAGTGCTTTGTCAAAACTTGTAACTTCTCAGCATGGAAGGATTGTACTTTATGCCGACGGTGATCTCAGTTTACATCTCTATTCTATTAATGGAAAACATCTTGCCTCTTCTGAGGCTAATGGTCGCCTCAACTGTGTTGAACTCAGTGGATGTGGCGAGTTTTTGGTTTGTGCTGGTGACCAAGGACATATTGTTGTTCGCACTATGAACACACTTGAGGTTGTGAAACGATATAGTGGGGTTGGGAAGATAATAACATCCCTATCTGTGACTCCAGAAGAATGCTTCTTGGCGGGGACAAAAGATGGAAGTCTTCTTGTATATTCTATAGAAAATCCCCAACGCAAAGCTATCATTCCTCGGAATCCAAAAACTAAAGTTGTGATATCCAACTAAGCAGTGATTCAGTATAGCAATGGTTGTTTTGAAAATTAAGGTCTACTTAGTAACAATGATCTCAGGTACTTTTCTTAATAGTGTTTATTTTTAATCATTTCATTTATTGAGCATAATTATGTTAATTCAGTTCATAATTTTCATTTCTACTACATGCATCAAATAATGTTGCTTAATGTGGTTTTTGTGAGCTTATTTGGTCAAGTGTGTTGCATAGTTGTTTGAAAGGTATACATGACATAAAATTTCATGTTGGTATACCTGTTTCTTATATGATATTGCAAATACAGGAATGTCACTACCTTTTCTAATACTATACATTCTTTTAATTGCTTTCATTGTAATACCATATCATTCAATGCATCCAGGAAATGGCATTTTATAATATTTTTTGAAGCATGTGGAGTTTGTCAAAGAGTTAATTCTTTGTCAGTGTTACTAAACTTAGTCAATGGTGGTTAGAAGATAAGGTGGATGACTCACACTTTCGCTTACTATTTCTTAGTAAATATTTCAGAAATATCTTGCAATGAAGATGAATCATTGTTCAGCAAATATATTGCATTTTGTATTCTGTTGACATCATTTTAGTTTTCTTTTCATTTTCATGGACATGAATGCTATGGAAACTATAGCTCTGTTTCAAATATATTTATAGTGCATGAAGATGAATGATTCTGATGTATCTTTCTGCATGGTACGAGCATTAATCCAACACATGAGATTCTTAACCTTTTTGTAACATTAAGAGATAAGGCAACCTTTTAGAAAATTCAATTTCTCTCTTTACTTCATAATGAGTTAAGGCAAAAATTAAGATAATTTAACACATGTGTATAACATATTTCATACTACCCTTGGTTTCAATTATTTTGTATTATCAACATCCGCATCTCCCTCAACTCAAAGTAAAATGTACTCTCATCCTACTTTGTACAAATGGGCTTACTTTCCTGATTATAAACTAAATGGAAAAAAAAATCTATTCTTCCCAAGAATAATCATTGGCAAAATATCCATTCAAGTACTTTTATTATATTGGGAATTTGATTCACATTGATTGATTTTTCCCTACTTTTAATTTAGTAACACAATATTCCTTATTCAATCAATTCATCATCCAACATTCAATGTCATGGAAATTTGATTGTTATAAATTTGGGTTAATTAGCCAAATTTATAGGATAATTACCCCATTCATACATGAAGTATACCCGATTCTCAGTTTCATACATAATGTTTAAAAGTTCTCGATTTCATACATGATGTTTTCTACCGTTAACGGGTTCACCTATTTCCGTCACGGAAGGTGACGTGACACTCAAAAAAAATATTTTTTTAAGTTCCACGTGGCATTTTTGTTAGGGTTTCACGTCACCTTTCGTGACGGAAATGGGCGAACCCGTTAACGGTAGAAAATACTATGTATGGAATCGAGAATTTTTAAATATTATGCATTAAACTGAGAATTGTGTATACTTCATGTATGAATGGGGTAATTAACCCTATAAATTTCACAAATTACGAGTTTAAGAAGCTGACGAGCTAAACATTTGAGACTAAAATCTCCTTTGAGATTATCATTTTTTGTATATCTTAAATTATTTAAATTCCATCTCATCTCTTATAAATATTATTACTCAAAATAAATCTAAATTATTAAAAAATAAATTAATCCAAATTATTAAGACCACTGAATTAATTTGAGAATATTATTGAGTACAAGTACCTTACAATCTTGTATTTAATTCAAAATTTTCATTTCCTCACTCTATAAATATAATCCCGTTTGACTAACAAATTTGTCTACGCGCACATCATTCCTCCCCCAAATTCAATCAATCATACTCATTATACATAAAAAGGGGCTAAATTAAAAAATATACAAATATATAAGGGTATATAGGTAATTTAATAAGCATAGATATAATTAAAAGCCTAAAATTTTACAATTTAAACGAGAAGTATCGATATACAAAGTTTAATATTGAAACTTTATATTAAGTATTAATATTATAGTTCATACTAATACCAAATCAACATACTTGAAATTTTAGCTAAAAGAAATATCAATACTATGAGAACAATATTTATACTAAATGTTCAAAATCTAAAATTTACCTACAAATTCAATTTTAAATGTCTTATAACATTCTCAAATAATAACGTACTGATATGAAATCTTTGTAGTTACTTCATAAACAAAAAAAAACTATATAAAAACATTCTTACAACGTCAAATTCACCAATATATCACAATTTGGCTATCCAAGTAGTTTTATGCAATTTATTATGCATTTTCAAGACATGCATGCTTCTAAGCATGGTTAAAAGCTAAAGTGTGTAACCAGCAATTTGGTTTAGTGTGATGATGTATTAGATACTTTAAGCAAGGTCAGAATTCGAACCTTGACGTTTGTGAATTGAACAAACTGGGTTGCGAGGGTCACTCTTGCCTCGCAATGTCCGATCTAGAATCAAAAATAAATTATACTTATCGTAACTGATTTTCCTCGATACGACTTTTTTGAAAAATAAATAAATGGTATTCAATGAAAAGAATGGGAGTCGTCACCAGGTCATTTTAAGGTGAGATTATAACACTTAAAATCAGGTAATTTAATAAAACAATTTTATTTTACTAAAAATACTAAATTTTGGTATGCGGAATCAAAAATCAGGCTCGGGAGCTAATTACGCGTGGGGAAGGATTAGCACCCCCACAACGCCTAAAATTAGTACCTAGTCGATTATTCTATATTTTATTATTAGAAATTTTGAGTTCAAAATTTAATTTAATTTAAAATCCGCTAAGTATGCATATTTAAAATTTAAAGAACCTAAGGATCAAACCTAAAAATGGAGGCTCTAATATTAACTTAAATTAATTTTAATTAATCATGCGATATGAATAAATTAAAAGCTCTAGGGACTAAATCAAAAGGAATCTAAATTTAAAAGGTAAACTCAAAGATATGGTAATCTAAATTAGGAACAAAATGCAAGATAGCAAAACAAGGCACTCAATAAAAAAATATGAAATATGCATATATATATATTCATGGGACTAAAATAGAGTAAACAGAAAATAAAATGCAATATTTAAAGGACTAAAATTAAAATACTGAAAAATGAAAGGAAAAAATAAAAAGACAAAAATTAAAGCAATGAAATTAAAAGACTGAAATTAAATAAATAAAAAGTAAAGGGCAGAATTTTAAATGTGCATAAAATTAAATAAAAAATTAAAAGAGCAATAAAATAAAATGTTAGTGTTAATGTTTTAATGTTTAACCCAGATAGTAAATAATGCGAGTCATACCTCAGGGCGGGTTGTCACAAGGTCGTACTATTGTTCGAATATAAAATAAATAAATAAAAAGTTAGCGGTTAGTGGTTAGCGGTTAGATGTTAATAGAGTATGGACCATAATAATATGGATCATACCCTGGATCAGGTCACCACAAGGTCGAATCAAATAACAGTAATAAATAAATGACAGTGGTTAATAAGTAATAAAATAAAAGCTAGTAGTTAATTCGAAATAAATAAAATAGTATAAATAGTGACCAAAATAAAAGTTAGTAAAATCAACATGTATATTTAAAGTAAAAAACACAAATAAGTGACCAGAGTGCAAAAGGGCACTAAAATACGGAGGACCTAAAGGTGGTTTTCCCATGAAAAAGTGACCAAAACGTGAAACACGCTGAAACTGGGAGGACTCGAAAGTAATTTGGCCACAACAATTGTGACCAAAACAGGGAGGATTGAAGCGACATTATACCCTAAATTAATGACCAGGACACAAAATGATGCCTAAAGTCTAGGGGCTGAAAAGCAATTAAACATAAAAGAAACTACTCCCCCCACGTTCATCTTTCTCTCTCACACTCTCCCTCTCGTCTTTTCACACAGTCGAGAAGGCTTAAAGCCAAGCTCCAACGTCGGTGCCGCTCGCAAGGAACTCCTCAACGCCGTCAGCCACCCACAAATCCGAGGAACGTGCTCAACCAAAACTCGAAATGACCCTCTTTCTAACTCTCCTTTCTTCCTCGACTGAAAACCACAACCCTTGGCGCACATAAACCCCAACAGTTCAACTCCGACAGCCCAACTACCCCAGTTTAGGTAACACATCTCTCATCTCTTCGTTTTTGCATTAAAACTACATTTATGCATAAAGGAAATGAAAAAAGAGAAGGGGAAAAAGGTTCAAACAAACCTTTGCACAATAAGGAATAAGCTTTCTATCCCCCCACCCCCACAAAAAAAATCTCCTTTTTAACAAGAAAAGTTTGGGGTTTTTATAACCCCAACAATGCTATATTATTTTATTATTTTTAATAATAAAGTAATAAAATATATTTTATACAAAAAAATGGTGATTGCAGTTGTTATTCTTTGCTCATTGTTGTGAAATAGGAATGGAACAAAGATTTAAAGCACCATTTTTTGCCTGAAATATTCAAATTTCTAAGCTACAAGTTCTTCTCATTATGAACTTTTCCATTGGGAATGTCAATCCACCTCTTTCTGTGATGTATTTGGGAAAATGTTAACAAGTTCTTCTTATTACGAACTTCTTCTCCCTTTTTGGACTAGTTCTTCTCATTATAAACTCTCCATTGAAAATTTCGATCCACCTTTTTTTGTGATGGATTTGGGAAAAGGTTGAACAAGTTCTTCTCATAATGAACTTCTTCTCTTTTTTTGTTCCTGCCGATCCACCTTCTTCTGTGATGAAAACAAACAGAACGTTGATATTGATATATTCCCTTCTGTGATAGAATCGAGCAAAATGGTGAACAAATTCTTCTGATTATGAACTTTTTCTCTTTCTTTGGATGAGATCTTCTCATTATGAACCCCTCCATTGGAAATGTTAATCCGCCTCTTTCTGTGATGTATTTGAATCTCGAATCTTTGCTGAGATCCACTTCTTCCAGAAATGAAGATATGGATTACTTATTTGCTGAAATTTTCTTCTTCGACATGGAATTGTGAAATCTCTATTAACTTTAGAATTCCTGTCAAATATTTAACATTTGAGTGAAAATGAATAAGTGAAAAGGGATATGTTTCAAAAAAAAGTTATCTTATGTGAGATAAAATTTTATTTCGGGTGAAACAATTTCAAAACTTGCATTTCAAAGGAAACTGACTCAAGCGAGATAAAGTTTGTCTTATGAAAAACAATATCAAGTGAGACAAAATTCTTTGTTTCGAGTGAAACAATTTCAAAACTTGTATTTCAAAGGAAACCATCTCAAGCGAGATGAAATTTGATTCGAAATAACAATCTCGAGTGAGATAAAATTTATTGTTTCAAGTAAAACAAATTTGAAATTTACACTTAAAGGGAAAGTGTCTCAGATGTGATAAAAATTTGTTTCGAGTGAAACAATCTCAAAACTTTTGTTTCAAGGGAAACTGTCTCAATCGAGACGAAACAATCTCAAGTGATATAAATTTTTTATCTTTACTTAAAAATATTAAATTTAAAGATGATTTCTCATACTTGTTGAAGACGTCTAGTTGTCTTTGATTTTATTATTTCCTGAAAGATCTATAAAGAATGTGTACCTGAATGTAACTATCCTAAATATTTCTACGAAATACAAATGAATTTTGAATTTATCGTCGTGAGAGGAGAAAATGTCTTTAAGACAAGATTTCAATGGAAATTTTAAAAGTATTCCCATGAGAGGGAAAATCAAAGTCTTTATTGCACATAATGATGGATGTTTGATGCAATTAGGCAAAAATCATGTATGTATATGCCGCTGCATGTTTTCTTGATTAATGGTAGTGAAGAGGTGCTTAAGAAATCTTGATTCTCTTCTTGATCTATTCGTCTTCATTCTTTTCTCACACCAGAATGTATCCTTGAATTTATTTGCAAAAAAATATGCTCTTCTTGATCCCTAATATTCAAATCCGTTGCCTCAGTTTCTGATTATGAGCTTCTAAGTCTGAGAGACCTCTCTCAATTTTCAAGATATGCTCTCTAAATTATCATGTTTAAAAATTTCACACCCCAATGTAGAGGTTAAAATTTCATATGATATTTATAGAAATAGTCTGACTAAAATGTTGGGTTAACAAGGAATTTTGAGAAGGATAAGGACTCTAAGTATAATTTTTCCTTTCTTTGGGTTTAGTTGATTTTAAAATTAACATGATTTATCTAGGTTTTATTTGATATGGATTTTATTATTATTATTATTATTAGTATAATCTGGAAAAATGGCGAACCCATGGTTTTCAGAACCGGACCGGTTAGCGAACCGGTCATGCTATCGGTTCACTGGTTCAACCGGTCTAATCGGTTCGACCGGTCGGAAGAACCGGGCGACGTGATAATTATTTAAAAAATTAAATAAAAAATACCAAAAATATTTAATAAAAAATAATTTTTTATATCACAAGTCATATTCAAAGCAAGTCATAACATATATAAGTTAAAAACCATAAAATCAAGTGAAACAAAATGATTCAAATTAACTACAACATAATATTTAAGGTAAAACATATTAAATAATAAATATAATTATATAACTATAATAAAAAATAAATTTGGGGTTAAAAAAATCAAAACAAAATTATATAATTATTCTTTCACTTCAATCAAGCTCGAATTTTAGGCTTCAATCGAGCTTTTAATTTTTTTTAGTTCAAGCCTTTTTGAGTTCAAGTTTCAATATTATATTTCGAGTTTGAGTTGAACTTGATAATTTTTAGCTTGTGAGTTTGAGTTGAGTTGAGCTTACTTTTAAAATTTTCAAATTCGAGTCGAGCTCAGCAATACTCGAGTTCGACTTGGCTCGTTTAACAAACGGCGTTGTTTGGTTTAATTTTTTTTTTAAAAAAAACAAAAATCCCGGTTTTTTCCGATTTTTTTTTCGGTTTTCAGCCGGTCCGGTTCGAACGGTTCAACGGTTCTGACCGGTTCACTAATAGTGGTTCAACCGGTTTAGATTGAACCGGACTAAGCAACGATTCTCGGTTGAACCGATTGGTCCGGCCCGATTTTCAAAACATAGGGTGAACCACACACTTGAAAGATAGTTTGGTGAACAGTGTAAGACTTGTTTTCTTTAACCAAGGTGTCGAAACAAACATGGGCACTCTGAAGTCTAAAACCCCAAAAGATTCATCCTTTAATAATCCGACTTACGAATCCAACCATTTTGGTTCACCAGAACAGTTAACCGATCAGAGAAAACAAATTAAAAGAAAAGGGAATTTGACCAGCATAACATCCATCACCGGTCGTGACTTAGGTGGTGTTTGTTTTTACTGTGTAAGGTCTGCAAAGCTCTTATGTCTGCGTCGCGCAAACCACGCGCAGACATTGGGCTTCGCAGACCGTTTGTTTTTTAGAAGACAGAAGCTCTTCTAACGTCTGCGCGTGGTCTGCGCGGCGCAGACGTGGTCTTATGTCTTCAGACGTCTTCTAACCTCTTCAAAGAGGTTTTATATTTAATTTTATATTATATTATATTTAATTTTAATATTAATTTTTTAAATAAATTAAATATTAATATTTTAATATTATATTATAGATATTAATTTTAATATTAATTTTTTAAATAAATTAAATATTAATTTTTTAATATTATATTATAGATATTTAATTTATATCATATAAATTATTTTATATATTATTAAAATTTATATTTATTTTAATTATTTTGATTTAAGTTTAAATATAATATTTTTTAGATTTGTTATTTTTAAATTATATTTAAACTTTTTATACAAAATGTAAGTATTTAAACTACATTGCTTAATAAAAAATGATTTCATTGTTTGATAATTAAGATTTTAAAATATAAAAAATTATAAATTATGTTTTTAAATTTTAAAATATAATCACAATTAAATAAAAAATAATCATAAAATAATTTGATAAATTAAAAAAATATTATCTAAAAATATCATATAATTATAAAAAAAATTATGAATATATATTTAAAAAAATTAAAAGTATTACATAATTGCATATTTAAAAAAATCATATAATTTAATGATCATTTATAAATTTTATTCTATAAAACTTATAAAACTAATAATACATGTGATTATGTGAGACGTATAATAGAATTAATAAGGTAGTGTTTGTTTTTTTAAAAAAATTATTATTGTAGTTGTATAAATTATTTAAATTTTAGTATTGTAAAACTAAAATTATTTAAATATCAGTATTACAAAACTCTTTTAAGTTTAAAAAATCAGTTTATTTATATTTCAGTTTATTTTAGCAGTTTGCAGACGTTAAAAAACAAACAGTCTTTTTCTTGCAGACTGCAGACTTTTGGTCCACCTCTTCTGCTGCAGATGCCTGCAGATGTGGTCCGCAGACTGCAGACCTTTTACCTCTTCAAAAACAAACACCACCTTAGAGTATTCTGGCGTGGTGTTATAAAATGAAGGATTAAAAATGATAAATGTAGGGGGAATTTGGCTTATAAATGGATACTTATATCTTAACCAAAACTACGTAGTTTTGGAAATAGTTTGGGACCTTGATATGAAGAAAGGGTAAATCATGGCTTCAGTCCTCCATTTTCAAGATCCTTACAGTGGGAACACTCCTCTTGGCAATGGGTAAATCACAAGGTTAGTCATCCAAGTTTGGTGAGATATTTACCTTGTCTCTTAGTTTCCAAGTGGTTACAGTTATGATATAATAGTTTCTATAAGATCAATTTAGTCACTAATTTAAGTAATTAAATATTTTGATGAAACCATTAGTTTTCAATTTTACCAATTGAGTCCCCAAATTATTATTTAGATTATAATAAGTTACTTTTATGGAAAAGGAAATTATTTTGGATTCGAGTTTGTATATTTGTTGGTCTGAAGCCTGTTTTGCTAAATTCGCACTCTGTAAGCCGTTTTTCAGTGATTTATCTTCGGAATCGAATTTGGTTTTCCGATTAAGTTCAGTTTCTGACGTAAATTTGTTTTCTATGTATCCGAGAGTTCAAGAGTGATCGAATGGAGTTTAAATGTTCGATCGGTGGAACACAAAAATCGAGGTAATACATTACTACCTTATGTATGCTTTATGGAACATGTTGGAATTGGTAGATACATGGATATATATGATTGGTCTCATCTATATAGTAAATTAATTCTAAACTCAACCCAAATACGATAAAAAGTCAGTAACCGAATATAACTCAGATGACTCATATAAGAAATTAGGGGACCAATAAGGATTTAATTACAAGTTCTGTGATTAAGTGGTAAAGCAATCAACCCCAGGATCTATAAATTTTGATTTATCTCATTAAAAGTTAAATACCAAAGGTAATTGGATGAGAAATTATGAAAATACTTCGGTTGAGTAAAATTTTTAAAAAAATACACTTATGGGGTAAAATTACAAAAATACCCTTAAGTTGTAAAAATGGTATGTATTGATCTTGATAGTGGAATTAACCCAAAATTTGTATTTCGACCCGATAAAATTTATGACGTATTTTTTGACTCCTAATTTATCTGGAACATATATTTTAATCAGTTTTAAACTTTAGAGAAAGCACAAGGCCTATAGACTTTGATTCTTGATTAAGCACTTGAATCCTAAGTTATCAGAAGTAATGTCACTGACAGAATTGAATGAAATGATGATAATACCCTAAAAGTGTAAAAAGGACATATGGATGGCTATGAAAATGGAGACGACCTGAGAACTTATATTTTGATCCACTTGAATATTAGAATCACCGATTAAATTCTTGATCTATTTAGAATGCCCCTGAAGAGTAATATGATTCGAAGTACGTCCAAGCTCTGGAATAACTAAATACCCTCAGCTCTGAAATGAATAAATCAATCTCGAATACCAAAATGACTATATTATATGACCAAGTTAAACTAAATGGAAGTATTGTATGGATTCAAAATTGCGAAACGACTTAATTACTTTGAAAACTCCGAAGTGACCGAGACAGACTTGACTACTAAATGACCTAAGTATTGTCAATGACCTAGGATTAAGAGAGTAACTTGGATAAGTCTGGAAACGCTGATGAACTTACATGATGTAACATCCCTAAGGGTTATGACCATAAATCAAGCATGTCGATATTTCTTGATATCGTTGCAATACAGAAGTGAAATAAATACCATTAAAATTACTTGTTTTGTATCCTTAAGATCCATTCATTGAAGATTTAAAGATGATCAGTTCGAAAAAAGTTGTCAGAATTAAAGTGTGAATACCCTTGAAGTGCAAAGATTTGACCGGTTGACAAGTATCACAGTGCTGGGAGTTATTCAGTTCGAGTTAACTCGATACCCTGATAAATCGACATGAATCTTAAATACCATGAATCATCGTTATTCCCTTATTGGATTAAATTACTAATAATTATCCAAGAACCAAATATCTAAAATGCCCTTGATTTTCCTGAATAATGGAAATACTCATGTTATGTCTAAATCTTCAATAATTCTGATGTAAAAGATTTTGAATGCCTTCATGATACTCAATTGCCTACAAAAATATCTGAATATTGTATGATCTTGATAAATCACTTCTCGATTGAATTATGAATCAATTAGCTATCAAACCCCCTTAAATAGGGATCTTGATTATGGAATCCTATTAAATTACAAAAGTTTCATTGGTTCCCTACCTGGTAAATACCAAGTATGTCCGAATAATATTTGGATCCTCTAGTGTGTTCCCTATATGCTACATGACTATTTCATCTGCTTTGAAATAATTTTAACTGAAAATTTTGATTTACTGATATATTGGTTAAAGGTTAATGGACTATGATGAAATGATATATGTTATTTGAATATTTGTTTTCACTAGAAATATGATTATGCCGATTAAGGATCATGAAAATTACTACTTATTATGTAAACTGTTTTATTGAAACATTTTTTTTGGGTAGGTTGGAGTTTGAAGGTTCAACTCTGATCAAGGCAACCCTTGGGTAGGCTCTGAGGCCCCGAGAACTTTCTTGGGTAGGGTCTCAGGCCCCAAGATGCTCCCTTAGGTTGGCTCCTTATATCCAATGGGTATAAGGTAAGCCCTATGGATGCAGTTATGGGGAACTGCATATAGTGTATAAGTGGAGGGCAATTATATGGTTTATTTCATTGTCACACTTACGAGATTTTAATGGATCACGATCCAGATATTATTGTCACTGTTAAATCTGATTTCTATTGGATATTGTATGGGTAGGATTTTGGAGTATGGAGGTTCAGCTCTGATCAAGCTGGTAAATCCTTACAGACCTAACATGACCCTTGGGTAGGCCCATAGGCCCCAAGTCATTCCCTTAGGGTGGCTCCTCTACTGTGTGCTTAGGGTAAGTCCTTATAGATGCAGTTTTGAAGAACTGCATAACGGTGTTCAGTTGGAGGGTATTACTATCATTTTTTGAAAATATGTTTTAAATTATTACTATTTTAAAAAAATTGTATCTCTTTACTAGTTTTGGTTGGAACACACTAGACATCCTACTCTGATCTCTTGAAAACTTGGTACTCTGAATGTTTCCTACGAAAAGAAATCTTCTTGGTTTTTGCTTGATGAAATATCAGTGGAACCTCGGCTCATTACAAAAACATATAGACGATTGAGTCAATAAGGAAAGTTTATGATGTTCTTTTTATCTGAATGTTCTTTAGCATCACTTGGTAATTCTGTATTACTGAGCTTCCCAAAGCTCATTTTGTTACTCACGGTTTCAAGTTAAAAGAATTGTACCAGTGCAGCTATCGACATCAGTAAAGGAGCTCCACAAGCGTTACTTATGAAGTACGGTGCATGTGATTAGGGGGCATGTAGGTTGTATTCTGTTTTTTATATCAGTCTAGAATTTGTATGATTTTAATCATGTTTATAACATATGAATGTTTTTTTTGAATTTGTATTATTTATAAATTGTTTTATGATTTTACGTGTTTTAACAAAAAAATTAAATTTTCTCAGATTTTTACTGTGGGTCGCTCCGGTGGCCCTAATGTGACACCCCGGATCTGATCGAGTCACCCACATCGGTTTGTGGTTATTATAGAAAATATTTTTCTTCTTTTTTATTTTTCAAAAATATGAAAAGTTTGATGAAGAGAAAAAAAACTGTGTCCTTCTTTTAGTCTTACAATTCAAGCAAATCACAGAACATGAGTTCATTAAATATCAAAAGAATCAACAACTCTTTTAATATTTCAAAGTTATAACTCTTTGACAGGTGTCAAAACTGATGGGTTGGTTTTTCAAGTTGGTTTCTTAAAGTTTCTAAGGTTTCAGTCATCAAAATGTCAATTTTTTCTTGGTCATTATGAACTTTATGACATGCCCCTCTTTCTTGGCTTGTCATTTTAATCAGATGCGGACAAAATGATGTAACCAGCATAATTAATTGCTAGACGTTCTAGAACACTTCTATTTCAATTCTCTCAAATCTTCCATTTTTTCAAGTTTAATAGACTCATTCAGGAGAGGTAGTGCAGAGACATCGATCTAAAAACAGAATTCCTGAGTGCTTATGTGAATTTGATTACAATATACGTTTCTCAACTCCCTTAGTCCATTTTCCATTGAAACTCATTATTAATTCAAACTGTAAGCATTATAGACTTTATTTATTTAATTTTCCCTTATTTAAGCATAGCTGAAGGATTCATCTCATCACAAAGTCTTCGACTTGAATATCGCAGTAGAGCAAACACCGAAGTGCCAGGTATCCGATCAATGTCATGGTTTGAATGCAACTATTCATAAAGTCAAGGCCTTTGAGTTGCCTCTATAACCAAATGCTTTAGTGGAATAGCTCAACTTTATTATATTTAATATATAATAATAATAATAATTTATTAACCTTTTGAGTATTCAAATTTAGAATTTCTTAAGCTTATTAAGAAGAACCTATTATAGTCTAGGTGTCTTTGATGGTCAGGAAATCCCATATTTAGAGTTCAGTTCCCAAACAACTTACCTAAACTAAATTCGTCTACTCCACCATTCTATTTGCGAAGATTAGGATCATCATTGAACATCCTCAACAGAAGTGTAGTCTAGTCAGCTTTACAACGTCATATACAGGAGAAGCCCTATGTTGTCCGCTCCTATACATACCTGAATGTCAAGCCCCTTTTTTTCTCTTCATGAGAGGAGAATGCTCAATTGGTCTCTACAAGAAAAAGATATAGGGTTCGAGTGTATCTTCTGGAGTAGGATCAAAGGTACTTGTTTTATGAGGGTTTAATCTCGTCACTTTGTCAAAGATCTATAACTCTGATTTTTTGAAAGAGTTTTTAATCCAATTGATACTTAAAAAATTTCAAGATTGAAATTTACTCATGGATCATAACCTTAGAAGGTAGCATTTTATTTAATATGTTCAATTGTCAAGTGACTTAGAAACATTTTAACGAAAAGAGACAGAAAATAAATTCAAACAATATAATATGCGAGTGCAACAGAGATTCCTAGTTGATGCAATGATTTATTCTCGGTTTGCATTAAAATGCCCCATCATTCATTAAATGTCCATGCCCCTAAATCACTTAAATTCTGAACCTTGCACTTCAATGCCTCCACAATTCTCAGTAGTATGCCCGAGCTTCCCATATGGTAGCTACATACTGCATTAACATCATACCCCTAAGGAAATGAGGGTTATTTCAGTTTAGAATGAACTAGAGTCACAAGATTCTCTCAACTAGTAATGAGAGTAGTTTTTCATATGTCATTGGAATTTCACCAATAAGAGTCTTCTCTCGGGTCACTCTATAAGGTTTGGTCCCATGATTAGCTGAATAAGACCTCGCTGTATTAACATCATCTCATTTCTCAACATCAATATTGTGGGAGCCTCTTATCCTGCCATTTTTATAGTTGTTTCGATCATTTATTCACACATGATGGTGTTAGATAAATTCTTAATGGCAGCCCTTATCATGTGATTAATATAAGGAGATTTTAATGTATTGATGAACAAAACAGTGAACTCCCTTTCAGTCACTGGTGGATGCCCTTGAGAAGCAATGTCCCTCCATCGTTGTGAATATTATCAAATGCTCTCATTGCACTTCATCTCTATGTTTTGCAACGTTGTTTGATCAGAGGTCATATCAGTCATGTGCTTGTATGTAACCCCCTCAGACCGATGTGGGTGGCTCGATTCGATCTGGAGTGTCACATTAGGGCCACCAGAGTGATCCACCATAAAAATCTCAGAAAAATTAATATTTTTAAAACATGTAAAATCTTAAAATCATTTATAAATATAAAAGTAAAAGTTACCAATATTCAAAAATAAAATAGTTTCCCAGACTCACATATCAAAACAAAATACAACATACATGCCCCCTAAATACATACAATATACTCCGCAAGTAACTTCGGTGAAACTTCCCTACTGATGTCAATAGCTCCACTGATACACTTCTTTTAACCTGAAATGGTAGTAACAGAGTGAGCTTTGGAAAGCTCGGTAATACAGTACTTCCGATTGATACTACAGAACATGCATATAACATATAAACATATGGTTTCTTTATTGATTCAGACATATACAGATTTTTAGGCTGAGATGACGTCCAAGTGATATCTCAGGTAGTAACAGACGGTAAGCTTTCAATTCAGAGGGAAATATTTCAGAAGACTGAGTTTAAGAGATCAAAATAGGGTGTCTAGTGTGTTCCCACAAAACCATTTAAAACATGTTTTCAAAACCATAATAGTCCCTCCAACCGAACGCCATATGCAGCTCCCCAGAACTGCATAACATAATGGAGCACCTTGGGGCCTAAGAGCCTACCCAAGAAAGTTCTCGGGGCCACGGAGGCCTACCCAAGAAAGATCTCGGGGCCGCAGAGCCTATCTAAGGGTCGCCTTAGGTCCATAAGGAATTATCAGTCGGTGCTGAACCTATAAAAGGAATTATCAACAATGACTGAACCTGCCAGAGTCTTCATACCAGATCCTAGAGTATCCCAAATATAACATTTTCATTCAGTAAATAGAGATATCAGAGATCAGAGCAGATATCATAACAGAAATCAAAGAAAACATTCATGTGATCAGGGAACACAGTAGAGGTTCCAGATATGGTCGTAGATACTATATAATCTTATCGGGAAGAGAAACATGAATCTTCATAATACCGATAGATTGTTGGAATTTAGGGTCACTATCGAAAGAATTTATTAGCTGACATGATTATCAGTTATTCAGAACGTGATTTATCAGGATCGTAAAGTATTCAAAAAATTTTCAGAGACATTAGGAGATCATAAAGGTATTCAGAATCCTTTGCATATGAGTTACTCGTGTTGTCAGATGTAACATGAGCGATTCCATTATTCAGGAAATCATAGACATTTTGGGCATTAGGATTTTGGAGAATTCTTATTGATTTGAGATGATAAGGGAGAAATGAAGATTCATGGCATTTACGATTTGTGTCGATCTATCGAAATATCTAGTTAACTCGAGCTGAACAACTCCCATCACTAATGCATATCAACCGGTTAATTCGTTTCACTTCCAGGGTAGTCACTCTTTAATACAAAATCTTGTCCATAGATCATCTTCAGAATCATTGTTGAATATCTTAGGGAGGCGAACATATATTTCAATGGTCTTTATTTCATTTCTACATTTCAACTATATTAGAAAATGTCGATGTGCTTGATTTATGGTTGATAACCCTTAGGAACGATACATCATGTAAGTTAATCAGTGTTTCCAAACTTATCCAAGTCATTGAAGTTATTTAGGTCATTAGTAGTCAAGTCTACGTAGGTCATTTCGGAGTTTACAGAGTAATTCTATCGTTTTTGAAATTCGAATACATATTGGACTTCCATTCCGTTTAATTTGATCATATAATATAATCATATTGGTATACGAGGTTATTTTGTTCATTTTAGAGATGAGGGTATTAGTTATTCTAGGGCTTGGATGTGCTTCAAATCATATTACACTTTACGGATATTATTGTCATTTCATCCAATTATGACAGTGGAATTACTTCGAATAACTTAGGCTTGAATGTATTCTAGTTCCTTTAGAGTTCAGAGTACTTTGTTCATTTAATCACTGGAGGTTATTTCCACCATTAGGGAATATCTATGTCATTTTTCAGTACAAGGGCATTTTTGTAATTTACCCCAATATACTATTCATGGTAATTTCCTATCCAAATATTTCCATCATTTAATCTTTAATGAGATTAATCACAAAATAATGCGTTCTGAGATTGATCGATTTATCAATTTATTCATTGAACTGAAATTTGTTTTCAATCAGTCTACCAATTTATTTTTCGAGTCGTTTGAGTCTTATACAATGTGCCGTCTTTAATCCAATTTTCGTCTGAGTCCCAAGATAGCTAACTACCCTAATGGACTACTTATTTTCATTCATGCATTTACCATTTATTAGTGAGTCTCGAAAAGCATTCAAAAGATAGTAAAGTATTACTTCAGTTTTCGAGCCATACCGATCGACCATTTAAACTCCATTTGATTGCCCTCGAACTTGAATTTAACGTCCAATATTTCCTCGGATACAAAGTAACCAAATTTACGTCAGAAACTTAACTAAATTGAGAAACCATATTGAATTTCGAAGGTAAAACGTCGAAAAATGGCTTACCGAGTGCGAATTTGGCAAAACGGACTTCGGATTGTGACTTAGGATGTCAAAAAACATAAAATAGGGTTTTTTAAAATTTTAACTTTTTCAGTCAAGTCAACGATCTGACCAGTCAACGGTCAACTCTGACCAAAGTTAACAGCCCGGGTCAAAGTTAACGGTTAACGGGCCGGGTCAAAGTTAACGGTTCGGGTCAGGTCAATAATTCAGGTCGGGCAGACGGGTTAACTCGATTTGGTTCAAATCGGGTTGACCGGTTCGACCGACTAGACCAGTTCTGAAGACTTCTTTAGAGCATGGACAAGCCCCATGTGCACCCGACGACGCGTGAGGGCGCGTAAGCCGACGAGAAGATGGCTGGTCAATGGCCGATTCTTATTAGAGCATCAATACATCATTACAAGCTAAAATCAAATCAAACATCAACCCTAATTCATCAAAATTAAAGAAAATGGTCGAAACACTTACCCACGCCAGCGTCGGAGGGATATCAACGGCGTTTATGTGACCCACCAGTCGGGTTTTGTGTGGAACCGACCGGAGAAGATGATGGGAAGGGCGATGAGACTCCCTGGTGACTGGAATCGACGGAAAACAAACATTGGCCGATGGTTTTCGTCGATACTTTGACCTTCGATTCACGGCTGACGGCAACGTTTCAGGGTAGAAGGGTGGTTGAGTTTTGCTCACCGTTCGACGGTGAGTCTTTTGGTGGTGGCGGCTCGAGCTGGGGTGTCCGGACGGCGATGAAATACGGAGTTAAAGGGGTTCGATGAGGGATGAATTTAGGGGTTAGGGATTTTGTTTTTAGGGAAAAATTAGGGTTAAATCGATCGGGTAAGGGGTTTATTTTTGTTGTGTAACAAAAATTGGTAAAATATGGGGCTGGGTCCCTAAATTTTTGTCAAGTTGCACCATAGCCTTCATTTTGTAAAATCTTATAATTTACCCCCTAAATTGGGGGGTTACATTGTATTGACCCAAAAAGGCTTGAGCTAATTCTTTCCAAGAAAGGATTTAAGTACGTTTTAGCTGGTTATACCATTTGGAAGCAGGTCCAGATAAACTATCTTAAAAATAGTGGATCAACAACTTCTCATTCTCCATATAGCCAGCTATCCGACGATAATACATGGTGATATGGGATGAAGGGCATGTGGTCCCATTATACTTCTCAAAATCTGGAACCTTGAACTATGGTGGGAGAACCAGGTCGGGGACCAAACTTAGCTCTTTGACGTCAAACCCATAGAATGATTCGACCATCTCCCTAGATTTTATCACCTCTTCTATACTTTTCATTCGTTGGGTGATTTTTTCTTCTCAGCTAATTCATTCAAGTTAGGGACCTCATTATCAATACAGAAATCACCTGGCTTCAACCCATAAGAAGCAATATAATTAGTGGGGAATGAAGCTCCAGTCTGATGTTGTGGGTTCTCAATAGTGAAATAGACTGGTGGTCGGATTTCTTGATGCGTAAAGGTGTGCTTAAGATTGTGAACAAGTAAAAAACTCGAAGGATGCGTGGGGTCTTCAACAAGACTCTTTCCAGCGATCATATGCCTCTTAAACATTTCTTCCATCTTGTTCAATATATCGAGCTGAGAGTTTGCGATATCAACCTCAATTTTAGCTAGCTTGCTTCTCACTTCTTCTTGCATCACTTTCTGATTTTTCTCAATTTTGGCTAGCCTATCCTCTGTTTCTTTAGGCATTTTTCTTGTGTCGTGCGGGTGCTGAGTGTTCTTGCTACTAGTAGGAACCAGGATCACTGCGATCAGAAACCTTATCTTATTATTATTATTATTATTATTATTTTAATGAATGAATGTTTTAATGCATGATTTGTAAATGTATTAAGCAATAAAAATGTAATGTAAAATGAATGTATGCAAAAGACATTGATCCAAAAATAATTGTTCATAAAACAATTCTCAAAGAACTGACAATGTCTCTGTACAATGGAAAGCAAAATCAAAGATTTATAGAATGAAATATAACTTTATCTTCTAGCTCTTCAACTCCTGTGAGTAGTCGGATAATGCATCATTCTTTATTACGCTTTGGCGTCATTAAAATCCATATGAAAGATTAATTAAGCAAGCTCGCGGTCTTCAGCTTCTCCCCTCAGCATTGAATCATGTTGAGCTCGGACTGTTTCTTTAACAGATAGATTGTATCTTGATTAAAGTTGTTTCTATTTTGACCACCGATCAACCTATGAAATTCTATCTTACCCATCGGAAGACATTGTCGTTTTGAGTACCTTCTAATACCAACAACTATTTCAGGATCAATATATTTGATGATATGTCATGTTCATAAAAAAAATAAAACACAACAAAACACATAACAAGACAAAAGGAAATCAAGGTAGTGAAATAATAATCAAATAAAAGAAATGTGCGTTAAAAATATAAAATGATTAAATTCAATCAGTAAATAAATCATGAATATAGTGAATAAAGCATACATATAAAATTAGAACCCTAACCACATGCATTCTAGTTCTCTTAGGGTATCCACATGGCTCTAGATAGGTGGGCTTTCTAAATTCTCTATATGAAGTTTGGTTCTAGAAGTAAAGGTACTCGAATTGTCCTTGTCAGTGCCTCTTGGGCGAGACAGACCTTCAATTCTCACCCATTACATGCTTAAACAGATCGAATTCAATTCGAAAGGACACATTTCCCTATGCCTGACACGGAGAATAAATCCTCACGAAGACATAGCGTATATAAACCCCGGAAGTTACTTGCCATGTCTGACATGGAGAATAAATTCTCACAAGGACGTCACTTTCACTCCCACTTAAAAGGGAAGAGACCGGGTATAGAACTTATGTTATGCAATGGTCATATATATATATATATATATTCGAGCAAATGAAAGCATTAACCAGAGAGTAAATATTTTCTTTTTCAAAAAGACAGAGAGAATTGTAAATTGGATAAACTCAAACTCAAAATTTAAAGCTCTTAAAATATAGGGTAATCGGTTCATGGCTTAACTCTCTTTTTGTTTTAGAAAGCAAAATCGTCCCCAGTATAGTCTCTAAGTCGTCGTAACTGATTTTCATCGATACAAATTTTTTGGAAAATAAATAAATGGTTTTCAATGAAAATAATAGGAGTCGCCATCAATCATTTTAAGGTAAGATTAGAACACTTAAAATCAGGTAATTTAGTAAAACAATTTTATTTTACTAAAAATAACACATTTTGGTATGCGAAATTAGAAATCAGGCTTGAGAGTTAATTACGCGTAGGGAAGGATTAACATCCCCACAGTGCCCAAAATTGGTACCTAATCGATTACTCTATATTTTAAAATTAGAAATTTTGAGTTTGAAATTTTATTTAATTTAAAATCCGCTAAGTATGCATATTTAAAATTTAAAGAACCTAAGGATCAAACCTAAAAATGGAGTCTCTAATAGTAACTTAAATTAGTTTTAAGTAATCATGTGATCTGAATAAATTAAAAGCTCTAGGGACTAAATCAAAAGGAATCTAAATTTAAAAAGTAAACTTAAAGATATGGTTATCTAAATTAGGACCAAAATGCAAGATAGCAAAACAAGGCATTCAATAAAAAAAATATATGAAATATGCATATATATATATATATATATATATATATATATATATATATATATATATTCATGGGGCTAAAATAGAATAAACAGAAAATAAATCGTAATATTTAAAGGAATAAAATTAAAGTACTAAAAAAAGAAAGACAAAAATAAAAATATAGAAAATTAAAGTAATGAAATTAAAGGACTGAAATTAAATAAATAAAAAGTAAATGGTAGAAATTTAAATGTGCATAAATTAAATAAAAAATAAAATAGCCAATAAAATAAAATGTTAGTGTTAATTTTTTAATGTTTAACCAGAACCGTAAATAATGCGAGTCTTGCCCCGGGGCTGGTCGTCACAAGATCGTACTATGGTTCGAATATAAAATAATAAATAAATAAATAAATAAATAACAAGTTAGCGGTTAGATGTTAATAGTGTCTGGAGCATAATAATGTAGATCATACCCCGGATCGAGTCACCACAAGGTCGAATCAAATATCAACAATAAATAAATATCAGTGGTTAATATGCAATAAAATAAAAGTTAGTAGTTAATTCGAAATAAATAACATAGCAGAAATAGAGACCATATTAAAAGTTAGTAAAATTACCATGTATATTAGAAATAAATAAAAAAACAAATAAGTGACCAGAGTGTAAAAAGTCGTTAAAATATAGAGGACCTGAAGGTGATTTTCTCATGAAAAGGTGACCAAAACATGAAAAGGCACCGAAAGATGGAGGACTGAAACGACAATTATGCTCTAAATTAATGACCAGAACACAAAATGATGCCTAAAGTCTAGGGGCTGAAAAGCAATTAAACCTAAAAGAAACTACCCCCCCGGTTCATCTTCCTCTCTCAGTCTTCCTCTCCTCCTTTCAGGCGGCCGAGAAGGCTTAAAGCCAAGCTCCAACGCCGGTGCCGCTCGCAAGGAACTCCTCAACGCCGTTGGCCATCACAAACCCGAGTAACCTCCTCGGCCAAAACTCAGACCGACCCTCTTCCTAACTCTCCTTTCTTCCTCGAACAAAAACCACAGCCCCTAGGCGCCACACAAACCCCGACAGTTCAACTCCGACTACCCCGGTTCAGGTAACACGTCTCTCATCTCTTCGTTTTTTTCATTGAACTACATATATGCATAAAGGAAATGAAAAAGGAGAAGGAGAAAAAGGTTCACAGATACCTTTGCACAATAAGGAAGAAGCTTTCTGTCCTCCCCCCCCCCCAAAAAAAATCCCCTTTTTTACAAAGAAAGTTGGGGTTTTTATAGCCCAACAATGCTACATTATTTTATTATTTTTAATAATTAAAGTAATAAAATATATTTTAGACCAAAAATGGTGATTACAATACGTCAATACCTCATGTGTGCTTCTTAACATCATTCGTATCTCATTTGGTGTACGCACATGCCAACATAATTAGTCACCAACACCATAGCAAAACATCATTAATTATATTTATCTTATAATTGACATATATGTCCCAAAAGTAAATCAACCATCATATGAACAATACATATTTCGTATTAAGCATAATAAACTTGTCTTACACACTTCCAAAAGAAAACTCAACCTGATGGACCTATGTACATGGCACTTCTAAAAAAACGTTGATCAAAACTTAATATACTTTCGGAGAGTAGCATCGTAATATGTTGCCTTATGTGACTTGAGTCTTCATAATCCTTTTTTGGCTCAACAAATGAGATTTAGGGTCCGTTAATTTCACGGAAAATATTTTTCGAAAAACGTTTTCATCATTTTTTAGTGTTTGATTGAAGAAAAACATATTGATTAATGTAAAATATTTCCCTAGTAAACAGAATTTCTTTTGTATTTTTTGGAAAATGACTTACGGTTTGATTTTACCTAAGTCATTTTCTGAACTTTTCACTTCAAAGCATAAATACTAAAAAAAATATTATTTTATTTATTTAGTATTAATATAATACTTTAGTATCATTTTAATAAAAATATTAATTATTAACATATTTAAAATATTTTTATTAATATAATATAATAATATTATTATTACAATAATATACTCAATCATATTATAATATATATGATACTATTATATTATTATTTTAATAATATATGATGAATTATTAATAAAAGTTATATTATTTATTAATTTCTTAAAAAATATTATTGAATTATTAACAGTGAATAATATTATTTAGGTATTTAATATTAATATAATAATATGATAATATTTTAATAAAAATATTAAAATATATTTATTAATAATTTTAAAAATATAATATAATATTTTAATTTTAATAGATATTTAATATAATTTATAATATTTTTATTCTAATAGAATATGCTAGTCTTGATATTTTTTTTATAAAATTATAGAAATAATATTTTAATAATAATATTGGAATAAATAAATATTAAATAAATTATTCTAATATTTTTAAAATAATAATATTAAGTTTTCATAATAAATGATATTATTTATTATATTTCATATTTATAATAAATAATTTCTAGAATATTTATCAACTAGTGAAAAATGATTTACACAATATCTTTTAAATATCGTAAAATATTTTCTGAAAACTGTTTTCAGTGAAACAAACGGACCCTTATTAGCACCTCGATACTAATAAGATTCAACAGAATTGTATTAAGGCAAATCTCACATTGCTTTAAACACATAATAGGAGGGTTGACGCCACTGTCCAAATCAAGAGCAGCAACCACTCTTGTCATTGAGAATCGTCCTAGACATGAACTCTTTAGCCAAATGACTTGAAACAATGATTTGAATAAAAACCAAAGATTTGGCGAAGTAATCAAATAAAAATTGAACAACCAACACGCCCAGCATACCCTATGGTAAAATCCAAGAGAACTCTTCAGAGATAGAATAGTAACACCAGCAATCAGAAATCAATCCACAACATGAAAAACCTGCAACTCCTAAATTCAACAATCGAACAAACTAATACGACCTCTCTATCAGACTTGAGAACAAATCAAAAGATAAACCCCCCACCTTCAAAAAAGCGATCGGAAGCAATTTTCAACTCCTTTCACTAATATTAAAAACATCCATTCTTAGAGAAGCATAAAACATTCATAGTTAATCTTTATATTGCGACCAAGATGTCGTAGCACCCAAGAATAAAGATAACCTCTCATTAAGGTCTTCAAGTCACACCTAACCTCATCAATTTACACCTATATCTATAATGAAACAAAATCAAGAAATGTCTAGAAAAAAACACATTTCCATAACATCCACCATAATATGACAAGCTAACAGATAAATCCCCGCAGATAAGTCATTCCAAAAAGACTTAACCACGCAGCCTTTAGAAATAATCAATCTATCAATTTACCCCACATTTAACCTTATATACCCTTTCAATAAAAAAAACGAACAGATAGATACCAAGCCCTACTATAAAGCCATTTTGGAAAGTCGAATCTCGTGGAAATACTATGCTGTGAAACACTGAAGAAAATGCCTCACAAGCTTATAACCAACACACGACACTAACCTTTGGAAGTAACCAACCTTCGAAGCATCACCATCTTCTACTATGCGACAATTTGAATCCCCATTATAGCCTATCCTTGCTTTTGATTTATGAGCCTATGAATACAAATGACTCTTTGTCGATCGGTCGCTAAGAATAAAAGTCAAAATCCAACGATTCCATAAGAGTCAGCCATTAGAGAGCTCTAAGTTGTAGAAAATCCTCAATAATCACTTCTTCGTCACCATCGAATCGAACACCAATCTTCCTTCCAAGCTCGAGATATTTCTTTTCTTTTTGAATAAGAACATCTTTTCTATTAAGGAGAACAGATTCTGAGAGTGAAGCCTGTTGGTAATGCTCAATCCCACATAGAGTTGGAAACATTAGTGGGAATGAAATTTAAGGTTCACATTATTCATTCCCTTATTGAGTGATAGAGAACAAGGGGTGGTAATATGTGTCTTTGACACATCCGCACAAATATTATCTTTTTAGAGAAAATTCGTAAGGAATTTTTCTCTGAAAGATTAAATGTGAAAGATTCATCTGATATTTATAGGCTATTGAGACTGTTAAAGTTCGAATATTTCAGATGATAATAGTTGATTATTAGTTGTCTAAAATTAAATAAATTAATCAGTTACTTTCCTAAATTAAATCAGAACTTAAGATGTATATGGACTAATTTACAGCTTTGTTCATGGGAGAGACAAGCTGTTAATATCAAGAGTTACCTGATTTAATTTCAGGAGTTTTAACTATTGAGTTTTTATACAATGAACATGGACTCTTTTTGAGCTAGATTCATCAAGACATTTCAGGAGTTACAAAATGGTTTAAATTCAGAATTAAAATCAAATTTAATTTGATTTTCTTGTTGGACGAATTTACCCTTACTTCTAGCCTATAAATAGGGAGTTGAATTCAGCTTCTCAACTTACTCTCTACATTCAGAATTCACTCTCCAAGAGTTTTCTAAAGTTGTTCTCTTCGTGCTTTTTGATCAGAAGTGTAATACCACCAGCAATTCACTCTGGTTTCGGGTGTACGAAATTTGGAGCGATCGTGTTAACCTCGGGGGGACGATACGCCTATTGGAGTGATTACACACATCGGGACAAATTCGTTTATAAGGCAGTGGTTAATACCACGACACATTTAATTGGTTCTATATTTATATATTTCGATATATATTTCTCCAGTCAATGTTAATGCCTCGTTTTGCAGCAGTCTATTTTACCAACAATTTAGAAACTAAATTCATTATACTGCTGTTAACACATGATTCTTATAAAGGTAGGATAAATTTTCCAAATCGAATATGGATGGCACTGCATGAGATCGTGTCTTTACTTTGCAAATTTGGAATTCATTCCACTTCTCGGAATGGTAAGAATCAAAAGGTTAGTACGAACAATATATCTAAACGTCAAATATGTTTTAAATCACGCGTTTGAAACTTAAGAGCTTTTAGTGCATAATTGTGCTAAGATCGAGAATTGCATGACATTAGCGTTAAAGGAATTAAAAATATGTGCTTAAAGGCATTCGAAACTTATGGTAATTTAACGTTAATTCATAATAATGCATATTAATACACGAGATTAAATGCATGAGATTAATGCATATACATAAAGCAATTAACTTGATCGCAATTCATTAAAATGCATGGTTATAAACCATTAATGCATTGATATAAAGTTATTATATGAAAATAACTGTTCGATTCTTTGGTAGTAGGAGGAAGCATAAAAACATTTATTTGTTCAAAGGAGAAATATTTTATCATTAAATATTTTTTTGAATGATATTTATAATAAAATAGTGAGAATTGTTGTTTACACTCTGGCAAGTGAATTACATTCAAGTATGCACTTATGAAAGAATTGCAGGTAAGAATTGCAATTTCTGTTGGAAGTATGTTACATTTCCATAGTGCAAAGTGTTAATACGGTATGATATATCCAACTGCAAGGTACATTATAAATATTTTATGATACAACCGTTTTATTTATAGCTTTTAATAATTTTCATAATGGCCATGAAAACATTGGTTTTAATATTTTTTTATTGAATTGAATAACAATTTTAATGGTTAGATTAGTGAAAGATTAATAACCATTTATAATTGTTAAAGGCCAAATGGTTATGGAAAAGATTTATTAAAACCTTATAAATATTTTGGGTTATGTTATTCAAAACATTGGAACGGTTGAATGACAAAAGTTTTAATTTGCATGTATGATAGTTGATATGTGGAGAAGAGTGACTATTTATTTTCATGTGGGGTAAGATTATTTAGTTTTGAATAATAAGTTGAAAATAAATGTCAACTCTCTTGTCATGGTAATAATTTCTTTTGAGAAATTATTAAAGATAACAGAACGTTGCAATTTTGGAGAATCATGAAGATGATGATGTTGGACGAGAAGATTCTTCAAACTGAAATAGTTGTTAAATTCGGGTTTGATTTTCACAATCTACTGAAGATAAGGAACCAAAATCTTAAATATATGGATCTTACAGTAAATTATTTTTATTTTATTATTGTTAGTAAAATATTTTTGTGACTAACCATATATAATCTCCATTTCAATTCAGAAGATTCAAAAGAGATGATGGTTCAGATGAAGTGATTGTCATGATAGATTTTGGGGTCCTGATGACAAGGCTGAAGTTGCATGCATGGTGAGGATGAACAAGTTTGTTTGGAAATGTAGATTAAATGTAGAAACTCAAATAGAAAATATTTTATCCATTTCTTTTAGTATTCCTGCTAGGTCTTCTCAAGAAATTGATTTCGAGCCTAGAAGAAGTAAAATGGTATTTGGACCAAATTTTATCACTTTATTTTTGAGATAAATGATTTAGACTCTCTTTCTGATCATATAACTTAAATATTAGATGAGGATCCTAAAAAAGCTACAATATCTATCAATGCTAGTTTCTAGAAAAGCACTATTAATGATGAACTAGAATCGGTAATGTCTAATAATACTTGAGAATTAGTTGACTTGCCTAGAGGATTTAAACCAATCTATATCAAATGAATCTTCAAGAAGAAAATGAGACCAGAAGGTTTGATCTAAAGGTACAAGGCAAGGTTAGTTGTCAAAGGGTTCACTCAAAAGTTTGTTTTATACTACTTTGATTCTTACTCTCCCGTTATGAACATCTCAATGATCAGTGCATTATTTGCACTAACCTTTATTCATAAGTTGCGAGTACATCAAATGGATGTTAAGACTGCATTTCTGAATGGAGATCTAAATGAGGAGATCTATATGAGAATATTGATACAAGAGATTTCATAAAACTATACTTAGTTTTGGTTTTGTTGTGAACGGTTCGGATGCTTGTGTGTATTCAAGGATGTTTGGTACTGATTGCGTAATCATAAGTTTTGTATGTTGATGACATGTTGATTTTCAGTTCTAACATTGAGTCCATTAACAAAACAAACAATTTCTTGTCCACTAAATTTGAGACAACAAATCTAGGAGAAGTCAATGTAATCTTAGGAGTCAAAATTACCAAAACTGAAAAGGGATTTTATTTAGGTCAAGCACACTATCTTGAGAAAGTGTTAAAGAAATTTGACAGTTTTGATGTCATCTCTGTTCGAAACCTTGTGACCCTAACATATATCTCTTTAAGAATAAAGGAAGTAGTGTTTCCCAAACAAAATATGCTAAATTAATCGGAAGCTTAATGTTCTTAATGAACTATGCTCGGCCTGATATTGCTTATGCTGTGAGTAGACTGAGTTGATATACTCATAATCCAAGTGGTGAACACTGGATTGCTCTTAAACGCTTACTGAAGTATCTTAAGGGTATTTTGAATTGGAAACTTGAGTTTGTTGGCTTTCCTGCGGTACTGGAATGATATTGTGATGCCAACTAGGTTTCTGAAAATGATGAGGTAAGCTCTACGAGTGGGTATGTTTTTACTTTAGGTGGAGCAACAATCTCGTGAAAATAATCAAAGTAAACTTGTATTGCTCGTTATACCATGGAGTCAGAGTTTATTACTCTTGACCTAGCTAGGCAAGAAGTCGAGTGGCTTAGAAGCTTGTTAGCAGATATTTTGTTGTGGGGAAGACTGACTCCTCTGATTTCTTTGTTGTGTGATTCGCAAGCTACAATAAGTGTACAATGATAAGAAAAGACATATTCACATAAGACATGAATCAGTTAGACACTTAATAAAGAATGGAGTGCTCTCTGATGAGTGTTCAGAATCCTCAATCTTTGCTCATTATTTCTTCGGTTTTGTGGAATTATTGCTGCTAAATTGGTTGTGTTATGTTTGTTTTCTTGCAGGTCCTTACTTTCCAGAATTAGTGACAAAGCGGGCGCATTCTGCATTTTTTTATTATTTGGTCACGGCTAGAGACATGGGCACGACTCTGGCATGACGCGGTATGACGTTGCAGTTTCTAGAAGGTCTAATCAGCGACGGCTTCTAGAAGCCTTTCTCCGCACGCCTTCTGGAAGATTGACGAGCAGAGTTGCATTAGGAGAGTAGTCTAAGTTTGAATTTAAATTAAAAAACAATTATCTTTAGGATTATTTTTATTTGTTTTCTTTGTTTATCCTTTAGGCTTTGAGAGGCTATAAATACCCACTTGGGGTAAGCCTAAACTCATCATTCATATTACATTCTTCTTTTCTCTCTAGTTTCTATAAAAGTTCTCTTTTTACTTTTCAAGTTCTTTTCATTTTTCTTTTATTTTCAACCTTTGTTTTCAAATGCTAAGTATGACTTTTTTCATGCTTAGCTAAACTTTTCATAAGCCGAGAGCTGTTGCGATGACTCAATTCCATCGGGAGAATTGAAACAGACCCTTAATATCTTCGGAATATCTCTCTCAATCTCTGCGCTTATTTTTCAAAATCAAAACTGTTTTCAAAATCAAAGATTGACTTTTGGTCAAGAGGTTGTTGCGATTAAACATGTGGGAGGAAGATTCGGCTTATAGAAAGCAATTCGATTTCCTGGGAACACACTTGGCGAGATAGCTTCACTAAGAGGGAATTAAGATCGTAATTGACTGTTATCGAAGAAACAATCCGAGTCAGAAGCCACACACTTAAACGAGAATTGATCTACGATAATTGATGTTGTTAGAATCATTTACCGAAGCCGAAATCAAAGATTGCCATGGGTATTCGATATACAAGATAGAGTCAAGGGGATAGCCCTTGTAGACAAAGTAATCGATGTGAAAATCCCGAAGAGAAAATCTTATTCGATGATCATAAGGAAATTGAGTCAAAGCAAGGCTTGAGGCTATTTTTACATTATTTATTCACAATCTCTACTCTCTTATTTTTATTTAAATTGCTTTTATTTATTTAATTACTTTGATCACTTAAATATATTTATACCAAAACCCCCATTTTATTACTTTTACGCCTGGTTTAAAATAATCAAACATAAATTTGTGATTTTCTAAGTACTTGAGGATTCGATCCTTATTTCTCTACACTACGTATTTCTTTATTGATTAATTGATAAAAAGGAATTATTTTGACATCGAAAATGATAGTTGTCAAATTGACGCCGTTGCCGAGGACTTTGCCAAAGTTACTAATTTTTGTTTGCTTTTGATTTATGACCAGGGAACATTAGTGGAGTACGACCCGGAGATTGAAGCCAAAGCTAGGAGACTCCACGCATAGACACTTCGGGAAAGAATGAGACAACAAACAAATCCATAAGAAGATTCGAATTCAGGTAATATAAATCCGATGGTCGATCTTTCTATCCGGGAGTTAGCCGCGGCTACTACTGAGCAAGGGCTTATGTGCATTGATTTTACCCAAGGCGAAACTCCGTACTAGTTAAAAACCGGCCTTATTCATCTCCTCCCTACATTCCATGGATTTTCGAACGAAGATCCACACAAAACATCTCAAGGAATTTCATATGGTCTGCTCCAGCATGAGACCACAGGGAGTAACCGAGGACCAAATAAAACTTAGAGCTTTTCATTTTTCCTTAGCCGATTTGGCTAAGGAGTGGTTATTTTATCTTCCTCCTAATTCTGTTACTACATGGGCTCAAATGACTCATCTTTTTCTTGACAGGTTTTTTCCTGCGGCGAAATTAAGTGAACTACGAAGAAGAATACTTGGAATCAATTAGCTTGATGGTAAGTCACTTTATGACTACTGGGAGCGGTTTAAGAAGTTATGTTATAGTTGCCCACAACTTGGGTTAACTGAACAAACACTCCTTCAATACTTTTATGAAGGATTATCTCCCCTGGAAATGAAGATGATCGATGCTGCCAACGGTGGAGCCTTGGTGAATATGACTCCTACTGAGGCTAGAGACTTAATATCGATGATGGCCGCAAATTCCCAACAATTTCGCACAAACAATGAACCTTCTCGAATGGTTAATGAGATAAATTCATCTTCCTTAGAAAATAAAATAGACAAGTTAACTGAAGTCATAAACTCTCTTATTGCAGGAAAGACATGACAAAACCGATTATGTGGAATATGTGTATTACATGTTCATCTAACAGACGACTGTCCACTAATTCAAGACGATGCAACAGCTCAAGTCAACGCAGTCGGAAACTTTCAGGGACCTCCCCAAAGAGCTTATAATCTTTACGGTAATACATACAACCCAGGATGGAGGGATCATCCGAACTTTAGTTATGCTCAAAACTCAAGACCGAATCAAGGCTATCAAGCGAGACCTCAACCACCACAACAATCGTAGAAGTCATCATTAGAATCGATTGTCGAGAGGTTAGCACTATCCCAGGAAAAATTCTAGACTCGAACTGAAGCCCACTTCCAAGAGATGGACAAACATATAAACCAACTGACTCAAGCCGTAGGGAGATTAAAGTCACAAAGGAGGATATCATCACAAACTGAGCTGAATCCAATAGAGAATGTTAGCGCCATCACCATTCGAAACGGTACAATTGTTGAATAACTAGACCCAAAGGAAGTAAGCGCAAGATCCGAGAAGAAAGAAGAAACTTCAAACTCTAAAAGGGAAGAAGAAACAGCTGACGCAGGATCCTAGAAAGAGAATGATGAAGAAAAAATGGATGACATGACGCCATCCCCCTATGACGTGCCACCACCTTTTCAATCGAGGTTAGTTAAAAAGGATAAAAAAATTGAGGAAAATGAAATATTAGACATACTTCAGAAGGTAGAAGTTAACATACCTCTCCTTGAGGTTATCCGGAAAGTTCCAAGGTATGCCTGGTTCTTGAAGGATCTCTGCACTAATAAAAGGCGACTTACCAAAAACGAGATGGTGGATTTAGGTGCGAACGTCTCAGCAGTTTTCCAACGACCGCTTCCACCAAAGTATAAAGACCAAGGTATATTTTCAATACCTTGTAAAATTGGTGAGGTTAAAATCAAACGAGCTATGTGCGATCTAGGTGCCTCTATCAACTTAATGCCTCTCTCCGTCTATAATTTAATTTCCACTGAGCATTTAAAAGAGACGAGAGTTACACTTCAGCTAGCCAACAAATCAATTATTTATCCTGAAAGACTGATAGAAAATGTTCTAGTAGAGGTAAAAGACTTAATTTTCCCTGCTGATTTTTATGTGATTAATATGAAAAATGATCATAGAAAAATTGGTTCTGAAATCCTCCTCGGTCGTCCCTTTTTGAGCACGACAAATGAAAAAATTAACGTTCGAAGCGGTATTCTTACTATGGAGTTCAACTGTGAGATCTTAAAATTTGATGTTTATAAAGCAATGAGATATCCAGATAACGTGCATAGTATTAATTTGTTGGCATTATTGAACTTGTTGATGATGAATCTAACTTTGTTGATGATTTATACCAGAAATCGGATGATAAAAAAGATGACATAAGGGAGTTGGAAAATATTTCAGTTGTTGATTCAGGTTTGATCTTAACTCCTTTAAAAACTAAAGATTTACTTTCTCTTTTGCAGGTACCAAAAATTAAGTCGAAACCATCAAGAAATCGTTTAAAGAAATCAATTCTTGGTAAAAAAGATGTTTTGACAACCATTCTTTTTGATATGATTTTTAATTTGGGAAATATTCGAAGAAATCTTAATGAGAATTTTCAAATTTCTCATAGGAAATTTCTTAGTTGGAAAAAGCGAATAAAGTGGAAGTGTCTGTCACGAAACCTGTAGTCTAAATCAGGTCGTCGAGCTAACGACGTTAAACAAAAGCGCTTCACAGAAGGCAACACATTGTTTTTCCATTAAATTTTTATTTTTATTTTCCCTTTTTATTTTTATTTGATCAAGCATGTTTAATTTAATTTTTATTTTGTAGGAACCAAATATTTTTATTTGAACTTAAACGGCAAGAAATTGTAGAATCATCATACGAACAGTGCCAATTTCGGAACCTACAGTACAATACACAATCGAACAAAGAAGAAAAAAAGTGAGAAGCCCATCTGTGCGTACCGTTTCATAAACGATGCATGTTAGCAAAACCCCTTGGAGTAGGGTGGCGCACGTTAGCAAAACCCAAAACCAATTTTTCCCACCTTTTATTTCTTTTCTGCCGCCCACACTCCCCAAATCTCTCTTCTTTACTTTATCGTGGACCCCACCTATATTATCACTATACTTTTTCAATTTAAACACCTATTATCATAAAACCCCAATCTCTATCAATCCACTTTTCAATTTTAAACTCACCTTTATCCACATACAAAAATAAAAACCCCATTTACTTCAAATTCAAACACCCCACGACAGTAACCAAAGTTAAACCCACCCCCTTTCATCTTCTCCAACTCGATAGCATCCCCAAACAACTCTTCACCGTCGACGGCATCACCGAACCCTACGATTTCGCTAACAAGTTTCCATGCCATCCGTTCCTCTCTACTCCACGATGGTGCGCACATGAAACCGACCCGACAACGCCAACGTTCCTCTCATCATCTCCATCATTCTAGTCCATGCTAATTGTGGCAACCTCTTCCACTCAACCACGCTTACTGGATTTCTATTTTGTTCCAATCATTCGGTGACAATGGATAATACTCCTAATGTAAACTCAGATCCTATTTTAATTCAACTATTACTAATGTATTATCTCGTTTTACAGGGGATTTAGATGCTGGTTTTCTACCGAAAACACCACCTAATAATGTTTCCAGTTCACGACATCAATCTGGGCAGCCAACTTCTACGTCTGAGCGCATCCCATCGCAGTCGAGGCCGTGGCCGCGGTCGACATTAAATCCGGGGAGTACTCTATTCCTTCTCTTGCACTTTAATTTTTTGTTTTGAGGTAAAACGCTTTAAGTGAGGGGGAGTAGAGTGTAGGATTGAATTTCACCTTGCTTATCTTTATATTTCAATGCTAGTATGTGTTGATTGGATTTGTCGGGAATTTCATTAATTGTCTTTGTCTTGTTGAAAATTTTTGGAATGCTATGCTTGTTTGGGAACACATAATTGTTTAGGTTAGGATGTTCTTGATAGGGAATAACATGAATTGTGATAAGTTGGTGCTTTTGTGATATTCCATGCCTTTTTTGGTTGAAATGTGATTAGCTCAATGCATGAAACAATCTGGTGAGATTTGAGGCTTTACGAGCATATCATTTTCGCTCACATTTTGTTTGATTGAGTGTGTCGAATTTGGCATTGATATTCTAGATCAATCATGTTGAATACTATCGAGATTACACATGAACATGATGCTTAAAAATGATTTGGGCACCTTAGGATTAACCATCCCGTTTACCCACTAAATAGCCTACCCATGCATTTTCCCCTTAGTTAAACACTTTTAAGCCTATTCCCGCTACTTTGTTTTCACCACATTTATAAACCTGAGCCTTTTTGTTTTATCCCTCTTTTCTACGTTTTTTAGGGCAAGTGAATAATTTTTCCATTGTATGCTCCATTGAAAAAAAAAATGTTGAATGCAGAAAAAAAATAGCAGTTCGAAAAAAAAAGACATGAAAGAAAAAAAATGGAAAACAAAACAACAAAAGTGTGAAAAAGAAAAAATGCATAAGAAATTTGTTGTTTGATATGTCGTCTTTTTATCTTGTTGAGCTTAATGTTTTGATGGAGTTGAGATTATTATTCGTTAGTTCATTGCCTTGAATATTTAGTCTTGTATTTAGCCTTTTTCCCCACCTTTACCTAAGCCTCGTTAAAACCAATAAAAGATCCTTTAATTTATGTATCTTGTTCTTAATAGTAGTAGAGATTTGATTTACTTGCTGGCTTATGGTAATATCGTGTCAATTTTGACATTGAGCGTTTCTTTACCCCAAACACATTGAGTGATTTGAGTGAATCCCGGTAAGGTGTTGAGCTATAAGCATTAAGATTGATGAATGAATGGATATCACAATTGCACTTGACTTGTTACAATTAGTGATATTCAATTATTTGATGTCTTGACTTGAATATTTTTTGTGGTCTCTACCTTGCCTTCCTTTAATGTTAAACTTGACAAAGAACGATAAATGGTGTTTTTGACTAATTTGATTAATCATACTTGAGGACAAGCATGAGATAAGTGAGGGGGAATTTGATGAGTGTTCAGAATCATCAATCTTTGCTTGTTATTTCTTCGGTTTTGTGGAATTATTGCTGCTAAATTGGTCGTGTTATGTTTGTTTTCGTGCAGGTCCTTACTTTCCAAAATTAGTGATAAAACGGGAGCATTCTGGATTTTTTATTATTATTTGGTCACGGCTGGAGACATGGGCACGACTCTGGGCATGACGCGGTCTGACGTGGAAGTTTTTAGAAGGTCTAGTCAGCGACGGCTTCTAGAAGACTTTCTCCGCACGCCTTCTGGAAGATTGACGAGCAGAGTTGCATTATGAGACTAGTTTAAGTTTGAATTTAAATTAAAAAACAATTATCTTTAGGATTATTTTATTTGTTTTCTTTGTTTATCCTTTAGGCTTTGAGAGGCTATAAATACCCACTTGGGGTAAGCCTAAACTCATCATTCATATTACATTCTTCTTTTCTCTCTAGTTTTTATAAAAGTTCTCTTTTTACTTTTCAAGTTCTTTTCATTTTTCTTTTATTTTCAACCTTTGTTTTCAAATGCTAAGTATGAATTTTGTCATGCTTAGCTAAACTTTTCATAAGCCGAGAGATGTTGCGATGACTCAATTCCATCGGGAGAATTGAAACAGGCCCTTAATATCTTTAGAATATCTCTCTCAATCTCTGCGCTTATTTTTCAAAATCAAAACTGTTTTCAAAATCAAAGATTGACTTTTGGTCAAGAGGTTGTTGCGATTAAACATGTGGGAGGAAGATTCGGCTTATAGAAAGCAATTCGACTTCCTGGGAACACACTTGGCGAGATAGCTTCGCTAAGAGGGAATTAAGATCGGAATTGATTGTTATCGAAGCAACAATCCGAGTCAGAAGCCACACACTTAAACGGGAATTGATCTACGACAATTGATGTTGTTAGAATCATTTACCGAAGCCGAAATAAAAGATTGCCTTGGGTATTCGGTATACAAGATAAAGTCAAGGGGATAGCCCTTGTAGACAAAGTAATCAACGTGAATCCCGAAGAGAAAATCTTATTCGATGATCATAAGGAAATTGAGTCAAAGCAAGGCTTGAGGCTATTTTTACAGTATTTATTCACAATCTCTACTCTCTTATTTTTATTTAAATTGCTTTTATTTATTAATCGCTTTTATCACTTAAATATATTTATACCAAACCCCCTTTTATTACTTTCACGCCTAGTTTAAAACAATCAAACATAAATTTGTGATTTTCTAAGTCCCTGAGGATTCGACCGTTATTTCTCTACACTACGCATTTCCTTATTGATTAATTGAGAAAAAGGAATTATTTTGACATTGAAAACGACAGTTGTCACTCTCTTTAAAGTATATGAAGTCGAAAAGGAACCTAGCAGATCCTTGGTCCTAGATTCGTCGAGGGGGATGGGCCTAAATCCCATTGGTTGAGGAATTCATGGTGGATACCCAACTAAGTTATCTAAGTTCAATTTGGTCAAACGAAACAATGGAAAGACTCATAGTGAACATTCCTACTACCTATCCCTATGATGAATAATGTGGATGCCTAAGATGAGATTAATTGCTCTTAATAAATTCATAGCACAGGCTTTGGGTGGTCTTAGTGAGAAAGACTTGATGAATTTACCCATTTTGGCTCAATATCTATTCTTAATAAGTTCATAACCCAGAGTGAGTGGGTAGTCCTAAATGAGAAGGAAATAATGAACTTACTACAAAAAGGTTGAGTTTGTTAAACTCTTAATAAATTCAATTCTAAGAATTTGGATGGTTCTAGTGAGAAGGACTTATTGAATTTACCGATTAATGAGGTTGAATATTTATTCTTAATGACTTCTTATCCCAGAGTTTGGGTGGTTCATTAATAATGAACTTAAAGAAAGTCAACATACCCTTTGTGAGGTTGAGCTATTATAAAAGCTCTTAATTATTTTATATCTCTATTAAGGGTGGTTTATGTCGAGATAAACTTGATGAAATAACCTATGTAAGTGAGAAGGGCTAGCCGCCTTCTATGAAAAATATTGGGCCATTTTTCTAGCACACTTACTAGAATCCTGAGGTAAGATGGCCAAATATATACTTTTGTATATATATATCTTACACATCGCGGACTCAAGTGGATGAAGGTGTTAGTTGTGTGTTATGAGTTTACCCCCATCTTGGAAAGTTCAAGACTAGTTTCACTTATCTAAGAGAATGATTGCTCATCATCACTATGTACTAGTTCTAGATACGTTCACTAGTGCTTAAGCAACTAATCTCGCTATTGCTCTTCTGGAAAGATTGTTTTCGAGTTTTAGAAGAATTCTTTTGCATTAGTAGGGGAATATTGGTAATGCTCAATCCCACATAGAGTTAGAAACATTAGTGAGAATGGTATTTAAGGGGTAGTAATATGTTTCTTTGACACGTCCGCACATATATTATCTTTTTAGAGAAAATTTGTAACGAATTTTTCTATAAAAGATTAAATGCGAAAGATTCATCTGATATTTAAAGGCTACTGAAACTGTTAAAGTTCAAATATTTCAGATGATAATAGTTGATTATTAGTTGTCTAAAATTAAATAAATTAAACAGTTACTTTCCTAAATTAAATCAGAACTTAAGATATATCTAGACTAATTTACAGCTTTGTTCATGGGAGAGACAAGCTGTTAATATCAGGAGTTACCTTATTTAATTTCAGGAGTTATAACTGTTGAGTTTTTATGCAATGAACATGTACTCTTTTTGAGCTGGATTCATCAAGACATTTCAGGAATTACAAAAGGGTTTAAATTTAAAATTAAAAACAAATTTAATTTGATTTTCTTGTTGGACAAATTTACCCTTACTTCTAGCCTATAAATAGGGAGCTAAATTCAGCTTCTCAACTTACTCTCTACATTCAGAATTCACTCTCCAAGAGTTTTCTAAAGTTATTCTCTTCGTGCTTTCTGATCAGAAGTGCAATACCACCAACAATCCACTCTGGTTTTGAGTGTACGAAATTTGGAGCGACCGAGTTAACCTAGGGGGATGATCCACCTATTGGAGCGATTACACACATCGGGACAAATTCGTTTCTAAGGTAGTGGTTAATACCACGGCATGGTTAATTGGTTCTATATTTATATATTTCAAAAATATATTTTTTCAGTCAATGCTAATGCCTCGTTTTTGTAGCAGTCTATTTTACCAACAAAGCCTCAGAGATTTACTCTTATTCACTCCCTTGAATTTTTTCTTTTTTAATTGAATGGTCTTTCCTTTTTTTTTCTCATAGTTTGATAGCATCTTGTCTTAAAGCTCTAACATGGAACCATGCTTTCTTGTATGGTTCACTTAAAGAATGGGGGGGAGACCGTTAGCTCTAGGACCACAATAACAGGAGATTGGAACCTAGTTTCCACGATAGGTGAGGTTTTAAGGGGTATTTAGTGGCGTTTTATACAAACATCGCTATAGACTAGTTTTTAGTGGCGTTTTAATACAAACACCGCTATATACTCGTACTTTAGTGGCATTTTTGTTCAAACGCCGCAATAGTCTTGTACCTTTATGGCATTTTTTATATAAACGCCGCCATAGTCATGTAATTTAGTGGCATTTTTGTTATAAACCCAGCCATGACAGTGAAGTCACCCCCGGGCAACCATCATCACAAGCGTAGCATAACGCCGCCGTCGCCTGTTTCTGTTCAGGAACATGTATGTCTCTCTTCTCCTTCACACTCTGTCATTTTCGTGATCGATAACCATCCATTTGGGCCTTTAATATCTGGTGAGCCATTGTTTAAGCAGTTTGAAGGTTTCGTGGGAAGTTAAAGGAGGAAATGATTTTTTTTACTAGAAATTAAGGGTGGTTTTTACTAGATGTTATGGGCGGTTTTATATTAGTAGTGTTTTGCGACAGAGGCAAACCTCTATGTTCTTTCTACAGTGTTCTTGTCTTTGTTGTGTAAATTGAAGCTTCAGTCTTGAATCTTTATGGGGTTGGATTCAAGTGAGTAGTTATCAATTAATTCGTTTTCAGGTTATTTGGTTAGTAGGAGATCCGTTTTTGGCCGAGTTCCCTCTTTGAAACTATGGTGCTAGTATTTTGGAATGTCAAGTTTCTTGGGCTGAGATTTTAAGCTTTTAATGGCGACTATCTCTCTTTTTCGTTCTAGGTAAATGAAATTTCATGGTAATTGGTACCCAATTTATGTTACCAGTATGTCTTGGTCGCATCTTAAGTTTTCAGGATAACTAGTAGTTCTTGTTGTTTGGTACTACAAGCTTGAAGACATTAAATTTCGACCATGGATATTATTCATATAATATATACTGCATTATATTACATAATGTACATATCCATTTATTTATGATGCAAGCCCGATATTACAAGTCCAACAATAGCCCAAGTCAGCCCCAGGCCCAGACCCACGTGCAGATTAGTTCCTTAGGGTTTCCAGAAACCCTAGCGCTGCATGATCATCCCTCGTGTCAACGTCGTTTCCAGAACCGAGCCAGCAAGTCCCCACGCCTCACGAATCTTCGCCATTCACGCCTCTCCTCCGTGCTCCTCGGCCACACACCAACAACGTGTACATTTGGAAAACAACGACCCAACATTAGAATTCCATTAGGACTCAAATATGTAATCTAAGAATAGGTTTTTTTTTCAATATAAATATATGTAAATCAATACCATTGTAACACATTGGGATATGAAATAAAAAGCAGAAACTTTGGAGTAGAAACTACTAGCAATAGCGAAGCAAAATCGAAACTTTTTCGAGTTTTCGGGAAGATCAAAAGGGTAAAATACATACCTTTCTTTGTTTGGTGACCTGTATATCGTTCCTATCGTGTTATCTTTTGATTTAAACCCCAAAAATGTCTTTTTGGCCGATGAACAGGGGGTATGGTTCAGAATATTCGACCCAGATCTACCCCCGAGGCTTTGTTTTTTTTTTGAGGAAACTATCTAGATTATCAAAACGAGGACACTGAGAGCTTTTAAAAGAATGAAAACTTTTTGATTTTACCACCGATGACCGGCGGTCGTCGCCGATCAACGGCGGAGGCGAGGCGACGCCACCCCCGAAATCTGGAAAACCCAGGCGTTTTTCTTCATCTCTCAAGAACAATTGAGAGAAAAAGAGAGATAAGAGGAGGCTTTTTGGTGAAAGAGAAGGAGAAAATGAAGATAAAAAAATATTGGCATTTATAGTTGATCCATCTGACCCGCATGGCCCGACCCATCAACGGCTAGATCCGCGCGTTTTGGCTTTTAAAAAAAGGAAAATTGTGTTTTAGTCCCTCGTTGCCTGAATCCTTATATTTTGACCTTTACTCCTAATTTTTGAACCGAATTCTCTTTTAATCTGTCACTCGATTTTTCCTTCCTTTATAATTTAGTCCTTTTATTCTTTAATTGTAATTTTGCTTCTTTATTTTTATTTGATATCATATTTTAGTAGATATATATATATTCCTTTATTATTATTTTTTTACGTTAATTATAATATATATATATATATATATTATAGTATTATCATTAACTTTTTTTAGTTTTCTTTGTATTTTATTTTTACCTACTTATATCATTAGTAATTTATTATTTTATTTGTTTTATTTATATGTTATATTATGTATATACGTGTATATTTTACTTTATTTCTTAATATTTTTTTATTTTATTTATATATTATATGTCTATCATTTTATTTCTTAATATTTTTATAGTCTACAAATTAATATACGTATATAAATATATATTTTCCCCTTTTTCCTTTCGTTTTTCATTTATTTTGTTTTTATATTTATATACATATATTTTTATTTTTATTTTTCCGTATTTTATTTATTTATCTTTGTTTCTTCATTTATCTTATTTTATTCTGTCCTTATCTTATTCATTTCGGTTTCACTATCTCTATATTAATTATGTCGTTTGTTTTTTGTCTTTATTTTAGTTATTGTTATTTACTTATTTTCTCTTCTCTATTTTACTTTCTCTATTTCCAGTTTATCTTCAACACCTTTATTTTTCTAACGCTTTTCTTGATTCTTCAAGGGTATGTTATCAAAACAATTAAAAGTAAGTAATTTGGATCGTTATTTTACCTTTTGATTTAAATTTACATTTTATTAACTAAAGACAACTGGAAATTACATAGTACCGAAAGGGCGGTTCAAGGGTGCTAATCTTTCCTTAACCATAACCGACTCCCGAACCCGACACATCTTTGGTAAAACGTAGATCAGGTAAAAAATAAGGTATCCGACCTACCTATTTGTTTTAAAATAAAAGATCGGTGGCGACTCCCAATCCATTTTTCACGTCGAAGCCCAATTCCGGAGCCCAACCGAAAGACGGTTACGACAGCTTGGCGACTCCACTGTGGACACAGGTAAGTGAGTCAGGCTAAGGTAATTTCCAGTTGTCTTTTTAACGAAAAGGGTAAGTTTAAATTTTAAGGTAACATTTCGATCCTTATTTCTTACTTTTGATTATATTTTTTCGAGTAAATAGTTGAACTGACCGTTTTCTCAATGATTTCAGCCTTCAAAACTTTTTCATCTAAAGGCTCTATACCCGAGCTCCGAACCCGTTTTAAGTGGGGATAAAAGCGACGCCTTCGTGTGAATTTATTCATCGTATGGGCCTAGCAAGTAACCTTCGAGATTCATATACCTTATGCCTTCGTGTGAATTTATTCTCCGTATGGGCATAAGGGAATGTATCCTCCCGAGTTTAACTTAGTCCACACAAGCTTGTAACGGGCTTAGGACTAAGGGTCTGGTAAGCCCAAGGGGGCACCAACAAGGAGAACTCGGGTACCATTTTTTTTAGAACCTAAACCAGGAAGCTATGGAGAAATAGAGCCTACCCCGAAACCACATTTCAAACCCTAGGACATTTTTACCCTAACCATGTTTTTATTCCTTCTTAGTATTTTTTTTCTTTCATGTTTTCATTTTACTAACGTTTTTACCTTTGTGTTTGTTTTCTAGCATTTGCATCATAACAAGATGTCATTGATCCCTAAAAAAAAGCATTTATTACGCACAAAATAATCTGAACAAATGGACAAAGGTGTTGTAATACAAGAGATTAAAAACCCGGAGGTACGACTATGGTCCGAGAAGACCCAGAAGGAAAAGGGAGACAGTCTTCAAGGAAGCTATATGTCAGAGCTGGTTAATTATGCCTCTATCAGCCTAAAACAGAACAATGTTCAAGAGCTTCGAGACATCTGGGACAGTTGGAAGAATGATCGAAAACAAAAGTTCAGCCAACGGTACGGTGACATTGCACTTCTACTCCAGGTTAAAACTGATGAGCCTTTAATCAGAGCCTTGATTCAGTTATGGAACCCGGGATATAGTTGTTTCACTTTTAACCGGGAGGACATGGTGCCCACTATTGAAGAATACACTGTACTGCTGCATTGTGAAAACATCAAACTAGAGCGAGCCTACATTAAACACATTAAAAGTCAGCCTTTTAAGAATACACTGGCCAGAGTTGCGGGAGTAGACGAAAAATGGGTAATTGATCGGACTCAGCGCAGAGGCAAGGGGGAAGGAATTGAATGGATCCACATAAGGCAATTAATGAAGAACCACCCTGATGAGTGGAAGACTATAGACCTTTTTGCACTAGGTCTGTACCGGTTGATTATCTTTCCGAAGGCATTGGGTTGCATTGACGCAGCCGTGGTAGAATTGTTTGAACAACTTCCGAGACGAATCAACCCCGCACCGACCATCTTAGCCGAGACCTTTCGGTCTCTTAATCATTGTCAAAGATCTGGTGGAGGTAGGTTCGTTGGGTGTATTCAGCTCCTTCAAGTCTGGATTCACAGCCATTTCTGGAAGACTAATGGGGTCGCCTACCACCGATTTAGCACCACATATTCACCTTTAGGGGAGTTCATCACAATGAAATGGCATGAAGGTGCTTCAAAGAAAAAGTGGAGGAAAGTTTTTACACATCTTCAGGATCGGGATATTACCTGGAAAGCCCCCTGGTTGTTCCTCGGTGTCGTTCTTTTTTGGTGTGGGGATTCTGATACTATAACTTTACTCGGACTTTGGGGTGCAGTTGGGTATGTTCCATTGTTAGCAATAAGGCAGTATGGGGCACGTCAGTTTATCCCCGCAACATACGGACTAATTAAATCAGAGTTTGTATATAGCGGTGACAGTTATAAGAAAATGATCAGGGAAGCATCTGAGTCATGGAAAAAAGTATTTCGAATGGATGTCGTTGCTGCCAGAGACATGCTTACTCTGGATTATGTGGAGTGGCGAAGATTGAGAAAGAATGATAATGTCCCAGTACTAGACTGTGAAGACACTCGGACTATGGAAGAACATCTCTGGCTTGTCCCTTCCGAACTAGAAATAGCCAAGGCAGAGTTCGAAGTTGTGAATAGCGAGCTGAAGCAGAGGATTAAGGAACTTGAAATTGAACGTTATCAATGGAAACTCGAGGCTGACTCACAGAAAGATAAAGCAGACAAACTAGAAAGAGAACATAAAAGAGTCCGTTTTGAGCTTGAAGACTTAAGAAAGGGCTATCAAGATACGGTCAAGGATAACTCCAAGTTGAAAGTGTCTTATGAGTACTAGAAAGATGAAACTCACAGCTTGAAAAGAAAGTTTGAGGGGCCTGATGAGAGAGCCTGGAAAGAATAGATAAAAACTGCCCAGAGACGCTTAGTAGACAGCCAGCATCAAAACCAACGCTTGAAAATCCAGATGGCTGATCTGGAGAAACAACATGAGAGAGATGGCGAAACAATAGCTGAGTTAGAAACTATTGTATATGGGTTCAAAAAGCAAGTGAGCAAGCTTCAGATAGTACCCTTCGATGGAGGTTTGCAGTGGCGTTTCCGTTGGGAGCAAGCACAACAAAGGGTAAAGGCCAGAGACGCAGTTATCCGAGACTTCCTAGATCAAGTACAAAAGGCAGCTCGCCATCTACATGGCCTAGCAAGGGAAGCTGGAGTAGTTCGACAAGGTATACAACCAGTGACAAATGAAGGAAGAAGACTTGTCAACCTACTAGAAGCTGTTCGGGGTTTAGAGGATTTAATCCGAATATAGCTTTGATTGTTTTTATGTCTCTTATAAGATAAAACATTTTTGTCTAAATAAAGATTATTTATAATAATGAACACTTTTCTGGATCAGAGCCTCTAAATCGCATACATTATGCATTGCATACCTTGCATTTTATATTTCATGTTTATTTTTATATTTTCCATGTTTTTACATTCATATTAACTAACAGAACATGTCTCAGAAAGGGAAAGAGCAAACACCAAGCTTACCACTGCAAACATTAAATACGCATCACCCACACAATACCCAAGCAAAGAAAAGACAAATGGAGGTCAGAATGGAAAAACTCGAGGAGAACATGGCAAGACTACAAAAAGAACTAGAAGATAAAATGGCTCAAAATAGTCAGAGCACTCTGGAGTCCATCAAGAAAGACCAGGAATCCTTGGTCGACCAAATAGTGGCCAAGTTATCATGTTTACAGCAAGCTAGTGCAGTAGGGGGAAGTCCCTCCGAAGGGGTAACCATATCACCAACCTCACAGGTGATTATGTCACCTGAGATCTTACCCAGACCACAAGAAAATTCTTCTGCTGTCAAAGGAAAAGCACCATCTGCTGTAAAGGTGCAAACTTCCAAAACTAATCCTGATAATCATCCAGATGATTACAGTATCCCGGATTTCAATGAAGTTGACAAAGCGAAAAGGATGGAAGAGAATATCAGGATGATAGAAGATCGAATGAAGATGGTCCAAGGGGACCATGATTATTATGGAGTGGACGCAAGGGAGTTGAGCCTGGTTCCAGATTTGGTGCTTCCACTAAAGTTTAAAGTTCCTGAGTTTGAGAAGTTCAATGGGAACAGCTGCCCATCAGTCCATATCACTATGTTCTATCGGAAGATGACAGGATATGGAGGGAATGATCAACTCCTGATCCACTGCTTTCAGGAGAGCCTATCTGGTTCAGCTATTCGTTGGTACAATCAGCTCAGCCAAACTCACATCAAGACATGAAAAGATTTAGCCAAGTCTTTCCTAGAACAATATAAACATATCAATGACATGAGACCAGACCGGGTTATGCTGCAAAGCATGGAAAAGAAGCACAATGAGAGTTTCTGACAATATGCGCAACGATGGAGGGATTTGTCCGTGCAGGTTCATCCACCCTAAGATGAAAAAGAGACTAGAAAGTTGTTTATACAAACCCTGAAGACACCTTACTTCGGACACCTGGTGGCAATTACATATGGAGGTTTCTCAGATTTAGTCATGGCCGGTGAAATGATTGAGTTGGCCATTAAACAAGGAAAAATCGAGGGAGGAGACTCCAGTAAGAAGCCTTCCATGAAAAACAAAGATCGAGAGATCAACAATGTCAACACTTATAACGTCAACAAGGGTGTTACAGTCTCAAGCTCAAAAACCACTGCAACTGTACCATCTGGTACTTCTACCCAAACTCAAAGGGAACCAAGGAGGGAAAGAGAAGGGAGCAGTTTGATCCCATTCCCATGACATATAAAGAGTTATATCAACAACTCCTCGACACACATGCAGTTTCACCTTACCCAATGGATCTGATGAAGCCCCCATATCCGAGATGGTATGACGAGAACGCAAACTGTGAATACCATGGTGGTGTGCAAGGGCATTCGATCGAAGGTTGTCTCACATTCAAGAGGCTTGTACAACGAATGCGGAACAAAAATTGGATCACCTTCAACTCTGAAACACCAAACATCACCCAGAATCCCTTGCCTAATCATCCGGAGGTCGAAATTAATGCAGTCATCACCAAAAATGGCAGGAGAATCAAAACCAATGTTTCAGAAGTCAAAGCTCCTTTGGCTTGGGTATGGAGCCAAATGGTAAAGGCAGGGCTTCTTACACCGCAATCGTATCTAAAGAATGAAGGTGGTAATAATAAAAAGGGGCATAAAGTGCAAGAATGCTCCAAATTCAAGACATTAGTCCAGCTCATGATGGACCAGAAGGAGCTGGAGTTTTATGAGGAAGTTCAGGATTCCCCGGAAGCAGACATTTATGCTATTGAATGATCATCAGACAAGAGATTTGGCAGGGGTAGTCCGTTGATCATTACCCCTAAGACAAAGATGACAACGACAACTCCACAAGCAAAGGTGGTGATTACAGCACCTCGACCTTTTCAGTACAAAGACAATCGACAAGTGCCATGGAAGTACGGATGCCAGGTGAGTACTTCCAAAGGATGTGACAACAATGTGGGGCAAAGACAACTAGAGCCCTTCAAGGAATATGTATTGGCTATCAATGAGCCTATAAAGGAGTAAGAAGCTAAAGAATTCCTCAAATTTATGAAGCATAGTGAGTACAGTATTATAGAACAGCTCCACAGCTTGCCAACACGCTCTTCAATGTTGGCACTCTTATTAAACTCAGAAGCACATCTAGAGGCACTGTTGAAGGTCCTGAATCAGACATTCGTGCCACAAGACATACCAATCAGCAAGATGGGTCGACTGGTAAATAATATTCAAGCTGATAATCTCATCTCATTTTTAGATGATGAGATTCCATCCGGAGGAAGAGGCCGAACGAAGGCATTGCACATCACTACCTACTGCAAGGGGCATGCTCTGCCAAGTGTATTGATCGACAACTGATAGCCTTAAATGTGATACCTCTAGTAACATTGAAAAGGATGCCAATAGATACATCGTATATGAAAGCCTGCCAGAACGTGGTCTGAGCATTTGATGGGACCAAAAGAGAGGTTATTGGTAAGATAGAGGTGCCACTAACTATCGGACCTGTCACCTATGATGTCGAGTTTCTGGTAATGGATATCATGTCTTCCTACAACTGTCTTCTGGGAAGGCCATGGATTCATCAAGCTGGTACAGTACCATCCACACTGCACCAGAAGGTTAAATTTGTTAATGACGGGGCCTTAGTAATCGTCGATGCTGAGGAAGATATTGTGGCAAGTGTGACCACGGAGGCCCCATACATCGAGGTAGACGAGGAAGCGGTGGAGTGTTTGTTCCGCTCTTTAGAATTTGTGAATGCCACCTTTGTGGCAGAATGAAGAAGGATTCCTAAACTCCGGCTTTCCAAGTGTACCAGGATGGAAATCATGCAAACATTGGGAAGAGGTGCCAAGATTGGAAGAGGGATTAGAAAGTTTCTGCAGGGAAGGATTAATCCAGTCCTTACTACTTCAAAGCCAGACCGGTTTGGGCTCGGCTTTCAGCCTAGTTACCATGAGAAGAGAAAAGAAGTTCAGAAGAACCGAGAGAGAAGACTAGCCAGGTTGACTCGAAGTGAACTTCAATGGGAGCCCATGACATTCCCGCCTCTTTGCCATACATTCAAGTCAAGTGGTTATGTGTTTGAAACCACATTGTCAGACTTAGAAGCGGATTTGGAAGATTTAAGCATCAATGTTTTATCCACTGGGAACGCTGATGACATAGTTAGATCTGGGATATGCCCTCTGCCACTTGGGTTCGTGCCTAGCCGTTGGTCGGTCGAAGAACTATCTGTGGTTTACAAGAATCTTTCAGAGTAATATTCGAACTATCCCTATTCGCCTATACCCGGGGCAATAGGTGATCTTTTGTAAGGGTTAATAAACATTATGTCTGAGTTCAATAAAAGATGCATTTTTTCTTTTCTCATGGCTAATAATTTTTCCTTTGTTCCTTTTTGAATTCATTGTCTATCTTATTCATTTCGATGCTTCGTTTCCACTTTCCCTCAAATTTAATTCTTGATTATTTCGTGTGGGATATTTTCCTCTCACACATGCACATTTTCCCTTCTTTCAGATTCCCAGATAACAATAATGTAGGCACTAATGATCCTGATCCGGAGGTGGATTTTGAATCGACCATTTGCCTCGGAGAATTTGATGAGTGCGACACTGAAGAGGAGTGCAACTTGCCTACTGAATTGTTGAGAATGGTAGAAAGAGAAGATAAACAAATACTGCCCCATAAAGAGACAATCGAAATCTTGAATCTGGGTACTGAGGAAGATCGAAAGGAGGTTAAAATTGGCACGACTCTTTCGACGGAAGCAAGACACAACCTGATAGTTTTACTTCAAGAATACAGAGAGGTGTTTGCCTGGTCGTATCAAGACATGCCTGGATTAGACACGGATATGGTAGTCCATAAACTGCCAATTAAACATGAATGTAAACCAGTGCAGCAGAAACTGAGAAGGATGCGACCAGAAATGCTCCTTAAGATCAAGGAAGAAGTTAGGAAGCAATTTGATGCTGGTTTTCTTCAAGTGGCCAAATATCCGGAGTGGGTGGCCAACATAGTGCCCGTGCCGAAAAAGGACGGGAAAGTACGCATGTGTGTCGATTACCGAGACCTAAACAAGGCAAGTCCCAAGGACAACTTTCCCCTGCTACACATAGACACTCTGGTGGACAATACAGTCGGGAACAACTACTTTTCATTCATGGATGGATTTTCGGGGTACAATCAGATCAAAATGCATCCCGAAGATATAGAGAAGACCACTTTTATCACGATGTAGGGAACTTTCTGTTACAAAGTAGTGCCTTTTGGATTAAAGAACGCTGGGGCAATATATCAGAGAGCTATGGTGACTCTATTCCACGACATGATGCACAAAGAAATCGAGGTTTATGTCGACGACATGATTATCAAGGCACAGACTGAAAATGAACACATCGAGCATTTGAGAAAGCTCTTCCAAAGATTGAGGAAGTTCCAGCTTCGTCTGAATCCTAGCAAGTGTACTTTTGGGGTAACATCTGGGAAATTGTTAGGCTTTGTGGTCAGCAGAAAAGGCATTGAGGTTGATCCTGACAAAGTTAAGGCCATCCAGAATCTACCTCTACCTCGAACACAAAAGGAGGTCTGAGGTTTTCTGGGCAGATTAAATTATATAGCTCGGTTCATATCTCAGTTAACCGATAAGTGTGATCCAATCTTTCGACTTCTCCGAAAAAACAACCCTGGGGCATGGGATGAAAACTGTCAGATTGCATTCGAAAAGATGAAAGAGTACCTGTCTCATACTCCTATCTTGATGTCCCCCATCCCAGGCAAACCTCTGTTCTTGTACCTATCCATATTTAAGAACTCAATGGGGTGTGTCCTGGGTCAACATGACGAGTCTGGAAGAAAAGAAAGAGCCATCTACTATCTGAGTAAGAAGTTCACCAACTGCGAGGTCAGTTATCCTCTCATCGAGAAAGTTTGTTGTGCTTTAGTCTGGGCTACAAAAAGACTCAGACAATATATGTTGTATCACACCACGTGGTTGATTTCCAAATTAGATCCTTTGAAATACATTATGGGTGTACCTGCTCTATCTGGAAGGTTAGCCCGATGGCAGATGTTATTGTCTGAGTTCGACATTGAGTACGTGAGCCAGAAAGCCATAAAGGTAAGTGCCATATCGGATTTCTTAGCAAGCAGAACCAATGAGAATTATGAACCATTAGACTTTGATTTCCCATACGAAGACTTGATGGCTTTATCCTTAGAAGAAACATGTACTTCAACAGACAATTCCTGGAGAATGTACTTCGATGGGGCATCAAATGCATTAGGACATGGCATCGGGGCCATCCTGATCTCTCCAGAAGGGATTCACTACCCATTTACCAGCAGGCTGAACTTCGATTGTACCAATAATATGGCAGAATATGAGGCATGTGTCTTAGGAATTTGAGCTGCACTGGGGAAAAATGTAAAGACTCTACGGATATACGGAGATTCAGCATTAGTAATCTATCACCTCCGTGGAGAATGGGAAACCAAAGATACAAAACTGATGGAATACCGGAAGCTAATACTGGATCTACTCGAAGAGTTCGATGAAGTCACTTTCTACTATATGCCAAGAGAAGAAAATCAAATGGCTGATGCTTTGGCTACTTTGGCAGCCGCATTCAAATTTGGCAGGGAGTCTGAGATGATGCCAATTGACATGCAGTCGTATGAGTACTCGGCCCATTGCTACCAGAATGAAGAAGTAAAAGATGCTAAGCCTTGGTACAACGACATTTTACAGTATATCAATCATTGAAGCTATCCAGAGGAGTCCACTAAAACTGATAAAAGAACCATTAGAAGGATGGTAGCTGGATACGTCCTTGACGGAGAGATCTTGTACAAGAAAAGCCATAATCAAGTTATGTTAAGGTGCGTCGATGCTGAAGAGGCAAAAATGATAGTAGAAGAAGTACATAACGGAGTTTGTGGAGCACATGCAAATGGACATATGATGTCGAGACAGATAATGAGATGCGAATATTTTGGGTCTACACTAGAAAGCGATTGCATCAACTATGCTAGAAAGTTTCATAAATGTCAGATTTACGGGGATAAAATAAATGTTCCACCGCATCCGCTTCATGTCATGATGTCGCCATGGACCTTCTCTATGTGGGGCATGGATGTAATTGGGCAAATCCATCCAAAGGCTTCAAATGGCCATCGTTTCATCCTTGTAGCCATCGATTATTTCACTAAGTGGGTAGAGGCAGCTTCCTATATCAATGTCACTCAATCTTTTATCTGTAAGTTTTTTAAGAAAGAAATCATATGTCGGTATTGTTTACCTGAAAGGATCGTTACTGATAATGCTACAAACTTGAACAATAAAATGATGAAAGCTGCTTATGAGCAATTCAACATAAAGCATCACAATTCTACTACTTACAGACTAAAGATGAATGGTGCAGTAGAAGCAGCAAACAAAAACATTAAAAAGATAGTGGAGAAAACAACCGAGACCTACAAGGACTAGCATGAGAAGTTACCTTTCGCTTTGTTCGTTTATCGAACCTCAGTACGAACCTCGACTGGGGCAACTCCATTTTCACTAGCTTATGGAATGGAAGCAGTACTGCCCATTGAAGTAGAAATTCCGTCACTACGGGTCTTGACATAAGTCAAACTAGATGACGCAGAATGGATGCAATCCAGATACGATCAGCTTAATCTGATAGATGAAAAGAGACTGAAAGCCATTCACCATGGTCAAATCTATCAAAAACGAATGATTCGAGCACATGACAAGAAGGTACGCCCAAGAATATTCCATGAAGGAGATCTGGTGCTAAAGAGAATTTTGCCAGTTCAGAAAGATTTCTGAGGAAAATGGACGCCAAATTGGGAATGACCCTATATTGTGAATGAGGCCTTTTCCAGAGGAGCCCTTGTCCTGGCTGAAATGGACGGACCTGACCTGCCACATCCCATCAACTTAGATACAGTCAAGAAATACTACGCTTAGGATGAAAACCCGAAAGGGCGTCCTAAGTCGGAAAAAAAACGTTTAGGGTGAAAACCTGAAAGGGCGCCCTAGATATAAAAAAAAGCAAAAAGGTGGGTTCAAGGTGAAAACCCGCGAAGGGCTTCTTGCAACCAAGGATGGATCCAATTTGAAAACCCGAAAGGGCGATTTGGATAAATTAAGAAACCCGAACATTTGAAACTCCCCGACATCTGAATTTTCGCAGACTCAGCGAGTCAGAGAAAGGTTGCACTCTCCTGAAGATTGTCGCATTTTTCAAAGATCCTTTGGCAAAGGCTGTATTCAAGGTCACCTAACGGCTTTTCAGTTCAGAAGTGCCCATATTATTGAAATATAAGACATTCATTTATACCTCATCATGTCCTCATCTTCCAAAATGTTTGTCATGTATTATTTGTTCTTTTTCCCTCATGAATAAAAGACAATCCTTTTCTCTACACCAATTCCTTTTTAGCATATTGGATTGAGCTTAAACTTAATGATTTATTCACTCATGCAAAAGATATTCGTATATTACTGCATAAAGATTCATTGAAAAACACAGGTACTCGGAAGCTTATAAGGGCTCATGCATATACTTGAGATGGTCGAGAGGCGGTTCTCGGATCAAGGATAAAAAAAATAGATTTGAACATTTGAAGAATTCAAGACCAAGGGTCGAAATCTTCAAAATTCTATACAGACAACCAAAGATCGAGATTTCTCTCCAGATCCCCATAACTTTTTCAAGTTTTAGCCAGAGTCAATTTCAACTTCGCGACGAAGGGTATTGAACTCACAATTTGCTCGAGAGTAGATTTCAACCTCAAAACGAAGGATATCTAGCTCGAAGCCAAACGTCCACGATTTTAACTCCACGACGGAGGATATCACTCCAGACAACGCAAGTTCAACTTCACGACGAAGGGACCGCTGGTTGTCAACAACAACTTCCCAATTTCGGGGCCAATTTCAACTTCACAGCGAAGGATATTGGACTCTAGACAACGCAAGTTCAACTTCACGACGAAGGGACCGCTGTTTTTCAGCAACAGCTTCCCAATTTCAGAGCCGATTTCAACTTCACAGAGAATGATATTGGACTCCAGACAACGCAAGTTCAACTTCACGACGAAGGGACCGCCGGTTGTCAACAACAACTTCCCAATTTCGGAGCTGATTTTAACTTCACAGCGAAGGATATTGGACTCCAGACAACGCAAGTTCAACTTCACGACGAAGGGACCGCTGGTTGTCAACAACAACTTCCCAATTTCGGAGCCAATTTCAACTTCACAGCGAAGGATATCGGACTCCAGGCAACGCAAGTTCAACTTCACGACGAAGGGACCGCTGGTTGTCAACAACAACTTCCCAATTTTGGAGCCGATTTCAACTTCACAGCAAAGAATATCGGACTCCAGACAACGCAAGTTCAACTTCACGACGAAGGGACCACTGGTTGTCAACAACAACTTCCCAATTTCAGAGCCAATTTCAACTTCACAAGGATATTGGACTCCAGACAACGCAAGTTCAACTTCACGACGAATGGATCGCTGGTTGTCAACAAAGTTTCATTCAGAGTCAATTTCAACTTCACAGTGAAGGATATTAGACTCGAGACAACACAAGCTTAACTTCACAGCGAAGGGGCGGCTAACTGTCAACAAACAATTTCCCAGTTCCAAAACCAAATTCAACTTCACAGCGGAGGATATTAGACTCGGAACAATACTTGGATTTCAACTTCATGATATCCAATTCTCATGCTCAACTTCACGACGAATGAGCCATATACAATTCCAACTTCACAAACAGATTGACCCAACTTCACGACGAAGGAGTCATCTGTAACACCACAACACCAAAGTCTTCAGGTCAAGTTTCACCTTCACGACGAAGTATCTTGAGCCAGAAGACGATTCAGAGACCACTAGCCAAAAGCTTTGAGCTTGTTTTCAACTTTACAATGAAGGATTTCTTGCTCAGTTTAAACTCAACCTCACAATGAATGAGTCATTTCGTGGTTCCTATTGACAAACCAATTTCAACATCGGATCTCAACCGCAGAGGATATGGTCAAAATTCATGTCTTTTAATCTTTGCTCTATTTTCGTTACACGACACTGAGCAAAGAGGGACAGCTGAAGACATTAAATTTCGACCATGGATATTATTCATATAATATATACTACATTATATTACATAATGTACATATCCATTTATTTATGATGCAAGCCCGATATTACAAGTCCAACAATAGCCCAAGTCAGCCCCAGGCCCAGACCCACGTGTATATTAGTTCCCTAGGGTTTCCAGAAACCCTAGCGCCGCATGATCATCCCTCGTGTCAGCGTCATTTCCAGAACCGAGCCAGCAAGTCCCCACACCTCATGAATCTTCACCATTCACGCCTCTCCTCCGTGCTCCTCGGCCACACACCAACAACGTGTACATTTGGAAAACAACGACCCAACATTAGAATTCCATTAGGACTCAAATATGTAATCTAAGAATAGGTTTTTTTTTCAGTATAAATATATGTAAATCAACACCATTGTAACACACTGGGATATGAAATAAAAAGCAGAAACTTTGGAGCAGAAACTACTAGCAATAGCGAAGCAAAATCGAAACTTTTTCGAGCTTTCGGGAAGATTAAAAGGGTAAAATACATACCTTTCTTTGTTTGGTGACCTGCATGTCGTTCCTATCATGTTATGTTTTGATTTAAAACCCAAAAATGTCTTTTTGGCCGATGAACAGGGGGTATGGTTTGGAATATTCGACCCAGATCTACCCCCCGAGGCTTTTTTTTTAGGAAACTATCTAGATTATCAAAACGAGGACACTGAGAGCTTTTAAAAAAATGAAAACTTTTTGATTTTACCGCTGATGACTGGCGGTCGTCGCCTATCAACGACGGCGGCGAGGCGGCGCCACCCCCAGAATCTGGAAAACCCAGGCGTTTTTCTTCATCTCTCAAGAACAATTGAGAGAAAAAGAGAGATAAGGGGAGGCTTTTTGGTGAAAGAGAAGGAAAAAATGAAGATAAAAAAATATTGGCATTTATAGTTGATCCATCTGACCCGTACGGCCCGACCCATCAACGGCTAGATTCGCGCGTTTTGGCTTTTAAAAAAAGGAAAATTGTGTTTTAGTCCCTCGTTGCCTGAATCCTTATATTTTGACCTTTACTCCTAAATTTTGAACCGAATTCTCTTTTAATCTGTCACTCAATTTTTCCTTCCTTTATAATTTAGTCCTTTTATTCTTTAATTTAATTTTGCTTCTTTATTTTTATTTGATATCATATTTTAATAGATATATATATATTCCTTTATTATTTTTTACGTTAATTATAATATATATATATATATATATATATATATATATATATATATATCATTAACTTTTTTTTTAGTTTTCTTTGTATTTTATTTTACCTACTTATATCATTAGTAATTTATTATTTTATTTGTTTTATTTATATGTTATATTATGTATATATGTGTATATTTTACTTTATTTCTTAATATTTTTTTATTTTATTTATATATTATATGTCTATCATTTTATTTCTTAATATTTTTATAGTCTACAAATTAATATACGTATATAAATATATATTTTCCCCTTTTTCCTTTCATTTTTCATTTATTTTGTTTTTATATTTTTATACATTTATTTTTTTTTCCGTATTTTATTTATTTATCTTTGTTTCTTCATTTATCTTATTTTATTATGTCCTTATCTTATTCATTTCGGTTTCACTATCTCTATATTAATTATGTCGTTTGTTTTTTTCTTTATTTTAGTTATTGTTATTTACTTATTTTCTCTTCTCTATTATACTTTCTCTATTTCCAGTTTATCTTCAACACCTTTATTTTTCTAACGCTTTTCTTGATTCTTCAAGGGTATGTTATCAAAACAATTAAAAGTAAGTAATTTGGATCGTTATTTTACCTTTTGATTTAAATTTACATTTATTAACTAAAGACAACTGGAAATTACATAGTACCGAAAGGGCGGTTCAAGGGTACTAATCCTTCCTTAACCGTAACCGACTACTGAACCCGACATATCTTTGGTAAAACGAAGATCATGTAAAAAATAAGGTATCCGATCTGCCTATTTGTTTTAAAATAAAAGATCGGTGGCGACTTCCAATCCATTTTTCACGTCGAATCCCAATTCCGGAGCCCAACCGAAAGACGGTTACGACAAAGCTGATGTATATTGCTTCATTTGAGCTGCTTGATTTTCTTTTGGTTTTTTTTGAGCTGAGGGTGGATTTGAAAGGTGATGTTAGAATTCTTTTTTTGATTGTTGTTGTAAGTCGTGTGATGTTGATTTTCGAGATCAGCTATAAGTTTCTTGGTTTGTCTGTAGTGATGTCTTGTGGAATTTAATTATGTTGTTGTTGTGTACGTTGGCCAGTCTCTGTTTTGGGGTGTCCTTCTTGAGTTGTTTGAAAAAATAAAGCCGTTGTAAAGTGGTCGGTCTTTTGATATTGGAGGATTTCTTCAAACACTCTTGGTATGTAAAAGGAGCATTTAATCTTGATTTGTCCGTTCTTAACGTTCCATGTTTCGCTCAAGATCTTCGGGGTTGGTTGGAGTTTGTTTTGGTGAAGCTGGTGGTATGAGTTCTTTTGTTTTAGCAATGGTGAGCGTAAAGTGGGGTTCTTCTTTGTCCAAGATTTGAAGGCAATAGAAAATTTAAAAAAATCATATCTTTTATGTTGGTGCTGCTCATGTATTATAGAGGTTTTCGGCAAGCATGAATTGATGAATGTTTGTTAGTTTTTTCTAGTTCAGCGTTGAGGTAAGCTTCTCTTGGTTATTTCGATTTGTTGGCTCTTCTTTTTATTGCTGGAGGTTTTTTTGGAGGTTTGTGATCTAAGTACCATCGATTTGTTGTTATCTCATATCTACACATTAAACAATCAATTATCGACAATTGTATTTTCAAGTAAATCAAAAGCTTTTTACAATTGGGGCTTTAATTCTCTATTTTGTACTTAAGTATCACCAATAAGTTAGGTGTACTATGTTAGCAATAAGGGAGGAAATGCAAAGCTTATGTTTAGTTGCTTATTTTTCTCTATAATATTAGCAATTAACATTTGAAATTGATATTCCAGAAATACGAAATGGATAAGAGTTGGACGGATTTGTCAAGGGTAAGCGACGAATATCGAAATGGAGTCGGAATTTTTCTAAATTTAGCTTTTGTGAATGCAAGCCAAGATAATATTTTTTTCCCTTGTAAGAAGTGTGCTAACCTTAATTGGCACATTCCTGAAGTTGTCTACGAGCATCTAGTTGTTTTTGGCTTTGTTCGGGACTATAAAAAATGGATATTTCATGGAGAGTTTACATCTCATAGATCTTCTTCCACGAGTTATTCGACTTATCCTTTTAATTCTCACCATTGATCTGTTAGAGAAGATAACATGTAAGGTATGTTGTGAGATGCATTTAATATGAATAGTCATCATCAATCTGTTAGAGAAAATGATTGTGACAATGATGTTAATGATTTCACTGAGATGGGAAGAAATGGATGTGCTGAAGAGCCAAATGGAGAAGCATAAAAGTTTTACAAGTTGCTTGATGAAATGAATTAACAACAGTATGAGGGATCAAAATATCCAAAACTCTCTTTCTGCATTCGTCTTTTCCACTTAAAATGCTTGGGAGGGTGGACTGGTAACTCTTTTATGCAGTTATTAGAGTTTCTAGGAGAAATGTTTCCTTTTGCAAAAATCCCTCAATCATGCAAAGATATGAAGAAAATGATAAAAGATTTGGGTCTTGGTTATGAGAAAATTCATAATTGTCTGAATGATTGTTTGTTATATTGGGGTGATAGAAAAATCAGGAGTCTTGTCATGTATGCAAAAAATCTCGATGGATGACTAGGGGCGCAAAAAATGTGAGTGAGGATGAAGTTGAAGCACGATCAACAAAGAAATTAGTAAATATTATGTGATATTTTCCTCTAATACCTAGGCTTCAAAGACTTTTTATGTCCTCAAAGACTGTTGAGTCTATGAGGTGGCATCATGATGGAAGAACCAATGACAGATTATTACGGTATCATGCGAATTATTTAGCTTGGAAGTCATTTGACAAAAAGTTTCCAAGTTTTACAAGAGATCCTCGAAATGTCAGGCTCGTTCTTGCATCTGATGGGTTTAATCCTTTCAAAATTATGAGTACTTCGTATAATACTTGGCCTTTTACACTTGTTCCATACAATTTGCCTCCGTGGATTTGCATGAAACAGTCATATTTTATCTTATTCATGATAATCCCTGGAGAGAAAGGTCCCGGAAATGATATTAATATTTATATGTAGCCTCTTAATGAAGAATTGAAACAGTTATGGGAAGGGGTCAAAACATATGATGTGTTGAAGAAGGAGAACTTTAATTTGTGTGCAACTTTATTATGGGTAATTAATGATTTCCCTGCATATGCAAATTTATCTAGTTGATGTAACAAAGGTCGTTATGCATGTCCTTGTTGTACTGCACAAACATGTTCGAAGTGGTTGTTTAATGGAAAGAAGTTCTCTTATATGGGACATCGTCAGTGGTTAGCTGAAAATCATAGATTTAGAAGTCAAAAGAATATGTTTGATGGTACTACTGCAACAAATTTGTCAATTTATGATAAAATTTCTATATAACGTTACATATATCGTCATAAAACATACTATAATGTGACGTTTTTTTTATTTTCTTCATATTTATTGACTAATGGTATATTTTGAATGACAATTTTAAAAATAGTCATTGATTTTTGTCACTATATGTTTGGCGTCAAAATCTTCCCACCAAATTCTTTGATGGGAAACCTTTTAGTGACATTTAGATAAAATAACTACGATGTAAAATTGTCTCCAATGAAAAATAAGTATTAGGGACGATTTATTATAATGACGCTTGAATTTGAATTAGTGGCGTTGCACATTTGTCACTAATAAGTTTTATTTGTGACAATTTAATTTTTCATATTTTAAAGACACTAAAAGTGACATTTTATTATTGTCACAAAAAATAGTTTTAACACGACGAAATCAATTATTTGTTACTTGTTTTTATCTCTCTTTTTTATATGAAGATTTTAAAAGATGTTATGAAATTATGTCAGTTAATGCTAAAAAATAAGATAATCTAACAACCTTATTAAATAATGCAATTTATAGAGTTTTTTTTTATGTTTTTTATTTTATTGACATTATTCTAAATTAGATTATCTCACATTCATAGTTTTTTTTAGAGTAAAACATAAAATAATAAATCGTTAAAAAGAAATGATCTAGAAGCTAGGTTGTTACAAGTTTGTTAGTCTAGCAGGTTCTTAACAACTTAACAGCTTAACAGCTAGCTGGTTAGGAGGTTTTCTTGAATAGCAAAAGTGTTGTAAGTGAGTTGTATATACAGTAGTGTAGATTGTGTTGATATAGTGTTATTGATGAATGAAGTAAAGAATATGTTTCTTTCATCCTTTCTTGTTTTCTTCTACAATATTGTCAGTACCGTGAATTATCATGTCAGCACCATAACATTCAGGGTTTTCAAACGGGTAATTCAGTTATCTGATAGAACCAAATTATCCAAATTTCATTAATGAATTCTTTTTCACTTTAACCATTAACTGAACTGATTTTTTTTTTAAATTAACTGAACCGAAATAATTTCGATTAACTGAATTAACCAAAATTTATAAATAATATATATTAAAACTTAATATTTAATATTTTTGATTTACTCGATTAATTCGGTTGAAATCAAAGTTTAAATACCCTAAAGCTAAATAATATATATAATATATTAAATATTTAATAATTTCAATTAATTCAGTTAATTAATCGATTTCGAACTGAATTAACCGAAATCAAAGTTTGAAAAAAATTATTAATCGTTAACTGACCAAACCCAAAATTAACCGACCGATTAATCAACTGAAATTTCAGTTCAGTGTGTTAATTCAGTTTTAACCGAACAGTAAACACCCTTAGTAACGTTCAACATCGTAAAAAATTGGTTAAAAGATCATATTGAGTTTGTTTGTTTTTTAGTTAGAGGAGCACATTAAATGAAAAAATTGAGGACCACATTATTTTATTCCATAAAAAGTAATCTTGTATTTTATTCAAAAGTACAAGGGCCTCGTGTGTTTTTTCCAAAATTCTTTAGTTAGTCATGTGTTGTTTGATAAGTCATCAAGAAATTAAGTACCGAATATATTTATTTTATTCCATAAAAAGTAATCTTTTATTTTTTTTCTAAATTTTAATATTATTTAATATGTTTTATATTACTTTTAGAGCACTCGTAGTCCCTAAATTTTAAAAATACATGTAATTTGATCATCAAACTTTTAAAATTTACATTGAAATCATTAAACTTTTAATTCAATTAAAAACTTACATATATATATATATATATAATATATATATATATATATATATACTTAAAAAATTAAAAATATTATTTAACAGTTGAATTTAAATTTTAATAATTTTAAAATAAAATCAATAGTTTAATAGTTTAAAAATATTTATGTTCTATTTATCTTGAAATGAACTTAGAAGCTAGAATAGGAATTTAGAAACCAAATTTAGACATAAAATGAAAAAATATTTAAGGCTTAATATAAAAATAAGTGGCTACATTTTACTTAAAATTGACTCTTGGTGCCTAATTTTTTTCGTTAAAAATAGGCATCTATGTTTCATCCGTTAAATTTTTAGGTGTCTACCATTAAAAACTCATTAAATGACACGTGTAACGTTTATATTTTTATTTTTTAAAATAAAATATTATTTTAAAAAAATTAAAAAAATTGAACATGACATATATCACTTAACGGTAAATACTTAAAAGTGTGACGAAAAAAATATTGGCATTTATTTTTAATAAAAAAAACTCTTTAAACGTCAATTTTAAGTATAATTTGAACACTTGTTTTTTTATTAAGTCAATATTTAATAATGGAAGAAAACATGAGAGCAAAACGGATGCCTTAATATTGGGCCTTAATTTCAGCCCTTTATATATAGCCCATTCCCTCCATTATTTTTCACATTAAATTATTTTTATTCGGCGATTTTCTCTCTCCCCAAACACATTCCCAAAAAAAGAAAAAAGAAAATAAAAAGAAAGATGTTCACGTGGGTCCTCTGAGAAATTTCCTGGTTCTGTCTCTCCTCTGATCTGGAAAGAAATCGACCCATCACATAGTTTCCAAAGCTGTTCAAATCTTCAGCGAAATTGTTGAAGAACTGAAAGTCTAGGATGGCCTCCACATTCAGAGGTGATGAAACTTCTCCTTTCTTTGGTTTCCTCGGCGCTATTGATGCCCTCGTTTTCTCCTGTATGGGAGCTGCGTATGGGACGACCAAGAGCGATGTAGAAGTGGCCTCAATGGGAGTGATGAGGCCAGAGATGGTTATGAAATCAATCGTCCCCGTTGTTATGGCCGGTGTTTTGGGTATTTATGGGTTGATTATTGCGGTTATTATTAGCACTGGGATTAACCCGAAGGCCAAATCTTACTACCTTTTCGATGGCTATGCTCATCTTTCCTCCGGTCTTGCTTGTGGCCTCTCTAGTCTTTCTGCTGGCATGGATATTGGAATCGTGGGCGATGCTGGTGTTAGAGCCAATGCTCAACAGCCAAAGCTCTTTGCTGGGATGATTCTTATCCTCATTTTTGCCGAGGCTTTGGCTCTGTATGGACTCATTATCGGTATCATCCTCTCATCTCGTGCCGGTCAATCACGAGCAGAGTAGAGTGCAAGATTCTGAAACTTGGGGTGTTGCTTTAAATTTCCCCCTTGTTCATCATGATAATAATTCGTCTTCATGTTTTGATTGTTAGGCTTATATATTTTATAGATGCAAGCATGCCTGCATAGACCGTCATTTTTTTGTTATTTGTTGCATATCTATGATTGAGATTAGGAGTTTGTGATTTGATTTGTGATTCAACCATGATTAAATGATGCATTTCAATTGTGTAAATTCTAATCTAATTAGCAAAGTTCCTATGGAATTTGGATGTGATTCCCTATGATTAAAACCTTCATTTTCAACCTATTTTGAGATTCAGGATCCTTGTTAGTATTTTTTTTTGGGAATTTCATATATGTGGTAAAGCCATAGGTTCATAGTTCCATCCTTAAATTTAGCTTCTTTTGAGTATATGTGAATCTCGTATCGAAATATGCTTGGTGGGTTTTGTTATATAATGAAATTTTTACCTTTTTTTTTATTTCTATAATAAATTATAAATTATGTTTATACATGTTTATAATTGAAGAGGAAGTGTGAAACTAATGCAAGAATTAAAAGAAATGTCAAGTTAACTCCTAATCAAGTATCTCAGGCTTTTGTCGCTAGCCGATATGCTATGGTAAGTTGGATAATTTGATATTTATTATAAAGTTTATTTTTATTTTAGAGTCTAATTTTTATTTTTTGAAATCATATAGCGCAAGGATGATGAAGAACCAAATAGGATGGATTTCTTCAAGGCAACTCATTGTTCAAATGACAAAGAATGGACAACATCTGAGTCACAAGCAAAATATGTAAGACCTCACAAAATTAAGTATTAAATTGTAATTTTTCATCTAAGGATTATTTTATTTATGAATGACTTTTTTTAGGAGAAAATGGTGGAGTTGCAATCAACTCCAGTTGAAGACGGAGCAGAACCTAAGAATATTGATGATATATAATGGATGAGGTACTTGGTACAAGATCAGGATACATTCCAAGGCTTGGATATGGGCCAAAGCCTAAGAAAACAAATTCAAGTGCAGATACAATCGAGTTAAAAAAGAGTTTGGAGAATAAAGAAGATGAACTTAATAAATATAAGTCGAATTTTGAATTGATTCAAACTCAAATGGAAGCTAGAGATCTGCTTTGTTAGCTGTTGTAATTCAAGTGCCATCACTTCAATTTTCAGGTAAACAATATAGTTAATCAAATAAAAATTATTATATAATATTAATTGTAGTAACTAATAATGATTATTTTAATTTGTAGCTTCAAATGATACCATGAACTCAACATCAACAGAATTACAACCGACACAAGCTTTGGATTGAGATTGCTACAACGAAATATTCCACGAGTCATATTATTATCATATTATTTTTATTTTCTGTAAACATTTAAACATTTTTATATTTATAGAAATGAATTTATTATGTTTTTAGTGAAATGTTTGTTTAAATCTTTTTTTTTTGCAATAAGTGAGCTATTTTTTTATTTAGATTTGTATAAATAATTTTATTTTAATATATATTGTCATTAAAAATGTGACAATTTTTAGTTTTGCCACTATATTGGTGACATTCTATATGGTGACGTTATGCATAATCATCATTCATAATATTATTAGGTAACGATATATTATGTCACTAAAAATGTGACAGTATCTTTTTCGTCATATATAAGTTGATTTTAATGCATTATTTGTGACAATATAAGCTATCAATAACGAAATCTTATTTAATTTAGTGACGTAACCAACTGTCATAGAATATAAATTATAAAGTGACGTTATGCTAAACATCATTCATAATATTATTAGGTAACATTTATATTATGTCACTAAAAATTTGACAATATCTCTTTCGTCACATATATGTTGATTTTAATGTATTATTCATGACGATATAAATCATCAATAACGAAATTTTACATAATTTAGTGACATAATTAGTTGTCATTGAATATTAATTATATAGTGATGTTATATATAAATGTCATCCATGCTACTATTAGGTGATGATATACCACGTTACTAAAAATGTGACAATTTTCTTTTCGTCATGTATACAATGAAATTATTGTGTTATTATTGACGATATGATTTATTAATGACGAAAATATACATCATTTGATGACAAAAGTAATTGTCACTGAGTGTAAATTAAACTGTGACGCTATCCATTAGCGTCAATATATATATTTAACAATACATGACGATAACACATACATCGTCATTTTTGACATTTAGTGACACACCTAGCGTGACGATCGTCGTGACATTGACTTTTATGTCACAAAATACATCTAGTGACATAAATTGAAGTTTTAGTGACAATAACCTAGATGCCAGTAATAAGAAAATTTGTTGTAGTGAAGAGTTTTGAAAAGCTCCTGAGCAAACAACCGAGTCTGATATCTTCTTCATGTTGAAACATATCAAGTTTACTTATAGAAAGATTAATCAACCACTGAATACACGATCAAAGAAAAAGGCAAAGCAGGTGTATGATTGTGATGTTGACTAACAGAGTGATGATGAGTCTGATGAAGAGGATGATCCAAATGACGTAGATTTGTGGAAAAAGAAGAGTATTTTCTTCGAGTTGCCTTATTGGAAGGATCACATTTTGAGACATAATCTTGATGTCATGCAAATTGAGAAGAATGTTTGTGAGAATATTATCGGGACCATTCTCAATGTCGATAGAAAATCTAAAGATAATCTAAAGAGTCGACTTGACTTAGTCGACATCGGAATTCGACATGATCTTAATCTGCAGTTACATCCTAATGGAAAATATTTCTTGCCGCATTCTATTTTTGCAATGTCGAAGAAAGAAAAATAACTGTTTTGCACGGTGTTGAAGTATATAAAGGTTCCAGAGAGTTTGCATCAAATATATCTCGATGTGTCAGTGTTAAAGATCGAAGACTTTATTCTTTAAAGTCGCATGATTATCACATATTGATGCAAGATTTACTGCCAGTAGCTTTACGCAGTTTCATGTTGAGTAAGGTGACGTCTTGTATCATTGAACTTTCTAATATAATGAAAGCTATGTGTGGGAAAGTTATGATGGTTGAATAACTTGAGAAACTACAAGATCGAGCCGCCTTGACTTTATGTAACTTAGAGAAGATATTTTCACCTTCATTCTTCACAATTTTGGTGCAGCTGCTAATTCAACTTAGAGGTATTAATTTAATTATATGTATTAAATGACTAGGGATTATACCTCTTCATCAAACCTATTTACATACTATTTTGTTTTGTGTATTGATTCTTGTGCAAATTGAAGTCTTACTGTCGTAATAAGTGTTATCCGAAGGATCAATTACTGAAGGGTATTTGGCATAGGAATGTATGATATTTTGCTTTAGATATTTGGAAGATGTTGAAACAAGATTGAATAGACCAAATAGAAATGATGTGTTCAGTACTAATGACTTAGCTGAGACTTATTTGTTTGGAAGTTATGGTGAACCATTCGACAAAGTTGAAATTGCACACTAAGATGATAAGTCTTGGGTACAAGCAAACAAATATGTTCTTTTCATCACAATTCAATAGATCCCTTTCGCATGTAAGTTTTACGGACTAAATCCTAATGTATTTACTTAATCTTTTATATTTCTCATTCTTTAACGACATAATATACTTTATAATGAGTTTAAAGAAGTCTTGAGATCTCGTGCATGCTTCTGAAGATTACATCAGTGAGAGATACATAAGTTATTCACATAAACTTTTCATGAATGGTTAGGGTAGACGGTAAGCAACTAAGTCATTGCACATAGTTGTAACTAATATATATAACTCTTGTTTTAATATATCGACATAAATGCTAATTAATTCATCTTTCACGTGTAATAGGTTTGGAGTGGGAGAGAAGTTAGTGAAGATGTTAAATGGCTTTCTCAAGGTCCGAATAGAATTATTAAAAGATATAAGGCCTTCCTCATTAATGGGTTCAGGTTCCACACAAAATCTCGTGAAATATTAAGGAGGACACAAAATTGTGGAGTAGTTGTTACTTCTTCAACTACAAGTTATGCTAGTGCCAGGGACAATCATCTTTTGGAGGGAAATGTAGAATATTATGGAATTCTTATGGACATTATTGAGTTGGATTATTATGGAAAACGAAAGGTTGTGTTGTTTCGGTGTGACTGGGTTGATGTAAACAATACTCGAGGCATAAAAAGAGAAAATTTGGTTTTACAATGGTGAATTTCTCTCGATTAATTCACACTAGTCAACAATTGAAGGATGAGCCATATGTATTTTCTTCTCAAGTCAAACAAGTTTTTTACTGTCATGATCCAATGGATGAGGGTTGGTATGTTGTGTTCCGTAATACCCCCAGAGACTTGATAGACATCGGGGATGGAAGTAGAGATGATGAAACAATATCAGAATCTTTACCTTTTGTAGCACAAAACTTAGATGAAACTATCACTAATACTACAGAATTTCAATAGGTTCGGGAGGACGTAGATGAAGATAATTATGAGAATTGATATGACATAAGAATGTAGTAAGATTTTATATATTAATTTATTAATTTATAATATTATAACTTATAACATGTTGTCCTTCAATATATTCATTAATAGTCATATTTTCAAAAAAATTGTTGTTTGTTTATTATAGATATCATGCCTAGGAGAAAATTAAGTGATTTGTGGATTGTTCGAGCTTCTCAAGATGAGGAAGAAACAAATAATGAGGAATCAACTATTGTTGACTCTTCGGAAGTTTCGATTACTATTGAAGAAGCTGTAGAAATTGAAGGTAACGTTCGACACTTTCTTTAATTGATGGTTCATTTTGAAAACTTACACTTAATTATTTCTTATATAGTTGAAAATGGTCGAATACGCAAGACTAGAGGACGTGCAACGTTGAAGGAATTATACCAACTTCCTCCTGGGAATCGTGTAAAAGTTTCAAGAAATGATGTCGATCAACCTATTAGCCTAGAACCATGTCTTTTATCCGGTTACTTAGGAATGGTTGCACGTAATGATAATCTATTACAGATAAATTATGAGTCATGACATGAAATGTCAAATAGTAACAAAAATCAGGCTTTGGATTTTGTTAAGATAATAATGTCATTATAATAGATAATCTATAACAGTTCAATAGTAATTTATACTTACTTTGAACACTTATGTTATTTGTAGGAGAAATTTTCTTTAGAGGTCTCAGACGATTATTTGAAGCAAGCGTTAGGGAAGAGATAGAGATACCACAAGAGTTCATTAAAAAAAATACTTCAAGAATGATCTCAGCCTTGAAGAGAAGCTATAAACTATCCCATATGGAATGCTCAGGTATCAATGGGAAGATGCATTCAGGTTTTGGAGTTCAAAGAAATGACATGTATGATGTATTTTTCAAAAATAATATAATGGCATTATAATATTGACTTTATAAGTAAATATTTCAAATTGTAGGACCGAGAGCATGTTGGTGTTGCTAGCAGATAACAAAAAAAGTTTACTCACACAATTGGATCAAAGAGCTTTGCTTGTATAGCTAATGATGAGGTATTTTTTAGTATTCACATAGTGATTTACAGTTGGTAGCACATACTAACAGAAATTAGTTATATTATTAATTAATTTTTTGCAAGAATTAGTTTTTATTTTACATTGTAGGAAAATATGTCTGGTTGTAAAGTTGGATCAATAAAGCTCTTTGACATGACACATACAAAAAAGGATGGGATTCTTATGACTGATGAAGCTGTAGAAATTATGGTACATTTATTGGAAACAAGCTTTGAATTATGTTATATTTATATATATATAGTATGAGATTCTTATTTAATAATTATTTAATTGATTATTAGAAAAAATTGAGGGATAAAAGGGTGGAGTATGAAGCTACAACTTCAAGTCATGGTATTGTTAATAGGGTTCACATCGAAAATCAAGTTATTAATGAAGTTTTGGGTCCTGAAAGATATGGTTGGGTTCGCTGTCAAGGATCATTCGTTACTGCCACCAAATATTTTGGATCCAGTTCATCTCAGTACATGTCATCACGAGTTAGTCTTCCCAATTAGAAGTTAGTCGTTTAAAACAACATTTGGTTGAAATGGATCAAAAAATGGCTCAAATTAAAGAAAAAAAATGAAGCAAGGGAAGCAGAGAGAGAAGCAATATATCAAAAAATGTCAAGACTTTGAAAATCGACTTGAAGCTATGATGCAGATGATACGACAAAATCAACTTCAGAGTCCACCATGTTAGGTGTTATTTTAGATATATACTTTGTTGATTCTAGTTAACAATGTTGAACTGCATTATATTTTACGTTAATGTAAAGTTTGATTTATTATTATGTATTTCAAGTTTGTTGTTATGGATGTCATGTTTATTGGATAATGCTACAAGTTTAAAATTTAAATTTGGGTAACAAAAGAGCATAAAACACCATCGACAAAATTTGTGTTAATTAGCAACGTTTGTATAACAAACACCACTAAATACATACTCAATACCAGCGTTTTAGAAAAGAAACGCCACTAAATTTCTAGATCATTTGCGGCGTTTATACAAAAACGCCACTATAGACATAGTTAATAGCGGTATTTTAAATTTACAAACGTTATTATATGTCATGACCTTTACTGGTGTTTTTAGGAACAAATGACACTATATATTAGAACAATTAGCTGCATTTCTTTACAAAATCCACAAAATATATATATATATAGCGGCGTTTGTAGATGAAAAATGCCGATATCTTTTGCGGCGTTGGTTTTAGCGGCGCTTTTGGCGGCTTTTTTCGTCATAAGGGATTTTAGAGGTGCTTAAAAATACCGCTATATGACTGAAAAAACATCGCTAAAAACATGTTTTGATGTAGTGATAGTGAAGTTTTTCACTTTGGTGGCCTTTGATATTTTTTATTCCGGTAGTATTTACTCCAGATAAAATATTTTATTTTCCTCCAAAAAGAGCGACTCTATTTAAAGTCCCACTTCCTTATTTCGGGTGTACAAAATTAGAAAGACTATGTTAATCTTGGAGGACAACGTCCATTTTAGGGATTACAACAGTCTAGGCAAAATTGATTCTAAGGCAGTGACTACACGACATAGTAAAATTACTTAGTCTTTATTTATTTATCTTATTTATTTTTGTAGTCAGTGCTAATATTTCATTTTGCAATAAGCTATTTTTCAACAATTTAGAAGCTATTTATACTTGCCGCAAAGTATGGCTTTCACAAACTTTATCTAGAAACCTATGGTCTCTAAGGTTAATTTGGTGGAAAATCACACTGAGTGGGTAGTGTACACTGACGCTTCCAAACACTTTTGTGCTAATAGAGAAATGTTCACCGAGTTTGAAGATGTAGATAAAGGTGAACAAGTCTACATGGGAAACTCTAGCAGTTCATAAATATTCGGTAAAGGAAAGATCTTACTTAAATTTACTTTTGGAAAAACTCTAGCTCTACATAACGTTTTGTATGTTTATGCGCAACGTAAACATCTTATTAGTGGTGGACTTTTTAATAAGGCAGAAATTAAGTTAGTATTTGAATCTGATAAACTTATATTACCTCGTAATGGTGATTATGTGGGGAAAGGGCATTATGTGGGGGGCTATTTGTTATTGAAACTATGATTAATGTTATGAATAAGACTCTTACTTATGCTTATACCGTTGAAACTTATGATATGTGGCATGTTAGATTAGGTCATGTGAACCTTCACTCTTTAAAAAGGTTAAAACAAATTAACATGCTTTCTAATCTAAATAAAACCAAGTTTAATAAATGTGAAATACGTGTTGAAGCAAAGCATGCTAGACCTCCCTTCAAATATGTTATTTATGGACAAACTAAACTTTTAGAGTTAGTTTATACATATTTAGCAGACTTTAAAAATACAGAAAGTAAAGGTGGAAGAAGATAATATATCACTTTTGTTGATGATTACTCTAGATTTTATAAAGTTTATCTCTTGAGGTCCAAAGATGAAGTAGAAAAAGTCTTTTTAGTGTATAAAGCATAAGTAGAAAACCAACTTGATAAAAGAATAAAAAGAATTAGATCTGATAAGGGAGGAGAATATATGGTTAATCTTTTAAAGAAATTTGTGAGAAATATGGCATTATTCATGAGCTTTCTGCCCCTTACACTCCAGAACAAAATGGCATAGCTGAAAGAAAGAATAAAACTTTAAAAGATATGATGAACGCTTTTTTTGCTTAGCTTTGGTTTATCTGATAATATGTGGGAGAAGGCCGTATTTTCTACTAATCATATCCTTAATAGAGTGCCTCATAATATTTTATATTGTACCCCATATGAATTGTGAAAAGGTTATGATCCCAATTTAAATTATCTAAAAGTGTGGGGGTACCTAGTAAAAGTAGGGTTTCCTACTTTTAAAAAGAACACTATTGGATCTAAAACTATTGATGATGTGTTTATTGGTTATGCTTTTAATAATATTGCATACAGATTTATGCCCTTGCATAATTATTCGATATGTGAATCTAGATATGCAATATTCTTTGAAAATGTTTTTCCTCTTAAAAAATACAGTAATCATGACATGAAATTAGATGAGAATGTTTTTATTCTAGGAAAACTTCTAGAAATGATCAAAATGATAATGAACCTAGTAGAAGTAAAAGACAAAAGGTAGCAACTAGTTTTGGACCTGGCTTCTTTACTTCTTTCATAATTGATATTGATAATTTAGACTCAATTAGTGATTCTATAACTAATGCATCTTTAATAGATGAAGATTGAACAACATATGATGAAGCTATTAGTTCTATTGTGTTAGTTTTTGGAGATATGATATTAAAGATGAATTAGAATCCATTTTGTCTAATTATACCTGGGAGTAAGTAAACTTGTCTAAAGGTTGTAAACCTATTATTAATAAATGAGTCTTTAGAAAGAAGTTTACACCGGATGGATCTATACAAAGGTATAAGGGAAGACTAGTTGTAAAAGGCTTTTCCTAAAAGTTTGGGATTGCCTTTTTTAATACATATTCACCTGTTACTAAAATATCTACCATTCATGTTTTTATTTGCTTTAGTTTCCATCCACAACTTATTGATTCATCAGATGAAACACCCATTTCCCGTATAAATTTCTGTATACGAGTCCAGGATGTCACATAAATTTACAAACCAATCCCCAAGTAAGAATCAATAAAATTTGTTTCTATAAAAATTATTTAACTATTATCAAAGTTCACAAAATAATTCACCTCGTTAATAATTAAAATCATTTTGCTAAAATACTAAATAACAAACTATCATTCATAAATACAATAACAATTATCATCCATTTAAAACCATATTTAAGTATCTCTAGTTCTAAGTATCATAACCATGTAATATACATGCCAACTAGTACTATTAATATTCAAAAGATGCCATACTGATTATGGAGCAGATATGATATTCAAAAGTTGATGTTGAGCCTAGCTCCTTACTTCGTATGTTTACTTTTTCCTACGCGTGAAAATCATCACACGCTAAGTATACATTTAGTGAGACATTAAGTTCTATTAATAATAATATAAATAAAATAATAGTATCAATAAAATAATAACAGTAATAAAACATATTTATCAAAATATCACATATGTATAAAGTATAAGAACATCATATAAAAGATTATCTATGATTCGAAGAATCATCATGAAACATTTTAAGTCAAATATGAGTTCTTAATAAAACTTTACTTTCAGTTCAGATCGATCAGACTATTTCATTTTCATATCATTTCAAATAAGCCTTTCACTTTATTAATTTGATAGCCCAATGTAAACCAATGAGAATGCAAGTTATTCAAGTCAAACGAGCACATACTTAAGTAGCACCACCGTTACATAAGTAACGTCAGACGTGCTAGGTACCATTGATAATAGAACTATCATCACACACACGCCAGATGTGCTAGGTACCATAAATAGTAGCACCACCTTCACACAGATGTCATACGTGTTAAATAATCATGCAGTTGCTAATAACACCACCGTCACATAAGTGACGTCAAACGTACTAAATGCTCCACCTCTATGGCATGCCAATTATACCTATGACTCTCATTGCATTTACAATGAGAATTTCCATCGTTTCATATATCATTCACTTATCAGAGTCCTTTTCTAAAATCAACAAGATCAAGTATCATATAACAATATAGAGTACAGTGGGTAGTTCATATATGAAATTATTCAAAGAAATCATTTAGCAAAATAATATGAAACTTATAATAAAATGATTTGAAATCCTACTAATTATAGTATAAGTAAAATGCACTCACTTGATAACGCCTCACTTGAAATCCTACTATCAATATTCCTTTATTCTTTAACTTTTTCCTTTGATTTTGATTCACTTTGAACTTGTTTTTTATCATGATCTACACAAGCATTATTTACCCATCACATACAATTTCAAAGCATAGATTAGTATCCTACTAATATAGGCATAATTTAGTAATAAAATACATACAAATTCTATCGATACTTATTCGATTATAAATCCATTTCAAAACATCAAAGCTAACCTTAGCACTTTAAAATATAATTTCAATCCTCCTAATACTCATATTAACTTATAATTCAAATAACCATTTCAAGTTCCACCATTTTACCATTAAAATGAATTCTTTAAGAATTCACATCAAAATTTTCCAATTAATTCAAAATGGTCCCTTGCCATTTAAATCTTCAAATCTAAGCATCCAACAATAAAATCAAGCATTCTAATCACATTTAAACATTACTCTTCAACTTCATGCTAATTTCCATTTTAAACCCATATTTACTTATTTTTATAATTTGGTCCCTAAACCTTTATACGCTTCCAAATTAGTCCTAACTACATAATCATTCATTCATCAATTCTAACCATAAGGAAAAATTTTACATATTTTTCTCCTAATTACTTCATTTGGCCGAATATGAAGGATCAGTTAAAGCTTGATTTCCAACTTGATTCAAGCATGAATTCAACTTCTAAACATCACTTTCATTCATCTACAATCAGTTCAATATCAATTTTCAATTCAAACAACCAATTTCCACTAAAACCCTATGTTAGTCGAAACTTACTACAAGCATTTCCATGTAGTTTCAATCATCATACAAGTATAGAAATGATTTTCCAACATCGAATACACCATAATCAAGCCTTAATTCATCAAAACCTAACATCCCTCATCCATCCAATTCAAGAATTCAAGGTTCTAAGCATAGAAAACATGAACTAATAATACAAAATGATAGAGAATTTCATGGAGATCAACTTTGTATTTCATGTTTTCATCCAAATTCCTAAGAAATTATCTTGAAAATAAAAAAGGAAATATTTCCTTACCTTGGATGAAGCTCACGACCAACTTGAGAAAGATGAAGAGAAATCTTGATTTTTCTTTTAAAAAAAAGCTAAGCTTAATTGTCATCTTTTAAAGATAAATTTAATTAAAAATTCATTTAATGCAAAATGACTATTTTGCACTTGAAATCTAAGGCTCTATATCTTACCACATGTCAATTTCTTCATATAATGGTAAAAAAAATAAACCAATAAGATAGTAATTACCAATTTTGCCATTTTTCATCTAACGATCCAAATTGAATATAAAAAAACCAACTTGAATCCAACGATCCATATTATATCCTTCAAATTTAAGTCATGGAAATGATATTATTAACATTGTTTTATCATCCTTTAAAATATTTACAAATCTAATTTGATCTGATTATCCTAATTTTTCTCGAACATTATCTAATTCCCACATAAACGTCATTCTTGGGGGTAAACTATTCATTTATGAGACTGAATTGCATAACTTTTTAAAATTAAACTTTGGTCCTTGAATTTTTCCTAAGTTTATACTTTAGACACTTAACTTTCATATTTTACATTTTGGTCACAAGCCAAAATTTTGGGATATTACAATTCTTCCCCCTTAAGAAAATTAGTCATCAAATTTTCAATACATACCTGATGCAAAAGGATAAGCAAAAGTCTTTATCATATCTTCTTATTTTTCCCATGTAGCTTTCTCACTTTATGATTTCTCCAAATAACCTTAACTAAAGGAATCATCTTGTTCCTGAGTTCTTTGACTCCATGGTCTAATATTTTCACTGTTTCTTTCTCATAATTTAGTTTCGGTTGAATTTTGATTTCCTCCAGAGTGATGACATGCGAAGGATCTGAACAATATCTTCGAATCATCTATACATAAAACACATTAAGAATCTTATCAATTTCTAAAGGTAACTCTAGTTGATAAGCTACTGATCCAACTTTTTCACAATTTCATATGGACCAAAGAATTTAGGACTTAGCTTTCTTTTTCGTCCAAATTGTAAAATCTTTTTCTAAGGTGATACTTTAAGAAACACCTTGTCGCCAACTTGATATTCCATTTATTTCCTATTTGAATATGCATAAGATTTCTATCGGTTAGTTGCAATCTTAAAATTATATTTTATAATCTTCACTTTATGTTCCACTTCCTTAATCAAATCAAGGTCAATTACATCTCGGTCCTTGAGTTTGTACCAATTTAAGGACATTCGACATTTTCTCCCATATAAGGCTTCATAAGGAGCCATCTTGATACTTAACTGATAATTATTATTATAAGCGAACTGTGCTAAAGGCAGATACTTTTCCCATGATTATTTAAATTCAATTATGAATGCTCTTAGCATATCTTCCAAAATTTGAATTGTTCACTATGATTGTCCATTTGTCTGAGGATGGAAAACAGTACTAAAGTTAAGATGAAATTCCTAAGGCCTTATGCAATGACTTCCAAAAACTTAAAGTAAACCTTAGATCTCTATCAGATACGATCGAGATAGGTACTCCATGCAATCGAAAAATCTCCTTTATATACAATTCAACATACTTATCTATAGAATAATCAACTCGAACTTGAATAAAGTGTGTTGACTTAGTTAATATATCCACAACCACCCAAATTGAATCCTTTCTGTTGGGTGTAAAAGGTAGACTTGTTACAAAATACATAGTAACTTTTTCCCATTTCCATTAAGGAATGTAAATAGGTTACAACAATACGAATGGCACTTGATGTTATGTCTTTACTTGTTGGCATACCAAGCATTTAGAAATAAACTCGGTTATAGTTCTTTTCATACCTAGCCACCAATATAGGTTTTTCAAGTCATGATACATCTTGTTTCCTCCAAGATGCATCGTCAAGGGAATATAATGCACCTTGGAGAAAAGTTCTTTCTTCAATTCCTCATCATTTGGAATATAAATTTTTCCCTTATAGTATAAACATCCATTGGACTTAACTTCAAAATCTTTGGTTTCATCTTTTTCTACCTGTTCGATTCTCGATTTGCACTTTTCTTCCTTTCTCTGGGAATCTTTTATTCTCTCCAATAAAGTAGGATTTATTCTTAATTCTGCAATTATCACTTCATTCTCTTTTAATGACAATTGTGCATCTAAAGCATGTAAGGCAGAAAATGTCTTCCAGCTTAAAGCACCATATACAACGTTAACTTTTCCAGGATGATAATCAATGATCACGCTATAATCCTTAAGAAGTTCAATTCATCTTCTTTTTCTTTAGTTCAACTCCTTTCACGTCAACAAATACTTCAAACTTTTATTGTGGGTGTAGATATAATGTAACACCCTCAGAACGATACGATGACCCGATCCGATCTGAGGTGTCACATTAGGGCTACCGAGGCGACCCACAATAAAAATCCAAGAAAAATTAATTTTTTTTGTGAAAACGTGTAAAATCATAAAATAATTTATAAATAAAATGTAAGTTTAGAAAATTATTTATATATTAAAAATAGAATTCAACTTCCATGCCCTCTAATTACATGCACCGTACTTCGCAAGCAATGTCGATGGGACTCTTTTACTAATGTCGATACAAGTACAGGATCAAACTCTTTAACCTGAAATATTAAGTAATAGAGTGAGCTTTGGGAAGCTCGATAATAGTAAACTAGAAAATGTATGCAATATGTCATCAGGTATAAGTAAAACATGAATTTTCTTAACGGTACAAACATCATCAAGTTCTACCGACGAGCTCAGATTTCAACAATCCTTTCTTCAGGTAACAGTCAAGAAATCAAAAAAAATCTGAAGGAAATATTCAAAGAGGGAAACTCAAAAGATTAAATTGGGGAGTCTAGTGTGTTCCAACAAAACAGAGAAATGTGTACAGATCCTTTAAAAATATTAGTAGTTTAAAAAATATTTTTAAACCACAGTAATACCCTCAAACCAAACACTGATATGCAGTTTCCCCATAACTGCATCCATAAGGACTTACCCTAAGCGGACAACAAAGGAGCCACCCCTAAGAGAGTACTTTGGGGCCTATGGACTTACCCAACGGTCTTCTTTAGTCCGTAAGGACTTACCAGCTTGATCAGAGCTGAACCTCCAGACTCTTACCAATATAGTATCCAGTAGAAATCAAATTGAGCGGTAGCTTTAATATCAAAATCATGATCCAATAGAATGTTGTAAAAATGACAATATAGTTATTTAAATCACATGAATGCCCTCCATCCATACACCAAGATATAGTCCCATACTAAGGGAGTGCCTTGGGGCCTTAGAGCATACCCAAGGAATACCTTAGGTCCGTAAGGAATTACCAGCTTGATCAGAGTTGAACCTCCATACTTCAACCTACCCAGATAATGTCCCAATAAAATAATTAAGTAGTAACCAGTAGATTCCATGATCCATAAATCAGGAACGATTATATTTTCAAGTGAAAAAAGGTAACCATAGAGAACATATCAGGTAGCCATAGTTCATAAACAGTAAATCAGAATATCAAACAGTTAAAAGATTCAGTAAAATAGTAACTTAAGTACATCACATTTCAGGACATATAAAATAATCATATTGCACATTGGGAACACACTAGAGGATCCAGTTATTCTCCGGAGGTACTTGGTATTTATTAGGTTGAGAACCACAAAACTTTTGTAATTTGATAAAATTTCATAAATGAAATCTCAATTAAAAAGGGTTTGATAGCTAACAGATTAATCAATCATTTATAAAGTGATACATTAGGATCATTTAGTTTTTGGATGTATCTAAAGGGTATTTTAGAACTGTTGTATCATAATTACTTAAAAATCAGATATTCTAAGAGTAATTCCGTCAATTAGATTTACAAGGGCATTATAGTCATTTTATTCCTGAGAAATTTGATAAATTAATTTAATAAGGGTATGAAACAATTTATAGAATTCCATATTTCAAACATCTTAACAAGTTTCCATTCCAATCGAATTGTACAAATCCCAGCAAAGGCAATACTTATCAAGTATGTAGGTAGAGAAAACTTCACGAATGTTCATTTCTAAAAACTAACTGCACTGTAGAATCGAACTGATCACCTTCATAACCATTTTTGGACTGATCATGAGGATACAAACATATATTTAATAAGTATTTAATTACTTCCCATATTGTAACAATATTAGGACTGATCGACCTACTTAGGTCGTACTTTAAAAACCTCAAGGGTGTTACCACATTGTAAACTTCACCAGTATCTTCAGAATTAATCCAAGACATTTGCTTAATCCAAGTCATGAGTGTATTTAGGTCATTTTGGTATTTGAGGTTGATTTATTCATTTCATAGCTTGAGGGTATTTAGTAATTCTAGGGCTTGGAGGTACTTTGGGTCATTTTGCACTTCAATGGTATTTTGGTCATTTTATTTAGTTTAGTCTTTCAATTTAATTCAATTTTTTCAAATAATTCAAACATAAATAGTACTTTCGATGTTTTAACCTTTAGGTATTTGCTGATAAATCAATAATTCTAGGTCTTGTAGCTTCTCGGATGTTAAGATCTAATTATCAGTGACTTTCTGAACAAATCAGGAATTTAACAGGTGAATCAGTAGTTTATCAGATTAAATATGAATTCTCAAGGTACTTTCACTATCAGGGTCAGTCTGGATTATTTTTACCTTATAGGGGTAATCTCGTAATTTCTTAATCAAGTATTCCTGGCATTTAACCTTTGAAGAAATTAATCAGAATTTTGGATCTTGAGGTCAATTTATTTCCTAACTAATCCTTGAACATATAATTGTTTTTATCGGTCTACCAATTTCTTTTGCGATCTTCCTGAGTCTTATGCAGTGTTCTACCTTTATTCCATGTTCAATTTGAGTCCAATGATAATTAAATACACCTAATTGACCAATTATTTCCATCCATACATTTAACAATTATCAATGAGTTTCGAAAAATATACAAAAGGTTATAAAGTATTACCTTGATTTACGAGCCATACCGATTAACCAATTAAACACTATTTGATCTCCCTCAAACTTTAATTCCACATCCCATAATGTCTCAGATATATGGCAAAACCAATTACATTAGAAACTAAACTTAAACATGAAAATTTGTATTGAATCGGGAGATAAAATGCTGAAAACATATTACCAAGTTCGAATTTGGCAAAGCGGACTTCTCATTCGAACTCAGGACGACAAAAAACATAAAATATGACTTTTTAGAAAATTTGACTTTTTTGGTCAAAGTTAACATCCAATTCTTGTAACACCTCTAATATGTACCTAACCCGGATACGAATCTGAGGTGTCATATTGACTTTTAAAAACATAGATTATTCACAAATAAGAACAAATTTAAACTTTTATTCATTTGAACAATGTGAAACCCTTCAATTCAAAGTAATTGATAAACTTATATTCATACTTTCATAAAACTTTAATAATTTACATAATTACAAAAGTATCATTTTACAAAAATAGATCATAGCATTTCAAATTAAACGTGTAGTACACAGCAACAGTTTACAAACTTTCAAAAATAAAACCTACATTCAATTTGTCCTGGTCTGATCTTCACGAGAGTATGTTATCCTCAACACTTCAACCTTCAGATTTCTTCAAACCTACGCATGAGGAAATCACACGCTAAATCGACGACTTAGTGAGGCAAAAACTAAAGAGTACTAAACTTTATAAATGAAATCTTTATTTATTTTATTGAAACCTTTCATAAAGAATTCCAAATTATTTTCATTACAAGAAAGTATACTTATGTATATTATTCTTTTATATAGCTTTGTTTCCAAATGGCCAACGTATACTACTCAGAACTCTAGGTATTTGAGTACATTGAGGTTGTGCACTAATATGGTCACCACAGCTCGTAATTTTCACGAAGTACCACATAATTGTCCCGAATGACACATAGGTTTGCACCGAAGTGCCACATAATTGTCCCGAAGAACCACATAGAACCCTCAAATCTTGGCATACCAACTATACCTCTAGTCCTCATATATATACCTTGGGCTTTTAACCACAATTTATTTGTCATTTATTATTCAAATCATCTCTTATTCACATAAACACTTTCACATTGAGAATTTTAGTATACCCATATCCACATATCACATTTCCATAATCATATACACAAAATTATTAATCACAACTTAAATAATAAAAATTGAATAAAACATTAATAAGATATAACATAAAAGAAATTGAAAGGTTTTCAATCAAAAACACTGAGGTTGGCTTATCGCAAGCCTTCCCCAATTCTAATACAAAACGAAGAAGTTGCACTCACATTTGCCTCACTGAAGTCCTAAACGAAACCTTAACGCTTTTGATCGAAACTTATAATGTTGAGTTGACCGGAAGTTGATTTTGTTCAACGTCTACACAAAACAATCAAAAATAAATACTAAAATTCAGATCAATTATATCCAATCATAATAACTTCAACTGAAAGAAACACTTAATTTCTCATTTTATGCATAATAGTATTGGTACTTCCACTACAATACTGATACTTCCCTTCAATGGTATAGATACCCTCCTATGGTACTAATACCATTTTGACATTCTGGAAATATATATTGGAAATGGTATCGATATTATACTCTTGGTATTAATACTCTCATATCAGTATCAATACCTTCATCAACCAGTACCGATACTACTCTTAGAATTCAATTGATTTTTACCTTGAAGTATCGGTATTGTTCTTCCAGTACCGATACCCCATGCCCAGAATTTCCATTTCTATTTCAAAATTTAACCAGAACTTACCTACATCTCCTACTTTGATCTCCTTTTATGTCTTTAAACTAAACTTCCTTCATTAAAACCAATTTTTCTCCATTTACTACTCCCTAACATACAAAATCTCACTAGAATACTTCTAAAAATCTTACCATATTTTCAATCATGCTCGTAATCCATTCTATATTTTCTATCTCCTTCAATATCACATTGACAAGTCAAATTTAGCCATAGAACTCCAAAAACTACACCATATCAAAAATTCATTTCAAACCCCATTTTACAAATTCATTTCTAATTCACTCCTCTTGTTGTTTTAATCCATTACAAGCTTTCCTTAAACTTTTATAACACCCAAGCTATCAACACCAACCAAATAATTTAGAAACTAACAAAAATCATAGAAACTTACCTTTGCAATGTCTTCCACGGGAAAGGAGAAAGAAGATAAGTAATGTTTCCAAACTTTTCCCCTTCTATTCCACGTGTTATATAACCCATAAAGATAATATAAAAAGTTTTTTTTGAAAAGACCATAATGTCCTTCCACAATTCCAAATAGGATACCCACTCCTACGCAAAAATTTCCATAGTAAATCCTTGAACTCTCAAATATTCTAATTAAACCACTAAATTTTAAATTCTTACATTTTGGTCAATGACCCAATGATTAGGATGTTACAATTCTGGTCAAAGTCAACGATCATGTCAACGGTCAAGTCAACAGTCAACTCTGATCAAAGTCAATGATTTGACTCAGTGAGTTGACTCAACTCGACCAGATTCGATCTGACTAGACCAGTTCCAAAAGGCTCTTGGACCAACAAACGAATCCTATATGCACTACCGGCGCGAACGGTAATGACGAGGGCCATTTTGAACATTCAAACTCTCCCTGATCAACTACACACTTGAATTTAGCCAAAATCAATCCAAACATCAACCAAACCATGCCAAAATATTTAGAATACAACCGGAGCTTACCCAAAATGGTGGTCGATGGCAACGCGACATATAGATGATAATCTTACTGGTTTTCAGTCGCACGACATCAGAGAAGCCAAAAAAGGTGGCGGTAAACACTAACTCTTACTAGGTTGGTCATAAGATAAAGAAATATAACGGCGGTCAACTTGGGTTCTAACGGATTTTGAAGGCTTTTTCATGGCAATCGGAGTCGATTTATGGTGAGAGTGACCTTGGGCTTTGATCGGGCTATCCTGGCACTTCTCTTGGTAGAGGCGGTGACGTTCACCGTTGAACAGTGGCAGAGATCATAAGTAGAAAGCGATGGACAAGTTTACCAAATTTTCCGAAGAATGGTGAGTCATTAAGATCATTCGTAGTTGGGGTTAAGGCTGTGGGATAACATTGGAGCTGATTAAGCCGACGGTGTACACCACTGCTGGCCGGAGACGGGGTGCAAGGAAATGAACAATGGGGTAGCTGAAATGAAAGGTTTTGATTTTTGGGGCCCTTTTTTCTGGGTTTGCTTGACTTCAAATGGGGAAAAGAAATATATGGAATTCTTGGGCATTCTTTGGTTTTGGGTTATAACCCAACCCAAAATATAAAATATATATTTATTGTTATTAAACTCAAATAGGAGTCCAGCATGGTGGCTAGGGCATGGGTACCCATGACCTAAGTCATAGGTTCGAACCATCCAGTCACCTAATTCCCATTTTTTGTATCAGGAGAGTATGGGAAAATTATATGTCTAGTCCCTAAACTTCCCATATATTCGAGCTTGACCCAAAAATTTTTAGAAACTTATAACTTAGTCCTTAAAATCAATTTATTAATTCTATAAATTTAAAAATTTAAAATTGGGGTGTGACATCTAACATCTTTCACCATATAAGTAATGACACCATATATTCAAGGTAAACACCACTGGATGAAGTTCCAAGTCATGAGTAGGGTAATTCCTTTCATGAGTCTTAAGTTGCCTTGCAGCATAAACTACGACCTTTCGTTTTTGCATCAATACGCATCACAATCTATTATGAGATGCATCATTATATACTACATAGTCTTTTCCCAATTCTGGTTGTACTAGCACTGGACCTTTTGTTAAAATTTTCTTTAACGTCTCAAAGCATTATTGGCACTTATCAGTCCAAATGAACAGTGCATCATTCCTTAATAACTTGGTAAGTGGAGAATCGATCATCAAAAAGTTCTTTACGAATCTTCAATAATAACCAGCGAGTCCAAAGAAACTCCAAACTTCAGAAACATTCTTTGGAGTTCTCCATTCAACAATAGATTGAACTTTCTTAGGATTTACTCTTATAACTTCTGTTGAAATAACATGGCCAAGAAAAACAACTTCTGACAACCAGAATTCACACTTTGACAACTTGGCATAAAGCTTTTTATCCCGAAGAGTCTAAAGAAAAGTGTAAATATTAGCATCATGATCTTCCCTTGTCTTAGAATAGACCAAAATATTGTTGATGAATAAAACTACGAACTAGTCCAAATATGACTGAAACACTTGATTCATCAAATTCATGAATACTGCAGGAGCATTAGTTAGTCCAAACGGCATCGCCACAAACTCATAATAGTCGTATCGAGTCCTAAAAGTTGTTTTAGGAATATCTTTCTCTTTAATCTTTAACTGATGATAACCATATTGAAGATCGATCTTAGAGAACATCGATGTGCCTTTCAACTGATCAAAAAGATCATCGATCCTTGGAAGATGATATTTATTCTTCACTATCGCATTATTCAATTGACGATAATCTATGCATAATCACATAGAATTGTCCTTCTTTTTCACAAACAATACAGTTGCACCCTATGGTGACACACTCGTTCTTATAAAATCCCGACCTAACAATTTTTGCAATTGAGCTTTTAATTCCCGTAACTCAGTTAGCGCCATTCTGTATGGGGCCATCAAAATGGGTGCAGTACCAGGTAACACCTCTATCTTAAATTCTACTTCTCGATCTGGTGGTAAACCAGTAACTCATCTCGAAATACATCTAGATACTCCTGAATATTTGGAATATCTTCTAATTTACTTTCTGTAACTCAGGTATCTACTACATTGGCTAAGAAAGCCTAACAACCTTGCAATAGTAATTTCTTAGCAGACATCACTGAGATCACATTTGACAATGGATTTATTCTTTCACCGAGAACTATAATCTCAGAACCCTCCGAGTCTTTGAGATTTAACCTCTTTAATCAACAATTTACAACGGTATGATAGGAGGAAAGCCAACCCATGCCCATAATTATCTCAAATTCCTAGAAAGGTAATTCCATCAAATTTGCCAGAAACTTAATTCCTTGAATCATTAACGGGCAATCTCTACAAATACAATTTACCCAAGCACTTTGGCCTAAATGATTAGTTGATATTATATCACTAGAAATATGTTCTAACTGAATTCCTCTTTCTTTAACTAGCTTAGGTGCTCATGTATGAATGCGTAAAACCAGGATCAATTAAAATAAATACAGGTTTACCAAAAAGATAAAATGTACTTGCAATGATTTTCGGGTCATCTCGGTCTGCATCAGATCTGATATTGTATACTTTAGATGGTGTACAGAACTAGGGCTGAAAAGCATATTCTCATGGTCCCCTGGTCTTGGCCTTTCTTTTTCCTTTCTGAGAAGAAGCGATAGATCTCTCAGTATGAACTAGCTCTCCAGTTACCATGGGACAATTTCATATAAAATGAATAGTCTTTCCACAATAAAAACATACCCCTATGATAGCTCGACACATTCCTAGGTGACTTTTACCACACATTTCACAAGGTCGAAACTGACCTTGTGATGGTTTTCCTGTACTAGTAGCAACTGTATGGGATTGTTTGGCTTTTCTAATATTGACTTACTATGATTTAAGGCCGTAGACTCGGATCCATTCTGATATCAGGAACCTATACCTCTACTTCGCTTTGATTGAAATGAAGTTGAAGATGTTCTCTATCTCTTTGTTGATTGAATTCTCTGTTTAGCCATCTTCCCAGTCTAAACTTGTTGAATCGCTTTAGCTCGATTCACTACTTCTTGAAATGTATCAAGATTCAGGGCTAACATAAATTCCTTAGTCCTCAGTCGCAAACCTTCAATAAACCAATCACATCGAGCCTTTTCATCAGGGATCCACTCTGCTATAAATCGACTCTACTTGTTGAACTCGTACTAATATTCATAAATAGTTTGTTTCCTTGCTTCATATTAAGGAATTGATGCTTCATCTCTTGAATAAAAATGATTTCTTATGTACTTGTTCTTAAATTCTTACTGAAAGAATTGCCATGTCACTTCTTCAAGAGGCATCGTAGTATTCGTCCACCATATACGAGCCTAACCCCAAAGTAGAGACACAACTCCATCTACTTTCTCTACATCAGTGCAATGAAAACCGTCCAACATAATCCTCACATCATTTAACCAAAGATTTGTGGCCACTGGGCCCTCATCAGATTCACCTTTGAATTCAGGAGCTCCCAGACTTTTTAATTCTTTAGCAATCAGCACTCAGGGAGCTGGAGGAACAGGCGGTTGGAAACGTGACAAAATTGCATTCAAGGTCCGAAAGAAGATCCCTTGATCTTGTAAAGGCACTCCATACTGTGCCGGTGTTCCACCTTATTTAGATTGAATGGGAGGCTCATGATTAACTTCGTTACTATTAGTTCCTTTCGGAACCTCCTAATCGGTTGCTCTACGAGATCCCTCAAGCTCATACATCTATATAAACACATATTCCATTTACATTAGTAAGGAGCAACATCAATCAAATCACAATCACCAAATTAGTAATATTGACATCGTAGTGGCATGTATACACTTTTATATTCAAAACATGTTCGGTTTAGTCCTAGAATCGACTAAACTTGTAGCTCTGATACCAATAAATGTAACGCACATTTCCCATATACATTTTCGCATATGAGTCCAGGATGTCACATAATACTTACAAACCAGTCCCCAACTAAGAATCAGTAAAATTTTGTTTCTATAAAAATTTAACTATTATCAAAGTTCACAAAATATTTCATCTTGTTAATAATTAAAATCATTTTACTAAAATACTAAATAACAAACTATCATTAATAAATAGTAATAACAAGTATCATCCATTTAAAATCAGATTTAAGCATCTCTAGTTCTAAGTATCATAACCATGTAATATACATGCCAACTAGTACTATCAATATTCAAAAGATTTCATACTGATTATGGAGTGGATCTGATCTTCAAAGGTTGATGTTGAGCCTACCTCCTTACTCTGTACGCTTACTTTTTTCTACGCTTGAAAATTATCACACGCTATGTATACACTTAGTGAGATATTAAGTTCTATTAATAATAATAATATAAATAAAATACAAATATCAATAAAATAATAAAAGTAATAAAACGTATTTATCAAAATATCATATATGTATAAAGTATAAGAACATCATAAAAAAGATTATGTATGATTCAAAGATTCATCATGAAACATTTTAAGTAAAATCAAAGTTCTTAATAAAACTTTAGTTTCAATTCAAATCGATCAGTTTATTTCATTTTCATATCATTTCAAATAAGCCTTTCACTTTATTTATTTCATAGCCCAATGTAAACCAATGAGAATGCAAGGTACGCGAGTCAAACGAGCATATACTTAAGTAGCACCATTGTTACATAAGTAACGTTTAATATATCATTCACTTATCAAAGTTCTTTTCTAAAGTCAACAAGATCAAGTATCATTTAACAGTATATACTACAGTGGGCAGTTCATACCCGAAATCATTCAAAGAAATCGTTTAGAAAAATAATATGAAATATAGAATAAAACGATTTGAAATCAATTTCTTTTCAAATCATTCAAGGGTGACTCATCGTAACTCTTCCTCGTGTCATATTAATCACAGTATAAGTAAAATACACTCACTTGATAATACCTCACTAGAAATACTACTATCGATATTCTTTTATTCTTAAACTTTTTCCTTTGATTTTGATTCTCTTTGAACTTGCTTTTTATCACGATCTACACAAGCATTATTTACCCATCACATACAATTTTAAGACATATATTAGTATTCTACTAACATAGGCACAATTTAGTAATAAAATTCATAAAAATTATATCGATATTTATTCGATTCTAAATCTATTTCAAAACGTCAAAGCTAACTTTAACACTTTAAAATATAATTTCAATCCTTATAATACTCATATCAACTTATAATTCAAATAACCATTTCAAGTTCCACCATTTTACCATTAAAATGAATTCTTTAATAATTCACCTCAAAATTTTCCAATTTATTCAAAATGGTCCTTTGCCATTTAAATCTTCAAATCCAAGCATCCAACAATAAAATCAAGCATTCTAATCACACATTTAAACATTACTCTTCAACTTCATGTTAATTTCTATTTCAAACCCATATTTCCTCATTTTTACAATTTGGTCACTAAACCTTTATAATCTTCCAAATTGATTCAAACAACTTTTTAAAGATTACATAATCATCCATTCATCAATTCTAACCGTAAGGAAATTTGTACATATTTTTCTCCTAGTTACTTCACTTGGCCAAATATGAAGGGTCATTTAAAGCTTGATTTCCAACTTGATTCATGCAAGAATTCAACTTATAAGCATCATTTCCATTCATCTACAATCAATTCAATATCAATTTTCAATTCAAACAACCAATTTCAACTAAAACCCTAGGTTGTTTGAAACTTACTACAAGTATTTCCAAGTAGTTTCAATCATCATACAAGCATAGAAATGATTCTCCAACATTAATTACACCATATTCAAGCCTTAATAATCAAACCTAACATCCCCTTTATCCATCCAATTCAAGAATTCAAGGTTTTAAGCATGGAAAACATGAACTAATGGTACCAAATGATAGAGAATTTTATGGAGACCAACTTTGTATTTCATGTTTTCATCATAATTCCTAAGAAATTAGCTTGAAATTTAAAAAGGAAATGTTTCATTCCCTTGGATGAAGCTCACAGCAAACTTGAGAAAGACGAAGAGAAATCTTGATTTTTCTTTAAAAAACTAATATTGATTGTCACCTTTTAATGATAAATTTAATTAAAAATTCATTTAATGCAAAATGACTATTTTTCCCTTGAAATCCAAGGCTCCATATCTTGTCACATGTCAATTTGTTCATCTAATGGTAAAAAATAAACAAATAAGTTAGTATTTACCAACTTTTCCCTTTGAATTTTCCAAAATTACAATATTGCCATTTTTCATCCAACAATCCAAATTGAATATGGAAAACCAAATTAAATCTAATGATCCATATTAAATCCTTCAAATTTAAGTCATGGAAATGAAGTTATTAACCTTGCTTTATCATCCTTTAAAATATTTCAAAAATCTGATTTGATCTGTTATCCTAATTTTTCTCGAACTTTATCACTTTATAGCTTTTAATATAAAATTCGTACAAAATATCTGATTCCCATAGAAATTTCATTCTTGATGGTAAACTATTCATTTACGAGACCGGATTACATAACTTTTTAAAATTACACTCTGGTCCCTAAACTTTCCCAAGATTATACTTTGGCCACTTAACTTTGAAAATTTATATTTTGGTCACAAGTCAAAAATTTGGGATATTACATCAGTTGGATGTGAAGAAAACCTTTTTGAATGGTCATTTATATGATGAGATTTACATGGAGCAACTCCAAGATTCGTGGCACCTATGAAGGAAAATAAAGATTGCAGACTCAAAAAATCTTTATATAGTCTGAAACAAGCTCCAAAACAGTGGTATGATAAATTTCATAAAATTCTTCTCACTTATTGTTTTATAGTTAACAGTGCTGATGCATGTGTGTATTCTAAAATATTTGGATCTGACTGTGTTATCATAAGTCTGTATGTAGATGACTTATTGATTTTCAATGCACATATAAAAGACTTTAAAGAGACTAAAGATTTTTTATCCGCTAAGTTTGAAATGACTGATTTGGAAGAAGTTGATGTAATTATAAAGTGACTAGATTAGATAAGAGATACTCGTTAAACCAATCCCATTACATAGAGAAAGTTTTGAAAAAGTTTAACAGTTTTGATGTAATCCCTGTGAATACCCCCATGAATATCCTAGCATTCAACTAAAAAAGAATAAATGGAATAGTGTCTCGCAATATGAATATGCAAAGATTATTGGAAGCCTAATGTTCTTAATGAACTATACTCGACCTGATATTACCTATTTTGTTAGTAGGTTAAGTAGATATACTCACAATCCTAGTGGTGAACATTAGAATGCTCTTAATCATTTACTTAGATACCTTAAAGTTACAATAAATTGGGAGCTTAAATTTGTTAGATACCCTGCAGTCCTTAAAGGATATTATGATGTAAATTGAGTAACTAACAATGATGAAGTAAGTTCTACTAGTGGGTATATTTTACTTTAGGTGGAGCGGCTATTTCTTAGAAGTCTGTAATACAGACATGTATTGCTCAATCTACCATGGAATCAGAAATCATTGTGCTTGATTTAGTCGGGCAAGAGGTCGAGTGGCTCAAGAATCTGCTTGCAGAGATTCCTTTATGGGGAGACATACACCTCTAGTGTCGTTATTATATGACTCACAAGACGTAATCTGCGTTGCTAATAATCAATCATACAATGGTAAGAAGAGACACATCGGGATAAGACACGAATATGTGAGACATCTTATAAATAATGGAGTAATCACTTTGGAGCACGTGAAATCTTAAATGAACATTATTGATCCCTTAACAAAAAGGTTATGTAAGAAACTGGTTCTTGATTCGTCGAGGGGGACTGGACTTAAGCCCATTGGATGAGTAATTCATATCGTACACTCCTACATATTTGTATGGTGTATTGTGCACACTTGAGAGGTTGACTTTTATACTCTTAATGAATCCATAGCTTAGAATTGGGGTGGTCCTAACGATATGAACTTAATGGATACACAGGTTTTTGAGATTGAGTTTTATACTCTTAATGATTTATAGCCAAAGTTTGTGGGTCGTCCTAATGAGACGGGCTTGATGAATTCACTAAATTTATATATGAGAGGTTGAGCTTAGTAAAAGTTCTTAATGATTTTATAGCCCTAATTCGGGTGGTCTATATTGAGATGACTTGATGAAATCACCTACGTAAATGTAAAGGATTAGCCACCTTCAATGAAAGACTTTGGGTCATCTTTCTAGAGCCACTTATGAGCATCCCGGGGTGTTATTTGGGAAAAAATTTAACTATTGGAACTCAAATAGATATGAGATTAGTTTAGTGTTATTAGTTAACCCTAATCTTAACAAGTTCAAGATTCGTTCACTTGTTAAGATAAGAATTACTCATTTCACTATGAACTAGTTCAAATTTAACAGATACTAGTGCTTAAGCAACTAATTGCGTCGTTGCTTTTTTGTTTTAATTCTTTTGTGGATCTCTATTTATTTGCATTAGTGGGGGATTGTTGGTTATATATATAATAATGCAAAGAAATATAATTAATTTTATTTGAATTTTAAATTTTAAATTAATTCAAATTCAATGGTTGAGATCATGGGAGGAGTTGATATTCTGAAAGATTTTTTTGCTTTTTCTCTTTACATTTTTACCTAAGTACACTTAATTTTTAGCTATAAAAGGAGGTTATCTCCTTCATTTTCAACTCACTCATTTCTTCATTCTCCTCTCTTCTTCTGTGTTTTCTATCTTCACAACTAAGTACCCTTAATTTTTAACTATAAAAGGAGGCTCTCTCCTTCATTTTTAACTTACTCATTTCTGCATTCTCCTCTCTTCTTCTATATTTTCTCTCTTCACAAGCATAGTGAAGTTTTTTTTGTGGCCTTTGATATTTTTTTATTCCAATATTATTTACTCCGGATAAAATATTTTCCTTTCCTCCAAAAGGAGCAACACTATTTATAGTTTCACTTACTTATTTCGGGTGCACAAAATTCGAAACTTTGTGTTAACTTGGGGGCAACGTCCAGTTTAGGAATTACACCAGTTCGGGAGAAATTGTTTCTAAGGCAGTGACTACATGACACAATAAAATTACTTGGTTTTTATTTATTTATCTTATTTATTTTTCCAGTCAGTGCTAATCTTTCATTTTGCAGTAAGCTATTTTCCAACAAGCACCTCTCTAATTACACCCAAATTATCCAAAGCAATTTTAGATTAAGTTAAAATCTCATACACCATGACGTTAAAGTTTTTGGCATCGACCTTCAATTTAATCGCTTCGTCAATTCTATTTTGAGAACTTTAGATGATTTGAATCTTTGCCCGAACAAAAGATGAGGGATATTGAGAGCTTTCATCTATTTTAATAATCTTACGTCACTTGGCTGCAGTTCTCTTAAAAGTATCCCAATTCCAAGAATCAATATGAATCCCCTCGCAAACTAACCATACATGACGGCTCTCCACCACCAGGTTTTCCAACCAAGAATCTATTCTATAGAAACATTCTTTGAAAGCTATGATTTCTCTAACGCCATTCTTTTAATCATATCTAAATTTTCAAACATCAATAAAACATCATCTCCAGCAACTCTCACAATCGAAAAACCAGCTAGACCTTTTCCATGTAGTTGTCTTGAAAGGCTTCCAATTGTAATTAAATTCTTACATCAACCAACCAAACTATTGCTTAGTAGTTGAATTTTAGTTTCATTAATAACCCCTTCAACCGACGTAAGATCCAACCTTGTGATAACTTCAACGCTTCTCTTGTGGATTCATGATCCTCATATACTAATGAAATCTACGAACCTAAAATAATTGCAAGCTAATCTTTGAGCTCAATGAGATTTAATATTCACTACAAGAAAATATACCTTTAATGACACATGCTAATTTATGACTTGCAAAAAATGTGTGTCATAAAAAAGGTCATAGTTTTTTAAAATCTGAACGATTTATGACTTACAATAATGTGTGTCATATTTAATAGTCATAATCCAAAAAATTTGCAAAAACACGGAGTACACTTTTAATTGTATGTCATCTGTAAAAGTCATCTTTTAATTTTCCCCCCATTATTTTCATATTTTCCCGCTTCTTCCCCCTCGATAATTATCAGTTCACGCCGCTTCTTCCACAGGTATTCTTCCACAGTTGATGAAGGTACTTCTTTTTGCTTAGCTTATATCTTATAATATCTTGTCTATGTTTTTTGTGTGTGTATTTATAAAAGAAGGCTCTAATTTATTGATCTTGTGCCAACACCAATAGCATTGGAAGCTCTTGTTGAACACAAAATCACTGATTTTCCTGTTATTGATGATGATTGGAAATTTGTATGTCATCTTTCCCCCTAAATTTTATTGCGAGGTTGTAACTTATAACTATTCGTTTACTTTTCTTTTTCTAACTTTTGGTCCCAAACCTCTAAAGTTTTTCTGTCATGGTTTTATGACATTTCAAGAAAAGTGGAATCTTAGCATTTGCATTGTCCAATGAGACCAATGTCCCTAAAATGAGTGTTGTTGAATAAGATGTTAGACTTATTCTATTAAGGGTAGAATTCTATTCTTAAGGACTTTGATTGATAGTCATGACTCGTTAAGTTTAAGCAAATATCTTGGTGAAATAGTGGCCAATTTCTTTTCCATCTAGCATTGCTAACTATTGTAAGGAATGTCTTCAAACTAAACTGTTCAATGCTAAACCACATACTCCCATCTCAACAATATATGCAAATGCAACTAGCTCTAGGAATGCCAAGTTTGTCACAATAAAATGTGTTTTTTTGGTTACATTGTCCCCATTTCCAGAACTTAGTGGTCTCTTTATGACCTGAAACTAAAGATCCATTGTGTTTTTTTTTGTGCTTTGAATTTTACCTACAGAGGCCAAAAATATAAATTTGAGAGCATAGATATTATTTTTCTATGCAAGCTTCATCTTCCATTGTTTTACCTAGTTTTGTAATGCATTTTCCTCTCCCTCAATCTTGCCATGCAGGTTGTAGCTCCTGTCAAAATGACATTTGAAATGTAAGTGCTATTCTTTATCTAAAACAACCGTTATTATTCTCAATTACTACTTAGCTACAGTATCGGTTTTCTCTTTCCTAAACAAATGTTCTCGTTGTTATAGATATGCAACATGTGTAATACCTATAAGTGCCTTCTTTGCATCAACTCTTTGGTAAGTATTTAACTGTGGTATGACTGGAATTTGTGTTTGGTGTGTGGTGTAGTGTTTTCCTTATTATGGTGTGGTTTGTGTTGTGTAATGAGTTACTTCTGTCAGCAAAAAATACATACTGCTTGAAAATCCTGTTGAGACTGAAAGCAAAGTATTACTTGTGAACTTGTTGCTTGTTACAGTCTCTTTTTTGTTTTAAGTATAAAATTGTTCCTCAATGATCTGTCAGCTTTCCTATCCTAATGGTTGTTAAAGAGTTACTGCACCCAAGTTGGTAGGTTGACTTGAGTTTGTGAAAATTCTCAACTAAATAAACCTGGATGATTATTGTTAAGCTCAAATCAAGTATAGATGCAGTAGCAGTACCTGCTACATGTATTGTTTTATCTTTTATTTTGTTTCTTAAACTTGAACTAAGGTTAAGGGGGTTTCGCAGAGTGGTCAAGTTACCTTCTCTGCATAATGAAGTTTCTTAATTAAGAAGGATCCTAATTTGTTGAATTATTGCCATTTGTCTTTCTCCGTGTTTTCTTATCTTAATGCATTGCCCTGAAACTGGTTCTGACAGCACTAATTTGTTTTTCTTATACTTTTAATGAAAATTAAATTTTAAATGCATTTAAGCTGTTGAGTTGCCAAAAGGTTTATGCTATAGGCTGCAAATTGCTTATATGATATGGAGCTTATTATGTACTGGCTGTGCAAAATTTTGACATCTTTGTTTTATTTTGCTTACCTTTTGTTGATATTGTTTTTGCATATTCTAAGCATCCTCATTTTTTTGTCAATACAGGTTTGGCAACACTGCCTATTTGCACATATCTGTGGCTTTTATCCAGATGCTCAAAGCTCTAAGTATGTGGAAACAAAGTGCATTATTTGATTACATCCAACGAAATCACTCTATAATTGTAATGACTGGTTATTTATGTTTGCAACATTACAGTGCCAGTGGTAACATTTTTCATGGGTGTCATGTGTATATATTGTATGCAAATGGATTGCTTATATATAATATGATATATATATATATTTAGTATTGTGAGGCAATAAATGTGATTTAGTTTGATTATTTGTCAATCTACAATATATATATATATATATATATAATTTACGAAATACAATCAAGACACACAAATGTGTGTCATCTTTTTTAATGACGATGGCTTCAATGACACTCAATGTAAGTCATACATGCGTGTCATTAATTTATGACACACAAATGTGTGTCATCTTTATTTATGACGGGGGCTTCAATGACGCTCAATGCGCGTCATAAATGAGCGTTATAAATATGTGTCATAAATGCGTGTCATAAATGCACGTCATAGATTTATGACACACAATTGCGTGTCATCTGAGATTTATGTCGGTGGCTTCAATGACGCGCAAATGTGTGTCATCTGCACTCATAGATGATGCGCAATAAGTGTCATTAAAGGGTTTTTTTCTAGTAGTGATTAGAGGATCATAACATATCATAAATAATAAAAAAAGGACATCTAGTACATTTATATCAATACTAAATATATATCATTATCATGCTTGCTTATAACTTCTTATGACATAAAATTCATGTAACTTTGTATCCATAGTAATAATCAATGTTTTCAAAATCGGACCGGACATTGAACCGGTGAAGGTATTGGTTCACTGGTTCAACCGGGTTCAACCGCGGTTGAACCGCGCGGTTGAACCGAATTTTATATAAAATAATATATTTTTTTTAATTTTACATAATATTCAAAGCAATATTAATATATATGTAACACTTTATTTAAGTTTACAATATTAAAAAGTATAAAAATATCACAAGTTATAACATGTATAAATGAAAAACCATAAAATCAAGTGAAACAAAATGATTCAAATCAACTACAACATAATATTTAAGGTAAAACATTTTAAATAATAAATATAATTATATAACTATAATCAAAAAAAATAAAATTGGAGTTTAAAAAAAGCATAACAAATGATGTTATTTGGTTTAATTATTTTTAAAAAAACAATCTCACATGACTAAGAAACATAGAAGAGTATCCCAAAAGTTTAAAGAGTAAAAATATGAGAACAAAACAATCCCACATGGCTAAGAAACATAGAAGAGCATCCCAACTTACTTCTATAAATAATAGAGGTAATTTGACATTCAAAATCATGGAGCCTTTTGGTGAGCACAAAGCGAACTATTCTTTCGCTTCAATTGAGCTCAAATTTTTGGCTTCAATTGAGCTCAAATTTTAGGCTTCAATCGAACTTCTAAATTTTTTTTGAGTTCGAGCCTTTTCGATTTCAAGTTTTAATATTATATTTTGAGTTGATAATTTTTAGCTCGTGAGTTTTTGAGTCAAGTTGAGCTTACTTTTAAAGTTTTCGAGTTCGAGTCGAGCTCAGCAATACTCGAATTTGACTCGGCTCATTGAACAAACGACGTTGTTTGGTTTAATTTTTTTTAAAGAAAAAAAGTGAACCGACGGTTCAAACCGGTTTTGTCGGTTTTCAGCCGGTTCACCCCGATTTTCAGTCGGTTCTTCCGATTCTTTACCGATTCTTTGCTAATCCGATTTTGAGAGTTAACCGGATCGGACAAGCCATCGGTTCACGGTTCAACCGGTCGAACCAACCGGTCCGATCCGGTTTTAATAACATTGGTAATAACATATCTTTTATGTAAAATATCATTAGTCATTATGTGATAAGGAATATTTCTCACGGAAAATGCGGGAAAATGTTGTACCTCCTTCGATAGTCGATACCTCCAGAGCTAATCACCTTGATAAGGATGATCAGTACATCTGAAATTCTAAGAGCCCTTCGGACGGACTGTATTCCTTTGATTTGACGAATGTTAAGTCCATCACCGACAAACTCTGCCACATAACAACTAAGTTAATTCACTTTGTCAATTATGAACGACTATCATTATCCTAAACCTGATACTTATCTTAGACCTGACAGTCACACGTTCTAAGGGTCAGTATATATATGCCAAGGCATAATAAGAGAAAGTGATCTCTCTTTTTTCTCACTTTTTCGTCGTCTTAAAAATGCTTAAGAAAACACTACGACTCTTCATACAAATTAAAAGGAATGAATTGCCTATATCGACCCATCACATTATTACCATCAACATCGTTAAAGACACATAACCATCAATTGATTAATTAACGTAAAATTCAATTAACAATTAAACATCTATAGTCAACTTTAAGAATTAAATGAGTCTAAAAAATATTTAAAATCCCATTAAATAGCCAAAAACAAAAAAAAAAATTTGGAGATAAGAGAAAGGAATTATCTAAATTTTTTTACCACATTTAAAGTTTTGCCAACAATTTCTTTGACTAGATGATATTGCTATTTTTATTTCTATTTTGTTAAAATGAAATAATCTGAAGGTTTAATATAAAAATAAGTGTTTAAATTATATTATTTTTTTTAAATATGTATCTAATTTTTTTGTTAATTTAGGTGTTTAATATTATAAACGTTATCACTTTAGGTGTCTCGACCGTAAATAAACGTTATAAAAACTTGTTAAATGACATGTGTCACGTTTATATATTTTTTAAAATATTTTTAATAAAAAATAAAAATATTATTTTTTATGAAAAACCCCGAAATTCTTTAAAAATACAAAAAAAATCCCAAATTTCTTTCCTTTTCTCATACCGCTGGTGACTATTTCTTCCGTCATAAGGGGGCTTTGCATTGGTGAGAGGGATGAAAGGGCGAATGACACTAGCGAGAGATGACGGGCAGACATTGTTGGAGAGGGACGACGTGGCGGACCTTTTTCTCTTCCGCTTGCTTCTCCTCTGCTGACGATGACAACTCGTGATGGATGACCAGTAGTGGGTTCCGTCGACGACGGGTGAGTGCTCACCAACGATGATGACGATCAACTGGGGCGATAGACTTTAGGTTAAGGATTTTGGGGGTATTTGGGGATTTTAGGGTTGATTTTATATTTTTTTAAGAATTTTGGGGTTATTTCTTAATTTTAAAGAAATTAAGGGTTTTTTAAAAAATATAAAAATACTTTGATGTTTTTTTAAAAAATAGTTTTTTAAAATTATATGAATGCGGTACGTGTCACTTAACGAAAATTTTTAACGACAATTAAGATACGAAAACCTAAAATCATAACGTTTATATGATTAAACACCTAAATTAATTGGAAAAAAAATTAACCATCTATTTTACAAAAATAATATACTTGAAGTACTCATTTTTTGTATTAATCCTAACCCGGACCTATGCCTGTAAATGAACTGAACGTTCATCAAACCGTTCATGAATCGTGCGGCGAGAAGTTCGTTTATGTGTGTTTATTTATTAAATGAACGAACATGAACAAGATTTTGTGTTCGTTTAATTAAATGAACGAACATAAACATATGTCTCGTTCGTTCATTTACGTTTGAGAACGTTCGGTTATGTTCGTTTATGTTCGTTCGGTTATGTTCGTTCATTTATGTTTAACTCAATCTTCATAAATCAATTTTGGTGACCAATTTGTAAGTATCTTAAAAATATTAATTAATCTGATATTCTAATGACCAACTCCATAATTAACCCAATTTTATTTGGAGATTAAATCCAATATATTAACCCGTGAGGCACCTCACATCTATATTCATTTTCTCACTTTTTTTCTCAAACCCTAGTGTTCACTGGAGAGTGGAGACGATCGGTGAAAGCTTCAAAAAAAGTTATATTATAGTGTAATCTGAAGTTTTACAGGTCTGTTTTCATCAAAAAAACATCATACTTCTTTCTAGAAATAGATGGGAAGATAAATGTAACAATCGGAAGTATATGAGCATCAGTAAAGAGAAAAATATATAGAATTTGCCAAAAAAACAAAACAAATGTTTATATGCAATTTATGAAAAAGAGTGTAATAGCGGAAGTAATGAGTTTTCCAGGAAGAACTCATTAATAAGTAGAAAATACACTTTGACAATGAACTTTTGTTTTCATAGTTCTTGTGTGACCTATAGTTGTGGAGTAGACTTTAGGTACGTTAAAATTTTGAATGGTGGTTTAGCAGTAATATCAGTTAGATATGTAGTATCTGAGGGATTTTGGATCTATGTTATTGCCTTGTAGTCCAATTTGTACCGTTCGAAATCTTCATGTTGTTAAATTTTCTACTCTGCCAATGGAAATGATCATTATTAACCAATCTTACTAAAATCTGACATTGATGTCACAAAACTTTTAGCCGACGAATTTATTAGAATAACGTAGTAGAAAATGATTGTTCATATGTAATCATGGACCACCAAGATAAATGTTATAGCGTTAAATTAAAGTCGTGTGAATCATTTAATATCTTTAAAAGATCGATCGAAATATTTGATATCTTCAAACATTTCATCACTGCTAATAAGCTCTTACGCTATTTATCATTGTAGATTTGGTTGATTTGCATTGTCGACTATTTTTCATGAAAGAACAATGGAAGGTAGGGTCTCTAACGTCGTGTTCATTTATGACCGTGTTCGTTTATATTCGTATTCGTTTATGTTCGTTTATAACGAACATGAACAAGCTATATTCCTTAATGAACGAACATGAACAAAAAAAATTTTGTTCATTTATGTTCGTGTTCATTTATTTATTAAATAAACGAATATTAACATATCTCCGTTCGTATGCATTCGATTTATTTACAGGCCTACCCGGACCGAAATGGTTGGTGGTAATTAAAAGGAGAGCCGTTGGATGTGTTTTTATTCTTTTATCCATATAGATGTGGGCCCGACCTATTTTCCAAAGTTTTTCTATCATTCATCAACTCCATTGGACCTCACACATCCTCATCTCAACTCTCGTCTAATATACATTTTCTTCCTTTTTTAATAGATAAATAGGAAATAGTAATTCTCGATGAGTCAAGGCGTTACATTCTCTTTCCATCCCAATTTGAGTTTCATGGAAACACAAGCTCACGCCCCTGCAGATCTTACCTATATTTAGGGTAGTTATCCTTTCTTTCGTCGTCGTCTTCCATTTTTTGTGTTTCTTCTTCAAGCTGAGGAGAAAAGAAAGGAGTTTTATCTAGGGTTAGGGTTTAGAAAATAGAACAAGTGTCGATGAAATGATGATGAAAGTAATTTTTTTGTTTGACCAGTTATCCCACGGGAGCTATGGCTTTTCAATGAGACGGGAGATAATTGCTAGCTCGGGCCTTCGATTTTCGCTACAGTTGGTTGTTCCTTTTGCTGTTTTATGTATGGCTGCTGCAAATACTCAGCCACTGCAGGCGCGTCCGTTTGAGGACCACGCGCGAGGGTCGATACAGATCGAGGAAGACGATGGATACTACGAAGATAACAACGCCATGGATGACGTAATGGAAGCGAATGCCAACTCCGTGAATGGGGCGGAGCATGGAGCAGCTGTAATAGGCGGTGTAACTGGTGGCGGGGGATTTGTTACGGCGTCCAGAACTAGCGAGCTTACTCTATCTTTTGAAGGAGAAGTTTACGTGTTCCCTGCTGCTACACCCGAAAAGGTTTTCAGCCCTTCCCCCCCCCCCTTTCAAATAAAATTTCTATTTATTCCTAATTGTATTTTTGTTTGATTTTGGTAATAAAATAATCATCTATCTTGTTATTTCTTATTGTTTTTACAAAGCAAATTTGAAATAGTACTGTCAGATTTTTATTTTTCTTATTTTGAAGTAATATTTTTGACGTGAGAAATGTGACCAAGTTAGCTGAAAGTGCAATAATGTGCCTTGTTTTATATAAATTCTTAAACATGATGTTTAATATGCAGAGGCGGACTTCATTTCTTAGAAATGGTTGATGGGTTAATTTATTGATTGGCTAAAGTACTAATTTCATTGAATAGTTGGCTGTATGAATTTTGGAAGCAAACCAACTGTATCTTTGCTGATACCCGCTTATGATAACTTTTGCGAATTTGCTATCCTGATATAGCTAGAAGTTATATTTTTATAATTAGTAGGAATTCTAGGGAAGATGTTGTAAAGTTAAAGATGTCCAAATCTAATTTGCTAGTTATGCTTTTTATTGTTCAATATGTACACTAGAGCTTTATTTGCCTTATTTTCATTTTCAGAAAGTTGTTTTAATTCTATATGTGCTTCTTCTTCATCAGTCAAGTAATAAGTAATTTATTTCACAATTCTATTCTTTAAATGCGTTTCCCTTTTCTTCTAAATTAGTATACATGTTTATTGGATTGAATGAGACAGGTGCAAGCTGTTCTATTACTTCTAGGTGATCGTGATATCCCCACTGGTGTTCCTACAATTGAAGCCCCTTTTGATCAAAATAACAGGGTATTGCTGCTTTTAAAGTAGTCATGAGTAAATGAGTAATTGCATTTCAGTATTCATATTTTTCATTTTGTTCCATGTACCACATTGGATAGGGTGTTTGTGACGGTCCAAAGCGCTCCAATCTTTCTAAACGAATAGCATCCTTGGTTAGGTTTCGTGAGAAAAGGAAAGAGAGATGTTTTGACAAGAAAATTAGGTATACAGTACGGAAAGAAGTTGCGCAGAGGTATGGCTTTTTGTCCTTAATTTGTATAGATTTACGGTTTAACATTTTGAATTTATGAAGTTGTTCTGTGATGTGGAAGTTAAAAGAGGAAATGACTACTATCCAGAAACTTTGGTGGTAGTGGATGTGCTATAGATATTTATTATAGGTTACCACCCTGAGAAGTGTTCAATACAGGGAGCAGTTGGTTACTTTGACCCCCATGTCTTCTTGTTTGTCTCTTGTGAAAGAGAGGCAGACATAAAAGTAGTTGGGGACTTTGATGTCTGCTGTTTATATTGGTTATTTAATTTGACAATTTAATGGTCTGATTATATTCTTATGATGTCAGTAAAACAGTAAGTATTAAATGTTCTCTACTTTTTTATTATATATAAGCGTTGTAGTGAATTAGCTAGTAATGGAGTTATAATCTTCTTCTCCTTTCATTCTTGTAGGATGCATCGTAAAAATGGGCAGTTTGCGTCTTTAAAGGAAAGTACTAGTACTTCAAGCTGGGATTCCTTGCAAACTGACCTTCAAGATGGTACCCCTCGTCTAGAAACTGTGTGAGTTCCAAATTTCATGTTACCTAGTTATTTGGATATATGTTTCATGTTGAACCTTTTTAAGAATGATGTCTTCAATGTGTTTTAGTGTTCGGAAATGTCAACATTGTGGTATTAGTGAAAATAATACTCCAGCAATGCGTCGTGGTCCAGCTGGTCCAAGGACTTTATGTAACGCTTGTGGGCTTATGTGGGCTAATAAGGTTTGCTTGTCCCATATTATTTTTTATTAAGCGTCATCTTGTGTAGTTATTCTTCAGCATAGTCTTTAGAATGTTGGTGATAATAATCTTCAAATATCCTATCTTGTTGTGAATTGTGATTAATAGTTTTCTGTAACATTTTGTTGTACAGGGAACACTTAGAGATCTTAGTAAAGGAGGAAGGAGTATTTCTATGGACCAAACTGAGCCTGTAAGCATCACGGGAATATTTTCAACTTTACAAATATTCTTGTTTCTGTTTTTTCCCTTGCACATGCCACTTTTGTCTAAGATTGTTGAGTGGGTTGCATATAGGGTATACAGGAAACAAAGATTGATGTCCAGCCTTCAATTATGGTAGGGAACTTCCCTGATAACCAGGATGAACGTGTATGGACATTCTTCTCCTTTGTGATCAAGCTTTTTCAGGTGGCCACTTGGAGCTTCATTCTAACATGTATGGAGTTTCTTGCAGGGGAATCCTTCAAAAGATGTCATAGATGGATCCAATAATGCTTCTGTCAACCCAGACGAAGAAGTATGTTTTCTGATCCCAACTTGAATTCACATCTTATTTTGAAAAGAAAAATTTACACCACCTTTAGAAAGTTCATTTATGTCTCATTTATTATCTATTCATGCTGTCTACTTTACCATGGTATCGACTAAAAGGCCAAATTCTTTTCTGTTGCACCTTTCCTGGATTGCTGATACCTGTTGGATTCTTTCTTGTATTTGTTTGGGTTGTCTCTGTTGAACTGAACTTTGTGGGCATAGGTTCGTAGAAGGGACAAATTCTCGAATCTTAAATCTTGTCTTTTAGATGGATTATTCTTATTCACATAGTGAAACAACTGACCAAGATTCAGCGGAACAATTCTCAGAACTGAACTAAATTATTGAACCAATGTAATAGTTAATCTATTCTCTTTTCTTTGTAACTTGCATTTCCATATGGTGCAGGATTTGCATGAAAGTGCAGAAGATCTTAAAAACTCTTTGCCTATGGGAATTGTTCATCCCCCTGCAGATGATGATGATCAGGTAAAACATTATTGGGTCAATAGAGGTCTATAACACTAGTATCCACTGTCTCAACATCTCTTCTTTCCAGATATACAATATATACATGTATATTTGAAACTAAAAAGAGTTTTTTTTCCTTATATAAGTCCGAGATATAATGTTCTTGTTTGGACGTGATTCTACTTTCTTGGATGTCTAATCATAAATTAGAATGATTTGTTTTGGCTAAACTACTAAAAGGGCCCTTGAGGTAGTTTACTTCTAAAAGGGCCCTTGAGGTAGTTTACTTTTGTTAAATAAGCTTCTATACTTTTTTTGTACCCAAACAAGCCCATATAATTTGATTTGTACTTAAACTAGCCTTTATTTTAAATTAAACATTGATTTATATTAGTTTTATTTAGGTATAACTTAAAGGTTAATTGTTTATTTGGATACAAGTTAAAGGTTATGGGCTTTATTGGCTACTGGTCATAGTTTAAGAGCTTATTTGGGTACCAATTAAGCTAGCCTTTTGTTTTCTAGTCCATCAAACTAGGTTGGAACACATGGTGACATGTTTACAAAAATTCCCAAAAAAGGAATTTGACTTATTGCATGCATTTCCAGACTGATAAAATAAAATTAGCTGACCCTTATTCCCATATGTAATGGGGTAAGGGGAAGTAGGATAGTAGGCTGTCCCCAACACCAGGTTAAGAGCAGCTTCCTTGAGAGACCTCCGAATTATGAAATGTCCTCCGTGGGACTCGATCCCACAACCTCAAGGTTAAGAACCTTGCGCTCTACCAATTGAGCTGGATGGTCATTTCTCCAGACTGATAAAATAATACCTCATAATTTAGTTGTACAACATGCAGGAACCTCTGGTTGAGCTTACTAATCCTTCGGATACAGAAATCGACATTCCTTCAAGCTTTGATTAGAAGGTTCGTAATTTGGATTTGATCCAACGATTTGAAGAGACGAGGGTGTTAGACACACTTTTATCCAGGTAGTTTCTCGTGTTTTTGTGCTTGGTACAGTTGAAGAAAGTTTGTGGTGTTTATATGAAGGCAAACGTAGCAGATTGTGTGAGTTGCTGCCATGATTGGGAAACCAGCTTGACATTGAATCCTGTAGTATACAATAATCAGCGTGTGGATGGGAAAAATACAAGGTGGTGCTTGCTTTCACACATCATTTTAGATACTTGGATTGTAGGGTCAACCTTGTTATAATCTCTGTACATTTGATATGTTGTAGAAATAATTGAATGCTTTTACTCGTTTATGTAATTTTTCTTAGGACTATACAGCGTGATGAGATGCTTTTAAAAATGATGTGATCTAAACTTTCATCGGTGATTTTTGACAGCTCAGTGATGGGATTTGGAGATTTTGATTAAACCCCTATAAGAAAACTTGTTAGGAAGAGAGATACACGGATTATTATCAGTGAATTAGTGGAAAATAAAAATTTCACAGGTAATGTTTTGTATTTTATCTATTTATTATTTTAGATTTTTTAACATACTTGAAGGACACATCATTTGACATAATTTCTTTTTTTGTTTTGCTTTATTTGTCAAATAAAGTATTAAAAACAACACATTAATTGTTAATGAGGAAAGAGAAAATAGAAATAACAAAAATACCACGCCATTATTAAATTTTTAACTAACAATAACAAATAAAAAATAACTTTAGTGATGTTTTTGCTCAAAAAATAGTTTGGTAACTAAAGTAGAAACTAAAAGTAGTTTGGTGACTACTGATTAAGTTTACCCAGTGCTATACTAACAATCTGTAATTCATGATTAAATCATAATACGGCCGAAAATCACTGATTAACAGTGTAGTTTACCCTTTAAACTTAATAACTTATGATTCATTGTCCTATAAATCGTGGATGAGATGCAAAATTAATTCGAGTTAATTGTATCACATATCTTTAAAATATGACTCTCATTTTAAATTGTTCCTTAAACTTTTAAAAGTTTCAATTTTATCTCTAAATTATGAATATCATTCTAAATTAGTCCTCAAACTTTTAAAGATTTCAATTTCCTCCCCAAAATATGACTGTCATTCTAAATTAGACTTTAAATTTTGTACATTCAAATTTCATCCCTAAATATGACCCTCTTTCTAAATTAGTCCATAACTTTTGAATCTTCCAATTTGTCGTAATCGTCCCTCAGGTGAGCCCGGAATTGGATTTCGACTTGAATTAATGGTTGGAGCCGCCACTGATCATTTAAACTTAGGTTGACCAGACACCTTAACCCACCATTTGTCTGATTTTCGTTTTACCAGAAATTAATCTAGTTCGGGAGTTGATTACAGCCAAGGAAGGATTAGCACCTTTGTAATGCCCTTTCGGAACCAATTGATTTCTCAGTTGTCTTAATTGCAAAAATTAAAAATTAAATTAAATTTAAAAGTTTGATCCAAATTACTTACCTTTGACGAATTTAAAATTGACCTAGAAATAAATCAGATTAATGTTAAACTGTAAAATAAATATTAATAAATAAAAGAATAAAAAAGGAAAATTCAAATAAAAAAGACTAAATTGAAAAGAATTAAGAATCAAGGATCAATTTGATGTTAATTAAAAGCTGCAAGGAAAAAACCAAAAGTTAAGGGTGAAATTGCAAGAATAAAAATATAACAGTGATTAAATTGAATTAATTCAAAATTATAGGGCAAAATTATTATAGGTGACTAAAATAAATTACGCATCAAAATATCAGGGACTGCAAAAATAATTTAAAAAATAGTATTTACACCCAAGCCTTCCTATATAAAGCCCTTTAAACCCAAAAAAACTCATTCCCCCTCATTTATCAAAGAGAAAATAACCTTAGTGACCGAAAATCGTATATTATAAGACATTTTCGGTCATTGATATTATTTTCTCTTTATCCAAAATATCACTCTCCCCAACTAAAAAAATCCTCTCAACCCAAATCCCCAACCGGCCTATGGTCGACCACATCCTCGCCGCCCGGTCCACATCCGATCGTCGTTCCAGCCATCACCACCGGTAGCCAAAAAACTACAAACCTACCAAAATGTTTCCCTCTACACCCTAAAATCAAATCTAGCCCCTAAATCTCCAAAATAAACCCTAAAAGGCATATATCTAAAAAATAAACTCTCGATTTTTTACCTTTTTCGATGATGCCTTTTCAACTCACGGTGGGTTTTCCCTTTCCGACGAGCCTTCTATGTGCTCCTGACGTTCTTTGGCGAGACAAAGCCTTAAGCTTTGTTTTTTGCTTTCTATTTCGAACGTTTTACCTGTGTTTTTCATATTTGGTATACTGCTTTTTGGTGTTCTTCTTTTCGATGATGTTCGTGGTTTTTGTTGTTTTGCTGGTATTTTTGTGATTTCCTCCGTATGTTGCTTGGTTGCTACTGGTTGCTTGATCAGTTTTTAGCTTGTGTTCTTCGATGGTTTTTTTTCGATGGCTTGGGTGGGGTATTTATACCCCCTCCGCCGGTGGTTATTTCCGATCCTAACAGTGATTATTTCCCTTGTCCCTATTTTACTCGTGCCGACTTGTTGTTCGTACTAGCTGGAAATCCCGGGATGGTTCAGTCTCGAGTTGCTCCGATTTGCTCTACCTCAAAATCTCGACAGGTTGCTGCGCGTGGCTTCCACGCGCCATTTGTACGGTGCCCTTGTTAAGTTTGAAACCCTAATGTGGTTCGAGTATCTTTCTGGGCCTGGTTTAGCGGCCTGCTGGGTAAGGCGGGTCTGCTATTTGGATCTTGACTTGATTGGACTATGACCTTAATTTTATTGGGACCCTGGACTTTTACTGGACCATTTGAACCTGAAAATGAATAAAATAAAAAAGAAAATAAATAATAATAATAATAAGTTAGTTATATATATATATATTACATATGTTTTTCAAAAACTATATATATTATATGTTTTCAAAACTATATAACAATATGTATATTTATAAAACTATAATATGTTTTCAAAAACTATACTATATGTTTTTAAAACTACACTATATATTTTAAAACTATATATATTTTTTTTAAAACTATATAATATGTTTTCAAAAACTATATTATATGTTTTTTTAAAAACTATACTATATATTTTCAAAAACTATATATTATATGTTTTTAAAACTGTATAATATATATTATCATAAATTCTATATACTATAAATATATAAAACAAAAAAAATCATAAAATCTCGGACGAAAATGAGTGTCTATACAAATTTATCTCCAAATTCATTGAAATATATAATTAGTTTCAATCATAGTTCCTAAAATTTGTTTTTTTCAAACAAATAATAATATAACTTGGCTTAATGATTTTATTAAGAAGGGATGTGATTAGTATATATGTATAGTTTGGGATAAAATTGGAATCTTCAAAAAGTTTGGGGACCAATTTAGAATGAAAGTCATAGTTTAGGGAGGAAATTGAAATATTCAACAGTTTAAGGATTAATTTAAAATAAAAAGTATAGTTTGGAGAAATTAACTCCTTTAATTCACGAAGAAATTTGTAAACCAAAATAAAATAATAAATTGTCTTTTAATTTATATTTATGCACTACTTTTAAGTTGAAACGAATTGGGCCGAAAAACAATAGCCGGCTTAAACCCGGATCATAATAGAACCCAATCGATAACTAACTCTAAGCCAGAATCTTCCAGAACTAAGGTCGGAGGCATCGGATATGAAGACACGTGGGTGCCCCCAGGAAAAGCGTAACTTCTTGACCAAGCAACAATCCCCTATATATATAGCCTTCCCTCACACGCTTTATCAAAGCCTGCGATATTTGTTTTCCCTTATCATTCAAGCCTTTAACAAGTAAAATAATTTGCAATCTCCAAACGATGCCTCGCCGAAGCTCAGGAGGTGAGTAATACGCTCGTTTTTATCTTCTCATGGCTGTAGTTTTAAGAGAGGTTGAATGTTGTATGTTGTGGTTATGATTTAGGTATTGATTGATCTCTATGTGTATATGAATTTATGATCAACTCCTTACGGGTCATCGTTTTGTTATGTATAGTTTGAATGATATGTGGTGGATATTTTCTTCGTTTATTCTAAATTTCAGTTTTAGCTTCATGACTTTCATCCCCTTTTTTGTTAATTTTTGGTGATTTTATTTCGGAAACTATATTGTTCGCGGAATGGATGCACATCGATTCTTAGTTTTCAATTTTTCATTAGGTAGAAACCAAGTTTTGACTGTTCATTTCGCTACTAATATTGTATAATCAAATAATGATGGTGAAATGTTGATTTTATAGGAAGGTCAGCCCCACGTCCTGCTGCTCGTGCGCCAGCGAACAATGCTCCTTTAAAGCCTGGTATTTTTCTTTATTGATCTGTATGAATAATAATATTAGTTGGTTTCAATCTTTTTGCCTAGAAGAAAATGGAATTTTATGTTACGGAATTCAAATTAGTGGCTGACCATAATGTTGAGGAGTTGGAAGTCAACTTATGCAAATCTTATTTCCCACATAGAATTAAGGGAATTCAGTAAGAAGAGGAATGGTGCCTGTGCATATTGTTGGGCATTGTGTATTCCATTTGTATTTTTTCTTTGGATTTGCTGAATTGGCATTTTAGTTAAATTTTTACCTTGTCTGGTAATGTTCATTGAACTTAATTGGGTTTTTGGTTGTTGCAGCTAGTTCTGCCCCTCCCCCGGCACCTGTGCAAAAGGGAAATGGATTTGGCTCTGCAATCGTAGATGGTAAGTCAAAAGCTGTTTCCCTTTGCTTAGAATTATTATTTCTGATAGCTATTGTTTCATTGACATGTATTGGGCTGTACTTAACTTTCTTCTTTGTTTATGCGTAGGTATTGGATGGGGTGCTGGAACTGCTATGGCTCACAGGGCGGTTGATGCCATTGTTGGCCCTCGTGTCATCAAACACGAGACTGTTGCTTCATCAGAACCAGCTGCCTATGCTGCTTCCGCACCAAACATGAACAATCTTGTGAACTCGGATGCTTGTGGCGGTCAATCCAAAGCTCTAAGTGATGTATGTATATCTTTCTTCCTTCGTTTTCATGTATTAATCCGCTGTCTCAAATAATGCTATTGAAGATCGTTTGGGAAGAGTGAATGTCCATACTTGCCGTGCATTCGAAACTAATGCTCCTTGTTTCGCTTGCAGTGTCTGACCAACTATGGAAGTGACATTAGCAAATGCCAATTCTACATGGACATGCTGAAAGAATGCCGCAGGAGCTCTGGTGCTGCGTTGGAAGCTTGATAATTGCAAAGAACGATTATCTCATATCTAGATCGTTGCAATTTAGATGTTAATAGGCGTGCCTTTTTTGTTATTCTATATTGCTATATTGTTGCAAGTAATGGGGTTGTTTGAAAAAAACGAACTGTGGTAAACTTAATTTCTAAGCAGAACCTGAATGCTTTTTTAATTGTGGACGCTTCCTTGATGATATTGCCCTCTGTTTTCCTCTAATTCTGGCTCTAGTTAGTCATTGAACTTGTAACTGTTTGCGGACAAAAGGTATATAAAATTCACTTTGATCTAGGGATGGGTTCAGGTATATAAATGAACCGAACTTTGACGATGAAGGTTATATACATGTTCGTTTATTTATTTTAAGGTCTTTGCGTTCAGTTTGTGTGTTTCTTTTAAAAATTTAATGTTGTGTTTATTTATTTTTAAAGAATTTGTATATGTTTATATATTGTTTATGAACGATTGTTTAATGTTCATGAATGTGGGCATTTAATGTTTATGAAAATATTTGTTTAGTGTTTGTTTAAAATATAAAAAATAAAAGGAAATGGAGAATTAGGAAATAAGTTTGTTCATGAATATAAATGAATTAATTGATAAACAAGTTCATAAACGAATTTGTAAGTAAATTTATTTGTGAAAATAAATAAATCAAATAAATATATGTTCGTGTACGTTCGTTTGTTAAATGAATTGGGTAAACGAGTTTTTATTCATGTAACATGAATAAACCAGTTGATAACGATTTTAAAAATAAACTTGTTCATGAATATGAACGAATAAAATATATATATATATATATATATATATATTCTTGTTTGTTTATTAAATAAATATAAAAATTTCGTTCATACTCTTAGAAAGGTTGAGGAGTAGAGTTAGGAAAATCATTTTATAAATTTTATAAATTATTTTATATTTTAGAATTTTTGTTTATTTACTATTAAAAATTTGATTCCTTTTCTCCTAATATTTTATGAATATATTTTTCTAAAAAAATTATAAATTTATCCGTTTTAATATAAAATTTGTAAGTCCATTTTTGTTTGATCCATCTTGGATCTTGACAATGGTTCAAAGGCCTTTCTTTAAATAAACAAGACAAGCATCCTAGGGTTAGAATTTAAGGAAAAATATAAATTTCAAATATAAAGCAAAATATTGAATCGAGTCTTTCGACTGAGAATTTTACCTACAAAGTATCTTTAGAAATATGTTTTAATTTGATCATATACATAAAAAAAATACTCTTTTTAAAGATTTTTTTTAATAAATTCTTAAAACAATAGTATTTTGTCAGACTAAACTTATGCCTTTCGAAAAATACGATGAACCGAATTGCATCTTTACACGCGACTCGGGGCAGATTCATATATATTTTTTTGTTGGTGTTGAAATTAAAAAAAACGTGTCTTATGGAGTATATGTTGATGTATTTTTTTTGTTAAGAAGTTTAATATGTTTTTATAAATTTTAAAAATGAATTTTAAAAATAATTTTCAGATTATGTTTTTAAAAATTGATTAACTTTTTTAAAAGAAAATTTTAATTTTAATTTTTATGATCTTCAAAAGTTAATAAAATTGATCACACGTTGACATAAAGATTGATATAATATATTTTAAACTTTATAGATTAATTTAATATACGAGTCAAAAATGTGTTAAAATTTATGAATCAATTTAGAATAAAGTTTATAATTTAGAAACCTTTTGTATAATTAGCTCATTTTAGGAAAATGAAATTATAATTTCAAATGTAGATTCTTACCTATTAAGCTTACGTCATGATAAAAAGACTCATTTGTAGATAGAAACAATTAGTCAACAAACGTTTTATAATAGAGATTTTCTTACTTAAAATGAAATGTTGCAGATCAAAATGCTTTAATTGAAAAGAATAAGAGTTAAAGTAACTATTTAATTACATTGTGAATCTTTTTGCCTTAAAATAAAAGGTAGGGACCAAAATGTTTCAAAAAAAAAGAATAGAGACTAAAATAACTATCTAATCAAACATTATGAGTATTTTTTGACATTATACCTAATAAGTACTAACAAATAGTTGTTCATGTCACTATATTTATTAAATAAAAATGAACTCTTACTCATTCCTTAAAGTTATCGTAACAACCTCTTCGATCTTATGTCAAACCTCATGATCAATACTTAATCATTGAAAATAAATCACACTAAATTTTAAACTTAGTGGTGTTTGAATTTTATTAACGAACAATAACAAGTATATACACCCATTCAATCATGTTTAACATCCCATCATTCTCATTTGAAAGGTATACTCTATCGATACATTTCATTACAAGGGAACTCTCTATTTATTTCAATTATTAGTGTAGCACATAGTATGTGGGGGATTATTCATACATGTTAATAATATCTTTGACATATTTTATTCTTGTTCATTATATTTCCTCATGCTAGGATATTTTTTTTTTATTAAAATCACAACATATCAATATCACTTGCAATGCTTTCTTCTACAATTTGTTATTTAGAGAATGTCTCACTATCAACTTTTCATAGGATCATGTGTGGATTATCAAGTAACTTGAGGTTAATATTACTTTTCTAAATATGGTACTTTACATGAGGAAATGTATGCAGAACAACCTCCTAGATATATTACTTCTGTTCAGCCCTTGTATGTTTTTCGGTTACGCAATGCCTTACATGGCCTAAAACAAGAACAAAAGATATGGTCTCTTGAACTCTCCTACTTCCTATTGTAGTTTGATTCCCAAAAATCTAAAGCATATGCTTCACTCTTCATCTATAATGCAGAGGGATCACCATGTCTATGTCTTAGGCGCAATACATTTCAGATATTCTAGCTCAATTTCATATGGTCGATGCGAAGTTTATTTTCACGTCTGTCTTCCTTCGATAAGCTACAATCGATAGTGACTTGTGTCAAGGATACCTTGTCACAATACATGCATGGTCATGTACCAGCCCAGTGGACAGCAGTTAAGCGAGTTCTTCGCTACCTCAAGGATACCTTGTGTCAAGTATTACTTCTTCGCTTACAACCTATGCTGATGCAAACTAAGGTGGACCGTCTACGGATGGTAGATCCATTACTGCTTATTTAATTTATCCTGATTCTAGTGTTATCTCATTAAAATCAACTCTGAAAATTCTCTTGTTTATTCACATAAGTTGAATATTGTGCCTTAGCAAATGCAACAACTGAAGTGCTTTGGATTAAACATCTCTTTTAGGAGATTGAAATTTCTCTTAACTGACCACTGTCTCTCTTTTATGACAATCTTAATGGTCACGTGTTTGTAAAAATTTGATCTTTCACTCTCGTAAAAAGCATCTTGTGCTTGACTTTTTCTTTGTTTATGACTAGGTTGCTACAAGATCATTACTTGTTCATCATATTTAGGGGCGTAACCGGGAATTTATTAAGGCGGGGTTAAAGTATTTTTTATTTTTCATAAATATAATTTTTTTAATTGAGGGGAGTCGGGTAAATTTTTTTATTCAAAAAAATATATATTTTATTAATTAATACTTAAAAAATTAGCGAGGACCAAGGCAAATCTTTTCCCCATGAAGTTCCGCCCATGATCATATTTCTTCTAAAATTCAACTTTAGGACACTTGTAGACACTAGTTTTTTGCCCATTTATTTTATTATTATTATTATTATTATTATTATAAATATAATAATAATAATAATAATAATAATAATAATAATTATTATTATTAAATAATTAAAAATACATTGCAGGCCCAACAGTAAATCGAGACCCATTTACATACCCAGACCAATCCAAGCACAACCAGACCCGACCTAATAATAAGCCTAAACCCAATTAGGGTTTCAACATCTCAGCACCAGCCGCCAGCTCCTCACAGTCGTTGGATCTGGAAAGATCCAACGGTCTAGAGCCCTCCAGCTTGAAACCTTAAGGTACATAACCCTAGGGACCACGTGACGCCGCCTCCGCTGCCACCGCTATTGCCGACGCCTCCACCTCCAGTTGCCTCAGCCACCTTTTGCCACCCTCGTCGAAGCCTCCAGAAGACCTAGATGGCCACCCACGTTGAAGCTCTATGGTGACTCACCGAAAGTCTCCTCTATGACCGGTCCGAGGCAAGCTAGCCACCAAACCTGCGAAAGAGAAAAACACGAACAACCACCAAGAGAAAAGCACAACAACACCAAACAAAAACAGAGCAAGAAAAATAACCGAGAGAATAGGAAGTGACTTACCAGCGTCGTCGGAGCCTCTAGGCGCCACCACGCGCCTCTGAAGCATTAGAAAATCGGAGGTATAAATCGTAGATTTGCTCCGATTATGAGCTTTTTAAGGGAAACGGAGGTCGTATCCGGCCTTAGGAGGTCGAGATCTATATTCTAGGGTAATTTGGGAATTTCGACCACCGACGATTGTCACCGGAGCACGGTGGTCGGTGGCTGCCGGAATTCCCTCCGGTGAGGGAAGCTAGAGAGAAGGGAGGGAACTTTCTCTCCTTGGAAAGAGAAACAAAAAAAGAAAATGAAAGAGTTAGCCCTTTAAGGTCTGTTTTAGGCCTTTTATACCCGCATCAAAACGATGCCATTTTGATGAGGGGTCTGTGCGTAATTAAGGAAATGGGTAAAACTCTTTCCGCAGTCCTTCTGAGTTCTGTAAATTTGCAATTTGGTCACTAAATCAAGTTTCAGTATATTTTAATTTTATCTTTTAATTTTGTTTTATTATAATTTAGTCACCGTATATATATGTTTATATATTTAGGGTAAATATCATATTTAGTCCCTTATAATTTAATTAATTTTTATTTTAATCTCGAATTAATTATGGATAAATTATACTGTTAAGCACCTAGATTTAATAACATTTCGAACTAGAGCCTTTAATTTTGATATTTTACATTTTAATCTCTGATATTTTAATTATTTTCATTTTGACCATGAATTTTATATATTTTTCAATTTAATTCTATACTTTTAATTTATTTTATTTTGGTCATTATTTAATAGAAATTTTATTTTATTATTATTATTATCCTTTATTTTTCAATACAGTACTTTAATTATTTTTAGTCATTAATATTTATATAAAATATAATATAATTTGAATAATTTCATATTTTAATAATAATATTTATTTTTTAATATTAAAGAAAGGGGCTGTTTTAAAGCAACTAGATGTCATTTTTTGATATTTTTAAATAAATACCCTATTTATAAAACCATAAAAATATATATATATTAATATCTTTTTCCTTAGAATTATTCAATTGAATCTGAAATAAGAGGATCATAAATTAAATTTATATTTGAATTCTTAAACTCTATTATTAGAGCCAATTTATAATTAATGTGTACTAATTTTGGGTGTTGTGTGGGTGCTAATCCTTCCCAAAACGTAACCGAAAACGAATCCCTTTTTATTAATAAAAAGAATGAATTTTTGGTTAAACGCATATCAGTTTATCTTTTGACTGATGTTTTCTTAAAAACTCTTTTAAAAGATGATTTTTAGGTATTTGACCTACCTAACCCGAAAAGTCGATGGCGACTCCCAAAACATTTTATTAAAAACCATTTATTTATTCACATTACTTTTTCCGCCAAGGAAATTTTGTGTCCGGGCGAAAACTGGTTACGACAACACTCTCACAAAGCCTGTTGGTATAAATCTTTTTCTTCGCTTTTGATCCAAGATTTGTCTCTCTAACGGATCCTTTATCTTGCGGGAGTGTATCAAAGAGAGATAAACAATTGTAATTCTCTATTTGTCTCTCTAACGGATCCTAGACTCATCCTTATTATTATCCAAGATTTGTGTATAATCGAGTCTCTATCTGATTATGTACAATAGAATTCTATCTATATCCTAGACTTATATATACAGATAAGTCTAGAGCGCACGTCGCATATCAAAACAGACCACTAATGTGATATACCGATGCATACCACTAATTAAATTGTCCTTATTACATAAATATGAAAAAATATAATAATCTATCCACAATTAATCTTTTATTATTATTTAGTTTAAATTTTAATAGGAATATACTTAAATTATATTCTTTATTAAAAATTATAATTATTTTAATAACTTTTATTTGTTTAGGATTGGATCACTTAATTTATTTAAGTTTGTATATTTATTCCAACAATAATAATCAAACCCAACAATCGATACTATTCATCGTGAAAAATCGTATTTTTTAATATGCACTGTCGCCGAAAAACTATATCAAGAGAAAAATGGCCTTTTTCAAATACTTTTCCATCTCCTCTTTAACCCACTTGGGAAAAGGAATACCTAAAAAAACCATTTTTTCCTTTAAAAATAAAACTCCATGACTACAATATAACATTTAATTCATGTTGATCTAATTAAGTTTGTTCTGATCTAATCATTGCTAAAAAAAGGTTTGTTCTGATTCATGAACTTTCTTGATATATCTAAAATGATATATTTGTAATCAATAATCAGCTTCTGCTAATGTGATGAGAATCTTAAGTATGGGGCTTCATATAGCTCTCCGACGATAGTATATATTGAAGAACAGGTTTTTCCGACGATGAATAGGATTTCCGACTGTTGGATTTGATAATTGCTGCTAGGATGAATATGTAAACTTATGTAAATTACGTGTTCCAATCCTAAACAAATAAAAGTTCCTAAAATAATTATATTTTTAATAAAAAAATATAATTTAATTATATCCCTATTAAAATTTAAACTAAATAATAATAAAAGTTTAATTGTGGATATATCATTATATTTTTTATATTTATTTAATAAGAACAATTTAATTAATGGTATACATCGATGAGTAACATTAGTATTGTGTTTCAATGTGTGATGTACCACGTGCGCTCTAAAATTTTCCCATATTATGTTTGTATTTTATTGTTTATCACCCACCCTTTTCTTCAATTGTCCCTATAAATATATCATTTTGCTATAAATATATCATTTTGTGGTAAAGAAGAGAAAAAAACATAATAAAATAAAAACAAAATACAACCGAATTAAAATCTAATTACATAAATAACCTTGATTTTATAACGAATTTCTAATGTGAGTTGTCAACAAAGAATGCATCTAAAATTGGAATTAAGCATTCTTATTAGTTTGACAACTTTTATTAATTGTTAGAAAATTTACTTGTGTATGTAGAAAATTTATGTCGAAAAATTTACTCATTTAAAATTAGAGATGTGCCACGAACCTATATGGATTAGTAAAGTTAAAATCTCGAAGAATCTTAGAGGACAATAAAAAAATGACAAACCTCGATCAATTATTATATGAATAAAAAGCTTTATTATTATTATTGTTATTGAATTTCACATCAAATTTTGATCTTCAATGTCTTTAATCTATCTTTCAATCCCCATAACTGCATAAAGCTCTCTCTCCTTGGGAGACTCAAAATCATCATATTCTTCTTCCAGTTCCAATGGAAGGTCTTGTTCCTTTCTCAGCTTTGAATACTCAACTTTTTGTCCATATAATTTAGCCAAAACCAAGTAGAGAGTCATCGTGAAAATGGTGACCACAATCAAGGTCCAGCTGAACAGAATATTTACTAATGATTTAGCTCGGTGCAGTGCCTCGTCGCTTGAGCAGCTAACAATCTGATGACCATCTTCAAAGTGAAGGAAGCAGCCTTTGGGAACCAACGCCGGAGTCCACATCATGTATCCCATGAGCACGAGCCAAACACCTTGATACAAAACACTGATGGACCTCATAAAGCTGACCATGAAGCTATCAGGAAACCCAATCGCAAGGAGCGTGGTGGTTAACGAAACAACGATTGCACTCTGCAGAAGCAAGTGATAGTGACCCTCCAGCCCCATGTGATCGGCCGAATGGAAGTGGAAGAGGAGCAACTGCTGCGCGAAGGCTACGGCTGCAACGAATTGTGATAGGCAATACGTAGCTTTGGGGCAAACTTTATCAAGCAGGATAGCAAAAGCTGCGTAAGTAAAAAAGGTCATTGATATGACAGAGTGCTCGAAGTTGCGGAGACGGTTCGATGGGATGGTTCCATCGGGACCGATAGGTCGGTAGCCGTGCATTGCAGGGCCGATGAAGAGCTCCATGGAGGCGGTGATGGAGGAGGCCGCCATGATTATGAACAGCTCTAGGTACCTTAATTTTGGTGCGGGGAACCATGAGGAGGATGTGTAGGAATTTGGGTGGAGAGAATGGAGCTTGATATGGTTGAAGAGATGCCAAAAACCAAGTAAAAAGAAGGCCAAACCTGGCAAAACATGCCCCACTAAAGAACCCATGTCTTGCAACTTTTTGTTTAGTGTATTTGGAGAAAGAAAGAGAATGGAAATAGCTTGTTTTCAATGTTACAAGGGAGAGAGAAAAGAGGAGGCAGAGTTTGGTGAACAAAGGTGTTAGATTGGTTCCATTTATTTTTCTTTCACACTAAAAAAACCTTTGCTTTTTTTCTTTCCCAGTTTTCGCGGTGAAGTATTGAAACTTCTCCCATTTCCCCCCCTAGTTTCTACTCCACGGAAGACTAATCAATTTCCATTTTTATAGTAAAATTCTCATACTCTCTTTCTTTTTCTTTTTATATATTTATTTCACACCATTTTGTTTAAATATTAAACTCATTTTACACGAATCAAACTATCGCAGTGGTTTAGGGTCGAGCACAATAGACTCAAGGGTTTTTAAACTTTCATTGTCAAATGGTAGAGAATTTTTAGAATAAATATTACTTTATAATCACCATAGATTAATAATAATAAAAAATACTAAACTTATTTTAAAATGTTGTTTTATTTAGATAAATATTGCTAGGGAAATATTGTAGAAGATCATGATATCCAAATAAAATAGAAAAAATGCATGGGAGATCACAAAGTACAATGATCCCCACAAATATATGCTAAAAATACATCTCACAAGAACACGGGAAATTGGAGTTGGATGTAATATGTGTATATGTAGAGGTGTTGTTCGAAAAGAATTCAAGAATTCTGGTTTCAATCTTAGTTGCATTTACTTGAAATCAATTTAGATATGGTTTTGGGCGGCAAAGCAAAAGGTAATGAAGTTGGTATTCAGTGATTGAGATACATCGTATAATGAGCTTCTAACGTTGTTATATGTAATGAGCGATTCATCTCAAGAATCATTGTGGGGTATGAAACTCTACCAGCATACGCTTTGGACAATCAATATAACACTCTAAATCTGACCTAAAATATGCAACAGTCTAAGGGGGTCATATTCGGATCACCAAGGACCCTCGACCTAAAATTTGGAATTGAAAGTTTAAAAAATCGAATTATAAATAAAATTAGAAAGTTTAAAAGATTGAACATAAATAATATTAGAAATGATAATATTATAAAAAATTATACAAAACATGGAACCACAGACAATTTAGAGGCTCGCATCGTTCGGTTGGAACTGTTGTCAGTAGTATTAAAGAATCTGTTAGAATAAAATTGTATAGAAGTCATATGAATAAGGTAGATGCTGTTAATAGGAAACTGTGTATAGATGGAGGTATGGTGTAATGTCTTTGTGAGTACGTTTTGTAGCAGCTTGTGCTGCCTTCCTTTTGGATGAATGAATTTTACTTATCCAAAAAAAAAAATATAATAGCATCAAAGTTACATATTGAATCATAACGCAAGGGTCATGATATACATACTCTATAGAAGTAGATAAGTACTGCACTCTGTAAAGAAGGTTGATGGAACTCTAAAATAATGTCAACGCCTTGGCTCTACTCAAATCTAATGATCTGAAATGAGAAAATAAATCTGAAGATTGAACTTTATAAGCGCAATAATATACAGTCATCCAACTGAAACTACATACAAAAAGAAATGTAAACTGAGTAAGCATAAATATATCATGAAGTAATTGCAACATATGACATACTTTAGAGTAGGACAAGTCACAAATTAAGCTCACCTCTCGACTTGTTGATTTTCATTAACATAGTGGATTTAGTAAATAGAAGACCTTAGACATGTATTTACAAATGATTACACAGACATTATGAAATATATATATATATATCACATGCCATATCCTAAATGTAGTTACAGACAAAATCAAGAGTAGAACTCATATATTTATATTTAATAATAGTTTGTATATACATCAAATTTTGAGTATTTGGATTGTCTCATGCCGTTAAAGTCGTATAGTCGTAACATTAATCGTCACTAAGATCATATAGTATAATAGTACTCATAAAACCGCTTATAGTAATACTTACTATCACGATTACATAACATCATTACAAAATGCACGGAAAAGATCATACAATTAATATTGATGTTTTCAACTACTTGATTGAAAATTAGAAGCAAAAAATAATATCGATTTAAAATTAAACAAAGTATTTGAGGACTAAATAACTTGAGAATAAAGAAGGCATGACATGATATTTACCAAATATAACCTTTAATAAGTCTTTTCTTATTTTTATCTTTATCTATTACACGTGGCCCTCACTAAAACAAACTAATGCCTTTTTCTTACAACATTTATTATAAACATATAATATATATTTGTTTCCCACAAATATGGGACCCAGCGTGGGACCTCTTTTAAAATAAACCCCTTTTTATCTTATAACTAAACATGATTTTTAGAACAAGATCGATTAGCGAACCGGTTATGCTATCGGTTCACTGGTTCAACCGGGCGAACCAGTTTGATCGGTCGGAAGAACCGGACGACATCATAATTATTTAAAAAATTAAATAAAATACCAAAAATATTTAATAAAAAATATTTTTTTATATCACAAGTCATATTCAAAGCAAGTCATAACATATATAAGTTAAAAACTATAAAATCAAGTAAAACAAAATGATTCAAATTAACTACAACATAATATTTAAGGTAAAACATATTAAATAATAAATATAATTATATAACTATAATTAAAAAATAAATTTGGGGTTAAAAAAATCATAATAAAATGATATTGTTTGATTTAATTTTTTTTTAAAAACAATCTCACATGCTAAGAAACATAGAAGAGCATCCCAACTAACTTCTATAAATAATAGAGGTAATTTGACATTCAAAATCATAGAGTCTTTTGGTGAGCATTGAGCGAACTATTCTTCCATTTCAATCAAGCTCGAATTTTAGGCTTCAATCGAGCTTCTAAATTTTTTTTGAGTTCAAGCCTTTTCGAGTTCAAGTTTCAATATTATATTTCGAGTTCGAGTTGAACTTGATAATTTTTAGCTCGTGAGTTTGAGTTGAGTTGAGCTTACTTTTAAAGTTTTCAAGTTCGAGTCGAGCTCAGCAATACTCGAGTTTGACGTGGCTCGTTTAACAAACTACGTCGTTTGGTTTAATTTTAAAAAAAAAACAAAATTGGCGGTTTTCTCCGATTTTTCCCGGTTTTCAGCCGGTCCGGTTCGAACGGTTCAGCGGTTTTCACTAATAACGGTTCAACCGGTGTAGATTGAACCGGACTAGACAGCGATTTCCAGTTGAATCGGTTGAACCGGCCGGTCCGGTCCGATTTTCAAAACACTGTTATTAAACCAATGTATTTGAAACGTAAGAAATAGAGGAACCACCATTTATGTTCGTCTTTCTTATTGCCCATTATTATTGTTTTAATTTAGTTATTTTTAATTTTATTATATTTTACAATTGATTTTAAATATAAGCTAAAAAGTGCACATTAAAATATCATTTGAAATCATACGATAATAACATTATTATTATCTAAACTTTCAACATTTTCATAAGCTTGTAAACAAACAAAAAATAAAATTCATAAGCAAAATAATAAAATATCGTGTGTGTGTCTCTCTCTCTCTATATATACATTGAAAGTTGCTAGCCATGCATGCACCAAATTGGTTTCAATAATGCACCGAAAGTGCATTAGTTGGCAGCAATGATAAAGTGCATTAGTTGGTATAATAATTCTCATATTTAGTCATTGTACTTTAGGGTATTTTCAAGATTAGTCCTTAAGCTTTAACTATAGCTTCAAAACCATCCCAAAGCATTCTAGTTTTCTTCCAATACTAAAGAGAATTTAGAGAGTTTCTTGAGAGTTGTTTTCTCCTTTTTATCAAGAGAGAATTATCATTGTTTTCTCCTTGGTGGATCAAGAGAAGTTGTAATTCCTATTTTCTCATAGTGAAATTCTTCTACCGTTGCCCGTGGTTTTTATCCTATATTATTTAGGGGTTTTCCACGTAAATTTTGTCTCTTTTATCTTCATATTTTATTTTCTCAAATTATCAGTTGTGATTTTACTCTATTCGATAGCCGTCTTCCGCAATAATTGGTATCAGAGCTAGATTAGAGTGTGTAATATCTGCTTATTGTCTTTGTGGTTGCCACCAAAAGGTGGATCCTCCAACATAAAAAAGTAAGAAGTTATTACTCATTCTTTGAAGGTTCCAGAGAACTATTCACGATAGTGAAATAGTGTGAGTTATCCGTAAAATAAGCTATGACAATGAAATTTGATATTGAAAAATTCAATGGGAGAAATTTCTCATTGTGGAAATTGAAGATGAAGGCCATTATGAGGAAAGACGGTTGTCTAGCAGCTATCAGTGAAAGGCCAGTAGATTTCACAGATGACAACAAATGGAACGAGATGGAGGGGAATGCTTTGGCAAACTTTCATCTAGCATTAGCAGATGAAGTATTGTCAAGCATCGAGGAGAAGAAGACAGCTAAGGAGATATGAGATCATCTCACCAAATTGTACGAGAACACATCGATGCACAATAAAATTTTCCTTAAGAGGAAATTGTACACTCTTCGTATGCCAGAATCTACTTCAGTGACGGGGCACTCAAACACGCTGAACACTTTATTTTCTCAGCTTACATCCCTAAGATGTACAATAGAAGAATAAGAATGTGATGAACTTCTACTTCAAAGTCTACCTGATTCGTATGAACAACTCATCATCAACTTGACAAACAGTAATGTCACCAATCTAGTCTTCGATGACGTTGCATCTGTTATTCTACAAGAAGAAAATCAGCGCAAGAATAAGGAAGACAGACAAGTAAATCTGCAACAAGCAGAAGCATTGACAACGATGAGAGGGAGATCAACAAAATGTGGCCAAAGCAGCAGTCACAAACATGGTAGATCAAAGTTGAGAAGCAAAAAGAATTTAAAGTGCTACAACTGTGGAAAGAAGGGTCACTTAAAGAAGGATTATTGGAGTCTAAATAAAAACTCCAATCCACAAGGCAATACCATAAACACTTCAGATGATGGAGATGCTCTATGCTGTGAAGCATCAACCACCGTGAAAGGCAGAAAAAGATTTACAGATATATGGCTCATTGATTCGGGAGCAACATATCACATGACCTCAAGAAGAGAATGGTTTCATCATTATGAACCTGTCTTAGGAGGATCTGTGTATAGCTGCAATGATTATGCCTTAGAGATTATTGGCGTGGGAACCGTCAAATTGAAGATGTATGATGGAACAATTAAAGTTGTTCGAGATGTGCGGCACGTGAAAGGCCTAAAGAAAAATTTATTATCCTATGGATTGTTGGATAATAATGCAAGCAATATTGAAACACGGAAAGGAATCATGAAGGTGTTCCGTGGAGCGCTTGTGGTGTTGAAAGGCGAAACGATAGCTGCAAACTTGTACATGCTGAAGAGAGAGACTTTGCTAAAAGCAGAAGCCTCTGTTGTCTCATGTAGTTCAGATTCTGCAATGCTATGACATCAGAAACTTGAACACATGTCAGAACAAGGAATGAAAGTCCTTGTAGAGCAAAGGCTACTTCCAGGCTTAACAAAGGTAACACTTCCTTTGTGTGAGCATTGCATAACAAGTAAGCAACACCGGTTGAAATTCAACACGTCAAATTCTAGAGGCAAAAGTGTTTTAGAATTGGTTCATTATGACGTATGGCAAGCACCAGTTACATCCTTAGGCGGAGGAAAATATTTTGTCTCATTTATTGATGACTACTCTAGGAGATGTTGGGTGTTCCCTATTAAGAAGAAGTCAGATGTGTTTTCCACTTTCAAAATCTTCAAAGCGCGGGTGGAACTTGATTCTGGAAATAAGATCAAGTGTTTCAGAATAGATAATGGAGGAGAATACACAAGTGAAGAATTTGATGACTTTTGCAGGAAAGAAGGCATCAAAAGATAGTTCACAGTGGCGAACACTCCTCAACAAAATGGAGTGGCAGAGCGGATGAACAGAACCTTGTTAGAAAGAACAAGAACAATGTTGAGGGATGCAGGCCTAGAAAAATCATTCTGGGCAGAAGCAGTCAATACCGCCTGTTATTTGGTAAATCGAGCTCCATCAACTGCAATAGAGCTGAAGACACCAATGGAGATGTGGACTGGTAAATCAGTTGATTATTCAAACCTCTATATATTTGGAAGTATTGTGTACGTGATGTACAACTCCCAAGAAATTTCAAAGTTGGATCCAAAATCCAGGAAATGCAAATTCTTGGGGTATGCTGATGGAGTAAAGGGGTATCGCTTATGAGATCCCACTGCCTGCAAAGTGATCATCAGCAGGGATGTTATCTTTGTAGAGGATAAACTACAAAGAAAAGAAGACTATGCTAGTGCTGAAAAGTCAGAGACTACACAAATATATGTGGAAAAGGAGGTTGAACAAGGAGATTTTTCTGAAACAGAACCAACACATGATGAACAAGAGCCAGAGAGTTCTGAAGCTCCAACAACTCGTCAATTAGATCATGTGAGAAGACGTCCCAATTGGCACTCAGATTATTTTATAGAAGGAAATATTGCATACTGCCTTTTAACAGGGGACAATGAGCCATCAACATTCCAGGAGGCAATAAACAGTTCAGATGCTTCACTGTGGATGATGGCGATGCAAGAAGAAATTGAAGCACTTCATAAAAATAATACATGGGACCTTGTGCCACTACCACAAGGAAAGAAGCCAATTGGTAACAAATGGGTCTTCAAAATCAAGCGAAATGGTGACAATCAAGTGGAGAGGTATCGTGCAATATTGGTGGTCAAAGGATATGCTCAAAAAGAAGGTATTGATTTCAATGAAATATTTTCTCCTGTGGTTCGACTAACAACAGTTCGAGTAGTTTTGGCAATGTGTGCTACATTAAACTTACATATAGAGCAGCTAGATGTTAAAACAGCTTTTCTTCATGGAAATCTTGAAGAAGAGATTTACATGCTCCAGCCTGAAGGTTTTGAAGAAAAAGAAAAGAAGAACTTGGTTTGCAGGTTGAACAAATCTCTGTAATGTCTAAAGCAGGTGCCGAGGTGTTGGTATAAGAGATTTGATTCCTTCATTATGTGCCTTGGATACAATATACTTAATGCAGACCCTTGTGCTTATTTCAAGAGGTCTGGTGATAACGATTTTGTTATATTGATGTTGTATGTGGATGACATGTTGGTTGCAGGACCCAACAAAAATCATATTGAAGAATTGAAGGCACAACTGGCTAGGGAATTTGAAATGAAGGAATTGGGATCAACAAACAAGATTCTAGGGATGCAAATTCACCGAGACAGAAGTAATAGGAAGATTTGGCTTTCACAAAAGAATTACTTAAAGAAGATCTTGTCACGATTCAACATGCAAGATTGTAAGCCAATTTCTACCCATCTTCCTATTAACTTCAAAGGGACCTCAAATGTTGCATTATGTTACAGAGGATCAAACTTACTTATCAATAGGTATGTCGATTCTGACTATGCAGGGGATTTGGATAAAAGTAAATCTACTACATGATATGTGTTCAAAGTTGCTGGTGGAGCTGTAAGCTGGGTTTCAAAATTACAGTCAGTTGTGGCTACATCCACAACAGAGGCAGAATATGTAACAGCTACACAAGCCAGTAAAGAAGCAATCTGGTTGAAGATGCTATTGGAGGAGCTTGGGCACAATCAAGAGTACGTCTCTTTATTTTGTGACAGTCAAAGCGCCTTGCATTTAGCAAGGAATCCAACATTTCATTCAAGGACAAAGCACATACGAGTTCAGTACCATTTCATTCGTGAAAAGGTGGAAGAAGGGTCGGTAGATATGCAGAAGATCCATACCAAAGACAACATAGCAGATTTCATGACGAAGGCGATCAATGCTGATAAATTTACTTGGTGTCGATCCTCTTGTGGCCTGTCAGAGACATAAGCAACATGATGGTACAAGGTAGAAAGAATGGTGTGAAGATATGATTGTTCCAATCAAATCTTCAAGTGGAAGATTATTGAAAGTTGCCAACCATGCAAGCACCAAATTGGTTTCAATAATGCACCGAAAGTGCATTAGTTGACAGTAATGATAAAGTGCATTAGTTGGCAGCAATGATAAAGTGCATTAGTTGGCATAATGATTCATCAAAATTATTGATTTTTGGTAATGATAAAATCTCACATTTAGTCATTGTACTTTAGGATATTTTCAAGATTAGTCCTTAAGCTTTAACTACAAATACTCTAACCCATTTAGCTTCAAAACCATCCCAAAGCATTCTAGATTTCTTCCAATACTAGAGAGAATTTAGAGAGTTTCTTGAGAGTTGTTTTCTCCTTTTTATCAAGAGAGAATTATCATTGTTTTCTCCTTGGTAGATCGAGAGAAGTTGTAATTCCTATTTTCTCATAGTGAAATTCTTCTACCGTTGCCGGTGGTTTTTACCCTATATTATTTAGGGGTTTTCCATGTAAATTTTGTCTCTTTTATCTTCATATTTTATTTTCTCAAATTATCAGTTGTGATTTTGCTCTATTCGATAGCCGTCTTCCGCAACAATATAGGGATATGATCTTGATACACAATATACAACTCTTTTAGTTTTACACAGATTTAGGACCGTTGATGAGTGAAAATAAAAGACTGAAATTAATAGTAGGAAATGAGAAAATATTCACAGGAAAAAAAAGGAGTCAATCTCAGCTATTTATTTTCACTAATCCAACGATCCTAAATCTATGTAAAACTAAAGAGTTTTACATTATTATTATTATTATTACCTAAACTTTCAAAAATTTCATAAACAAAATAATAAAATATCGTGTGTGTACACACTAAATACCACGTTAGAAAATACATGGACTTCCTTTCTCATCCTTCAATGACAGTCCCTTTTTCTTTAATTTTAGAAGACTCACTATAAGAAAATCACTTTTAGTGTCGATGTAATTGATCACTAAAAATCATGATGACAAATTTCTCAAGTTATCAGTTATAGTTACAAATAACTTTATCACTATTTTAATTATGACTTTCACAAAACTTTTAACATTTACTTAATGTTTTAGTGATCCCTTATTCGACGCAAAAGATTTAATAATAGTGACAACAAGTTCTGTCACTAACATTTTCTTATAATGTCGATTATTTCATCACAAATTTTCATTTAAATAGTGTCTTCAATATGTCATCAGTATGCTAAATATTATACTAAATATTAATTTAGCAAAGGTTTGATCATTTAATAATTTATTTAGTTGTTCGAATCAAATATTTTTAGAGATCGGTAACGCTTAACAGAAGTTTGAGTTGCTAATTAGAAAGAAAAAATCCATGTAAGTCACCGAGATGCTTTGGGTAATATGATTCTTCATGTTCTTTTCAGCTACAATAGTGATGATTGTTCTCTCTCCTTCACTCCAGTCACTGTTTCTGATATGGGAAATGGTGTTGCTCCACCTTCTCGCAACATGTTCCTTCTTATACACTGACTGCTGACTGCTTCAACAAGAATGGAGATCTGGTTTATGTGGGGAACTCCGAAGGTGAAATACTTATAATAGATCAAAGAAATGTTAAAGTAATTGCTATGGTTACAATTTCTGGTGGTGCTATGATCATCACCTATGTATGGTTTATTGAGTTTCATGTATTTGGCTAACAGTGTTCTTATATGTTCTTTTGATTTTCATTCCGGTATAAAGATTTTTCTGTATTTTCTTTTCTTGGAATGTTTTTTTTTTCCGGTTCAATGTCTGTTTCATGTTTGATCTATCCTCTCTTTTCTTTTTCCAAATTTCCAACAGTCAAGAAGAGGATGCTTTGAAATACGAGGAAGGTGGAGAGACGTTCATAAGTCTGCTGATAAAACTTCATCTTGCAATATTTATGAGCAACTAATTTGTTTTTGTTTCACTTTATGTATATTTAGAGAAATCTTGTCTGTGAAAAAAATTAGACACAATAGGCTGGTTGCTCTATGTGAACTGAGATTTATATTTGTTTTGCGGTGCATGAAGTGATTAGTGACGGATTCAAAAATATTTTTTTTTGTAGGTACATATGTAATGCTAATCGACACCAATAAAATTTTAGGGCAGACACTATCAGTAAAATAAACAACAAACATAAAAAAAAAATCAAATCCATAAAGTATACATACATCTGCCACTAGAAGAGACCATTTAAACTGATGCAGGATCTTGACATTGAGAAAATGATATCAGATTTCATCTAAAAGATTAAATGAAGTGACTGTCGGTGTATGAAGTTTTGTTAGACACTCTAATCTTCTTCTTCACTTAGTCTATGACTACAAGCACAGCCTGCCAATGCTATCAAATGTAACCATGTCTAAGATCATTCTTGACTTCACAACATTACATTAATTATCAATTACAAAAGGCCCCAAACTTAACTTCATGATATAGTATCCATATTTCCCTTCCCCAAACTTCAATTGAAAATAATTAATCTTCCATTTACAAATACTAATTTTTAATAATAGTACCGATATTACATGGTATAATATTGATATTTTTCTTTCTCAATGTCTATATTTTTATATTTAATACAAATAGTATCAATACTTAAGCATATAGTACCGGTACTCAAAGCATGTAGGCATCAATTATTACGGAAAATCTTTATTTCAACAACTTTATTAACTCTCATAACTACTCAAACGGTTAGAACTAAATGAAGTAAGTATAAAAATAAGATCCTAAGCTTCACATGAACATTACAACCAATTTGAGCCAAAATGAAGTAAAATTCTATTCATATTATATCTGCATTTAAAAGAACACTTCTGTATTCATTTATATTCATTTCTATTCAAATAATTTATTTGTTCTTTGTAATTTCTTCTTGAGAAAGGGTTGTACACTTAAGATTTTGGGCTATAACTTTTAAGTATTTTGTAAGGTTATACCTTGTCCTTAAAGATTAGAACAAGTTAGTGAATTTGTTAAAATCCTTAGTGTGAAAGCTAAGAAAGTGAATGTAGACTTCATTGAAAAAGTTGAATCACTCTAAAAATTCATTGTGTCAATTTTTCTTATTATTACAAAAAACTTCCAATAATTTTTTAATTGTAAATTCACCTCCTCTTGATTATTCGGCTCGATCGATTAACTCAACAAATAAATTTATTCATACATCTCGAATATTTAGCAAAATTCTAACCTCAAAACAACATGAATTTTGACAAAAAAAATTGGTCGTTGCTACTTATCCAGAGAAGGTATTTGAATTTTTAAAATATTTTTTAATGTTTATAATGTAAGTACTTTTAAGTATATATATATTTTAATTTTTCATTTTTCATTTTTTAAAATTTAATAATTTATTTTCTAATAATTTAAATATTTTCAAATGTTTATATTTTAAATAGAGAAAATAACCTCAGTGACCAAAAATGTCTTATAATATACGAATTTAACCAACTTTTTTTTGGATTTGCCAAAATGACCAACAAATTCGCAACGCGAAAGTCAAATTTGTAACGCGATAGTCAAATTCGCAACGCGAATTTAATTTCGCAACAAGTTTTAGTTTCGCAACACAAATGTTTTGGGTATATAACAACGCAGCAGCATCAACTCATAACCTAAATCCCTAAATCACAACTCATTCCATCTCCATCTATCACTCTCTCCGGCGACATCCGTTCCTATATCTAACGACATCCTTCCCCATATCTATTTTTTTACATAATTTTATTTCTATATAATTTTCAATGATTTCTCTCCCAAATTATCAACTATCAACTTAATAAAGGTATGTTTTTCTCTAAGTTAGTGATGATATCTAGTTTATAGCTCGTTTGTTTAGTAAATTAATTTACAATTTGTAGAATGAAATCATCTAATGTTGATCATGTTTGGATAGATTTGTGTTTTGGAGGGTCATGGGAGAATGTTCATGGTGTTTTACAATATGTGCCTTTACCCATGAATCTTTAACTAAAGCTGTCATTAAAAAAGTTAACTTATGAAACTCTAATGTTACGTGTTGCAAAGAAATTGAATTTAGAGCCTCTAAGTGGATTTAGGCTATCTTATCAAAGAAAAAGTAAAGTTTATTTGTTAACCGACAATGAAGATGTTGAACGATTCATTGCTTACATTAGTGTTTCGCAAGAAGATGATGTTACATTGTATGTTGTTGAACCTAGAAGTAGTGAAGTTGGGTCAGTAGCGGGTAGTAATCAACTAAGTTCTTCAACCCAAAATTTAATGGTTCCATCACAATTTCATCACCAAGCAAATTTTGTTTCACCACATTTCCAATACCAAACACAATATCAAACACAATCTCAAAACCCACAACCTTTTCCTAATCCAAATCCCAATCAACTTTTAGCACCAAATTCCGGTTTTCGTATTGACCAGTTAGACGATTATGAGCCAACATAAAAAATTGTGAGTAGTAGTCAGTATTCGAAATTTGATCTTGGCCAATACCCGGACTTTGATCTTGGTCAATACACGGATTTTGATGGTGATGGAAGAAGAAACAAACCCTGCATGTAATGATTTTGATATTGGTCAATACCCAAATTTTGATGATGAAACAGCCGATGTGGAGGAAGATATTGTTGATGATAATGAGGAGGAAGTTACGACTGTGAATGAACATGTTGAACATCCATTCTGTAATTCATATAACCCTGAAGAAGAAAAAGAAGAAGAAGAAGTCCCCGAAGAAAGGAAAAAGAAGAAAATGCCACGGGAGTATAACTGGAATATGCCATAATTACTTCAGATACCGGAAGAAGAGTTGGTAAAGATATCAGTTGATTGTTACACAAAAGTTATTCGTATAAAGAAAGATGATTGTTTTGATACAAAGGAAGAATTAAAGATAGCTTTGTATACGAAATGTGTGGAAGATGGCTATCAACTAAGAGTTAACAAATCAAGCAAAGATCGTTTCGAAACAAGGTGTATTATTGACAAAAACTGTACGTGGCGTATGATTGCAAAGAGGATAAAAGATTGTGAAATGTTTCAAGTTAGGACTTTTATTGATAAACATACATGTTCAAGAACCCAAGTTTTTCCTCACCATAGACATGCAAACAAAAAGGTGTTGGGTGGTTTTTTGGCTGAGTTAATGTTTTTGAATGGAAGGGTATATCGGGGACATGAAATTTTGACTGACATGCATACTCGGTTCAAGATTAGTATCTCATATTCTCAAGCTTGGAGAGCCAAATATTATGCCTTGGAATTGTTGAGGGGTCTCCAGAAGCATCGTTTGCCCAACTGCCAGCTTATTGTCACAATTTAAAGCTGAAAAATCCTGGGTTGGTAACTTATATCAAAACAGATAGAGATGGACGTTTTGAGTTACTGTTTATTGCCATTGGTGTTGTGGTTAGTAAATCATTATAATTTTGTTGACTCGTTTTTGTTAGTTGCATGCATTTCAAATTTAAATAATTATATTTCTTGTGTATATGATTTTGTAGATTCGTTCGTTTGTTACTTGCATACGCCCAATTATTATAGTTGACGGAGCACATTTGAAAGGTCGATACCTTGGAGTAAACTTATTAGCAGTAGCCATGGATGCTAACAATGGGATACTGCCAATAGCTTACAGGGTTGGCAAATCTGAAACCTCTGATTCATGGACATGGTTTATGGGGCATCTTAGGGATTGCATAGGTCCTATTAGCAATCTGACAATCATATCCGATAGGGCAAACTCAATTGACAACGCTGTTAGAAGTTGTTTCCCAGATGCTTTTCATGGACTTTGTGGTGTTCATTTGTACAGAAATCAAAAATCAAGGTCTGCTGGTATAAAAAATCACAAATGGACATACTGGAAGGCTGTAAAAGCTTATCGGGAAGTGGATTTTAATAAGCATATAAATTGTTTAAGACATATTTTGCCTCAATGTGCTCAAACACTAGAAGATGTCGGGTTTGAAAGATGGTCAAGAGTACATCAACTTGGAGTAAGATATGGTTTCATGACGTCTAATAGTGCAGAATCAATCAACGCTCTAAGTCGTCATTCCCGGAAATTACCCATTACTATGTTAATGGAGTTTTTTGAGCCTCTATTCAACAGTGGTACTGCAAGAAAAGAAACCATGCATGTATTATTTCTTTAAATTCGTAACTTATCATATATTTTACTAAGTATTATTTATTTAAATTTACAGGAACATTGGAACGTCGTGTTACACCATGGACTGGAAAAAAGATAACGAAACGTGTTGTGAAGTCAACGTCCTGGAGAGTTGAACCATGTTCAAACACTTTGTTTGAAGTATTGGATAATAACTTAAATGGGCTTGTCGATCTAAATGAAAAGACGTGTAGTTGTTAGAAATGGCAAACATCTGGTTATCCGTGTGGCCATGTTATAAAAGTTGCTCTTCATCTAAACCAAGATGATTCAAGCGCATACGCTATGGATTGCTACACTACAGAAGTATATCGACAGACTTATGTCGAGATTGTCTACCCATGTCCACATCCTTTTGAGTGGGACATACTAGATGACTTACAAACAGTTTTTCCACATGAACAGTAGGCTACCTGGCCGACCAAAAACTCAAGATCGTATACCGTCTAAGGGTGAAGAGAAGAGGATATTGATATGTAGTCGGTGCAAGAAAAGTGATCATACAAGGTTGACCTATGGATCACCAGTGCCATCACAATCATCTTTTCCTCTACCAAAAAATGGATCCTCATCAAAATCCAAAGCTCATATGGTGCCAAGCAAAAGGAAATCAAAATCGCAATCAAAATCAAAATCCCAATCACAACCGGCTTCACCTTTAGGGACTTATTAACTTAGGTGATTTTTAAATGCAAACGTTGTATTATGTGTATTTTATGTGTGAATGCATACATTTTCAGTTAGACACTCATTAGTAACTTGAGTTTGAACATTGCTATGATCTGTTCAGTTATTATCATGTTGGGATTTTCTCTTGTGTTTAATTGCTTGGATAGTTGTTCTCTTGCTTCTTAAAGTGTCCTTAGCTTGTATTTATAGCTTGGAATGTGTTTGATGTTGTATATACCTTGATGTTGTATGTTGCGATCAACACGAAAGTCAAATTCGCAACACGAAATCGCAAACCGAATTTGACTTTCGCGTTGCGAATTTGACTATCGCGTAGCGAATTTGACTTTCGTGTTGCAAATTTACCTTTAACATGTCTTTTTTACCTTCAACATAATGCAGATTGAAAATTAAACAACAAATCAATTAAACATTGTTGTGGGTACATTATTTGAACATTGTTATGGGTACATTATTTGGAAAAATAATGTTCCGGACTTCGTTAGAAATAACCCTTTTTCATCGGATTAATTTCACTTTTGTGGGTACATTATTTGAACATTGTTATGTATAAATTTGTTGTGTATGTATGTTTTGGTTTGATTATATTGTATGTATATTTTCATTCAGATGAGATGGGTTGTGTATAACAAAACAATCTATCTCTTCCATGTGAGTACTTTATTCCAACCATGTGACAAGTGTGACAACCCCATCAACTCACAACTCATCTTTGAACTCAATCAATATTGTCTTTTAGCTTGATGGTTCATAAAGCATGCTACTTGAACAGTATGAATCAATTATGCAATTTCCATGTTCAATTTAACACTTCATTTCAAATTCATTTCATATGTAATTGGAGTTTGAATTTAAATTTCAATTTGAGTTTGAATTTCAATATAAATTTCAGCTCCACTATAAATATTAGCCCAAGCCAATATGCATGTTATCATTGATTATTCCTAATTTCCATTTTTTTTTCAACTTTAAACGCGAGAGAAATCCCGACCATCGTATTTTTTGGTCAACTTTAAAGCTTCAGAAACGTTTCGGGCATATGATCTGGGTGGTATACGAGAAATACAACAAATGATAACTAAAAATCCCGATAATTGAGGGCTACAACTTGTAATAATAACAAAAATAATAAGTCCGAAATGCTTCTGAGTACCACCCAAATCATAAGTCCGAAATGCTTCCGATGCTCATCAAAATCCAAAGCTCATATGGTTCCAAGCAAAACGAAATCAAAATCCAAATCTCATATGGTGCCAAGCAAAAGGAAATCAAAATCTACAACTTGAGTTTGAACATTGATATGATCTGTTCAGTTGTTATCATGTTGGGATTTTCTCTTGTGTTTGATTTTTGGATAGTTGTTCTCTTGCTTCTTCAAGTGTCCTTAGCTTGTATTATAGCTTTGAATGTGTTTGATGTTATATACCTTGATGTTGTATGTTACGATCAACGCGAAAGTCAATTCGTAACGCGAAATAAGCGTTGTGATAGTCAAATTCGCAACGCGAAAGTCAAATTCGCAAACCGAAAATCGCGTTGCGAATTTGACTTTCGCGTTGCGAATTTAACTTTCGCGTTGCGAATTTGTACCTTCAACAAGTCTTTTTTGCCTTCAAACATAATGAGCTTGAATTTTTTAGAAACAACAAATCAACTTTTACAAATCAATTAAACAAGAAAAAAAAAAATTCTTATTTACAAATCAAATTAAACAAATCAACTTTTACAATTCATCTTTTACAAATCAATTAATCAAAAAATAAATCTTATTTCCTCATTAATTAAACAAATCAACTTTCAATTAAACAAAGAAAAAAAAGTGTACCCAGACTGTTGTTTATGCACAAATATATTTCACGCAGCTCACTTCAGGATTAACCTGCAGAAACCAAACATTTGCTCAAACAACACTTTCTATACATCTAAAACCAACAAACAACAAATTACTGAATTCTAGGTACTTAACCAAATATTTTCAAACCAATTAAAGAGTACATATAACGACACTTGCTCAAACTTACCAATTGTTTATGTACAACTTTCAGCACGCGGATGCAGGTAGGCAACGTCTCGCATATATCGATCTGGCCATATAATGCCGAAACCACAAGCCTACTGCAGCTCTATCTCTATCTGTGGGAGGTAGATACTGTATACTTCCTGTCGTCAAACGTTCTAAGCACAAGCATACGAGAGGACCACAATCCCATCTGGCTCCCTGCGTTTGTTGTGGCGCAGTCTCGTCTCTGATCATTATAATTTTGAACTTCTTTGGCTTATTGTTTCCAAAATTTGTCCAATAATTAAGCGCATTCAAGTATTTAGCCAAATGATCGCTCCATCCCTTTGTAATAATATCTCTCAAATCAGACAATGGTATGTAATTCAATATGCTGTCATATACTATAGTCTTCAGGGATGGGAGCTGAAGCTCGACGAGAAGCCAATGACGACGTTCTAAAATAGGGATAAACACCTACAATCATAAATAATTACACACATCAAATAAAATTTATGAAAACCTTTAAAATATTCAAAAAAATAAATACTAACCTTATCGACCTCCCACAACGCAGGATAAAATTTAGCTTTTCCATTAGCCAACTTATATGAAGCATCTCTCTGATCCTTCAAGTGAGCTGAGTGAAAAGATGTCGGCATAATAGTCCATCGAGTATTTTTTATTTTCTTCAATTTCCTTATTATTAGAAGACGTGACACCCATGCATCAATATGTTGTTTTATAAAAAAAATACATATATTAGTGAATTTATTAATAAATTTAAAAAAAATTAATCAAAATGCAATATAAGAAGAATATAAGACTTACCACCCCTTCGAGATAGCTATTATCTTCAACCCCTAATAAAATACCCCACTAAGACCGATCAGAAACAATGATATGCATCGTCGATTTGGCATAGGTCAGAATAACACCCCTTGCTCCGCTCATGTAGATAAAAATCAACTACGATCTTAGACCAAAGGGTATTATCCGTAATTATTTCCGGTAGTGTTTCCCTCTCCTCCTGAGGAATGGTACTGGCCGGTAACACATACGAAAGCCAACTCGTATCCATCATATCGGGCACGGGAGGGGGTTTATTAATATGTCGACATATGACGCCATGTGAATCGGGCTCTTAAACGGCGGGCGAGACCACTTGAACGATGACAGGGGCATCTTGAATGGTGGGAGGGGCTTCTTCAATGATGAGAGGGGCCTCTTGAATGATGATAGGTGCATCGGGCTTATTCTTACGGAGTCTTGGCACTAGTGGGGTGAACGAAGACGTAATGGCACGTGCACGACGTCTGATGCGTGAACCCCGTCGTGCAAGAAAAACCCGACATAAAGCATCTACCTTATCGGGCCGCTGAAAATAAATTAATATATAAATCAGTAAATAAATAAATAAATAATGCCGAAAAAAAGTTATTTGCATTTTTAGTATAGTATTAAACAAATTTACCTCATTGCGCAGAGTATTAACCTCATTCTGCAATAATGAAACAATCTCGCGTAGAGTGGCAACCTCATCACGTAAGGTAGACACCTCACCGCGTAGCGCACCATTATCATCGCGTAAAAAATCCACCTGACCATGTAAAGATCGAACCTCATCACGCCATGCACCATTATCTTCACGTAAAGTACTGACCTCATGACGCAAAGCACCGACCTCATCACGTAATTCTCCTAACTCATCCCGTAGAGGTGGAGAATAGGGAGATAAATGTTGTGGCCTCTTTGTCGGTCGCCTATCATGAGGTGATGGTGGAGAAGAGGCTCGATGATGTGATGGAATAGGTGATGGTGGAGGTGGAGACGAGGCTTGATCAGGTGATGGCTCCGGGTGTCGAGCTGTAGAATCGGCCCGATCATGTGATGGCTCTCGAGGTGGGGTGCTCATTATCCGTCAAAAAACCGCTTACTAGCTTGCCACCAATCAGTGGCAAGCTTAGCCTTTGTGGGTGTCAGCCTCTGTAATGGATAGTTGGCCACCTAAGAATATAAAAGCTCAAACAAAGTTAAACTTGTACTAGTAATAACTTGTTTATATGGTATTATTTGTGTGTTAACTTACATCATTCATCGTCGTATATGGGAGTAACTCTTCCCAATCCAACATGCGGATCCTCTTCCAGGTAATAGCCCTATGAATATCATTTGATCTTTTTTTCGCATATGTCCGCATGCTGGGGAAAGCCTCAAATATCCAAATCTACAAACAATATAATACACAAACATTAGTAATTGTTAAATAATTAATTATAATTTTGGAAACATTATAATATAGAAGTTCTTACCTTAAGGCCCAAGTAAAGCCTGTCAAAGTGTATTTAGAACCATCGCGCCGCAAACTTTTTCGGTCCTCAAAGGCAGATGACAACTTCTTCTATGTAGCTTTCCATAGATATGAACCCCACAGAAACAGGTTCTATGCATTTAGGTCATCTACCAATAATATTAGGTCCTCAGAGATTGGTTGTCTGCCCTCTTTGCCTAAAAAGCCGGCATGCAAAAGTAATAAATGGCATACTCGGACAACATCAAGGTCATCCATCTGAGTAAAACCATCTTTATCAAATAATCTCTTCAAGTCGTCGACGTATATACTCGGCTTCGACTTTGCCAGCTCAGGAAAAACCCGATATAACCATGATGGGCGGGCGATATGACTAGTGTACCGACCTACATCATCGTGTCCGAAGCGTAGACCGGTGATTAAGCAAAACTCCTCCCGCCCAAAACAAGTATACACCGGTGCCGAAGGAAAATGAAATCATATCTCCTCATCACCACGTTGTACCCCCTCGGGTAGATCGTTAGTCATGGTCTGAAGAAACAAATGTGTCAACATAGCATCTCCAACCGTATATTGCACTTTCAGCCATGACCCGAAGCAAGTATCCTCAAACAATTTTCTTTGTAGAGGTGTAAGCGTCGATTCAATTTTAGTGGCTATGCTTAATTTATTCCTTCAGGTCAATGCAGCCGAAAAAAATTTCTACAAAAATAATAAACATACCAAGTTAGATATACCAAAAACTACAAATTATACACTATAAACAGACATGATATTAAACAGTGAAAACAAAGCCAAATATGTTTCAAACTAGCACGATATTCACCCAAGTCATTATTCCATCATAGTTCACAAAATGCATCAGATAACATTCCAGAAGTAAGAACTATATAAATATTTAAAAGGACAACATATAGGTTTAGTGCAGGTTCAAGGACAACATAAAGAGTAGTAGTTTATTCTTGAAACTTAAATTAGCAATACTGTGAAGTTAATATTTGTCTATGTTTTTTGATTGAAGTAATGCAATTCATTCAAGTTTCAATTTGCAGAATAAAAGAAGTTTCTGAAACTTAAATTCGCAACGCGATTTTAGTTTCGCGTTGCGATTTTCATTTTCGCGTTGCAAATTTGGTGTTGCGATTTAGGGTTACTTCAACAAAAAGACAAAACAAAGACAAATACTAACTTCACAAGGTTAAAGACTAAACAGTTTAGCAGTATTAGCAGCAATCGAATGAATTTAGCAATCTCAGTGAAATGGTTAATCTAATAATAATACAAAAATTCAAAATAAAAATAATTAAAAAAACTAACCCTCGGTGGTTGATTTTCATTTCTGACCGTGAATGGTTGTGAGGGTTGCTCTAAGAGATGGAGATAGACGGATTTCGTCGGAAATGGGGTCGGATTTCGTCGGAGATGGGGACGGGTGTCGCCGTAGAGAGTGAGAGATGAAAATGGGATTGAGTTGTGCTTTAGGGTTTTAGGTTAGAGATGATTTGCGATAATACTGTTTACATTTGTGTTGCGAAATTAATATTGTGTTTCGCGTAAAAACATTTGACTTTCGATTTGCGAATTTGACTATCGCGTTGCGAATTTGACTTATGTGTTGCGATTTACAAATTCGCGTTGCGAATTTGACTTTCGCATTGCGAATTTGACTTTCGCATTGCGAATTTGGAAAATCGCGTTGCGAATTTGGAAACTGAGTTGCGAAATTGGAATTCGCGTTGCGAATTTGAGATCACGTTGCGAATTTGAGATCGCGTTGCGGATTTCTTGGTCATTTTGATAAATCCAAAAAAAGTTGGTTAAATTCGTATATTATAAGACATTTTTAGTCACTGAGATTATTTTCTCTTTTAAATAAGTTGTCCAAATTTCTAAAAGAATAATCAAACTCTCGAATTATCTAAAATATCAATTGAACTTCTTTATCATGATATCATTCACATGTGAATTGTCAAGTCAGCATCGTAAACCATCACGTCAACATTAACTGTCGTTTTAATATCATAACAATCAATGACGATTTTTATCAATAAAAGAAAACATTAATACGATTCAAAAGTTTAAGAATTTAATTGATAATTTATTTTTTGTACGGAGGAACAACTTAATAATTTGAATTGAGCATAAATATTAGAATATCCCTTAAGCCCAAGTCCGTGTGCTTTAATTTGGAATGTGTACGACATTTTAATTTAACTCCAACAAATTTTATTTCACTATACTTAAATTTCATTTCATTTAACATTCATAATTTTTTAAATCAAGTTATGACTAAAAAATAATACATATCAATTAGACTAATACACATTTTTTCACTTATTCAATTAAATATTTATTCTTAGGAATCCAATCTTTGTTATCATGGCATTTTTTATGGGTAAATTACATCATTAATCACTCAACTATCTTTCCACTCCTATTTTGGTCACTAAAGTTTATTTTTTAATTTAATTACTTAACTTTCAAATTAATCCTAATTTAATCACTCTAACTATCATATTTATTTTTTATTTTAATTATATATTAATAAAATAATAATAAAAATTTCATGTCATAAAATTATTAATAAAACAAATTAGAGTGATTAAAACATGATCAATTTGAAGGTTGAGTAGTTAAATTGATTTTTTTTAAATTTTAGTGACCAAAATAGGAGTGAGAAGATAGTTGAGTGATGAATGACGTAATTTACACATAAAAATGCCATATACAATAATTCTGTTAAGTTTTTAATGGCGAGATACCAAAATAAAACATAAATAATTTTGAAACATAAATAATTTTGAAACATATGAAGTTTAGGTATCAAAACGAAACAAAATAATAATTTAGATAGTAAATTTGTAGTTTACTCTAAATGAAAATATAATAAATAAATATTTAAAAAATTAAATCAATATAGCAAAGGGACACAAACCATTATTAAACAAAATATAAAATGTATTATTAACTCTCAATTGACATCAATATAAAAATAAAAGATTATTCTACCTAATTTTAAGTAGTTGTATTTATGTTATTAATAAATTAAAATTTTTAAAAGATAATATTATATAACCACCTTAAAATTATTTTAAAAAATCTAATTTAATCTATTTTCTTCATTGCGCCTTTTACACTTTCCCTTTCCCTAAGCAACCACATCCTTATTAATGGTTCAAGAATTTTATGTATATGAGCACGCGAACTCTGTAGAGAGCCGACGATTGGTCTTCAGTTCGGCGGTCTTTTACCCTAAAGTACTACTTTTTTACTTTGGTGACTTGATCTCACCAATAATTGAGTCTCGGTCTCCTCTTCGTAAATCAAAATACCCATCCTCAAAAATGTTGATAACTAGAAGTTTCCTTTGACTTTTCCACTTTCAAATGTGGAAGAAGAACTTGAAGAAAGGAAAAGTCGAAGTCGAAGGAGATGGGTTTCGGGATGCTTTTCTTGAACTCTTAACAAATATCTTCACTGTGCTCTCTTCGTATGTGATTATTTATACGTCTTCATGCTCGTTTGATTCAAGTTCAAAGCTTATTATACTGAGTCACTAACTTTTACTTTTCTTTTTTCTTTTTTAATTTTTGTTGATCTGCAGGCCTTCATTCACTTTAATTTACCCCTTGTACGTAGCTAATCTTAACTTTCTCGATACACATTGATGTGCTGAATTTGTGTTTAAATATTATATGATTTGAACTTAGCATCTGTGTAGATGATTTTGTTTTACTTTCCCATATTTGAAATTGCAGGTTTGCTTCGATTCGCATTGTACAGACTAATTCTTCCTTAAAAAATCAGCAATGTTTGATGTACTGGGTTCTGTTTGCATTGATTACAATGGTGGAGCTGACACTTGGTGTATTTTGAAGTGTAAATCTGGGCTTTTTGAGTTGTAACTGATACTAGTCTTGATGGTTTGATCGAGGTTTCATTTGTTTTGTAGTTCAACTTGGAAATTTTTTGTGCTTGTTAGATAATTTGTTGGAACAAGAGTGAGATTAGACCTGCCATTAGTGTTGGATGTTTACATTTTTGCCAATCTCAATTTTCACTAGGATTTCTCACTGAATTTTGTGATTGTTTTTTTTATATTGGCAGGTTGCCTTTCTGGCCTTATGCAAAGGGTGTTACAACAATATTGCTGGTGACACCCTGCTTTGGTGGTTCTTCTTATGTCTTCAACCTTTTTATTAGACCTTATTTTTTAGATAAAACATGGGACATAATGTTCTTCCAAGAAAGAAAGGCACTGTAATTCACAATCCGGACGGCATATTTGATGACGCTGACTCGAGTACATTCATGAATGGCCGGACTCAGAGAAACTAAGTACTGGTCTGGTAAGTTCATATAATTCATCAATTTTGGAATGATGTACTTGAGTTAAGGGATGGTATATATATATGTAGATGAAAAACACAATGAACCACTTCAATGGAGCATCTAAACAGGGAAGATTATATGAAAAATGTGCTAAAAGTTCACCAAATCTGGAGTTGAATGCAATGATATGTTTTGTTTTCCCACGATATAATCATAGGAGTTCCATAGTTTCTTTGTATGTGAAGAGTTTGCTTGATTTTCATTAAATCGATCATTGTGATTTGTATGTAATGATTTTTTCAGGGAAATGTTGATCTTAGCTATGGCAATAAAGAGGTAATTTGTTCTCAAAGAGAGTTCAAAAGGAATGGAGCTGTGTACTTTGTCTGATAAGTACTTCAAGTGAAAATTGTCTGAAAGACCACCTTCGTGGGAAGAAACACAAGGCCAAGGAATACAAACTCCGAGTAGGTGAACTTTTGTGGAGGGAAACTTGTATGTCATATTTAGTGCCAAAGAAAGCTGAGGGGGTTGTTTCTCTTGGTAATTGAGTATTGAGAGATTGACCGGCCTTCTAAATCCGATCACCAAACCAATTAGATGGTGTAGATGGAAGAAGCCAGAGATAGGATGCATAAAGTTAAATACGGATGGATCTGTAGATGCAAAAAATTCAAGTTTTGGTGGTTTATTTCGAGACCACAAGGGTGAGCCATTATGCGCTTTTGTATCTAAAGCTCCTCAAGATGATACTTTCTTGGTTGAACTATGGGCTGTATGGAGGGGTCTCATTCTTGCTTCAGGTCTAGGAATTAAAGTAATATGGGTTGAATCCGATTCAAAGAGTGTTGTGAAAACTATTAATCAAGAGCAACCTTATGGTCCGAAGGGTAGTCGTTGTTTAAGGGAAATATGGAAACTATTAGCCAAGTTTGAGACGTATTGTGTCACTCATTCATGGCGCGAAAGTAATAAAGCAGCCGATCATCTTTCAAGGATGTGTGTTCGGGAGAATGATGTTGTGCTGTGGCCAAGTGATTTTCCTGATGTACTTCACAATATTATCAAAGATGATGCTCTAGGCACTATTTATTTTAGACGTTAATTTATGTTCTCGACTTTATAATTAAAAAGAGTAAAAAGAAGATTCAGAAATTACAGTCAAGGTTCTTGGCGTTAGTTTAGGATGTGTTTGTTTCCTTAATATGTCATTTATTTCTCTTTGACCCTATGCTTAACACTTCAATGGTAAAATCAAAATGCCCAAGTAATAACGTTGGTTTTGAGCCAAAATCTTTGATGGTAAAACCAGTATCTAATATAATTATGAAGAAAATGACTTTCATTTTTTTTTTTGTAAATAAATGTCTAATACAGGGCCAAAATTTTTTACACACAAAGTTGATTGATATTTTATTTAAAAATTAAAACTTAAGGGCCACTTTTGTTTGTGTAGACCTGATTTATCATTTTTATACTTATAGTATGTTCACATCAATTTAACCCTCAAATAGTTTAATTATATCATTCTATATCTTAACTCTAACTTAAATCTTAAATCATAAATTTTAAACCCTAAACTATAATCTCATAAACCTTTAATTCACCCTAATCTTAATTTAAAACCCTAAATAATAGTAAATATTTTAAACATTGACGCAAATGAGTAACTTCAATGACTAAATTAATACGAAAATATTATAGAAACGAAATGATAAATTGAGCCTATTACAAAGACAAAAGTGACCCTTAATGTAACCCCCTAGACCCGCCTATGCGTTTCGACTAAGTCTAGTGGATCACATTATGATTATTAAAGACAATTTTGGAAACCGTTATTCCATCAATATAAAATCACATTATAAATAACATGAAATTATAAACAAATTATAATATCAAAATCCAACTCGTAAATATAGTACCAATAAATAATAATTTAATTTAAAACTTGTCTTCAAATTCAATATCACAATAACCGAGCAGTATTAGCAAAAGAGTTATCATTATAAAATCCGATATTTTAAATAAGGTCCATGTCACCAAAATAAAGTCAACTTGCCAGATAAAACATTACAATTTGATTTACTTCAAGATATGTTGATCCTCCAAGTGCTCGAACCAAGGTATCTAACCAACAGTATCTGAAAGGGGAAAACATTTTCAAAAGGTGAGCTAGGCTCAGTGTCCCAACATTTCCATAAACTCACAATAGGTACAAATCATAGTCCAGTAATCTCACAAATTCGTAAAAGAGTTTAACTTTTGAAAATCATAGTTTAAACCCTTTTTGGTACACCATCAGTAGTTCCCAAAGTATTTCCATATAGCTTACTTTATGCACATAGCAAAAAGAAAGCCGACTTAAGGATAGGCTATGAAGCTTGTATCCTTAAGCCCAAGTCAATAAGTCCATATAGCTTACCCTAAGCACACAGCAAAGGAAAGCCGACCTAATGAAACATCTTGGGGCCCTCAAGAGTCACATTAAGCCCAGTTAGCTTGATCAGAGCTATTCCATCGTATTTCAATTCCAAATTCAATTGCACCGTGACATAAATTCCATAAATCCAAAAACATGGTAATCATATACCATTTCAAAACAAAAATTAGATAGCAGCCAATTCCATAAATTGTCACATTAAATTGGTGCATCCATAAAACAATAGCCAATGAATTCGGTGTACCACATATTAAACCAATAAACAGTTCAATAATAAGTAGGGAACACACCTCGACAATAGGTTCAAATAGCAAATTTACTGATTGCTGGTTTCACCACGCTCTGCTACAATTTTCGAACGGGTGAATACTGGCACACGTGGTTTAACTGATCTAGAAGAGCTGGGTCGAGCTGTCGAACGATCCGGAGAGTCTCTTGTACCTTTAAACAATAATAATCTATCAGTCCCAAATCCTATTTAATTGTTCAAGCTAGTCTTCTTAAGTATAAGCATTTTTCGAGTTTGACTATCAATTTGAGGTATTTCGAGTCTGAATTTGGCCAAACGGATTGCGGAAACGGAATCAGGACGTCAAAAAATATAAAGTATGACTTTTCAGAAATTCAGATTCTTGGTCAAGTCAAAGTTAACCACTTTGACCATCGATTTGGAGACCTTCGGTTTGAATTTGGTGAACGGACTGCGGAAATGGATTTGGCACATCGAAAACTATCAGGATAGGTATACTCGGAAAAGATTTACGGTCGTTAAGGGTCGGTCAAAGCCATTTTAAGTTTTAGTCAAAGAAAGTCAACGGTCAACGGTCACGGTCAACGGTCAACGGTCGGGTCGGGTCAACGGTCTGGTCGGGTCAACAGTCGGGTCGGGTCAACCCGGTTCAGACCGGTCAAACCGGTTTCAAACTGGTCAAACCGTTTTCCAGCAGCTTACTCTCCCTGCGGCGGGCGTGCGGCGCGTGAACAGTGCCACGGTGTCGGAAAATTTCCTAAAAATTATTTTGAGCGATTCCGAGATACTTACAACGATCGGTTCAAATTTTTGAACGGCGGAGAGCTCGTATTTCACTCGGTCGAATCTTTGACTGCTCCACCTCCTCACGCCGCCATCGACGGCGAACAAGGTTGACACCGCGGACTCGAAACGACAGGAACACGATGGTGCAGGAGGTGTCGTAACGGAACAACGATCGGCGGTGAATTTAAGTTTTTTCCCGGCGATAGAGCTAAAAAAAACGACGATGCTTTGACTGAAAATTCCCGACGTTTGGCAGCGTTCACTTCAATTAATTTGAAGGGTTTGTTCCTCGCTTGATGATGAACACAACGGTGGTTTCAATTTTACGATTGGACGTCGAACGGCGTCGGAATCGGGCTTGGAAGTAGGGTACGAGAGAAGGAAAATTGAGCAAATTCTCAATTGTGTTTTCTGATTTACAATCAGAAACCACGCTTAAATTATAAGCCTGCCGACACTCCTTGAGGAATTCAGGGCTTGGTCCCTGAATTTCCTTCAACTTATAAAATGGCCTATAACTTTTCATAAATTTTAGTTCAGTCTTAAATTTCACCAATTTTCACAATTAAACGTCCAATTTCAATTAAATATTATTTTGTAAATTCGGGTTGTTACAATTCTCCCCCTCTACAAGAAATTTCGTCCTCGAAATTTACCTTATGAGAATAGTTGAGGAAACTGAGCCTCCATTGACTCCAATGTCTCCCAAGTAGCTTCTGAGAGGCCTCGATTACTCCACTGAACTTTGACCATTGGAATTCGCCTATTCCGAAGAACTCTTTCATCTCTTTCTAAAATCTGAATGGGCTCCTCCTCATATGATAAATCCGGTCTCAGCTCTACTTCTTCACCTGAATAATGTGACCTGGATCTGGACGGTATCGCCTTAACATAGACACATGAAAAAACTCACGAATACGACTGAGGTGGGAAGGCAACTCAAGCTGATAAGCAACAGGTCCAACTTTCTTCAGAATACGATACGGCCCAATAAATCGTGGACTCAATTTACCCTTACGCCCGAATCTCAATACTTTCTTCCACGGTGAAACTTTTAAGAAGACCTGATCACCAACCTCAAATCATATATCTTTCTTCTCTGATCTGCATAAGACTTCTGCCTATCAAATGCCTCTTTCAAACGTCACATATCAATCTGACTGTGTCCTCCGTCTCTCGCACTAACTCAGGTCCAACGTTTTCCTATCACGCAACTCAGTCCAACAGATCGGAGTGCGACATTTACCCCATAGAGTGCTTCATAGGGTGCCATACGAATGCTGGTCTGATAACTGTTATTGTAAGCAATTCAGCCAAAGGAAAAATTTCTCCCAGCTACAATGAAAATCGATTACGCAACCCGCAACATATCCTCAAGTATCTGAATCACTCTCTCAGATTGACCATCAGTTGTGGGTGAAAGGATGTGCTATAATCCAATCTTGTTCCCAAAGCCGTATGTAGCGCCTTCCAAAATCTCGAAGTAAATCTCGGATCTCAGAAAATAATAGACAATGGTACACCATGCAATCTGACAATCTCTGAAATATACAATCTTGCCAGTCCAAAGTATAATTTACTCGCACAGGAATAAAGTGAGCTGACTTTGTAAGTCTGTCAACAATCACCCAAACTGAATCTTTTTTCGAAGGAGTCATAGGCAAGCTAGTAACAAAATCCATAGTAATACGCTCCCATTTCCATTCAGGAATCTTAATAGGCTGTAACAACCTGATGGATGTTGATGTTCTGCCTTAACTTGTTGACAAGTCAAACACCTCGCTACAAAATTTGAGATGTCCTTCTTCATGCCGATCCAATGATACCTCTCTCTCAATTCCGATACATCTTTCTCCACCGGTGCATAGCATATGGACTACTATGAGCCTCAGTAAGGATAGTCTGTCTCAACTCAGCATCATCAGGCACACAATACCGACCTTTGAAGCATAGAACTTCATCCCGGTCAAGGCGTAATCTGAGCTTGTCCCCTGCTCTACTTGCTCAAAGATGGGAAGCAAGGCTATCAAAGGGCTGCTTAGCCTTGATCTCATCAACCAAGGTCGGCTTACTTGCAATTCTGCTAACAAAGTGCCATCATCATAATTCATCCTGGCCATTAAAGATCTCAACTCCGATACCGTCTTTCGACTCAAAGCATCCGCTACAATGTTAGCTTTCCAGGTGATAATCAATCATACAATCATAATCCTTCAGAAGCTCTAGCCAGCGCCGTTGTCTCAAATTAAGCTCCTTCTGGGACAGGAGATACTTAAGCTCTTATGATCCGTGAAATATAACTTCTCTTCATAAAGATAGTGTCTCCAAATCTTCAAGGCAAAAATCACTGATGCTAACTCCAAATCGTGAGTAGGATAATTACACTCATGAGGTCGCAGCTGACGGGATGCATAGCCACCACTTTACCTTCATGCATTAAAACACAACCAAGTCTGAGTGTGAAGCATCACTATACACTGTAAAATCCTTCCCGGACTCTGGTTGAATTAACACCGGTGCTTGAGTCAAAACCGCCTTTAATTTCTCAAAGCTCTCCTGTTGTACCTCGCCCAGTCAAACGACACATTCTTCCTTAAACTTTGTCAAAGGAGAAGCAATGATCGAGAAGCCCTCAACAAAACGTCGATAATAACCAGCCAAGCCCAAGAAACTGCGGATCTCAGATACGTTCTTAGGGTCGTTTCCAATTCATAATAGCCTCTATCTTGCTGGGATCGACCTGAACACCTCGCGTAGAAATAATATCCCCAGAAACGACACTTCTTGAAGCCAAAATTCACACTTGCTTAGTTTGGCATAGACGATGCTCTCTCAAATCCGCAGAACGATCTTAAAATGCTCGTCATGCTCTGCCTCAGTACGAGAATAGATCAGAATATCGTCAATGAAGACCACCACAAATTGATCCAATATGGTCGAACACCCGATTCATCAATCCATGAAAGCTGCAGGAGCGTTCGTCAAACCAAAGGCATCACTAAGAATTCATAATGACCATATCTAGTGCGAATAGCCTTTTTGCATATCTGATCCTTTAACTTTCAATTGATAATACCCCGAACGAAGATCAATCTTAGAGAATACAGTAGCTCCTCGCAATTGATCAATAAATCATCAATCCTGGGTAGTGGGTATTTATTCTTGACCGTCATCTTGTTCAATTTCCGATAGTCAATACTAATCTTAGCGACCCTCCTTCTTTTTCACGAACAGAACTGGAGCTCCCTATGGTGAAGTACTATGTCGGATAAATCCTCGATCGAATAATTCTTGCAATTGGACTTTCAACTCTTTAAGTTCCCTTGGAGCCATACGATAAGGTGCCATAGAAATAGGTGACGATCCCGGATAAGTCTTAATCTCGAACTCTACCTCTCTATCAGGAGGTAACCCAGGCAACTCCTCCGGAAAAACATCAGGAAACTCGCTAACTGTACGAATCTCCTCGATCGTGGACAATGCACCCTTGGTGTTCAAAATACAAGAAATGAAGGTCTCATATCCCTTCCGGATCATACGATCAATTTCCATCGCTGAAACTATATTGGAGAGATAACCACGCCGTTCACCAATTAACACAACAGTCCGACCATCTGAAGTCTTCAGAGTAGCCCGCTTGTATTCGCAATCCAGCTTTACCTTGTGTTTATTCAACCAATCCATTCCAAGAATTAGATCGAACTCCTCTAAGGAAGCTCCATAAGATCAGCGAGAAAAATTCTCCCTAACCTCGAGAGGACAACGTCGGAATACTTTATTCACTAATATCGCTTGTCCTACTGGACTTGTAACTGTAATAGTATTTTCAGTGTTCTCGATCGGAATCTGAAGGTTTCGAGATACTGAGCTCGATACATAGGAGTGAGTGGAACCATTGTCCAATAATGTAAAGTATGGGGTAGAATAAATAGTAAATGTACCTGCAATAACCTCAGGCTCATCTCTGTCATCACGACATCTAGTTGCATAAACCAAAGCTGGCTGTCTAGCCTCAGAAGCTGTTGGCCCTCTATTTTTGCTGAGGTCGGGCTCTATGTCTGTCCTGGACGCTGATCCTCGAGTCTTTCCTTGACTACGATCTCTAATTGGGGTCTGTACTGTAGTCTGCGAACGCACATGAGTTTGGGTAGCGGTCTGCTCAAACGAAACTAACTGAGGACAATCCCTCCGATAATGACCACTAGATCCACACTGATAGCAAGACCCATATTCTTACGACACTCTTCTGAGTGCTGTTTACCACAATACTCACAAAGGGGCCCATTATATACGACGAGGAACCGCCTCGACTGACAGCTAAAGGTGAGGATGTTGCAGGCCTGAAACGTGTATTGCTTCTCTGAGGGGCTGAAGTACGAGTCCTCTTTCCCGACTGTGCTTGATGACTCCATCGGGCCTGAAAATTTCTTAGATCGATCTTGATCAACACGCTCTCTACCAGAAGCTAAAAACCTCCACCTCTTCCGCATCTTTGGCTCTGCCCACCAGCACATCAAATATCTCATCCTGATGGGTTACAACTTGCCTACGCAGCGTATCTGAGTCCAAGGGCAAATTTACGACATCGATCTCTCTCCGTAGGTACCATACTGAATCCTACTTCAGCAATTTCAGGAACTCGTCTCATATTCAGAAACAGTCATGTCTCCCTGAACCAGGTCTTGAAACTGTTGTCGTCTCGAGCTAAGTAGCTCTCCCAGAAAACGACTCCGAAAGCGATCCTTAAAGAAATTCCAGGTCAAACGATCGTAGGAACACTACTGGTCACGACTCCCACCAAGTGTAGCATTACCATCTAACATTGCTACAGCACCCAGATATCTCTTAGTTGAGTCCAAACCCAACTGATCAATACGTCTCTCTGTATCCTGGAGCCATCCTCAGCTTCAGTAGGAGCTCCACCAATCTGTCCCCCAAAAGTTCTAACTCCATTGGCAATCACGTCTGTGAAATAGGAACTCAATAAACACCAGTAGCTCTAACTGCTCCATGTATTAACTGCAGAAACTGTCTACTAAAATTCTCATCCAATGCAACTCCAGTAGACTCTGACTCAATATCGGTCGCTCCTATCGGTGTAGTCATGCAATACCATCGGTAGGTGGCATATTCGTTGGTGTCGTAGGAGCAGGATCACCTATTGGAGGTGGGGATCTACTCGTATCTCATCAATCGGATCTGCAAATCTAGCTACTCGACCTCGTCCACGACTAGTTCGACGACCACGTCTAGCACTCATTTTGGTAGATCTCGAGATTACTACAGAAGTAAACTTAAGGTTAGATAAGCACTTGGAGTCTCGAACATAGTTTAAAATCTTAATAACTTTGTGACATGGCCTTAGTAACTCGTTTTGTAAAATATTTCAAAACTGTATTTTCAATGTGGACTCATACACAGTCCGAGGGTTAAAAACCAAAAGCTCTGATACCAATAAATGTAACCCCCTAGACCGGCCTATGCGTTTCGACTAAGTCTAGTGGATCACATTATGATTATTAAAGACATTTTTTGAAACCGTTATTCCATCAATATAAAATCACATTATAATAACATGAAATTATAAACAAATTATACTATCAAAATCCACTCGTAATGTGTACCAAAAATAATAATTTAATTTAAAACTTGTCTTCAAATTCAATATCACAATAAACCGAGCAGTATTAGCAAAAGATTATCATTATAAAATCCGATATTTTAAAATAAGGTCCATGTCACCAAAATAAAGTCAACTTGCCAGATAAAAACATTACAATTTGATTTACTTCAAGAGATATTGTTGATCCTCCAAGTGCTCGAACCAAGGTATCTAACCAACAGTATCTGAAAGGGGAAAACATTTTCAAAAGGTGAGCTAGGCTCAGTGTGTCCCAACATTTCCATAAAATCACAATAGGTACAAATCATAGTCCAGTATCTCACAAATTCGTAAAGAGTTTAACTTTTTGAAAATCATAGTTTAAAACCCTTTTCTGGTACACCATCAGTAGTTCCCAAAAGTATTTCCATAGCTTACTTTATGCACATAGCAAAAAGAAAGCCGACTTAAGGATAGGCTATGAAGCTTGTATCCTTAAGCCCAAGTCAATAAGTCCATATAGCTTACCCTAAGCACACAGCAAAGGAACGCCGACCTAATGAAACATCTTGGGGCCTCAAGAGTCACATTAAGCCCAGTTAGCTTGATCAGAGCTATTCCATCGTATTCAATTCCAAAATCAATTGCACCGTGACATAAATTCCATAAATCCAAAAACATGGTAATCTATACCATTTCAAAACAAAATTAGATAGCAGCCATATTCCATAAATTGTCACATCCATAAAACAATAGCCAATGAATTCGGTGTACCACATATTAAAAACCAATAAACAGTTCAATAATAAGTAGGGAACACACCTCGACAATAGGTCAAATAGCAAATTTACTGATTGCTGGTTTCACCACGCTCTGCTACAATTTTCGAACGGGTGAATACTGCACACGTGGTTTAACTGATCTAGAAGAGCTGGGTCGAGCTGTCGAACGATCCAGAGAGTCTTGTACCTTTAAACATAATATCTATCAGTCCCAAATCCTATTAATTGTTCAAAGCTAGTCTTCTTAAGTATATAAGCATTTTTCGAGTTTGACTATCAATTTGGGGTATTTCAAGTCTGAATTTGGCCAAACGGATTGCGGAAACGGAATCAAGACGTCGAAAAATATAAAGTATGACTTTTCGGAAATTCAGATTCTTGGTCAA